>NC_138967.1:103116666-104337500 GCF_055761805.1 Camellia sinensis | reverse complement strand
TTACTTATTTAAAGATCCAGAGTGATGATAAAGAGCGGTAAAGAAGGAAACAATGTTATGCAGTATCAGGTTCGTAACTGTACTATATACAAATTGATCAATTGGCATATATATAAAATCTAAATGGGACCATCGTTATCTAAAGAAAATTGATGATGGAGTAGACTTTAAATTATACCGTGTGCAAAAGCTTATTCTATCGTTTGCAAAAAAAGCCATTCCTCTTTTTCAGTTCCTGATGACCAAGTGTGTTGGGCGGGGTATACTAAATACGGTATTTGTATTTTCGCATACCATAAACAAAGTGGCTGCCCCTAGATTCAAACCTACCTTTTCATGGTTCGTAACTTGAACTTTCTACAACTGCAGCAAACAATAGCCCTATTCTAAAGCTTGGCAATGCTCAACAGAAAACTAGGTGGCAGTTGTGAAGTTAATTGGATGCATATGATGATTAATATTTCCATTTAAGT
The DNA here is from genome assembly GCF_055761805.1 of Camellia sinensis. Taxonomy (NCBI): domain Eukaryota; kingdom Viridiplantae; phylum Streptophyta; class Magnoliopsida; order Ericales; family Theaceae; genus Camellia; species Camellia sinensis. Next base: position 104,337,027 of record NC_138967.1, on the reverse strand, counting down.
ACAAAGGTAGGGAAGAAAGATGTTTATATAATTTTATTGGAAAGAGATGTAACGTTAAGGAACTATAGTGGTGAGGACCAAAGAGATCTTATTGACAAATGGTGGTACTGAGAAGAGTTGAAAGTAATTGTAGTCTAGGTAATGAAACCTGTTAGGCCATGGAAGCTTTTTTTTTGGTGGGTAAAATATTTTTTGGGTGGGTTATGGAAGCTTTGATACATAAGTTTTAAGCAATACTCACTCACTTGCACACTGCACCCTAATGTTTGCCTTCTCTCCCTTGCACATTTTCAGACAGGTTAAACCCTCACTAATTCATAGAATTGTTGAACCTTTAGTTCCTTTTTGCACCAGGAATAACAATTCCTTATATGCCAAGTAATTCCAATAAGAATTTTCCATAGAACATGTTCCACAAAATAGTTCCCATGTAAAATTTTCATATTCTATCAAACAGAACCACCTATATGAATTAGGTTTGGAAAAATTTGATAGTTCTAACATCATTTGGAATTATAGGCATTTTTAAAGAAATAGGATATCTGAAGTTAGATGAACAGATAAATAAGGAAAAATTTTAGGGATTGATGACATTTAGGTCAGGTAATCCGTTGAACAAGAGGAATAGTGTAAGCTAAGTTAGCTAACACAAAGGGCAAGTTGTTTATAAAGATATATTTTTTTTGATAGCACGGTATTCGGCCGATTGGATTGATTAATGCGGGGGACCAATTGTGGGGGTCCCAATTAAAGCTAGGGCACAAGCTTGTATGGATTGGCCCCAGGCAAGTGTCTAGGAGGTTTCGAAACTGAGACCTTGGAGGGAGCACACCCCCAAGCCCCAAGCCTTGACCACCAACCCCTTAAGGTTAAGTTGTTTTTAAGGATATACTACATGTACTAACTTCATTTTGAATCTTATATGAAATTAGCTTATTTTATCAACAAGGCATATCAAACAAAAAATATTACTTGATGACCAAAATGCAAAAATAAGGCAAATGTTGTTGATGTTTTCAGTAGATATCCACATATTTGCTAATATGATCAACTAAATTATTCTAAAATTTCTTTCGTAGATCTACAAATTCTCATGTGTATAAATAGTTTGACATTTCGAAACATCAGTTAAAGGGCGCAGTACTCCTAAGATATTGGGAACATGATATACCCTTGAATTGTGAAGACGAAATCCTATCATGCATTTTTGTGCATGTATGTAAATTAGGGTTTTAATTGACTTCTATTGGCTTTTTTGGTAACTCGAAGTTAAAAATATAAATTTGCACATGTCTGCACGGATGGAAAAAGGGTAGTTCTGCTTGCAGAACAAAATTAACTCATTACACCAAATTTCTTATTACACCACACTCAAAAATACAAAATTTGACTCTCTTTACACTTCTCATAATGCCAAACATACCCTCATCTCCTTCATCTCAACCTTCCAAACCTTAAGTCCTCCAACCACCACCTTCGGCAACCACTGCTGCGTTTTTGGTAGCCATTGCTACTAACTTCGGCCTTCAACCCCCACCTCCTTTCTAACTGGCGACCCATCTTCTCCTAGTAAAACCCTCCTCTCTCCCTTCAAGCAACCCCCTCCAACGATTCCCTCCATTGCCCCATTGCACACAGCCCAACCCCCATACCTCGCCATCGCAGCCAAGCCTTTCACCCTCTTCCATCGCCGACAAAGCATGAAGAGAGAGAGAGAGAGAGAGAGAGAGAGAGAGAGAGAGAGAGAGAGAACGCAAATATGTTTAAGATTTGAAAGAAGAAGAGAGAGAAAGAACCTAGATCTGAAAGAAGAAGCAAAAGAACGCAGATCTATTTCAGATCTAAAAGAAGAACATGAAGAAGAAGAAATGGGAAAAGGAAAAAGGCAGTGACAGAAGGAGGGCAGCGGCGGAACAAATGATGGCACAACGGAGATAGGGGTTGATTGGTAGGGTCATGGGGTGGGGGACAACTGTTGGAAATGGTCGTGGAGTTGCAGGAGTTGGTTGGAGATGGAGGAGATAATTAAAAAGCCTAGCCCATACTTCTTCTTAAAAGCCAAGTATTAAGAGGAGAGAAACTGGAGCCTTATAATTAGCATAGATAGGGTAACTTCAGGCGATGTGGAATACATTCCAACATACTCTTTTGGACCATGACTTATAGTAGCCGAACAAATGGCACACTAGTCACAGGCTCAACTAAGCTATGATACCAAATTGAAAAATTTAGCCCACACTTCTCCTTAAAGTCTAGGTATAAAAGAGAGGGAAACTGGAGCCTTATAACCAGTACAGATGAGACAATTCCAAGTGATATGAGACACATTCCAACAGAGATGGTGGCATGCAGTGATGTTGTGGTGGTGAGGTGAGTTGGTGGTGTCAGTGAGGCGGTGGTGTTGTGGTGGGGAGGTGAATGGGGTGGCGCCATGTTGGCGAGAGAGGTGAGGGGGTGTTAGAGAAATTAAGGTTAGAAAATTTTAAGGGTTGTGTCTATTTTGGTAATTTGATATGACGATAAAATTGTAATAAAAAAATAGAAAAAGTAGTGTGTAATGACATAAAAGTGGTGTAAGTATTCACCCCCTCCCCCCCCCCTCCCCCAAAAAAAAAACAAAAAGTGTGGTGTAAGTAGAATTGCCCACTGAAAAATCGTTACAGATATTAATTAATCCAAATAAATGACCAGGCGATTGTGAAAGGTTCCTTTTGCCTCAATGAAGAGGACTTTAATGCTTGTGTTTAAGTGAGAACCAATTGATGAACAAAGAGAATTCAATGCACTAACAGTTAAATAAAGAATGGGAGGAAGAGACTCAGACGAAATAGAGTAATTGATTAACTGAATAGTTCAATTACACTTCTAGCAACTTCGAAGGTGAAAACTAGTAAGGAAATTACAAATTTAAGGTTGTCACACCCTGGATTTACAAGATGTGACACATGAGAATAAATCATAAATAACAAAAGAAAAGACAATAATAAACATAATAAAAGAGGATTCTCTCATATATGGATGTATATCAATATCGTTCATTACATGAGATTCTTCAGTTACACACATTCTATATTCAACATCTAGGCGGAGTGAATATATAGTATGTATTTCAGAAGCAACAAATATTATATGTAATAGGCATACATCAAATAAAAGAGTGCAACCCTTACAAAAATGGCACACAACCTACAAAATAGATGGCCCATGGCCTACAAGTCAAAAGAGCTCTCTCTCAGCTCAAATACATATCCAATGCCTCACCTCATGGTCGGGGCACACCATTAATACCTGAAAAAGATTTGAACCATGTAGGGTGAACAAATAGTCTAGTAGGGTAACATTTTAGAAGATAATATATTCTTACACATGTACATGATCGTGATACTATATATATGTATAACATGCTAAAAGGGGTTTGACATTTCTTTAGAAAGGGTTTCTTCAATCTTAATGATCAAAAACGAAGCTTCTCACTAAACGAACATTTCTCAACTTCATTAACTTAAACCCGATGAATCCTCTAAGGTACATGTATCTGCCAGTGGTCATCGCTAAACACCACCTAATCTAGTGTGCTATATGAACCAACACTCTGCCAGTGACCATTGCTAAGTGCCACCTAAACCCACCAAATTTATCGGCTTCTAATCGGAAGGACCTTGGCACCTACACCACGTGGGTTTTCGGTCTTTCACCATGGACTATCGAGCCAAATTAATTCCAATCTCATCTATACATGACCCAGATTCATTACCATTACACAATTTGATTCAAAGCGTTTTGAGGAAATCAATGCAACTCAAGCAATTGTTCAATTCTCATATAATGTGCTCCATGTACCTCCGTTCAATGATGAGTTTTCATTGTCGTAAATTCAACAATTCAATGATAACAGGAATATGGGTTTTCATCATCCTATTGTATCAATAACTACAACAATGCCATTCTCCACTAATGGCCAAATAATTATGTGTAGCAATAATATAATTTCACAAATTATATTCATAAATTTCCCAATTTCAATATAACATCTCAAATTTAATTTGACATCATCAATTTCAATACTTCCTTATCAATTTCTCAATTCATGAAATCTCAACATTTAAGGTTTTTCACAAATTGGGCCTTTTCTCAAATTTTTGGTCCCTCATGCAAGTTTGTATAATAAAATAGGTTTGCTATGAAAATTATAGAGAAACATCACCCAATCACCAAACCCTAGTTTCCTATCATGCTATGTCTCAAAAACCCCAACAATAACTAAAAATTTCTCTATCAAAATACCACAAATACACCAACAAACTCATATCACACTAATGAAAAGAAACCCTACCTCTTGAAGAGAATAGGAGAAAACAACTCTCAAGGTAAGGACCGAATTGACTTTTGGCTTAGATGATCTTGAAGCCCTCATCGAGCTCTACAATATTGACATTTGGGTCAGAGATCGATTCTGACTCTAAGTTCATCGACTTCAACTCAATCAACTTAACAAAGTGCAACTCATCAAACGAGGGTCCGAAAGTGTACCAGGGTATCCCTACAAGTGATTTCAAATCGGGTTTAAGACCCAGGACGCTACAAAGGCTACTCCTATGGAAAGTAAAGTGCAGAGCAGGAAAAAAGAAAAACAAGAAGTTGATAAGTGTTGAATTTATTGGGGGGCTTCTCTGTCCTTCACTTCAGCTATTTATAGGTCTGTCCCTTGAATCCGCAGCAATTGCTGAGATTTACCCTCATGATCTCTGCCATTTTAGCTATATTCATTGGGCTTTTCCCCTCCTTTAACTTTTGAATTTGAATTCTGTGTGGCTTAGCTATTTCTTTGTTACTGCCTTGAAATGGTTGAACTTGAACTTCTTCAGTCTTGCTCTCTAATTTAGATTATAGTTGAAGCTGCAAATTGCCATGTGGCACTTCCCACTGCCTGATATTTGCTTCCCTTCTAGCCTTGCCATGCGCTTTCCTCTGATTGGTCAATTTTACCTCTCTATTTATCGCCACGTGTCACCCTCTAATTGGTTGGTTTGAACTTGGCGCAAACAACTTCTTAACCCAAACTTACTAGCAGATTGTACTCATGCCATTGATTAGAGTAATTATTATTTATTATTTATTTAGCATGAGGAATTATTGCTTTTCCAAAGTACAAATCACTATGATTAGGGCTGGCCATAGGCATAGGCGGCAAGGCCGCCACCTAGGATCCCTTAATTTTTGCTAAAATTTAGGGCCTCGTAAAAACTTGTGGCCTTTATACGAGGTCCAAAGAATTTTGTATTTTACTTGCACAAGAAGCCAATTGACGTGGTGAATTATTTGAAACTAAGAGATGGTTGTTTTCCAAATGCATGGGTTCTTTATAGAATATTGTTCAATTTCTATTTGATATTATAGTTTTAGATTGTTTTGGTGTTGTTATTTTCTTTATTAACTGAATTTGCTGTCTGTGCAAATGAATTTAGTATGTTATTTTGATAATTATTGATGTAAGAAAATATTTTTGTTTTTGTTTTTATGAATATATAATGGGCCTCGTGTTAGGGCTTCACTTAGGCCCCCAAATACTCAGGGTCAGCCATGACTATGATAGATTGTTTAGGCTTGACATTTCAATAGTTTCCTCTCTCTTTATTTCTTGTTTGAGGTACGTGTGTGTGTGTGTGTGTGTGTGTGTTTCAATAGCAGCATTGACTTTGTCTTTTTTGTTTATCTGGTTGCATTTACGAGGTGTTCTTCTTGCGTTAACAGAATCTTGGGTTTCTCAACAAAGATCAATGTATCCTTTTGTTTGAAGAGTTGAATAAATACAGGTATTGCTCACATCTAAGGATCTTTTAAGTTTGAAGTTTTGCTTGTTATTACTTCAAATGCTGTAGGTCTAAGAAGCACGAGTGCGGGTACGAGTACGGTACAGGTACGAGTACGGGTACGCCGATATGGCAAAACCCGAAAAAAGTAGGGTACGGGTACGGCTGCGGTACGCCGATATTTTTTTTTATTTTTTATTTTTTATAATTATGGTTAAAAGATCCATAATTATTAGCATTTTCATCTCTAATTTTTTATTATTAATAACTAATAATAATATTTATGATTATTAGCATTTATGATTATTAGCATTTTCATCTCTAATATTTATTATTAATATTTATTAGCATTTTCAGTATTAATAACTAAAGAAGAAACAAGAAAAAAAAATAATAAATAAAGATGAAGAGATATACCTCTGATGCCGTGGGTCGAAGACGAGGGTGATCTCTGCGTCGAAGTCGAAGCCGAGGGTCGAAGTCGAAGGCGATGTCGAAGACGAGGGTGAGTGAGGGTCGAAGTCGATCACTGTTTCGAAGTCGCAGACGAGGATGAGGGTCGAAGACGAGTGTTAGGGTCGAAGTCGATCTCTGTTTCGAAGTCGCAGACGAGGGTGAGGGTCGTAGTCGATCTCTGTTTCGAAGTCGCAGAAGAGGGTGATGGTCGAAGTCGCCTATTCTCTTTGCTTCGATGAGATTAGGGCAAAAAAGTGATGAGATTAGGGCATTCGTATACACATCTTTTCTTTTCTTTTCTTTTTTTAATTTTTCTCAATATTGCTCCGGTACCCCTCAATTTTTCAGAAAATTTGATTTCTGCCCCCGCCGTACCCAAAACGCACCAAAGGCGTACCCATGCTGTACCCGAGCCATACCCATGCCGTACCCAACTGAGGCAGAAGTACCCGACTACTTTTTGCCGTACCCGGTACGCGTGCAGCCGTACCGGTACGCGTACCCGGACCCGGTAAGTACCCGGTGCGTGTACGGCACTATTTTTGAAGTACTTGTGCTTCATAGCTGTAGGTACATGGTCCTTTTTAGAATTTCTCTTTTTATTTTTTTTCTTTCTTTTTTTTTTCCTTGGAGCTAGCATTCTATCCTGATGATTTTAGACTTAAATTTATTTCTTTGTTTAACCTTAATATTTTATTTTATAGTTTATTTATATTTTTCCGTATGTTGTGAGCAAGGCCATATCTTCTACGTTAGAGTCTTTGTCATCCTCATCTACTAAATCTTTTAAACCTATGTGCTTGGATTTTTGGGATGGCTTGAATGGCATCTAAAAAGTTTGTAGTATGCCCACAAATTCTTATACTTCAAGTTTAGACACATTCCTACACTCTTCTACTGCAGTGACCTTAGTTAAAAACCTATCAGGTATTGTTCTTAAAATTGTTAACAATTTTTGTTCTTTCATTATCTTGCCTAGGTTATGACACTTTTTGGTCACTATATCATTGAGTGTAAAACTTTGAAAAGGTCTCATGATCCTTCATTATAATGTTTTAAATTGAGTGATAATGAGCTGCAGTTTAGGTTTTTGGGAGTTGATTTCCCCTCATGTGTGACTTCTAGGAACTTATTAGGAGACACTCCAACAGATGTGGCATTCAATGCCTTGGAGTTAAAGCTTGCAAAGCAAACTCAGGCACAGTCCTAGTAGACTTGGCTTTAATGGCCATCAAAAGATCAACAATCATGGTAGGGCAACTCCAACCTTCCTCTGTAGACATCCAAATACGTTCATCTCAAGACATTGTAAAAAGATTCGCATATGTGTTTTCCATTAAGAGGAGATCGAGCCATCACCAATAGGTGATTTAGTGATTGAATTATTTGTGATTATATTAACCCATAAAAAATGTTAAACCAAAAGATTCTTGCTCTGATATCAATTGAGGCACGTTTTGAGAAACAAATTTTTAGTAATAGTAACTGAAATAGCCTTGGTTGTTCTTTAGTTAAAAGAAACCAAACATGAATCTTTGAATCCAAATAGATTTAATTAGATTAATCGAAGTGATTAACCAATTTAAATATGAAAAATGTTAATGTAAATGTAAATTACTACTACACCTACCACCAAACCTACCTCCACCTACTACTCCTATCACCTACTACACTCCGCCAAACCTACCTCCACCACTCACTCCTCACCTACTCCAGAATCATCTCCTATATAATAGGAATTCTTGTACAAAATATATACATAACATTCAATATACAATCAATCAATAATACAATTCTTTATTTCTCTTTATACATTAAATTTCTTCATGGTATCAGAGCCATAAGATTTAGGCCCGTATTTTGTTTTCTCACCGGCGGGCAGCCGGCCGGCAACCTTGCCTTCGCTGCCCGCTGGCGACGCCGCACCTGCGCTGAAGGTTGCCCAATTTAGGCTGAAAGTTTGCTCGGTATTTGGCATTGTAGTACCATTAAAACTCTGCAGAACTCTCTCTCCTTCACTCCCAGTTTTCCTCTGCGCTACTCCACACCCCACCCATTTCATATTGCCCTTATCCACCGCCACAGTTAACAAATCATCTGATTCAAGCTACTTCTTCTTCATAATCTGCTTCTTTATTGTGCACCTTGTTCCAGGTGATAATACTGTAGATGGCAGCATCATCAGCTTGCCTAGTGGGAAGTGGTTTATCTACCCATAGTACTAAACCAAGTTTGGGCAAAGAGATCTATGGCAGGCGCCTTTTTTCTTCCTCTAGCCTTCTGTCATTGGGTAAGTTATTAAAAAGAAATTATGTAACAGCATCTCTGGACCAAAGGCACCATGAAGGAAGAAGAGGTTTTTTGAAGTTGTTACTCGGAAATGCAGGACTTAGTGTACCTGCCTTACTTGGTGGTGGGAATGCATATGCTGATGACCAAGGGTTTTCTTCCTCCAGGATGTCTTATTCTAGGTTCTTGGAGTACTTGGACAAGGACAGAGTGAAAAAGGTAGATTTATTTGAGAATGGAACCATAGCTATTGTTGAGGCTGTTTCTCCAGAATTGGGGAATCGGGTGCAACGAGTTTGGGTCCAACTCCCTGGACTCAGCCAGGAGCTCCTTCAGAAGTTCAGGGAGAAGAACATTGACTTTGCTGCGCACAATGCTCAAGAGGACTCAGGTTCTCTATTGTTCAACTTAATTGGAAATTTGGCCTTCCCACCAATCTTAATTGGGGGTCTGTTCCTTCTCTCAAGGCGGTCATCTGGAGGAATAGGAGGTCCTGGTGGACCTGGATTTCCTCTTGCCTTTGGTCAGTCAAAAGCCAAGTTTCAGATGGAACCTAATACTGGAGTGACATTTGATGATGTTGCTGGTGGAGATGAAGCAAAGCAAGATTTCATGGAGGTGGTGGAGTTTCTGAAGAAGCCTGAGAGGTTCACTGCAGTTGGGGCTCGTATCCCTAAAGGAGTACTTCTTGTTAGTCCTCCACTTTACACCTCACATGCCTTCTCTCTGTCTAAACAATAATTTTCCACCACCCAACTTTCTTTTTATTTTCTTTTCTTTTCTTTTATTTTATCACCCACTCACTTCTTATGATGAAAACACAATGGACCCAACTTCATGCCAGCCACATGGGCCTGTCCCTCCGCCAATGCTCTCATCCTTTTCCTTTTTTCATATATATATATTTATTTCGCCAACCAATACCACTTTTTTTAATTCCTTAATTTATTTTAATAACATGAGTGGCCTCTCTTTTCCACCATCTCCCTCTTTTTTCTACACAATATTTTTGTACCACCGCCCACTCCATGATTTCCATATTAATATTATTATTATTATTATTATTATTATTATTATTATTATTATTTTCACAAAAAAAAAAAAAAAAAATTCATTCCAGTTGATTTTTCTGCCTTACCACACCTATCATTCGAGTTTGCCAAACACACTTATTTTATTTATGTCAGGATCAACCCCGATCATAATTTTACACGAAAAAAAAAACCACCATAACACACCCAACACCCACAGTGGGATTTTTCTTCTCTACTCTGCTGCAGGTCTCTTCTTCTTTCCTCCATCCGGGCGGCCTTTGACGGTGTTGCCTCCGTGTTTCCCACTCCACTGGGCACGATCACTCCACCCTGCTCCTCCACTACAGCATATGGCGGCCCTCCAAATCGGAACATCACGGTCGCCTTCCGCTTCAGCTCCTTGTTTTCTGCCCTTAGCACGCTTATCTCTGCTCGCGCATCCTTATACATGCGTTGGAGCAGAGCCAGCTGGGAGTTTAATTGCTGCACCTCATTTGTCCTACTCTGCAGCCGGTGCGACAAGTTTGTGACCGCCGTCATGGACTCCACACATGCCTTCAAAGTATACTGATTAGCCTCCACATCCGTTTGCACTGCCATTTTTTGCTCCACCGACTGCATCGAAAGTTCAACGGAGCAAACCCCGTGGTGTTTGGTTGAGGTTCACGGGACACCGCACCCGCTATCTCTCTTGTTGACTCGTTGAGGTCGGGAAAGAGAGTCAGCAGACCACGGGACGACGAAGCCATTTTCTCTCGCAACAGAGTGTTACAGACTCTCTCTCTCAGCACAACAGTGTTACAGCCTCTCTCTCTCAGCACAACGACGAGTTTTACAGAGGATTTCGCAGGTTTTTTTGCTTCTGCCTCGGCCTCAGGCTCTGTCTTGGTTAAATAGCCGAGGCAGCCACGCGCATCGCGCGCCTCTTGACGCCAGACAAACGGGCACGCCAGCCAAAGCACTCACGTGCCTCGCCATCATATCTGGCACGCCTTTTGATGCATCGGGCACGTCTTTTGATGGCACGCCTTTTGACAGATTGGACACACCTTTTGAGGGCACGACTTTTGAGGGCTCGATATCTACATCCATGTATATTTTTTGGGCAGCCTATATACACACTCATACAGTGTCTTCTACACCGGTCAGCTTTATCAATCCCTTTGTTTCAACCTCAAATAGGTTTCTATCTTCACACCTATTTGAATTTGAGGGGGGGTTATACACAGTATCATGTTCAAGTCACCCCATGGCGCACTCCCTAAGTCGCCCCCTTGGTGCACCACCACAAGCTTCTACATCGGTCCGACATGACCCCGTAAACTGTCTGCTACAACGGTCCGACATGACCCCGTAAACTGTCTTCTACAACGGTCCGACATGATCCTATAAACTGTCTTCTACAACGGTCTGACACGACCACACAGTGTCTGCTACAACGGTCCAACATGACCCCGTAAACTGTCTGCTACACCGGTCCGACATGACCCCGTAAACTGTCTTCAACATCGGTCCGACATGACCCCATAAACTGTCCTGACATTGATTCCGGTCAGCTGCTACATGACCCCGTAAACTGTCTTCAACATCGGTCCGACATGACCCCATAAACTGTCCCGACATTGATTCCGGTCAGCTGCTACATCGGTCCGACAGGACCCCGTAAACTGTCTTCTACAACGGTCCGACATGACCCCATAAACTGTCTTCTACATCGGTCTGACACGACCACACAGTGTCTGCTACAACGGTCCGACATGACCCCGTAAACTGTCCTGCTACACCGGTCCGACATGACCCCATAAACTGTCTGCTACATCGGTCTGACACGACCACACAGTGTCTGCTACAACGGTCCGACATGACCCCGTAAACTGTCTGCTACAACGGTCCGACACGACCATACAGTGTCTCCTATCCCATTTTTTAATTTTATTTGTCAGCTTATTTTTCTGTTTTGTTACTCTCTCCAAACTCAAGTTGGTTAGTACCTATCCTCCTTGAATTTGAGGGGGGCTGTTAATGTAAATGTAAATTACTACTACACCTACCACCAAACCTACCTCCACCTACTACTCCTATCACCTACTACACTCCACCAAACCTACCTCCACCACTCACTCCTCACCTACTCCAGAATCATCTCCTATATAATAGGAATTCTTGTACAAAATATATACATAACATTCAATATACAATCAATCAATAATACAATTCTCTATTTCTCTTTATACATTAAATTTCTTCAAAAAATAAGATAGAGCCATCATAAGAGAGATAAGGTTTTAACTTGAAAACGCAAAACTTGGTAAAAAACACACGAAGCAAATGCATCTATTAATAATCAAAGATCAAGTACAACTTACAACATTCATATGCTGAGATCCTACCTACTTGAAATTCAGAGTAGTTCCGTAGTTCGTACCTACCTTGTAGTAAGCTTATCTTCGCTACCCACGTCTAATCCACCACAAGAACACAATCAAATTAAGCAATGATCAATGCATATGCCCTAAATTTATATGCACCAAAGGAACATATTCCTACACTCACTAGATCTAAACAACTTTCTCACTACTATGAAAGATGATATGTTGGACTATTCGATGCTCTCTCGAATTTCCCATATACCTAATGTATGCTCTAGGGTAACCCTAACTTGAAATCAACGGAACAATATATAGTAATATGAAAACCTAAGTGGATAAGGAATACTGAATCATCAGAATTTTATTCTAGATGCGTAAACGCATGCTCTAAATATGCATGCTATAAAGCACGGACATAGACACGGGACACGATACACAACACGGACACTCAGATATACAAATTTTTGAAAAATAGGGAACGAGACATGCTAGGGACACTCTCAATATATATAATTTTATTTATTTATTTATTTATTTATTATATGTAAAATTAAAAATATATATTGTTTTTATTATTTGTTTATTTACTTTAATATCAAATATCATTCACAAATTAATTTTTTTCTACAAATAAAAATAATTTATTCTATATATGTTAATGTTTAGCAAACAAGAATATCCAAAAAAAAACAAAAAAAAAAGGAAAAGAGGGAACAAAAGGTTTTTGTCAAAAAAAAAAAGGTTTATCATCACAGAGAGAGGAAAAATAAGAAAAGAAAAAACGAATAGAGAGAGAGAGTTGAACACACAGAGAAAGCAAGAGAGAGAGTCATGATTTGGGGTTCGCAACTAGCTGGGACTCATTGACTCACAGTTTCGACCTAAATCTCGACTTTCAAGACCTTTTTGCAATCTGGGTTGTGAATCTTGGGTCGATTCAAGTTCGCAGATGATTCGTGTGCCTGAATCAAATCTGGGTTTGATTTGTTTGTTCGAGTTTGCCTGGATTTTGCACCAAAGTTGACTTTGATTTTCAAGCAATTTGGGCTGCACGATGTTGTTCCTGGACTCGAATGATGTTGGATAAGTGCTTTGACTTCTCCCTTTTTCCTAGTTTCTTGCTTCGATTTCACCCTCTGTGTGTATGTGTGTGTGTGTGTGTGTGTCTATCTCCACCACGTCCATAATGTGTCCAAGAGTGTCCTAAGCGTGTCTGGTTGCAAAAATTTAAAAAGAAAAGAAAAGAGGGACATGTTAGATAGAGTGTCCGACGTGTGTCCGATGTGTGTCCATGTCCAACACGTGTCAGACATCCATATGTTGCCTTCGGAGAGGTGTTCGTGCTTTATAGTACGCATGCATTCAAATGGCAGGACACTTTGTTCAAATGGTGGACATACTACACTAGAATAATGTGCAAAACAATCTAAAGTAGTGTCCTGCATTTGAATGGACCACCTTGCATTCAATTGGGCAATGTAATGGTATTGATACATTACTTTAAGCCCATGCTCATTCAAATGGTCCTAGCGTGCGTTCAGAAGATGCAAATTGGTTTTAATTTTCTGGATTCACGCTTCAAAAAATTGAATTTTTTTGTTTTCCGTTTTTTTTTTGTTTTCATTGAATTTTTTTTTTTAATATTTTAAGTAGTTTTTTTAATTTTTAGATACACTTAACATAAATACACTTAAAAAATCTAATATTTGTGGAAAAAAATCTTTTAAAAAATTCACTAAATACTAAATATAAAATAACAAAAATGAAAATTCAGTACATTTTCGTATTCTTGTGTATTTATTGATTTTTTAAAATATGTTTTTACAAATATTTTATTTTTTAGGTACATCTATGTAAGGTGCATCTAAAAAGTAGAAAAATTGCATAAAATTTTAAAAATATTCACTAAAAAAAAAAAAATACTCAATTTTCAAAAAATTGAATCCTGAAAATTGAAACCAAACAAGGTGAAGGGTCCTAATGTGAAACCCATTTCTTAATTTTTAACCAATAGTCCAAAACTAAATTATCTATGATTATGAACTCAATGTAGTAAAACACAAGTTATCCAGATGAAGTAAAATATATAAAGCCTACCAAATGATGTTAATGAAAATGCACAAGTTTTATCTTCACAAATAGTATGTCTTCTTTTTTCATTCTTAGCTCGAGTCTGCATTCTTGAATGTCAACTGCAAAACTGCTCAAGACTCAATTAAGTTAAAAATGAAAATTACAGACTCAATCTTTGGAATGAAATTGCGAACACAAAAAATAACTAAGGGGGTCTCTAGACATTTTTTCTTCACAATATTAATTGAACTAAATTATTATATCAAATGGTAGAAAAGTAATTACTTTTTATTGTTTAGTAGTAAAAATTTAGATTGTTGTTATAAGAAGCCTATTTTCATTATTGAAAATATATTATAATTGGAATGGAAAAAAAATTTATGAAGAAACTCCTGCCTTGTCCAATTCATTGAATCCAATGACACCAGGAATCTCATTGCTAGCCATCACAATCCTAGTAATGAGGTTCCGTTACTTTTCTTATGTTGTTTCTATCCAACTAGTGTCGTATTGAAGAATGCCTATAATAACTCTAGTTCAGTGTGAATTATGGAAGTGATTAAAGCACCTTCAAATTTGTCCCATCATAATCTATCTTGACAAATTAGTGAGCAGAGGAAAACAGAATATTGTTATTTTAGTGGTTTGTAGAATTAAAATTTGGAATGAAGAATGAATATGGAGAAAATGGAGGAAAAGAGAGAGCAATACACACTGTGAGTGAAAATGTTAATTATGAAACCTGCTAAAGAGTTCATGCCTTTTTGCTGCCTTCAGGCTTATGCTTCACTTATGCTTTTGGCTTAAGAAACATAAATCCTAACTCAGTGCTGCTGATTTTTTGTTCTAGATATGGACACCTAGGTGATGGATTTCTCAAATGAACTTTATGGTTCTCATTTAATATGAAGTTTTTTGTTTGTGAGGCTGACTCCTTACCTGAGGGATATTCTTGTTTCAAATATGTATCTTATGACTGTATCACTACTTGGTCACTTGATCTATAGAATATTGAAGCATTGCTTCCTCTATTACTTAATTAGGACATTGCCTAAAATATCGAGAGAAGATTTTGAGTTAATATTTGATGAGCTGGATGACAGTCATGACTTCAAGGTATTTTTTTCTTTATGTAAGCTTTTGGTTGCAGTGAATTTTTTTTTTCATATTTTTCTTTTTCTCCATCCTTTTTAATTTTGAGGTATATAAGAACTTTTGACATGCATTTTTTCGACTTCGTTTGGGGTTGCCACTCTAAAGTTTAATATGCCTATCACTCCTTTTTGGCATTTTATTTGCTTTTGTTGATCTTAGTTTATCTGCACTGATGCACATAGATATTCAATAGAATCAATTGTGAGATCTTATTGAGACATTGATACGAAGCATGGAAGGATAAAAGAGGGAAAATTTGGAATTTGACATGGACCATACTTTGGATTTCTATTAACTTGTTTGGGATTGATTTGAATGTCATTTTCATGTATTCCATAGATTAAAACATCGATGAACAAATTTTATAGATTTTCATTAGGTTTTAATAGTGAGGGGTATTTATTTAGTTTTGCAAATTGCTAGACATGGATTGTAAGGGACCTTCTATTTCCACACACAACTTTCTATCGGTTCACGCATCGTTTTGATTCAAAAGTTGATTTTCAGACACAACTACATGGTTTGAAAATCAACTTCTAGTTTGGAATTCAACTTCCAAACGAAAACCAATGATTTGGAAATCAACTTTTGAACCAAAGATATAGCCGAATCATAAGGTTTTGTTCTGAAGTTAATTTTTGAACCATGTAATTTTAATCAAAAGTTGATATCCAAACCAAAAAATTTGTAAACTGAGATGTGGTGTGGGAAAATAAAAGATCCTAGATTGTGAGGCCCACCGATGGGAACTTCTATTTCCACACCACTTTCTCTTTGTCCACACATTTTTTTGGTTTGAATATAAACTTTTGAACAAAATTACAAGTTTAGAAAATCAACTTCCAAATGAAAACTTGTGGTTTGGCTATTTCTTTGGTTCAGAAGTTGATTTCTGAGCTATGTAGTTTTGTTCAGAAGTTGATATCCAAGCTAAAAATGGTGTGTGAACTGAGTGAAAGTGGTGTGCAAAAATAGAATCTCCTATCGCCCAATGTTTTGAAAATCGGACCGGACTGGCCGGTTCAACTGGTTAACCCATTGACCGGTCATGGTTCCATTTCAGATGAACCACCAAACCTGTTGCAGATTGAAAACCGGCTTATTTTTGCACAACCGGCAAGAACCGCAGTTGAATCAGCCAATCATTCGAACTGGAGCTAGTTCAAGGAAACCATTGTACTCCAACCATCCAACGTGTGTGTCTTTGAAGCTGCCAATTTGTAAAATCTACAACTACAATTGCTCGAACACGAGACCTGGGTGCTAGAGAGCTCGCAATTGAACCACTGGACCATGATGCCACTTTGCGACGATATGGAAACATATTTGATTTATTGTACTATTGCACATCCTTTCAAATATTAAGTTTAATTTGTTTTCTACAATCTATCAATATAAATATACATTATAAATATAAATTTATAATAGTTGAATTTTGTAGTATGACAATAAGGTTGAAAATGGAGAGATAATAAAAACAGAAAAGAGAAAAAAAATAACACATAGGGTTGTTGTGGTTCAAAGAGAATTTTTGGCAGGGACTATGACATTTTTCTCAATGGACCCTCATATGAACCAGAATTGGGGTAGCTAGCCCTCATTTGACATCTTTCTCACTGGGTTCTTGAAGCAAATTACTTTCTTGTTTGCCATCAGATACTTTTTTTTGTGAGAATTGTAGGTAAATTGTATGACTTGTGCAAATTGTCTTCCAACACCATCTTTCTTCTATTTTGTTTTGTATTTTGTATTTTTTTGTTTTTTGTTTTTTTGTAGATCATGCTTATAGTTTTGTCAATACCTTTCAATGTTGACCTCTCATTTTCTAGCATTTTCTGGTTGACATTTAGGCTATACCGATATGTAGTTAAAAATTATTATTAGTTATCAACTAATAGTGTTTTTGATTGCTTACTTCTTTTAGTCTGTTTCTGATTATTTTCTGGACTCTTGTGTAATTTTCTGTAGATTAATTTGGATGAATTTGCTGACCTTTGCAATGCCATCGGACTACGATTTCAAAAGGAAGATTCAGTAAGCAGCCTTTATCTAGATCTGAAACCTAAACAATACTTTATACAACCTTTTTATTATTAATTTTTAAAACAAAGGTTGTACGTTGCATCTTTCATGTTGTGTTTTTTGTTTGCAGCTACCATGGTTCGAAAAATTTCCAACAATCTACAATTCATCATTATCTAAGAAGTTGAAAACCTTTGCTCGAAGTCCTATGTTTGAATACATAGTAGCCTTTGTTCTCATCATGAATTTAGTTGCTGTTATTATCGAAACAACGGTATGTACCAAAATTCATAGAATAAGGAATTTAGAATTATATATTAAAACATTTTAATTTCGACAATTAAAAATAATTGACCACTATAAATTTAGGCTAACATGGATGGGTGGTGATGGAAGTGGGTGCTTGGATAAACCCTATCTCATGATTCAGTGGGTGCGGGCTTAATTGTGAGATGAGGTGCCCCAAAATGATTGATGTCCTCTTTAGTAATTTCAGTTAAGGTTATTATTGTAATATAAAAAAAAAGTCAAAAAATGGGGGGCCCAAAATAATAAATGGGGTGCTAATAGTAGCACGCTAAATTGCTAATAAAATGTTAGGTGTAATGACAAAAACACCCATTCTCCGTTTGTTATAGTTAATGAAAATAGATGTATGGTTGAGATTGTAATCAAATAAAAAAAAATCAGGTCTAAATTGAAGGAATTAAAAACCCAAGGATTTGATTTGTTATAAGTGCCAAACCCTGGAGTGTTTTTTTTTTTCTTTTTTTTAATTTAATTTAATTAATTAATTTATTTTTTTAAGTTTTCCCTTTATTTAATTTAATCAAGCATATAGAGGGCGTGGGGGTGTTTCATAGGAATCTTAAAATTGAAGTAGCGGGGACATATATATAGGTTATTGGCTAAGGAAAATCCAAATTAGCATTTAGATTAGCCTGTAGACAACATTGCTTGGGACTCGTGGGTTTCAGGTCACTGGATTGTGTTCTTCGAAGGCATAGAGCCCGTGTTCATCTGCTGGAACCTCACTAGCCAACCCCTCATGTATGCCTTAATTACTACTGTAACATTGGACAACACCTAGTTGAGTTTACCAGCCATGTGTCTGTCATTAATTTTTTTTTTCCCCCTTTATATCCTAGTTAATTAACTGAGGATCATTCTCAACCTGCTGAAATTCCTGTCTATACCAAGGATTCTTATTAAATCCCCAAGTATGAGAAATACAATGAAGTCGGTGAACACCTGCCAAAAATTTGTTCACATGGCCCTTCTACATTTCTCTTTATAAGTACTTGCTTCACGGTGTCTACATCCAACATCAAACAGAGGGCATGGAATCTACCTCCACAACCTCACTCACTGAAGTTTCTAAAAAAAAAGCTAATAAGATTCAAACAACAGTTTAGCTTTCACCGGTCATAGGCAATGAGAAGGATAGGAATCCCTAGTATCCAATATTAGTGCAGCACTGACTATTTTTTTTGGCAAGCCTCGAGTATTGTGTGCTACTCTATTTTGATGACATTTTGGCTCACAAGAGAGAGGGATGCTAAATGGGTAGGTTATTCACATTTGAACAAGGCTGAAGTTGATATGCATTAGTGGGAACTTCAAATTAAGGAAGGTTATCTTGTTGATGTACCAGTTGAGTTGTCTAGTTTGCTGCTCCAACTTTAGGACAGGTTCTTCAAAAAGGGAGGAGTTCTGATGTAGTTAGTTAATAAGTAGTACTTGTATGTGTGGTCAGAAATCAATTTCATTAAAGAGAGAAGGTCCCAAACTGGGTACAAAGAGCACTAATTATGTCTAAAAGTCCATCATTAGGAGCCCAAACACCTATTTATAGGCATGGGACAGACCACATACACAAGCACTACTTAGTAACTAACTAATACTACAAAATGAGCTACATAACCTTTTATACAAGATGCAGTGAAGAATACGTTTAAATTTTCATAATTATGTTAGCCATTAATAATATGAGCAATGATAAACAAACAAAAAATTCATATAGAATTTTCATACATAATGAAGTGGCTCAATAGGGACTTTTCATATTAAAATAGAGCACCCATGAAGATGACTTATATTTACAAAAATGCCATTGCTGCATCATTCTTGTGATTTTTGTTTTTGGTATGAATTTTATGTATGAATAGAGTTTTCCTATTAATATTTATTTTCTGCTAATGTCATAAAAGATATTGGGACTACCTTTAAAGCAAAAATATTAATATTTTTTATTAGTAATTACTAGGGCCCTTTATAGAGCCGATTAGATAAGAAAAACCCATGAAGCTAACCCCAAGTGATTAGAATTGTGGGCTGTTGAGTTCAACAAAGTTGAATAACTAACTCATAGAAGTCACATCTATTCCTTTTCTTTTCTTTCTTTCTTTCTTTATTTTTTCTGAATACATGTTGGAGCATTTACTATTAGTGGATAGCTTGGTGCTTTATTTGAATTCTGACGCTGTCTTGATTTTCTTGATTGTGAAAGATTTTTATATTCTATGTTGATTGTGTTGCAGCTTGATATAGAGAATAGCTCCGCTCAAAAAGTTTGGCAAAATGTAGAATTTGTCTTTGGTAAGGGCTTCTTTGACCTTCTAAGTCGCCAATCATTCTTAATGCCTAAGTATATACGTAAATAGTATGTATGAACAACTCATGGAGATTTATTGTTGTTTCTTCTTCCCTTTTGGTCCATGCAGCTATGTGAGTCCCAATTTACATATAAACTTTTGTTTTACCCTGCTAGGAGTACAAGAAATGGTGTTCAACCTATTAACTTTCTAAACATCAATGATTTTTCAAAACAACAATGTGCGATTTTCAAATCCGAAGGATCTACTAAGATCAACATGGTTGGAGTATAAATTTCAATGCATAAGTGCAGCATGTTTGGAAATGGATTGGTTACTTGTAAACAATATTTACATAGCTTCATAGACAAGATCTAAAGTTGATACCCGCTATGAGAAAATGAAAAACACCCATGATGAATTTGTAACTCTCTATGGGTGTCGATGCTTTCACTAATGCTACTTTGATTTGCTTAATTCCCAAAGTACTGTTTGGTTTGGAATTTTCAAAAACAATTTTCTTAGTTTTTGATTCATAGTTTTTGTTTTTAGTGATTTTTTTTTAAAACACTTTTAGTTAATTTTTTATTTTATTTTTAGATCTACTTACTCTAGATACACTTAAAAAGTACGAAATTATGCAGAAATATTTCAAAAATTCATTGAATACAAAAAATATATATATAAAAATTCAGTACATTTCCGTATTTTGTTGTATTCAGTGAATTTTTAAAAGATTTTTGTACAAATTTTGCACTTTTTAAGTATATTTAGATTAAGTAGATATAAAAAGTTTTTTAAAAAAATGTTAAAATGTTAAAAAAATCACTGGAAAAAAAAAATACGAAATGAAAACTCAGAAAACTGTTTTTGAAAACTCCAAACCAAACAATTCATCATTTATGAAATTATGGCAAAGGTTTTGTCTAGAAAAATGAGGGAGGTTTTGAATGGTACTATTTCCTTTTCTCATGATGTTTGTTGTGGAGGGTTACCAGATTTTAGAAGTAGTCTTGATAGCAAATGAGGCAGTGGAGAGTATAAATAATTAATGAGTTACTTTTAAGTTTGACTTTAAAAAAGCTAATGAACATGTTGATTGGGGTTTTTAAGATTTTGTTATGGAAAAAAGGAGAAAGGGGGTGCGGGTGCGGGTGGAGGTGGAGGTGGAGGTGGAGGAAGTGGATTATGGGTTGTTTGCCATCTTGTCACTTTTCTTTTTTTCTTTTTTTTTTATCAGCAAAAAGAATGCCTTTATTTATTAGAATCAGGAGAACCTTACATCAAACATCAATAAAGGAAAGGCAATACAAGAGGAGGGTTCATCCTCTAAGCATCAAAGCAAAACAATTTCATCCCAACTAGGTTGGCACCGAAGCCTTTGCCCAATCATTTGCAGCACTATCCTGAAGTAAGAGAATTCAACCAATAAAAAAGAACATAGAGTGCTAACAGCAGACAGAGCATACAATGGCTGGTGCTAGCCACCCCTCCACCTAATGGAGCTAAATCTATGTACTAGATCTATGACAGAGTAGTCCATATTCTTCCACTTATATTTGGACCAAAAATTGTCACTTTTCTGTTATTGCTAACAATCAAGTGAGAAGTGCTTTAAGGCTACAAGGGGATTGAAGCAGGGTGGCCCTATCTCCCCATTTTTCTTTACCTTGGTGGCTGATGTTTTGGGTAGATTAGTGGATGGGCTAATGGTGTGCAATCATGGGAATTCTGATTGTACCAGGCTATAAGGCAGGAATGGAGACCTAAGCTTGATGAGACTGACCCCATTATCTCTTCTGAGCCAGATAAACCTAGTCCTTCTGAATCGTTATTGGTTGCCAATCTCCTGGTAATGATTTCCCTGTCTGAGCCTTCTACTTCTGCAGTTGTTTGCAACTTTTACTCCTTCAAAACTTAGCTCTATTCCTGTTAAGGATGATCCATCCACAAATCAGTTTCGTGGTCTTGCTTAGTTTGCCAGTGACTGCGTTGATGCTATTCCTGATTTTGATTTGGATACGTAACAGTCATGATAATGAGGCTTGTGATGATAATGTTCCCCCTCCTTCATCTCCTATTAAGGGGAGGAAAGGTAGGAAAAAAGCCAAAGATTCCATTCCCGCAGTAACTAGAGATGCCCTTAATCTTCCTGCTTCTAATAGCAATGAGGGAAAGAATATAGCAATTCCCGCTAGGTCTCAGATACCCCCCAAAAATTTTAGATGAATGCTGCAACTTGGAGCATCAAGGGTTTAAATCACCCTTTAAAGCGGTCTAGTATTGCTAAGTTCCTTTTGGAGAATAAAGTGGACCTTGGTGTAGAGGAAACCAAGGTTAAAAAATTCAATTTATCTGCTGTTGCTAATATCATTTCTCCCTCTCTGAAATCTTTTAGGAATGATGTGGCTATAATCATTATCTTGTGGGATGAGGCTATTCTTAATGTCCAAGTTCTTAGCTCTGCTGATCAGGTTGTTGCTGTTAAAGTTTCCCATAAACATCTCAGTATCCATTTTGTTGCTTCTATTATTTATGGTACTAATAAAAGGGAACTGAGAGATATGCTTTGGAATGGGCTCTCTAGTAGATCTTTTTCTGTATCTGATCAAGATCCTTGGATCCTTCTTGGTGATTTCAATATTGCCGAGTGTTAAGTGTTATTGTTATCTAAGGGTAGTTTAGTACTTTAGCTTATGATTATGGTTTTAGCCTAAATACGTATGCTTAAGTTGTAACCCTATTATCATTGAAATAATATTACAGCAGCTGCTTCTCTCTCTCTCTGTCGGTTCATTCTTCTTCCTCTTCTTCTTCATCTGTGAAGCTAACATGGTATTAGAGCCTCCTCTTCCTCCTTGAAGAATTTTTTTCTGGTCTTTCTTTACTTTCCTCTTGTTTTTTTCTTTTTTTTTTTTTTTGTGTACAGTTTCAAAAAAAAAAAAAAATTCACCATGCTCGAAATTTGATGGGCCTCCTCCCTATGATTTTATTTTAATTTTTTCTCCATTATTTGGTTGTTTTTCGATTTTTGGTTGATTTTTTGGGAAAACGACTGATTTTTTGAAACTCCTTGTTACAACCTTTTTAGGGCTAATTTTTCCCTTCCTCTCTCCTCCTTGGGAGCTGAGTGGCCCAATGTGGTGGGTTAGGAGTCCTGTTTTGATGATTTCTTGAGGTTTCTATAGTCGATTTGTCCTTTCCTTGCCCTGTCTGGCTTGTTTTGGTGTGGGTTTGCTCTGTTTTCACCTATATCAGTGAGTTGCTGTCTCCAGTTGATTGTTTTCTGGTTTGTTTGATACCTTGCTCTATTTTCCTATGGTTGGGTTCAAGAGCTAGACTTCTATGAGTCTTGAGGAGAAGGGATTGAGTCGTGGTGTGACTCTTGGTGATAGTCCTTCTCTTCAAATTAGTCCTATTAAGCTTGATGGTACTAACTACTTGATTTGGTCCCGCTCCTGTAGTCTTACTATCGCTGCTTGTCGTTTGACTGGATATATTGATGGTACCCACAAGCAACCCGCTGATGATGGTGATTTGCGTACTCAATGGACTTCCTAAAATGCTTTGGTTAGGACCTGGTTGATCAATTCCATGCAGCCTAAAAAAAAGAAATAAAGGGTATGTTTGGTTTGTGTTTGAGAGATGTGTTTTAGAGATAAAAAGTACGAAAAGTTGTTTGGTTTGGTTTTTTTCAAAAGATGTTTTGGAAAATTATTTTGAGAGAGAGTTTTGGAAAAAGTGATTGATTTGATGTGTGTGAGAGAGAGATTTGTTTGGAAAACTTGTTTGGTTTACAAGTTTTGAGAAATTTTTTTGAGAAAATTTGTTTGGTTTCATTACTTTTAAAAACTTATTTGTAGAGAAAATTTCCCAAAATTTTTTCCGAAATTCAAACCAAACGAACCCAAAAGCTTGGGAGGCACAGAAACTTGACTACAAAAGACTTCTGAAACCTCCTCGGGAGGCACACTGGTTGGCTGACACAAACAGAACCTAGACTGGAAGTCACGAGCCTGGTTACCTACATACATAATATAAATAATGAGTTGGAGCCCAGTGAATAACATCAGAATAAGGGTTTTGATGAATGATGTCTATAACATATTTAGAAATTAATATTCAAGTCAAACAGATTATTATACATATTCAGATTTGTGAGCAGTTATACTTGGTACATCCATTAGTTAACAGATCAGATTGGTCATAAAGACCCACGTGCATAGTAAGTGGTCATAAAGACCCATATTCACATGAGATGGTCATTAAGACCCACGTGCAGATCAGATAGTTGATTATGCATAATCAGTTCTATGAATGGAACCCACGTGAAACCCTGGTACCAGGTAATGGATAACACATGACAGATTCACATGATGCTAAGAATGCCACGAATACATTTCAAAAAATTCGACCTTCATTTATGATTCACAAAATAGCATTTCGAAAAACAAATCATATCATATCAGTCAGAAAATACTTATAGTCAAATATGGCTTTACAAAGTTGTTACTCACAGATAGCTCCAGAAGCAAATTAGATAGATCAGACAGACAATGGCGCATGACCTACACAAGCACGTGACAGATACATATTGAAACACACTCTGAAAACACTTTGACTTATTATATTTCTTTCTTAGTGTGTTTCTAATTCATCAATGTATACTAATTGGGTGTTGTTTTTCTAGTGTGTTTCTAATTCATTTCTTTATTATTGTGGCCTAAACCATGGTTTAAGAATGCCTAAGATGAACTGAGAATGCAATTATTGAAGCTTGAGTAACCAGCTTGGGGAATGATAGAATATCACCCCCTATTTATAAATGAAGATTAGGGTTTACAAGAAAGGCAATTACAAGATGATCCCTGAGTGCTATCCCTGAGTGCATAAAATGATTACAGACAGACCCTAGTGTACCTTTCAGCTAATATAATATGCTAATACTTAATATAATATGCTAACACTCCCCCTCAAGCTGGTGCGAAGATATCTCTCATGCCCAGCTTGCCTAATATGTCATGAAATGGTTTATTCCCAATCCCCTTGGTGAGAATGTCAGCAAGTTGTTCACCAGACTGGACAAAGGGAGTACAAATGGTACCACTAGTGAGTTTCTCCTTAATGAAGTGGCGATCAATCTCAACATGTTTTGTCCTGTCATGTTGAACTGGATTGTGAGCGATGTTGATGGCGGCCTTATTATCACAGTATAACCGCATGGAGTCCGTCTGATCAATACCTAGATCACGCAACAATAATTTGATCCATAAAAGTTCACACACACCTTGTGCCATAGCTCTAAACTCAGCTTCTGCGCTTGACCTGGCAACCACATTCTGTTTCTTACTCCTCCAAGTAACTAGGTTACCGCCAACAAATGTGCAATACCCTGAAGTTGATCTCCTATCGGTTACTGACCCAGCCTAGTCAGCATCTGTATAGGCTTCTACACGAAGATGATCATACTTTGAAAAATACAGACCCTTTCCAGGAGCAGACTTCAAATACCTCAAGATTCTCATGACAGCCTCAAGGTGAATCTGATGAGGAGCATGCATAAACTGACTAACTATACTGACAGCAGCAGCAATATCAGGACGGGAGTGAGATAGGTAAATGAGCTTACCCACTAATCGTTGATAGCTCCCCCTATCCACAACTTCTCCTTCATCATCCCCTAATTTCTGATTGGGTTCCAGGGGGGTGGCACATGCCTTGCAGCCAAGCATCCCAATTTCCTTCAACAGGTCAAGCACATATTTTCTCTGTGAGATAAATATCCCATCCTTAGAGCGAGCAACTTCAATTCCCAGAAAATACTTCAAGCTGCCCAAGTCTTTGATTTCAAACTCTTTAGCTAAATATTTCTTCAACAGAGGTATTTCCCCACTATCATTGCCTGTAAGAACTATGTCATCTACATAAACAATAAGTGTTGTAGTCTTACCGTGTGAGGAATGTTTCACAAACAATGTGTGATCTGCCTGACTTTGTTTGAAGCCATATTTAAACATAGCCTGAGTGAATCTCTCAAACCAAGCCCTTGGAGACTGTTTGAGACCATATAATGACTTCCGAAGTTTGCATACTTTGCTTTCTGTTTGATCATCCTCAAAACCCGGAGGAATGTCCATATATACTTCTTCTTCGAGGTCACCATGGAGAAAAGCATTCTTGACATCAAACTTGTAAAATAAATTGATGTATATTATTGATTGATATATTTTGATATTTATTACAATGATTCATGATTCCTATATATAGAAGAGGGTGAGTGTGTAGTAGGTAAGGAGTAGGTGAAGTGGAGGTGGTAGTGGTGTAGTGGGTTAGGTTTAGTGGAGTAGGTGAGGTGGTAGTGGTGTAGTGGGTTAGGTTTAGTGGAGTAGGTTTAAGTGGGTGAAGTAGGTGGAGAGGTGAAGTGGATTTTAACAGCCCCCCGCAAACTCAAGGGGGATAGGAACTAACCAACTTGAGTTTGGAGAGAGTAACAAAACAAGAAAATACATAAAAATAAAAGAGGATAAGAGACACTGTATGGTCGTGTCAGACCATTGGTGAAGACACTGGATGGTGGCGTCATAACGTTGTAGAGGACACTGTATGGGGGTGTCATAACCATGTAGAGGACACTGTATGGTGGTGTCATAACGGTGTAGAGGACACTGGATGGCGGTGTCAGACCGATGTAGAAGACAGTTTATGGGGTCATGTCGGACCGTTGTAGCAGATAATGCTGTGACAGTTGTTGTGACAGTTTACGGAGTCTTGCTGGACCCTTGTAGAAACTAACCGGAATCAATGTCGGGACAGTTTACAGAGTCGTGTCGGACCCATAAAGGAGCTAACCGGAATCAATGTCGGGACAGTTTACAGAGTCTTGTCGGACCCATAAAGGAGCTAACCGGAATCAATGTCGGGACAGTTTACAGAGTCTTGTCGGACCCTTAAAAAGTCGCACCCTCAAAAGGTGTGCCCAATCCATAAAAAGGCGTGCCATCAAAAGGCGTGCCCAATTCATAAAAAGATGTGCCATCAAAAGGCGTGCCATCAAAAGGCGCGCCCACTTCATCAAAAGACGTGCCCGACAGAAAGCGTCGAGCCATCAAAAGGGGCGCCTGACACGCGGCGATGCACGTGATTGACAGAGCGCGTGTCGGCCTCGTCGTCTCTGTCTTTATAAACCAAAGCGAAGTCTGAGGCTTGGAAGCATAACAAACCAGTTGAAACCTCTTCGTTCTCTGTAACATTCTGTAACCAACCCTTCTCTGAAACACTCAGCAACCCAAAAACATGACTTCTTCTTCCCGTTCAGCTACCCAGAACATAGCCTCTTCTTCCCGTGGTCTGCTCACTCTCTTTCCTGACCTCAACGAGTCAACAAGAGAGATAACTGGTGCGGTGGCCTGTGAACCTCAACCAAACACCTCTGTGTTTGCTCCGTTGAACTTTCCGATGCGGTCGGTGGAGCAAAAAATGGCGGTGCAAACTGATATTGAGGCCAATCAGTATACTCTGAAGTCATGTGTGGAAACCATGACTGCGGTCACAAACTTGTCGCACCGGCTGCAGAGCAGGACAAATGAGGTGCAGCAACTAAACGCCCAACTGGCTCTGCTCCAACGCATGTATAAGGATGCGCGAGCAGAGATAAGTGTGTTAAAGGCAGAAAACAAGGAGCTGAAGCGGAAGGCCACGGTGATGTTCTGTTTTGGAGGTCCGCCATATGCTGCAGTGGAGGAGCAGGGAGTAGTGATCATGCCCAGTGGAGTGGGAAATACGGAGGCAACACCGGCAAGGGCCGCCCAGGACGGAGGCAAGAAGAAAAGACCGGCGGCAGAGTAGAGAAGAAAATTCTGCCTGTGGATGTGGTTGATTTGTTGCTGTTTTTTTTTTTCTTATCTTTTTTTTTTTTTTTTTTTTTTTTTTTTTTGGTGGTGTAGAAGTGTGATCGGGGTTGAGCCCCTGATATGAATAAAATGACAAGGTGGTGGAATGTTGTTGGTGTGATTTTGTGAATGTTGTTTTGTGTAATAAGAAAAATAAAATAAAATAAAACAATGGATAAAGAAAATAGAGAAAAATATTTGTGGATGGGGGATAAGAAAAACAAGGGTGTATGTTTGTTTTGTTTTTTTTTTGTTATAATAAAAAAAAAATATATATATATATATATATATATTAAAAGAAAAGAAAATGGTGAAATCGTGGGTGGAAGAAAGTAAGGGAAAGGAGGGATATGATTAAAGTGGGTGTGAAAAAGTGGGAAAATGTGATGATAGTGGTGAGTGGAGCATAATGGAGAATAGAAAAGGTGTATATAATAATAAGAAGAAAAGGGAAATGGGTTGGCCGAGGAGGTGCAAGTCAGGTCTCTAATAATAAAAAGGAATGGGGGTGCCGGGTGAGGATTGGTGTTGTAATAAATAAACCATTCGGAACTGCAATGCCCCGGCTGGTACTCTATCAGTATCCCACACAGCGCCATAGTTTCGACTCATGAAACTCCAATCTGATGAACCAACCTGAGCCACATCTACTGCTACAATTTCTGTCTGACCACCCTGGTACAAGAACTTTACTGCTAGATAATTTGTCTTTTTGCTCGTTTCTTCCACGCAGACTGCCAAATTCTGGTTTTTGTACTCGCACGGTATTCTCTTGTATTCGACATTGACAAGCCCAAGTTTCAAAATGTCTTGCTCCATACCCATGTTAGCCATGGCCCTAAAAGCTCTGCTACTTAGAACAAAATCTGTATGGTTATTCTGGTTAAGATCAGTAACTATCACTTTAGTCCCCTGTTCAGCACAGAGAGTTGTGTTCTTGCATCTCATCTGAAAGCATGCTCCACAACCAGCTCCATTGTTGTAAAGACTAGGAACAGCAGCAGCAAGGTAGCCGCCAGTGAAGCCTACGGCCAAGGAACCATACCCACAAGCCCCAGATGATAAAGCGGATGCTTTGGAGAAGTAGGCAACCTTAGTTTGGTGCACTCAGCAGGTTGAAGAAAGGAAATTTTAAGGTATGTGTAGAAAATTTTAGCAGACTAGGTTGAGGTCCGGCGGGCAGCTAAGGTGAGGTTGCCGCCCGCCGGGGAAGCGAAAATATTAGGTTCTAAACCTGCTCTGATACCATGTAAAATAAATTGATGTATATTATTGATTGATATATTTTGATATTTATTACAATGATTCATGATTCCTATATATAGAAGAGGGTGAGTGTGTAGTAGGTAAGGAGTAGGTGAAGTGGAGGTGGTAGTGGTGTAGTGGGTTAGGTTTAGTGGAGTAGGTGAGGTGGTAGTGGTGTAGTGGGTTAGGTTTAGTGGAGTAGGTTTAAGTGGGTGAAGTAGGTGGAGAGGTGAAGTGGATTTTAACAAAACTGATAAAGCGGCCAATCTAGATTAGCTGCTAGAGAGAGAAGTACTCTGACTGAATTCATTTTAGCCACGGGTGCGAAGGTTTCCTGATAATCAATGCCATATGTCTGAGTAAACCCTTTTGCCATATGTCTGAGTAAACCCTTTTGCCACAAGTCTTGCCTTGTAACGCTCAATAGACCCATCTGCTTTGTGTTTCACAGTATATACCCATTTACATCTCACAGGTCGTTTGCCCGTAGGTAACTCAGTCAATTCCCAAGTGTCATTCTTCCTAAGTGCTTTCATTTCCTCAATCATGGCTAGTTTCCATTCAGAGGTAGCAAGAGCATCCTGAAAATGGTTAGGAATGCTAACAGAGGAAATATTGGACACAAACGCTCTATATGAGGATGACAAATGAGAGTATGATACAAACTGTGAGATAGGATGTTGAGTACAAGATCTCACACCTTTCCTCTTGGCAATAGGAACATCAAGATCAATGGACTCGAGAGTTTCAAAGTTACCTCGACTCTCATCAGAAGTAGGAGATGGCAGTGGGGTAGCAGAAACGGTCCCGTGTATCCAGTTAACTTGTTTTCTGTCTATGTCCCGGACATAAACATGCCCGTCCGTATTCTTGGTGACAGTGGGTTCTATAGTCCCAGTAGAAGAGGGGGGTGCAAGAACAACTGGTTCCACCATAGGAGGCACAGGACTCACTTCACACCAAGGCTCCCCCGGAAATGAGGACGGTGACACCGGAGAGGACAAGAAATAGGGCTAGGATTCAAAGAAAGTTACATCCATGAACACAAACCACTTACGAGAAGAAGGGTGGTAACATTTATACCCCTTTTGAGTAGGAGAGTAACCAAGGAAAACACACTTGAGGGAGCGAGGGTCCAACTTACCACGAGAGAGAGAGTGATTATGGACAAAACAGACACAACCAAATATTTTGGGAGGAATAGAAAACAAGGACGGAGAACCGAGGAGGACGTGAAGCGGAGCCTTTTTGTCTAAGACCTGGGTAAGGAGACGATTAATAAGATGGGCAGCGGTGAGAACAGCGTCGCCCCAATAGGGCCGAGGCACATTCATAAAATAACACATGCACCGAGCCATGTCAAGAAGATGCCGATTCTTGCGTTCGGCCACCCCATTTTGTTGAGGGGTATTGGTGCAAGAGGTCTGATGGATAATGCCATGAGTAGAGAAATATTGTCCTAACCCAGAATCTATGTATTCCCCGCCATTATCATAACGAAATATTTTGATAGTGGCCCCAACCTGAGTACAAATCATCTTATGAAAAATGCGAAACACAGAGAAAACCTCACTCTTATCTTTCATGAGATACACCCAAGTAGCACGAGAAAAATCATCAATAAATGTAACAAACAAGCGATGACCTTTCACAGACAGAACACGAGAGGGACCCCAAACATCAGAATGTATTAATGAAAAAGGAATGAAGCTTTTATTCAAACTGGGAGCAAAAGAAGCTCTATGTTGTTTTCCAAGTTGACAAGACTCACAAAGAAGGTCTGACACATGATGATTTGCGAAACTAGAAGGAAATAAATGCTTAAGTAAATGAAATGAGGGATGCCCAAGACGCCGATGCCACAGCCATAAATCAGCGGGGGTAGTAGAAGACGTGGTGGAAGAATAAGCAAGTTTGTCCGGTTGATCTAGGAAGTAGAGACCATTTTCTGCACTACCACTGCCAATCGTCCTCCCCGTGACAAGGTCCTGAAAAAGACAATGATCAGGAAAAAATGTCACACTACACTTCAAATCTTGGGTAAGACGACTTAAGGATAACAGATTAACAGAAAACTTGGGAACATGGAGAACAAAAGATAGATGTATGGTAGGAGTGACTTGGACTAAACCTTTTCCAGAAATGGAAGAAACAGTACCATCGGCAATCCTAACTTTGTCCTGACCTGAAGAGGGCTTATAGACAGAGAAAAGATCAGAGGAGCCAGACATATGATTTGAGGCACCAGAATCAATAATCCAAGGCAAGGATGTATGACACAGGAAAGCACAAGGAGAAGATGCTAAGTTACCTGAGCGGGCAAAGGACGAGGAAGCGGTACTGAGAGCAGTAGAAGATCGGCGGTCCAACAATTGGCGCAAAGCATCCTCCAGCTCAGTATCAGAAGCTTGGGTAACAGAAGTAGAATTAGAATCAAGGGTATCAACGGCACTAGACTGATGAGCCCGGGAATAGGAACCACGTCCTCTAGATTGGCCTGACCGACCTCCTCGAGAACCAGACCGATCACCTCGACCCCCGGATGGAGTCCCATGAAGCTTCCAACACGTCTCACGAGTATGCCGTGGCTTCTTGCAATAATCACAGAATACAGACTCCTTAGTAGCAGACGGAGGAGGCAGGCTGAGGCCATCTCGAGGAGTAGACAGTAATGCGGAACGGTCAGTAGAGACAGGGGACATCATAGCAGACCGGCGACTCTCCTCATTTTGTACATAGGCAAATGCCTCCTGAAGTGAAGGAAGAGTATCCATACTCAGAACTCGACCCCTAACTGGATCATACTCCACATTTAGGCCGGCCAAAAATTTAAAGACCCGTTCCCGTGAGATGAACTTTTTGTACCCGATAGAATCAGTAGGGCAAACGGGCTTATAGTCTTCCAGGTGGTCAAGGCGTTTCCAGCTGTTGGTGAGGAAAGTGAAGTACTGAAGAACAGTCTGCTCCCCCTGAAGTGAGCTCTCAATAGAGCGGCGCAACTCAAATGCCTGTGAAAAATTCCCTTTGCGGGAATAGGTAACAGCCACAGCCTCCCAAACGTCCTGGGCAGTCTCCATAGACAAGTAGCCCTCACCAAGTTCTGGAACCATCGAATGGATAAGCCAACTCATAATCAAAGAGTTGGTAATCTCCCATTGGTCATAACCTGAGTCAGTGGTACTAGGTGCCTGTATCCTGCCATCAACATACCCCATCTTCCCTCTGCTCTTCAAAAACATAGTCAAACTTTGGGACCATGCTAGGTAGTTCTGACCATGAAATAGAGAGGTGGTGATTTTCAGACTAGGGTTGGGGTTCTCAGTCATGGTAGTAGGTAGAATGAGACTCACTTTTTGGTGTTTGAGAAGAAGGGGACACACTGGTGGAATCTGTCATGGATACAATACTACCAAACCCGCAACAAAACTAGTGGCAATCACAAACCTGGAAGGTGGTGGTAAAAGAACAGGCACAATGACTACTTATAAGAGCATAACAAATTTAAGAAATCATATATATATATTTATTTATTTATTTATTTATTTATTTTTTATTTTTATTTTTATTTTTATTATTATTTTTTTTTGTTTTGTTTTGTTTTGTTTTGTTTTGTTTTTTTTTTTAATTATTTATTTATTTATTTATATATATATATATATATATTTTTTGTTTATATATATATATTTACTGATTGATTTATATATATATAGAAATGTTTACTGATTTACATATATATATATATACATATAGTTATACATGTATTAGGACGGTGGTATACAAAACAGAGGGTATATCATACATACACAGAGACGAGCGACTGATGAAGACGAAAACGACTAAGCCGAAGCTGATGAAGTCGAAGACGAAGGCGATGAAGACGAAGACGATGAAGACGAAGACGAAGACTGACGAAGACGATGAAGACGAAGACCGACGAAGACGATGAAGACGAAGACGAAGACTGATGAAGACGAAGGCTGCTGGCGACTGATGAACTGAGGGACTGAGGGATTGAGGAACTGAGCGACGACTGCTTACGAACTGGAGAACGACCCAGCAGAGGACCAACCTAGGTAAGATCGAACCCTAGAGCTTAAGCTCTGATACCATGAAGCTTGAGTAACCAGCTTGGGGAATGATAGAATATCACCCCCTATTTATAAATGAAGATTAGGGTTTACAAGAAAGGCAATTACAAGATGATCCCTGAGTGCTATCCCTGAGTGCATAAAATGATTACAGACAGACCCTAGTGTACCTTTCGGCTAATATAATATGCTAATACTTAATATAATATGCTAACAATTATGCACTTTGAAAACACTTGCCAAACTTGAGGTTACCTTCATTTTGGAAGAACATAGGATCCAATGGAAACAAATCAGGGTATCTCTTCATCATCTCTTCTATTGTTTCCCAAGTCGCATAGGTTCCTTCATGTTGTTGCCAATTGACTTTCACTAGGCCTTTTTATCCAACGGTTAACAATCTGCATTGGTCGTTCTTCATAGGTAAAATCATCTTGTAAGAGAACATGTGTCGGTTCAATCACATGAAGCGGATCCCACAAATAATCCCGAAGCATGGAGACATGGAAAACGTTATGCATATGCTCCATGACCGGAGGTAAGGCTATTTAGTAGGTCACCGGATTGATTTTCTCAATAATCTCATACGGCTCAACATCCCACAGTGCCAACTTCCCTTTTACCCCAAACCGTGTTTGCCCTTTCATTGGAGTTACTTTGATAAACATGTGATCATCGACTTCATATTCTCTGTCTTTTCTCCTAACATCTGCCTAACTTTTCTGGGAATTTGTGCGGTTTTTAACCATTGTTGAATCAATTTAACTTTTTCATTCGTCTCTTGCACAAGTGCTGGTCCCAACAAAGGTCTGTCGCCTACTTCAGCCCAACAGATTGAAGATCGACATTTCCTTCCATACAAAGCCTCATAAGGAGTCATACTGATACTCGAGTGATAACTATTATTATATACGAACTCGGCCAAAGGCAAGTAGGTTTCGCAATTTCTTTGGAATCCAACACACACATTCGTAACATATCTTCCAACGTCTGAATAGCTCGTTCTGACTAACCATCTGTCTGTGGATAATATGCACTACTAAGTCTCAGTTTAGTTCCCAAGGCTTGTTGCAAACTTTGCCAGAATCTCGAAGTAAACTTGAAATCTCTGTTAGACACAATAGATACTAGCACTCCGTGCAGTCTCACAATCTCATTCACATAAATGTTATCTAATTTATTTGCATTATAAAAAGTTTTAACAAGAAAAAAGTGAGTTGATTTAGTCAAACGATCAACAATAACCCAGATAGAGTCCATACCTCTTGAAAAGCGAGATAGACCGACAATGAAGTCCATCCTAATGTGCTCCCATTTCCATTCTGGTATTGGAAGCGGCTAAAGTAATCCAGTGGGTCGTTGATGTTCAGCCTTCACTTGTTGGTAATGCAAACATTTTGCTACAAAATCAGCAATACATTTCTTCTTTCCAAGCCACTAGAAAATCTGTTTCAAATCTTTGTACATTTTCGTGTTTCCTGAATGCATAGCAAATTTGGAGCTATGGGCTTCTGTCATAACACGCTTTCTCAGTTGTGAACAAGTCGGTACACAAAGCCTACCCTGAAATTTCAATACATTAGTCTCAAATGCAAACCCCGGTCTCGGTTTTGATTCAAGTTCATCAACAATCTTTTTCAAGAACTCATCTTTTAGTTGTTTTTCTTTAACTTCCTCAATAATTGCTGGCTTTGCAGAAGTGGCGGCTAAGACTCAATTTTGTTCACGCAAAACAATTTCAATTTCATTTCTTTCCAATTCACACAATAACTCTTTTTGACCCATGAGCAAACATGCCAAATTCCTAATGGATTTTCTGCTCAAAGCATCTGCAGCTGTCTTGGCTTTTCCTGGATGGTACAGAATCTGCAAGTCATAGTCTTTTATTAATTCAAGTCATCTTCTTTGTCTCATGTTCAGTTCTTTTTTAGTGAATAAATATTTCAAACTTTTGTACACTTTACAAGTTGCTCCATATAAATAGTGACGCTAGATTTTCAAACCAAACACTACAGCTGCAAGTTCAAGATCATGGGTCGGATAGTTCTTTTCATGAGGTCGGAGTTGCCGAGAAGCATAGGCTATTACTTTTCCGTTTTGCATTAATGCACACCCCAAATCTTTGTATGAAGCATCACTGTAAATTTGAAACCCATCTATACCGATAGGCAAGGTCAGAATCGGTGCAGTTTCTAATCTTGTTTTCAATTCTTGAAACACTGATTCTCTTTGATCATTGCAGTCAAATTGCACATCTTTCTGTGTTAACTGGGTGAGTGGTAGAGCAAGTTCGGAAAAATCTCTCACAAATCTTCTATAGTAACCCGCAAGTCCCATAAAACTTCGAACTTCAGTCACTGTGGTCAGTCTTCGCCAATCCACAATAGCTTCAATTTTTTGCAAGTCAATAGATATGCCATCCTTGTTCATCACATGCCCCAAAAAAGTCGCAATGTCAAGCCAGAATTCACATTTGAACAGTTTTGCATACAACTTTTCTCTCAATGTCTGTAGTACAGTTCTCAAATGGTTATCATGTTCTTCCCTGCTTTTGGAGTAAATTAGAAAGTCATCAATAAACACAACAACAAATTCATTAGGAAATTTTTTGAAAATCCTATTCATTAGTTCCATGAAGGCAACTGGTGCATTAGTTACCCTAAACGGCATTACCAAAAACTCAATAGGGCCCATATCTAGTTCAGAATGCGGTTTTCTCTATGTCTTCTGCTTTAACTTTTAACTGATGGTATCCAGATCTAAGGTCAATCTTGGAAAACACATGAGCTCCTTGAAGTTAGTCAAACAAATCATTTATTCGAAGCAGTGGATATTTGTTTTTCACGGTCACTTTGTTCAATTTCCAGTAGTCTATACTAAATCTCAAAGTTCCGTCTTTCTTTTGACAAATAAAATTGGAGCACTCCAAAGTGAAGTGCTCTGGCGGATGAATTTCTTGTCTATTGGTTCTTGCAGTTGAATTTTTAACTCTTTCAGTTCAATGGTTGACATTTTGTATAGGGTTTTAGAAATTGGTTGCATCCCAGGTACTACTTCAATGGTGAATTTGATTTCCCTATCAATTAAATCTCCAGGTAGTTCATTTGGAAAAACACTGGGAAATTCATTAACTATAGGAATGTTTTTTACACTGGCACTATCTGTAGTCACAGACAACACACTACACAAGTAACCCTTACAACTTTTTCTTAACAATTTATTAGCTTTCATAGAAGAAATCAAATATGGGGGAGGAACTACACCATTTCCAACAAATACGAATTCAAGCAACCCCAGTGATCGAAACACAATAGATTTAGCAACAGAACCAATGATAGCATGATATTTTGTTAACCAATCCATACCCGATATGCAATCAAAATGATCAATATCAATAGGCAGCAAGTCAAGATATAACAGCATATCTCCAATCACAATGTCACATGCAAGATACACATGCGCACATTATAGAGCCGCCTGATGGTGTAGATACAGATAACAAGTAGTTCATTTGTTTTAGAGGTCTAGTTAATTTTCGAGAAAAAGCATGCAATACAAACGAATGAGTGGATCCAGAATCTATCAACACATGCATTTTGGGCACAAATAGGAAGTATACTTGACACCACAGATTCGGTATTCTGAACATCTCCAAGCACAAGTGCGAACACGCTTCCTTGTCTCTAAGTTTCTTTTCCAGTATTAACCCTTGCATTTGATCTTGGTGTAGACCTGGCCGAACTTACCGCAGGGCGGTTGGTATTCTAAGATGAAAGCGGACAATGTTTTACCATATGACCAGCTGGACCACACCGAAAACAAGCACCTGTTGCTCGGTAGCACACATCTTTATGTTTCCTCTCACATTCTGGACAGGTAGGCGCGAAGCCGCTTCCCTCACTTGAACTGCTAGTCGATCCTATATTTTGTTACTTGTTCTTTGAAAATGACCGGCCCTTCTTGAAATTGAATCCGAATCTTTTACCTCTCCATTCACTTGTCGGGGCTTTGGCTTGGTTCATGGTTGCTAAATTGGCTTCAGATATTAAGGCTCGATCTAACATGTCTGCTTTGTTAATTTCAAGACACCAACCCAATCTAGCACATCCAGATTCAGGCCTCCTTTGAATTTTCTGGACTTTTTATAGTTCGTGTCTAACATTTGCGGAGCAAACAAAGCTAGTACAGTAAATTTAGCCTCATAGTCGGCCACTGACATGTTACCTTGTTTCAACTGTTCAAATTCTGACACCTTGCAACCTCTGAAGCACTAAGGGAAGTATTTTTTGTAAAAGATCTCTTTGAATTGAGTCCAGGCCATAGCCCCATTACTGTCTCATATTAATATCCACCAACGCCGAGCTTCATCCGTCAGAGTATAAGTAGCAAACAAAACTTTCTGGACTTCGGAACATGAAAAGACTTCAAACAGTTTTTCAATCTCAAGCATCCAAGTTTTAGCCTTTAGTGGCTCAATACCACCCAGAAAGGTTGGAGGTTTCATCTTATTGAATTTCTGAGTTAAGGCAATAATATCATTATTCACTGGCTCAACTTGCACTGGAGAAGGTGGAAGAGGTAACGATTGTTATCTTTGTTGTTGTCTAATGGACTCGGTTAGAGCTTTTAGCATTCGGTCCATTGGGTCCATTCGAGCATCATAAGATTCAATTGCATCATCACTTCTTGTTCTTTCCATTTGCTATAAGTAAATAGCACACTAATAAACATAGGCAAATAATTCTTTTGTATTTTTCAGAGTGTTCAGTTTCATTTCATTTCATAGTATTTCAGATATATTCACTTCCCATAATTCACACTTACACATGCTGATGCAATGTCTCTAATTCTTTTCTAGGACATTCTATAGCTCATATGAACTCGTGTGTGCGGTATAACTCGTGCTCTGATATCACTCTATCATGACCCAAACCCGCCTCTATAGGTTTAGCGCCGTAACCAGACAGTAATCCTAAGATTATCAAAGGCCTCTGAGATAAATTAGCAAAATAAGGGGCTAGCGGAAGCAAATATCAAAATATAATGTCCATAGAGCTGTGCAAACTTATATGGGACAGAAAATTAAACCTTAGATTTACATATCATATGACGTCATTCTTGCGTCACCACAAGTATAGATAAACAAAAAGGAACTTAGCCCTACATGCAGAGTAACATAGAGACTTGTCCAAGTAAACAAAAGAAATAAAAGCTTAAAACTTGTTCATTAGCTTGGTCACAAATATTGCCCACAAAAGACTTCTAAAACCTCATTGGGAGACGCACTGGTTAGCTGACACAAACAGAAACGAAATTGGAAGTCTCAAGCCTAGTCACGTGCCTAGTCACCTATATAAATAATATAAATAATGAGCTGGAGCCCAGTGAATAACATCAGAGTAAAGGTTTGATGAATGATGTCCATAATAGATTCAGAAATCAATATTTAGATCAGAAACAAATTCTTATACATTTTCAGATTTGTAAACAATTATACGTGGTACATCCATTAGTTAACAGATCAGATTGGTCATAAAGACCCACGTGCAGAGTAACAGATCAAATTGGTCATAAAGACCCACGTGCAGAGTAAGTGGTTATAAAGACCCACGTGCAAATTGGTCATTAAGACCCACGTGTAGTGGTTATAAAGACCCACGTACAAATCAGATTGGTCATTAAGACCCACGAGCAGATTAAATAGTTGATTATGCATAATCAGTTCCATAAATGGAACCCCACACGAAACTCTGATACCAGGTAACAGATAACACATGACAGATTCACATGATGCTAAGGATGCTATGAATACATTTTAGAAAATTGGACATTCATTAATGATTCACAAAATAGAATTTCAGAAAACAGATCATATCATATCAGTCAGAAAATACTTATAGTCAAACATAGCTTTACATAGTTGTTACTTACAAATAACTCCAGAAGCAAATCAGACGAATTAGACAGATCAGACGAACAATGGCGCGTGACCTACACAAGTATGTGACAGATGCATACTGAAACACACTCTGAAAACACTTGACTTATTATATTTCTTTCTTAGTGTGTTTCTAATTTATTTCTTCATTATTGCGGCCTAAACCATGGCTTAAGAATACCTAAGATAGAATGAGGATGCAATTATGCATTTTGAAAACACTTGCCAAAATTTCAAAAACAGGGTAGTTCGCTCGAGCGAAGCTTTGGTCGCTCAAGCGGATCCCTTGGTCTGCAAAACTTTTAAGAGCTCTTAATTTACGCTCGAGCCAACTTCTCGGTCGCTCGAGCCGAGACTGAAAATAAAGGGTGGTTGCTCGAGCGGTCTTTTGGCCATCAACTCTGCAAAAGTACTGAGAGCTTGCAAAGTGTGCTCAAGTGATGGTTCCACCGCTCGAGCAAACACTGCGAATTCTGGAATTTCTAGATTTGCATTCAAGGTTCAAAACTCAACTTTAACACACCAAAACTCATTCTTTTGGGCCAAAACTTAAGAAAACACTTAGAAATTTGTGTAAAACCATGAATTAAAGATCATTTCACAAAACCAAAGCCCAAAAGCATGTCAATTATTTCAAAACTACACTTGAACCTCTATATGTATGACATGCAAGTATTGAATTGATATTCTTTGGTTCCAAAGCTTGTACAAATGACATAATGAGAGGAGAATCATGTTGAATTCTTCAAATGTAGTAAAAATAACTCCATGCATGTGAGGTTAAGATGGAATTCAATCTTAATCTTCATGAATTACGCATGCATGCATGAATCGTGCTCATTTTCTACATTCTTAACTTGATTCTCATGTTTATTCCTCTAATTCTCTTGAATTCTCATGTAAGTTAGCTTCCTATCCCAAAATGAGAGTTGAATTTCTTACCTAAACTCTTCAATCCCTTGTGTTCTAGCAAGTTCTTGGACAACTCCACCAATTCCCTTCAATTGTCTACCAATTCCTCTCTTCTCTCTCTCTCTCTCTCTCTCTCTCTCTCTGTCTCTCTCTCATTTTTGGAGACTCAAGGATGAATGTGGAGTGTATAAGGAAGGTTCTTGAATCACATTAGCCTTACATAGGCTTAATTAGTGGTGTTTAATTAATCTTGATTAGCCTTAGCTTAATTTTAATTAATTTATTCTAGTTATTTGATTCCGAATCAATTTGTAATTAAACTTACCGTAAAATTCTAAAAATCCCAAATAACACATTGACTTTGTCAATTTCATGTTTGGATGCCGATAAGGCCTTCAATTTTCATATCAAAACAGAATTTCAGATAGATATTCCTACAACAGACAGATAAAAATTCAAATAACACACAAATCCCACAATTAACACATAATTTCATTTAGCCACTTAATTCACATTCTTAATTACGGATTAACGACTAATTATGGATCAGGGTTATCACAACTAGATGAGTCGAACAGCTCGATGGGTCGATTGAGTCGAATCACTAGCGAGACGAAGGATCCAGATGAAGCACTCGCGGACGAAACAAATGGGTCACAAACAAATGGATAATGGGTCACATACCCAAGTCACGAACAGAGATCGAACTAAAAGGAGTTTAATTGTGTACTCTCCAATTGAGAAAGAGAGAACTTGATCAAACAGATGAATCACGAGCAAGTTGAATCAGTTCGTGCGTAACCCTAGCCACCATGAAATCAGGAATTGCGAAGCTTTGATACCATGTAAGATTTTTGAACGTTTTCTGTTTATTCAATTGTAGTAGTAACACGAGTACCTCAGTTTATATAACAATCTAACCTAGGACTGGAAAAGAAAAGAAGAATATCTACTCTACCCCTAATATATACAAAATATATATACTACCATATATACATAAAGCCGAATATTCTCACAATCGTTTCATAGCACCTAACTTGCCTATGAGCAAGGAACTCACCCAATTGAGGCTCATGTTAGTCAAGGTAACCTGTGTCAGTGTTGCCCATAACTAAGTTAACTTGATGTTGCTCAACTGTGCACTAACGTAGAACCCTCAACCTAGCTGTCAATCTTTCCATCTTATGCATATATGGTCTCTTGTTACGCCTCTCGAATAGCCACTGATGACTAAGGCTCGCTCGCACACCCACAACATAATAACCATGCACGCATTATCATGCTAAACCATCCATGATGGTCATTGAACACTCGTGGCATTGCACTTGCTTGTTTCATGAACATGACAACAATAATCCATAGCACACAATTAGCATTCCTCCTTCCCACAAGCTCCGCACGATGTTCCTCACATGATAGCAATGCTTCATGCCTCTCAAATGTCCCCACAAGTAAGAGCGTTGCCACCAAACTGCTAGCTAGGCTACAAGACCCCCCACATTCACGGCTGAACCCAAGCGCATGTTCATGAGTTGGCACACAAGGCTCTTGTTGGCACCTCAATAGCCCATTCCATTTGATAAAGGTCGACACCACAAGATGCTAGACTGCACACTAATGCCTCTCATGACATTGTCCGTGGGGCTTCTAAACCTATATGGGGACCAATGACAACCCTCATGATATGGAGAAAGTATTTAGCGTAATAGGTATGCCATGTCACTTGGCTGACTTGGTGTACCGTTGCACATATAAAATGACACATGTAACAAAAAATTTCCAACTCTCTATCTTCCCGTGAGCCCCCTTCTCAAGAATGCTGCACACTCCTCTTTCCCCCTCTTTCTCCTATGTAACTCTGCAACTTCTCTATTAGAACACCTCCAACACCTGACACCCCCATGATCCACAACCACTACCATCACCCTTTCTAACCAAGGCTTCCATAATCTCAAGAGCTCATCAAGACCTCACCATGGATTCCGGCAAATTTATTTTATTTTTTATTTTGAATCTCCTATTCCTATTCTCTTCTTCTTCACTAGTTAGCAAGTTCAATCAACAATACCCTTATCAAAACCTATTAATATTATGTAGTATCAGTAGTAGCAAACCCATTTGTCAATCTGAGAGCAACATCAATTTATTTATTTATTTATTTTATTTTTACATCACTGAATGTTGGGTAAGAGATTCAAAATCCTGCGAGTAAAGCCAGTTAATGAGTAAATGTATAACCACTCAGACAAAGAGACGATAGCAACATCACTTAATTCATAAAGATTGACAAAGGAATTTAAATGATATGTTTTCAAGAAAAAAGATAACAGATTTGTTGGGTTTGAATTGAACTTGCCAATATCCTTAATTCAAAACCTAATAATAATTATGACTTTGATAGATCTGTTAAGATGCATTTCTTGCAGAAATAGCAGTTTATTTAAGAGGAACAAGAATTTTGAAACCAAAGGCCATGAACCATGGATTCTTCCAGAAAATTATGTAGAGAAATTGTTCAGAGTGACAATGGAGAAGTTTTTTTTACCAATTCGTTAACCAAACTTGGGACTGACAGGAAGAGAGAGAGTTGGAAAGGAGAAGATAATGATAATGTATATATTTTGAGAAGAGACAGCGTGTGCTGTATTCTTGAGATGAGGGAGAATTGGAAAGTTTTTGTTACACGTGTCATTTTATCTATGGAATGGTACATCAAGTCAGCTAAGTGACATGGAATACCTGTTACACTAAATACTTTCTCTATAGTATGTCAAAGGCCCATCCCCAAGTTGCCCTGAGGATGCCCACTTCAAGCCCATCATAGGCTAGGGAGGTAGGTAGCTGGCTGACCATACCCGCTTTATAATAGCCTTTTAAGAACTTTGTCACCTGCCACAAAGAAGCACCAACCATGTTTGAGGAGTCATAATGATTTTTCAATGATTTCCCAATTTTTGAAAAATCCCCAATCTTAGGCATGCGGGCATGAGCGGTGCTGGGCGTGCTTCCTAATGCACATTGGGACTACTTGGGGCCAAACTTCCAAGCCATGTTGGGGCGCTAGGCCAGTTGACTTGGAATACGATGCCAAACTAATGTAGGCACTTCCAAAGGCATGGACTTGAGCACAACAAAGGCGCATGCAAGCATCACAATGTTGGAATTGAAAGTGTCAACTTGTGACAGTTTGTTACGATTAAAGCTAAATCTCCATCAGAGCCTAAGCCTTTTAAGTTCTATAACTTTTGGGTTACAAGTCCTGATTTTTGCTAAAGTGTCCAGTTAGAGGCTCCCCTATATACCAATTATGCTCTAAGCTCAAGTCTCCGAAAGTGGAGCTTAAGAAGTTTAGTAAGTCTCATTTCATTAAATTTATGTTAAGGTAGTAGAGGCAAAAGCTCTCCTTGAGCAGACTCAGTTGGCCGTCCAGTCTCATCTTGGCCATTCTTCTTTGATTGTTACTGAAAGGAAGGATTTATCCTCCTATTCCTCTCTCTTGTTGGCTGAGGAAGCATTTTATAAGGAGAAAGTTAGAGGGAATTAGATTAAGCTTGGAGATCAAAAAACTGCCTAAGATAGCCTTATGGTTTAGAATGTACACTTGCTCTGGCTTGCTAGTTGTGAAATTTACTGGCCTTTAAAATTAAAATGTGAACATTGATATAAATGTTTGAATCGACTCCTCACTCTGTTGGAATGTGTCCCACATCACTTGAAGTTGTCCTATCTGTGCTGGTTATAAGGTTTCAATTTCTCTCTCCTTAATACCTGGGTTTCAATAAGTGTGGGCTGGGCTTTTCAATTTGGTATTAGAGCTCGGTTGGGGCTGTGATTAGTGTGCCGTTTGTCTGACTACTATATGTTGTGGTCCAGAAGGATGTGTTGGAATCTGTCCCACATTACCTGGAGTTGCCCCATCTGTGCTGGTTATAAGGTTCCAGTTTCCCTCTTCTTAATACCTGGGTTTTAAGGAGAAGTGTGGGCTAAGCTTTTCAATTACTCCTCCCGGGCCTTATAACTTGGCATCAGTCTTACTCACTAAGCCTGAATGACCAATGTGTTCTCCATTGACTGCAAAACAGATCATTTTGTATTATGCATCTAATGATTTTTGTTTTTTAAAGTGATATATTCCTTTTCCATACTATTATTTTGATATTTGTTCTTTTTGTTGAGTGGGTTGTTTGTTTTATTTAATGTCTGAAGAGGTAAAGAGTTGCAATTTGTCCCACAGGGTGGTTATATGTCTTGGAAATGGCACTAAAAATTTATACTTACGGATTTGAGAACTATTGGAGGGATGGTCAAAATCGTTTTGATTTCATTATCACATGGGTTATAGGTAAGTTTCTACAACAATTTATTTCCTGTATTAATGCATCTTCTTTTTATATATATATATATATTTCTTTGATTACATATATATATATTGGGGTGAGAAGAATGGTGGGTTGTTGGAGAAAAATGGTGTGACAAAAAGTTGCACATGTGAAACTCAGTCCAAGAAGTTTGATTTTATCCAAAAAGGTCTCTTTTCACCATTTAGATCTCTTTTCACCAATAAGATCTTTAATCAAGGACAGAGATTTCTCAAGTTCAGATTCAATAAAAAAAAATTATTGTAGAAAATATTTATTTTTTCAAGCAACTTCTTATTGACTTTCTTTAGCTTAAAGAAATCTTTGGACATACTCTCATCTCATGTCATTTGGATAATTTTTTTTACGCCTTCTTTGGAACAAAATCATCATCAAGATCATGTGCGAGAATCACTATAATCGAGGAATTATCTAGACTCTCTGATACTATGACACCAATAAGAGCGAGAAATGG
The DNA here is from genome assembly GCF_055761805.1 of Camellia sinensis. Lineage (NCBI taxonomy): Eukaryota > Viridiplantae > Streptophyta > Magnoliopsida > Ericales > Theaceae > Camellia > Camellia sinensis. The sequence continues at coordinate 104,292,320 of NC_138967.1, read as the reverse complement.
TTTATGAAAAATATGAATCATCTTGTTTGGTTTTGATCGATTTTTTAAAAATTGAGTTTTTATTTTTCATGAATTTTTTTAATATTTTAAGTAAATTTTTTACTTTCTAGATGCACATAACTTGGATGCACCTAAAAAGTAAAATATTTGTGAAAAAATATTTTTAAAATTCAATAAAGAATTTTTGTGTTTTTTTGTATTTGATGAATTTTTTAAAGATTTTTTTCCGTAAATATTATACTTTTTAAGTGTATTTACGTGTATTTACGTTAGGTGTATCTAAAAAATAATTTTTTAAAATCTCCGTATTTGGGACAAAAAACCTTGGATGCAAAATTCACCAACGTTCCAAGATCAATTACAAAGCTTACAATGATCCAAAGACACATGCGTTCAAACAAAGAAGTTTATATTTCACAACAGTGTTCTGTATGTTCAACCAGAATGGCTCTCATTTGAACAGTAAATTTTTGTGTTCAAACGGTTAGCATAATGTCTAAAAAAAAATTCCAAACTAAAAAAACCAGCTCTCATTCGGATAGAAAACCTGCATTCGAATGAACCACTCTATTCATGCACAATCCCAATCAAGGGCAAAAGGAGGGGGGCTCTTAGGCCCTCCAGAGTTTTGGGAAAGTACTGTTAATATGGGAAAGTACTTTATTGGTTGGATCGTATTCATCTAATGTACATTCTTTGTTTTGCAGTGATTGGAGAAACAGCAACTTTCTTGTCTGCCAATGACCTAACTTTTCTTTCGAACGGGGAATGGTAAGGATATAGGAACCTTGGATTTTTGTGCATGCTGAGGATCTTATTCATATGCATGCTAAGGATCTTATTCATAATCACATTTGCTAAAAAATTGGGTAAATTACATTTTGCACCTGTGCTCTTTGCACCAAATCCCACTTTGGTCCCTATACATGAAATCGTAACAGTCAACCCCCTACATTTCTGGTCAAGTGTCAATGTCCTCTTTCTGTTACTTTGTTGTTGAAGTTTTTAACAAAATCTAGTTACGTGACAAGCATGTGAATACGAAATGAGGAAAAGAGAGAAAGATCATCCCCATTTCCCATTATTACACACTCTCTCGTGTGAAAAGCATGTGAAAGTCATATAATACAATATATGTATGTATATTTGTTCATATGCTGAAAATAGGGATGAAGAGGCAATAAAATAGAACTTTTGAAATCAAAAGTGGCAGCAGAGAAATGAAGAGGAATAGACGGAAGACTATGTTATTGCAAAAAATAGAGTTTTGTGATTCCAATTTCTGCAAAACCCTAGTTCATCTTCTTAATCGTTCACAATTTGTGTTTTGTTTTAGCCGAATAAAGTCTTAATTTGATGTAAATTTTGGAACGAAATGTGTATAGGCGGGAAATGGAGGTGATTTTTCTCTTTTGCCCTCATTTCATAGTCACACACTGGTCACATGATTGGATTCTGTTAAAGACTTAAATAATGGAGTAACAGAATGGGAATACTGACACTTGACCAGAAGCGTGGGGGGGTTGATTGTCAAAATTTCATGTGTAGAGACCAAAGTGGGATTTGCTGCAAAATGCAGGGGTGTAAAGTGTGATTTACTCGTAAATTTTTTTGCACATTATGAATCTTGTGCATTATCATATTTACAAATAGTCTCTTTTTTGTTTCTAATTTTTACAATGCTTCCAAGATTGTTTTTTATTCTTTAAAGAGTCATTAAGTTTGATTATATAGATGGATCATGCTGTCCACGTTATTTATTATTGTTTATTCTTTTCTTAATTTTCAAATTAAAAAAACTTTGAATTTCTGATAATATCCAAAGTTAAATTTTACATTTACCCTGACCCATCAACAATAAGATCTAGAACATTTCAAATAAGTTGCAAAATGCAGATGTGGTTGGATGAGATTCTGCTAAAACTACAGGAAAACTCCATTGGTAACATCCTTGAAAAATTGGTATTGATAGAATTGTTGTGACACTTCAGCAAGATTGGTGGAAATTAGATTTAGTTATGGTATTTAAACCGAAGCTCACGACTTGAAAGGGCTCTAGTACCATGTTACACAGACATCATGAAATCTTGTAGTCGAGTCTTATAGTCGGCCTGGGATGCCTCTGTAATCTTTATAATGCTAAAAGTCTTCTTCCTTCACTCATTTTCTTTTAGTTGTGGTAGCTTCCATGCCCTAATGTGTATAAATTATAATACATTAATATGGGCAAGTCCCAGGTCTGTATACTATATCTGAAGTACACAAATAAATTAACTACTGTCATACTTTTGCAGCTTGCAAGATATACTAGTATGTAACCATTAAAGAGGGTACAGTGATTAAAGCTTTGGTTCTTAAGTGGTTAAAACACAGGTTTAAATAAAGTATGAGGACAGACACTTTGTGCAAGTTAAGGCCGAAATTTTCTTTGTAACCTCCGCTCTGCCAACCTTTACTAATAGAATGACCATTTGTTTAAAATACTGGTAAGATTGCCTCTCCAAACACTATATGCTTTTGAAGCAGCTCATTGGAATGAAAAAATATTGACATCCTTGATAGCACCATTGTTGCAGCAAATAACTCATGTTTTATGTATACTTTATTTGTATATTAATACTTTGAGTTGGAATCTCAAGGACACAAGTTTTCTTCTAACATAACCCCCTGAAGAATTTAGATGGTGGGGAACTATAAGCTTGGTGATCTTGACCTGCAAATATGTCCGATGAATCTGTTCTGGATGCTATACTCAGTTTACAAGTATCCTCTTTTCCATGCTAACTCCGGGTTACCTTCGGTAATTTAATTTACATGAGTTTATTAGTTCAAGTGTGTCCGTTTGTGATAAGGAGGAAGTTAGTGAGAGATAGAATCCACATCTACATTTTGCTCTTGTAGTTCGAATTTCACCTCTATACTTGTACAGTTTTATTGCATAAGAAAATAATAGATAAACATCCAAAGCTGGTTAACCTGCATCTCCAGATGCATAAAAATTGTGCTCATCACTTTTATGTAGAACATCTCATACAATTTAATGACCCTAGACACTTACCCAATATAAATAAATGAATAAATAAATAAATAAAATGGATCATGAGCCACTTGCATGAACCTTATTGAAAACCCGAGGTACGTCGTGAAAAATAGCCACGGCATATCATATAGTTCTATTCCTTGATTCATACTCACGTCTGGAAAATAGTTTGTTTAGTACTAGCTGTTGCCTAGAGTGATCAGCCTCACAATCATTTCTTTAAATTCCATGACATTTATTTAATTGGCTATCCTCAATTACAGGATCCGTTATCTTCTTCTTGCTAGAATGTTACGATTAATTAGGCTCTTGATGCAAGTCCAGCGGTACCGTGCCTTTGTTGCCACGTTTTTGACCCTCATACCAAGTTTGATGCCATTTATGGGCATCATATTTTGCATTCTATGCATCTATTGCTCTCTTGGTTTACAGGTAAAACAGGTTCTATCTTCACCTGCTTCCATTTTGTTCTCTTGGCTTTTGTGTGTAGAGACAGTTTTTCATGTGGCCTTTGTCGTCCTAAATTTATGCTTAGTTATGCTTAACATTTCTGACATCTTTCACTTTCAGAACAAAACATGGAACTCCTTATTCATCTAATTTGAATTCCAAGTCATGTCAAAAGCTTTCATGTGGTCTTCAATTTTATTTCTTTTTAGTTGACTGATTGTCTTTGTCTGCAGTGTAAAATTTAACATAATTTGTCTTTCATGTGTCTTCTTTTGCTTGCAGATATTTGGTGGTCTAGTCAATGCTGGGAACCCCAAATTAGAAGGAACAGATCTTTCTGATAATGAGTATCCTATGCCATTAAGTTAAAAAGTATTTTAATACACCTTCTGGGACATGGGTTATTCAATCCATAGTTGTTTTTGATAGAATATTAATTATTTACCTACATTCACCAAAGACCTACATCTCCAAGAGCTGACATTGTTATTTTCCTGTTCATTGCACTTTCTAAGGTGTTGTCTATGAGTTAAATTTTAGTTTTGTGACTCAGTTTTCTTGACAAGGGAAGCTACCTACTTTTCAATTTCAATGACTACCCAAATGGAATGGTGACACTTTTCAATTTACTAATAATGGGAAACTGGCAAGCCTGGATGCAGGTAACACTAATCTGTCACGATCATCTATATCTTCTCTTCATTCATACTGCTCTGTGCATGACTGAAGAATATGTCAACTTGTCTTTGCAGTTCACTTGTGATTTATGTTTACCTAGTTAACTAGTGAAAATTATGCCCTTTGTGGCTTGTTCTTATTTGTTCCATATCCTTGTTAGCAACCAAAGGTTTTGGTGCCTTGTTTATCTTGAGCTAACAATTAATCAGGATGGCGCGCCTTGCAGAATATACAAAATTGTGTTTCCCACAGAACTAAATTGTAATGTGATGATACAAATATTCGAAAGGGAAACACATGAATAATTTTCCAGTTTCACTAGAAAGGCTCTCAGTTTTTGGGATTGAAATTATATTTAGATTTTTTAGGGAAAAATATTGAAAAAGAAAATCAATTAATAGAAATTGCAGATGGGTTGGGATGAGAGGAGAGAGAGTTTGGCTTTGTAAAAAGAAAACTATTTGCAAAGAAAGAAATGGAGTGGGCACTAAGAAACATTGGCGCTGTTTGGGAAGTAGTTTTTTTGGTTTTTTTTTATTTTTTTCACTGAAAGACAAATTGGTTGCAAAACCAAAAAAAACAAATCCAAACAAAATATCATATCAAACCCCATAATCATTTCACTTTTTCTCTCACAAACATCACATCCAACCACAAAAAATCCCAACTATCTTCCCAAACACAAAAAAAAATTTCTCCAATAATATCCTACAACTAAAAAAACCTACAAAAAAACCCAGTTCCCAAACACCCACATTGTATTGAAGTATTGAATATGATAAGGAAAAAAAAAAAAAAAAAAACGTAAAGAAAGAAAAATTCATAAAGCTGATGGTTGGGAAGGTGCTTGAGTCGGGGAAGAAACATGTCAAGTAAATGACATGAGCTTTTGGTAATAAAACTAACTTCCTGACAAACAGGCAATTAAGAAATATACACTTTGTATGCACTCTAGAAAATTTATATAATTTTTCTTTCTTTCTTTCCTTCTTTGTTTGTTTGTTTCTTTGTTTGTTTTTCTTTTTGGGCTCAAAATTAGTACTGAATTAAAGGTTGACATTGCCGTAGGTTATTGTTGACTCAAGATATGCTTTAACTACCTAACGTATTAAACTGCTTCCTGATTACACTTGTTTTCTTTTTCTTTTGTATATATATACATATAGAGTCTAGAACATCCACTTGCTGCATAGAAAAGGAGGCAAAAGTATATCACCTTTAATGTGTCATCAAGTATAATAGTGGTGACTGTTTAAAGATGAATTTGGCCTAGTGTTAATTAATTTTGTGTAAAAAAAGAAATACTGATTAACTTGGATTGTGTCTGTATGTGCTATAAAAGTTCAACCACAAAGATTATATGGAATTGTGTAGCCAGTTTTTCACTTACCAAAATACGAAACAATAATGTGTAGTTGTTGCCATTGTAATGACTTGTTGCCCTTTTTCTTTCGGTAGATAATTTTTTTGCCTTGTTATGGTGACTTATGAAGCACGGATGCGGGTATGGATTGTCACACCCCGAATTTACAAGGTCCAACCCACGATAAATAAACTCAAATAGTAATAAAAAGGGGTCTCTCCTATATATACATGATGATCATTCAATATATGAGGGTTTTCAAGCACAACACGAAATTCAAAAGCACTAACTATCAACTAAAATTAAAATGCCCTTAGGCTTACATCAACAAAAGAAAAAAGGTGTAACCCTTAATATACATATTGCTTTCCGTCTACAAATAAAGTCCCCGTGACCACGACCAAAAGAGCTATCCAAGCTCGTATCCATCTTCCAGGCCAACTCATGGTCATGGTTCACCACCGTTACGTGAAATGATTTTAACAATGTGGGATGAACATATACTCTAGTAGGGAAAATCTTTAATTTCAATTAATATAATCCTATATATGTAAATGATTATGATGCTCCACATTATACATATGTAATGTCTTTTTCTATTTTTTATCCAAAATATTTGAACATTTCCATGACCTCTTCATTTTATCTCAAAATTTATACCCTTGTTTATTCAACAATGAGTCTACTCAATTGTAATAACTTCCAACACTTCCATGATTCATAATGAGTCTCAATACATGTACAAAATCTATTAACCCATAATAGATTTCAACACACACATATATCAACAATAAATCTTAAACACATATACATATCTGTGGTCTCGCCAAGCCCTACCTAAACTCTCCCAATTTACCGGTTGCTAGGCGGAAGGAATATTGGTACACCTCTACATAGCACACCCCCACTTTACCGGTTGCTAGCCGGATGAAATTGGAACCTCTATACAACACAACACAATTTACCGGGTACTAACCAGAAGGAAATTGGAACCTCTATATAGCACACCGCCACACAAAATTTGAGTGTATCTCAAATTATTCCCATTTATCAACGTTTAAGTTACATAATCACACCACTCATAAAATTCTTACATAGTTATTATCACATTAATTTCTACTTCACTAATCATTAACAATTGGGTTTCAATTCACCCCTGGTTGAAATATCTTCAACAATTTAATCCTCTACCGATTGCCAACAATAGTTATCTCTATCAATAGTATTCTATCAAGGCAATACAAGATAATAATTCATCAATTTCTCATCATTTTCCAATATTTCAGAAGGGTTAGCACAATAATCATCAATTTCTAACATTTCCAAGAAGTTCAATTAATAGTATTCATCATCAATTTCACACAAAAATTAAATTTCCGAATTTTCCAAATTCATAGAACTCATGTAATCTAAGGCTTTTTCACAATATTAGGGCTTCTTCAAATTAAATACTCAAGATTCAATAAAGCTTTTGAAATTTACATTTGATAAAGAAAATTTTGGGAAATACTCAATACATACCAAATTATAGGTTTTCATATTACATGCTTTGAAATCTCTATCCATTCTCTAAATTTATGCAAGAAAATTCCACATCCATCTACAAAATCATATTAGAAGAGGAGAAGGAAGAGGAGGTTCAAATATTCAAATTGTTCCAAACGACGATAGGGTTGGGTAAAGTCTAAGCTCTCGATGCACTCTACAACTTTAATAAACAAATTTTGAACAATCTTTCTCTAGGAATGAGAGATTGGGTGATATGTGTGATTAATGTAAGAAAGATAGAGAGAGAGAGAAAATTGTATGTGAAAATATCTAAGTCCATATATATAGTACAAGCATAAAAATAGCTTTGGCCCTACAAATTTGACCAAAAATGAAATTTTTCACGTGCTAAAGTTGAACAAACCGCAAAGCAATCAAAGGTTCGCTCAAGCGATGAATGGGTGCTTGCAGGATCTCAATTTTTGAAAAACAGAGCTGTTCAGGTCTACCGGCCACTCAAGTGGTCAAAAGTGCGATTGAGCGAACTATGCTAACAGCTTTGGTGCTCGAATTTAAAATAGATATGACTCCCTCGTCCGAACTCCGTTTTGGGCCATTCTTGTGTCTAAATCGAAGCCCCGGAAGTAAGTTTTCCTATGGTTCTAACCTCACATAAAGATTCAAATTGTGCAGAGAGAAGAGCAAAAGAATGAAGACTACTCAAAAACAAATATCCGAATTTGGGATTTTTGGTCCAATCTCGCCCAACCATAATATTAACACCTCAATCAAGACTCTAAATATCTAGAAGGAGGTCCCAATCATAATAATAAAAAGGTCAAATGCAAACCTATCATTTCCAGGAGCCCGAAAACAATACAAGGATAAGGTAACAAGTACCAATTAACGTAAACAAATCGGGTTTAAGACCCAAAATGCTACATGGATATTGGTACGGGTATGTTATGGGTACGTTAATAGTGCAAGACCTAAAAAAATAGGATATGGGTACGGCTGGGTTACGTCAATAGAAATCAAGGTTCAATACCAAAACTAAGAGGAGAAATTACAAAAACAAAAGAGAAATCATAATTCAACAATACCAATACCAAAACCAAAGTAAAGTCTATAAGCTATTTTAATGGAGCTAAATAGGTGAAATTACAAAATAAAGTTTTATTCCAAAAGCAAGCGAAGCAAAACTTGAAATTTCAATTTTCATTTCCATCAACTTCATCATTGAATAATACATCTTTCATATTTAGCACATCAAGTAAATGATTTTCAATTTCAAGTAAATTAGAACTCACTAATAAGTTAAACGTACCTCCACCAATGTCCTCTAGCTTGGTGTACCCCTGATGTACCCATCTTGTACCCAACTGCCAAAGAATGTATAAAACGTACTTGGTACACATGCAGCCCCATCAGGACACGTACTAGTACCCGGTACGAGTACGACAACATTTTCGGAGTACCCATGCTTCATAGATGGTGACATAACAACGGCGATGTTGATTAATTAATGCATCTATCTATTGCTATTATGTTTGGAATCTCTTATACTTTGTGGTTTAACATCGCAGAGCTACAAGGAATTGACAGGTACTTCATGGGCGTATGCCTACTTTGTTAGCTTCTATCTAGTAACGGTTTTGCTGCTTTTGAATTTGGTAAGCCTCTGTCAGTGCTGTTTAAATATTTGATTCATTTCTTGATCTAAGGTGTCGCAGAAATAAGATACTTCAGATACAAGATTCTGTTCTTTTTGTGTTTTGATGATCTTTTTTATTTAATATCGTAAAACATTGGCGCAAGCTTTGGAATTGAAGAAATGATAGAAAAGAAGAGAATGGTAAGAAGCATAGATTTGAGAAAAATCAGGCTTACATATTTTTAATGCTCAAACCCTTGGTTGTTTGAAGAGGATTCCTCTACATCTCCAATGATGTGAAACAAAAATACATATACATTTTGATATAACCAATTTTGAATGGACAATTAAAACTCACCCCATGTGATTTTGGACAAAAGTACAATATTAACACCAGCATATGCCAATGTAAGATTTCTAAATAACCTGTATATTCAATTGTGATTAAAATATGAAGAGTACATCTAATTATATAGCAATTCTAAACTTAAGACTAAAACGGAAATATGCATAATTCTAAATACACAAAATTTTTACAGTCTCAGAATTATAGTTGTCAAATCGAGATTCATATCGTGAATCGAAATGGCCTCATATCAAATTGCGAATCGAATCAAATCAAATCGTGAATCGTAAAGATTCGGTCTCTTTTTCTAAATTACTTAAAAACATATATCGACATATTTTGATGACAAATATATCTTATGAATATGAAATATTTAGACTTAAATCAATGAAAATATTATTTTCAATGATCATCACGTAGTTTAATAGGTAAGAAGTTAACAAAGGTTCTTATGAGAGATCATCATCTTACCTTTTTCTTTTTTAGATATTTTTTATCAACCATTCTTAATAAATATAATAATCAAATAGACAAACTATCAATTTTCAAAGTAACAATAATTAACAACGATATTGATATTTGGACAATAAACATATACACTTTTCCAAGTAACAATGAGCAAATCATAATTATTTAGAATCTTTTATTTTAAAGCCTAAAACATTTTAAAATATATAACTGACCTCACACATGTAATATTCAATTTAATAAAATAGCAATAAATAATTCATAGTATAACTTTAATCTTAAACATCTTTAGAAGATATATTATGATTTTTTAAAGGGGAAAAAAATGAGAAGAAAGGTTAAAAATATGTTGGGCTTGACTAAATCTGGTTGGATCCTATTAAACACTCTATGATCACTAAAATAACAAAAAATCATGTGTATATGTTGGTTATTTTGGTACTAAACGGTATTAAAAGTTGCATTATGTCATTTTCACTAAAAAAATGGAGAAGAAAAGAGTAGAAAATATGTTAGACACAATACTTTCAAAAATTGTATGAATCGTAAAAAGTGAATCGAATCGTGAATTGATTATGAATCGTGCGATTCACTAGAGATTCACTTCCAAAATAGATTCACCTATAGATTCGTATCGATTTTGCAAAAATTGCAAATCGAATCCTGAATCAAATCGCAAATCGTAAGATTCTGATAACAGAGCTCAGAATATATACAAAATATAAACTAATATTCTCACAGTAAATGACCTTAATACCCCTCTGTCTTCTTCTTTTTCCTTCTCTTTTCATCCTTTAGAGAGATAGAAACGAATATACAGGGGCGCCACGTCGTGTCATCCATGGCATATGAAATTGCAAAGTCCAAAAACATTGTCTCTCAATGTGTTCAATTTTGTGATAAGTAATTTGAGGATAAGAAAAAGTTGAAAAGAGATTGACTTGTCATTACCAATTCACCCTTGATGTTTTCAAGTGAAAAAAATAAACTAAAAATAAATAATGAGGAGAGAGAGAGAGAGAGAGTCGTTTTGTTTTAGTTTTCTTCTTCATTATTCTGTAAGCAAATCGTATTACCAGTTTAAAAATACAGATTTGCATGTCAAATGACTGGTAAAAAACAATTATTACTTCTCATGGACTTTCAGTTTGGATGAGTGACTTTTGGTGCTCGCCCTAGCATTTGAATTTAGGGAACTTCAATAGGAATAGTGATGACTTTGGATTCATGGCCGTCTCTTACTTTTTCAACTGTTTTTCTTTGTTTGATGCAATTTTTGTGAGGTCCTCGTCAGTCAATCTACTGAGATAATGATTCACACATCATTGCTTCAATGTAATTTCAGGTTGTAGCATTTGTCTTGGAGGCATTCTTTGCTGAAATGGATCTGGAAACTTCAGAGACATGTGAAGACCCGGGGAAGGTTGGTACCTTTAACCTCCTTAAAAATAAAAATAAAAATAAAAATGAAAAAAAGGGAAAATAATAAAATCTAGTGTAGCAATAGGTGTCTAAGGTGAATGGAAATCAAACCTGCAAGATCTTTATGGAATGAACTCGTGAAATTGTAATTCCATTCACTCTATTACTCAACTCTACTCCAACAATTCTAATGGTATTTGCATGAACCCTTAATTCCAAAAGAGAGAGATTAAGGTCATAACCTTTGAAAATAAAGTTGACTGATCTTACACTTGAACTGGTAATTCTATTCACCTACTGTCAAGTCACTAAGGGAGGAATCCATCTAAAGTTTCTGCAAAATTGCGTTGCGATACATACAAACCTATAGTTCTCTGTTATTGCCATTCTGGTGATTAGGAATTAGTTTTCCACACATGTTAAAGAGCATACGATACTTGCCTGACTTTGGAAGTTCTTGAAGTTTGAAAGAGTGATTAATTCCCAATTACAAGCTGTTTGCACCGAGTACTGTCAGCAGTAAATATCATGTATTTTATATACTAGACATTATTCTCCATATATTGAGTAGTTTAGGTTTGTAGAAGTTCAAAATAGAAATTGCACTTAGTGGTCCTGTATTTCCTTTTTCTTTTTTCTGCATCATCACATCACTCTGATAGAACACATTGACATAAGCGGTCAATGCAGCATGCTTTAGTTTTATTAATAATAAGCCAACTTTAATTTCCTATTAAGAAAACTGTTTTAGAAACTAGTAGATTTAAATATGAAGCAACGTAAAATAAGCCAAATTTCTAATGACAAACCCCGTTTGTCAGGATGAGACCATGTATATGGGTTATTAGAGTCAAATATTTTCTTTGCTTGGGGTACTTCTAGTATAATGTTGTCTTGACTAAGTATATTTTTTAACTTTTCCGATAAAAAAAATAAAATAAAATAAAATAAAGTATATTTTTAACATTGAGCTGCACACAACCTTTTATGTATGATTAGGCACATTGTATTGTTCTATATATATATGATCAAAGCTAAGAAATATCATTTGCCTTCTCAATGCAGGAAGGAGGAGAAACGTACAGGCGCCGTTACATCGGGTACATATTTCATAGAAGTTCTTATTCTGATAATATTTCGTACATAATCATTGTCTCTTAAAATGATCTGAGTTGATGATATTGTTTGCATGGGTGCAGGTCCAAATCACGGAGTCAGAGAATTGATGTCCTCCTCCACCATATGTTAAGCACAGAGCTGGAACAAACGCAGTGCTCCAGTCCATAATTTTTTTGTTTCCACCCTGTTAACTGGTTTACATCTCCGAATTTCCTTTCCACTTTAGAAAAAATCTTCTTGTCCATGCGTGTATGAAAATTTTAAAAAGAAAAGTTGATCGTGAAAATCTGCTCTTTTACCTAAATCCAGAACAATATTATCAATCCCATACCCTATTATTGTGTATACATTAGAAGATAAGTGACTAATAATACAGTTTTGTAATAGTTCGACTTTCACCATTTTTGTTCATTTATTATTATTGTTATTATTTTCGTGGAGAGAAAGGAGGAAATTAGCTTTAAATTATTTGAATACTTTTTTTTGAGAATGAAATTCTTTGAATGCTTGTTCAGGCCAAATTAGAAAGCATTCGCAAATATGGATTTGTGAAGATATCCTACTTTGATCATCATAAAAGAGAGAAATTTCTATTTCTTTTGGAATGGAATCATCAATTATTTAAAGCAGACAGATACATCAATAAATAAAATTCCTCTCTATCTTGCATCTAATTGAATTGTGTGGATCCCTCTTTTCCTTGTGTGGTTAAAATAAGATATTTTTTATTTATTTATTTGTAAGTATAGCCCTTTCTGAAAATGGAGAATAGGAACAACAAAGTAAAATTGAAAAAAATGGAATTTAAAAATAAAATAAAAAACAAGAGATCCAGGAACTATTGAACTCTTGTTACTCTTCAATTTTCCATTGATATCCATAATAAATAGGAAAAAGAGGGACCTTAGGTATAAATTTTAAAAGGAAAATTTATTGTTCAATAGATCATGTGAGAATTAATGGCGTTATCATCAAACACTATAAAAACAAAAAAAAAAAAATACTAATTGTTAACTTTCAGCAATAATTTAAAAATTGTCACAAAGTCACTAATTATAAATTTTAGCGACAATTTAAAAAGTGTCACAAAAAAAGGTATTACTTTTCAATTTTCAACGCTAGTTTGAAAAATTCGTCATAGAAGAAGTCATTAATTGTAAAATTTAGTGACAATTTATAAAAAATTGTGATAAAAAAATTACTAATTATTAGTTTTTAATGACATAAAAAATCGTAACAAAAAATTATTTCTAGTGACGATTTTATTAGGATTTAACTTCAATAGAACTTTATGACAATTAAGTTTAACTATTAAGATCTATTGATAGTTTATCCTAGGATTTTTTTTTCTTCAATATTCTTTGATTTCAAGCCACATAATCTTGTAAAAAATTGAGTAAATAGAGAAATGTTTGCTATCGAAATAAACCAATTACCGTCATATTACAAATGTCAAGAATTGATTTTTTCAATATTTTCAACCTTTTGTGTCTAGGGGTGTAAATTTGACCCGGTCTACCCCATGTCGGGCCTCGCGGACTCCTATCAAAATTCAAACTGGGCTAGGTTATGGGCCAGAAAATTAGACCCAGGCCTAGGCCCAGGGGTATTCAAGCCTTGGGTGAGCCTGGGCTTAGGCTTGGGCAGACCTAAACAGATTTTTTAGTTTTTTTTTATTTTTTCTATCAAAATTTTATTATTTTTCACTAAAAAAGACATTGGGTCTCGAGAGGGCCAGGCCTTGAGTGGGCCTTAAGCAAGCCGATGGGTAGGGCCACAGGGCGGTCCAAGCGGGCCTGGACCACGGGCCGAGTTTCAAAATGATGGCACAAGATCTCGGGCTGGGCTCAGGCCCAAATGGTCGGGGCCCACCCCGGGCCGCCCATGGGGCTATAGGCCATTTTTACACTCCTATTTGTGTTTGGCAAATATTATTTGTAGCTTATTTAGCTAATTGCAACTTAAAAATAGAATTGATTATCTAAAAATCTTATTTATAAATGTTATGGTAGCTCAGGTCTTATCTACGATTTTTGGTATCAATAAGTTATATTTAGTAAAATTGATAATATTATCAGTTTTTCTCAATTTTTTAAAATTAAGAACATTATCAATTTTACATAGTAATGTTGTAGATAATTATTTCACTAACTGATGAAAAAAATAGAGTATGAAATTAAACGTTTTTGTTCTTCTACTTATTGGTTTGATTCAACTATCTAATAAAATCGAGAACTTTATCAATTTTTTTCCGTTTTAAAATTGAGAACATTATCTATTTTTTTTTAAAACATCAATGTTCCATCATTGTGCTTTGCACAAAATATAATTCTGTTTTTCAATTTTTTCCAAAAGTTTTTTTTGCACATAATTTATTTCTAAGTTTTTTTTTTTAATAAATTTGAAAGTTGATGTTTTAAAGTTATAATAATCAAAATAAATGTCAAATCATCATGTTCTTTTATAGATAATCATAAATTATGAACAATCATTGTTTGGAAGGTAATTTCAACTATTAAAAATTTAATAGGACTTGAAAGTCTAAAAAGAGTGATTCTACTTATACCACAATTTTACTTTTTTACACCCTTCATATGGGGAAATGATATTTTCACATATCCTTTTATCTCTGTGCACATCATAACTTAATTCACACACTTAATGAATTTGAAAAAAAAATGTTTTACTCAGTACACAATTCTTTATACCAGAAATACCCTCTTCTTCATCCTTCTACCACTAACCCTAATCTCTAACCCTAACTAGTCACTGTCGCCATCTTCACCATAGCCGCTGCCGTAGCCCATCCCAAAATACTACGACGTACTATTTCCAAACTTTCTATTGCCTATACAACTAGAGAGTTCACACTTGTATTGCACCCTAATTGATATAATTTATTCTAAAAGATCAAACCGCTGCATGCAGTTGAAAAGAAAAACTGCAAACTTGACATAGCTAATTTCATCTCTCTGGATAAGCTTTTTAAATGGCTTCTAACCATTGATTGCACTTGTTCCTTTTCTACAATAAAGTATCTCACCTTTCTATATCTATATGGGGACATGCTATCATCAACAATGCTTGATCTGCTACCATACGGATGGAGTTGTTACTTGTAACCCAATAATCTTGAATTCATACCCCTACTGAAGCAGTCAAGGGAGGAGGCTCGAGGTGGTGCGGCAACTAGTTAGGGTTAGAAATTTTTGGGTGGCTTGGAAATTAGGGTTTTGGTTGTGGAAGATAAAAGCATATTTTGGTATTTTTATTTTAGGACAAAAATGTAATTAAAATTTTTTTTTCCTTAAGTGTGGATTGAGAGAACTTTATGTGTGGAAATAGAATTTTCCCTTCATATGAGATGTTTTTATTTATTTATTTAATTTTTTTTAGGTGCTGCTATTGGAGACCCATAAATTATTTGACCTCCCAATTTTAAATTTATTTTATCACAATAATAACTTCAAATAAAATTACTAAAAAGGACATCATTAATTTTGAAACACGTTATCTCACAATTAAACCTACACACCCACTACATCATGGATTAGGATTTATGAGAGCACCCACCTCTATCACCACCCATCCATCTTTCCCAAATCCCACATTCAAAACCTACAAACTCTCAAAACCTGGAAAACCCTTTGGTAGCAATATTCCAGCGGTAACAGTGGCAACCATTTGACTACCTACACTTCTTTGGCAATGGCAATATTCCGGTAGTAACAGTAGCAACTGTTTGGCGAAATACAAGCCCATTATTTTTTCGAGATGGGGTTCCCAAACAAATAAGTAATGTTCGGGAATGCAGGTTTGAACATAGAAATTTCTTAACACATTGAATGGTCAAAATTTTTAACACTTGCAAAAGTTATCGGAAAATAGCCGAAAGTCATTATCAGGTTCAAAAGTTATTCCTTCATCGTGTAGCTTTAATAATATTGCTACATAATTCTCTGTTGAACTCACTATTTTATAATATCTACAAACAAAACCAACCAAACCAATTATTATAATTTTTTTCCTGCAAGAGAAGAAATTATTACGAGAAAATTAAGAAATTATGTGTGTATATATATATATAGAGAGAGAGAAAGAGAGAGAAAGAGCATATCAACTGTGACAATGGTGGATGAGGCAACATGGATAGTAATCACATTGGCTCTTCTTCTTCTTGGTGAGTTTTGTTAGGGTTATTTGGAAGAGGGATTTTTTTGGGGTGAGGGGGGTGTGCATTCAATGGGTGAAATGTTTTTACAAGAATAATTTTTGTGTTATTTAGGGGGGGAATTTTGAGGGTTTCAAAATTTATAAGTGGGGAGTCCAAAAAAATGGGGGGTCCAAAATAATTCATAGGGTGCTAATAGCACCACTCTTTTTTTTCTTGCAATTTTACCAATGTGTGAAATTACCTTTATAGGGACAAAACACTAAAATTAAATATATTTTATTATCTCCTTACACCCCTTAGTCTTTAATCCCTACTCTTCTTCATTTCTCAATTTTTCTTCCCTCTTATACATCTCTTTTCAAAAAGTGAGAATCATAGCGTTTTGATCATAGAAGAAAGTAATGGATGAAGAAGCAGTGGCGAAGAACCATTAAAAAAGTGAAATGGTGAGTTTTTTTATTTGTTTGGTAGGGTTTTGTTTCATTTTTCTAAACTGTTCTTTGACTTTTGTTCGGTGTTTCAAAACGGAACAAAATAAAATGGTCCGACATCACATTCTGGACAAAAAATATATGTCTGGTTACCAACTGCAGAATAAAAGATACATTTCCGATAACCCAAAGCCGAATTTTTTAAATTTGTTTAGCTACTCATTACAGTGTATTTCCAGTTTGATTTTTTTATATTGTTTATTTTTTTGCTTGGAAGGATTGTGCTTCTACTCATTGCAACAATACAAATACTGCATTATCAGTGGACTCCAGTCATAAATTTATTACAGACAAGATTTGTTAAGTTTTTTTTTATGAATATAATTTGTTCTTGTTTTTAATTTGTATTGAGTTTTATTAATAATTTGATGTATAAATGTATTTATTGTCTTTAGATTTTTAGTAGTCGTCAAGCATTAATTAAATGGGCTTCTGACGTTGGAAAGAATACTGGATTTATCCTTGTTATAAAGACATCAGATGCGGGAGGTAATAGTAGAAAACCAAGACTTACACTTGAGCTGCACTCGAATGTTATACATTATGTGCACCTATTTGGTTCATAGGAAAGGGTTGATAGCCCTACCTCTATCTTATCCTACTTCGAAACTGGCCAAGGATTTAATCATTGGATGACTATGCCCGACATAGGCCATTTGATAACATCATACTATCGAGTCGTTCTTTATCATTTATCCATGCAACGGTGCTTGATGTTTCTATCACTTAGATTAGTACCGATTACAACACCTGATCGAAGAGATATCTACATAGGATTTGTAAATGGAAACCATTTCGTGTAGGTATAAACTATCGAGCCTACTTAGATCATTACCATTTCTTATTTTGTAATTCTACTTATTGATGTCTTTGTTAGAGGTTTATCTACAACCTGGTCATCCAGTACGTCTAATAGCAAATAATTAGATTCGTTTTCATCACCCTTGTGCTAGTGGATGGGATAAATCATACATCAATTCCATGTGCTTGTCAGCCTTGATGTAGTAACTACCAAAACTATTGATATAGACAAATTGTGATAACATGTTTGATTGATGGATGCAAACAATGACAGATTTTATGGATGCTTTTTATGGATGTTTTGTACACTTGATGTTTTTATGAATACTTTTTATGTATAATTTTATGGATGCGTATTTGATTTATGGATGCTTGAAGGAAAATGTGTCATATCCCAAATCCAGACATGACCGGCTGTGGCCCATAGGGAGTTAGGCCAAGGCACACATAAGCCTAAATACGAACCCACTATCACAAAGAATAAATCTAACGATAGTCCAAAAATAAATAAATCAAACCCAATCCAGTTACAAGTCACAAGTCACAAGTATAAACAGCAAAATCAACACTAATTAATACCATCCAAACCAATGGGATATAAACGGCCCACATAACAAAATAATCCTAAATGAACTTCAATAATATATATATATATATATATGCACAAACTTAACGTAACAATCTGAAAAATAAACATCAAAAAAAAAAATAAATAAATTGAATGTCCTAGAAGTCCATGTAATTGAGTCTCCGTTATGCCATGAGTCCGTTTTAAGTCCTATCATCTGGAAATGATAAACAACTAAGTCAGCTGATAGCTCAGTGAGAAAAAGCATGGATAGTAAATATAGTTTTGAAAACATGGTTCAATTCCAAAATAAAATATATATCGCAGAAACTAGATTGGCATACAGTCTTGATAAAGACAATCTGTTTCAAAAAAAAAGTTCCACAATTCAACAATTAAAATACATGTCTCTCAATAACATATCAAATGACATTCTCCACTTACGACAGATTACAACATGATCATCAATAATTTTCTGGGTATCAAGAATAACATGTAACACGCCACAAAGTTCTTAAGGCAATAAGTTCGTTGGATCCAATATCGAACCAAGAGTCATCCTCAGGGTGGCAACCTAAACCTTTTCTCTAAGACGATCCGATTGAAGGTCACCTAGCCTAGCCCAGATCTTTTCCTTATAATCGTTGAGCACTAGAGTCATCACAGCCCAACTCGGATTTGCTCCCTAGTGGCCAGAGTCACCACACACAGTGGAATAAATTCCCTGGACTTTTATATACAGATAGTCCCAATAATCAATATAATTCAGTTTTGCAAAACATGGCAGTTCACCATTATAAACATGAGACCATAACAAATAGTTTACAGTATGCCAAGTTTACACATGTAAAAATAACTTAGTTATAATAATATAATAATAATTTAACCAAGGTTGTTTGGCTATGAAACAACAATTTACTTTTCAAATAGTTTTAGGGAAATGAAACATTTATAAAAATACACAGCATGCAACTACTCACCTGAACATGGTATAATATAATCCTCAAACAAAATAGGAAAGTCCAACTAGTGCCCTAAACCAAGTACGAAAACTGCATATCACTAGTAACTCAAAAATACTAAAAAGAATAAGAAACTAAGTAATCCCAAGCTAAATCACACTATCACGGCTCAACCCAACTCACCGTTACTATTAAATAATACATAAGTTCATGTTCTTCAAGGTCTAAACTTACCCAAGACATGAGTTCATATCGAAACTTAATTAAAAGTAACTTTAAGATAAAACCGAATTTTAAACAAGTTGTCCCAATCTATTCGCTAAATTTGAAAATTAAAAACCCACTCAACGCTGTTAAAAAGATTCCAAAACCCTCCAAAGATCAACTAATATATCCTCAATTTCAAACCCAATTGGTTTTACTTGATTTGCTTATCAAAATAATTATTTACAATTAATTATATCTAAACAGGTCACTTTCTGCAGCACTTTAAAGAAATTAATGGTTCTCTTAGTATACCCGAGCAATCAATGCAAGGCCAAAAAATTAAGAAACTAGCCTCGTAACCAGTTCTAATGACGCTGATTTGATAATTTTCGAATTTATACCCAAAGAAAACAATACTTCCGAAGTTACTATTTTGTACATGTTTCCTAGACAAATTTGAACGCATCAGTTTATATGGATTTGACTCTCGAAAATTATAAAATAATTCTGGCATGAAATTCAATATTTAATTAAGCTATTGTAAAAATTGCAGTTCAAAATTCATCCATTTCATATGATTTCTTGATTTTTAAAGTTTGTGTTTGTGTGCAAATTTTTTTTTTTTTTAGACTAAGAATTACACCCATTACCCGTTTCTCCTATTCCTTCCCAACAATAAGCAGATTACACACATGAACCATCACAATATAAAAATATAATAAAAAAGGACAATACCTTAGAGTTGTTGACCCACCAATATTGTTGAAAGTTTCTCTTCAATCTCTCCTCTCTCCCTCTCCCCCTCACGGTTGCGGCTATTTTGTGGTGAACAAATAAGAGAGATTAGGGTTTTATTATTATTTATTAACATTTAATATCGTGTGTTTAAAATTAATTAAAATACCCTCCAACAATATTTAATTTGAACTTTCGGATTCATTATCAAAATATTTGAGATTGTAAAATCATTATTATTTAATTATTACTTTATTTTTATATTCGGATTCTCACAAAAAGTAAAATTTTCAAGTATTATAGTTTGGTAATATGACACTAAAGTAATCTAATTTGTATAGCAATGTATCACCAAACAAGTACTTCACAAGTGGCCTTGAATTAATTTCTTATTATCATCCAATCAAATGACAACATATTGTTGGGAAAAATAAGTGTGTCTAGTAACATGGCACTGGTAGGGCTGCAAATGAACCGAACTGTTCATGAACAAGCTCGGCTCAACTCGTTAAGGGCTCGACTCAACTCAGCTCGGTTCATTTGATAAACGAGCCTAGCTCAAGCTCAGCTTGTCAAGTTCGGCTCGTTTATCTTTATTTAAATTATATAATAAATATATTATTCATCTATTAAATAATAATATAAATAATATTTTTTATTTAAATAATATAAATAATATTAATAAAAAAAATATCGAGCCGAGCTCGAGCTTAATAAACGAGCTCGATAAGTAAATGGACCGAGCTCGAGCTCAACAAAACTCGGCTCAACTTGGTTCGTTTGCAGCCCTAGGCACTGGATTAATTCAAATTTATTAGCATTGTATTACCAAACAGGGTCGGCACAAATTTAAAAATCATTGTTTGGAAGAAAATGACTCTGTAAATGTATAGCAACATAACATCGGAGGAATGTAAATTGTTTAGCACTGTGTGATCGAATAGGCGCTTCGTTGTGGGCTCTACTCACTGTCTTCCCGGCGTCTTTCTCTTTCTCCTTGTTGCGTCTTTCTCTATTCCCTTATTTTCCCCCCAAAAACTACTGGTGTAAAGAGATGAAAGGGTTTTGAAGAGTTTTACTTTAGGATTAGTTTTGGTAATATAATAGGTGTAATGAGAATTACATTTTTTTTTAGTGGTGTAATGAGATAGAGGGTGTAAAGAGATAAAATAGTGGTGTAAATAGAATCACTCTCAAAAATATCTTAGTTAGGATTTAGTGAAGCATAAGTTCATAAACTAAGACTTACGTGTAAATGCCCCAAAAAACATGTTGAGACTATTTGCGTATGTGCAGAAGAAAAACAAAAAAAAAATATATATATATTCACAGCTATTTACGGCAAATTACTTTAGAATGTTAGGTAAAGTATATATTCAAAAAGTATGAATTCTATTTAGGGGGTATACAGTTCGGCTTGATTCAATCTGGGTTGAGGAAAAATTTAATATCAAACTGAACATTTGGTTTTGTTGATTGAGAAACCAAAACTGATTACATGCTATTGTGATTTAGTTTTGTCATTTCTGTGTAGAGAAATAATTCACTAAGGCTTATATGAATACATATCAACTAATTAATCACTCAGTATTTTTCTCCTACTTGTTGGCATATCTGGAAAGCACGTAATGACCAAGTTTTTAATCAGTGGATCTAAAGTTGGTGATCGGCAAGGCTATTAGGGAAGCCATGGAGTTCAAAGCAGCCGAGTCTTACTTGGCGTCTCCCTCCCGTGTTACGCGGTCAGCATTAAACATGGGCTCCCCCAGCCCAGGGGTCTCTCAAAGTGAACTGTGATGTAGCGGTTAACTCTGGTTCGTTTTAATGCACAACACTCAAGGGAAACTCATTGACGGGTTGGCTTGTGAGGTTACTATATATCACTTTCGTGTTTCAGGGCGAAGCAGTAGCAATTCTTATGGCTTGTGTCATGTGTGATGCTCTGAATCTTAGCAAGGTGGAAATAGAGGGAGACAATAAGAGGGCAATTAAACTGTGTTTCTGAGGATGTTCCTCCATGGGAGTGTGCTGCCATCTTTTGCAGACATCAGGGCAATGGCTCAACAGCTTGCGTTAACCTTTAGGTGGTGCCCACGGAGTACTAACCGCGCCGCACACTGGGCTGCCCGAGCTAGACTGTAAATTGGGTGGCTTCCAATCTTCGGTAGTATCAAAAATGAATTTCACTACTTATCAATAATTTTTTTTTTTCTGCCACCAATGCAAGAGGATTCCCAACAGATAAAAGACAAACAAATAAAAAGGAAACATTAACATCAGAGCTAAAAACCTGTGAACTGAAAATTTGTTTGATGGGTCTATTTTATAATATTTGATGATCTCATAATAAAAATTTGCCAAAGGTTCACTGGATCATTTCTGCAGAGCCTTTAATTACTACTCAAAAGTATTACCATTATTGATGCCCCTACACAGTTTGCATCCAACTCCCAAGTTTGCATCAACCGTGGGGATTTACTCATAGCAAGTCTAAGAAATGAAACTTCGAACTAGTACCTGTTTAGTTTGGTTCACAACATATATATCTGATAAAACATGGTTTCTACAATAACACCAAAGCAAGCATATCACAGAATATTCTCCCACTGGGCTGCACCTTTAATAATACACTAATACTACGAACTCACCCTTATCAATCTAGAAATTATCCAAAATCTTCATCTTGTGATTCAAATTTATCTTATACATGCACCCCACATGAATCTCATTACACAAATTCATCTTCACTACACAATCACTCACCCAAGATTTTTTGGGTGAATTAATCTGATTCCCTAGATATTTTCTTAATAATATATATGAATTCGGTTATGGACACACCATTTTCAATGACGCATATTCCCCTGCCTACTCACAATGGTAATGGAATCCACACCACAATGATGTATGAGTGAGCCCCACTCCCATTGTGAGTAGACACTAGAATACAGTTTTGCGACCACTACAAATTAATCTACCAATTACTCACACGTGGCTCCACACATGCGAGAAGTTATTAGAAAAGTTTGGTAACTTGGTTTGTATCTCTTATCATTTTTTTTAATGGAATATGCTATAAAATTCCCTAATCTTCCTCATACTATAAATTAAGTCAATCCATCAATTTCAAAAGTCATACATAAAATATGAGACATTTGGCAAATTCATTATTCATTGAAAATGTGACATGAGACAACTAATGATACTAAGGCCTATTTTGAAAAGTTTAAATTTTAGTTAAAAACTCAAAAACTCAAAAAGCCACTAAAAAAAAAAATCAGTCTTCTATCTACTTTTTTATACATCCTTTTATAGAAAAGTTGAAAAAACTACTAAAAAAACCAATTTCCAAAACAATCTTCAAGGAGTAGATAAGCAAGTACAAAGAAGTTGCTTGTCATAAAATAAAAATAATAAAAAAGAATATCTATATATATATTAATAGTAATAAAATAAAATTAAAAAATTATTATTATTATTATTAAATAAATAAATGAATAAAGATTAGTAGAATATCACAAGATACCCACCGTATATATATGCTCAGTAAGAAGCAATTGGCACTTGCACACATCAAAAGTCATGTATTATTATCAGCATCACTCATAGAGAGCAGCCCCCATTATTGCTCCCCAAAACCCATTTAAGCTAAAATATGCAGATGATATATAATGGCCATTCGCTTTATAAGACCCATTTGAAGGAATGACATTAGACCACATAACAAAAAAAGCCAGATTCATTTTCACTTGGAGATGTGATGCAACGAACTATACGACGGGAATCTCTGTTTTCCATCCCTAAAACACCCTACCTTATCTACATCTATCAGGAAAATCCCAAAGATAAATCTTTCTATAAACAAATATCTGTGCAGTTACATAGAATAAAAAAAACCAAACTAAGAGAAGGAACTTACTAGCCCTAAACTGCCACCCATCAGCCCTGGCATCAGCCTCACCAGATATCAAACTGGACGACGGAACTGCTCACAATCCTTTGACCCATTTTTGTTGAAGTTTGTAACTAGACTATTCATCATTCTAGCTATTGCTTCCTTGAATTCACCAGGTTGGTTCTTTTCTGCCTTATTATTTGTATCTTCGACGACTCCTCTGACCACAGACCCAACTTCAGCACCCTCCATATAAGCTTTACATGCTGACAGAATGTCATGTGCTTGAAGACGAAAATGCCCAGCAACTAAGTCCTCGAAATGCTGCAAACAAGCACAACCGATCAAATATAACTTTTTGGAAACCAGAGAGCATACATCATGAAATCATATATGAACAGAACTCTAGATTTCACCATCAGACATCAGAGACTATGTACACAGGCATGCATTGGTTTGTTCACCCACATGAGTGTGCAATGATGGGTGCAAGGATTTGTCTCCCTGGATGTATGGCCATTTGTTATAACCATCATTGAAATTGACAAAATTGCGTATTGTCCTTGATTCTATTAGTGACTACACCAGCTTGAATCTATTTTTTACTACAGATATGCCCATCCGGATATGGTACCAAAATTATCGAATTTTGGCACACTAACAGTACTGGAAATAACAGAATGAGCCACGGAACATATAGCTATGCTCTCTAATCAAGTTAGCCATTCGAAATCACACAATTAACACTGGACAGAAAGTTGAATGCAATTCCAACCAGCCATTCCATAGGAGAACATTGCAATTCCATCTAGGGTTTCAGACACTTCGTTTTCAAGAGTTTCCACGATTACAATTTATAACTAATCCGTCAAAGTAATTCATGTGAGCGATAATTAATAGGGGCTCTGAAAGTCGATCTCTACTGCATTTCGCCCAATACATGTGCTCACATGCATGCAGACATATATATATATATATATATAGAGAGAGAGAGAGAGAGAGCATTTTAGGGAAACAAAATTAGTAAAAGCACGTATAATCATCCAACGTCATGCTCCTCTCCTAAAATGGTCTAACAAATATCACCTTCACATGTCAAACTGTCAGGGAGGGCTATCCATGGGTCAGTCCAGGTCAGGTTTGCCCTTAACCCGTCACCTGACCAAACTACATTGGGTTGGGTATTTGAACAATTGACTTCAACCGTTCATCCATCTGAAACTGTCCAACCTACTCAATTCGGTTTCATGGTCAGCTCGGTCAATGGAACTAATACCAAAAAAGAACAGAGATGAGGCACCAATCAACTCAAACAGCACTCCAAACTCCAGAATTTGACTCAAAACTTGAAATAAATAAATAAATAAATTACGTCTTTTCGCCTCTCGTAGATGAAATATAATAGTGAACATATATCTTTAAAAAAAGGCCTCCAAAAAGCGATAGAGGAGCTTCAATGAGGCAACGAAGCTCCTCGATTGATGTCACCAATCTTCTATCCCCATCAAGATTGTCGTTGTCACCGATTTGAGAGAGAATAAGAAACTCAAGTGAAAGAGAGGCGGCTGAGAAAGACTGTTTTCAAAGCTTCAAGATCATCAACAATGGCAGACTATGAGAGAATATGGTGAGAGCTGATGCTTGCAGTCTTGCAGATCATTGGGGGGGGGGGGGGTTTATAATTTTTTTAGATCAAGTCTTTAGATTTTGGTGATAATGTGCAATCTGAGAGATCAACAAAAAATGGACACATGTAAGGTGTATAATTGTATAATATTTCAGTCGGGTCTGGTTGTGAGGGTATTTTCACTAGGCCCAACACCTGACCAGTAACCCTAAAAAATGACCCCTTACACCCGCAGCCAACAGAACCACCTGTCCAAACCATCCATTAGTGAGCAGGCCGGGTCAGTTGAGCAGGTTGGTAACATTTTTTGACAACCCTATTGTAATCCCTTTTCTTGGGAAGGCAAATGGACTATCATACTCATAAGAATTCATCTAATATTGCATGAATTGATTAGAAATACTGCAAAAACAAGCGCACACAAAAATTATTCACTAATTCAAAGCATCACAAATTTTACACATGAATATTGAATACCAATAAAGGCATCTTTTTTCAGTTTAAAAGAATTTTGATATGGGTTCATATTATGCTTTTCACCGAAGTAAATCAATTTAGACATCTATAAAACTTACATAATCCAGATTAAATATGAACCATAACTATTGAAATCGCAAAGGAAACTTAGCCTTTTGGTATGTTCATGTGAATATATGTTCATCTCTGCATCCATGAATTTTCTGATATCAATGGATGTAGGTCCTTCCTACCTATTGGCTAGTTTCTTTGGGCAATTAAGTGAATCATTTTAAGTGCCAGAACTAAACAAAGCATGTTTCATCAAATAATTACTCGAAATTGCAGCAATGTACTGAAGAATAACAAAGCCATACTTAGTTGTGGTTAAGGATTCACTCAGTTGAGTTTTGAGTTAAGTTGGTTGATGCTATTATTGGGGTGGGGGGGGGGGGGGGGGGGTGTTCCCATGATTCTCACTCTGTCTTCTTCTTGGCCTCTCTGATGCACCAAGTTCCAGAAAGCAACAAGTTCAACTGCAAATTAATCTAAACTCATCCAGCTTTGCTCTGACTTGCCTTCTGGAACTTGGGTTAAAGACAGCCCAAGGGGTGTTGACAAACCTGAGACATTGAGTAATCGACCTTAGCTTACTAGTATGAGGTGTCACTATTTTTTTTTTTCCAATTTTCTTCTGGCAATTATCAAGCATGAGGTGCATAAGCATCACCTTAGTTATACAAATTAGTAGAGTGAACACACACAAGTTTCTCTCACTTGCAATAGTACAAGACAATCTCCACTTTATGCCAGGCCAAGTCTAACATAAATACCTTTCTATTTAGGTTCAGCTAACAAGAAACCAAGTTAACTCTGCCCTCTTAAATGTACTGATCATAGAATCATTTGACAGTGCAACGTTGCCATCTTGCTTTCAAAAGTAGAAAACAAGCTCCACTTTATACCATGCCATGGCTAATATAAAACCCTTTCTATTTCAGGTTCAGCTAATGGGAAACTGAGGCCTTGTTTGGGGAGTAAACTATTTTAGCTAAAAAGTCACTATAAGTTGTCACATCACTCTCTTTACTTTTCTGCACTTCTTTTCATAAAAAACCAAAAAGTTACTAAAATAACATGTTCCCAAACAAGGCCTAAGTTAGTTCTGCCCACTTATGCATATCAAAAGATATCAAAGATTCATTCATAGTGCATTGTCATCTAAATAAAAATATGAACACAAAACATCCATATTACCTTGGCAAATTATCAATCAAGCATCAAGGCAAGAAAACACATAATGATCACAACAGGATGATGATAATAACAATGCAAAAATTCGTACCTTTGGGGGCCTCCTAAGCGTATACATCATTGTCTTCAAAGATAGAATAAACACATCCTCATTGTAAGCCTTTGATCTTCTTTCTCCCTCCAGCCCACCATACATATTGGCATACCCAGGTTCGTTAAAGAAGGGCTTTGCATTCAATATCAAAGCTTGTATAGAGACAAGGACTTGTAGCATGGTTGATGTCTTTGGCATCCACATCTCATTCTTGTTGCCACTCCATGTGTTCAAAAGGCTGAGGCAGACTTTCCCACAATCATACAAGTTTGGGTTTAATCGAAGGCCACCAGAATAGTAGTAAACCATCTGCCAGAGAGAAGCAAAACTAATCACAATGGAAAACATTATAATAATTAAAACAAGGATATTACCACCAAGAACATACCGGGGGCACATCAGGATAGGTAGTAGGGAAGAGAACATCAAAGACGAACAGACCATCATGGTAAGGTGTCCCTGCTGGTCCTACAATGATAGCCCTCAAAAGATCTATCCTTGTTTCATAAACTCTTACATATATTGTATCTGTGTGAAAGAGAAATGACGAGTAAGTGAGAAAGGTAGGTAAAATATAAAATTCCTTGAGATGGCCAAGAAAAATAATAAATAAATAAAAGGTCATACAAACAAAACCAAAAATATGAGCTGAATGTTTCCTTTCAATTAAATGAAAAGGAAGAGATTTTATTTGTGATTTGTGAACTACATGTCCAGTCCACTCCAAAAAAAGGAAGCTTAATCAGTATGGTTTGCCGCAAATCCATCACCATATAACTGATTGAACAGCAGACAGAAACTCACCAGGTAAATCCTTCTCCAGAATTTTCCACTCTTCCTGAATTCTCTTTGCCCAAGAGGGTGGCTATCAAGGAAAAGAGTAGATAGAAGTTACAAAGGCACATCCATTAACATAAACAAAGGTAAAACATGAGATGCAGGTTAATGTAACTAAACTTACCTGCTGCCCTGAAAAGGCCACACCGTTGAAGTGATGATCCGAAAAATCATCAACAGTATCAAACCTTTTAAAAAGTTGCAACTTACTCAGAACTTCATCTTCTTTTTCTTCTTTCTCTTTCCCACTGGAACTTGACTGTGCAAGGACTGTTGAACTGCTTGTAGCAGCAGCCTCAGTTTTGCTATTGGCAGCGGGATCATAAATTTTTAAGGAAGACATCCTTGCCCCAGCAGGCTGACCCACAGCACCACTCGGGCCTGTAGCATTATTAGAAGCTGGGGCATTTGCACTGGGAGAAGGATCTCTCAACCAAGAAACTGATGCCTCTACCCCAGGAGGTAAATCCACATTATCGAATTGGGCTTGCATACTCAGATAATCATCATCATTATCATCATCATCATCGTTGTCGAACATAAAATCATCATTGTCATCATAATCAGAAACATCGTCGCCATCATCAACGGCCTCATCGGCATCATTATCATCATGATATGACATATCTGAATGGGAACCATTGAGATTGTCTGAATTAAGAGACTCAGATGTTAACCCCACAACAATAGTAGACTTCTCAAAATCGTTGGCCACAGCATCCTGGAGGAAGACAGGAAAAATGCTTAATCACAAAGCATGGTAATGGTACAAGTGTATTAAATAAAGGAGCTTGCAATGGATTACTAAGAAGCACAAATGGAATTTACATGGGAAAGGGGATATACCATCAGTCGAAGTGTGTTCATGCATGGTGAGGTTTGTGTCAGTGTTGTTTCTTGCCTATATTTTCTCTTTTTTCTCCTTCATTTCCCAGGGGATGGGGGCAAAACTAAGGAGCAGATGTATAACAATAATAATGTAGCTCTCATTCTATGCCATGGTCATTAAAAAAGGGGGTAGAAGTAGGGAGAAAAAATATGAACAAAGAAAAAGGTTGAACTAATTAGCAAGGAAACAGAGATTATTTTGGCGACATCATAATCATAATTTACAACTGGAAAGGGCACATAAATACATATATATACATATATATATAATTTGGGTAACGGATGGGGAGAAGAAAAAAAAAATGTCTTACTGTATCAAGAAACCATAGCCAACTTTCAAACATAACCCTTCACCAAATATGTTTGCAATTGACCTAACATAATCGCGGGAAAAAATGGTGAGGCTTACTTTCTTGATGATTAGACCAAATAATGAAGCATATATGAGGTGTATATCTCAAGCTTGAGCTCAACAACACCAACACATGCTTCTCCTAAAATTCAACTAGTTGCCAGGAAGGACTTTCAAGGGGGAAAACACGCTTCAGACATGGATATGATATCTTTTGAAGGGGGGAAAAAAACAAAAAAGAAATTTTTTTTTGTTTTGGAAATTATTGCGAAATGGGATTTTTTCTTTTTCTTTTTCTTTTTCTTTTTCTTTTTCTTTTTCTTTTTCTTTTTCTTTTTATTATTTATATTTTGAATGTCCAATACGAGCTAGAAACTACAAAGAAACTACAGAGAAACCCAGAAGAAACTATGTAAACTCCTTGAAAACTTAATAGAATTTTAAGGATTCATCTTGAAAAACTTCTAGTAGATGTAATAGACACCTTTTAAAAAAGATTCAAAATACCATATGAGAATGGTTTGAGAAACTTCAATGAGGAACATGAGAAGTTCTGAAAACCCAAGAAGTGCGGACATGAGCATGCAACACAACATTGACACATTGACACAACAATTTAATTTAATCTATAGTATTATTAAGTGAAGGCCTCAATTGGTGTAGTAAAGCTTTGCTCTCCTCATGTCACGTGGCAGTGTTTTTTATTTTTTATTTTTTTTTTAAAAACTAACACATATGTACAAAATATATAGTTTTATATATTTATAATATGAATATTTCATTCAAACTTAAAAACAATACAACATAACACTAATTTCTAAAGTTTAATGGAGTAAAAATTAATAGATACAAGTCTAGATATTTTTTTATCATTATACCTTATGTTAATTTATTAAACGTATAATATGTTTCATGTGTGACTAAGTGATGGATACACACGTGTGTCCATTGCGTGTCCAAATCTGAAATATGACATGTTTGGACGAGCGTTTGAACTTGTCTGGGAGTGTCCGACATGTGTCCGTGAGCAACCTTAGAAGTATCTGGGCTCCTTAGTTGAAAACCATTTGAGAAACTTTGGAAATCACTTCAGGAAACACATCATTGAAAAGGAGACTTAAAAGTTTTAATAAAATTTATAGCTATAAAGGCCAAGTTTGGGAAGACTAAATAAGTGCACTTTTTGTCTTTTTGGACTAAAAAATTGAGGTTGAAAATATGGATGTTTGGGTTAACTTTTTGACTTTTTATTGGAAAATGTGTAATAAAAAATTGTAAAAATTGATTTGAAGGGAAAAATTTGAATTGGGAGTTGTGCAGCCGTAATTGTTGACTTTTGGTGAATAGTGTTAACTTTTTAACTTTTTGAGTAACTTTTTGACTTTTTGGCTTTTTTGGAACATCCCAAACTTGGCCAAAATGTAGGCTGATAATATATTTAAAATAAATAAAAAATCAGTTAAAAATGAGAGAATTTTTTTTTTTTTTTTTGGGGGGGGGGGGGGTAATTATTGTTTCAACCCTTGAACTTTGCTCAAAATATCAATGTGATACCCGTACTTTCAATTATTATATCGAAGCCTCAAATTCTTATAAGTCAAAATAGTTCAACTATTAACAAAACTAAGAAGAACTAACCATGTTAGATCATATGCTTCCTACTTCAACTGAATTAAGGTTGAAACTAAGAAAAAAAAAATGTTTGAATGAAAAAAGACAAGCGAAGAGAAAACCTAAGAAGCAAGGCCACGGACATGCAACATGACACAGATACAACACAAACACGCCGACACACCAATTTTTAAAAAATACAGGACACGACACGTGAGGGACACGCATGAAATTTATAATTTTATATATTTATTATATGTTATATATATGAGTATATCATTCAAAGATAATAAAAAATACGACATTAATTCTTATAAATTTATATGATTTTTGTTTTATTGTTGTATCTTAAGATGTTTTGTTCAAAATTATAATTAGTTTTGCTCGTGTCTAATCAATAGACACGTGTGTATAAACGATAGACACATGTGTCTTCTAAGAGTCCAAAGAGTGTTTGGATCTTTAAAAAAAATTAAAAAGTAAGACACATTTTGAAGAGTGTCGAACACGTGTCAAGAGTGTCGGTGTCCGACACTGACACGACACGAACACATCACCTTCTTAGAAGTGTCAGTACTTCTTAGGAGAAAACTAACAAAAGTTTCAATTACGGGCATACACAAGTTTCAAAGGTTGAAGCCCAGTGCCTATGAGAGCATGTATATATTAAATATATAAATATATTCTAACAATTTATTTATTTGTTCTTAGTTTGTAATATATGTGTTAAAATATAAATTATTATTGGAGACTGATATCAATTACAAATTGTCCTTGTTAAGTACAAATAAATATTATACAAATAAAAAGTACTAAGAAAAGTTTGAGTTGTTTTTCTTTTAGATTTGTATGTTTGAAAAGTTCTATCTCATAAGAGAGCAAGTTTCTTCCTCAATAGGAACGAATTTCTTACAGGTTTCTTACTTGGGAGCACGAAATTGCGTTTCTAAGTAAAAAACATCTCCCAACTAGGAATTTCCTATTTCTAAGAATTCAGTTTTCGTTTAAGGTAGTAACAAGTGACAAATTGTCACAAAAAAAGGAGGCTTTTCTTAGTATCATTACCTATTTTGAAAAAAAATGATTTGACTCAAAAAGTTAAAGACCTAAAGTAGAAAAATTTAAAGTTCAAGGATGGCATTAAAAAGTGAAATAAAGTTTGCGGGACAAAACGATAGTTTACCCTTTTCTTAAGGGAAAAACTAATAAAGGTGATTTGTTTTCTTTTATTTATGGGTAAATTACACAAACCTCTCTTAAAGTTTGGAGAAAATACATTGGGCTCCACAAGTTTAAAATAATTGCATTGGGCCCCCGGCTCTCTTAAAGTTTTAATTCACATAAAACTTGGCTCCTTTTCATCGACAATTCGTAAATTGTATGGAAGAAAAAATGATGTCGTCATTTTTTTTTATACTAAAATATATATTTTATCTTATCTATCCTTATATCTACACACCATCTACGTTAGTTTTGAATGCTTTAATCGTGTAATTATGCCAAACTTGTGAGGCTTTTGTATATTTTTTCTAAACCTCAAGGGCAGTCAGTGAAATTTACTGTTTATTTATATTATTTTTCTCGTTGGGATGGTGGAATATGAAAGAGCATATGCTCACAGATGAAGTGAAATGAAAATATGCATGTATATGACATCTATATTCAAACTTCGTTATGATAATGTCCTAACTAAGATGTCTATCTATATAGCATTCGTGCTAAAATGTTGGCTTCTTCAGATGTCTATCTATATAGCATTTGTGCTAAAATGTTGGCTTCTTATTTCCTGCCAATAAAAGGAACTCTAATCAAGTCTTACCTATGCAACATATTTGTTATACACTTATCATAGGTGGGGGTGGAACTGTGCAAGGGGCAAGAGGGGACTCGACCCCCTCCAAATTTTGAAAATTTATCATTAGTTCTATATTTTATGTTTATTTGTAAAATGTATAATGGGATAACTCCTTAACTTTATAAAAATTACTTTACTAAATTTTTATTTCATTAGTATTTCACAATAATGAGATGATTTTTAATCATTCCACATTTTAGTTAATAACATCAATTTTATCTAGTTGATTTTATTAATACAAAAGGTACATGTCACTTCCTTTTCTAATTTTAAAAATTAGATGGTATATATACTTTTTTATGAGTAATGTTAGAGAAAATAAAATATCATCCCTAAATTTATCCACAATGACATGGCAGAACGTTGGGTCTTAATTAATTGATTTCTAAACAAACCAAAAAAACTGACATGTAACATTCCATGTCATTAAGTGTTAAATTTAAGGGTCATGTTTTAGGAGTCTGATGCATTTTTCACTGTTTATTTACTAGATCTAGATTATTATCAATCAATAAAATAGCTTAATACAATGGTCTAACCAATTATATACTAATATATAATTAATAGTTCAAAACTTTTAAAAAATGAAAAAAAAAATCTTTTTTAAATTTATTTATTTTTCTCGTGAAATACTTTTTTCACAATGCTTATATAAGAAATTATGTTCAATTAGGAATGTATCAAAACTAAGTATTTTTCATTTAGATACCTTGGCCCCCTGGGACAAAAAACCTAGTTCACCCCTAACACTTATGTAAATGGAACAGAACATCCCAATAATCTTGAATAGGTAAGGCGAAAATTTGTTCAGGATAGAGAATACTATGCTACTGTTATCATATAGATCTTAAAAGTTAAACCTACTAGTACAGAGATGGGGAAAAAAACCCAAATTTTAGAGACATAAACCCGGCAAGCACACTATTTCTTGGAGGAATGACTGTACATCTATACTATTATATATTATATTATATTATATATATATATATATATATATATATATGTGAACAACTCACTTTAGTTTCTTGAAGCCTACTCTCTCCTCTTGCCAAGTAGATTTTTTTATATCAAAAAAGGGGGAAAAAAATCA
The DNA here is from genome assembly GCF_055761805.1 of Camellia sinensis. NCBI lineage: Eukaryota > Viridiplantae > Streptophyta > Magnoliopsida > Ericales > Theaceae > Camellia > Camellia sinensis. Next base: position 104,258,395 of record NC_138967.1, on the reverse strand, counting down.
TAAAGTGAATCTTGGGTTTTGAAAACACCATTACCACTTGATAAACAAACACTATATATATTTTTAATTTAAAATTAAAATTTATAGTTTACAGAGTTAATAGCACACCCATTGGATCCCTAGTACATACAAATTCATTCAGGCCAATTTTTTTTTTATTCCACTCGTCATGTAGGTCTAAAAAAACCTAACATATATATATATATACACCCAACACTATAAACGTCTCCACACATGCGCATGCCCCACAAACATACTAATTCTTGGCGGAATAACTATAAATACATAAAAACCTAATTGCGGATTTGCTATCTAAAGAGAGGAGGAATTGCATGTCAATTTATTTGAATGATCCGAACAAAACCTAACCGATGAAGTCCAACCAGGACGATTAAACCAAAAAAAATTAGAAGCGATCAAGCACATTCAAATGATCAACAAACCAATCAATCAAATCATATTAAAATTCCACGTCTCACTCGATCAATCACATGTCATAGGGGTCAAAAAGCCGATTAATTTAACAAGGATGCGATGAATAAACCATTTGGAGACATCAAAAAAGGGGATTTTATGTAAGAAACATTACCTCATTGTGCTTAAGCTTCTTGGCGGCCGAAGCTTGAGAGTCGTCTGAAGCAAATTCGACGATTTCAACATCCATAGCCGCAAACGCGCGTTGTCAAAACCCTCTCTACACAGTTCGATTTTGCAGAGTAGATACATATAAATACGTACACATCTAGCGAGAGAGAGAGAGAGAGAGAGAGAGTCAGTCAAGTGTTGTGGAGAGAGAAACACCAGCCAAAAGGGAAAAAAAATTAGAGAGAGAAAGAAAGACGGAGAGATAGAGATGTCGATTCGCGCCTTATTAGGTGAAAGTTCTCTATCGTATACAAGAAGGAAAGGCTAGAAATACTGTGCTGATCTGTTTTCATTAGAGTTATGGTAAAAATTCAAGGGTGTGTTTGGTTTGTGTTTGTAGAATAGTTTTTGAGATAAAAAGTATAAAAAATTATTTGGTTTGCCTTCTTTTAAAAATGATTTTGGAAAATTATTTTGGAGAGTGAGTTTTAAAAAAAGTGATTGATTTGATGTGTATGAGAGAGAGAGATTTTGGAAAGTAGGTAACTAAACAAAATTTTGAGATTTTTTTTGAAAAAAATTGTTTGGTTTGATTACTCTTGAAAATTTGTTTGTAGAGAATTTTTTCCAAATTTTTTTCAGAAAAACAAACCAAACAAGGCCCAAATATTTGGTAATTTATTTAATATTCATAATATTTTTCCTTTTTTTATTATGTAACTGATCCAAATATTTCGTAATTTATTTAATATTCATAATATTTTTCCTTTTTTTATTATGTAACTGATCCAAATATTTCGTAATTTATTTAATATTCATAATATTTTTCCTTTTTTTATTTTGTAACTGACTACCAGTCGTGGCCTTCGTCAAATATTCTAGAGGCTAATTACGTCCTATAGTTTAAAATTTGTGTTAGTTCTTAATTTTTTATTTATGATATATTTAACTTTAAATTTTAAATAAAAATAATTGAAGATATTATTATTTTATTTGATATATTTAATTTTAAATTTTAAATATTATTTTAAATAAAAATAATTGAAGATATTAATTTAAAAAAATATAAACTAATTTGATAAAAATAAATGGTAAAAAATAATTTTTAAATTTTTAAAAATTATTTTTATGCATTAAAGATAAAGTTATATAAAAATGATAAAAAAAATTTACATGTTTATTTTTTCACTTTTTGACTAAATTAATTTTTAGTACTATGTGTTTAAATGATAATCATATAATGAGTAATTATTTTTGTTAATATTTTTTTATGGTTATCATGTACTACATAATTGTATTTGTTATTAATAGATATTTTTATATGGTTATTATGTAACGAATATTTATTAGACATTTAATGTATAATCAATATGTTTCATATATAAAAAAAAATTGATTTAGATTTTTTTTTATTTAATTAATTAGTTTAATAATGATATCAAAGTTGTTATCATGTTTAACTTTTGAAAAAATAAAAATTAATTTAACAAAAATAAATATCAAAAAAATTATTTAAAAAAATTATTTCTATCCTTCCAAAAAATAAAATTTTATAAAAATTATGTGCTTTTAATTTATTTTTTTTACCAATTTAATTTTTAAAAAATTTTGAAATTAGATTTTAAAATTAAATCAAACAACATTTTATAAACAAAAAAATTCTAAAATTATTCATAAAAAAAAGTTATTATATTTCAAACAATATATAAGTTAATCAACACAAAAAAAGTTATATAATGATTTTGCCATTAAAATGAAGTAACAATATCTTCAATTGTCTTTATTTGAAACGAGATTCAAAATTTAGAATCAAATATGTCACAATTATAAGATCAACATCCAAAATGATATAAGTTTCAAACTATAAAAATTGTTAATATAACTCCCCTACTTTTAATTGGCTCGGTCTGAGACTTCCATATGCTCAGTCTCAATCATTTATTTATTTTTTATTTAAATCAAATATATAAAAATCATGTCTCACATAATTTACATAAATAGATAAAAAAATTTCTCACATAATTTCAAGGTCATTGTCTCTCTCTCTCTCTCTTCTTTTTTTTTCGACATTTAGATCATCGTCTTAAAAATGATCTTTTTTGAAAATCAAATATAGAAATAGGGTTTTTGGACGTTTTAATTTATTTGTCCATCTTCTAAATTCTATAACTAAAATCTTTCTTTCCTTAAAATAAATTAAACAAAAGTCAATTTAAATTTGTTTAATATAATAAATTTTAAAAACTCATTTTGTTTTTTAACCTCAATTTCTTATTTTTCCAATTTAAAAATAATAATAAACTATTCATGTGTCTCACATAATTTTCGAATTAAAAAAATTATGTGATAAAATTTCTCACTGATTTGATTGTTAAACTTCAATTTCTTTTTTTTTTTAATTTAAAAAAATAATAAAATATTCATGTGTCTCATATAATTTTTGAATTAAAAATATAAATAAATAAATTTTGTCACATAATTTCTGAATTTAAAAAAAAAAATTTACCTAAAAGTTGGTCTTTTCCTAAATTCAAATATAGAAAATAAAATTTCTCACATAATTTTAAGATCATTGCCTAAAAGATGAGTGTCACCTCAAACCAAATATAGAAACACGATGGGTTGACTTTCCAATTTATGTGTATATCTTTTAAAATCTCTATCTAAAATTCTCCATTCCTTAAAATACATTAAATAAAAATCGATTTATATTTGTTAAACATAATTAATTTAAAAAACCGATTTGGTTGTTTAACCTCAATTTCTTATTTTTCTAATGTTAAAAAATACTAAACTATTCATGTGTCTCACGTAATTTTTGAATTAAAAAGTAGATAAGTAAGTAAAATTTCTTACATAATTTTCAAATTAAAAAACATCACCTAAAAGATTATCTTTTCCTAAAATCAAATATAAAAAATCCATGTGTCTCACATAATTTTCGAATTATAAATAAATAAAATTTTTCACTTAATCTTAAGATCATTGCCTAAAATATGAGTGTTTCCTAAATCAAATATAGAAATACTATTTGTTGACTTTCCAATTTATGTGTCTATCTTCTAAAATCGGGGCTTTTCCCATATTAAGCCAAATTTCTATCTTAATTTTCAAATTAGGCCTAGTTTGGACGAATTTCCCAAACTAGGCTAAAGCGCTATTACAAATCGCGCTTCACTGTTTGAAGCAGAAAATTTGATAAATAATGAAAGCGCTATTTCAAAAAGCACTTTTAATTAAGAAAACGCTATTACAAAAAGCGTTTTCACTGTGCATATGAAAAAAACGCTATTACAAAAAGCGCTTTTACTGTGCATATTCAGAAAACGTTTAAAATATATTAAAATGCAATCAAACTTAATCTTGAGTTCTTTTCAGCTCAAATGGTAGTGCATTGGTTTTGCCACATCTCTGCACAGGTTCAAACCACATGCACACCAACTCCAAACAATTGCTATTTAAAATGAAATTCAATTTCTTTTTTTTTTCCTTCCACTCACTCTATATTTTATATATTTATTATGGAATTTTTTTATCAAAAAAAATGTTTGTTTGGTTAAATATTTTAAAAAATTAAAAATAAACAATTTATTTATTTTTAAAGAATTATATAAAGTAGTATACTATTTATACTATCATCACATCACACGTATAAATAGTATACTCACTTAGACGTATTATACTATCATCACATCGCACGTATACTATTTTTTTTTATTTTTAATAAATTGTTTATTTTTATTATTAACCATTACTTTTAAAATATGTTTATTTTTAAAATATTTTAAAAAATTGAAAAATGTACGCTTTTAAAATATTTTAGTACATTTTAAAAGCGTACATTTTGCTGAAAAAATATTTTTTGAGTACGTTTTCACTGTGCATATTTTAAAAAATTAATAAATACATAAAAATACAAAAAAATGTACTGAATTTTTTTTTTTGTATTTTTAGCATTTTTCAGAAAAATATTAATTTTTTCAGAAAAATGTACTCAAAAAAAAATGCACAGTAAAAGCATACTCAAAAAATATTTTTTTCAGCAAAATGTGCGCTTTTAAAATGTACTAAAATATTTTAAAAGTGTACATTTTTCAATTTTTTAAAATATTTTAAAAATAAAAATATTTTAAAAGTAATGGGTAATAATAAAAATAAATAATTTATTAAAAATATAAAAAGTAGTATACGTGCGATGTGATGATAGTATAATACGTCTAAGTGAGTATACTATTTATACGTGTGATGTGATGATAGTATAAATAGTATACTACTTTATATAATTCTTTAAAAATAAATAAATTGTTTATTTAATTTTTTAAATAAATAAATTGTTTATTTTTAATTTTTTAAAATATTTAACCAAACAAACATTTTTTTTTTTGATAAAAAAATTACATAATAAATATATAAACTCAAGGAGGCACTCCCTTTGACCCCCTCTCTCATTGATTGGCCAGTTTTTCTTTTTCTTTTTTTCTTTCTCCTCCAATCACTACCCGCCACGTGTGTGTGGAGACGGTGGGGGTGGTGATTGGAGGGGGTCTCAATCACTTCCCATATATAAAATATAGAGTGAGTGGAAGGGAAAAAAAAAAAAAGGTTGAATTTCATTTTAGATAGCAATTGTTTGGAGTTGATGTGGATGTGGTTTGAACCTGTGCAGAGGTGTAGCAAAACCAATGCACTACCATTTGAGCTACAAAAAACTCAAGATTAAGTTTGATTACATTTTAATACATTTTAAACGTTTTCTGAATATGCACAGTAAAAGCGCTTTTTGTAATAGCGTTTTTTTCATATGCACAGTGAAAACGTTTTTTGTAATAGCGTTTTCTTAATTAAAAGCGCTTTTTGAAATAGCGCTTTCACTATTCATCAAATTTTCTGCTTCAAACAGTGAAAGCGCGATTTGTAATAGCGCTTTAGCCTAGTTTGGAAAATCCGTCCAAACTAGGCCTAGTTTGAGAATTAAGATAGAAATTTGGCTTAATATGGAAAAAGGCTCTCTAAAATCTCTATCTAAAATCCTTCATTCATTCATTAAAATAAATTAAATAGAAATCAATTGAAATCTATTTAAATTTTTTTGTTTTATTGATTTTGTTTCCCTATAAAAATTTTGAAAACTGATTTAGTTGTTTCTCTATAATTAAATTGTTTTGGTTGATTTTTTTTTTATTTTGGCTACGAAAAGAGAGTTCACAAGGGGTTAGGAAAAAGCAATCAAAGCGTAGAACCAAAGAAAAACATTCGGAGCCTAGAATCAAGAATAACAGCTTGAGCAGCCACTGGAGGAAAAAACTAATTTAGTTTTTTAAGAAAATTGAGCGTTGGTTTGGCATGCCAAAAAGTCTAGTTTTTTTTTTTTTTTTTTTTTTGGCTATTTTAGTCATAAAAAGGAAAAATAGATTAAAAAATAAATAAGACAAAATGTCACATCCAAATCATAATCATTTTATTTTTTCACTCACAAAAATCAAAAAAGCCAAAAAACTTATCCCAAATTAGACTTTTTAGTTCCAGGCTAAAATAGTCAAAAGCCAAAAGCCAAAAGCCAAAAAACCAACCCACATCTCAAACGAATCCTATTTTGTTATTGTCGACGGTTTGTTGACTTTGCTTTTCGGTTTGGACATGTCAATGTAGCCACATTCGGTTGGGTTTGGTTAAAGAATTTGAGAAGAGATTTAAAAATGAAAGGAAAAATATAAATAAAATGTGAATAAAATATATTTACATTTCACTTAATTTAACACACATTTTCCCTTTATCTTTCTAAATTTTTTCTCAAATTCTCCAACCAAATACGACGTTAGTTAATTTATGATTTCTCTTCGCACATCATCCCACTCTCAACAACTTTGTCAATTTTCTTACAAAACAAACACAATATACAAATCTCTTATACATTGTTTGTTTTTATAGATATATAGTTTTGATTATCCACCGAAACTTGCAATTTATTTTACTTTAGTTAGAGTTTCTCTTCTTTTTTTTTTCTTTTTTCTTTTTTTTTCAACTGCATGATTAATTTCTGATATGAAATTCATTAATCCGCATTGATGTGTTATGAATTTCACAAACTGTGTGAATAGTTTAAACAGAATCCATTTATATTATAAACCTACATTATAGATATAAATTATTTATATTGTGATATGAGTTTTCTTTATGCTTTTGGAATTGGAATTCCGAAAATTATTTTGTTTGGTTGATTTTGTTACCCTATAATTAGTTTGTTGTTTATATAAACTTATTGAGCCAAAATAGATTATTTAAGGTTCATTTGAAAATTCAGAATACAGATATAAATTATTTATATTGTGATTGAGTTTGATTTATGCTTTTGGGTAAAAAAAATTATCACCTAACTATAATAATAAATCGCTTTTAAATTTATACAAAAAAATTAAGACCAGTAGGTCTATTTGTGTATTTTTATCTTTTCCGTTAAAAATTTCATCTTTTCGCAATTAATTTTACATTGATTTTTTGATTAGTGGATTACAATATGTATAATTTGTTAATCTTTAAACGGACTTGGTGATAGAATAGTATTTGGACAAAATGCATCGGTGGTTCACTGTAGCCGATTAGCATTTGATGATAGATGAAACCTACTGGAGATTGTTACCGGCTACGTTCGTTTAAAGGTTTCTGATTTGAAAAATGAGCTATTATTACAGTATGTATAATTTGTTTTTTTTTTTTTTCAATTATTTGTACATTTATTTTTTTTATTAGTGGATTACAGTATGATTTTTTTATTAGTGGTTCTTAATTGTAAATTTCAAACTTGTTCAATTAAACAATTTTATATGGGCTATTATTATTATTATTATTACTATTTCATTTGGTGGAGGTGTCTTAGACATGCATGTTTAATTTTTTTAGGGTATTTACACACAAGTTCTAATTTATGAACTTATATTTCAATAAGTCTTAGTTAAGATTTTTTGGACCTTCAAGTTTCATTAAATTTTTAATAGTCGGAATTTCCTTTCAAATAATGATTATTCTTCATTTATGATTATCTATAAAGGAGCATGATGATTTGACATTTATTTTGATTTTTAAAACTTTAAAACATTAACTTTCAAATTGAAAAAACTAAAAAAAAATTCTAAAAAAATTAAAAAAAGAGAATTATTTTTTTGTGCAAAATTGAAAATTGTGTCTATAAAGGAGCACGATGATGAAACATTGATGTGCAAAAATAAATAATAAAAAAAAAGAAAAAAACTTTAAAAATAAAAAAAAAATTAATAATGTTCTCATGTTTAAAGCTGGAAAAAATTGATAATATTCTCGATTTTATTAGATTGTTGAATCAAACCAATAAGTAAAATGACAAAATTGTTTAATCTCACACTCTGTTTTTTTCCTCAGTTAGTGAAACAATTATATGGAATATTAGGCCTCATTTGGCATGCGAGTGTTTTAGCCAAAAAGTCAAAAGTTATTAAAAAAATAAAAAAATCTATAACTTATACAAAAAAGTCAAAGATTCCATTTTCTTTTTACTTTTTGCACATTTTTTCGTAAAAAACTAAAAAGTCATTCCATGCATACTAATTTTTTTTACCTCATATTTTAGTCAAAAAACCAAAAAGTTACTAAAATAAAATATTCCCAAACAAGGCCTACTATGCAAAATTGATAATCCTCTTAGTTTTCAAAATTAGAAAAAACTGATAATATTCTCAATTTTACTAAGTATGACGTATTGGTTTAAAAAGTCTTAGATAGGATCTGAGCTACTATAACATTTGTAAATAAGACTTTTAAGTAATTAACTCATTTTTTATTATACACAATTTTGTATTTTGGGGGATTTATATGCAGGTGGGAGTTGAGAAAAAAAAATTACCAGGAGGGGTGCAAATGACACTTGCACCCATACAGCCTTTCATTTGCACCCCACATTTGCACCCCACCATAGATACACTTGCACCCCCATGTGTTTGTAAATTTTTTTCCCAAACTTGCACCCCCATGTGTTTGTAAATTTTTTTTCCAACTCTCACCTGCATGTAATTTTCCATTGTATTTTCAATTCAAGTTGACAGTAAAAAAATGTCAACTGAATAAATAACAAATTGTTAAAAATATGAGAAACTTACGTGTAGATCTTAATAGGTGGACTTATTGTCTAATAGGTTCTATGATAATTAATGACGATTTTCATCAAACACTATTAAAAAAGTTACTAATTGTTAATTTTCAGTGACAACTTGAAAATTTTGTCACAAAAAATGTCACTAGTTATAAGTTTTAGTGACAGTTTAAAAAAATCATCACAAACAAAACGTCATTAATTTTCAACTTTCAGCGACAGTTTGAAAAATTCGTCATAAAAAAAGTCACTAATTGTAAGTTTTAGCAACAATTTATAAAAATCGTGACAAAAAAATTCATTAATTGTTAATTTTTAACGACATATGTAAAAAATCGTCACAAAAAATTATTTTTAATGACTGTTTTATTAGGACTTACTAATTTTCAATGGGATTTATGAGAATTAAATCCAACTATTAGGACTTAATGATAATTTTTGTCAATATTTTTTTATAATTACATAGATTTTATATTAACAACTTTAAAATATATTTGATATAACCATAAGTAATTATTTTAAATCTTATCTCGCGCATAGCACGAGCCAGATGCTAGCATGATTAAAATAAAAAATAGTATTATGGTTTTTGATACTACCTCGGTTCCAAAATATTAGTTACTTTAAAAAAAAAAATTAACTTTTTTTTAGTAGTACAATTATTATACTTCAAAAATATTAACTTTTCAAAAATATCTTTTGATAGTACAATTATTATACTTAAAAAAAATTCACTATGCTTGGTTATCATTTTTCAAAAACACTTTTCAGAAAAATTCTACTTTTTATTTTTCGTGTTTTTTTATTTTTACTGAATTTTTTTAATATTTTGATCAATTTTTTTAATTTTTAAACATACTTAACATACATATACCTAAAAAGTAAAAAAAATTGAAAAAAACCTTTTAAAAATTCACTAAATATCAAAAATACAAAAAAAAAAAATACAAGAATTCAGTACATTTTTTTTGTATTTTTATGTATTTATTAATTTTTAAAAATATTTTTTCATAATTTTTTTACTTTTTAGATACATCTAAGTAAGTTGCATCTAAAAAAGTAAAAAAATATTTACTAAAAACAAAAAAAACATGAAAATCAAAAAATTCAATTTAAAAAAAAACTTAATTTAAAAAACTCAAACCAAACAACTGATTAATGTTAATAAATTTAAAAGAAAGGTAAAATAAAAAAAACTCATATTATTTTGATTCTTCATTTTTTAAAATCACCTACTATAGCATGAGAAGACTTTGTAGTCAATAATTGCCCGCAAAGTGTTTTCTTGTGAGTTCCCTTACTCCATGTTCAAAACAAAAAAAATATATCTCTCTATCCATCTATATCTATATCTATATCTATATCTTCTATATTATTATTATATATAGTGTTTTCTTGTGAGTTCCCTTACTCCATGTTCAAAACAAAAAATATATCTCTCTATCCATCTATATCTATATCTATATCTATATCTTCTATATTATTATTATATATATAACTAAATGTAATTGTCAAATGTAATTGTTAGGTTAAAAGGTTCTAAAACTTGAAAACTAAATTTTCATAATTTTGAAAAAATAAAATAAATACTTGGCACCTCTCTTTATCCCTCTTTTCACTATTCAAGTATTCTCACTTCCTCTCCCAATTGTTATCTAAAAAAATATTTTAAAAAATCAAATAATATCTTTCATGGGAGTTGACCCCACGTGTTTATCATTGCATCACGTAAAATTAAATAATAATAATAATTAAAAAAAAACCCCACAACTCTCACAACTCTTATTTCCACTTATTATATATATATATATATATATATAATAAAAAAAATGTTAGCATTCTGATTCACGTTTGCTTTTAAAAAATAAAATAATTTGATTTGTATTTAACAAAATGTAATATTAAATATCTTTAGCTCCTTATCTCTATCCCAAAGTTAAATTTGAATTTAAATACTAAATCTCAAAAATACATTACCCTTAAATTAAAATTTCCATATAAATTTGAACATCCACCAACAAAACCCAACATTTGAAACAAACCCCAACAACACCTATTTGGTTTTTTTTTTTTTTTCCCCCTTAATGCGGTCGTGATCATAAAAATGTCTTTAAGCTATTAGTATTTTATATCTCCTAACTCCAACTGTTTATTTGTTTTTCCTCTCCTGGGAAGATTGTAATACACATAGAGCTTTACAAGTAATCACTCAAGGTCCATTATTTTTTTACTTGAAATCTATTTGGAGCCATAAAACTTCCATGCAATTTTTTTTTTCATCTTTATTTTATTGATAAAACTTCCAAACAATTTTTTTTTCATCTTTATTCTATTGTTTATTTAATGATAGATTTTTTTTTAAGCAGTCTGCTCAAATTCATATAATTGTACGTAAGGTCTATATAGTTTTACATAAAATCTACGTAGGTCTATAAATTTTTCCATACAATTGTTGTAACACCTTGAAAAATTGGGCAGGGTATATCTATTTATACAACAAATCCACTTGATAGACAACACACATATATCTAGCTAACTATTCCATGCATCCATTTCCATTAAATCTCAAATGCTAAATACATGTTATTCACATCTCAATGCCTCAGTTCCAATCCCAAGCATACATTTTACAACAAGTATGAAATGGAAGCCCAATAGATAATAGGTGCCCTATAGGCTTACAAATTTATCCAAGAACATTTTTGGTTACACAAAATGGAGTTTCAACTCAACGAAAATACAGTCTTGGGCTTACATTCAACAAATAATAATAAAACAAAAATGAAACCTCAGCTCCGAGTCCTCTCAAGTCAATACCTTGGCGGAGACATAGCACATGTACCTAAAATGATTTCCCATATAAGGTGAGCCATAGTTCAGTACAGATATACTACACAACATATGAACCATGACAAGATTAAAGAGGAGTATGCTCATGCCGTGCTCATGATAAAACAATTTATTTCTCTTTTTATAAAGTATGCAATGCTGAGATGCAACAACAGATATAAAACCATTTCCACTTTAAACCATATCTGTTACATAAATACATACTTTGTGAATCTCTAGGTGAGTGTCTGCAAGTAAGCCCTAACGCATTACCATTGTCATTTTTACCAATAAAGTGGAAGGCTCGACACTTAATCGCGCGGTTCTACACTCCCTATCCAGATTCACCAAGTATTCATCTTTTCGCAAACAGATACATTTCTAAACATTTCTTAAAGCACAGATACATTTCCAATGAAATGAATGTAATGCAATGTCCAATGCAACAAATGAGGAAATGTGGTTCAATTTACCTAAGTCTCATGCATTTCTACAACAATCATGGCTATCCTCTACCGATAGCCCAAACAGATATTTCTAAATAGATATTTAAACAATTAAATTTCAAAAATTCTAATAAATACAATCTATTCCACATTTCATTAAATATGAACAACTACACTAGTTTTCATATCACAATCATGTCCGGTAACCTCTCAAGTTCCATTTCTAACCGTGTCGGTTTTATTCCAACAGATACATTAAGTAAAATAATATCGTTGATGCCCAAGAAAACATCATTTTCTTTCCAAACTCATTCTCCAAGCATTATTTAACTATGACATCCTATTTTGATCAAAAGTCCCAAAAGTTAAACATAATTCCTTTGTTTTCTTTAAAAATGTTCATTTGGTCGCAAACCAGTAAAAGTTTTAAAACCGATCGAGTTGAAGTCCGTTTTTGTTCAAATTTAAAACATAGTTCTTTCATAACCTTACAAACATATTCCAAGTTTATACTTTCGCAATTTGGGCATCAACTCTTTATTTTTCTCAAAATTTTCCTTTTAAACAAATAAATCATAATTTTTTCAAAAATTCTAATTAAATTATATACAACTTTAAGCTCCATATAATCTAGTGAAAGTATATAAAGAAGTGTAGGAAAAATCTCTACCTCAAGCCAAGAAGCTTTCAAATTTTTCGGCAACAGAAATTAAATTTTCTTAGAGCCAAACGATGCCTTTTCTGCCCTCTACGTTTTGATCTAAAACACTAGGGGTAAAAAATGACTTACACTAGATCAAACCCATGAAAAACCAACTTAGAACTCTTTTTCTTTCTTTCTCCACGGCAAGAACTAGAAAAGAATACCCAAAGAATAAAAAAATATCTATTAAGTTCTATTTATAGATATTTTCTTTTCTTTGACTAAACAAATATATAACTATACAAATATCTAACCATATATATATATACACCTATATATATATATATATATATATCAATTTAAAAATACATTTCAACATCTTTAATAAATATAATATTTTCTCATCACAAAATATATTTCGTTTAATGGTATACACCATAAATATTCACAACTCTTTTATGGTAATTAAATAATAATAATAAAACCACAACAATATTTCATGATTATTAACGGGTCACGATTCAATCAATTGGGTCCAAAATGAATTTATTTTAATAATTTAAAATAAATCCTCAACTAAGATTAAAGTATAAATTTAATTTGATTCAACTCATTACAATTGCTCTAGATTTATAGTTCTTTGCATGTTATTTGTGACAATAATTGAATTTTTATTAAATAATTCATGCATATTACAATTATTAACCACTTCATCTTAACTCACTATAATAAATATATATAAGACATGTTTCTCAAATCTATTTTTGTCCTATAATATTTGGGGTGTCATAAAAAAGTGCATTTTTTATTTTTTTACGAAAAGATGTGCAGAAAAATAGAGAGGTGATGTGATTGAAAAAAGATAAAAAGATGGATTATATAGTTCATGCCAAACCAACCCTTAATCTCTATTGGCCTAATTATTAGTTTTATATGATATTTTAAAATTTTATTTTAATGATGGATTACAATTATTTAATTGATATATGATTTTTTTTCTATTCTTTTATTTTTTTCTTTGTATTATTTTTATTCTAACTTTTGTCTATTATATTGTTTATTTATTAAAAAATTATCTGATATGAAAATTGTCAATATTTAAGTTTGAATAATTATTCATATTATTTAGTTAGTATGAGATATTATGGCTCTTTTTTTAAAATGATTAGTTTTATATTAAGATATTTTTATTTTTAATCTTTCTTCTTTTTAATTTTTTTCAAAAGACTTGAGACTCCTTATAGGAAAAAATTGATCAACTATTAGTATTAATTTGGTTCCAATTGAATCATCATTTAATCATGTTTAGTAAATTTAAAATTTTAAAAATTAAAAATAAAGATTTATTACATGGGGCAAAATCCAATTGAGTTAAATATTTCACAACTATTTATTAAATTAAAAAAAAAAACACTAAACCTTAAAAATACTTATCTTATTCTACTACAAAAAAATAAAAACATCGCCCTTTTTTTTTAGATGGTGAAAACACCTAATTGAATATTAGCTAAATTAATTAGTATATGTGGTCGTGATTAATTAGGTCCGATATTTGATTATAGCTCAATCATAACTATTTGATTATAAAAAAACATAATAAATACAAAAAATTTAAATTTTTCGTAATCATTAGGGTGCTTATCCATCGCCTAAAAAATGTAGTGTTCTAAAAAAATTTAAAATAATTATTCTTAAATTTTTATAATTTTAATATTTCTCTCTTCTACTTAGAAATCCTCTTTTATTGTCTTTCATGTTTTCTTTTTTGTTTTGTTTTTTTATTGTTAAATTAATTTTTCAATGGAAATTAATTTCATAGCCTATAGATAAAATCAAAATTTCAAAGTTGAAATTTTATTTAATTTATTTAATTTTCTCATGTTTTTCTTATTTTATCTTTAAATTTGAAATTTTTATTTTCTTCAAAACTCCCTATCTTTTGGAGTTTATCTTCTATTTGAACTTGATTGTTGTAGATTCTCATATATTTCAACTTAATCTTTTCAAAGTTCATCTCCAAATTGAACTTTATTTATCTTTAAAAATCATCAATTAATTATCCATATAAATTTTAAATATGATATTGTTCCAAGTATATCTTTTGTCTAAGTTTAATCTTTTCAATATAAAAACAAATGCTTGAAAAAGGAACTATAAAAATGAGATTGAAAAGAAAAAAGAAATCACAATCAATATTAAGCCCTTTTCGCCTCTCCTTCACGGTGCCTAAAATTTTTTATATTAAATTTAAAGTCACAAGCAATTTTTTTTTTCCAATTATATCAACTTTACATTTAAAATGTGTACTTACATGAGTTTTTGCTTATTTTTCTGCAAATTGTATTTATGTTTTGTTTCTTTTTCTTTTTTGTACAATTTGTATTTTTTTTTATTTCTTTCTTTTTTGGCTAATAATGTGTCATTTAATTGAGATTTCATTTTATTTTTGAAGTGCTACTATTATTAATTTGTGACTCTCTCACTTATCAACTATTTGTTTTTAATTTTTTTGGGTGCAGATGTTATATTGGAAGCGAAGAGATCATCAAAATTTATTTGGATATGGATTTATGTTTTAAATTTAATCGTCAATTATATTTGGTTGTTGATTGTCATGTTGAAATAACTTATGACTAAATTAAATTTTGGGAACTCATTTCTTTTGATACCTAAACCACAAATTTCTTCTTTTTTTAAATATCTTTTTATGCAGATTCAAAGCTTGAGCAAATGCAAGCGATCTCATATTTAAAATGTTAGGTTTTTTTGAATAATTTAAATATTTCTATTCTTTATGTTTGTCGGTTCAATTTTAATGTATTTACAAACCTATTTATGTTTAGTGAATCAATATAAAATTAACGGGGAAAAAAAATCCAAATAGCATGTAAATTTTTTTTAACCATTAACCAAATATAATAGAAATTTAAATTTAAATTTATTTTATTTTAATTCATTATACTGTGTGGGATAATTAATATAATATCTCTTATTGATTAAAAAAAATGAAAAAAAATAGCTTTCTTTTATTTAATGTTAGTCATTTTGATTAATTATAATTTTAGTATGCTTTTATTACTCCACTTTTGGTTGTCTTAACTAACTCTTATTATCTGTTTGTTATGTGATGATTTACATAATTTATGTTAGATTTCTAAATTTTTTAATGTTAGTCATTTTGATTAATTATAATTTTAGACCTCGTTTGGGAACATGCTAATTTAGTAACTTTTTGACTATTTGGCTAGAATATGAGCTAAAAAAAACTAGTATGTTTGGGATGACTTTTTGACTTTTTACGAAAAGATGTGTAAAAAGTAGAGAGAAAAGAGAATCTTTGACTTTTTGATATGAGTTGTTGACTTTTTGACTTTTTTAGTAACTTTTTCACTTTTTGACTAAATGAACTTGTTGCCAAACGAGGTCTTAATATCTTTTTGTTACTCCATTTTTGGTTGTCTTAATTAACTTTTATTAGTATTTATTTGTTATGTAATGATTTACATAATTTATGATAGTTTTCTAAAAATTTTCATGTTGTAAAGTATTAAAAATTTTGAATGATACATAATAAGGTTTATATACACAAATTAAATAAAAATATTTATTTCATGTTAAAAAACACAACTAAATAATATAATTTTTTTAATTTTCTTACGTTCACTTTGTAAAATCCGTGCGGGTGACTGCTAGTTCCAATAGAAACACATGTACATGTGGTAAAAGACAAGCCCTACTTTTATTTTGCCGACCATAAAGAAGACAAGCCCTAATCTATCCACAGTTCTATACAATGACCAAAGCTCACTAATTAAACCAAATTAAACCATTGGTGAGTTCTACATTAGTGTAGCAGTAAAACAACGGTTTTGTAAGAAATCCATCATTGACAACTTAAATATACACATTTATATATGTGTATATATATATATGTATGTAAGTCAAGAGAGAGAGAAGACTCAATGTCTGGAAGGATTGTGGTTGTGGTGAAGAGGGTCAGGTCCAGTTGGCACCTCTCTTGCTGAGTCTTCTATAGCTGAATCAGAAGCCCCATTCCCTGCTCTTCTCTCTGGACTGCAATGAAGCCCCTTCGTAGAATAGAAAATCACAAGCGAAAACCATCAAAACTTATATATATATATATATATAGAGAGAGAGAGAGAGAGAGAGAGAGAGATTAAAGTAGAAACTTTGAGACGCTAAAAGAAAGAGCAAAAAGAAAATATTAGAAAAAAAAATTTGGGTTGTTTTTGTAAATCCATTCAACGTTTGATACCTGTATTAACCATGAGCCTCCTGCCATTTTTGTCTCCCCTTCAAAAAAAAATGCAATTAAGAGATACGTTAACACGTTAAAGTATATGTATGTACGTAGCGGAGCTAAATTAAGGCATTGGACAAGTTCAAACGTTCGGTTCAAATCAAATTTAAATGACTTAAATATTTATGAAAATACCATTTTTGTTTCCCATTTAAAAAATGTAGTTAAAAGAGACGTTAAGACGTTAAAGTATAGGTATGTAGTGTAGCCAAGATTCCACTATTGAGGAACCAAAATTAAGGCATTAGACAAGTTCAAATCCTCATTATCAAATTTAAATGACTTATATATTTGAAAAGGTGATCAATGACGACGATCAAAGGCGACCAATGATGACGACGATCAGTAAACAGAGACGACGACCAACGGCGTCGGTGAGATTAGGGTAGTGGCAGAAGTGATCAAGCGACTATTTCTCACAATCTCTTACTTCTGCTTTCAGATCCTAATACTCTCATAGATTTGGGGTTTTATGTATTACAAGGAAATGGAGAGAGGAGCTCAGCCTGGGTATGGAGGATGGCAACCAGTGGTCTGTAGACATGGAGGTAGGGAAGTGTGGAGCATAAGGAAGGAAACAACTATTTACTCTGTTTTTGTGGATAATATACCAGAATCCATGGGATCCACCAGGTTGCAGAAGATATTCTCCAACTATGGTGTAGTTACGGATACATTTATCCCTCGTAAGCGTTGAAAGCTAACGCGATCTCGCTTTGGCTTTGTTAGGTATAACTGCTCTGTATCAGCGGCTATGGCAGCTCAAAAAGCAAATGGGTTGTGGTGTGGTGACTGTGCATTGAGAGTCAAAATGGCAGAGTTCGGGAAAGATGTGGATGCCAAACCCAGAATGGTCCACGCGCCACTGATCAGGAAGAGATTAGAGGGCAAACACACGTTTACGGCTGGATATAGGGGAATAAAATCATTTGCGGAGGTAGTGCATGGCAGGGGAGCGGAACCCTCGGCAAGCAAAACCATTAAGGTTTACGAGGCAGGTAATGGGTGGCTTTATGAAAGTGCAGCAGTGTGACTCAAAACATTAGCTTTCATAGATGCTTTTAGGAAGGAAATGAATAGGAGAGGCTGTGGGGATATCATAGTGCGTCTTGGTGGTAGAAGAGATATTGTTCTTTCATTTCAATCACCAGCAGCTATGAAGGAACAACTTGTGTTTATGAAGGAGTGGATGTATGACTGGTGTGAATCAGTTTTGGAATGGAGACAAGGGATGACTATTGAACAGGAAAGGAGTGTTTGGCTTAGTTGTTATGGAGTCCCATTGAACTTGTGGAGCAATAATACATTCAATAGTATTGGGAGGTTTGGGGCGTAGTGATATGTATGGATGATGATACCAGTAGGCAGATGTTTTTTCATTGTGGGAAAGTGAGAATAGCTACTAGCTGTATGGAGTCCATTAACCAAACCATCCAGTTAGAGTGTAAAGGTGTAATCTACCCAGTTAGGGTATGTGAAGAACAAATCATAGTTTCAAATGTTGTGAAGGAGCAGTATGCCTGCAACTCAAAGGAACAGAAGACTGGTGACAGTTACCTTTCAGAGGGGATTGAAAAGATTCAGTGTACAGACAAAGGCAGTAGGCAGGAGGTTGATGCTACTGATGTAGTGGTCCATGTTGGTGAGGCCATGGATAATGGGAGTGCTGAGGTTGGAGTAGGTAAAGGGGTTCCACATGATAGTGACGTTAACATGGAGGGGGAGGATCGGTTGAGGGATGTCTCTGTGGTGGCAGAAACAGATATGATGATGGCAATGTCAAAGGCTGAAGGTGCATATGAGGGTGACTTTGCAAAGTTGGAGACGAGTTCCAAGTTTATCAACGAGGGTGGTAGGCGGAGTATAGATGGGGAAATCTGCACACCTAGGTTATTCAGAAGTTTGAGTGGCTCAGCAAGGAATAGGCTTGGAATTCAAATTGAAGTGGATATTGATAAGGCCCATTTAAGTTTTGATGGGTCGAATCAAGGTGAGGTAGGGCTGGCCCGTCCGACTAGTAGTGGGTCATCTTCGTCAAAGCATCTCCAGGTCTAGTGGTGGGTTTTCTTAATCAAATGGGCCAAAGGGGGGGGGGTCAAGATACAAGCCCAGGCCAAGCAAGAAAGGCTATTCTCCAGGAGAAAGGGCATGCAAGTAGAAGAAAACACCCAAAGAAGAAGAAGGGACAGTCTGTGACTAACAGGAATTTGAGGGCATCATCACTGAATTTGAGAAATAAGGCTATTTTCAAGTCAGCTGTAGCTGCCATATCATTATCAATGGCTAGTGGAACCAGTAGAGGTAGGAGAATGCTGTCAGAGGCTGAAGCTTCAGTCCAAATTGGCAAAGTTCTTGGTCTGGACTGTGAAGGCGAGGATCATGAGGTAATTAGTAAATTGAATGCACTTGAAGCCAAGGACAAAGAGAAAGTAAGGCAGAGGGAGGGAGATGCAATCTAGACTAGCATGTCCAGGTGAGCAAGAGTGATTTAGTATGATAATGAAGATACAATCATGGAATGCGAGAGGGTTAGGCAGACCAGAGAAAAGAAGGAAGTTAAAGAAAAGCATTGCGGATAGAAAAGTGGACATTATTCTTCTTCAAGAAACTAAGATCTCTGCTTTTAATTCTGATTTGCTAAAATCTCTGTGGCCTTGGGATCACATGGAGTTTATTGTAGTAGATGCAATTGGAAGAGCTGGAGGATTACTGTGTATCTGGAAATCTGAGGTGTTCTAGCTGCGAGATTGTTGCTGTAATCATAACTTCATCCTGCTGGCATATACATTGTTTTTTAGCTTCAATTGTGTTATTATTAATGTTTATGGTCCTAATGAGGTGGGGCTTCGAAAAGAGTTATGGGATCTTTTAGTCCGATTGAAATCCAAATTTCTAGGACCATGATGCTTGGGGGGTGATTTTAATGAAATAAAGAGTATCTCAGAACAAATTGGGTGTTCTGGAAGGGATAAAGGGATGAAAGATTTCAATGACATGATTGAACAACTTGAGCTGATTGATATGCCTATGCTTAGGAGGAAGTTTGCTTGGTGTAATTCCTAAGACAGGGCGAAATGGAGTAGACTGGACAGATTTTTACTCAATCATGAGTGGGTACAGAATTTTAATTTTAAACTTTGGGGCCTACCTAGATTGTTATCTAATCACAGTCCTATTATATTAATGGAGGATGATAGGGATTGAAGACCAAAACCTTTTAGGTTCCTCAATGCTTGGTTACTTCATCCTAATTTCTTATCCTTTGTACAGCATAGTTGGTTTGGGCTTGTAGTGGAGGATTGGGCAGGGTTTAAATGCTTCATGAAATTTAAAGCCCTGAAGCAAGCTTTAAAACAGTGGAATGTGGAGGTATTTGGGAAGGTGGAAAAAAAGCTTAAGTGTGTTGAAGAAGAAGCTCATGCCCTTGATTTGCTTGCTGAGGACAGACCGTTCTTACCTACAGAAATACTTAGAAGAAAGGAAGTGAGGGGAGATGTTTGGAGGCTTAGTAAAATGTTGGAATGGATTTGGTTGCAGAAATCCAGAGTGAATTGGGCACTTAAAGGGGATAAAAATACAAGGTGCTTTTCACATTATGGCATGTAGCAGGAATAGTAGGAATTCTTTGTGCTCCATTGTTGTGAATGGTACGATGCTGGAGGACCCTATGGAAATTAAAGTTGAGGTGAAGGGCCACTTTCTAAAGCATTTCTCTGAGGATTGGAAGGTTAGACCTAAATTATTTGGGCATTTCAAGAACATTGGAGGATCACAAGTTGTTGAACAATTGGAGGCAGAGTTTACTGAAGAGGAAATTAGTTATGTCATCAAGACTTGTGATGGGAATAAGGCACCTGGACCTGATGGATTCAACATGGCTTTTTTCAAGAAATGTTGGAAAATTGTGAAATCTGATGTGATACATTTTATGAGGGAATTTCATCAAAATGTAAGTTTAGTGGGTGGGATCAATAGCTCTTTCATTGCTTTAATTCCTAAAAATGATAGTCCCTCTTGTTTAGAAGAGAATAGGCCTATTAGTCTGATTGGTTCTATGTATAAAATTCTAGCAAAAGTGTTATCAAATAGGATGAAAAAGATGATGCCCAAGATCATTAGTGAGGTTCAGTCAGCTTTTCTGGCTGGTCGGAATATTATGGATGGAATTCTTATAGCTAATGAGATTGTTGATGGGTGGAAAAGATCCAATAAGAAAGGTTTGGTTATCAAATTGGAATTTGAAAAGGCTTATGACTCAATCAATTGGGAGTTTCTCTTTAACATGCTCTCAAACTTTGGCTTCGGATCT
The DNA here is from genome assembly GCF_055761805.1 of Camellia sinensis. Classification (NCBI taxonomy): domain Eukaryota; kingdom Viridiplantae; phylum Streptophyta; class Magnoliopsida; order Ericales; family Theaceae; genus Camellia; species Camellia sinensis. The sequence goes on along the minus strand of NC_138967.1, from coordinate 104,237,143 downwards.
AGATGGGTGAGTTGGATGAAAGCTTGTGTATCCTCTGCTAAGATCTCTATTTTGGTTAATGGGTCACCAACACCTGAATTTTTCCCACAAAGGGGCCTTCGTCAAGGTGATCCATTGTCACCGTTTTTATTCAACATTGTAGCAGAGGGTCTCAATATATTACTGAGTAGGGAAAAAGAGTTAAACTTAATCACTGGGGTAGAGGTGGGGTCAAATGGCTTAAGAGTAACTCATTTGCAATTTGCGGATGACACTATTTTGTTTTGTGAAGCTAAGAAGGAGGAAGTTTGTAATATTAAAAGAATTTTAAGATGCTTTGAGATGGCTTCGGCGCTGAAAATAAATTACCACAAGAGTGTCATTTGTGGTGTTGGGGTTGATGATGGACTATTGCAAGAGTTTGCCTGTAATCTAAATTGCCTCTATCAAAAGCTACCTATAATGTATTTAGGTTTGCCATTGGGGGTTAACCCAAGTGGGAGAAGTACTTGGAAACCTGTTCTTGTCAAACTAAAGCAGAAATTGGCTAATTGGAAGAGAAGACTACTTTCTTTTGCCGGGAGGTTAACTCTAATCAAGTCAGTTTTGTCTAATCTGCCGGTTTACTATTTATCATTGTTCAAGATTCCTGTTAGGATGGCTAAGGAGATTGAGAAAATACAATCGGCTTTCTTGTGGGGTGGATCAGACCTCAGAAGAAAAGTGCATTTAGTTCGTTGGGAGGTAATTGCAAAGAATAAGAATCTAGGTGATTTGGGGTTGAGGAGGATTAGAACATTCAATGACTGCTTGTTGTTAAAATGGTGGTGGAGGTTTGGAGTTGAGAATCACACACTTTGGAAAGAAGTGATAAGCGCAAAATATAATGTTCCATATGGGAAATGGTTGCCAACTTTGGGAGGTAGAGGTTCTAAGATCTGGACTGATATAATTAATGTAGCTTTGTTGAATCCAAACTTGCATAATTTTCATATTCATAATTCTCAGATAGCTTTGGGGGATAGGAGTAGAGTTCACTTTTGGTTGGACAAGTTGATTGGTAACGTGTGTTTAAAGGAGGAATTCTCTAGACTCTTCTCTCTATCTAATAATAAGCATGGGGTGGTAAGGGTGTTTTTTGAGAATAGGGGTGTTGCTGATGATTGAAACCTTGAGTTTAGAAGAACTTTGTTGGCATGGGAGGAGGAGGAAGTACTTAGATTAGTTTGTTTGCTCAGAAGTGCCCCAGATCTGTGCAGTGAAAAATCAGATGTATTGAAATGGACAGTAGAGTCATCTGAACTGTTTACTGTAGCATCAGCATATAAATGGAGTGAATCCCTTCTTGGTCCGGTTATGGCAATGGCAGACCCTATTTGGAATAATTTTGCTCCCCCTAAAGTATAATTTTTTGGATGGTTGGCATGGCTTGGTAAGGTCAAAACTTCCTGGTTTCTTCATAGAATTGGTGTACTTGATGTGGGTGTCAATCTTGAATGTGTGTTCTGCCATAATGATGTTGAAACCGTGGAGCATATTCTTCTTGTATGTCCTTTTGTTTGGAGGCTTTGGTCAAACATTGTGAGATGGTGGGGTTTTCAGTGGGTCATGTCAGGTTTTGTAGATGGACTGCTGCAGTGGTGGTATGAGTGTAGAATGTCAAAATTGGAGAAGAAAATATGGATGGTCATTCCTATGGCAACTCTTTGGTCTACCTGGAGGCATAGAAACGAGTGTGTTTTCAATGGATTACAACCAGATTTTGAAGCTTTATGCGACATTGTGAAAGTTCGAGTAGCTTTGTGGACTAAGGCATCGCTACTACAGGTGGCAGCTTCTGTAAATGATCTGGTGTACAACTTACAGCAGGTCAAGTTTTGCCTGAGGATTGGTAGTTGAGTGTGTATCTATTATGGGTGTTTATCGGGTTGAGTCTTGTTTGTTTTACATCAGAAATGGTACTGAATTAAGTTAATCCTGTTTGAGCTTGTTTGAGCTGTTCTTCTGGGCTATTCTGTCTTACTTAGGCCTCGTTTGGCAAGAGGCTGTTTTAGCCAATTAGCCAAAAAGTTACTAAATTAGCCAAAAAGCCAACAACTCATACCAAAAAGTCAAAGATTCTCTTTTCTCTCTACTTTTTGCACATCTTTTCGTAATTAGCCAAAAAGTCATCCCAAACATACAAGTTTTTTTTACCTACCTTTTTAGCCAAATAGCCAAAAAGTTACTAAATTAGCCTGTTCCCAAACGAGGCCTTATTGCTATGTCTCTCTGTTTTGTTGATCTGAGGCTGGTTTACTATGATGGTATCTGGTGTCTCAGCTGCTGTCTGCTTTGTCTGCTCTATTCTGCTTTAGCTGCTGTCTGCTCTGTTATGCATCATGCATCAAACATCTGCTGCAGATATGGGCTACTACTAGTTTTATGATCAAGTAGGGCTTCTCTTATTAGCAAATGCCAAGAAGAATGCTATATATGCTGTACTAGTGATTTATTTCCTCATTGTGAACACATACAAGCTATTCAGCAGTATGCTTTGGACTAGATCCCAGTGTTTGCCTTGTCTATGCTGGTATGGATTGAGTATCTCAGTTTATTAGAAGATCTGTTCTGCTGTTGACTGTGGTGCAATCCTTCATTATGGTGTTTGCTAAAGCCCCAACACTCTGAAGTATTCTGTCATGGTCCTAATCTGCAAGGGAGTAATCTGGTGAGTAGTAGCTGCAGGGACTGGTTACTGTCAAGCCCTCTTGAGGAATGGTTGCTGTGGTGGCTTTTGTGTTCAACAGCAGCAATAACATCACAAACTAGGTGGGAGGTCTGTATCTGGGTTAGAAGAACTCTTTTTGGGCTACACAACAAATGCTGCTGATATGTGCTACTGTCCTAAGGTAGTACTGATCTGCTGGTGTATGGGTCCCTTTTGTTGCTCTTCTGATAGTGTGCATAGGGGATTTTCTGGGTGCTAGCAGATGTGGCTACCTTGGAGTAGGAGTTGGAGGAGGTGCTGGTAGATTTGGGTTTGGCCTCCTCCTGCTGCAGTGTTGTTTTGGTGCAAGGTTTCAGTTCAATTACCAGGTGATTAAGGTTGCAGTGTTGTTCTTGTTGCTCTATTTTGAAATTAGTAGCATTGAGAAACTTGGAAACATTGGATATAGGCATCAATAATGGTCAAGTTAATCCAGACCAGCCAGATGTGGTGTTGGTTTGTTGTAAGGTGAAGCTTGGCTAGGCTGCTTGAGGTTGGGAGCTTCTATCTATGGATGGTGTCTATGCTATGCTTAGGTGCTAGCTTTGGTTGGTTGGTTCTTTTTTTTTTTTTTCGTTGGTCTCTCACCAACTTAGGGGTGCTAGCAAATGATAGGGTGAGCTCGGTGGTGCTAACCTAATTGGGATCATTTAGATCACTGTGATGCTTTTACATTTTCCTTTCCTTTATTGATGTAATTTGTCTTGTACCTTGTACTTGTTTATTTCATCAATAAAGTTTCTCTTTTTGCCGATAAAAAAAAAACTATTAAAAATAACCAAATAAATAATGAAAACACTTTAAATGTGTTCCAAGAATTTGAAATTCATCACTAGAAAATTACAAATAATAATACATAATTCATCTAGTATATGAATGATAATGGATTACAAGTCATATTGCATACACAGATTTTGAAGTTTACTCATATTAGTGAATGAAAGAAGAAAAAAAAAAAAGTTGAGTGAAGGAAAAAAATTTGGTACACACCTCTAAAAATTAGGTACCATATACCCTTGGAAAACTATATCATAATGTGGGAGCCAAAAATATATATATACCAGCTTATTGGGGCTAACCCAAACAAGGCCTATAATGGACCCAGCCCAAATAAATATCTTCTATCCCTTATAAAAGGAGGACATCCTATACACAAGAGGAATGTCTTTCCCCTTGCACTCCACACAGAACACTCTTGACTATTCTTGATCTATACTCTTCATTCATAGATTCTAACTTCATCATTGAAGTGTCCCCGGCTGGTAACCCTGGTTGGGTGGCATCAACCATACTTATCTCTTGCAGGTTCATGGGATTATCTTCGTTGAATCTCAACAACAGTCCATGTGAAGGATTATTTTGGATCTCACAATTGGCCCCGTCTGTGGGAACGATTGAACGAGATCAACGAAGAACACAACAAACATGTTCTTGTAAGTAAAAATTTAATAACACTTTTGATTTATTTGCTCTCTGAAAATTATTTTAAGATTGGTTCTTGCATTGGATATACATATGTTTATGCGTACAAAATAGAGCCTTTTGTTCACTGTGAATCTTTTGCATCTCCATTTTCTCTCTCTACAAATGGGTTTCACTTTTCTTGAAGAGAGCATATTTTCAAAATGTTAAAGCTGAATGATGAAATTTTCTTGACGAAGCTGTTAAAGCTGTTAGTCGGCACTTTACCAACTTATGCAAGTGCACTTCACACTGTTCAAGCTGATTGATGAATTTCATCTTTTCTTGGAATATACATGCATATATCTATACTAACAATTTCTATGGACTCCAAACTTGGGTCTTTACTTTCTCTCTCTAAAAATTGGGAATTAACTTTTATCACTTACCTTTCCGTGAAGCACTCTAGTGGATACAATTAATTCGGCTATTAAAATGAATTTTATATAAGTCATTTTTCGACGATAGTAACATTATTCAGTAACTTTATCAAGTTGCTAACTTAGTCGGCAACATTATTTGAAAATTCCCATTTCTTACGTCACATTACTCAACCACACGTAAGTTATTCGGCCACCACCTTGTTAAATTCGCACAGCCGTTCAACCATTTCTAGATGCTCGGCACCACAATTCCATCACCACGCTCATTAGTGCAAGTATACATAATCATGGTGGCTATAACTACAGCCCTAAGTGATGCTGACCATGGTCTCAACTAAGTCATCACATTATAAATGAGAGGGATCCAAGTGTTTTGGCACCGCTTACTCGGCACACAACTTAAGTTCCTCACCTTTTGAATTATTTGGGTTAAAACTAGAATCACAAGTTCTTTAACAAAGTTTGTTCGGCAAACTGACAATGGAGATGTTTGACAACCCAATAAGGCTATTTGGTAGCTATTCAACCCTTCTCGGCATCACTACAGCTCACCCAAGCTGCCTATTGTTACTTGGCATCTAAGCAACCTAGTAGTGGCAGTGCAACTTGTAGAAAGCTACTCGGCATGTCCACGCATGGACCTTCGCACTACTCGACAACCATTCCGCATTAACCTGCTGTTTAACGACAACCTCAGCCCTTATTTGTCAATTCGGTACTCAAGCCATGTCTTACCCATGTTAACTACAATTTTGAGAAGACAACACCTATGATTGTCAAAATTTAGTTGCACAATGCCGAGAACAAATTTGACAGCTCAACCGCGATACCGAGAACAAATTTAGTCATTCTTTTTGAGTCACATCTCGACAACATGTTCCACAGCATTGGACATTCTCGGAACAAACACTATATCAATTCACCTACCTCTTCAGCATGAATCTCATGATTTAATCCTCAGTAGCAATATTGGTCAGCATTTCTCTCTTGGCAGGGAACTAGCATCTCGGCTTGTCGAAATCAACATTTGAATATACTAGAGGATTCGTGTGAACTCAAGGAGTCCAAACCCACCAACTCGAGGAGCCAAGAGGTCACCAAAGTTTGCTGGTAGTTGCGAAACGGACAAAATTTACAAAAAACTAAAATTTTCAAAGTTATTGAAAGCCAGTTTTGACCATGCCAGTGTAAAGCACTCATTGAGACGAGTTCAACACAGCAGACTGCGTCAAATTTGGACTTAAAATAAAGGAGATACAGAGCCTCAAAGTCACGAGTTCAAAAATGGAACATTCTGCCTTTCATGACATGCAACATGAAGATGATGAAATAAGGATTTATCATGCGCTTTTTTGTACAAAGTGCTTCATTGCATCTTACCATATTTCGGTTAATCTGATGGTCCAATAACTTTGAGGATGCCTACCCTCTAGTTTTTCGTCGTGTAGAATCCATTTTTGAGGTCCAATTTTGCAAATTTCGAGTCTCAGATTAGGATCAATGAACTGGAAAATCGGGAACGTTACATGATGATCAACGGTCAGATTGTGTCTGATCGGCATGCATTTCCAATAGAAGACTCATGAAGCTAGGACACAATCATCCATCTTCGCCGATCCTACATTCATCACTTGGCCGTATACCGCCCATTAGGGTAAGTCCCACTTGGATTTCTTTTACTTTCAGCTCTGCAACATGCAATCTGCACTATTCGCAGTCCAATCACAATGATCCAATAGTTGTCTCTAGTTATCTGGGGCATTTCAGACACATCCGTACGGTCTGATTTTGCAAATTCCACACCCCAAAATTGCAGATTTCAACCACTCACAATTCTCAACCGATTTGAGCCATTAGATTCATTTTAGCTACAATTATGCCTTCCGGAGTCCAATTCCAACAATCCAACAGTCGTTTCCAACTATTTGGAGCTTTCTGAACATATCGGTACGATCTGATTTTGCAAATTCAACAACTAGAAAATATCCATCGCAGCTCAAATAATATTTTTGCTGCTAAACATAAAGTTTGATCAATGCCGACTTCCACAACTAAAAAATATTTGGCAATTTCCTGACTATATAAACCACCAACATCATTATGAATTCGTTCTGAATAACAAAGTTCATTCGAAAGCAATGGGGCAAGGAATTTGCTTCAACAATTTGTGCTCGGCTTACTCCTTGGCAATGTTGGCCTGTCGGTTTACTCCTCAGCAATGTTGGCCATTGTCCAATCTGAATTTCTTCTGCATAACAACTGTCATTTAAAAGCAATAGGGCAACTATACATTGGACAACAATGCGACAAAAAGCAAAAAAAAAAACCACAATTTAAATAAATCGGCAATTCCTTACAACGGAGCAATACTATGTTTTAATGCTTTACCATTGGTGTATTTTTTTTTTCCACTTTCTACTTATTTGTGATTAACAAGTCTACATATAGTAATTGTGGCATCCTTAGTACGACCCCCCAAGGGATATAATACCACGGCCTACGACCCTTGCCCGGGGGATATAATACCGCAAGCCTACACCCTTGCCCGAGGGATACAAAACCGTAGCCTACAACCCTTGCCTGGGGGATATAATACCGCAGGCCTACATCTTAGTCAATTTTTCGCTTTCCAATTGGGGCATCTCAGCCGATCATCATCTTAGCACCTCTGCTATGCATACATACTCGACCAACTTGGTATAAGCATTACAAAGCATTACTTGAGTTACAAATTCCTGCTCCTTTTCACACAGCTCCTAGCAAGCGATAGTTTTGGAGCAATCATACATTCACACCTACATACATTCATACACGCAATCATACGTGCATTTGTTAATTTGTTTTGTTCACATATATATATATATATATATATATATCAAAAGTGCTTTTCTAGGGGATTTAATATTTATTTAAGCAACATCGCTCAGTAATGTGGTCCGAGAGTAAGACCTACATCAACTGTGCGTTATCCATCAAAGATCTAGTATTTGTTTATGCCACAAACTTAGAGCAAAAAAACTTCTACTTCTTTTGTCGAAGAAAGCGAAAATTTTGGGGCTATTGTGGGAGCCAAAAAAATATATATACCAGCTTATTGGGGCTAACCCAAACAAGGCCTATAATGGACCCAGGCCAAACAAATATCTTCTATCCCCTACAAAAGGAGGGCACCCTATACACAAGAGGTATGACTTTTCCCCTGTACTCCACACAGAACACTCTTGACTATTCTTGATCTATACCTTTCATTCATAGATTCTAACTTCATCATCGGAGTATCCCCGGCCAGTAACCCCGATTGGGTGGCATCAACCATACTTATCTTTTGCAGATTCATAGAATTATCTTCGCTGAATCTCAACAACAGTCCATGTGAGGGATTATTTTGGATCTCACACATAATAATTCGTAACAAAGTCCTAAAAGATAATAATTTTTTCTAACAACAGTAGTATGCAATATTTTATTTTAATGTTAAAAACATAACTATAATATGTTTAGTTTCAGTTTTCTGAATTTAATTTTTTGAAAATTGATTTTTTTGTATTTTTTTTTTGTTTTTAGTGAATATTTTTAAAATTTTAATAACTTTTTTTTTAGATGCACCTTACTTAGATGTATCTAAAAAATAAAATATTTGTGAAAAAATATTTTAAAAAATTAATAAATACACAAATATACGAAAAATATACTGAATTTTTATTTTTTTTTTGTATTTTTGGTATTTAGTGAATTTTTCAAAGATTTTTTTTTTTCACGAAAATTATACTTTTTAAGTGTATTTATGTTAGGTGTGTCTAAAAATTAAAAAAATTGTTTAAAATATTTAAAAAATTCTGTAAAAATAAAAAAAATATGAAAAATAAGAAAGTATAATTTTTTGAAAAATATTTTCAAAAAACTGAAAAGAAACATTTTTATATAATCATAATAATTCATAAATAAGATTCTTTTGTTTTTTTTTTGTTTTTTTTGATAACTCAGGTATCCCTAACTCGCTGATTTTAAAGGAAGCCATGACTAATGCTGAGGGCCCTGAAGTTAACGACCGGGCAAACCTCCAGTGGCCCCAAGGGATGACTCGAACTCGAGACCTGTGGATTTTATCCTCCAGACTTTACCATTCGGCTACTTTCCTTGGGGTTAAATAAGATTCTTTTGTGGTGCACCTTATTGTAATTATGATGATTTATACCTAAGATAAGGAGGTTTGGGGCTATTTTAGCCACAACAAACAAAACATCACATCCAACTCATAATCATTACACTATTCTCTCACAAAAAAAGTCAAAAAAATCAAAAAGTCAAAAAGTCCTTCCCAAATCAAACTTTTTAGCTCAGGCTAAAAAAGCCAAAAAGTCAATCCACTACCCAAACGGAGGCAAAGTAGGTGTTTGGAAAGTGGGTTTTTTAGTAAGTCTTTTTAGTTGTAGGATATTATTGGAATTTTTTTTTTTGTGTTTGGGAAGATAGTTGAGTTTTTTTGTGGTGGATGTAATATTTATAGAGAAAAAGTGAAATGATGATGGAGTTTGATATGATATTTTGTTTGAATTTATTTTTTTTTTGATTTTGTAAAACATTTGTCTTGTAGTAAAAAAAAACAAAAAAAAAAAAACCCAAAAACTAAGTTGCCAAACATTTTACAGAATATATGGTATACATATAAAAAAAAAATTAAAAAAATGGGGGGACCAAACATAATTAGCTTATATATGCTACACATATCGCACATATGTTACATGATTGTGCCAAACTCAGCCTATGTATGTATGTATGCATGGATGCATATAGAGCAAGAAAATATGAGAGAGAGAGAGAGAGAGAGAGAGATTAACGGGAAGTAGAGCTGGAGACAAATGGTGATGAAACCACTACAAAGATGTAAAACCAGGCTAGAGCCGTCCTTAGCGCCATTGCTCTGTTAAACCCCAAAATAATAAAGCAGAGCCACCTTTCTTTAGGGGAGAGAGAGAGAGAGAGAGAGTGGATGAAGGGCATATAAACCCTCGTATTTGTACAATGAAGAAGTATCAAAAATATATATACATATATATATATATATAGGTTCAGTTTGTCTTCAATTAGAGATCAAGATTGGACCGTCCAATCCGACCTGTGGGCTCATTTTTGGACTCATTGTTAATAATCTGAACTGTTGAATATGTAGAATTCGTTGAGCACTATATTTTGTAAAAAATCGCGTTGATCGGATATCCATAACTATTTGATCAAATCAAATTTCTGTTAACCGTTTATTATATCTGATCAACGTGATTTTTTTACATAATTATAGTAGCTGACGAGTTGTACACATTGAAGAGTTCAAATTATCAAAACGGAACACAAAAATAGACCAACAAATAGAACTGGACGGTCCAATCCTGATCTGTAATCGGATGGAAAGCAGGTTGCTTTCGGTGTTGTTGTCCTACTTAAAAAGACAATATTAGCTTCATTTCACGCTACAAAGAAAAAAGTAAAACGTGAGCCAAGTAAAATGCAGAGCTAAAAATGTCCTTCTGGTTAATTCCTCGTACTTATTACAGCCACAGGATGAAAAAAAGTAGAAGAAAACCTTTCTTGACAGCTGGTTTTCGAGTGGTGCTGTACATACATGCAATGCAATGCGCGGGCTGTGTCGACACGTGGCGAGACAAGGTTGGATAAATGGCACGTTTTCGTTATAGTTGGACGGAGAGCCGTCAGAAAGAATTTCAGGAGAGAGGCTTGTCCTCCCCACTCCTCGCCTCCTAATCAATCATCAATAATCGGTTTATTATGGTCAATATTTAGGTAAAAAATTATACCGAATTGATAATGTTAGTTTTATTATTTTGAACATTAATATAAATTGTTTTTTCTATCAAATCATACCGAACTGAACCGAACCGAACCGAATTAAACCGATTGAAACGGTTCGATTTGGTGTGGTTTAATTGGTTTAGAAATTTTTAAATTTGAGCTACTTTTAAATACAATCATTTATCTATATAAAAACATTAAATTAGTTATTTGTCTACCATTTCAAATATATCCAATTCATCCATTTAATACATACTTTTCAATTCCTACATTAACAAAAATAAAAACAAATTTTTTTTTAAAAATACTAAGATTTCAAGAATAATGAGTTAGAGTTAAGATTATATATAATAAAAGTTTACAAACTTAGGTTATAAAGATGATAAGGTTAATTAATTAAAGTTAATAATTTATTATACTTATTAACATATTATCTTATTAGATTATATATATATATATATATATATATTAAATACAATATATGTTGAAGCGGTTGACTTCGGTTTAGATTAATGTAGAAGGTACTTAAATTGATACCAAATCGAAAATTGAAAAAAATCAAATTTAAAAACTGTACAGAATGATTATTGTTAAAAAATAGACAAAATATAACCGATTTGATTCGGTTCAATCCATTTTATCGATTTTTGTCAATTTTTTTTGCATCCCTAATCATTAGGTGGGGAAGTGTTGTTCATTGCTTCACTATGAAATTATGGTAATACCCCCAACTCTGAATTGATGTTCTCTCTCTCTCTATCTCTCTCTCTGTACACCAAGGAGAAGGCCAAGCACCATTTACACATTTTGTGTACATGAAAAGGACCTCTCTGTACACCAAGAAGGAGGCCAAGCACCATTTACACATTGTGTACATAAAAAGGACCTGTTTATCTGAATTCACGAAATTGTTATGGGGAAATAAGGTTGCAATGGGTCAGGAAAAAAAAATTATAAAAAAGTGAAATATATTATAAAAATTAATAAATAAATTTATAATTTTTTATTAATTTATAGTTAATTTACACTCACATAATGTCATACAATGTTAGTGTAATTTTCCCATGGGTTAGTGTAATTAATTAGCCAATTGTTATTCCTAACAAGTGGGTTAGTGTAAAATGTGTTTGGCCTTAAATATCTTTATTGTCTTTGTCCATCATGTTTGGTTTCAGGAAATTCAGATTTATGTTTTTTTTAGTGATTTTTTTAATATTTGACGCAATTTTTTTTTAAATTTTTTTCAATACATTTACTCCAAATAGCTTAAAAACTATAATATTTGTAAAAAATAGAACTTAAAAAAATTCATCAAATACAAAAAATATGAAAATTCAACACATTTTCGTATTTTGATGTATTCATATTTTTTTTAAAGATTAAGTGGATCTAATTTTTTTTAAGTTGATTAAAATATTTAAAAAAATTATTAAAAATATAGACATACGAATTGAAAATTTAGAAAGCTGTTTTTGAAAACTCAAAACCAAATATGGTGTGATTCTTATAATGGCATTAGGTTGTTTGGCAATGGTATCTATTACGGGTTTTCTTTTGATAATCTGAATTATTTATTTTGTAGAATTTTTCATATATATAATCAATATAAAAAAATAATTAGACCAATTCAATAATTGTAACATATTTAATTTATCATATTTTATTATAAAAAATGGATTTGAAAAATACTTGTCGTTCATTTTTTAGATACAAATACGATAAATTGAATAAGTTACAATTATCGATTTGATCTAATTTTTTTATAAATGATATACGTGAAGGTTCTTATCATTAAAATAGAACTTATGATGAGCCTCATGAATTCAAATAATACTCTCCAATACCAGAGAGAATCTATTGAATGTTTTATAGCTAGAGGCATGGCTTTAAAAATCAATCCGAATATATCCTTTGAACCGTTTGAAGTCAAAAGTTGGCCTATTTAGAGAGAATTGGTAAAATCAACGATTTGGCTGACCAAATCACGGTTCAGGCGAACCGTCCAGTTGTTGAAAATCAAAATTTTGGAATTTTTTCTTTTTATTTTATATTTTTTATATTTTATATTTTCAAACTCATATGAAAATTTTGATTGGAAACTCTCTTTCAAGGATCTCCTCATAGAGAGTCTCCTTTTGTGAGGAATCCCATTGAAAGTTTGAAATTTTTGTGAAAGTTTTTACTTATCTATAAGAAAAAAAAATTCTTACAAAAAAACTCAAAAAATCTATGTAAGATTCAATTCAGTTATTTCAATCAAATTTATTAGAGGGAGATTTGAAATCTTGATAGAGATAATTGTTGAAAAGTCCAACTTTAGGAGAATCGAAGGTATTAGGTCCAGTGAATATTTTTTTGTTAGTGCTCCATTTGTAAAATAGTTTAGTAAGAAAGCTTTTTATTTGTTTTTGTTAATATAGTATATTAAGATGTATTAGGATATTATTTGTATATATTTGTTATAGTATATTCTTTGTATATACTTATATTCTCTCCTATATAAAGGAGTGTGCACCTATTCATTCATATATTGAATACAAGAGTTCTATTTTCTATAACATGGTATTAGAGTTTAGGGTTTTTTTCCTAGCCTCCTTTTCTTATGCGTCACTTTTTTTTTTTTTTGTCTGGCTAATTGCTTCATTCTCATGTTGGTTTCTGCGTATCTAGTCTTTTTCTGTTTCACAGATTTGACTACACCAGCTTCTTCGTCTTTTCAAAACGAAGCCAACGCCACCAGATTCATCGTCATCCAATGCTCCATGCGCTGCCATAAGATTGGCTACGTGCTGTCCCGTTATACTACGCGCCCTATGTGCCTCCTGCACTTGTCTCATGCTATTGTGCGCCGCGACCTCATCTACTAACGTGAGCCGCGTGTTTTTGACGTTAGCTCACATCAGCCTTGGTTGCTTTTGTGCGTCGGTGCTACTCCCCTGCTATTGTGTGTCGTGCGCCTCTCTGCTAATGTGCGCTACGCTTGCTGACATTATTGTTGCTGCTGTGACATCAATCCTAGTTGACCAGATTGGTCAACTCACTTTGACCAGCTGATTCACTGCCTTTCTGGTCGTATTTTTGGTCCGTTCAGCTATATCCCTACTGTTTTTGGCCTCCTAAATCTGCTAGTGTGTTTTGTTTTGACAAAATTAGCCTCTACAAAGTACCTTATTCTTTGTTTTTTCCTTATTTGAGCATCATGGATCGTTTTGACAACATCCATTTTGTCTCCGTTACACTTGATGGGTCTAACTATGTTCTTTGGGCCCAAGGTCTCTCTGGATTCATCAAAGGGAAGCGGCTTTGGTGTATTATCACTGGTGCTCTTTCTAAACTCGTCCAGGAAGACAAAGAGCACTACAAGAATTAACACTTTTGCCGACCAAAAAATTGGTCGCTAAAAGCCCATTTTTAGTTGGCAAAAGTCATCCGCGACTAATTTTTTTGGTCGCTACTTTGGTCGCCAATTGAGGGTCAGCAAAAGTAATTCGCGACCAAAATTTTGGTTGGTCGGGAAACGTTGGATTTGCCGACTAAATTGTTGGTCGCTAAATATATCATTACTGCGACTAATCCATTTTGTCGCTAAAACATTTTGGTCGCGAAAAATGATATTTTGCCGACCATATATCTTAGTCGCCAAAAAGTAAGAAATTACCGGCCAATGATTTTAGTCGCAAAAGTGTAGAATTTGCCGACTAATTTTTTAGTCGCCAAATCTCTTTTTTTTTTTTTTTTTTTTTTAGAGAACTATCAGTTTTTGTTTATAAAACTTCAATCCAATATTAAGCAGAAAAGGAAGCAAGGGTATTCCATGGTATTCCATTCTATCCAATAAACATTTAGACCTTGTATAAACATGAATTACACCTCTTATTTCAGACCTTGCCAATGAAATAAACCATGCACCTAAATCCAATCAAGTTAATTGATTTTTGACGAAAATGTGATGAAAGAAATGGAGTAGTTCATATCAAATCAAGTTTTTTACTCAAATTAGATGAAGGAATTGGTCAAGTGTTGGAGATGCTCTCAGTAGAGAAAGAAAAGAAAAGAAAAAAAACTATGGAAACAGCTAGTTATGGCTTCACTACCATGGTTCAAATAACAAACAAAGCATATACAGCCTGGAAATCATATCAACATAGAGTAAAAATGTTCTATTTCAAGTGCCAAAAGAATCAATTAACATATATAATCATATATAATACACAATTATGCATATATATATATATACGTTCTTCATTCGTCCATTCTTGCGTTCCCTACAGAACTCCAGATACTGAAACCAGAGCTCAATATCGCCCTTAAACCGGTTCGTCGCTAGCCGATAAATCTCCAGAATCCTCGATGCTCCAGCGAAATCGGAAACTGATTACTTCATCTTCTTGTTCTGCTTCTTCAGCTCTCGAGCTACAGCCTTCTTGCGGAGTAGCCGGAGAGCTTCAAGCTGCTTCTCGTAGTCTATGTAGGCTATGAAGTCCTACTTGAGAGGGCTCGGACGCTTGAGCCTGTACTCGAACTTCCTTCTCTGCTTCACAATCTCTGCAATCTCGCGTCGCGAGAAGAGTCCTCGGCGCTCGAGGTTGTCGAGCTTGTCCACCATGCGCTCGAGCTTGTACTGAACCACGTCCGCCATTGTTAGAGAGAGAGAGAGACAGAGAGAGAGAGAAGACGAAGAAGAAGAGTGGTAGGGCTAGTGATATTGGATTTAGAGGTTATGTATCTGATAGGGCCAACAAAAAAAAAATTATAAACAAAAAAACCATTCACCTAAAGGAAGTGGAGTCCCGCGCTCTCTTTCTTGTTTCAAAATTTATGTTTTGGCGGAAATTTTCAAAATTTAAGTGGAGTCCCGCGCTTTGCCTAGTTGAAAAGCACAAATACAGATTTTATTTTATTTTTAAACAAGAAAAATATTTTTTATTGATGTTCTTTATTTTTAAATACAGATTAGTCTTTGTTCTATTGATGTTCTTTACAGATTAGTCTTTACTTTTTATTGATGTTCTATTTTATTTTTAAATACAAATTAGTCTTTTATTGATGTTCTTTATTTTTAAAAGCACAAATACAGATTAGTCTTTGTTTTTTTTTTATTGATTTTATTTTTAAGCACAAATACGAATAATTTTTTATTGAAAAGCACAAATATTTTTTTTAAAATAAGTTTTTTGACGACCAAAATTTTGGTCGCCAAAAGATAAAAAATAATTTTTTATTTTTCATTCGGCGACTACATTGTTTTAGTAGCCAAAACTCAATATACGACGACCAAAATATTTTTTGTCGGTAAAAATAAATTTTTGGCAACCAAAATTTTGGTTGCCAATTCCACAACCAACTTATTTTTGATCTTCCGCGACCAACTTATTTTTTGGTCGCCAAAATGTGACATTCCGCAACCAAGTTTATAGTTGGTCGCCAAAACCATACCACATTCTGCGACCAACTCATTTTTTGGTCGCCAAAATATGACCTTCTGCGACCAACTCATATTGGTCGCCAAAAATAATGATCATTCGTGACTAATTAATATTTGGTCGCCAAAAGGTAACTTTTAGCTACCAACTTTTATATTAGTCGCGGAAAGTGGTCGCTAAAAGTGCAGATTCTTATAGTTGAGACTGCATCTGCTTTCGATAAGTGTCTTGATGAATGGGAAGGGAAGAACTACCAGATTATCACATGGTTCCGGGCTACTTCTGTTCCTTCCATTAACCTTCAGTTTGGACGCTTTCAGGATGATGATTCCATTGTCTCTCCTGCTAAGGCAATTTGAGATTTCTTAAAGGAATGCTATAAAGGAATGCTATCAGATTACCGGCTATGCTCACCAATATCAACTCCTACAAACTATTCATCACATGCGCTAAGAGCCTGGTTAGTCTATCAATGATTTTTTTTTATCCCAAATGTCATCTATTTGGGATCAGTTGGCTCTTTCTAAATCTACTTGGGCACATTCAGAGGATGCACAGTTATTTATTGTTCATAGGAATCATCAGCGACTATTGCAGTTTCTTATGGCTCTTCATAGCACCTTTGAACCTGTGCGTGCTTCCTTGCTCCATTGTTTGCCCTTACCGACTTTGGAGCAAGCCATTACTGAACTTTTGTCAGAAGAAACTCGTTTTGGGATGCTTAAAACTCTAACTTTGGATTCTACTCTTGCTACACCATCATCACGAGGTTCTTTATCTTTACAGCCTCCTAGCTCATGCGTTTATTGTCACAACCGTGGCCTATTTGCCAATCATTCTTTACTTCAGTGCCAAGTTCGTGACTGCTTGACTTGCCACAAGACTGCTCTTGGTCATCTCCAAAGCAATTGTCCTCGCGCTCCTCCTGCTTCTTCTTCCAGGAAAGGGTCTTCATGTTTTGGGCCTCAGTCCAAATCTGCTTATGGTTCTCATCTTGTTGCTACTGCTGCTACTGTTGCTATTGCATCAGAGAGTTCTTGCACTTCCCACACTACTGGTCCTATTGCTCCATCATTTTCTATGGATGATGTTGAGTCCATTATCCAGTAGGTGCTTGCCAAATTTGGTACTCTTTCTTCTCCTGCTCTTTCAGTCACATCAGGTAATCCTTCATGGTATTTTGATTCCACCTGCTGTAATCATATGACCTCTAATTCTATTATATTTGTTTTTATCTCATCATCCTCTTCTGTTCCCTCTATACATACTGCTGATGGTTCTCATATGTCTGTTAGTCATATTGGTCAAATTTCTATTTTCATTATATCTCTTTCTAATGTTTATTACATTCATACTCTTAAATTAAACCTTATCTCTATTGGTCAATTGTGTGAACTTGGTCTCACCATCCCTTTTTCTGCTAATGGTTGTTTGGTGCAGGACCTCAGACGAAATAGATCCTTGGGATAGGCCATAGGCATGGGCGTCTGTTCGAGCTTTTTCATCTTTGCATTCCATTTACATTATCCACTGCTGCTTCTGTTGCCTCTTCCGCTGCTTCTACTTTTACGTCTTCTTGTTATCTTTGGCATTGTCGTTTAGGACATGTCTCTTTTAGTTGTTTAAAAACTTTGGTTTCTAGTGGTCGGTTAGGTCGTGTTAGTTTTGAAAATGTTGATTGTTTACCTTGTCAACTTGCTAAACAACCTGCATTACCTTTTAATAAAAGTAATTCTATGTCTACTGCCTCGTTTGCTCTTGTGCATTCCGATATATGGGGACCCTCCCCCACCCCGACCATGGGGGCTCTAGATATTTTGTGATTTCTTTTGATGATTTTTCTCGTTATACTTGGATATTTCTTCTAAAAAATCGGTCTAAACTTAAATAGGTTTATTATGATTTCTCTACCATCGTCGATACTCAGTTTTCTCAAACTATTAAAACCTTTCGTTCTGATAATGCTATGGAATACTTGGATTATGATTTTCTTTCCTTTCTTCGAGCCCATGGTACCCAATCTCATCGTTCTTGTGCAGGCACGTCCCAACAAAATGGCCGCGCTGAAAGAAAGCATCGTCATATTCTAGACACTATTCGGGCCCTTTTGATCTCGTTTTCGTGTCCTGAAAAGTTTTGGGGGGAAGCTACTCTCGCTGCTGTCTACACCATAAATTGTGTACTTACTCCTCTTATAGCCAATCTCTCTCCTTATGAACGTTTGTATGGTTCTCTTCCTACATACACCACTCTTAAATTTTTTGGCTCTACTTGTTTTGTTCTCCTTCAACCTCATGAACACACTAAACTAGAACCTCGTTCTCGTCTTTGCTGTTTCCTGGGGTGTGGTATAGAACATAAAGGCTATTGCTGTTGGGATATAGTCTCTAAGCGACTTTGTATTTCTCATCATGTGGTTTTCTGGGAACACAAAATGTTCTTTACTTTGTTTAAGTTTCATCTACCACAGCCCACCTATTCCCTATTTTTTATTGGTCTTTCTATAGACTTGTTGTCTCTTGAATTTGATGCAGATTCTGATTCAACGCCTTTACAACTGCCTATGCCTATTGTCAATCATAAGGTTTCTATATTTGACGATGGTCCTGTGCCTCCTCTATTACCTCCTGTGGAGCCTCTTCCATCATCTCCTGTGGAGCTTTCTCCATCCCCACTACCATCTCCTTCAACAGATTGTCATTCGACCTGGGTAAAACAACCTTCTATTCTCCTCCGTGATTATATTGTTGGTTCCACTGCTTTTTCCTCTCATGAACCTACTTCCTATCGTGAGGCTTGTTCTAACCTTCTTTGGCAGCAAGTTATGACTAATGAACTGTAGGCTTTGGATAAAACTCATACCTATGATGTGGTTAATCTTTTTCCTGGCAAGACTGTTGTTAGTTGTAAATGGGTTTATAAGATCAAAACTCATTCACATGTTTTCTCATAATATATCATGGTGAGGATGGTTATACACTATGCGAACCATCCAAGCTGTCCATGGTTATACACCATACGAACCACCCAAGCCGTCCCCTTTGGCGCACCACCCAAGTCGTTACAAAGCCTGTCTTGTTGCCCGGGGATTCACTCAAGAGTATGGATTGACTATGAGGAAACATTTGCTTCTGTTACTCTTCTTACTTCAGTTCACAGCTTATTAGTAGTTGATACTGCTCACCATTGGAGTCTTTATCAGATGGATGTCAAAAACGCCTTTCTCAATGATGATCTCACTAAGGAAGTTTATATGCAACCTCCGTCTGTTTCCTCTGTTCTATCCATCAAAGTTTACAAACTTCGCCATGCTTTGTATGGTTGAAACAAGCTCCTTGTGCCTGGTTTGCCAAGTTCAGTTCTACCATTCATGACTTTAGCTTCTTTTCTAGTGCCTATGATTCTGCCTTGTTTATATGTCAAACAGAGCATGGTATTCTTCTTCTTCTTCTTCTCTATGTGGATGATATGATCATCACTAGTGATGACACAGTTTGTATCTCTAGTCTTAAACAGTTCCTCAGTCACCAGTTTGAGATGACAGATTTGGGTTTGCTTAGCTATTTTCTTGGCTTGAAAATTTCTCATGATCCTTCTAGTTACTTTCTAACACAGACCAAGTATATCTCTGATCTCTTGACTCGTGCTGGTCTTATCGATTGCAAGACTGCTACTACTTCAGTTGATCCTCAGACTTGTCTCACACCTCTTGATGGTCACTTATTATCTGATCCTACTTTATATCGGCAGCTTGGCAGTCTTGTCTATCTCACAGTTACTTATCCAGACATTGCTTATGCTGTTCACATTGTCAGTCAGTTTATGGCTGCTCCTCGCTCTCTGCACTATGATGCTCTAGTTCGCATTTTGCGCTATCTAAAAGGCATTATGTTCCATGGCCTTCACTACTCAACACACTTTTCTCTACAGTTACATGCATTTTCTGATATAGATTGGGTCGGAGATCCTATTGACAACCGCTCTACTATAGGATTTTGCTTCTTCTTGGGTGATTCTCTCATTGCTTGGCATTGTAAGAAGCAAACTCTTGTTGCTCATTCTAGTACTGAGGTTGAGTATCATACTCTTGCGGATACTACTCAAGAGCTTGTGTGGCTTTGTTGGCTTCTTACTGATATAGGAATTCCCCATCCTACTGCCACTACCCTCTATTGTGACAATTAGAGTGCTATTCAGATTGCACATAATGATGTCTTATATTAACAGTTTTAAAGGATATTTTGTTTTCAATTTTATCCAATAATTTATCTGTTAACTTTTTTCTATCTGTTAACTTTTTGTTGACTATTTGTTCAAATTCATATTTATCTATTCAATTTTTTTCCAATTATCCTGTTCAAATATCTGTCCAAATTTTATTATATGTTTAATTTTTTCACCTAAATAAATTGTATTTGTTCATTTTTTAAATGTTTTTCTATCTATTGAAATACCAAGTTAAACCAAATTCTATCTGTTAAAGCAGATAACCGGACAACCCATGTGTTCAATTTTTTTTCCTATCTATTCTTATTCTCTCTCTCTCTCTCTCTCTCTCTCTTCTCTATATGTTGCAATTTGTTTCATAACAACAATAACTACTAAAAAAAAAGAGCATATTCATTTTCTGGACTCTGTGTGATTCGTGACTGTGTGAATCGTTGATTGTTATAACTTAACGTTACAAATCCAAAACTTCGAATAACTGAGATACAATATATATATACACACACACAGACATATATGAAAGATTAAAGAAATGAATGAAGACGGAATGGAGATAGTAATAATAGTGACAATAATGTGCAGTGATGGTGGTGGTCGACGATGATCTGGTGTAGATCTGAGATTTGTGTTGCCAACAATCTCAGATAGATCTGTGTCAGAGAGGTTGGAAAGAGAGAAAGAGAGAGAGAGAGAGAGAGAGGGTGACCTTGGCTTGGCGATTTTGGATGATGAGCTAATCTTTTATTTCTTCAAACCTAATCTCTCTCTCTCTCTCTCTCTCTCTCTAGCAGCCCTGGTTCACAGTTGCCTTCTTCTCGAAGAAACCCTCACCATTGTCTCAACCCCCTCTCTCCTTCTATCTCTTTTTCGTATGCCGAGATCTAAGTACCCTAATCCTAAATCTTTTTCCACCAAAATTGATCAAACTAGTTTGGCAAAGTCCAGTTCGTCGAAGTCAACTTCGACTCCAATATTGGCAGTGGCGAGATCTAGGTCATAGGGACGCATCTAGGTTGGTTCCGGTGTCGTTTGCACAAGGACGTGAGTAATCGTCATCAGTAGCATCATACGGAGATCGTGATTCCGGTCTATACGATGGTCAGAACAGATCATGATTTCGGTCGGGGAGTATAGGGCTCTGGCGTGATTCCAAATCTGCGTAAGTTAAGGCGGAGGTCGAGAAAAGAGATGGGGCAATAATAGAGCTGGTGGCGGCGATAGCCACAGTGGCAGTGGCGGTGGCAGTGGTGTTGGTGTCGGAAGAGGTGATAGCGTTCGAGATAGATGAGAGAGAGAGAGAGTGAGTGTGAGAGTGTATGTGTGACCCTGTAGGATTTGGACCGCATATGATATATATGTAAGAAAATGTATTTTTGTTATTTTGTTTGAACTTGTCTTTCTGGATAAAGTGTTTCAGCGCTTGGACATTTGAGTAAATAAAATTAAAATTTAGACTTTGTGGATAAAGTGTTTCGGCGCTTGGACATTTGAGCAAATAAAATTGAAATTTAGACTTTTGGACGGAGTGCCTATCTTAGACCTCGTTTGACAATATTACTTATTACTTTTTAGCCTAAAAGTCAAAAAGTCACTAAAAAAAATTAAAATTTCCAACAACCTATGCTAAAAAGTTAAAGATTTCATTTTTTCTTTACTTTTTGCACATCTTTTCATAAAAAATCAAAAAATTATCCCAAACATATTAGTTTTTTTTACATCATATTTTAGCCTAAAAGCCAAAAGGTTACTAAAAAAGCATGTTCCCAAACGAGGTCTTAATATCTCTCCAAAATATTTGCTCTTCTTTCAATCAAATTATTTGAATTAAAATCAGAGAATAGTGAATATTTGGTTTTCTTCCAAAATTAAAATGAATAAGATTTTAAAATATACTTTTATATTTTTTAATAAAAAAAATAAAAAAATATTAACAGAAATATTTAAGATAATATAACATTTTAATTTTTTTCTAATTTATAATTTTATTACTTGTATTTTTATTCAAATATAATTTTTAATATATTTATAACGTCATGGTTCAATTCTAGTTTAGCCTGATAGTTGAACTGGTGACCTATCTACCCAATTTTTTTTTTCCAATTAATTTACTAGTCCGATTTTTAAAACATTGACTAAAGGTGCATTTTTTTTTCTCTCTCACTCTGTTTTTTTTTTCACATAAAAAATTATTTTGATATTTTTCCCACTTGCGCTTTTGCCACATGACCAAAATTTTCGGCTGTGCATGCCTCTTTGGTGTAACTTGTAGGGTTGTTTATAACTGTTAAAGTAAATTTTATTTTATTTCTCAAATTAATTTTTAATTGTATTAATTTTTTACTTTAACTATTCAATTTTATATCTAAAAAAAACAATATAGTCAATTTCATTAATTCGACCACATTTAATGAGACTTAACATCTGGTTTGGTTTGGTTAATATTTCATCAATGGAGAATTCTATTAAACACATCTCATACTATATATACCCTTGGTTACGTCATTTTCTTTTTTAGCTATAACCAATTTTCTTCTTTAGTTATGATATTATTTGGAGTTATTTAGTTATGACTTTTTTGTATTTGATTAATTATGACTTAAAAAGTATGGAGTTACATCTTTTTTTTCTATAGATATAAAGTGCATATGACACACACATTTTAAGAAGTGTGTACCCTAGTCTTTTCCCTTTATTAATTTTCCCAATTATTTAATTTTACTTTGATGTTGGCTCACAACCAATTAAGATGTGGCACATCGATAAATTGTTTATTTTGTAAAGAAAAATGTTTCAAAATTCTAATTGAGCATTCTCAATACATCTTTAATGATATGGAATGGACCATGTGAAGGGATGAACCTACACTTATCTCTCTATTATCTTTTTTCCACCTCATTAGAGGTCAAAATAGGTTGACGTATTAGGAATGCGGCACCACTCCTTAGTAAATCGTTTCTCTAGTCCCTATACCACCAAACATATCCTTCATTCTTTCCTTCTTTCTTCTTCTTTCTTTTTTTTTTTTTTTTTTTTTTTTTGTATTTATACAGTCATTGCCATCCTATCTATACAAATGCAAAACATCTATGAAAACTTGAAATTTCATTAGCTGAACTGCCACCATCAAACTCTCACCACCAAAAAGCCACCTCCACGTTTCCCATAGTGTCGCCCCCTCTCTTCTATCTTCCCTCTCTACACCATAAAAAAACTTTCACTCATTAAAATAGTAGGAAAAATAAGAAATAATACCTAGCGGAAATAAATGGATTCAGACATAACTTTTATGCTCAAACCGAATTCATGGATTATGTGGGTGAATCATGTGTCTCCATTCATATCTTCAAACAATTCCCATCAGTGGGATAGAACTATTAGAGAACTACCCACACTCATCACAATACAAGGGCATGGTTGTTCTCCCATGGTAGAAAGTTAGAGTGAGAAAGTCCTCTTTCCAAAAGAACTATTCGGTTAAAAAACCCATATCATGTTATTCGTAATATGTATAGATGCAAGAGATGTAACCACCCACAACTCTATCTCTCCAGAAGATGAGATTGTGGGTTATTCATCCTTATCCCCAAAATAAGGTGGTTTGAATTTCAAACTGATGAGATCACTACATGGGTCATGGGTTATACCACCATAGGCGCTTAAACTCGGGTCTGAAACTCGGGTATGCAAATTACCAAAGTACCCCTAAGCTTAAAATCCTAGAAAGCATAAATAGAATTATAAAATAAGACTCTAATAATACTATAAACATAATTATATAAGATTCCTATCAATTTCTCTTGGAGATAATGCCAATGTCCAAATATCATTGCTTCTTTGAATTTAGCATTCTTTAAACTTTTTATACTCCACATCATTTGCATGTGGGAGCTCTGCACTAGAAACTCAAAAGTGCCAGTGTAGAGACATCAACCTGAAGATGAAAATAGTGTCTTATATACCGTAACTCATCCAATTACACCGATCCAAAGGCATCTCTAATCCTTCAGAAGAGTATGTTTGATCCTCTCAAAAATTGCAATACATTCACACTTAGTGCGCCTCTCATACAAAACGATGTAAGTTAGTGGCAGTGAATATACAATAGATATGTAATATTAGATGACCTTCCCTTCTCCCCCATGCCATTTAGTTTAGGATTGATCGCTTTTCTAGTGATGTCTCTTAAGACCGAATCATACATGACAACACAACATGCCAAAGTAGCAGAATATCAACCCTTTACATTATGACATAGTCAAAGGTCACGAAAGGGTACAAAAGTGAAAGTTATATCAATAATAACATGTAATACTTACAAGGTAAGGAAGTAGGGATCCATTCTCTTAACTCATTACTCGGTCGCCAAGCACATGTAGTACGGATACATGCTACAATGGAGTAACTATTTCAGAAAGTGATGTCATACTCGATACACCAGACAAATCTTAGTCTAGTCGCTTTTAAGCTCGCGAGTCGCTTTCTAGTACCTAACCCGAATTCTCTATTTGCTCGCCTTCCAAGCGTCAAATGAAATCTTGCAACTAGCTAACTGTAAAATTGCCCAAGGGGTGCCCACGCGCGTTAAATAGTTCGGACCCTCGGTCTCTTGGATCTAGTCTTACGAGCGCAAAGTGAAATGCAGATGAGAGTCTAGATTTGGAAACTTTTAGAAAATCCATTTTATTGCAAAAACATTTGCTAGAAATGGACTGCGTCATCAGATCTCAAAGTCGCTACCTAATATTTATTTTGGGAGAATTAGGAAACTCGTGACTCATGCCAAGGCCACTGTTCATCATAACCAAGGATGCTTGGCTCGGAACCTTAGGTATGAAGGGGAAATGTCATTAATTGAGCACCATCGCTCACCCAATCAAAAGATCGGCCTTTACTAAACCATGATATAATTTTTATTAACTTCATATGTTTGTATTCTGATTATTTAATAAATCCTAAAAATTCACTATGTGAAGCAATCAAATATGGACTGTGTGTCCATTTTGGAACAATTTGACTTCATTATTTTGAAAAGATTTTGAATAGTGCAATCATGAAAATCAAATTTATTCCAAATTAAATAACACAACCTTCACCCATTGGCATACATATCAAATAAGCAATTAGCCGCATGGTAGGATGCTAAACATATTAGAAACACATGCACAAGCAGGATTGTAAAGCACAAAAACTTACATATTTACTGACATCCACAAATAAGCACAAAAACAAAATTAGTAAACATGCATAATCCTATATACAAGATCTTAATGCAATTCACTCATGAAATGCAACTACAGACCCGACTTCTAATATATAACATGTGAATCATCTCAAAACATGAGGTAGCACACAAAATCACATAATAAGCAATTAAACTCACAAATGCAAATTTAGCCAGATCGCAAGGCATAAAGTATGGATATGACGACAAGAAAACCAACATGCATATTTATAGAATATGGAAAGCAAAATAAAGAACGACATAGAAAGAAGCGGAGCAGGAAATTATTACAACTTTGAATATTACAAATTTGAATAGGAGAGGAAGAGGACAAATATTACAACAAAATTAAATTCTCACAAACACTCTCTACTAAATATAAAATCAATAAAAACAGAAGTTGTAGAGGCCTCGGAGATCGTCGGAGACTGTTCTATTTGACACTGGGAGGCTGTTAGGGTTCTATCCAAGAGAGGATGGACGACCGATCAAATGATGAGTTGGCCAGCCATAAGGTTGGCTGACCGGCCAAGAAGGCCAGGCCAAAACTCTGTTTTGTTTCAGAAATCTGAAAAACAAATGGGAAATATGCAAGTGGCTCAACTAACCACTTCCAATTAGCTTACAACAAGTTTATAATATGAAATTGAAGTAAGAAAAGCAATGGAAGAAATAAAATACAAGAAAATAAGAAGTGTGAAAAATACATTTCCATGGAAAGGATTTGATTTCCAAACTCCTCTTTGATCACACTCAAGTTTAGGAAGTGTGTTCTCAATTCTCAGGTTGAAAATTCAAAATTCTTATTGGAATGGTGTTTTTGGGCTATTTAACAGTGTTTGTTGGCGCGGGGGGGGGGGGGAGGGGGAGTTATAACTCTCTGTTTTTCTCAATTTCAAGGAACACTTACTCTCTTTTGGATTAAGGCTACTTGATTATAGCTCTAACAGAATTTTTGGGCTTGGTTTGATATGTTGAAAGATGGTATATCAGTGTGTATGAAAGTTTTTGCTCAAAACTTAAGCTTTTCTCTTTCTTTATCTAACTCTCCCTTTTCTCTCTCAATTCAATTCCTTTCCATCTTCTATTCTGATCCTCTCTATCTCTATAAGCAATTAGGGAAGCGTCCTAAGTCAAGGAGGTGAGAGACAAGGATGATGGAGTGATAAGAGTGGTTGAAATCCCCCTTTTGACAATTCAGGCTAATGGAGGATGATGGAGGAGGAGAGTGTGTATTTTGTGCATGAATCTGCCAAGAAACAGCTGGAATGAGCATGACCCACACGTATTCAACAAGAATTATGCCGTAACTGCCCTGCACCTGGGCAAATTAGTCGGTCGACCAAAAACCTTAGCTCGGCCAGGAAAAACGTTGGCTGACCGGCCAACTAAGTGGCCGACCAACCAAAAAAGTTGGTCGTGGCTAACTATTTTGTTCGAAATAGGATTTTTCGACAGAATTCTCGTCCTTTCCTCCTATTTTCACACTTTTTTTGCTCAATTTCTTAAGAAAATGTTTTATTTCGAAGTTTAAAAGTGAGCCTTGGAACACTACAAAAATATTTGGAACAAGGTGCAGAAAGAAGGTTTTGAAAGAAAGTTTTAAACGGGATTTGAAAACTTGGCCAAAATAGAATTAGGTTTGGAAATCAAGCAGAAATTCCATCTTTCTTACTGAGAATTATGCGAGAAACACATTCTGATTTTCATCATCAAGTAATCAAAAGAAAGTGCCCAAGTCTTAGGGTCAGTCAAAATGAGGTGTCTACAGTTGGCCCTCTTTAATAGAACTTGAAGTCATTTTCTTAATGTGAGTGAATGTCAAAGCCCTAAAATGACCCTTTTGACAAGGCCGTAAGACTTGGGTAAAAAATAAAATGCAATGCAATTGGTTAAACCCGAGGGTTGCCTATGTATCCCCTTGCAAGGAATCAAACCAGCATAGTTTAGGGACATAATGTAAATGATATGCAATTGAAATACAATTTGAAAACTGGACTTACAAGCTTCATGAAGCCATTTTGGTTTTGAACATTCACGATCTACAATGCGATGCAACATGTAATATGAAGCATAACAAGGGATACAATCCAAAAACATTCACATAAGAGAGTGAAATGTAATTGATGAATAATTTAACCTTCAACCCAAAATATGGGAGGTATTAATCGATGAATAGTCTCAGCTAACAGCCCAAGAAAAGGGAAGTATTAACCAAAGGTGATTTGGACTGCCAACCCAAGAAAGGGATAGTTTCATCATCTCGAAAAAGGGCTAGTACAAATCGAGTGGTTTGAAGCTACAACCCAAAAGGAGGCCAGTATTAACTGACCAAAAATGTTATAGTCAAATGTTGATGTGAATAGATTGTAGGCAAATAATACAACAGTGACACCATGCAAATGATATGCTAATACAACCGAAAGTTGACTTTTTTTCCTTTCCTTTTTCTTTTTAAAAGTGCATGATGTGTATAATGCAATATGTGGTGAGGCAAGCCTCATGCAAATGAAGCATAACTAAGGGATAAAATCCAAACACGTTCACACAGGAGGAAAGAATATAACCGATGAGTAGTTTTAACCTACAACCCAAAACAGGGGAGGTATTAACCGATGGATAGTTTTCAACTAACAACCCAAGAAAAGGGAGGATTAACCAATGGTGGTTTCGACTGCCACCCTGAGAAAAGGGATAGTTTCGTCATCCCAAAAAAGGGCCAGTACAAATCAAGTGGTTTGCATCTATAACCCAAAATGAGGGCTAGTTATTAACTGATGAAAAATGTTTTGGTGTGAATGGATTGTAACCATGCATGACAAATATAATAGACGGTGCAAGTATGACAGTGAATGCAAAAACAAGGGGCAACGTAAGACAAATAATATGCAATGATGGATGAATGCACAATACATAAAATGATGGATGCACAACAGATAACTACACAAAATGATTTTTTTTTCCTATTTTCAATTTTTTTTTTGATTTTTTTTTGTAAATTCTTTTTGATTTTCTGAAAATTTCTTTTTTTTATTTTCTTTTGAAAATTTCTTTTTGAATTTACATACCATATATATACATATACAGAAATAAAAAATAAAAAATACGTATTACATACATATACATATATACACAATATTACATATACAGATACATACATATATACAGATACATACACACATACGAGCTATATATACATATACGGACATAATATATACATACATGTATACGAACACAGACATACGGATATAGATATACAGACACGAATATATACAAATATGGATACACAAACATATATATACAAATATACACTCCTTCCTTATTTTTGTCGCTCCCTCTCTACCCTGTTTGTCTTCTTTGAGTGCCTTGTCTGGCACGCGATTTTAACAATCATGGCTTGCCTGACCGATAGCAGCTGGACTGACCTCGTTTGTCAAAGATTGCCTCGATAAACAACTATTTTCTTGGCCACTTCTTCTTCTCCAACTTTTTCTTAAACCACAGCTCGCGAGGGAGATATAATAGAGAGTTGCAAACTTCCCCTGCCATTACTCTGCAAATCTCCCTTTGGCATTATACTTTTCCTGGCAAGGCCTCTTTTCGCCGTCCTCTCACTCTCTTCCTTGACCTTAACGATACCCCAATCGAGAATGCAGAGGCCGTTACCTCTTAGCCTCAATGGAGTGCCACTGCTCCTGTCCCTGTTCTCAACTTTCCTATGCTGTCAGTTGAGCAAACAATGGTAGCGTAGTTTGATATTGATACCAACCACTTAACATTGAAGTCCTGTGTGGAGACGGTGATCGCGATCTCTAATTTGTCCTACCGGCTGTAGAACAAGACAAGTGAGATACATTGGTTTAATGCCCAACTCTCTTTGATCTAAAGTATGTACAAGGATGCTTGAACATAGATCAGTAATTTGAAGAAGCAAAATAAGGAGTTGAAACGACAGGCGACCACTGCGGCCCGATGTAGAGGTCCTTCGTACTCTTCCTTTGACGGTCGACAGGGAGTAATTTCTTTCGAAAGCTCTACCAATGCCCAGGTAGAGTTTTCAAAGGCTTCCTGAGAGTGAAAATGTGGCGAGGCAATCGTTGGTAGAGTCGAGCAACGAAACTGTTTGCAAATGAAGTCGGTTATCTTTACTGTTGAACTACTGTTGGAAATCGAGAAAAAGTATCTCCCTTCATTTTTTTTTTTCTTCAATTTTTTTCCTTTTTGTTCTTTTACCCGTTTTTTTTTTTTTTTTTTTTTTTTTTTTTTTTTTTTTTTTCATTTTCTGTTTTTGCTTTGGAAGGAGCACTAATGCTTCGGATTTTTTCTTCTTGTTTTTGAAATTTTCTTTTCTTTTTTGTTTTGTAATGTTGATCGGGGCTTCACCCTAAAGTTTAATAAAATGAGTTTCTTTGTTTGCACATCATGGTGTGAATGGCTTTGCATTTTGAGCAATGAAATACATTTTTTTTTCTTTTGAACTTGAATTTGAGAATAATCGAATTGTAATGAATTCTGAATTGGACATTGGGCCCTCAACTATCTAGAAATCAACAAATGACTCAATGAAAGGAAAATAAAGCAAAAGCAATCCAAACACACCTATTTACACTTGCTGGAATGGAAGAGACTCAAAACACGACTTGAAAGGACAAACCATTGAGCCTATGCAACGTCTGCATTTTTCATTCTGGATTCAAAAATTGGTCGACTGGCTAATTGATTGGCCAACCGACTGACTAGTTGTCCAACTTGTTGAAAAATTGACGGGCTGGCTAATTTGTGAACAACCTAGCTAAACGAACTGATGAACTAGCTGGAAAATTGGCTAGCTGACTAACAAGTGGACAGCTAGTTGAAACAACCAAGAAGCACACCTAGAGTCAACTCAAAATGTGGATGGCAAACTGAAACATGCAACAAAAGACTCGAGAGTATAGGGAGAAGACATAATTTCTAACTCGACTATGCCCATAGTTCATTATTTTGACCTTTTTTTTTCTTTTTGTTTTCTATAAAAAGATTTTGATCAACATGAGAGTTAAATTAACATGCTTTTTCCACTCTTGATTTTGAAATCATGTAAATCAAGCTGTGAGCACTGAAAAATTTCATTTTTTGGGTCCAAGGAATGGTTTGGTTTCACAAAAATAGAATAATTTTTTAGAGAATTAGTCGATTTCATTAGAAGTCCTCAAAATCTATTTTTGCAACTGGCCACTATCCAACCAACATGGAATCAACTCTTGAGATGCACAAACTAAAATTTAATAACTCAAGATTGATTTGTCTTGCAACTAAATCTGCCGTAAAGAAGAGATAGGGCAACTGAATTGAACCGAGATAAGCCAATTGAACAAGGACAAGACAGCCGAGTCAAGTAAAATATACTAATCAAACATGGACGGGATGAGTGAGTTGAAAATGGTTAGGGCCAAACTTTAAGATGAAGCTGCCTACGTATCCCAAAGATAGGAGTTAGGCCTTACGTAGTTCCGGGGTAAGGCGTTCTTCTGGGTTTTTGACCTTGCGAGCTTTTCTTCAGTTTGTCATTTTTCATTTTCTATTTTTCTCATTTTTCATTTTCCATTTTTTTTCTCGCTCTAACTTTTGCCAAAGCTGCTCTTTGGGTTTTCGACCTAGCGAGTCTCTCAAGGATAGTACTTTTTTAGCCTATCCATGTTGATTAGTTGTGAAAATTCTAGGCCATCTAAATCCATGAGAATGGCTGCTACTCTTGAACAGATACATTTGATGATGTAAGGACCAATCGAATTGGATCTGAATTTTTCCTCCAGTATCGTGGATAGGAACCCGATTGTCTTTCAACAATAAATCTCCTTTTCTCAAATTTCAGGATTTGACTTTCTTTCCAGTCTTCATTGGTTTGAGAACCGATCCAGTTTCGAATCTTCGATCACATCTGACCTTTTTGTCCCTAGTTCTAGGGTTGCTTCTAATCCAGTTTTGCAAGCCTTCTTCGATCATATCTGACCTTTTTGCCTCTAGTTCAAGGGCTGCTTCCAAACTGGCTATACAAGCCCTATATTTTGGTTGATTATTGAACATTCTAAAACAAGGTTTGAAAGCTAAGGGGTTGGGTCTCAAGGTCGAAAGTGATCATATGGTGTACAATCTTAAGATCAATTCTAGGCATGTCTTCGCAGGACCACACAAAAATATTTTTTCAAATTTTTTAATAAAGTGACTAATCGTTCGTGCTCCTATGAAGACAGTGTAGAACCAATCTAGACTGAGCCAGGATCCTTTTCAATACCCACATTAATGGCAATGATCTCATCCATTGAGGGCTTAATACACCTCTCTTCCTTTTAGTCGATCAATTTTTTTCAAATCCTGAGGAATTCCTCCCTCTTCGTTTTTATCAAAGTTTTGGAATTTTTTTTTGAAAATTTTGGTCAATGCAATGATTTAAAGGTATAGAGAAATAGGCAAAAATTACTGCGTCAGAACTTTTTGGCTCAATGGTTAAAACAAACTTGAAGTAAAAGAAAAGACAGACACTGAAAGGACAGTGATGTTTGGGTTATCATCCCCAAAATCACTAAACTTAGATGTGCTAGAATGACTCGAGCCAAATCCCAACTCTACAAACTTGGTAGAATCAATCTTAGACTCAATACTCAATTCAAAACTCAGAATAAAACCAATCTCAAATTGCTAGTGAAAGTGCGGACCATCCACTACATTCAGAATAAAAGCTCGTGCAATCAACAGGTGGTCACTCTCTAATCACAGAAATGGTCGGATATCCCATAAGTTCTATTTATTTACACTGGTAGACTTTGTGGGATATCAAACTTTTTTGAAGATATGGTGCTACAACGACTTAAATAAAATGGAACTCCCAATTAGAATTTCGACAGTATTTTGGCTCAACTGATCATTATGCACACTGAACACTAATCATTATGCACATTGAAATCAACCCCTCAAAATGATATGCCTGACCCATTGATCAAATTTGAGAACCCTAGATCCCATACATTGCACATAGCAAGAAAGAGAACAAACACCCCTATGAAGGGTAGGGTTCTTCTGTCCTAGCTTTGACATGATCTAGGGTTTCACTATTCATATAAGTGGCATCATACGTCCTAGAATAAGGTAGCATCCTATCCTAGTTTTGGAAGTTGCTAGAGTTTACTATATGCATTAGGTCAGTCTTAGTAAAAAAAGGGTACCTCAGCGAAACATCGATATACTTACTCAATCTGATGGATCAAGTGGTACGTGGTGATCCCGATTCCAAGGCTTGTGCTCCTACTATATTAGAGCCCATGTCTGTCTATCCGCCCGAAGCCGAATAGCCGTCTAGGATAATAGGTGACGAGCACGGGACTTAGGCATACCAATGCATGAAATGCAATGAACATATAATTGAAACTAAAAATCATATCATAGAGTTTGAGTCAAGGTTTCTTAATATCCCCAGCAAAGTCGCCAGAAACTGTAACATTGCCCAGGGGGTACCAGCGCGCATTAAATTGTTCTAACCCTCGGTCTCTTGGATCTAGTCTTATGAGTGCAATATGAAATGTAGATGAGAGTCTAGATTTGAAAACTTTTAGAAAATCTATTTTATTGCAAAAAAAATTGCTAGAAATGGACTGCGCCATTAGATCTTAGAGTAGCCACCTAATATTTATTTTGAGAGAATTAGGAAACCTATGACTCGTGCCATGGCCACTGTTCATCGTAACCAAGGATGCTTGGCTCATAACCTTAGGTATGAAAGGGAAAAGTCATTAATTGAGCACACCGGCTCACCTGATCAAAAGATCGGCCTTTACTAAATCATGATATGATTTTTATTAACTTCATATGTTCACATTCTGATTATTTAATAAATCCTAAAAATTTATTATGTGAAGCAAACAAATATAGACTGTGTGTCTATTTTGGAACAATTTGACTTCGTTATTTCGAAAAGGTTTTCAATAGTGCAATCATGAAAATCAATTTTACTCCAAATTAAATAACACAACATTCACCCACTGGCATGCATAGAGTTATATCAAATAAGCAATTAGCCACATGGTAGGATGCTAAACATAGTAGAAAAACACGCACAAGCGGGATGCTAGAGCACAAAAACTTACATATTTACTGACATCCTGCAAATAGGTACAAAATCAACATTAGTAAACAGGCATGATCCTATATACAAGATCTTAATGCAATTCACTCATAAAATGCAACTATAGACCTGACTTCTAATATATGACATGTATATCATCTCAAAATATGAGGTAGCGTACAAAATCACATAATAAGCAACTAAACTCGTGGATGCAAATTTAGCCGAATCTTAAGGCATAAAGCATAGATATGATGCCAAGCAAAATAACATGCATATTTACAGAATGTGGAAAGCAAAATAAAGAATGGGATAAAAAAAAAAAAACAGGATGGAGAATTATTACAACTTTGAATATTACAAATTTGAATACGGGGAAGAGATAAAATATTACAACAAAATTAAATCATCACAAACGCTCTCTAATTAATATAAAAACAATAAAAATAGAAGCTGCAGGGGCCTCAGAGATTGTCGGAGATTGTTCTATTCGACACCGGAAGGTTGTTGGGGTTTTGTCCAAGAAAGAATGGCCGATTGGCCAAAAGATTAGTCGGCTGGCCAATAAGGCCAGGCCAAAACTTTGTTTTGTTCCAGAAACCAGAAAAACAAATGGGAAATATACAAGTGGCTTAATTAACCACTTCCAGTTAGCTTACAACAGATTTATAATATGAAATTGAAGCAAGAAAAACAATGGAAGAAAGAGAATGCAAGAAATACAAGAAAATGAAAAAGGGCGCAAAATTTACCTTCCAAGGAAAATATTTGATTTCCAAACTTTTCTTTAATCACCCTCAAGTTTACGAAGTGTGTTCTCAATTCTCAGGTTAAAAATTTGAAATTCTTATTGGAATGGTGTTTCTGAGCTATTTAATAGTGTTTGTTGGGGGCGGGAGGGGGGGTTACAACTCTCTGTTTTTCTTAATTTCAAAGAACACTCTTTTGGATTAAGGCTACTTGATTATGACTCTAACAGAATTTTTAGGCTTGGTTTGATATGTTGAAAGATGGTATATCAGTGTGTATGAAAGTTTTTGTTCAAAACTTAAGTTTTTCTTTTTCTTTCTCTAACTCTCTTTTGTCTCTCTTAATTCAATTCATTTTCATCTTTCATTTTGATCCTCTCTATCTTTATAAGCAATTAGGGAAGGCTCCCAAGTCAAGGAGATGAGAGATAAGGTGAAAGACATGGATGATGGAGTGATAAGGGTGTTTGAAATGGATGCTCTCTTTTTGGGTAACAAACAATCCCCATTTTGACAATGGAGGCTAATGGACGATAATGGAGGGAGTGGGTGTGTATCTCGTGCATGAATCTATCAAGAAACAGCTAGAATGGGCATAATCCACGCGCATTCAACAAAAATTTTGTCGAAACTTCCCTCTCCTGGGAAAATTAGCTGATCCGCCAATTTATTGGGTAGCTGGCTGGCCCATTTCTTGGCTGAATTGGCTGGCTGGCCAATTGTTTGCCTGGCCAGCCAACTAAGTAGCCGGCCAACCAAAAAAGTTGGCTGTGGCTGACTATTTTGCTCGAAACAAGACTTTTTGACTAAATTCTCGTCATTTCCTCCTATTTCCACATTGTTCTTTGCTCAATTTCTTGAGAAAATGTTTGATTTTGAAATTTAAAAGTGAGCCTCAGAATACTACGAAAATAATTGGATAATTTAAACCTCTCTTGGCTACAAATAAAATAAATCATTAGTCTCATCCTTACTCGCTCCAAAGTGTAACGCCCCTAAATTTATAAACATTTTACAATCAATTTTATTACATATTCTCCGCATATTATCAATTGAATCCATTCCACATGAATTAAGTCCTTCTCATAGAATTTCTTATAAGAGCTTACATTCATATACTATACTTGTAAGATTTGAGAATTTAACAATACACACGAAATTTGAGAAATAAGAAAAAAAATACAACAAAAATGCCCTAAGGGTTTACACCTTTCAAGGTGAGAGCCTTGATTACAAATAACGGGAATACTTTCCCAAATAGGTAAGCTCGATAGCTGAAAACGTATAAACATTCAAGGAGCCTCAGTTCTCCATCACAAGATCACCAATGGAGTGTATAGACACCTCATTTTGATCGGCCTTAAGACTTAGGCGCTTTTTTTTTGATTACCCGCTGATGAAAACAAGAACGTGTTTTTCGCATAATTCTTAGTAAGAAATATGGAATTTGTGCTTCATTTCCAACCCTAAGCCTGTTTTGGCCAAGTGTTTAAGTTTCGTTCAAAACTCTCTTTCAAAACCTTCTTTCCACGCTTTGTTTCGAATATTTTCGTAGTGTTCCAAGGCTAATTTTAAACTTCAAAATAAGATACTTTCTCAAGAAATTGAGCAAAGAATAGCGTGGAAATAGATGGAAAGGGTGATAATTCCGTCAAAAAATCCTATTTCATGTAAAATAGTAAACCACGACCAATATTTTGGCAAACCGGCCAACTTTTTAGCCGGCCAGGCAATAAATTGGTCGGCCGACTAATTTGTCCAAAAGTAGGGAAGTTTTGGCAGAATTCTTGTTGAATGCATGTGGGTTATGCCATTACAGCTGTTTCTTGATATATTCATCCACAAGATGTGTATCTACCCCTCTCCATGATCTTCTTTTGGCCTCCATTGTCAAAAGAAAGATTGTCTTTTTCCCAAAAGGTGACATCCATTTTCAACCATCCTTGTCATCCTATCAACCTTGTCTCCTACCTTGTCTCTCACCTCCTTGATTGAGCTTGCATTCATTATCTATATGGAGGATCAAAGAGGAATGAATAGGAGAAAAGAGAGGATTGAATTAAGAAAAGTCATCGAGGCCCCTCTGCAGCTTCTGTTTTTGTTTATTTATTTTAGTTTTAGAGAGAGTTGTGAGGATTTAATTTTGTTATAATATTTTCCTCTCTTCCCTTATTGGGATATGTAATATTCCAAAGATGTAATAATTTCCCGCTCCCACTTCTTTCTATCCCGTTCTTTCATTTGCTTTCCTTATCTGTAGATATGTAGTATATCATGCTTGTTATCATATCCATGCTTTGCATTCATGTTTTATGTCTTAAGATTCGACTAAATTTACATCAGTGAGTTTAATTAATTATTATGTGATTTTGTGCGCTACCTCATGTCTTGAGATGATTCACGTATCATATATTAGAAGTCGAATCTTTAGTTGCATTTCATGAGTAAATTGCATTAGGATATTGTATATAGGATCATGCATTTGTTTACTAACTTTGTTTATGTATCTATTTGTGGGACGTTAGTAAATATGTAAGTTTTTGTGCTTTAGCATCCCGCATGTGTGTGTTTTTCTTACAATGTTTAGCATCCTACCATGCTACTATTTGCTTATTTAATATAACTCTATACATGCTAGTGGATGAAGGTTGTGTTGTTTAATTTGGAATAAAATTGATTTTCATGATTGCACTATTCAAAACATTTTTGAAATATATGAAATCAAATTGTTCCAAAACAATTGACACAGTCTATATTTGTTTGCTTCACATAGTAATTTTAGCATTTATTAAATAATTGAAATATGAACATATAAAGTTAATAAAAATCATGTCATGGCTTAGTAGAGGCCGATCGTGTGATTGGGTGAGCGAGAGTGTTCAATTAATGACCTTCCCCTCTTATGCCTAAGGTTTTGAGCCAAGCATCCTTGGTTATGAGGAATAGTGGCCTTGGCACAAGTCATGGGTTTCTTAATTTTCTCAAAACATTAGGTGGCGACTCTAAGATCTAGGGATGTCATCCATTTCTGGCAAAGAATTTATATTAAAATGATTTTTCTATAAAAGTTGTCAAATCTGGACTCATATCTACGTTTCACATTGCACTTGTGAGACTAGATCAAAGAAATCGAAGGTCCAAGCTGCTGACAAGCGTGGGTACCCCCCGGGCAGTGTTATAGTATCTGGTGACTCTGTTGGAGATATTAAGAAACCTTGACTTGAACTCCGTAATATGATTTTATTTTCAATTATATGTTCATTGCATTTCATGCATTAGTGCGCCTAAATCCCATACTCGTCACTTATTGTCCTGGATGGCTATTTGGCTTCGGGCAGATAGACGGATATGAGCTCTAATATGGTGGGAGCACAAGCCTTGGAATCAGGATCACCACGTACCGCTTGATCTGCCGAATTTGGTAGGTATATCGGTGTCTTGTTGAGGTACCCTTTTTGACTAAGACTGACCTAGTGCATATAGTAAGCTCTAGTAACTCCCAACTTAGGGCAGGATGCTACCCCATTTCAGGATGTATGCTGCCACTTGTTTGAGTAGTGGAACCCTAGATCATTTCAAAGCTAGGACATGATAACTCTACCCTCCATAGGGGTGTTTGTTCTCTTTCCTACTATGTGCAATGTAAGAGATCTATATAGGGGTTCTTAAATTTAGATGAATGGTTTAGGCATGTCAGTTTGTGGGGTTCAATTATTTTTTGGTGGGGCATACAATGATCAGTTGTACAAATTAAGTTGAAGTGCTGCCGAAATTTTGATTGGGGGTATTGTTTCGTTTTTGCTAAGTCGTTGTAGCACCATTGCTTCAGAAAAATCTAATATCCCACAAAGTCTACCAGTGTAAATAAATAGAACTTGTGGGATATCCGACCATTTCTGTGATTGGGGAGTGACCACTTATTGATTGCATGAGCTTTATTTTGAATGCGGTGGATGGCCCACACTTTAACTAGCAATTTGAGAATGGTTTTCTTGTGAGTTTTGAATTAAGTGTTGAGTCTAAGTTTGATTCCACCAAGTTTGTAGAGTTGGGATCAGGCTCGAGTCATTGTAGCATGTCTAAGTTTGGTGATTTCGGGGTAATAACCCAGGCATCGTTATCCGTTATGTGTCTATCTTTTTGCTTTCTTTCGAGTTTGTTTTAACCATTTAGCCAAAAAGTTCTGAATGAAGATGTAGTTATTTTTGCCTACTTCTCTGTGCCTTTAAATCATTGTATTGAACAAAAATTTTCAAAAGTTTTTCCAAAACTTTGATTAAAAAAAAAAGAGGAAGGAGTTCCTCGAGATTTGTAAAATTTGATTGATTGAAAAGAAGAGGGGTGTGCTGAGCCCTTAATGGATGAGATCATTACTGTTAATGTGGTGTAGACACCCCATTTTTGACAGCCCTTATGACTTGGACGTCCTTGCATGCACACCCGATGATGAGTTTGTTTGCTCGCCAAGTGCTTGAAGTCCTCAGTGGAACGCCACAACTTTAAGCCTTTCAAACCCTGTATCCCTTTTGCCTCATTTTTGGACCATGCCTTGGTCTTTCCAGCTTGCAATCTCTGGTGGCTTGCCGGCCACCAGTGATGGCCGGCCGGTCACCACTGATGGTCGACCGACCACCAGTGTATTTTGCAGATATTTTATGCTAGTTGTGCTAGCTATTTGCACAGATGCATCCATCTATTCCCACGTGTAGGGTTGGATCTCCTTGAGGAAATTTCATGTTTTCTATATATAGAGACCCCCTCTCTCTTGTAGCAATGTTAAAAAATTTTGAACTCAAAAATTTTCCTCTCTCTACAATTCTCTATCTACAAATTCTCTACACTTTAGCCTACATACATTACTTTTGCCTACAGCTCCTTAATCAAATTTGATCACCTTTGGATTGAGGTTCCTTGAAGCCTTCTTGGAGCTTTTTAAGTTGGTTTTGGCTTGAATTGTTGCCTAGAATTGATCTTTGCTTCAAGAGATATAATACTTGCCCTTTTACCTTGCTTTACATACTTGTTTTTTCTATCTTTTCCCATTGTTTTTGGACTGGTTTTGGGCTATAAAAAACTCTATTTTTGTGGGCCGAAATTGGTGGTTTAGGCTATTTAAGGTTGAGGGGTAGTTCACCCTTCTTTGTTCCTTGTTTGTAAAGCCTTTCCACCTTTGTTTCCCACTTTCAAGCCATCTTTTTTTTGGACTTTTGAACACTAAATTTCAGAATAATTTCAGTGGTGAAAATCATGTTTTCAAGTCCAAATTTAGAGGGGTTAGCCTCTCTTCCTTGTATATTGTTTGCTAGCCTAGTTAGCTCTATGTGTTAGCTTATTTTTCTAGCCATTTGTAGCTTAATTTCAGCATGTTTTAGGCTCTGATTTGGACTGTTTTAACTCTGTTTTGGGTTGGTTAAGTCATTTGAGTCTTGTATTGCATGCTTGTAGTGTAAGTGTCCTCACAAGCTTGGTGTTTTAGGCCTTTAGACACCACTTATTTGAGTTGATTGCATGTTGTTTTTAGTGCTTTTCTCACTTAATTTCAGTAAGCACAATCTCTGCAACCTTCCTCATTTCTTCACCTTTTGTTTGTGTTTTGAGAGTTGTTTCAACCTTGGGATTGTTTGAGCTTGAGATTGAAGTTCATGCTTAATGGTTTAATTCTCTTTTAGGGGCTCATTATCAACGGCATGACATATCTCTCTTGCCTTAAACTACCCCTTGTTTGACACTTCTTTCTCTTTTAGAGGACTTAACTCACGAATGGACCTAATTGGTTAAAGAATGGTTGGTAAAGTAAAATGAGTAACTAAAACTTGGAACTTAAAAGTGAGCAAGATAATAACTGGTTGTGTTCAATCAGACGTTAATTGAACACATGGAATCTTGAGCCATTTCATACTCATTAGTGATGAAATGATTCAAGTTTTCAAGGTCACCACTTCCCTTGATCTTTCATAAAAGGGAGGAGGTTAGAGTCTTATTTTGTTGCATTAATTGAACTTGCACACTTGGTTTCACAAGCCATCATGCAATGAAATTGCATCCATTGATAGTTTGTGAACCAAAGCTTGCTACTCCTTTGACTTTCTCATGAAAAGGATGGGTTAGTTGTGCAAATAAACCCTTGAAATACCCTGTATATGCTTTGTTTGTCCTCTGTTGTAGTAAGATGAACATGTGCATCAGTGGTCGGCAGACCATTTTCCATGGCCGGCAGACCACCATCCTTGGCTGGCCAGCCACTGATGCAAAATTCAACAAAGTGTTGGCAAGGCAGAGCAGAGTAAGCAGCAGTGTTGGTGCTCAACTGTGCAAACAGAGGCATGCAAAAGCAAAACAGTGGCGTTTTCGGGTGGAAACCATGCATGCGCATGAACATCTCTCATTTCCCAAGGCGGAGTAGTTAATTGTTTAGTTTAATTATTAATTGCACTTGTACTGTAATTACTTAATTAGTTAGGTAGTTAACTAGTTATGATGTAATTATTTTAGTTAGCTAGATTAGTTAATTAATTCAAGTGTTGTAATAATTAGTTAATTAGTTTAGCTAGTTATTCATTTCGGTTTGTAATAATTAGCTTAATTATCTTAGCTTAGTTAGCTAGTTAGCTTAATTCATTCGGACTCTCTTTCGTGAGAGTATAATGATGTAATAATGTGTATGTCTTCTAACCCCACGTCTTTCTCCATTTTATTTACCAACTTATGATGGTTAGATTAGGGACATCACGTTTCAATTAGCATA
Organism: Camellia sinensis; assembly: GCF_055761805.1. Classification (NCBI taxonomy): domain Eukaryota; kingdom Viridiplantae; phylum Streptophyta; class Magnoliopsida; order Ericales; family Theaceae; genus Camellia; species Camellia sinensis. The sequence goes on along the minus strand of NC_138967.1, from coordinate 104,196,303 downwards.
TCGCATGCTTGCGTCTATTCATTTGTATTGCATGCACCGAGGCTCGGTTCATCATTCTAACTGCGTTGTCATTTCAATAATTCTTTGAATACATGCTTAGAACACATGTTATCAAATCGATTCATATGACATGCTTATTAGCCGAGCCTATTTTAGTTGCATTATTGCATGCATTGTATTGGACATCTTGTATAGTTAGGAATCATGCATTTTTTTAACTCTCTTGTTTTATCTTAGCTTGGAGTACTAGGTGAGTTTTTAGTGCTTTAGCATACTTGCATGAGTGTGAGTGACTGCCATGAGTGGCATGCTTGCCATAAGGCTAATTGCTTAAGTGCTATATCTGTTTGAATGCTTGTGGATGAAGGCTTGTTGCTTGAATTGGAATGATTCAATGAATGAACGTTTAAGCCCATTTTGTCAAGTGAAAAATTCACAAACTTTAAGCCCATTTTGTTAAGTGGCAAAATCAAATAATTTTGCAAAACAAACATGAAATTGAATTGTTCCAATTTGGCCAAACTAGTCTATACCTTGTGTGTGTTCGCATCACATAGTAATGCTAGTCTAATAACCGGAACAAGAGTATATAATGTTGATAAAAATTATATCATGATTAGTACATGCCGATCTTTGATTGGGGGAACGGGGGTGCTCAAATGTATTCATGACCTTCCCCTTTCGTACCTAAGTTCTCGAGCCGAGGCAACTTTAGTGATAACGGACACGTGGCCTTTGACACAAGTCATGGGTTTCCTAGATTTTTCAAAAATATTTAGGTGGTGACTCTGTATCTGGCAAAGCAGTCCATTTTTGGCAATTTGATTCAAAATCGATTTTTCAAAAGATTTGCCGGATTTGGACTCTTTGGTGTTTAACAATTTCACATTGCACTTGTGAGATTAGATTCAGAACCGCGGGAGTCCGAACTGTAGGGCTTCTTTCGAGCTTCCGAAAGGAGGCGCAAAAAAGCTGAGCTACATGTGGGTATTGAGAAGGATCCTGGCTTGGTCCAGATTGGTTCTACATTGTCTTCAAAGGAGTATAAGCGGCTAGTCACTTTATTAAACGAGTTCAAAAAATATTTTTGTGTGGTCCTATGAAGACATGCCAGGAATTGATTTAGAGATTGCACAACATAGGATCACTTTCAACCTTGGGACCCAACCCTTTAGCTTTCAAACCATGATTTAGAAATCTCAAGAATTAACCAAAGTATGAGGCTTGTATAGTCAGATTGGAAGCAACCCTTGAACTAGGAGCAAAAAGGTTGGATATGATCAAAGATTCAAATCGGGTAGTTTCTCAAGCCAATGGAGACCAGCAAGAAAGTCAAATACTGGAATTTAAGAGAATGAGATTAAGTGCTGAAGGACAATTGAGTTCCTATCCACGACTCTGTGGACAAATTCAAACCCAATTGGACGGGTCCCTACATCATCAAGTTTATCTGGTCAGGAAGAACAACCTTTCTCATGGATTTAGATGGTCTAGAGATCTCACAACCAATCAATATGGATAAGCTAAATGAAGTACTATCCCTAAGAGGCTTGTTAAGCTGAAAACCTGAAAGGGTGACCCAGGAAAAAGTTAGAGCAGAAAAAAGAAAAAAAAAAAAGAAAAAAAAAGAAGAAAAATGAAAAAAAATATAAAAAGAAAAACGAAAATAGCTCATTAGGTCGAAAACCCGAATGGGCTATTTTGGAAAAAGTTAGAGCGCAAAAGAAGAGTATTAATACCTGAGTGAGCCTTACCCCAGAACTACGTAAGGTCTGATTCCTAGCTTTGGGATACGTAGGCAACTTCATCCTGAAGTTCGGCCTTAACCATTTTCAACTCACTCATCTCATCCATGTTTTATTGGTGTATCTTTACTTGACTCGGCTGTCCTATCTATTTTTTATTGGCTCATCTCCGTTCGATTCAGTTATTCTATATCTTCTTTACGGTAGATTCAGCTACAAAACAAATCAAGTTCGGAATTTAGATTTTGTACCTCAAAGGGTTGGTTCCATGTTTCTCGGGTAGTGGCCATTTGCGAAAACAAGTTTTGATGATTTTTAATGAAGTCGACTAATTTTCTCGGAAAGTATTCCATTTTTGCAAAACCTAGACAATTCTTTGGACCAAAAGGAAAATTTTTAGTGCTCACAACTTGACTGACATGATGTCAAAACATAGAGTGGAACAAGCATACTTATTTAACTCTCATGTTGATCAAAAAATTTTAGCAGAAAATAAAGAAAAAATCAAAGCAATGAACTAAGGGCATAGTCGAGTCAGGATTTCTGTCTTGTCCCCGCACTCTTGAGTCTCATGTTCATATTTCAGCCGGCCAGCTAACAATTCAGTCGGTCGTCCAAGTTTTTAGTTATGTTTTAGTCGGCTGACCACTTGTTTAGCCAGTCGACCATTTGTTTAGCCAGTTCAGGGCGGTTCATATATCAACCAACCTATCAATTTTTTAGCTGGTTTGACAACTAATCAGCTGGTTGGCCAATCCTTTAGCCGGTCGGCCAATTTTTGAATCCAAAATGGAAAACTGCAGAATTTGTGTAGGCTCAACCGTTTGTCTTTTAGAGTTTTGTTTTGAGCGTCTTTCATTCTAACAAGTGTAAATAGGTGTGTTTGGATTGCTTTTGCTTTGTTTTTCTTTCATTGAGTCATTTTTTTGTTTTCTAGTCAATTGAGGGCTAAATGTCCAATTAAGAGTTTATTAAAATGTAATCATTCTCAGATTCAAATTCAAAACAAAATGTTTTTCATGTTGAAGTGTTGTGCCATTCACGCCATGATGTGTACACGACGAAACTCATTTTATTGAAAATTTAGGGTGAAGCCCCCAATCAACATTACAAAAAAAGAAAAGAGAAGAAAATTTCAAAAATAACAAAAGAAAAATTTGAAGCATTGGTGCTCATCCTGAAGCACAAATAGAAAATGAAAAAAAGGAAAAAGAACAAAAGAACAAAAAGGAAAAAAAATTAAAATACAAAAAACAAAAAGGGGACCTCTTTCTCGGATTCCGGCAGCAGCCTGGCAGAGAAGATTACAAATAGACTTCATTCACAGATAACTTCGTCGCTCGACTCTATTGCCTCGCTATAGCATTACTCTCAAGAGGCCTTTGAAGACTCTGCCTCGGCATTGGCAGAGCTTTCGAAAGAAATTACTCCCCCCCGGCCGTCAAATGAGGAATACGAAGGACCTCTGAATCAAGCCGCAGAGGTCACCTATTGTTTCAACTCTTTGTTTTGCTTCTTCAAATTGATGATCTCTTCTCGAGCATCCTTCTACATACGCTAGAGCAAGGAGAGTTAGGCGTTTAATCGATGTACCTCACTTGTCCTGTTCTGCAGCCGGTGGGACACATTGGAGACTGTGGCCATTATCTCCACACAGGACTTTATATGAAGTGGTTGGCATCATTGCCAGACTGTGTTGCCATTTTTTGCTTGACTGACATCGTAGAGAAGCTGAGAAGAGGGGCAGGGGCACTCTGTCGAGGCTCAGAGATATTGGCCTCAACATTCTCGATTAGGGAATCGTTAAGGTCAGGGAAGAGAATGAGAGAACGGCGAGAAGAGGCCATATCAGAGGAGAGTAATGCCTCCAAAGAGAAAATTAGTAGAGTAATGGTAGGGGAAGTTTGCAGGTTTCTGCTCTGCTCTCTCACAAGCCTTGATTTAAAAAGAAGTTGGAGAAGAATAAGAGGCCAAGAGAAGAGGGATTGCCGAGGCAATCTTTGACAAACGAGGCCGGTCCAGCTGCTGTCAATTAGGCGTACCGTGATTATTGAAATTGCACGCCAAATATGATGCTCGACAATGACGAACGTGGCAAAGAGAGAGAGAAAGAGAGACAAACATGGAAGAGATATATGATATGTATATAATATGTATATAATCTGTATATATGTATACCGTATATGTATCTGTATGTGTATGTGTTCATATGTATATAATTTGTATATATGTATACGACACACACACACACACACACACACACACACACACACACATATATATATATGTATGTGTGTCTGTATGTATATGTATCTGTATGTATGTATTCGTATGTCTGTATATATTGTGCATGTACATGTATGTATTCCTATTTGTATATGGTTTGTATGTATATATTTTGTATGTGTATGTATATGTATGTGATATGTATTTTGTATATCATTTGTATCTGCATATGTATATAAACTTTCAAAAAAAAAAAAAATTCAAAAAATTAAATAAACAAAAATATTCAAAAAGAAATTGTCAAAAAAAAAGAAAAAAAATCAAAAGGAAATTTTGAAAGAAAATCACAAAAAAGAAAAAAGAGAAATTTCAGAAAGAAAAAAAACAAAAAGAGAATGAATTTTTTTTTTTTTTTTTTTTTTTTTTGTATTCATCTGTTATGCATTCGTCATATCATATCATTGCATATTGTATCTCTCACATTGATCCTTCTTGTTTTTGCATTCACCATCACACTTGCACTGTCTATTACATTTGTTATGCATGGTTACAAATCATTCACATCACTTCGAACTTTTTGGTTACAACTTTTCTCCTTGACTCGGTTGAAACTATCGCCCTATTTCGTATTGAGGTACAGCCTAGGTCTTGTATATTGGTTAAGACCCATTTCCCCTTTACCCGGTTAAAACAATCGCCTTATTTCGTATTGAGGTACGGTCTAGGTCTTGTATATTGGTTAAGACCCCTTTCTCTTTTACTCAGTTAAAACCATCACCCTATTCTTATTAAGGTATGGTTTAGATCTAGTATATTGGTTAAAACCCCTTTCTCTTGTTATGCTCTATTGTACATCATGAATTTTCAAGAAAAAAACCCAATTTCGTGAAACATGTAAGTCCAGTTTTCAATTGCACTTTGAGCATGTCATTTGCATTCTGTCTTTGAACTATGCTGGTTTGATTTTTTGCAAAGGGATACGTAAGCAACCCTCAGGTTCAACCAACTTCATTTAAATCTTATTTTTTTGCCCAAGTCTTATGACCTTGTCAAAATGGTCGTCTTTAGGCTTTGACATTCACTGATGTCAAGAAATGGCTCCGAGTTCTGTTAAAGAGGGGCAACTGTAGACACCCCATTTTGATCCGGCCCTAACACTTGGACGCTTTCTTTTGATTACTCGATGATGAAAACAAGAATGTGTTTCTTGTATAATTCTCAATGAGAAATATGAAAATCGTGCTTCATTTCCAGTCCTAAGCCTGTTTTGGCCAAGTGTTTAAGTTCTATTCAAAAATCTTTTTCAAAACCTTCTTTCAGCACTTTGTTCCGAATATTTTCATAGTATTCTGAGGCTCATTTTTAAACTTCAAAATAAGATATTTTCTCTGAAAATTAAGAAAAGAACAGTGTAAAAATAGGAGGAAATGATGATAATTCTGTCGAAAAATCCTGTTTCGTGCAAAATAGTCAACCACAACAAACTTAATTGGCCGGCTAGCCAATTAATTGGACCGGTGAGCGAACCGGAAAGAGAACCGAGTGGACGGATCGCCAATTGAATCGTCAGGTCGAAGTGGTTAAACCGTGATATCATAATTACATCATAAATATATTTATAATATATATATATATATATATTAAAAATATAAATATATAAATGAAAAAAAAATTATGTTCAATAAAATAATAGAATTTTCAAATATCACTCACGATATACGAAATTGTAATATGCAATAATAGCGTGACATACCTTGTTTTTTTTTGTTGAAGACCTTTCTCTAAACGAGTTGAGCAATACTTTTCACAAGTAAAAATCACCGCACAATCTCACATATATCAAAGTCAGAAATTAAAACTTATTATAAATACAATCATAATAATAAAAGTAATAAAAGCATTATACTATTACTTATTTGTCAAATAAAAAACACAAACATAATCAAATCAAAACATGAAACTCAAACACAAACATAAACCAACCATAGAGATAAAATCTATTATTCCAAATCTTAAAACATTTCAATTGCCTAAGATTCATTCATTGGCAAACATATAAATCTTAACATCAATGTTTTGAAAATTGGACTGGTGAGCGAACTGGAAAGAGAACTGGATGGACAGATCGCCGATTGAATCATTAGGTCGAAGCGGTTGAACCATGATGACATAATTACATCATAAATATATTTAAAAATATATATATTAAAAATATAACTACATAAATGAAAAAAAATAATTATATTCAATAAAAAAATAGAATTTTCAAATATCACTCACGATATATGAAAAGATAGAATTTTCAAATATCACTCACGATATATGAAATTGTAATATGCAATAATAGCGTGACATACCTTATTTTTATTTGTTGAAGACCTTTCTCTAAACGAGTTGAGCAATACTTTTCACAAGCAAAAATCACTGCACAATCTCACATATATCAAAGTTAGAAATTAAAACTTATTATAAATACAATCATAATAATAAAAGTAATAAAAGCATTATACTAAAAGTAGTTAATATTACTTATTTGTCAAATAAAAAAACAAAAACATAATCAAATCAAAACATAAAACTCAAACACAAACATAAAGGTGCCGTTTGGTAACACTTACGTTTTCAGTTTTTTGTTTATGTTTATAAAAATTAAAAAAACTCAAATAAAAACTTATTTGGTAAATTTTTGATTTATAAATCAGTGGTCTCAGTTTATAAATTTGGCCAAAAAATGTAAACTCAAAAAATGTGTTTTCGTTTTGAGTTTTGAGTTTTTTTTTTTTTTTTACCACCCAACACTAGCCACCCCCCGCCACCATTTTCCACCACCATCTTCTGCCACCACCCCCACCACCGTTGCCACCACCACCCACCACCCGCCACCACCACCCACCTGCCACCCACCAGCCACCACCTACCTGCCACCCACTCGCCACCACCACCCACCCCTCGCCACCGCCACTACCACTACCACCACCCACCACCCATCTGCCATCCACCCGCCACTACCCACCACCCGTCACTACCATCCACCACCCACCACCACCACCCGCCATCTACTTGCCACCACCACTCACCACCCACCTACTACTACCATCCACCACCCACCAGCACCAACCACCTGTCACCTACCCGCCACCACCACCCACCACCCACCACCACCACCACCACCACCACTACCCACCACCCACCTACCACCACTACCCCCTCGCTTCCATCCACAACTCGCCACAGTCACCCACCCACCCACCCACCCACCACCACCACCACCACCCGCTACCTACCTATCACCACCCACCACCACCCGCTATCTCCCACCCACCTGTCACCACCTCTCACCACCCGCAACCACCACCACACCACCCACTCGCTACCATCCGCCACCGTCACCCACCCACCCACCATCACCACCCGCCACCTACCCGCTACCACTACCCACTTGCCACCACTTACCACCACCTGTCATTTGCCACCTACCTGCCACCACCACCCGCCACCACCACCACCACCACCCACTCGCTACCACCCACCACCCACCACCCGCCACCGTCACCCACCCACCAACTTTCCACCACTGTCTTCCGCCGCCACTTGTCACCACTTGCCATTTCTCATTCTTTTTTATATTTTTAAATTTTTTTAAACATTTTGTCAATTACCAAACGCGTATGTAGTTTATGTTTTTCTAAAAATAAGCAAAAAATAAACAAAAATCAGTTTATAAAATTTTTGTAAATATAAACTGAAAACATAAACATTACCAAACAGACCCAAACCAACCATAGAGATAAAATCTATTATTCCAAATCTTAAAAAATTTCAATTGCCTAAGATTCATTCATTGGCAAACATATAAATCTTAACATTAATGTTTTAAAAATCGGACCAGTAAGCGAACCGGAAAGAGAACCAGATGGATAGATCACCGATTGAATCGTCAGGTCGAAGCGGTTGAACCATGATGTCATAATTACATCATAAATATATTTAAAAATATAAATATATAAATGAAAAAAATAATTATATTCAATAAGATAATAGAATTTTCAAATATCACTCACAATATATGAAATTGTAATATGCAACAATAGCGTGACATACCTTGTTTTTATTTGTTGAAGACCTTTCTCTAAATGAGTTGAGCAGCACATTTCACAAGAAAAAATCACCGCACAATCTCACATATATCAAAGTTAGAAATTAAAACTTATTATAAATACAATCATAATAATAAAAGTAATAAAAGCATTATACTAAAAGCAGTTAATATTACTTATTTGTCAAATAAAAAACACAAACATAATCAAATCAAAACATGAAACTCAAACACAAACATAAACCAACCATAGAGATAAAATCTATTATTCCGAATCTTAAAACATACTAATGAGCATCCATTATTCCTAAATGAAAGTAGATAATATATATAATAAAAAAAAGTTCAAAACCAATCCACTACACATCATGCCATAAAAACATCACTTTTTTGCCTAATTTCTTGCGATGCCCTCCATTAGCCAAGCATCTTCATCCTCATTTTCATTGTTGCTTGTGCCAACTCCACCACTTTGAGCATTAGATCTATCATCCACATTGACATCACCAAATGATCCAAGGTCAATATCATCTCCAACCTCTAAGACCGCATCATCCTCGTCATCTTCTACAATAGTTACAACAAAATCAATAAGTAATCAATTTAATAATAAAAAACAAACATTGTTATACAATAATGAAATAATTAATTACTAACCATCATGTAAACCATGACATTGCCTCTTATTTTGTGGAGCCATACTTTTTTCATAAAGCATTTGTTCCAACCCATCAAAATCAAGAAGAGGAGGCTCTTTTTTGCCTTCAACAATATGCTTTCAATGTCAACTGGATCATAGTTCTTCATTTTGTTGAAATGCCTATAATTTTCACTTAAAAGTAAGACATCTTGAATAAATATTCTATTAGTAAATACATGACCAGGTAAATGGTTCATTTACCTATTCTTTAACCACAAGTTATAATGAATGTATACAAGATCATTAAGCCTTTGATGTTCCAATCTATTCCTCTTCTTCATATGTATATGTTCAAAAACACTCCAATTCCTTTCACATCAACACTCTAATTCCTTTCACATTTAGAAGAGCTACTAGTTTGGCTAAGAATTCAAATAGCCAACTTTTGCAAATTTAGAGCACTATAGCCAAATAACCTCCATCATTCATCTTATTATTAAAATAAAGGAAGAAACAAAAAAATTAGATATAATATTACACTTAAAGAATTATTAAACAATCACAATGAAAAAAAATCAAATGTAATAAGTAATTTTACCTTGTTGTGTTGTCTTGAATGTAATAACAGTAAGCTCTCTTCCAAACCTTTCTATTTGATCTCGAAATAATCTAGCTTCATCCAAGAGTTTTGTCTTACTAAATGTAGCTTTTGTTTTAATCACATCAAGCACACTTTCCATAACTTGTAGTTTTTTGAAAAATGATACTTGATCATATTAAAAAGCCAGATTCAACCAACAAGCTGCAGCACTGATATTTTTGCGTAATGTGCTATCCTAATGCTCTTTGACAATATTGTATAAGGCTTGTATAATCTTTTTTTTCTTCATGAAAACATTCTTAATTGTTATTCTTGCCCTGTACATGCCCTCATTTACATATCCCATTAAAGGCTTTTATCTCCATCAACAATACGCAACAATCGCATAAGTGGCTTAACAATCTTAATAATGATCAAGCAATCATTTGAAAACTTACTGTATAAAATGATAGCAATAACTTCTTTTGCTTTATTATCTTTTGCATGCCTTGAATCCACCAAAACCTTACTTGTCACTAAGGCTTTCAAATCATGCATATGTTTATGAATAATATGCAATGCAATGAAAGTAATGGCAAAACGGGTTGTTCTTGGGCGCAGAATTTCAGTCCATCCCTTCTTTCTCAACCATGCTATCAACCATGTGTGATTGTAAATATATCCTATCACACTTGATGCTCTAAAGGCAAGCTCTTTCACATGTTTCAACTTGGAAATATCACTTAACACTAAGTTTAAACTGTCACGCCCCGAATTTTAATTACCCAAAAATATTACCAAAAGCTTTTAATTTAGGTTCATTTTATATATATATATATATATATCTATTACCCTTGAGTAATAGAAACATAATAATACCTGTTCTCTCTCGCAATGAAGACAACAACAATAATAATAATGCATGCCAACTTCCACTTCAGAGCTACATATAAATAACTACAACCATCAATGTACAAAATTCATTTCTTTCACATCTACTATGAATTTACACATAAAAGATACATGAACTTTTTAACTCGCCAACCAATCAATTTGAATTCTCTTCCTGTAACAAAAATGAAACAACAAGGGATGAGCACAATTTCCCAGTAGGAATATCATAGTTTTAAAACAATAACTATCCTATAGATAGAAATGATCATGCATGCAGGGTGATATCACATAGTAAGGTGACGTTTTGTAAATCCAAAATATCATATGTAGAGTACCTTTTCCTCAAAATTTATTTGAACATTTAAGGAAAACCTTTGGCTGTAAAAATTACTCTTTTATCATCAGAAAACCATAAATCTTTTTTGAAAACAAATATGTTTGAGGAACAACATCATTTCAAATTTTTTAATCAATTCCAAAATATTCCTCTTTTTATTTCCATTTTTCCTTTCTACTTATTACATTTATTAAAACTCCATAACCTCAAGTTCAAGTTCCCTTAATACTAAAAAACAACCCTCATACACTCCATTCCCACCAGTCAATCCTTTATTGCTATAACTCCTTAACGTAGAAATCCAAGTCTCCTTTATATTCAATAGCAATTCTCTTACACTCAGCCCCTACTTGTCTAACAGCTACATCACATCCACATTTGCATTATCAATTATAATTCAACATATCACAAGGATAAGAAACCCTTTTAATTCAATTTCTAAATTATTTACAAACGAAACTCATAATCTTCCCTTAATGGTTACATATAACCCGGTGAGTTCATTATCACTAATCCCTTAACTAGTTACTATTTTGTTATCCATTCTTTTTCAAATAATTTCTATATACATTCCCTTTTCATACCAAGGTACACATCAAATTGTAATTTCATCAGTTCATCTCAAGTCACACATATTATTACCAACTCAACACATTTCTCAACACATTCCACCTTTTGCTGACTTGATACGGTGGGATAGCGGGCACCCAATTCATGGCACATTCCACCTTTTGCTGGCTATTCCACCTTTTGCTGGCTATCAACCAATGGTCGATGACCATTCCCTTCGGCCGGTGGTGTTCCCACTTGGTCGGTGATGCTCCCCAGTGTTTAGAGAAGCCTCCTTGGGACTTGTGCAAATTTTCAGAGGAGTAGGGCAGTGTAAACAGAAGCAACAATGCTATGGCAGCGAGTTTCCGAGCGGGGCGAGTCAAGCATGCATCATTCGCGCATTCCGAGGCAAAGCTGCGGCAGTTTCTTTAGCTTCACATTTAAATTTTTTTTTGGTGATTAATTTGTTAATTAATTAAGAGGGTCTGTAATAATTGGTTAGCTAGGATAGTTGATTCACTATTCGGACTGTATTATTCTTTCGGACCCTCCGAACGAGGGCAACTATGTAATAAGTGTGTGTGAGTGTGTGTATATTTTCCAACCCCCACTTCTTTCTTCCCTTTTATTTACTAGCTTTTGATGGTTAGTATTAGGACATATTTAAAATTAGCATACCTTATGTTATGCATGCGTGCATTCGTACATTTGTCTTGCATGCACCGGGCTCGGCGTATCATACTAACTGCATTCGTGTTTCAATTCCAAATTGAATACGTGTTAGTTGTAGCATTTCGCATGTCATTTTAGAATAGTCAAGCGTATTGTATTCGCATTCCTACATGTGTTGCATTAGGCATTTTTGTATATTTAGGATCATGCATGGATTTCTAACATAGCTTTTGTTTTGGCTTGGAGTAGTCGGTAAGCTTTTACGCTTTAGCATCCTTGCACGCGTGTGAACGTTGCCATGACAGCATGATTACCATGAGGTTATTTGCTTATGTGATATAACTGCCTGAATGCCTGTGGATGGAGGTTGAATTACCTGAATTGGAATAATGCATTCAAACCGTGAGTTTTAAGCCCACTTGATAAGTGGCAAAAACCATATTTTCTAAGCCCACTTGAGGGTGGTAAAACCTGCATTTTAGTCTACTTACGAGTAGCAAACTGCTTTCAAAAAGCAAACATGAAATGTTTTGTTTTAACTCAGGCGATTTAGTCTACACTTGTATGCTGTGCGCATCACATAGTAAATCTAGACTAATAACCAGAATAAGAACGCATAATGTTTTCAAAACAAGATATCATGATTAGTAGAGGCCGATCTTCGGATTGGACGAGAGGGGGTGCTCATAGCTGACCTTCCCCAATCATACCCAAGTTCCCGAGCCGAGACAACTCTGGTGATGACGGACACGTGGTCTTAGGCAAACGAGTCAGGGTTTCTTAAATTCTCCCAAAATAAAATATTTAGGTGGCAACTCTGTATCTGGCAAAGCAGTCCATGTTTGGCACTTCTTTACAAAAATTTGTTTTTCAAAACGATTTGGCGGATTTGGACTCTTTGGTTCAGATTAAGAACCGTGACAATTAGAGTCCGAACTGTAGTGAGCCCAAAACGAACAGAACGGGACTCATCCTCCCGGGGCATTCGAGGATGTCTACAGTTTCTGGCGACTCTGCTGGGGAGATTAGAGAACTTGACTCGAGCTCGTGATATCTTGTTTTGACTACACTTATGTGTTTCTTTGTATTGCATGTGCATTGGTGCGCCTAGGACACCGTGTTGGCCATCTGCTATTCCTGAGCGGTTTGCCGGAGGCTTGACTTTGTCAAAGCATGCCATAAGGCTGACCGGTTGCGGGCTCTGCCAGTATAGGAACATAAACCCCGGTTATTACCGGGGCACCCTTTTCGACCATTCGACCTAGTGCATATTCGGAATCCATAGTGACCATTCCAAACTAGAATAGGTTGCTTACCCGATGTAGGTTGTTTGAAACCGCTGCGTGCGTAGTGAAACCCTAGCTCCTGACAAAATAGGACAGGGAAACCCTACCCCAACATAGGGGTGTTTTGGCTCTCACTTATCTGCTATGTGCTTTAGAGTGCGTCTCTACAGGAAGGCGTATATCAGTTTGCAAGTTTGGGCATCAGGCCTACAGGCATTAGTGTTTTTCGGGAATCAGTTATCTGCGGGTATCAGATTCAGACTTGGGGGCAATGATTTGAAAACAATAATCAGTGATTGAGGAACAGAGTATTCAGTTTATCGACAGTGTGTTGTGATACCCAACTATGTGTTGTGTGTTTATTTTACGCTGTTATGCTGTCCGTTTATCTGGTTGTTTTATTTCCTTATTATCGCTTTATTTATCTTTTTGCTAGGTAGTTTAGTGCGATTGCTTCTAACCCAGTAGATATTCCCCAAGCACTCTGGACTAGAGGTCGTCGACTCCATCGATCTGAGGATCTGATAGACGGACAACCAGTGTACTACTCACTACCCCCGGTTACTAGACGAAGGGCAGTTAGGCAGAAGATATCAGTCCAGCGATCAGTGCAGAGGGCTTTGTCTACCCCACTTGAGCACAGTAGGGATCAGGGCTTTGTTTCTCCCGCGGTGAGGGAATATACACCGGAAATTCAATCAGATTAGAACAGTATGGCAAGCTTAGAGGAGATGGTGCGCCAGCTCCAAGAAAGCATGAAAACTATGCAGCAAGATGCTGTCCGACAGGCAGAGTTCGCCAAGTAACAGGCCACGGTTATGACTGAACAAGCAGAGTTAATCGTGAGACTACAACAGCAAGTCGGAGCATCTGCTTCGCATCAAGTTCCTCCCCTGCCAGGAGTTCCAATACTTGGGGAGACAGCTAATGTTCAGAATGATACAGACATTCTCACAGGGCCACCTCCGCGCCCAATCCTACCCCAGATCCTACCCCAGTTATCCAAAACGCCCACCAACCTACCAGACTCCCCCTTTGAGTTCGAGACAGATCCCACAACATTGAAGTTAAGCAAGCTTGAAAAGCTGTTCAAGAGATTCCAGGGGGTCAAGACCATCCCTGACATTGAAGATGGATATACCGACGCAGTTGTGACGCTGCCAGGCAGATTCAAGATGCCACACATCTACCGGTTTGATAGATCCGGCGATCCTATGGTACGCCTGCGTTTGTTTTCAGACATCTTAAGGCCGATGGGCCTCACTAGACTGCAGAAGCTATCTCTATTCGGCCGGACCCTATCGGGTGTGGCGACCATCTGGTACGCCAAACTAGAAGATGATGTCAAGAGAAACTGGGACGAGATGGCTGAGGCCTTCATTGCGCAATACTCATATAACACGCAAATCGAGGTTATGACCCGTGATCTTGAGACAACGAGGCAGGAGCCTAAAGAGAGCTTTTCGGAGTTCGTGACCCAATGGAGGGCTAAGGCCTCAATGATGACCCTAAGGCCCACGGATAAAGATCAAATTCGGATGATTGTGTGCAATCTCCAGCCTAAGCTGATGCAGAAAATGATCGTGCTCCCCTTCCCTACCTTTGCTGATCTGCATGAGATGGGAGTACAGATTGAGGATGCCTTGAAGCAAGGCTTAATTGATAATGATCGGGAGCAACCCAGAAGGACTTTCAATCACAACACCAATGCAGGCCCGAGCAGCGTTACAACTGCAAGAACCTCAGAAGTGAGCATGGTCACCACCATCTTCCCTCCCTCTCCAAGACCCATGGCAGCTACGCCTTTCTCTAGTGTGTCTGGAAGCAATACACAAACAGCCAGATACCCACCCAAAAACCAAAGAACCTTCGCTCCACTATATATGCCCCTGTCCAAAGCTCTGGGGGTCTTAATCAGAAAAGGGCACTTGAAGCCCCTTGAGCCGCGGCCATTACCGGAAAGACTTCCCCCTACCCACAACCCAGCCAAATATTGCGCATTTCACCAACAGCACGGTCATGACACTGACCAATGCTTCCGATTACATCATGAGGTTCAAGATCTCATCGATAACGGGGTGATTTTGCCTCCCGAGAAACCTAATGTTACAACAAACCCTCTCCCACCACACAACCAAGCTCCACCTCCCAAAAGAATCAATTTTATCCAGACTGGGGTCGTGTCTTATGATCCTAGCATATATATCACTCTTTCCCACCTACCTAAGCCGAAGGTGTTCCTTCCTGACTGCACTGACTTGTGCATGTTGGACATCTCCAAAACCTAACCTGAACCAACGGTGGTGACTGTCAAAGACAGAACAGGGGAAGTTTCAGAGCAGAATGGGATTGTTGAACCACAATCTGAGGAATCTGGAAGTTCTGCTGAGGAAGCCTACAATCCGAGTGATTATATTCTGCCAGTAGGTCAGGTTCAGCTTGTTGTAAGATTGCCAGAGAGGGCAGAGCTGTGTATGATCCGAGGGGATGGATTTGAGCAGGGGACAGATAATTTGACGGCTATGGAAGAGGACCTTGCCAACCTCTAATTTTTCAATGACCAAGATCCAGGGGACGCAGCAGTCAACTGGTTTGATTATGAGGAATCAGCGGAGGCTACCGGGTGGTTGGATGATCAACCGGATGTTGTGGAAGAGTTCCAACCAGAACGAGGCCCGGCAGGGGCGAGAATGTCAGTGACGGCCAGAAGGGCCGAAGAGCAGAGTACATCGCCGGAGAGCGCCGGTGTCGAGAATTTCGCTCAGGATCAGAGCATTTTGAATACAGGAGTTATTGAATAGTCAGCTGTACTGACACAGTTGGAACAAGAAAGGTTTGAGGATGCTAAGAGGATTAGGAAAGCTAAAGCCCATGAGGGGACTGAAACTACTATGTACACAGAAATAGAGAATGCTGCGAGCATATGGATGGAGGGTACTGCGAGTACAAGAGCAGTCATACTAGAGCCGGACAGGTGTCTGTCGGCTGCCGATGGAATATGGTGGGAAGGCGACGATCTATGTCTTGCCCACACAGATGAAGACTAGGGAAGTAACCAACCAGACGATACCTGGTACATCGGCAAGGTCGATCGTATGACAAGGAGTGGACGGTATTTCAAGCCTCCGCATCTAGATCAGCCAGAGGCGTCTGGTAAGGATAAGGAAGCTGAAAAAGAGAAAGAGAAGCAACTCGAAGAAGAAGCTGTACTGAAGCAGCTGAAAAAGATACAAGCAGACATCTCCATCTGGGGACTGCTTATGGCATCGCGGGTGCATCGACAAGCTGTCTTATCGGCCATGGACAAGGCCAAGCTCTCAATAGAAACCACGCCAGAGCAGCTGGTGGGATTAGTTTTTTCGGGGGAGCTACCCCGATGCTGACTTTTTCCGACAAGGAATTGCCACCTGAGGGGGCGAACCACAACAAGCCACTCTACGTTTCTGTGGAATGTAGAAACAAATGGATCCCGGTGGTTCTTGTTGATACCGGATCCGCCATCAACGTCTGCCCAGCAAGGACAGCGTATGCAATCGGTTTAAAAACTGCAGACTTTGTGCCGACAGCCCAAGTGATTCGGGCATATGACAACACGAGCAGAGAAGTCATGGGGACCGTGAAAATTCAGACCAAGGTTGGGCCGGGATAGCATGAGATAGATTTCCATGTCTTAGAGGTTCCTGCAACTTTCAACTTGCTTTTGGGGCGGCCGTGGCTGCATCAGGTGAAGGCAGTATTATCCACCTTCCATCAGATGGTGAAATACCCCCATGGGAAGGGAGTAGCCATTGTTTTTGGGAATTCGTCGATCCATCCACCACCAGAAGTATCCACGCCAGTTTTGGAAATTGAGCACGGTATGGAGGATGTGTTCATGTCAGGTTTTACCTTAGCTGAGGCTCGGGTTGTGCGGAACATCATGGCGGCTAATGAGGGGGTGTATGTCAGTGCTCAAGCAGTATACCACATGAACAAGCTCCAACATATCCCCGGGATGGGATTGGGAAAGAGTGGCCGGAAGGGCGTTGCAACGTTGGCCGAAGTGCCACACAACCCGCACACTTTTGGCTTGGGTTATCTGCCCACCAAAGAGGATTGGGTAAGGAAAGGTAAGGAGATGGCTGGGAGAGCCAGAGCGAAACAGATGGGGAAGCCTTTCGAGTTGATGCACCGGCCCATCCAGGGTACCCTAAACGGACGCTTCGTCTGGGAGGGGGAGAATTTTCCATTTTGCGGCTTCCCAGAGCCATGGTTGAACGCGGAGAGGAAGCGCGTGCCGGGGTTTGAGATCTTCTTCGACCTGCAGTTATCCGAGGATGACGTTGCCGAAGAGCAGACGGACCCATTAGCTGAGGTTGAGCAGAGCAGGAAAGTGGAGTCTGAGGACTTTGAAATTGAAATAGGGGTAGCACTGGCTTGTCTACTTTCAGATCCTCCGATCGAACAGAAGTGCTTGGGGGATAACTTCTCGGTGTCCATGATTGGGAATGAAACTACTGCGGGCCTACCAGCAAACATTTTGGATGCATCCATCGCACCCTCTCTCATTTGGCAGTATGAAGAGGGATTTTTGTCAAGCAGCGCCGGGTCAGGTAGTGAGCCGGAATCTGATTCCACTGAGTCTTGTGAGTCGGAATCAGGTTCCAGCTCAACTGAGTCTGAGTCTGGTATTCGTGGGGGTGATAACCCGGATGCCACAGTCCTATTTAGGTCGTCTTTTTCTTTCTCTTTTGAGTCTGTTGTAACAGAAGAATCGAATGGTTTGGATGTGCTTAATGAGAATGATGTGGATGTGGTTTCTGAGTACTTTTCGGTACCTTTGATTTATTGCTTAAATCAAGACTTTCAAAATTTTGATAAAAACGACGAGGAAGAAATTTCCCTGGTTTTGCAACGCTTAATTGAACAAGAGCAGGAAAGATTTGTTAAACCTTTAGTTGATGAAATCACTACTGTGAATGTTGGTACTGAGAAGGACCCGCGGCTGGTCTAGATCGGGTCCACGTTGTCTTCGAAGGAACGCGAGCGCTTAGTCGCTTTATTAAAAGATTTCAAAGACGTTTTTGCGTGGTCCTACGAAGACATGCCTGGAATCGATCCTGAGATTGTACAGCACCGGATCCCTCTTGACCCCGAGGCCTAACCCATCAAACAGAAACTCAGAAGGATCCGCCTTGACTGGGCCATCAAGATTAAGGAAGAAGTCACCAAGCAAATTGACGCAGGTTTCCTACTGGTATCTGAATACCCGACTTGGTTGGCCAACATTGTTCCAGTGCCAAAGAAGGATGGCAGGATCCGGGTATGCGTGGATTTTAGGGACTTGAACAGAGCCAGTCTGAAGGACGACTTTCCCTTGCCCCATATCGATGAGTTGGTGGACTTCACAGCGGGGTATGCTTTGCTTTCGTTCATGGATGGCTTCTCAGGCTATAATCAGATAGTGATGGCACCTGAAGATCGGGAGAAGACTGCTTTTACCACCCCATGGGGGACTTACTACTACAGAGTGATGCCGTTTGGGTTGAAGAATGCTGGAGCTACATATCAATGGGCTGCGACCACAATATTGCATGACATGATCCACAAAGAGGTTGAGGTGTACGTGGACGACATGATTGTCAAATCCAAAGAAAGAGAAGGCCACTACACCGACTTACGAAAGTTCTTTCAAAGGATTAGAGAATTTCGGTTGCTGCTGAATCCTCAGAAGTGTACGTTTGGTGTTACAGCGGGAAAGATACTGGGGTTTCTAATTACACAGAGAGGTATCGAAGTCGACCCTTCCAAAATCAAGGCCATCTTAGAAATGCCACCACCAAGGACTGAAAAGGAGGTGCGAGGCTTTCTGGGTAAAGTGCAATTCATAAGACGGTTTATCTCAAAATTAACCTTGACTTGTGAACCACTTTTTAGTCTCCTGAAAAAATGAACGAAGTTCCAGTGGGACGGCCGATGCCAAGCTGCTTTTGAACAGATCAAAGAATACTTACAGAACCCACCCGTGTTGTCACTGCCAGAGCCGGGGAGACCGTTGATATTGTACCTTTCAGTGACTGAGACTACAATGGGCTGCATGCTTGCGCAAGAATCAGAGGACAAGGTGGAGAGAGCCATCTATTACCTGAGCAAGAAGATGCTAGAGTACGAGACTCGTTACACACTGTCAGAAAAGGCTTGCTTAGCCTTGGTATGGGCTACCAGGAAGCTGCGGCATTACCTGTTAGCTCACTCCGTGATGTTGGTTTCACGACTGGATCCCATCAAATATCTTTTCGAGAAACCATCACTTACGGGTAGGCTGGTTCGTTGGTTGTTGTTGCTTTCCGAATTCGATCTGAAATATGTGACGGGCAAGTCAGTTAAAGGAAGAGCAGTGGCAGAATTCTTAGCCGATCACCCGGCGGAATGGGGCGAAGCAGTTGAGTACTTATTCCCAGATGAGGCCATTTTGCATATCGACGATGAAACTTGGACGATGTACTTTGACGGAGCGTCAAACCAGTACGGGTATGGGATAGGGGTGTTGCTGATAGCACCCGACAATTCTCGTATCCCTCTAGCCTTCAAACTCCGATTCAAAGTCTCAAACAACGAAGCAGAATATGAGGCATGCATTGCCGGTTTAGAAGCAGCCCTGGAACTAGGGGCAAGACGGTTGGATGTCATCGGGGACTCGAACCTTGTTGTGTCTCAAGCAAAAGGAGATTGGAAAGTCAAAGAAGAAAAGATGATAATGTACCACCAGACCTTGGACTTGTTGATTCCTCGGTTTGAGAAGTTAAACTTTGTTCATCTAGTAAGAGAGAACAACAGGTTCGCAAATTCACTAGCAACTCTATCTTCCATGATAGACATCCCGTTTGGAGTCCGGATGCATCCAGTCATTATTGACCAGAAATTTGCGCCAGCCTACGAGTCGATTGCTGCTATAGATGAGGTTCAGGACGAGAACCCCTGGTATTACGACATTTGGAACTTCTTGGAGAATGAGGCATATCCACCAGGGGCAAATGCCAAAGATAAAAGGGCAATCAGAAGAATGGCCGTTCAATTCATCATCTGTGGGGGTAAGCTGTATAAGAGAGGTCATCTGGGAATGCATAAGCTGTGCGTTGAAGTTGAAGAATCGAAGCGCCTGATGGGGGCCATCCATGGAGGGGAATGCGGTGCACATGTGAACGGGGTAATGCTAGCCAGGAAGATCCTCAGACAGGGTTACTACTGGTCCACCATGGAGGAAGATTGTATCGGCTTTGTTCGGCGATGCCACAAATGTCAGATCCATGCAAACCGCATGAACATCCCGCCATCAAAGCTGTACAACATGACTTCGCCATGGCCATTTTCAGTTTGGGGAATCGACGTGATCGGGGCTGTCACTCCGAAGGGGTCAAACGGGCATGAGTTCATCCTGGTCGCGATAGATTACTTTACAAAGTGGGTTGAGGCCCAATCCTATGCGGTGTTGAAGGTTTCACATGTTGCAAAGTTCATCAGAAACAACATCATCTGTCGCTATGGGGTCCCAAATGAGATAATTTCAGATAACGGTTCTCACTTCAAGAAGGAAGTGATTGACTTGTTGGAGAAATACAATGTGGCTTTTCACAAGTTATCCACATAACGGCCTCAGACCAATGGAGCGGTTGAGGCCGCCAACAAGAATGTCAAGCGCATTTTACAGAAGATGGGGGAAATCTACCGGGACTGGCCAGATAAGCTGCTGTTCGCTCTGTGGGGCTACCGGACTTCAATTAGAACTTCTACTGGGGCGACTCCGTACTCATTGGTTTTGGGATGGAGGCTGTTCTACCTATTGAAATTGAGGTTCCGTCTTTGAGAGTGCTGGCTGAGTGTCAGATAGCCGAGGCAGATTGGCAGCAGAGCAGATTTGAAGAACTCATGCTCTTTGATGAGAGAAGACTGAAAGCACTATACTATGTTTAAGGTTATCAGCGCAGAATTGCCCGGGCTTTCAACAAGAAAGTTAAGTCCAGGAATCTAAAAGAAGGAGATTTGGTGCTCAAGGACAACCGAGCTCCCATCCATGACCCAAGGGACAAGTTCAGGCCCAATTGGACTGGTCCCTACATCATTAAGTCGATCTGGTCAGGTGGGGCTATGGTTCTGATGGATCTAGATGGCCTAGAGTTCTCACAACCGATCAACATGGACAAGTTGAAGAAATATTACCCCTGAGAGGCTCGCTAGGCCGAAAACCCGAAAGGGCGACCTAGGTAAAAGTTAGAGCACAAAAGATTAGAAATTATAAAAACTGAGCTCGCAAGGTTGAAAACCCGCAAAGGGCGGTCTTGGCAAAAGTTAGAGCGCAAAAGGAGAGTGAAAATACCCGAGTGAACCCGAGCCTGAACTACGTAAGGCTTGATTCCCATCTTTGGGATACGTAGGCAACTTCATCCTGAAATTCAGCCATAAACTTTTCCCCGATCTACTTTGTCCATTTGATCACCTCGGCCATCTTTGTCTATTCAGCATTCAAGAGTTCGGTTATGATCTCTGGTGCAGTGCTTTTCAGACTAGGGGCAACTTTCCGTTGCCAAGAAGTGCTGCGGTACTATTCAAACTAGGGGCAACTTTCCAGTTGCTAGGATCCGAGGTTGCGCATCTCAGTGACAGATTTCAAGCATGTCCAGTTCTGATCCATATCGAAAATGACTTTGAAAGGTTTTGATAAAAGTTGACTTTGTTCAAATTAATCTTTTTACAACTTAGACCATTTTTGAACCAAAGCGGAAAATTTTCAGTACCCACAACCTTCAATTTCATTGATTTCAATACAGAGTTCTCCTGCTCTTGCATACAAATTGAAGTTGCTTTTTTTTATTACACTCATAAAGAAAACTTGAAAGTTTTAATAAAGCAATAAATCCGGGGCATAGATGAGTCAGGTGCCCCTACGCCCCCTCCTAGAGCTGGTCGAAGCCTCTGATGCCAAGCTGGGCCCAATCTGTGCCTCTTCATTGAGCCAATCTATGCACTCATCAGACAAAGTGCAACTGAAAGTGGGAGCGGGGGCTAGGAGCTCTCTCGTCCTCCATGCTGTAACATACCGGGCAAGTTGTGCGCCTCGGACCGGGAATGTAGCCGGGTACTCTATCTCCTCTGGTGGACAAGTTTGATCATGACCGAACTAGCACCGGATCCGGAACGGAAAATAGAAGACACAGTGTGTCATGCCAATCAATTGAATCCCAGGTTGACGGGTCATGCTGTAGCTCATCACCGGTAGGTTGAGCCAAGGGCACCGCCAAGCAATGCGGTCTGCGGACAAGCTGTACATCCAATCAAACCACCGTCCCTCATCAAGGGCATCAACTAGGCGTTGCTGAAAGAAGTAGCCGCGAGCTGAGTATGCTGGGCAAGAGTCCACAACCTGCAACTTGTCCATCAACCACACCTGGGAAGGGATGAAAAACGAGAGAATAAAGAATAGAGAGATGTACGATGTGAGAAAAGTGAGAAAAGGGTTTTGTGAGAAAAATCGAGCTTGAGGGCCGAGTGATGTAAGCCATACAAATGTGAGATTGGGTGGGAAACATTACCTGCAGCAGTAGTGGACTCCCTGCAAATCTGGACGTCTCTCGGCGATAAAAGGCATCCAAGCCCATCAACGTCTCAGCCAGAGCCATGGCAATGCAGCCCTTGCCCTCCTTCAAGCCTTGGGCAACCTCATTCAACCGGACGTTAGATCCTCCGGAGCCTGAGGCAAACAAGAAATGGGATAGCATGCACAAACAAAGAGCATGTTGTCGAAAGCCTTGCCAATGATGGTCACCGCGGTCACCGGCGTCAGAAAAGCGGCAAATTAAACTCAGAATATCCAACGTCCCGTCACAAATCAAAGAGCGAGCGTCGGGTATTGAAAGCCCACACATTTGTCCTAAGTCTTGGGCATGGCCAAAGCGAAGTTGGGGCAAGATTTCCTCATCGCGCTCAGACTCCATTAAAGCTAGGAAATCTTCGAAGGTGGGACATACCTCTTGCCCGCTAAAGCTAAAGACATGTGTTACCGGATTCCAAAACCTTGCCGCGGCGTGAAGAAACGGAAAATGCAGCGGAGTACGACTCAGAGTGAATAGTGCATTTATGTCAAAGCCCCAGAAATTCAGCTTTTCCGAGCCATCCAAGCTGGCAATCCAAGCTGTGAGATTTTGAGCAAAAAACTCTTCCATTTGGAGCAAATCAGTGTGGAATTGAGACAAACTACGAAGCTAAAGCCTTTTGTGGGGGATAAGGTTGAGTGGAGGACAGATGTCAGCATTTTGCTGGTCTCTGCCATTTATGGCCGGCCGGCCACATATAGTGCCGACCAACCACCATTTTTGGCCGATTTATCAAAGATGCTGGCCGATGGCCATTTCTTGCGGCCGATGGCTTTCCCCTGTGGCCGGTGGTATTCCTTCTTGCTCCCTGAGCTGTTTACATGTTGAACATGCTGAGAATTTGGGGAATGCCACCACTTCCAATGCTCTTCGATGATGATTTTTGCGGCGTCATGCCCATTTGCTTATCTAGTTGTTGTAAATTTGCTTATCGAGTTGTATTTCACATTCCTTAAGTCTTTGTGTTGCTTATCGAGTTGTACTCACACTTGGCTAGCTTATCGAGTTTCTTTGTTTTGCTTATCGAGTTGTAAGTCGGTTCACTACCTGATTATTACGATGCAAGTGCTCAATTTTCAAACCAATGTCAATTTCATTCACATTGTTATGTGATGCCACGCGATGCGATGCATAGAACGTACAAATGTAACAACCTTTTGAACAAAATGGCTGTTTCATTCCCACCATGTATTTTGCAAAGAGTACACAGTTTTGAAAAAAAAAAGAGAGAAGTAAAACCTACCTAAGGCAGTGCAATGTGCTTAAACTACCAGTAAAAAGAAAAGTAAAGCAAAAGGAGAGCAGGGCAGTAGAGTATCGGAATTGATACCGGTAACCTCCCCTTGCGGTCAATACACCTCCCGCGCCCTTGTTCGAGTCAACTATGTGGTTTGGCACCTTCATTACTCAAGACAGTGCAAGGAAGTGCACTTTTGGAACGTTAGTAGACCTTCGAGATGACCTCAGGCCATGACTTCTATGAGCGATGCCCGGTGCGTGAAAAGAGCACCCCTCCCTGTATCCTTTTTGTCTCTTGCGAATTCCGCAAATCGCTTCAACTATACTGTGTTGCAGTGCTTTGCATTTCAACATTATGAATAACATGTCGTTACCATGCTTCAAGTTGAATCTGCCCCTCTTTCCTTTTTATACGCATTGCATGCGTTATCGTGTTATGCTTTACTTACATGTGTTCAAGTTCCTTTCTATACACATTGCATGCGTTGTCGCGTTATGCTTTACTTACATGTGTTCAAGTTCCTTTCTATACACATTGCATGCGTTGTTGCGTTATGCTTTACTTACTTGTGTTCAAGTTCCTTTCTATACACATTGCATGCGTTGTCGCGTTATGCTTTACTTACAGGTGTTCAAGTTCCTTTCTATACACATTGCATGCGTTGTCGCGTTATGCTTTACTTACACGTGTTCAAGTTCCTTTCCATACATATTGCATGCGTTGTCGCGTTATGCTTTACTTACATGTGCTCAAGTTCCTTTTTATACATATTGCATGCGTTGTCGCGTTATGCTTTACTTACATGTGTTCTAGTTCCTTTCCATACACATTGTATACGTTTTGCGTGTACTTTACTTACATGTGTTCAAGTTCCTTTCTATACACATTGCATGCGTTGTCGCGTACGCTTTACTTACATGTGTCTATATCTTCACACATTGTGCACGTTGTCAGTTCTTTACTTACATGTGTTTAGGCCTTCATAGCATTGTTATGCTTTCCTTTAGTCGTATTGTTATGCTTCCCACTCGATTTGCATTGTCACGCACTTTCAATTGCATTGTCATGCATACTGCTAACGATATTGCACCTATTAAGTTTCTCTTTTACAGGCACAATATTGTACATACGGTTCATTTGAGGCTGGTGCAACCAGACGAACCGCACAGGTATTGTATTCTCCGCGTGAAGTGTAGCGAGGATCACATAATTCTCTAACATCCTTTCTACATTGTAATGTAGTTGAATTTGTGTTTGATTGCTTAAAATGGTTGCATGATATGATTCATTACAGCTTTCTTTGCATGATCATAAATTATGTTCGGCATCTTGCATTGTCAGTTGCATTTTGCCCCTGCCCTCGGGCGCATATCTTATCTGTAGCTTGTATGTTTGTCTAAGTCTTTGGCCTTGTCAAAAATGGGTCATCTCTGGGCTTTGACACTCACTCCCGTCATTGTTATGACTTTCGAGTTCTGTCAAAGAGGGGCAACTGTAGACACCCCATTTTTTACCGTCCTCAAGACTTGGACGTCACTGCTTGAACACTCAGTGATCATCCATGTTCGTGTTTGTTTTGAGTTCCCGGAGGTCTTGTCTACACGCTTTGCCTCAGGATCTCTCGACTTGCTTGTTCTGTGCTTGGTTTTACACCAAGGACTTGTTTGTTTTTTGCACTTGAGGGTAGAGAGTAGCTTGCTAGCCACCCCTGACACCCACCAGCCGTGTATTCTTGCTACCGGCCATTGGTGAAATATACCGTTGGCCGGTCGGCACTTGGTGTGGTCGGCCGACCATCTGTATGGCCGATGGCCTCTTTTGCTGGTGTAGACGTCCCCGAACGCCCCGGGAGGGTGAGTCCCGTTCCGTTCATTTGGGGTTACTACAGCTCGGACTCTCAAATCGTCACGGTTCTTAATCTTGAACCAAAGAGTCCAAATCCGGCAAATCGTTTTGAGAAAACAGATTTTTTTTTTGAAAAGAAGTGCCAAACATGGACTGCTTCGCCAGATATAGAGTCGCCACCTAAATATTTTTTATGGGGGAATTTAGGAAACCCTGACTTAGTGCCGAAGGCCATATGTCCGTCATCACCGG
Source organism: Camellia sinensis (assembly GCF_055761805.1). Taxonomy (NCBI): domain Eukaryota; kingdom Viridiplantae; phylum Streptophyta; class Magnoliopsida; order Ericales; family Theaceae; genus Camellia; species Camellia sinensis. The sequence continues at coordinate 104,170,312 of NC_138967.1, read as the reverse complement.
AGTTGTCTCGACTCGGGAGCTAGGGTACGATTGGGGAAGGTCAGCTATGAGCACCCCCTCTCGCCCGATCCGAAGATCGGCCTCTACTAACCATGATATCCGTTTTTGAAAACGTTATGCGTTCTTATTCCATTTATTAGCCTAGAATTACTATGTTATGCACACAACATACAAGTATAGACTAGATTGCCCAATTTGGAAATAAGCATTGCATATCCGTTTGTTTTGGAAAATATTTTGGAATTTGCTACTCGCAAGTAGGCTAAAATACGGATTTCAACGAGTTTTTCCAACTCAAACAATCCAACCTTCACCCACAGGCAATCAATCAATAATATCACATAAGCATTTAGCCGCATGGCAAGCATACTGTCATGGCAACACTCACACGCATGCGGTATGTTAAAGCATCAAAATACTTACATCGTACTCCGTGCCAAAACAATAAACTAGTTAGCAAACATGTGTGATCCTAGTTCATGTCAAATTTGACTAATGCAACATATACAGGATGCATTTAGGATAGGCTCGGCTAACCTAAGCATGGCATGCGAAATGCAGTCAATTGATGCACGTATTCAAATTGGAATTGAAGTACAAATGCAGTTAGCGTGATGTACCGAGCCTGTTGTATGCAATACAAGATGCATGAATGCACGCATGCATAGCACGAGGTATGCTAAATTAAACATGCCCTATTACTAACCATCAAAGCAGGTAAGTAAAAGGGAAGAAAGAAGTGGGGATTGGAAGACATGCACACACACGCACCCACACTTATTACAGATTTTCCCTCGCTCAGAGGGACCGAATAAATATTACAAATAATTAACCTACAAGCTAATTAATTATTACAAATTGCCTAATTAGTTAACAAACCAACTAAGCTAGGAAAAACAGATAAACCGCCTCGGGAGGAGAGCTCGATGCAATGCATGCTCGGTCCTGCTCGGAAGTGTACCGCCATGCATAGGCTGCCTCTGTTTTCCTTTCTTTACTCCTCTGGAGGCTACCAAAACCTCAGGATTGCTTCTCTGGATACTAGGGAATGCCATCGGCTGAGTAGAATGCCCACCGGCAGTGGCATGTGGTCACCGGCCATTTATGAAGCTATCGGCAGAAGGAGGATGGCCGGTTGGCACTTAGCACTGCCGGTTGGCAGAAAGCTCCTGCAGAATCTGCAATTGATAGCAACAGAGGGCAAGGCAGAGCATGGCAATGCAATTCAAGGCATATATGCACCAAACATGTTCCTTATCATGTTAGTGACTCAAAGGGACATGCTCTTTGGTTCTCGGACCATCAATCGCGCATTTCCATGCATGATGGCCCAAAGAATCAAGTGTGCAACTTTCATGTCAAATGAAACGCAAACCAAACAAACGAACCAAGGCCCAATTCCTATCACCAAGTCAAGGAACAAGGCATGCATGCAAGATGCAATGCAACCTAGGCATGCAAGCTAAGGATGCAACATGGCATGGCAAGACACTTATGCAAGCATACAAGCAAACATGAGGCAATGCAAACTGATGAAAAGGTGGACTTAGACATGATTTAGGCAACTCTAAATAGGCCTAAAACAGTGTCCAAAAACCAAGGAATTGGGATCAAACATACATACACACATGCAAGTAAGTTGGACCAACACTTAGGCATTAAATAAGCAACTCTAAGGCACACTTGAAAAGGGATATCATGGACAATTAGCATGCAACATAAGCTCTGAAAATCATGTTAAAACATGGTGCCAAACCATGCAACAAGGCAAGCTGAACATGCAACTATGGTCCAAGCATTCCAGGCTCACCAAAGAGGCAATGGACTACACTTAGTACAACCACAGATGGCAGGACTTAGGCAACCAAAAACAGAGTTTTAACACATGAGACTAAGCCCAAAAGACCAACTAGATGGCATCTAGATGGTTTGAATTTAAAGGCATGCATAAATGCTAAAACATGGAGCATGCAAGGCAAGCTTCCAAAGCTTCAAAGAGGCATCTAAGGCAAACATATGAGCATGTCAAAGGGACTGAAATAACATGTAGGGTGGTTCTAAACCACCGAAATGATGCAAGCAACACATACTACACATTCACATACTTGAAGCATACAAGCTCAAATACAAAGGAGCTATACTACGCATGCCAAGATCAACCCAAACAACTATGGACAGACCTAAAACATGGCAAAATGAGCACAAAACCTTCACAAGGCTAAACCTAAAACATGCTAGAGCAAAGGCTAACAACCTAAGGCATATTAAGGCAATAACAAGGCATTACATGGTAGGTATGCTAAGTATGCATGGTGTACCAAAACCAACACACAACAATGTTATATCATGGCATAATGAGCATGGAAAACAGCCAAGACATGATCAATACACACTCTAACATGATGCTCCCTCAAGAGGCCAAAAAGGGTCCCTTTCAAGGACAACAAGGAGAGGGGGTGGCCCTCCCCTTTTGGAGACTTCAAGGCACCATCTCCACCACTGAAATCCCTTAAGATTTTAGTGGTGAAGAGGCCCAAACACCAAAGTCTCGAAACTTGCACAAAAATAGCACAAAAAGGAGCCTTACAAGGCTTAGGAGTGGTCAAACAAACCCAAACCACAAAACACTCTTAATAAACAATCAAAAGGGCTAAAAAATAGAACTTTTTGTATTATACAATAAGCACGAAAACAGCTCTAAGATAGGTAGAAAAGCAATGCAAAAATGGGGAATAAAAGGGAAGTTTCTCACCCTTGTAGATCACCTTCACAAATGATGCTCCAACAGCCCTCTTTGGCTTGAATCCAGCTCCAAAACACCAAAACCAGCCTCTTAGAACCTCAGTAGCTAAGAGAAGGTGAAACACTATGTGTTTGTGTGCAATAGTAAGACACAAACACAATTAAACACACACAAAGGTAAAAAGAGAGAGGTATAGAGATAGAATGTGTATGGATTCTAACCCTAGAACTCAAAACCCTAATATGGCTGTCTAAACTCTCTAAAGTGTCTAACCCTAAGCAAGGGAGAGAAGGGCTCCTCTTATAGAGCTTCTTGTCTTGTAAAGCTTACAAGACAAGCTTCTAAAGAGGGAGATCCCTCCATACACGTGTATGGAGGGGAGCCAAATGCAAGACAGCTGTAATAAAATATCTGCAAAAGTAGATGAACAGTAGTCGGCTGCCCAAAAATGTCATTTTGACAAAATTGAGTGCCGACCGGCAACAAAGAATGCCGACCGACAATAAACATTGCCGATGGCAGCAAAACACCAGCCGGTGGCCTCTGGCCATGGCCGGTGATGTGTGGGGATGCCTCACAAGGCATTCCCTGCCCCTCCAAGGCAAAACACAAGTGTTTGGTGCAAAACCAGACACTAAACAGTCGAGTTCGGAGATCCTGAGGCAAGGCGCGTAGCTGAGACCTCCGGGAACTCCAAACGAACACAAACATGGATGATCACCGAGTGTTCAAACGGTGACGTCCAAGTCTTGAGGACGGTCAAAAATGGGGTGTCTACAGCTGGCCGGTACCACCTTTTTGCCTTTTACAGGCATAATGCATGCCAGTTGTGCCAGCTGGAATGCACGGACCCTCCTCCCCATGCACGAGTGTGGCTATTTTGTCCCTTTTGCATCTTTTTGGTCTAGCTTCTTGAGGAAGCTTGGACACCTATCCCAGCTTCCTAAGGAAGCCTTAGCCCCTTTGCCTTGGCTTCTTTAGGAAGCCTTGACCCCTTTGCTAGCTTCCCTTGGAAGCTTAGCCTTTTCCATTGTCTATAAGGAGACCTCCCCTCTCCTTTGTTTTGGTTCAGCAAAATCAGACCTAGAACATATATATTCTGATACATACATCTTCTCTCTCTATATCTCCCTCTCTCTCTCTTCATTTGTGTGTGTTTGAGGGCCTAAAAGGGTGATTTGTTCTTACTTTTGCACTAAAACACACACCATTACACCATACTTCGACTTTGGGAGGTGTTGAGGGTTTATTCTTGAGGTTTGGAGCTGGTTTTGATCAGAAGAAGGTGGCTAGACTTGCTGTTCTTGAGGTGTTCTTCAAGGGTAACACTTTTGCTTTAGATTCCCCAATCTTGCACTAGCTTTTGACCTACTTTGCATACTGATTTGAGCTTTGTGTATAACTAAAAAAGTCTTGTACTTGTATGCTTAAGATACTTCATTAAGGTCATTTTGTTGTTTGGGGTCGATCTCCCCCTCTTAGGCCTTGTTTGGCCCCTTTTGTGCTCACTTTGATAAGCTTTGGGGACTTTTGTCTATTGGCCTTCTCACCCCTGAAATCCAGTGGATTTTCAATGGTGAAGAAGGGGTTTTGAGGTCTTGCATAGGGGAGGGACACCCCTCTCCGTTTCTCTCTCTTTTGTCTTTGTTTTTGGCTCATAAGGGTAGCATGCATGATTAGTTGTTCTTTACTTCATTTCAGAGGTTTTTGGGTGTTGTTGGGTCATATTATGCCTCTATTTTTGGTCAGATTAATGGCCTCTTTCATGTTTAATATACTTGCTTTGTATTCCTCTCTTTGGCCTAGAAGTGCATCATGCATTTAACCTACCATGCTCTCATGTTTTGGCCTAAATTTGTGAAGTTCTTAGCCATATCTTACCATGCTTGAGGCCTGTTGGGTGCTATTTTGATCATATTTGCCATGCTTGGTATAGCTTCTTTACATTTTGGCTTGTGAGCCTTGAGGGTGTGAGTCATGAGCATGCTTGAGTTGGGTTGTTTCAGTGATTTGGAGTCGTTTCCCATACTATTTCAGTCCATAACCCATGCTCGTATGATTGCATTTATCATCCCTTTCATGCCTTGAAGAGTTATTTTGTTATGCCTTGAAATGGGCATTGTGCATGCTTAAGTGTTTAAGTCTTTGGGGCTGCCATATCAGTGGGTTTTGGGGGCTCATTTTGCATGTTGAAACTCTGTTTTTGGTTGTTTAATTCATGCCATGTGTGGTCATGATAGTGGTGGTAGAATGCTCTTTTTTTGTGCCTTAGTCTTAGGCTCATTGATGTGCATGTTTGCATGAACATTTGTCCACCATTTACACCATCTTTGGCCACTATTTTGGAGAGGGCTGAGGCCTTGTCATTTCAGTATAAGTCCATCTTCGCATACTTTGCATGTTTGGCATGTTACATTGTATTGGTTGCATGCTTACATTGCATTACATTTGCATGTTTGCATGTTGTTTAGCTAGTTGCACTGCATGTTTGGACATTGCATGGTTGCATGATAGATTGCATTGCATTTGACATGTTTTGCATCTTAGCCTTATGTTGCATAACTTGAGCCATGTTTGTATACATGCCTTGCATTGCTTGGTTTGGGGTGTCAAACCAAGCATGAGGGGTGAGGTGTGTTCGTACTCAAAGTGACGAAACACGTCTCAACCCTTGGGTCGCCAATCCCTTTGATCTCAATATGATAGGGTGTTGGCATTCATTTGTTTGTTCCATGCATTTACATTAAGAGGCAAACTTGGCCTCTTAGGCCATTACACATCAAAATGCTTAATTGATGGCCCGAGGGTCGAGGGTCATGCTCCCTTGAGTCCATTGCATGATGGGGAGTGTGGTCATGCTCACATTTGCTTGAAAATTCCATGCCATACACTGCTTGCCCTCTGCTGCTGTCAACTGCAGGATTCTGTAGGAAGAAATAGCCGGCCGGCTACTTGAAGTGCCGACCGACCAAATACAATTAGCTGGTGGCTCAACCAATGGTCGATGACCATTCCCTTCGGCCGGTGGTGTTCCCACTTGGTCGGTGATGCTCCCCAGTGTTTAGAGAAGCCTCCTTGGGACTTGTGCAAATTTCCAGAGGAGTAGGGCAGTGTAAACAGAAGCAACAGTGCTATGGCAGCGAGTTTTCGAGCGGGGCGAGTCAAGCATGCATCATTCGCGCATTCCGAGGCAAAGCTGCGGCAGTCTCTTTAGCTTCACATTTAAATTTTTTTGTGTGATTAATTTGTTAATTAATTAAGAGGGTCTGTAATAATTGGTTAGCTAGGATAGTTGATTCATTATTCGGACTGTATTATTCTTTCGGACCCTCCGAGCGAGGGCAACTGTTTAATAAGTGTGTGTGAGTGTGTGTATGTTTTCCAACCCCCACTTCTTTCTTCCCTTTTATTTACTAGCTTTCGATGGTTAGTATTAGGACATATTTAAAATTAGCATACCTTATGTTATGCATGCGTGCATTCATACATTTGTCTTGCATGCACCGGGCTCGACGCATTATACTAACTGCATTCGTGTTTTAATTCCAAATTGAATACGTGTTAGTTGTAGCATTTCGCATGTCATTTTAGAATAGTCGAGCCTATTGTATTCGCATTCCTGAATGTGTTGCATTAGGCATTTTTGTATATTTAGGATCATGCATGGATTTCTAACATAGCTTTTGTTTTGCCTTGGAGTAGTCGGTAAGCTTTTACGCTTTAGTATCCTTGCACACGTGTGAACGTTGCCATGACAACATGATTACTATGAGGCTATTTGCTTATGTGATATAACTGCCTGAATGCCTATGGATGGAGGTTGAATTACGTGAATTGGAATAATGCATTCAAACCGTGAGTTTTAAGCCCACTTGATAAGTGGCAAAAACCATCTTTTCTAAAGCCCACTTGAGGGTGGCAAAACCTGCATTTTAGCCTACTTACGAGTAGCAAACTGCTTTCAAAAAGCAAACATGAAATGTTTTGTTTTAACTCAGGCGATTCAGTCTACACTTGAATGCTGTGCGCATCACATAGTAAATCTAGGCTAATAACCAGAATAAGAACGCATAATGTTTTCAAAACAAGATATCATGATTAGTAGAGGCCGATCTTCGGATCGGATGAGAGGGGGTGCTCATAGATGACCTTCCCCAATCGTACCCAAGTTCCCAAGCCGAGGCAACTTTGGTGATGACGGACACGTGGCCTTAGGCAAACAAGTCAGGGTTTCCTAAATTCTCCCAAAATAAAATATTTAGGTGGCGACTCTGTATCTGGCAAAGCAGTCCATGTTTGGCACTTCTTTACAAAAATCTGTTTTTCAAAATGATTTGTCGGATTTGGACTCTTTGGTTCGGATTAAGAACCGTGACAATTAGAGTCCGAACTGTAGTGAGCCCAAAACGAACAGAACGGGACTCATCCTCCCGGGGCGTTCGGGGACGTCTACAGCGACCCAGTCTTGGGAAAAGTCATCGGCAACAAGAAGGATTCGAGGGAGGGCAAGCTTGGCCCAAACTGGGAAGGACCTTACAGAATCATCTCGGTATTGGGCAATGGGGCATATCGGCTTTAAGATAATGAGGGCAAAGAATTGCCAAGGCCTTGAAACACTTGCAATTTGAAATTTTTCTATCATTAGAATTTTTTGTCACCTTGCCGAAGTAAATAAATAAAGTTTTCGCTTGTTCATATGTTTATACACTTGTGATTGATAACGTTGTTTCTGGAATACATGGATAATGAGAACCCAAGTGGAACTTAGGTTGACATTAGGGGACAAAGAGACAAGATGATGTTTAACACTTGTTGAAACTTGAAAAAAGTTTACAAGTTGAAGTTAAACCGATATGATGTTTAACACTTGTTGAAACTTGAGAAAAGTATACAAGTTGAAGTTAAACTGATATGATGTTTAACACTTGTTGAAACTTGAGAAAAGTTTACAAGTTGAAGTTAAACCGATATGATGTTTAACACTTGTTGAAACTTGAGCAAAGTTTACAAGTTGAAGTTAAACCGATATGATGTTTAACACTTGTTGAAACTTGAGAAAAGTTTATAAGTTGAAGTTAAACCGATATGATGTTTAACACTTGTTGAAACTTGAGAAAAGTTTACAAGTTAGAGTTAAACCGAGATGATGATACTTGTTGAAACTTGCGAAAAGTTTACAAGTTAAAATTCAGCCAAGTCTATATGACCGAGGTGTGTTATCCCGAGAAGATTGCACAAAGGTTGAAGTGTATACTAAAGATATATTCTAAGTATGGAATCATACAAGAGTAATACAGAGAAGACAAACATGCAAACATTCAAAGAAAGAAGGAAGTGGTATTCATTAAAAGGAACGTCGGCCATATGAAGAGCTTACATTGTCTCAAAAACAAAGAAGTACAAAGCAAAGAAAAAAGACATGAAATCAAGAGTCTTCAGTAGCTGGAGGCTGGGTCTGGATCTCGGAAGACTGCTGGGAGGACATCTCGGCCACCTTCTCGGCCGCAAGCTCAGCATCAATCTCTTGAAGGGTCTGATCAGGGCTATTGTCGGCGAGAGGCACGTCCAATGATGCCTGCCCAGGGGTAGCTTCCTTGGGAACCTCCTCAACCTCCTCATCTTGAGTCAAGTCTAGGACTTGCTCATTTTAAGGAAGAGACTTGGCCTCAACAGTGTCTTTGGACTTCCTCACCAAAACCTCCTCCTCAGACTCAGAGTCTTCGTCGGCAGATTGGCTTGGAGTTGGGGGGAATGGAAGAGGAATGGCATCGACATTCCTGAGGGGCGAGTCCTCGGGGACTTCAAGCTTTTTCAGAAGAGACATCTAACCAAGGGTGAAACCCTTGTTGCATGCCTGCTTCACTTGTTTTTCATAGTCCGCCGTGACATCAGCCACACCCTCACGGTAGCCTTTCTCATTGGCCGCCTGGAGCACGGCGTCCTTCGTGGCCAAAGCTTCCTACAGTTCCTTTTGGGCTTGGGCCGTCTTTTCCTCGGCCTCCTTCTTTTGGGCCTCAAGAACCTTCTTAATGGCCTCGACAGATTCTGCTTTTTCTTCGACAACATTCTGGGCCTTGACAGCAGCCTCGGCCTGATCCTCCAAGGTCTTCATCTTGGATTGCAAGCTTTTATTAGTCTTCTGAAGAGTGGAGACCTCCCTCTTCTTCTCGGCCAGCTTCTCCCGGTTCTCAAAAGATTGAATTGAGAAATAATGAGCATGCTGGATGGCCTGAAAGTGAACAAGACAAAAGGTATTAGGTAATTTTCTAAGTACAAGAAAGAAAAAAAAAGAGCCAAATAAAGGCACTTACTTGAACATAGTGTTGAAGCATCAGAGCATAGTTCTCATACTCACTCAACTCTGCATTTCGATCGAGATCGCCGGGAAGAAGCAGAGTGGTGCTGAGAGCAATGCCGACATTGATGTCGTCGACACTATCGCTGGCCATAACTAGCTTATCTTCCAGGGTAATTTGGAGGGCCCAGGGGGCACTGTGTTTTGAAGAACCCAATGTGGTTGCAGTGGACGACCTCGGCTTCTTTGATCGGGTAAACCCGGATGGTTGGGCCTCGGCAGGCCTCTTCTCCGTGACAGAGTGGGACTTATCACTCTCGGCCAGTTTTGAGATTGGCAAGGTGTCCTCAGTGTCAACCTGAGTCACCTTTGCCTTTCACTGCACCTTTTTGATCCTTTTTTGCTTTAGTGGAGGCTGGGTTGGCGCAAATTGGGCACCGACAGAATCAGGGATAATTGCCAAAAAATCCTTAGCAACTGCTTTTTGGCTACCCATCTCCGCAGCAAAAACTGTTCGGCATCGGCGTTGGTGACGGCGCTGGGATATTGGAATCAGGTATGGAGCTGAGGTTGAAGGTTGCTCAGCTGGATCAGAGGTTGATCCTTGGTCTGTCCGTAATGTGGACACAACTTGTGGAGTTGTGGCAGAAGGTGGAGAAATGATTTTCTTCTTCTTTTTTTGGACGTCGGGAAAAGCTGACTTGTAAGTGGGGATAAAGTTGAGAAGCAGAGGGGCCTTCTGCTTGTGAACTAGAAAATTCAGTAGTTTCTTTAAGTCTTTACTGGGAAAGAAAGACTGACGGAAGCCCTTTGGTGGCTGAGGAAGAACTGTAAAGAAGAAAAAAGCATAGACATTAGAACATAATGTTGAAAACTTTATGCAAGAAAGCAAGAAAATTTGTGAAGGGTGGCCCTTACCAGCTCCTTCCCCGAAAACTGTTCGACTTAGGGGATAAAGATGGAGGACATTGTTTGGTTGAAATTCCTAGTTACCCGAGATGATGAAGTAATCATCCCCAGCTCCCTGGTTGGAGTCAGGGAGGTCGGCAACAATTTTGTATTCAGTGGACCTCGGCTTAAGGTAATAGATGTGGCCTTTTTTCGATTTCAGGCGACACATGGTATAACAGTACTGGAAATCGGCAAGAGTAATCCTAGCATTCTCTTGTTTGGCTAGGGCTATGGTACCGTTAATAACTCGGTAGGAATTGATGGCAAGCTGCATTGGAGTTAACTTGTAGAAATGAAGGATTTGACAGAAAAAAGGATCAAGTGGAAACCTAAGTCCGCACTCAATAAACGTTACTACTGGGAAAGGCATAAGGTTTTCATCAGGCATGATAGAGTCATCCTCCCCTGCCAACCTTAGATGAACGTCGGCCGGGATTTCGAACTCCTGCCTAAAGTATTCTAATTTTGCCGGGATATTTATTCTATGTTTCCACATACCCATGACGTCGGCTTAAATGGAGATATCGGATTTCAGGAAGAAGTGTTTTTTGAGGGTTTGAAGGACCTCAGCCAAAAACCTAAAAGTATACTATGGTAAGAGTTTGTATGGATCCAGAAGAAGTTCGTTTTAGTTTTTCCTAAAAATTATGGGTTCTATAGGCAAATCCCAAAACCTAACTCTATGGGAGCAAAGATTGGAGGCAGAAATCTGGAAAACAGAAAAGCAAGAATACGCTTCAGAATCAAGAACAAAGATGGGCTATCAAGAACATCGCAAGTACAGAAATATGAAATCAAGAACAGTGGTAAAGATGTAAAAAAGTTGTGAACAACATGTGCATTCAAGACGTGAGCAAGAGCAAAGTCGTGGAATAATCACATTCAGATATATGATTCGCAAATCAAATGTTTGAACAGAGCAGTAATGGCAACGAGTAATGAAGAACATCAAAAACTGAAACCAGACAAAATAGTGGCTTACCAGAAAGAGAGAAGCCAGAATGGGGATTGCCGAAGTTTGACAACGGTTGCGAAGGCAGAAGATTGGTGACAACCGCGCCAGAAGAGGTGAACAGTAGCGATGGCAGAGCTTTAGAACCTTGAACAATGGAGGGTCTGGAAGAAAAGCTAGAGAGGGAAAACTTCAGAAACGATAGGAAAAAGTGAAAAGATGGAAGAGGGGGAAATGATTTTTGTTAAAACACGGAAACGGCGGCAAAGAAATCATTAATGAGCCTAGAAGAACGTATGCGTCAGACGGCGCACGTAAGAATGATTCAATTTACAGACACGTGTCAAGTAAGATCCAGTAAGAAAAAGACGCGTGGCTGGAAACGGTTGAGTTGTTATGAATACGCGTGAAGGAGCTCTTGGAATTCTTGATCTTTAAAAAGACATGTCGGCCTATGATGATGATCTCGGCTTAAGCTGATGTACTGGCAGGAAGTACCGATATAGGTTCCATCACCTCAGAATGCCGAGGTAATAGAACCTAGGGGGCAGTTGTGGGGATATATTTTCTGAGTACCAACACGTGGCCAAGGTGACGCCAACGTGTCAGCTGAGGTGCCACGTGTCCTGGTCATGACGCCGAGGTTATCTCGGCGATGCCGAGGTTACCTCCGAAGATATCGAAATCCGAGATAAGCGGATAAGGCACAAGAGTCCTAAGAAGGAGGAAAACTTTAGTTGGGTAAGGATAAGACTCTTAGGGAGTTTATCCCAATCCTACTGGGAGTCCAAGATTAGCAGTAATCCTAAGTCCATTAGAGCTAGGCTCCTATGGGGACTAGGATTGAGTTAGCTATAAAAGAAAGGCACCCCCATGGGTCTAAGGTACGCAATTTATATTCTGAATAGTGAGATTAGCACTATTGATTATCTTTGAGAGATATACTGACTTGATCGTCGGAGTGCCCCCCGGTGGACGAATCACCGCCGAAATCTTCCCTTTCTGTTACAGGTTAGCCATGTGTCATCTATTCTGCCAGTACTCTCCAGCTGAATACTGAGTTGGCAGTGTGGTTGGAAAATTACCCACACAAACATAAATTAATTTTTTGAACATTGTAAAAAGGTAAATAAAGAAATATATTATCAATAATAATAATAACAAAAACATATTTTTATTTATCATGTAACGTCTCAACACTGCATTGATAATAGATATTAATAATAAAATTTATTACGATAATATAACAATAATATATCAAATAATAAGTAACAAGTGATCACAATAATTTTTTATAGTTATACAAAAGTAGCCAAAATTATATATATATGATCCATATTCAATTTTTATATGGTAAAACTTACACTTAATCTCAACTACACATTAGTTTTCTAAATCAATTCATCACCCAAACTATCTACTATTCTTTTAATATTCACCTTCTCAAAATCCACCCAAACAATGCTCTGGCCGAGCTCATCATCACCCTTGTTGTTGTCATGGTTACCACCTCCACTAACCATTATGCAATTCCGATCTAGTTTTTTTTTTTTTTTTTTTTTTTTTTTATCTTTGTAAATATAAAAAAGACAATGTTGTGGAAATAAAAAGATACCATTAGAGTTTTAAAGAGTTAAAAATGAAAAATAAAAAAAATGCTTGATTTTAGGTTTTCTTATTCCATATATGGGTGTTAAATTTTTTTTTTAAATCCATAAATTATGGAATAGTGTTCATTATTTAAAATTTTATTTATTGATGGGCAAGTCAATTAAATGATTTTAATTTTTTACAAATAAAAAATTTGAATTTTTTTTAAAGAAATTTAAAAAATGACAAAGTCATAAAGAACAATATAAGACGCATTATTCTATAAAAAATATAAAAAAAAAACTCATAACTATATTATCAATTCACATATATCAAAAGAAATAATAACAACAATATAAAAAACACACAAACATTCATACAAAAAAAAAAAAAAAAAAAATTCAAATCAACTCCCAAAACAAAGATAATTAACAGATATATTTTTATTATCAATTTAGTTGGAAAAAAAATATATTGGAAAAAAATATTCATATAGAGAAAAAAAAATGCTCACACAAAAATATAAATTTACAAAAAAAAAAAAAAATTACAAACAAACAAACTTGAAATAAGTTTGGACTTTTAGCAAAAAGAGAGAATAATCATTGCATCATTATATTTGGGGGGGGAGTTGGTTGGCTGGGCTGGAAAAAAGATAAAATATTTAGTATTTTAAAGAGAGAATTATATTGAATTGTTAATTTGATTGGGTTTTTAAAATTTTAGATTTATATTATTTTTAGAAAAGGTGAGAGTGGGACTTACCATATTATTTTGCATTTTGAAATTCAAAATTATAGATAATTAGTGTCTTTATTTTTTTTATTTGAATTGTTTTGATCAACATTATTTTTGAAAAGAGTGAGGGTAACTTATCATATTGTTTTGAATTTTAAAATTCAAAATTGTTGATAATTAGAACTTTTTTTATTTTTGGATTTTTAACCTAAGGAACTAACCAATAGATTTTGTAACACCCGCATCGTTTAATCCTTTGGAGTGTGTATTTAATTTCTTTATTTTTATCTTTTAGGAGTCTTTGGAGTTGTTGAATGTTGGTTTTGGGGGAGTGTGATCTGATTTAAACTCGTTGGGTTTGTTTGTTTGTGCTTATTCTTGTCAAAAAGTTTATTGGGAACTTAGAAATTCCATTTTGGGGTCGACACCAGCCTTCCTAAGGGTCATAATATCCACAACGTAAAGTTCTGAACTCATGTCAATCATGGCCTAACTCAAAGTAACCTCACTCTCCAGAAGGAAGTCTTCTCATGATCTACACCTTCCTCAATGTTGCGCCTTTTCGGTATCTGGCGAGCCTTATGCCTCAAAAAATAATTATTCAAATCGCGCATAGTTTAGAACAATTTCGCGTCATAGTGGAAAGTCAACCAAATCCTAGAAATGGTTAATCCTAAAAACTTTGTCTTAAAATACGCGACATTGATCCACTTTCTAAAAACAAGGGACTAGAGCCTTTGGCATTATCCTAGTGTCACGGCCTTGGAATTTCTGAACCAACCCTCAGTCTTTCCAAGCCAACTGTGCGACCTTAGATGCTTGTAACACGCGTTGCTCGCACCTAAGTAAGCCTTTTGTGGAAGGGAGCTAGGGGAATGCACACACAAGAGAGACTTGGAGAATACTTTGCTTATATTACTTGGGAGAAAGCTTACAACTCTTGGGTCTACTTCTTCTTAGTTTGGCCAAATGAGGGCCTCCCCTTTATATAGCCTTACATAGATTGTTCTAGAACTACTATGTTGGAGAGTGTTCTAGACACTTCCTCCTACTACCTCTAGTAGACTATTCCAGAACTATTCTAGATCTACATGGATGGAGGGGATTCTAGATCCTTCCCACATCCTCTACAAGACTTATGTACAAGCTTCTAGAGTTATATACAATGCTCTACAATATTCTATATTGTTCTAGAGTCTTCTAGGCAGTGCTCTTGTAGGCTCTCTTCTTGTAGCCATTCTAGAGAGTTCCAGAACCCTCTAGCATCTTCCTGGCCTTCATACTTTCTCAAGTCTTCCAGGAGCTTCCAAGCCATTTCACTAGTCTTTTTTTCTTGAGACTTCCTCCTGTTGGACAATTTGGTCTGGTCACGTTGGCGGGTCGTGACACTAGGCTCCTCATTATCTTGCGAAGCAGTCACGAATGTTTCCCTCTCAATCACCCCGTGATGAAGTGAAAAAATTTCACATTCGCTACCACGCAACTAAGAATGTAGAGTATTCTTCTCTAATGGAATAATCCACTAGTAGGCATATCGCTCCCACTGTCCCTAGGATATTGAAAATTTCCTTTCATTCTCTACTTGGCTACATAAAGCGCTATACTTAGAATTCTCTGTCTTATAGAGTTCCAAAACTCTATTCACGTCACATTTACTAAGAAAACTTTATGTGACTTAGGCCCTGTTTGTTAGAGCTTATTTGCAGCTTATTTCAGCTTTTAGCTTAATTTAACCTATTTTGATGTGTTTGGTTCAACTTAACAATACAACTTATAGCTTTTTGTAAGTCAAAAATCAACTTATTCTTTGAGTGGGGAAGGAGAAGCTTAATTTATAAGTCAAAAATCAGTTTATGTTCACAGCTATAAGCTATAAGCTGTTAAGTTATACGTTATAATCACTTTCCCACAGCTCTACCAAACGGGCCCTTAGTTACACTCCCACAAAGCTTCTTACCTAAAAGCATATGACCCGAAGGGTTTACATGACTGCATATAATAATGCGCCGCATGACCTTAAGCTGTTACAAGACAGCATACAATAATACGCCATAGAACCCTAGGTCTTAACTTCGCAACCTTATGAGAAGTAAAATAAAGATAGCTACTTAATGGTTACAGATCGCCCATAGATGGCTCCGCTAACCCCTTACTCAAATAGAGTGTAAAATCTTATACGGAAGGCACTTAGGCCAAGTTTGGCATGAAGCTAACAAGCCAAAAAGTCAAAAAGTTACTCAAAGAGTTAAAAAGTTATCACTATTCACCAAAAGTCAAAAAGTACGGCTGCACAACTCTCAATCCTAATTTTCCCCTACACACTAATTTATACAAATTTTTAATACACATTTTTCATAAAAAGTCAAAAAGTTAACCCAAACAACCATATTTTTTTCCTCAACTTTTTAGTCCAAAAAGTCAAAAAATACACTTATTTAGGACATCCCAAACAACCCCTTCACATATTGGTAATTATTCTTGATCATATGAACTCATTTATAATTTATCCTAAAAATTATGAAAGATTTTGTTATTTATTTTTAGTTAGGGACATAGGCAGCAAACTGAAGTGCAATTCCCAATTGGGAAACATATTGCGCCATCATCCACCTAACATAACAATACTTAATTCATTATCTCTACCACACCATTGCGTTGCTAAGTACTAAGAATAGTCAATTTTCTAAGCATCCATTTCTCTTCACAGAGCTTCCTAAAAACCAACTCAAATAGATAATCGTCACCTTGGTCAAAACTAAAAGCAGGAAAGCTCTTATCTAATTGATCTCGACCTCATAAGTGCAATGTCAAAAGTCATCTCAAAACTTTTGACTTATGAGAGATCAAATAGTCTTGACTAAGATGCGTATCGTAATCTATAAATGTGTCGAGATTGGGGCTAGCTATCATACCCTTACATATATCCAGTCACAAAAAACATAGTGGACCAAATGCACCAATATCGATGCCCTTCGGCGGCTTTCCTACTTGTACGCAACCATTGCGAACAAAGTTACATATTCACATGAGAGCAAGATGTCACAAGCGAGTGGGCCAGAGAGGGCCTACTCAAACCATCCATGTCGTCTTCTCATTAATGTGATTAAGTACAATAAGTCACCGGTTCATGAACAATGTCATAAACTAATTTTAATCATCCTAATGTGTGAGTTATCAAAGACAAATGTAAAGGTTTAGGCCCAACTAGGTAATGACTCATGACTAATTCATGTTCACTAGATCATAAAAGGATGTTATGGAGATATCAAGTGCGCCTGTATACACCCCATTTTTGACCGTCCTCAAGACTTGGACGTCAGTATTTGAACACTCGGTGATCATCCATGTTTGTGTTCGTCTTGAGTTCCTGGAGGTCTCGGCCACACGCTTGCCTCAGGATCTCTCGACTCGACTGTTTTGTGTTTGGTTTTGCACCAAACACTTGTGTTTTCCTTTTGAGGGGTAGGGAGTGGCTTGTGGGCCACCCCCATACCTCACCGGCGATGGCTTGAGACCACCGGCCATTGCTTTGTTGCCATCGGCCGTATGTTTGGTCAGTCGGCACTTTTTGTGGTCGGTCGACCATGTATTTTGCCATTTTGTCATTTTTGGCTGGCCGACCACTGTGCATCTGCTTTTGCAGATATTTTTATGCCAGCTGTGCTAGCTGGCATACACCTTGCACCCCCTCCATACACGTGTATGAAGGGATTTCACTCTTGCTTAGCTTGTCTTGTAAGCTTTGCAAGAGTGATCCTCTATAAGAGGAGGGCTTCTCCTCCCTCCTCAAGGGTTGGAGGGTTGAGTTCTAGAGGTTTGGATTAGGGTTAGCCATAGTGTATCTATTCTATCTCTATATCTCCCTCTCTTTGTGTATAAGTGTGTGTTTGTCCTTACTTTTGTGCACAAACACCTAGTTTTACACCTTACCTTGGTTGCTGAGGAGCCATTAGGTTGTTCTTGAAGTTTTGAGTTGGTTTTGAGCTAAGGAAAGCAACTGGAGTGCTGTTCTTGAAGGGGTCTACAAGGGTAAGAACTTTACCTTTAAATATCCCATTTTTGCATAGTCTTTTTTCCTACCTTGCATTTGTTTTTGAGCTTAGTGTATAACATATAAAATTCTTGTTTTTACTTTCTTAAAATAATTGTTTAAGGTTGCTTTGAGCTTTGGGGTTGTTTGACCCCGCTTAGGCCTTGTTTGGCCCCCATTTTGTGCTATTTTGGTGAGCTCCGGGACCACCTTGTTTGGGCCTACTCACCACTGAAATCTTGAGGGATTTCAGTGGTGGGGATGGTGTTTTAAGGTCCTAAGAAGGAGAGGGCCATCCCCTCTCCTTGTTGCCTTCAAAAAGTGCCATTTTAACCTCATGTGTGAGCACCATTTTTAAGTTCATGTTGGTATGTATTAAGTGTTATTTGTGCTTATTTTGTTATGATATAGCACTATTTTTAGTTGGTTTAGACACACCATGCATGCTTAGCATACTTGTCTTGTAATGCCATGAGTTTGCCTTAACATGCTTTGTGCTTTGAGCCTTGTTATAGCATGATTTTGGCCAAGCTTTGTGAAGCTTTTATGCATGATTTAGTATGCTTTAGCTCTATTTTTAATTGCTTTGGCCATGCTTGACCTGCCTTGTATAGCCACCTTGAATTTTGGCTTGCTAGCCTCGGGTGTGTGCGTGTTTAGCATGCATTGCTTAGCTTGTTTCAGTGGTTTGGCACCACTTATAGCATCATTTTAGTCCCCATGGTATGCTTGTATGCTTGCATTTGATGCTCCCTTAATGCTTTAAAAGGTTGTAGTCTTGTGCTCCAAGTTTGGCCTCTTTTGTATGCTTCCATGCGTAGGCCACTTAGAAGCTATCTAGGCGTGTCCTTAGCTTTGTTTAGGTCTGCCTTGGGACTACTTTAAGTCCTCTTAGCCTTGTGAGGCTTGGTTGGTATGGCCATGGTTTAAGCTCCTTGGCTTAACTTGAGTTTTGGACATCATTGCATGCTTAGTTTGTCTTGTTTACTTGGTTTGGCACCTTTTATAACATGATTTCAGAGCTTGCTATGCATGCCATTAGTCCATGATTGTCCTCCCTTTTAGTGTGCTTAAAAGTTGCCTTTTGATGCTTAGGAACTGGATCATGTATGCATACATGCTTGTATGTGCATTTGGCCCAATTTCCTTAGCCTTTGGCCACTGTTTGGGCTTAGTAGAGAGCTGTCCACCTTGGTATGAGTCCATTGTTCGCGTGTTGTTTCATGCTCGCCTTGTGTGTTGTTGAATACTTGGCCTACCGCATGTGTTTCATGCTTGAATCATAGTGCATTTGTCATGCATTCTCATCTTTGTTTTGATTGCTTAACATGCCACATTTTTTGCATATTTGCTTGTTGGCATTGCATCTTGCATGTTCAATTAGCTTGCATACTTGTTATATGCTTTCCATGCTTGCCACATGTTCATGTTGCCTACTTAGTTTCCACGCCTAGGGTGCATTGCATTGAACATGCATGCCTTGCCTCTTGAAATCAAGTGATAGAGGTTGGGCCTTTATGTGCTTATTTGGTTTGCATTTCATTTGACATGAAAGTTCACAACTTGGTTTCTTGGGCCATCACGCATTGAAATGCGCGATTGGTGGTCCGAGAATAGAGTACTATCCCCCTTTGAGTCATAAACATGATAAGGGGTGTATTGGTGCACATATTTGCTTGAAATGCATTGCCATGCCTTGTTTTACCCTCTGTAGCTGTCAAAACAAGTTCTGCAGGAAGCTTTGGCCGGTCGACTACATCAAGTGCCGATCGACCAATTATTGATGAGTGATAACTCCATAGATGGTCGATGACCACTTCTATTTGGCCGGTGACCATTCCTCATGGCCGGTGGCATTCCCCAGTGTTCATAAGGTATACCTCGGGAATTGTGCCATTTTCAGAGGAGCAGAGCAGGGAAAACAGAGGCAGCTTGTGCATGGCATTGGATTTCCGGGCGAAGCCAATCTGAGCACGCGTGCATCACTCTTCCCGAGGCCTTTTAATGCTTTCCTTAGCTTAATTGATTTGTTAATTAATTAGGTGGTTAGTAAATTATTTAATTAGCTTGTAGGTTAATTAAAGTGTATTATTCTTTTGGTCCCTCCGAGCGAGGGCGAATTTGTAATAAGTGTGGGTGTGTGTGTGCATGTCTTCCAACCCCACTTATTTCTCCCTTTTACTTACCTACTTTGATGGTTAGTATTAGGGCATGTTTAATTTAGCATACCTTATGCTATGCATGCGTGCATCATTCATTAGTCTTGCATGCACTAGGCTCGACGCATCATGCTAACTGCATAGTATTTCAATTCCAAACTTGAATACGTGCATCGAGTTGTCGCATTTCACATGTCATCCTTAGATTAGCCGAGCCTGTTCTAATGCCATTCAGTATGCGTTGCATTAGCCATTTGTTAACTTGAACTAGGATCATGCATGATTACTAACTAGTTCATTGCATTGGGATAGAGTACCTTGCAAGTATTTATGCTTTAGCATCTCGCATGAGTGTGAATGTTAACATGACAACATGCTTACCATGTGGCCATGTGCTTATGTGATATTACTGCCTGAATGCCTGTGGGTGAAGGTTGGATTGTTTGAGTTGGAACAACTCATTGAAATCTGTGTTTTAGCCTACTCGTGAGTAGCAGATTTCAAATCATTTCCAAACAAACGGATATGCGATGTTTTGTTCCAAATTAGGCGATCTAGTCTATACTTTTGTGCTGTGCGCATCACATAGTAAATCTAGGCTAATAACCGGAATAAGAACGCATAATGTTTTCAAAACAAGATATCATGGTTAGTAGAGGCCGATCTTCGGATCGGGTGAGAGGGGGTGCTCATAGCTGACCTTCCCCAATTGTACCCAAGTTCCCGAGCCGAGGCAACTTTGGTGATGACGGACACGTGGCCTTAGGAAAACGAGTCAGGGTTTCCTAAATTCCCCCAAAATAAAATATTTAAGTGGCGACTCTGTATCTAGCAAAGCAGTCCATATTTGGCACTTTTTTACAAAAATCTATTTTTCAAAACGATTTGCTGGATTTGGACTCTTTGGTTCAGATTAAGAACTGTGACAATTTGAGTCCGAACTGTAGTAAGCCCAAATAAACAAATCGGGATTTCCTTCCTGGGACGTTCGGGGACGGCTATAGTTTCTGGCGACTCCGCTGGGGACTTAGAGAGCTTGACTCAAACTTGTGATATCTTGTTTTGATTTCACTTGTGTGTTTCTTTTCATTGCATGTGCATTGGTGCGCCTAGGACACCGTGTTTGCCGTTTGCTATTCCTGAGCGGTTAGCCTGAGGCTGCGTGCCATAAGGTTGACCGGTTACGGGCTCTGCCACGATGGGAACACAAACCCCGGTTGTCACTGGGGTGCCCTTTTCGACCATTCAACCTAGTGCATATCGAAATATGTACTGACTATTCCAAACTAGAACAGGTTGCTTACCCGATTTTAGGTTGTTTGAAGCCGCTGCGTGCATAGTGAAACCCTAGCTCCTGACAAAATAGGACAGGGAAACCCTACCCCAACATAGGGGTGTTTTGGTTCTCATTTACTTGCTATGTGCTTTTAGAGTGTTTCTCTACAGGAACGCACATGTCAGTTTCCATGTTTAGTACCAGGCCTGAGGGCATCAGCATCAGTGTTTTGGGGAATCAGTTATATCTGCGGGTATCAGATTTAGTTTTTTGGGGCAGTGATTTTGGGGAACAGTGATCAGTAGTAGAGTACAGTTATTCAGCTATGTCCGTGTCTGTTCCGTTTGGGCTGAAATGCTGCGTGTTTTCTCTTTCAGTTCAGAGATTTAGTACAGAATAACCAGTGTTCTCCCTTACTGAGGCAAGACAGATATCTGATCCATCAATCAATCGGTTGCGTCAGTCACCGTTCAAGTTCAGCGGACTTATGATGACACAAAATTCGGAGGAGATTGTGGTTATGACAGCCGCGTTGGACCGAGGAACCATCTTGCGGGATGAGCCCAATGTCAAAATACCACATCCACCCAGGTCGCCTGCCACGCGCCCGATCTGGGAGCCCCAGTTGTTTTAAGCTCGTGAGCCCACCGCGTTTGAATTGATGGGAATGATCGGCGACCTCCAAAGATCTATGGCCGATCTGGCCTATGGAATGTCGGCTTCGCCACCAGCTGCACCATATGCCAGGAATTTCATACCACAAGAGTCCCTACTACTGGGACGAATTGTGATCGAGCTCTGCCAGCCTGAGGCTGTCCCAAGCTATGGCAATGACATGTCAACAATAACCGGGTTCCGCTCTGATATAGCTGCCCAAACCCTCAATCAGGCTGAGGCTAGAGGTAAGAATAAAGTGGGAACAGATACTGATCCTGTTGAACAACTGCTGTGGGCAGTCGAGGCTTTGAAAGCCGGGGGGATGAATAAGCAGCAAGTATTCGCAGTCATGACTAAAGCTGTGGATGATGCTTTCCCCACTCCAGCCGAGGGCAGTTCAAGCCAGGCGGAAAATCGGGATAGGCCCCGTCATGCTAGAACAGTTCCTTCCGCTCCCAACCCTACACCAGGAAAAGATCAGAAAGCCAAGGCAGTGCCTGCCGACCCTTTCGCTAGTGCGTCTAGCAAGAACCCTCAGACTTCGAAGTACCTACCTCGAGGGCGCAGAGTCTTTCACGCCCTCTACATGCCTTTGTCTAGGGTATTTCAAATTTTGGCTAAAAAGGGGCATCTTAAACCCCTCGAAGCTCGACCTCTCCCGAAGAATCTCCCTTTTAGACATGATGCTGCCTTGTACTGCGCATACCACCAGCAAACCGGTCACAGCACTGATGGTTGTTTCCGCCTTCGCCACGAAGTGCAAGATTTGATCGACAATGAGGTCATCCTCCCACCTACCTCAGCAAAGTCTGTCACCACCGAGTTGTTGGACTTTGAGGATACTGCAAGTATGTGATCAAGGGTTGGACCACCTACGGGTGGTGCTTGGTGTATTTCAGATGTGGCGTTTGGCATGCACTGTCGGGAGCATTTGCGAATGCAGTTTTGTAATTTCTGGCTTGGGTGTTGAGTTAGTTCTTTGTTTTGTTTTGGGTCTGTCTCATTGTCTTGAGTCAATCTTTTTGCTTAAGGGTCTGTCTTGTTGTGTCGAGTCAGTCCCACTGTATAGAAATCAGGTGATTCCAGGGTTGTTGCCTCGGATATCATTATTTTGTTTTGTAATTATCCTTTTGCTTTCTTTTGAGTCTGTCTCTGCTATGGAGCCAGTTGCAACCAGGGAATCTGAATGAAACGGCTGCGGCTATCATGTTTCCGTGCTTATTGCTACTTTGAGCTAGTTGTGCCAGAGTATTTGAATAAAACAGCGAAGCATCTCACTTACTCTTCTGCACCTCGAATTCATTACATTGACCTAAGTTTTTCAAAACTTTTTTAACACTATGGTGATGAAAACAAAGAGGAAGGAATTCCTTGGGATTTGCAAAACTTTTATCATTTGACAGAAAGAGAGGCGTGCTAAGCCCTTAATGATTGAAATCATGTTTGTTAATGTGAGTACTGAGAAGGACCCTAGCTTAATCCAGATTGGTTCCGCACTATCTTCAGCGCGAGCGATTTGTCGCTTTCTTAAAAACTTTCAAAAACAAAATGCTTTACGCAGTCCTGCGAAGACTTGTGTGGAATCACTCTTGAGATTGTACAGCTTAGGATCACTCTCAGCCGCAAGACTTGAGCCCTTGCTTTCAAACCTTGGACCTTAGTTCAGAATGTTCAACGGTCAACTACAACATGAGGCCTGCGTGGCCAAATTTGAAGCAACCCTCGAACAAGAGGCCAAGAAAGTCAGATCAAGAAGATCAGACCAGAAGAAGCTTGCAAAGCTAAATCAGAAGCACCCCTCGAACTAGGGGCAAAAATGTCCGATGTGCTTGAAGAGTCGAAGATGGATCTTTCTGTAAATCAATACAATAGCCACTCTCCTGAATACGGATGACTTCAAAACCCTAAAACCATTTGGCATGGACTTGTTACGGTTTTACCCTTTGAGAGGCTTGCTGGGTCGAAAACCTTGAAGGGCGACCCAGGCAAAAATTAGAGTAAGAGAAAAATACAAAAAAGAAAGAAAAGAAAAAAAAAGGGAAGAGAAAGAAAAAATGCAAAAGAAAGAAAAGATAAAAAAAGAAAAAGGAATGAAAAGATACAAAAAAGAATGGAAAAGAAAAGAAAAACAAAGCTCGCAAGGTTGAAAACCCAGATGGGCAGCCTTGGCAAAAGTTAGAGCGTAAAAAAGTGAGGGTTAATACACGAGTGTACCTTCTCCGAGCTACGTAAGGCTTGATTCCCATGTTTGGGATACGTAGGCAACTTCATCCTGAAATCCAGCCCCACGCACTTTCAAAGTGACTGTGTCCATATATTGGTTTTGACCATCTTCGTCTTCTCTGTATCCGAGAGTCCGGTTGCAATCATCACTAATGAGGACTAACTACAGCATGCTGCGGCGTTATCCAAACAATGGGTAACTTTCCGTTGCCATGAGTCGCCATCCAAACCAGGGGCAACTTTCCGTTGTCGTGCTGTGCCCTTTGGGACAAGGGGCAATTTTCCATTGCCTCCGATCCGAGGTTATGCATCTCGAGAGTAAGTTCCGTGCTCGTTGAGTAGTGACCGTTTGCGAAAATAGTTTTTGAGAATTTTTTTTACTAAGGTTGACTATTTTCTCAAAAATTATTCCATCTTTTCCAAAACTGGACCATTTTTTTGGACCCAAAAAAGGAAAATTTTTAGTGCTCATAGCCTGACTTGCATGATTTTAAATCAGAAAATCGAACAAATATGTTAATCTAACTCTCATTTCGGTCAAAATTGTTTTAATAAAAAATCAAAACAAAAAATGGTCGAAATGATAAACTAGAGGCACAGTTGAATAGGCTCCCTGTTCTTCCCCCATCGCCAGCATACTTACCAAAAAGGGCACAGCTGAAGCTGTCATTAAAGGGCTGAAAGCTCTCTTAACCTCCGAGCAACGAGGTATCGAGCCAAGTGCGAAGGACGAACTGGAATGGATCAAGATACTCCACTCCCTTATCAAGAACATCGCCGAGACGTCACCGGAGGAAATAGCCGTGAGTTAATAGTGTTGGGCATGAACCCACAACCTCTTGTTTATCCATCAACCACCCTGGGGAGAGACGAAAAATGAGAGGTTGAAGAATAGAGAGGTGTGTGATGAGAGAAAAGTGAGCAAAAGGGTTTTGAGAGAAAAACCGAGCCTGAGGGCCGAGTGATGTGAGAATCACAAATGAGAAGAGGGTGGGAGATAATACCTGAAGAAACTGGCTCCTTGTGATCTAAGAGGCCTCTCGTATCGGCAACACGTCTGTGTGTCGTGTCTTTTGTTTTGTTTACCTTAACTCTTGTTTTGGGTCTGTTCCGAGCGTGTCTCGTTGTGTTTAGGTTGTTTACCTTTTGTTTTTCGTTATTGAGTCTTTTTCACTGTGTTCAGTCATAGGCTCAATACCTGGTTGAAAACCCTTTTCTCAAATCGTTTTGTGCTCAAAGTGCTGTGACATTCTCCACATTTCTACAAAACAGATTTCAATTGTTTGTTCAGAATGGGCCATGTGCAGGTAAACAGAATACTGTGTCATGAGCTTTGAGTTTAGAATGAACCGTTTATATGAGCTGTGTGGATCCGCTGTGTGCAGAATAAACCGAGCGCTGTGTTATGGGCTGTATGTTCAGAATGAGCAGTGGGTTGTGCAAGTTGTTTTGTCGATAGCTGGTTCGTTACCTGATTATTACAATACAAGTGTTTGATTTTCAGACAAAAGATCAATCTCATTTACATTGTCGTGTAATATGATGTGATGCAATGCGATGCGATGTATGAAATACACAAATGCAACACTTTTTCAAACAAAAAGCTTGTTTCATTTCATTATCTTTTCAAGTACAAAGTTTTGAAGAAAATAAAACCTGCCTGCGGCAGTACGAGGTACTCAAGCTACCAGCAAAAAGAAAAAGTAAAACAAAAAGAAGAAAAGCAGCAAAAATCTAGATCAACATCGATCATCTCAGGCCTGAGGGTCTGTCCTTGTCCTCTTTCTGGACGAAGGTCCAGGAGCATCGTCATCGGCTCTGCCATCTGAGCCCGAGTCTGAGTCATCTCTAGTCTCCTCCTCAGATGACTCTGCCTCTGCCTCTGCCTCAGACTCATCATCATCGGGAACTGGTGCCCGAGAGCTACTCCCAACATGAGTGCGCCTCACTTTGGTGCGGGGAAATACTGTGCCACCTCGCCCTCCTCCTCGAGCGGGAACGGAAGGCCCAGCTGAAGCACCTCCTACGGCCGACATCTGGAATGGAGGCTGAAAAGTACAAATGGCAAATGCATCAGTATGCTACGCAAAGCAGGGTATGAATGCCGAATACAGTGTGTAAGTACAGTGTATGACTGTTGTGAGCAATGTATCAGTACAGAGTGTAGTGTGTAAGTACAGTGTATGAATACCGTGAGCAGTTTATGAATACAGAATGCAGTAACTGAGTGCAGTGTATGAATGCCGTGAGTAATGCTATGAATAGTCTGTGGGATACAGTGTATCGAATGCTGTGAGGGCCGTATATCAAGTACTGTGTTGATGGTGCGATGCATCAGATTATGCAAAGTTTGAGATGATGGTCGAAAGAACGTACCGGGATACTGTAAATGGCCAGCAGGTCAAAGCTTCGTTGTAGCATCCCCATCATGGAGGCGTTCAACTCCAGGGACTGGCGCGTATACTCTGATGAAGCCTACAAAAGTGTTAGAAGTATCAGTATTCTGCAGAATATCAAAGAGAAATGAAGTGAAATGACTGTATAAAATGCAGTAGTACATACCGGAGTCAAGTCGTAGAAACCGACTAGCTTATGATCAGCCGGAGGGGGAGCAAAGGGGATCTGATACATCTCCCCACTCTGCCCTCTGTATGTCATCATCGTGGGCAACGCCAACCATCCAACTCCCCGCCCTCTCCGAGGCCCACTCCTACCACGGGCCCGAGCCATCCTAGGTGCTCCTGCCCCTGCTCTTGCTCTCGCTCTAGCCCCTGGCGCTGCAGGCCTCTCTCTCTCAGCTCGACGGCCACTGCTTAGAGGCCGCATGATGTAGGTCTGGACGTACTATGCGTAGTCGCCCTCGCCCCTGAAGCCCTCCGCCTCCCATCCGATTGTGTAATCGGCCATCTCATGTGAGGGATATCTCTCTCTCTGCCTCATGTCGATGGGAGGTGGACCCGGAGCTATCTGCTCTAGTAAACCTAAGGTCTGACGCAGGAAGCGCTCGCCCAGGTACCAAGCCCGACAGACCGGGCCCTCCAGTAGAATCCTGAACCTGGCAGTCTCCTTAGCACCAGCATACCGCTCCCGAACTGCGGCTGGTAACAGAGCCCAAGGCTGCCAGATTATTGAAAGGATAATGCAAAGCGAAGGTTGGAATAAACTCTGAAAGTTGAACATACCTCTGCGGTGGTGATGGTGTCGAAATAGCGGAGGAAGAATATGAAACACTCCCGAGGTCTCTGGACGCATCTCATGTCAAAGCGATGGAAGAATGGAATGCCGATGGGGGTCTCCTCGTCCGGCACTGGGGCAAGCCTCGGGAAGTAGGCATAGACCCACAACTGCAGAGCAAATATCAGTATGCTTATCAGATAAAGTAGAATGCAGAATAAAGTAGAAATCACGGAACCGTGTATTATGTAGTGAATTATGCACGGTGTACAGTGTGTGCAGTATATAGTCAGTGTAAAGCAGATTATATGTGTGCCGTGTGTATAGTATATAACCAGCGTGAGGCAGACCGCAGTGTGTGCCGTGTACAGAATACAGATAGTGTAGAGTAGAAATGTAAAACATAGAAAGAGAACGTACCTCCCAAGCCCGCCAGTAGCCTCCAAGCAACTGTCTACTGAGGCAAGAGGATGAACTCATATAGCCGTACAAGGTGGCCAAGCCGGCGCCGCCCCAGTCATAAAGGCGGATCCGTGTGACGTCCACCAAAGCGCTCAGCAAACAGAGAGGCACGGTATTAGCCCAGTCGGCGAAGAGGGTTGTCCCCAGCAAGAACATGAGGAAGCCGCGTGCATACCGCTCCGCCTCCTCCTGAACCATTGGTGCCTCCTCTGCTAAAGCTGGCTGAATCCGAAAGTGGTCCTCGAACCATGTGTATCTGACGAAGCCTGGATGAGCAAGAGGTGGTAGGTTGCCTAGCAAGTACATCTGAGCGGCCTCCCACTCTACTATGTCTGTATCGAAGGGGATCGAGTCACCTTTTACCCCGATGGTGGTGAGCATCGAGAAGTCGATGGGAGTCATCGTCATGTCTCCCGTGGCGGAAAAGTGGAAGGAATCGGTGGTGTCCCACCACCTCTCCACCAGAGCGGCAAGCAAAGGCCTGCTCGCAGTAAGGCGCGACAGTCCCCTGCAAAAAGTGCCAAAGCCGGCCTGATCAACAATATGGCGAACCGTGTCCGGTAGCTCCATATACCATCCACGGGCCATGACATTCCCATACCC
Source organism: Camellia sinensis (assembly GCF_055761805.1). Lineage (NCBI taxonomy): Eukaryota > Viridiplantae > Streptophyta > Magnoliopsida > Ericales > Theaceae > Camellia > Camellia sinensis. The sequence goes on along the minus strand of NC_138967.1, from coordinate 104,142,459 downwards.
TCGGAAGGCATGGGAAACCCCCTGTGGTCAAAACAAATAGTTGTAAAGTAATATTCAATATACAGTTTTGAAGAGCATTCAGAATTGGTAACAATACAGCGTGTGTGCACGTTTTCAGATTCAAACAGATAGCCGGTGCCGGTGTGCTCGAGGTGAACTGCAGCATATGATGTATCAGTGTGTTCAAGTGGTTCAATACAAATACAGTGTGTGTGCACGTTTTCAGATTCAAACAGATATCGGGTGCCAGTGTGCTCGAAGTGAACTACAGCATATGATGCGTAAGTGTTTTTGAGGTGGTTCAGGACAGATACAGTGTGTGTGCACGTGTTCAGATTCAAACAGACATCGGGTATAGGTGGACTCACAGATGAACTACAGTGTGTAATATATCGGTGTATCTGGGCTAAGCAGTTAAAGAACAGAATCAACTATCGCAGTTATGTTCTACATTGCGGAAAATAAAACAGAGGGAAGGCTGTACCTCAGAAGCGCTGTAAGATAGATGTGACTCTGGCTCGCGCAGAAGAAGCTCTCGTGGAACGCCCCTATTAAAAGTCCTGAGCTGGCGAAGACCGTCAAGGGGTAGTACGTGAATCGCCGGCCTGTAGGTCGCCGGGTCGAACGGTCGGACACTGAGAGGCAAGAGCTCGGCCTGGGGGTCCATCTCCTGCTCCGGAGGAGTCCCGCCTTGTGGAATATCATCTGCCATGCCGAGAAGGGTATGAAAACGGTCAGAAGAGAGAAAACCGGGCAAGAATATGAAAAGTCAACCGAAAAGTCAAACCCGGGAGGGTGAAAAATGGCCGGAAAAGCCGGGGTATGGAAAAGGCACAAAGACCAAGGAAAACTTGGGGGAAACAAACCCCAAGTGGTGGAAATCGAGAAAAGTACACTGAAACGGAGATTTGTTCGGTTCAAAGTATTCGAAACGCGAAGGAGCTCGCGAATCGAATGACGAAACGGGCTCTAAAATGCAACAAAAGCGTGGATCGAAGGTTAAAAAAACACCTAGAGGGAGAGGGGAAGAAATTTTGAGCAAGAGGAAGTGAACAAAATAGGGTTTAAACCCCTATTTTAAAAGACCCATGCCAAAATGTCCAAACTGCCCCGATTCAGGCAGATTAGGCCGGTCGGCCACACTGTTGGTCGGTCGGCCAAATATTTGGCCGATATACTTTTTTGGTGGCCGATGGATGGCCGGTGACCTCCTCCGATGGCCGTTAAACCTCCTGCACCTTTGTTTGGGTCTTTGATGTGATTTGGGGCCTCCATTGCTCAACACAGTGCAAGAGAGTGCATTTCTGAAGCTCAACCGGACTCCGTTTTGACCTCGAACCGTGTTTTCTGTGCGTAGCACTCAAATACGTGCGCGGCATATCCTTTTTGTATCCTTTTGTCTCCTGAGAGATTCGAAAGTTGCCCCACGTGCATACGTTACAACGCTTTGTCGTAAACGCACGTTGAGTTATACGTCATTCCACTCGCATTGTCATGCGCATGCCATACTTGCATTAGTATACATCTTCTTTATGTCGCATTGTCATGCACACTTCACATGCATTGTCATGCATTTCGAGTGACTCGTGTCGTCACACATTCGAGTTCACATGCATTGTCATGCATTTCGAGCGACTCGTGTCATCACACATTCAAGTTCACATGCATTGTCATGCATTTCAAGAGACACGCATTGTCGCACATTCAAGGTCATGTGCATTGTCATGCCTTTCAAAAGACGCGCGTTGTCGTGCATTCAAGATCACATACATCATCATGCACTTTTCATGCATTTGAAAAAAAGAGAGCAAAAAAAATATATATATATGCATGCATCATCATGCACTTTTCATACATTTAAAAAAAAAAAAAACAAAAAAATAAAAAACTTTACATATGTCATGCATCATTGTATATATTGCATTGTCACGCATCATTGTAAATAGTGCATATGTCATGCATCCCTTGTATATAGTGCATATTGCATGGATTCACTGTAAATATTGCATTTACATACATTCCATTGCATATTGTAAATATTGCATTGTAGCTTGCATGCATTCATTGCATCACCTGCATCCACGGCTTGCGCCTTTCCATGTTGAGCTTGGTCTGGTATGTGTCCATATTTTTCACGTCGAAGCACAGTTATGATATTATGTGTACACGCCTATTCCACTGCTGGTATTGTGGTTTGAGGGTGACGGCACCGTTTCTGTGTTAGACACGGTTTGTATGTGTCCATGCCTTTCCTAGGCAAGATACGGTTTGGCTGTAGGCCTTATCCATTGTGTATATTACATTGTAGTGTAATTTGTTGTGTCCAGCATTTAGGATCACGGTCTTTCCTCAGCAGAGCATGCCTCACTTATGTCATTCCACCCAATTACTTGTTCTTGTGTCCGTCTACATTATTCATAGTTCTGCATGTGTACGCGCCTATTCCACTGCTGGTATTGTGGTTTGAGGGTTGCGGCACCTTTTCTATGGTAGACAGACTTTGCATCTCCATCATCTTTATGATATTTGTGTGGTTTTGAACCGCTTATGGTTTGATTATGTTTCAAATGCATTGCATATTATTTGCATTGTTTTTACATTGTTTTGTAATTTTGCATATCATTTGCATATCATCGCACTGTTTTGTGCACCTTGCTCGCATTTCGCATGCATTTCAATTGCGCTATTTTGCGCATCGCGCTATCTTGCGCACCTCATTCGCATTTGTTAGTGTATTGCGTTGTCACGCAGCTTTCAATTGCATTGTTGTGCATGTTACTAACAATATTGTACTTGTTAAGTTTCTCTCTTTTACAGGCGCGATATTGTATGTACGGTTCATTTGAAGCCGGTGCAACCAGACGAACCGGACAGGTATTGTATTCTCCTCGTGAAACGTAACGAGAATTACATAATTCTCTTACATCCTTTCTGCATTGTAGTGTAGTTGGATTTATGTTGGATTGCTTAAACTGTTGCATTTATTGTATGTATATGCTTCGTTACAGCTTTCTTTGCATGATCATAAGTTATGCTCAGCTTCTTGCATTGTCAGCTGCATTTTTGCCCCTGCCTTCGGGCGCATATCTTTATTGTCTTGTTTGCTTTGTCTAAGTCTTCGGCCTTGTCAAAAATGGGTCATCTCTGGGATTTGACACTCACTCCCGTCATTGTTATGACTTTCGAGTTCTGTCAAAGAGGGGCAACTGTAGACACCCCATTTTTGACCGTCCTCAAGACTTGGACGTCACTATTTGAACACTCGGTGATCATCCATGTTTGTGTTCGTCTTGAGTTTCCGGAGGTTTCGGCCACGCACCTTGCCTCAGGATCTCTTGACTCGACTGTTTTGTGTTTGGTTTTGCACCAAACACTTGTGTTTTGCTTTTGAGGGGCAGGGAGTGACTTGTGGGCCACCCCCATACCTCACCGGCCATGGCTTGAGGCCACCAGCCATTGTTTTGTTGCCATCAGACATATGTTTGGTCGGTCGACACTCTTTATGGTCGGTCGACCATGTATTTTGCCATTTTGTCATTTTTGGCTGGCCGACCACTGTGCATCTGCTTTTGCAGATATTTTTATGCTAGCTGTGCTAGCTGGCATACACCTTGCACCCCCTCCATACACGTGTATGGAGGGATTTCACTCTTGCTTAGCTTGTCTTGTAAGCTTTGCAAGAGTGATCCTCTATAAGAGGAGGGCTTCTCCTCCTTCCTCAAGGGTTAGAGGGTTGAGTTCCAGAGGTCTAGATTAGGGTTAGCCATAGTGTATCTATTTTATCTCTATATCTCCCTCTCTTTGTGTATAAGTGGTGTTTGTCCTTACTTTTGTGCACAAACACCTAGTTTTACACCTTACCTTGGTTGCTGAGGAGCCATTAGGTTGTTCTTGAAGCTTTGCGCTGGTTTTGAGCTAAGGAAAGCAGCTAGAGTGCTGTTCTTGAAGGGGTCTACAAGGGTAAGAACTTTACCTTTAAATATCCCATTTTTGCATAGTCTTTTTGCCTACCTTGCATCTGTTTTTGAGCTTAGTGTATAACATATAAAAGTCTTGTTTTTACTTGTTCAGAATAGTTGTTTCAGGTTGCTTTGAGCTTTGGGGTTGTTTGACCCCGCTTAGGCCTTGTTTGGCCCCCATTTTGTGCTATTTTGGTGAGCTCCGGGACCACCTTGTTTGGGCCTTCGCACCACTGAAATCTTGAGGGATTTCAGTGGTGGGGATGGTACTTTAAGGTCCTTCATCCCCTCTCCTTGTTACCTTCAAAAAGTGCCATTTTAGCCTCATGTGTGAGCACCATGTTTAAGTTCATGTTGGCCATGTCCTAAGTGTTATTTGTGCTTATTTTGTTATGATATAGCACTGTTTTGAGTTGGTTTAGACACACCATGCATACTTAGCATACTTGTCTTGTAATGCCATGAGTTTGCCTTAACATGCTTTGTGCTTTGAGCCATGTTATAGCATGATTTTGGCCAAGCTTTGTGCTTTAGCTCTGTTTTTAATTGCTTTGGCCATGCTTGACCTGCCTTGTATAGCCACCTTGAATTTTGGCTTGCTAGCCTCGGGTGTGTGAGTGTTTAGCATGCATTGCTTAGCTTGTTTCAGTGGTTTGGCACCATTTATAGCATCATTTCAGTCCCCATGGTATGCTTGTATGCTTGCATTTGATGCTCCCTTAATGCTTTAAAAGGTTGTAGTCTTGTGCTCCAAGTTTGGCCTCTTTTGTATGCTTCCATGCATAGGCCACTTAGATGCTATCTAGGCATGTCCTTAGCTTTGTTTAGGTCTGCCTTGGGACTATTTTAAGTCCTTCCAGCCTTGTGAGGCTTGGTTGGTATGGCCATGGTTTAAGCCTCTTGGCTTACCTTGAGTTTCGGACATCGTTGCATGCTTAGTTTGTCTTGTTTACTTGGTTTGGCACCTTTTATAACATGATTTCAGAGCTTAGTATGCATGCCATTAGTCCATGATTGTCCTCCCTTTTAGTGTGCTTAAAAGTTGCCTTTTGATGCTTAGGAATTGGATTATGTATGCATACATGCTTGTATGCGCATTTGGCCCCATTTCCATAGCCTTTGGCCACTGTTTTGGCTTAGTAGAGAGCTGTCCACCTTGGTATGAGTCCATTGTTCGCGTGTTGTTGCATGCTCGCCTTGTGTGTTGTTGAATACTTGGCCTACCGCATGTGTTGCATGCTTGAATCATAGTGCATTTGGCATGCATTCTCATCTTTGTTTTGATTGCTTAACATGCCACATGTTTTGCATATTTGCATGTTGGCATTGCATCTTGCATGTTCAATTAGCTTGCATACTTGTTATATGCTTTCCATGCTTGCCACATGTTCATGTTGCCTACTTAGTTTCCACGCCTAGGGTGCATTGCATTGAACATGCATGCCTTGCCTCTTGAAATCAAGTGATAGAGGTTGGGCCTTTATGTGCTTATTTGGTTTGCATTTCATTTGACATGAAAGTGCATAACTTGGTTTCTTGGGCCATCACGCATTGAAATGCGTGATTGGTGGTCCGAGAATCGAGTACTATCCCCCTTTGAGTCATAAACATGATAAGGGGTGTATTGGTGCACACATTTGCTTGAAATGCTTTGCCATGCCTTGTTTTGCCCTCTGCTGATGTCAAAACAGGTTCTGCAAGAAGCTTTGGCTGGTCGACTACATCAAGTGCCGATCGACCAATTATTGATGGCCGATAACTCCATAGATAGTCGATGACCACTTCTATTTGGCTGGTGACCATTCCTCATGGCCAGTGGCATTCCCCAGTGTTCATAAGGTATACCTTAGGAATTGTGTCATTTTTAGAGGAGCAGAGCAGGGAAAACAGAGGCAGCTTGTGCATGGCATTGGATTTCTGGGCGAAGCCAATCTGAGCACGCGTGCATCACTCTTCCCGAGGCCTTTTAATGCTTTCCTTAGCTTAATTGATTTGTTAATTAATTAGGTGGTCTGTAAATTATTTAATTAGCTTGTAGGTTAATTAAAGTGTATTATTCTTTTGGTCCCTCCGATTGAGGGCGAATTTGTAATAAGTGTGGGTGCATGTGTGTATCTCTTCCAACCCCCACTTCTTTCTCCCTTTTACTTACCTGCTTTGATGGTTAGTATTAGGGCATGTTTAATTTAGCATACCTTACGCTATGCATGCGTGCATCATTCATCAGTCTTGCATGCACCGGGCTCGGCGCATCATGCTAACCGCATAGTATTTCAATTCCAAACTTGAATATGTGCATCGAGTTGTCGCATTTCACATGTCATCCATAGATTAGCCAAGCCTGTTCTAATGACATTCAGTATGCGGTGCATTAGCCATTTGTTAACTTGAACTAGGATCATGCGTGATTACTAACTAGTTCATTGCTTTGGCACGGAGTACGATGTAAGTATTTATGCTTTAGCATCTCGCATGAGTGTGAATGTTAACATGACAGCATGCTTACCATGTGGCTATGTGCTTATGTGATATTACTGCCTGAATGCCTGTGGGTGAAGGTTGGATTGTTTGAGTTGGAACAACTCATTCAAATCCGTGTTTTAGCCTACTCGTGAGTAGCAGATTTCAAATCATTTCCAAACAAACGGATATGCGATGTTTTGTTCCAAATTAGGCAATCTAGTCTATACTTTTGTGTTGTACGCATCACATAGTAAATCTAGGCTAATAACCGGAATAAGAATGTAGAATGTTTTCAAAACAAGATATTATGGTTAGTAGAGGCCGATCTTCGGATCGGGCAAGAGGGGGTGCTCATAGCTGACCTTCCCCAATTATACCCAAGTTCCCGAGCCGAGGCAACTTTGGTGATGACGGACACGTGGCCTTAGGCAAACGTGTCAGGGTTTCTTAAATTCCCCCAAAATAAAATATTTAGGTGCCGACTCTGTATCTGGCAAAGCAGTCCATATTTGGCACTTCTTTACAAAAATCTATTTTCCAAAATGATTTGCCGGATTTGGACTCTTTGGTTCAGATTAAGAACCGTGACAATTTGAGTCCAAACTGTAGTAAGCCCAAATAAACAAATCGGGATTTTCCTCCCGGAACGTTCGGGGACGTCTACAGCGCCTAAGTCATCCAATAGATTAATGGTGTGTTACAATACAATTGTTAAAGTTTCAACAACTTTGAGCTGATTGATGAACAGTACAGTAAGCCCAACTCATGGTATGGCCCGCACCAAAAAAGTTATGGAGCTGGTGGGCCACGTGTACGGTATGGGAGGTGGGATACATTAATGTCTTTGTTCTATATTGTGAATCAAGTAATCAACTTTTTTTTTTTAAATAACATTTAACTTTGTTATTATCTATAAAATAAAATAATAAAAAAAACATAGAATATAGTTTGGGACCCACCCAAACGGCTAGGTGCTGCATTTCAAATTTTTTTTTTTTTTGGAAACTACAAATAAATAGTATAATCTTAAAATGATTATATTGTAACTACAAATTAAAAAAAACAAAAACAAATAGTGTAAGTTTCACACACACACACACAAAATAAAAAATAAAAACACTCACACCACTGAAAAATATTAAGAAAAAATCAATTATCTAACTGAAATTGTAAATGGCGGCGAGAGTATAATATATGATGTGAATGCAATGACAGTAATGTCTTGGATTAGAAGGTTGGCTCGAGCTTATGCAATTTTGAAGGTTATCTTGGATGCATCAATTAGTAGTGATGGGCTCAGACTTGATGTATTTATAATTTTATATTTAAATCTTTTGATGACTAAATAATTGAAGTGTGAATCTATACCTATATATTATATATGAAAAAGAGAATTTTTAATTATGAGAACTTTAAAAGCTTTAAAATCTCAATCTAATTATGTTGTTTTTTGATTATTTTTTTAAAATAAAAAATCAATTGACTACAAAAAATTGAAATTTAAAATTATAATCAATAAAGAATCTACTGAATTCATCTATAATTTAAGAATTTAAATTTTAAAAAACATTTGATCTAAGGAATTTTTTTCATAATAAAGATATAATATATTTTACCTAACTAATTAGTGGAAAAGTTAGAGAAGTTTCCTTGCAAGTGCCTCAACATTTGACTGTACAGACACAGATAAACACTTGGTAGAAAGAGAGAATTATTTCCTACCTAAGAGCATTTTTAATGGTGTTTGTTAAAATAGTATTACCATTGTTATAATTTCATAATAAATAGTATTTGATAGGGAGATTTGTGCCGAACGAGTAGACCAAGATGCAGCAGCACGGAATATGGTGTTGGGCCATGTGAGGGCCAGAGACATTGTGCCTGGCCGAACTGCACCAAGATAGCGCTTCGGCCCATTACGTTATGGCAGGCTGAAGGTCGCCCGGAATATGGAGGCACGCAGGTGTTTAGTCAAGTTGGGATCACGCAGAACTAGATACTTGGTTAGGTCCTCACGGATACATTGGGCCGAGCTATGAACGGATCGGATTGACGTAGGGATTGAGATGGCCTACGAGATCACTGCGTGAGGCTGAGATGCCGAACGGTACACCCCGCGTCTAGTCGGTTCTGATGAACTAGTTGGGTTTTGCTCGGCAGTGCCTATCCATCATAATGTTCATGTTTCACCAAGTAATAGCTCGGTTCTATATTTCACATGGACCAATGATAAGAAGAGGAGAATCCACTCCTGATATGCGTCAATACCGTTTGGCGGTGTGAAAAATACTATTTGGAAGTTTCGGTCTCTACACGAGTAAGAAATGTAGAAGGGAGCACAGCCACCTGTCTAGAGAAGGACAGCAGAGGTAGTGCGCCCACAATCTCTGAGGCTGCACAGCCAGCCTTGAAAAGGAAGAGCACGCAACCGTTGGAAGTAAACAATTTTTGATATACTCTCTCTCTAGAAAAGTGCTACGCCCTCTCTCTTCTTCTCTAAAGTGTGCTAACTTGATCATCGGAGGGTTTATCCGGCAGCACACCGCCGGGCAGCTCACCGTCTTTCTGTTCTCAGGTTAAGCGACGTTACACGAGGCTTGGACACAAAGAGTACGGAGAGCGACAAATATTTCCTCCCTGTACAGTATTATTTTGCCAAATTATAATAATGGTGCTCCAATGGTCACATGTTAAATTAGCAATGGTACTCTAATGGTCACATGCTATTTTGGCAAATCTCAACCAACTTTCCCTCCAAATTTGTAGGTATTGTTTGGATTTTTTTTAGTGATTTTGTTTTTGTTTAATTTTTTTTTTCTTTTATGACATTTTTTCAACTGTTTCTTAAAAAAATTATATATTTATATTATACCCGACTAAACAAATATAAAAAATTAAAAAAATATAAATATAATTCACCCCACCATTTAATTTTTTTTGTTTTTGTTTTAATAAAATTATCAAATTATCTTCATTTATAATTGTATTGTCTTCATTTTAATAACTTTGTATATTTCATAATAGCATTGAAAATTATTTACATTCTACCTACTTAGACAAGTATAAAATTTTTTAAAAAATTAAAAAGTTTGAAATATATATATATAATTCCTAAAACCATTCATATGCCACTACAAAATTAGAATAATAATAATAATAATAATAATAATAATAATAATAATAATAATAATAATAATAATAATAATGCTTCAACCTTCACAAGCACCCAATTCCTAGCGGTTGGATTACATCAACGGCTCACAATTGTGCCAACATTTTTTTTTATCAGACCACTCCAATCTCTTTCTCCCTTAATCTTTTTCATTGTCACTCTTATTTCTTATCTCAATCTAGAACCTTCATCGACCAGAACCATCTCTCTCTCTCTCTCTCTCTCTCCCTATCTCTGTGCACAAACCCCTCTTCGCATATCACAAAGAAGATGAAAACAAACATGAGAACCAAGATCGTAGATCATTCTCCTTCATTTTGTAGATCGAAGATCAAGGAGCCCTATTCGAGCCTGTGGAGAAGTGGTTTGGAAAAACTCTTCAGATCCTAGGAGACGCTAGTGATCCTCAGCTGGTCACCTGAAAAGATACAAACACTCCAGTCGGGGGTGCGGAGATTAGCACTCCGACGGATAAGTTAGTTCAAACACTCAGGATAGCTTGTTTACTAAGTTTTGTGAAGTGATTCTTACACACCTTTCTAAATCTATGGTTCTTGTATTTATACTTGTTTTTTGGGCCTCGGGGCCCGAGCCTACTTTTATCCCATTCCCCTTTTATTCATTCGGAGCCACTGACCTCCGTCTATTCGGCTTTCCTAACGTATTCAGCGTCCTAGTCACGCAATATGAAGCCGGATAGTATCTAATTTCTAAAGTACGCATCTTCCGACTCTTCTACTTATTCGGCTCCCACAATTGCCCCACAAGCACTTCACTGACGATAGTTGGCTGGAGTGCTGGTTTTGAATTCCTAAAAGTCGGAGCCAAAATTCGGCGGTTGGCCTCATCCTCATGCGGATATCTAAGCACACCCCTTTCGGTTGTCATGTCGACTTCTTGTCCCCTCGTACGTGTCTATTTATTGCGATTTTAAATTTTGATGTTCTTTCAAGTATGTATTTTATGATGCTCATCGCTGGATTGCCTTTTGGATCGTCCCTGAAACTCTCTTCTCCGATATCCTCTTCGTCCTTTGTAAGTTCTCTCCTCCCTTGCTTCGAGGACTCTTTCTGGTTTATTCCTTCCTTGGCATATTCTCATAGATTGTAGGGTATGGCGAAACATTTAGAAGACCTCCTCTCGTCAGATCGTATTATTGGCTTTAAACGCCATTTCTCTATTCCTGATGATGTCCATCTATCGCTTGTGGAAGACGGCACTCTTGATATGGAGAGGGAGGACGAAACCACGATTGTCTTTCCTCTTTTGTCAATTGCAGAGGGTGGAGTCCATTTTCCCCTTCACCCGTTTCTTAGGGCTGTGCTTCGCCATTGGGGTTTAATCCCTTCCTAACCTAATGTGAATTTCTTTAGAATCATAATGGGGGTTATAGCGCCGTCGCCTAAGAATTAACCTTGGCATTCCAGCCATCCGGCATTGTTATGCCTTGGCTAAGTCTTCTGGTCGGCATGGGCGTTTCTTCCTTAGGGCCAAGGATATCGACCATCAGCTGATTGCTATGCTTTCCAGTTCTGGAAAACGAGTTGATGATATTATGGTCGTTGTCCAGGGTAACTGGGAATTTGGCGAAGGGGAGGATCACGTCGACCCTATTCCAAGACGAAGGGGCGAGTCAGGTGGCTGATTGCTTTCTCGCTTTTATTATTTGTTCGTTTTTGTTGTAAAGCCTCTTCTTTGAAATGTTACGGCTTGGCTTGTGCAGGGAGAAATTTGAAGAAAGTTCTGTCTTCAACTGACGGCGCCGTTCTTTCGGATATCGAAGTCGCGCTCAAATATTTCAGCCGTTGAAGTCTTCAGAAACAAGGCAGGGCGGCCCACATTCTACTTCGTTACGAGTTGACATACACGACCTTCTCGGCGGCGAAAAATATCCCAGTTCTGGAGGGTGAAGACACTCTCATCGCTCTTATTTTTTCTGACTTCAAAAACTTGAGGCAGGTTGGTTTTGAAGGGTCAGATTCGGAGCGGGGTGTAGCTAATGTTACCGCATCAGATCAGTCCGAAACCGAGTCTGACGCGGTATTGAATTCGGCCGATCCCCCATCCGCTTCAGGCCGAGGGGATCTTTCGCTTGACGGTGTTTTTCACGGCTTAGAGGATATTCCCGCCGCAAACCCCGAATACATAGCCGGGTTAAGCCTGACAAAACTTGCCAGGAAGGCGAATGCGGAAAGGTTGGCCGCGCGGCGAAGAGCGGAAGCCCTTCCGTCTGAAGTACCACCCGCCACCGAATCTCAATTCTCTCTGCCTATTAGTGAATCAGAGTCCTTGCGCGTTATTGAGGTGGAGACGCTGGAAAATCAGGATGCCGAATCTACTTTGATCGTGCAGGCCGGCTAAGAAGTTGAGGCAGAGAAACGCCCTGCCGAGTTTGAAGCCGGCGTAGAAGAACATGGCGGTAAACGTCCTCGATTAGAGGGATCAGACGTGATCGTTCCTTTTGTCATTCAACCGATGATAAAAAACATGCCGGTTTCTTCTGATTCTTCGGTGCTTAAAGATCCAGAAGTCACATTCAGCTTGGCTACGTCCGTGTTGTTGCCGTCCGACAAGGAGGCTTTCCGAGTGGAAACGGATCTAAATGCGACAGCACTAGCTGCCCAATCAGCACTTTGGGTACATATTCGAACTTAGCTTCACTTAATTCAAATACTATTGACGTTATGGTTTTAAATTCTTGTTTTACAGACCGTCGGATGGATAGCCGATATGGGTCGTCGCCATCGCGATGCCGTCAAACAGATCGGTCATTTACGCGAGAAAGTTGAAGGCCAGAGGAGAAGGGTCGAGGTCGAGGCTTTGAGGGCGAACAAGGAAGCCTCAAGGGCCGACGCCGAGATGGAGAAGGCTCGTTGCGCGGATCAATTGAGGTCGGATGCCGAGAAGAAGGCGGATGCGAGCGAAGATGTGCTCAAGTTGGCCCAGAAGGCGATCTCCAAACTGGAGGCTGAGTTGGCTGAAACGAAGGCGGCGAAGGAATCAGCCGACTTGGAGTCTTCCAAAGTATTCGAGGCCGGGAAAAATGCTTGACTCGCCGAGTACGTGGACCAAGTCCCCAAGTTTGAAAATCGGGGATTCAAACACGGTTGTCACAAAGCCCTTGCTGCTGCTAACGCTTCATTGATTATGCCAATACCATATGAGCAAGTGGATGTTGAGCCATTGGAGTCTGATTCCGATGGTTGATCCGGCCGACTGACAGTTTTTAGGATGTCGAATGTATTTTTACGGTTTTTAATTTAGTATTTTTCATCTTTTGCTACAGTCATAGTGTTTGTTTTTTGCTAGGCATTTTTATGCGGGCTTGTTGCTTTTTGTTTGGTAACTTGAGTATATAAAATTTCATGAGTTGTGCTCAACTGGCTAAAGAAAATGTTGTTGATGAATGTTATAGCTTTCGGTTATGGTTAGATCAGCTGCTTAGCTTAGGTATTTGGCCGATCAGATCTGCCCTTGCCTTAGCCAAGGCATGAGCTTGGGATGCCGGATGGGCGTAACTCGTGGGCTGGCTGAGGCACACATTGATCGGCGCTAGCGCTTGAAAACATGGCCGACCAGATTAGTAAATCTACCCTTGCCTTAGCCAGGGCGCGAGCTTGGGAAGCCGAATGGGCCTAACTCGTGGGCTGGCTGAGGCACAGATTGATCGGCGCTTGCGCTTGAAAACATGGCCGGCCGGATTAATAAAGTAAATCTGCCCTTGCCTTAGTTAGGGCGCGAGCTTGGAAAGCCGAATGGGCATAACTCGTGGGCTGGCTGAGGCACACATTGATCGGCACTTGCGCTTGAAAACATGGTCGACCAGATTAGTAAATCTACCCTTGCCTTAGCCAGGACACGAGCTTGGGAAGCCGAATGGGCCTAACTCGTGGACTGGCTGAGGCACAGATTAATCGGCGCTTGCGCTTGAAAACATGACTGGCCAGATTAATAAAGTAAATCTGCTCTTGCCTTAGTCAAGTCGCAAGCTTGGGAAGCCGAATGGGTGGGACTCGTGGGCTGGCTGAGGCACACATTGATCGGCGCTTGCGCTTGAAAACATGGCTGACCAGATTAGTAAATCTGCCCTTGCCTTAGCCAGGGCATGAGCTTGGGAAGCCGAATGGGCGTAACTCGTGGGCTGGCTAAGGCACACATTGATTGGCGCTTGCGTTTGAAAACATGGCCGACCAGATTAGTAAATCTGCCCTTGCCTTAGCCAGGGCACGAGTTGGCCCAGCTCGTGGGTTGATGTTTGGGATTACTGACGTTGCCTCGGGAGAGCTGCAAACATTGAAGGATAAATTGGGCGGGTGCACGCCAGAGGCCCTACTTATTTCCATTCAGGCAACTTGGGAGGGACGAAGATTGACTGAATTAGACGCCGCAATGAGTCGTAGTAGCGAGCCTACGCGCACAGGAAGAAGAACATCCAAGGATCGGGAAGAAGAATGTCATCGAAGCAGATTGCCCCGAAAGGACAGGCAACAATGGGAAAATTCTCCGCGCCCGCGACCGAAAATTGAGCCTGATGCGACGCCATGACCGTTGAGTTTTGTGGTTTTTTTGAGGAATAGACCAATGACGGAGGGGGATTCTATCATTAAAGACCCAGATGTGGCAGTCAAGTTCGCTCGACAGATATTCCCGCCGAAAGTCCAACAATCGATGGTCGGACGTCGAGATTTTGAAGTATTTCGAGACGGCATACATGGGGCCGTAAAAGGGCTATATACTGCTTACGAAGTGGGCATGCGTCTGTGGGAAGCGCGACGTGAGAGTGAGAAAAAGGACAAAAGGAATCGCAGTCTAGAGATTCGCGCAGAAAAGGCTGTGCGTGAGCTTCGGGAGCTGAAGAATGTTCAAACGAGCGCGTCGGTGGCAGCCGGTCAATCTAAATTGGTTGTTGCGAAGAGAGTGACCCAACGGACTTCGAGTTATGAAAAGGGGTTTCAGGACGGCCTGAAGGTCGGTATAGAGAAGACCAAACAGGACCTTGCCGAGGAGGTCTGTCAATGTGAAAATTGTGGATTCAAGCACGGTTGGATCAAGGCCCTTCAAACCGAGGAAGCTCTCGAATCCATGGGCATTGATTCGGCCTCGCCCCTGTATTATTGCCACTACTTTCCTTATTTCGATTTCGAAATTGAAAAGAGCGACGATGAGGGTGCCGAAAGAATAGACTTCGCGCTGAATAAATAGAATTTCGTTTATTTTCAACGCTTGTATTTGGTCTTGAAATGTTATGTGTTTAATCAATCGTATTATTTCAACTTTCTGGCAAGTTTTGTGTTGCGTGGCGTAAATGTTTAAACATGTATTGACCGGCTTGAATTAAGAACGATTCTCAGGGAATATTTATTCGGCCAATGAAGTGCTGCGAATGCATCTCTCGAAAAAGGCCAATCCGGATTCGGAGCCTTAATCGGCCCAAAGGTGTCAAGCACCAAAAGGGGCTCCGAATCCAGAGGCTTATTTTGGCCAATCGTGATATCCACGAAGGGCGCTCCGAATCCGGAGTCCTAATCGGTCCTAAGGTGTCATGCACCAAAAGGGCTCCGAATCTGGAGGCTTTATTTGGGCCAATCGTGATATCCACGAAGGGCGCTCCGAATTCGGAGTGTTAATCGGCCTTAATAGGCTTAATCGGTCCAAAAGTGTCATGCACCGAAATGGGCTCTGAATTCGGAGGCTTTATTTGGGCCAATCGTGATATCCACGAATGGCGCTCCGAATTCGGAGTCTTAATCAGCCTTAATAGGGTTAATCGGCCCTAAGGTGTCATGCACCAAAAGGGGCTCCGAATTCGGAGGCTTTATTTTGGCCAATCGTCATATCCCCGAAGGGCGCTCCGAATTCGGAGTCTTAATCGGCCTTAATAGGCTTAATCGGCCCTAAGGTGTCATGCACCAAAAGGGGCTCCGAATTCGGAGGCTTTATTTTGGCTAATCGTGATATCCACGAAGGGCGCCCCGAATTCAGAGTCTTGATCGGCCTTAATAGGCTTCATCGGCCCTAAGGTGTCATGCACCAAAAGGGGCTCCAAATTCGGAGGCTTTATTTGGGCCATTCGTGACATCCACGAAGGGCGCTCCGAATTCGGAGTCTTAATCGGCCTTAATTGGCTTAATCGGCCCTTAGGTCTCATGCACCAAAAGGGGCTTCAAATCCGGAGGCTTTATTTTGGCCAATCGTGATATCCACGAAGGGCGCTTCGAATCTGGAGTCTTAATCGGCCCTAAGGTGTCATGCACCGAAATGGGCTCCAAATCCGGAGGCTTTATTTTGGCCAATCATGATATCCACTAAGGGTGCTTCGAATTCGGAGTCTTAATCGGCCTTAATAGGGTTAATCGGCCCTAAGGTGTCATGCACCAAAAGGGGCTCCAAATCCGGAGCCTTTATTTTGGCCAATCAGGATATCCACGAAGGGCGCTCCGAATCCGGAGTCTTAATCGGCCCTTAGGTGTCATGCACCGAAATGGGCTCCGAATCCGGAGGCTTTATTTGGGCCAATCGTGATATCCACGAAGGGCGCTCCGAATTCGGAGTCTTAATCGGTCTTAATAGGCTTAATCGGCCCTAAGGTGTCATGGACCAAAAGGGGCTCCGAATCCGGAGGCTTTATTTTTGCCAATCGTGATATCCATGAAGGGTGCTCCGAATCCGGAGTCTTAATCAGTCATAAGGTGTCATGCACCGAAAGGAGCTCCGAATCCGGAGGCTTTGTTTGGGCCAATCGTGATATCCGCGAAGAGCGCTCCGAATTCGGAGTCGTAATCGGCCATAATAGGCTTAATCGGCCCTAAGGTGTCATGCACCTAAATGGGCTCCGAATCCAGAGGCTTTATTTGGGCCAATCGTGATATCCACGAAGGGCGCTCCGTATTCGGAGTCTTAATCTGCCTTAATAGGCTTAATCGGCCCAAAGGTGTCATGCACCAGAAGTGGCTCCGAATTCGGAGGCTTTATTTTGGCCAATCGTGATATCCACGACAGGCGCTCCGAATCCGGAGTTTAAATCGGCCCTAAGGTGTCATGCACCGAAATGGGCTCCGAATCTAGAGGCTTTATTTGGGCGAATCGTGATATCTGCGAAGGGCGCTCCTAATTCGGAGTCTTAATCGGCCTTAATAGGCTTAATCGACCCTAAGGTGTCATGCACCAAAAGGGGCTTCGAATCCGGAGACTTTATTTTGGCCAATCGTGATATCCACGAAGGCCGCTCTGAATCCGGAGTCTTAATCGGCCCTAAGGCGTCATGCACTGAAAGGGGCTCCGAATCAGGAGGCTTTATTTGGGCCAATCGTGATATCCATGAAGGGCGCTCCGAATTCGGAGTCTTAATCGGCCTTAATAGGCTTAATCGGCCCTAACATGTCATGCACCGAAATAGGCTCCGAATCCGGAGGCTTTATTTGGGCCAATCGTGATACCCACGAAGGGCACTCCAAATTCGGAGTCTTAATCGGCCTTAATAGGCTTAATCAGCCCTAAGGTGTCATGCACCAAAAGGGGCTCGGAATCTGGAGGATTTATTTTGGCCAATCGTGGTATCCACGAAGGGCGCTCCGAATCCGGAGTCTTAATCGGCCCTAAGGTGTCATGCACCGAATTGGGCTTCAAATCTAGAGGCTTTATTTTGGCCAATCGTGATATCCAGGAAGGGCACTCTGAATCCGGTGTCTTAATCGGCCCTAAGGTGTCATGCACCGAAATGGGCTCCGAATTCGGAGGCTTTATTTGGGCCAATCGTGATATCCACGAATGGCTCTCCGAATTTGGAGTCTTAATCGGCCTTAATAGGCTTAATTGGCCCTAAGGTGCCATGCACCAAAAGGAGCTCCGAATTCGAAGGCTTTATTTTGGCCAATCGTGATAGCCACAAGGGGCGCTCCGAATTCGGAGTCTTGATCGGCCCTAAGGTTTCATGCACCGAAATGGGCTCCGAATCTGGATTCTTTATTTGGGCCAATCATGATATCCACGAAGGGCGCTCCGAATTCGGTGTCTTAATCGGCCTTAATAGGCTTAATTGGCACTAAGATGTCATGCACCAAAAGAGGCTCCGAATCCGGAGGCTTTATTTTGGCCAATCGTGATATCCAGGAAGGGCGCTCTGAATTCGGAGTCTTAATCGGCCTTAATAGGCTTAATCGGCCCTAAGGTGTCATGCAACAAAAGGGGCTCCGAATCCAGAGGGTTTATTTTGGCCAATCGTGATATCCACGAAGGGTGCTCCGAATCCGGAGTCTTAATCGGCCCTAAGGTGTCATGCACCAAAAGGGGCTCCGAATCCAGAGGCTTTATTTGGGCCAATCGTGATATCTACGAAGGGCGCTCGGAATTCGGAGTCTTAATCGGCCTTAATAGGCTTAATCGGCCCTAAGGTGTTATGCACCAAAAGGGGCTCCGAATCCGGAGGCTTTATTTTGGCCAATCGTGATATCCGCGAAGGGCGCTCCGAATCTGGAGTCTTAATCGGCCCTAAGGTGTCATGCACCGAAAGGGCTTCGAATCCGGAGGCTTTATTTTGGCCAATCGTGATATCCCCGAAGGGCACTCCGAATCCGGAGTCTTAATCGGCCCTAAGATATCATGCATCGAAAGGGGCTCCGAATCCGGAGGCTTTATTTGGGCCAATCGTGATATCCACGAAGGGCGCTCCGAATTCGGAGTCTTAATCGGCCTTAATAGGCTTAATCGGCCCTAAGGTGTCATGCACCAAAAGAGGCTTCGAATCCGGAGGCTTTATTTTGGCCAATCGTGATATCTACGAAGGACGCCCCGAATCTAGAGTCTTGATCGGCCCTAAGGTGTCATGCACCAAAAGGGGCTCCGAATCCGGAGGCTTTATTTTGGCCAATCATGATATCCACGAAGGGCGCTCCGAATCCGGAGTCTTAATCGGCCCTAAGGTGTCATGCACCAAAAGGTGCTCCGAATCCGGAGGCTTAAGTCGGCCAACACCTGTCCCTTGATTGCAGTTTTAGGTAAAAATTGATTTTCGTATTGGCCGAGTTCAAGAGCCCATTTTGAAACACGTCCTGATTCTTCTGCTCTCCGTAGTACTGATCGGAGGGGATAATTTGTTAGCACCTCAATGTTATGTCCCTGGAAGTAATGCATCAGTTTTCTTGCCGCCATGACTAGGGCTAAGATGAGTTTTTCCAGCAGAAGGTAGCGTGTTTCGGTGTCAACCATTGCCTTGCTCACATAATACACTGGCCGTTGCTCCCCCTCCTCCTCTTTTAACAGTACGACGCTGACGGCCCTATCGGAAACTGCTAGATATAGGATGAGCGGGTCAGCAGCGGCGGGTGTTGTCAAAGAGAGGTACTAAGCGGAGGTAGGTCTTGAGTCCATTGAAGGCTGATTCGCATTCGGTGGACCATTCAAAAGCCTTACCCTGCCGTAGTGTCTGAAAGAATTGTCGGCAGCGATCTGTAGACCGGCTGATGAACCTGTTGAGTGCAGCGGCCATCCCCATCAACTTTTGGACTTCTTTTACTGAGCGGAGGGAGCCGAGTTCCAAGATTGCTGTGACTTGCCTTGGGTTGGCTTCGATTCCTCGGTGATTGACGATGTAATCCAGGAATTTGCCTGAGCCGATTCCAAACGCACACTTGGAAGTGTTCAGTTTCATTCTGTATTTGCGTAAGATGCTGAATGTCTTTTCTAGATTGGCTATATGACTCTGTTCTTCTTTGGACTTGACCACCATATCGTCGATGTATACTTCCATAGTGTGGCCGAGTTACTCTTTGAACATGGCGGAGACCAATCTTGGGTAGGTTGCCCCTGCATTCTTCAGCCCAAAGGGCATAACTTTGTAGCAATAGGTTCCTCTTGGGGTGAGGAAGACAGTTTTGTCGTGGTCATCTGGATGCATGGCGATTTGATGGTAGCCTCTGTAAGCATCGAGGAAGCTCATGCGTTGATGACGTGTCATCGCATCGACGAGCTGGTCGATTCTAGGTAGAGGAAAACAGTCTTTGGGGCAAGCTTTGTTCAGATCTGTGAAGTCGACGCACACTCGCCAAGTCCCATTTTTCTTCTTCACCACCACTGTATTGGAGAGCCACGTAGGTTAAATGACTTCTCTAATTGCCCCGGTGTCAAGCAGTCTGTCTACCTCCTCAACAACGGCGGCAGTGTGCTCCGCGGCTGGCCGTCGGCCTTTCTGAATGATCGGCTTACATTTTGGATCGACATTCGAATGGTGCTGTGAAACTGACAAATCTATTCCCGGCATTTCGTACGGAGTCCACGCAAACACGTCAAGGTTATTGAGCAAGAAAGAGATCAGCTGCTGCCTGTCGGCCTGATTAGGAAAGGCGCCGATCATGAAGAACTTTTCTGGGCTGCCATCAATGTCAACTCGACCCAAATCTTCCGTGGCCTTCTCATTTGGATACCGCCCAACATCGTCCAGGATCTCCCGATTCGGCACCTCAATGGAGTTTACTTGCAGTTCCTTTGGCGTTCTGGCGGCAAGGAGATAACATGCTTGTGCCGATTTCTGGGATCCGCAGATTTGCTCAATGCCGTGTTCTGTTGGGAAGCGTAGCAGTTGATGATAGGTGCTTGGGACGGCCTGCAAGGTATGCAACCACGATCGCCCCATGATGAGATTGTACAGCGATGGCAGCTTGACGACTAAGAATTCCACGTCCACCGTTCTGGAACCTGCTCGAACGGGTAAGCTGATCTTTCCCAATGGGTACTCTGGAGTGGCATTGAAGCTGAATAGTGGATAAAGAGACGGCGTCAGGTCTGACTTGTTGAATCCAAGTTTGGTGAAGGTTTTATAATACATAACCTCCGAGGTACTGCCATGGTCAATAAGAACGCGTTCGACGGTGAACTGGTTTACGCGCAGCTCAACAACTAACGGATCAATGTGAGGGAGTGTTACACCGATCAAATCAGAATCGTCAAAGGTGATACTTGGCGTTTCTTAGGGCCGCTTTTCTGGCGTGAGTTGCTATTGGGGGCCTGCATGTGATTGGATCGCATGCACGGCCGGAGCCGCTGGCAGGCTGTATATCATGTGGACGGTGTCAAGCGGAGATGTATCCTCCGGACGAGCAGGTGTTTCGACCACACTCCTCCGAACGCATTGGTGGGGACGTTCGTCCTTTGCCAACTCCTCAAGATGATTTGTAGAGGCATAGCGGCCGTCAGTTTCTTGCTGTCGGGCCCGGGATCGTCGATCATCTGCCCTCGGGGGTCGCTCAGAAGCCTGGCGCACCGTTTGTGTGGATTTTGCTATTTCCGAGGCTAGATAGCGACGAAGGCGTTCGTTCTCAGCGATGACGTTGTCCAACCTCTGTTGGGTTTGCCTAGCTTGTGCCATGGTCGCTTGTATTGTCTTTTGCATTGGGTTTGAAGATGAGCAGAGGTCCGAGGCAAGTCTTGCTGCGATGGTTTTTGGTCCAAGCGAGTTTGCTGGAATGAGGTCAACTCTCTGTGCGGTCTCATTAGTGGCTAACGGAGGATCTTCAGTCACGCCTGCCATGGATATATTTGAGTATTCCCATAGACGGCGCCAGTTGTGGAGAAGTGGTTTGGAAATACTCTTCAGATCCTGGGAGACGCTAGTGATCCTCAGCTGGTCACCTGAAAAGATACAAACACTCCGGTCGGGGGTGCCGAGATTAGCACTCCAACGGATAAGTTAGTTCAGACACTCAGGATAGCTTGTTTACTAAGTTTTGTGAAAGTGATTCTTACATACCTTTCTAAATCTATGGTTCTTGTATTTATACTTGCTTTTTGGGCCTCGGGGCCTGAGCCTACTTTTATCCCATTCCCCTTTTATTCATTCGGAGCCACTGACCTCCGTCTATTCGGCTTTCCTAACGTATTCGACGTCCTAGTCACGCAATATGAAGCCGGATAGTATCTAATTTCTGGAGTACGCATCTTCCGACTCTTCTACTTATTCGGCTCCCACAGAGCCCTCTTCGCAGATCGTAGAAATCAAAACAGAGTTGTTGCTAGAAATCGAAACCTCTGTCTTAAATCCATCCACCACCAGAAAATTTCTGGTATTTATTATTTAAATTTTGTTTGAAATTGTGTGTTGCATTAAATTGTTTGATTATTATTGTTGTTGTCATCTATGAATTTTATTTTTTTTTGAAGGGTTTAGTTGTTGAAATAATTTGTATTTAAAAAAAATTATGTTTTAAACAATTTCTATTTAAAAAATTGGTGAATTTTGTTTTATAAAAGATTAACTTTGCTTTGTTGGGAAGGATGAGGGAGAGAAGGAAGAAAACGGTTGATTTTTGGTGAGTTGGCACATTTGGCAATTGCCAAAGCTGGTGTCAAATTTGGTAACAGATTTGATAGTTGGCAAATTTAGCAACTGCTATAGCATGCCATTAGAGAAGCCATTTTTGCACAAGCTGCCATATTGGTAATTATTCTTGATCATATGAACTCATTTATAATTTATCCTAAAAATTATGAAAGATTTTGTTATTTATTTTTAGTTATGGACATAGGCAGCAAACTGAAGTGCAATTCCCAATTGGGAAACATATTGCGTCATCATCCACCTAACATAACAATACTTAATTCATTATCTCTACCACACCATTGTGTTTCTAAGTACTAAGAATAGTCAATTTTCTAAGCATCCATTTCTCTTCACAGAGCTTCCTAAAAACCAACTCAAATAGATATTCGCCACCTTGGTCAAAACTAAAAGCACGAAAGCTCTTATCTAATTGATCTCGACCTCATAAGTGCAATGTCAAAAGTTATCTCAAAACTTTTGACTTATGAGAGATCAAATAGTCTTGACTAAGATGCGTATCGTAATCTATAAATGTGTCGAGATTGGGGCTAGCTATCATTCTCTTACATATATCCAGTTACAAAAAACATAGTGGACTAAATGCACCAATATCGATGCCCTTCGGCGGCTTTCCTACTTACTTGTACGCAACCATTGTGAACAAAGTTACATATTCACATGAGAGCAAGATGTCACAAGCGAGTGGGCCAGAGAGGGCCTACTCAAACCATCCATGTCGTCTTCTCATTAATGTGATTAAGTACAATAAGTCACCGGTTCATGAACAATGTCATAAACTAATTCTAATCATCCTAATGTGTGAGTTATCAAAGACAAGTGTAAAGATTTAGGCCCAACTAGGTAATGACTCATGACTAATTCATGTTCACTAGATCATAAAAGGATGTTACGGAGATATCAAGGGCGCCTGTAGACACCCCATTTTTGACCGTCCTCAAGACTTGGACGTCACTATTTGAACACTCGGTGATCATCCATGTTTGTGTTCGTCTTGAGTTCTCGGAGGTCTCGGCCATGCGCCTTGCCTCAAGATCTCTCGACTCGGCTGTTTTGTGTTTGGTTTTGCACAAAACACTTGTGTTTTGCTTTTGAGGGCCAGAGAGTGGCTTGTGGGCCACTCCCACACCTCACCAGCCATGGCTTGAGGCCACTGGCCATTGTTTTGTTGCCATCGGCCATATGTTTGGTCGGTCGGCACTCTTTGTGGTCGGTCGACCATGTATTTTGCCATTTTGTCATTTTTGGTTGGTCGACCACTGTGCATCTGCTTTTGCAGATATTTTTATGCTGGCTGTGCTAGCTGGTATACACCTTGCACCCCCTCCATACACGTGTATGAAGGGATTTCACTCTTGCTTAGCTTGTTTTGTAAGCTTTCCAAGAGTGATCCTCTATAAGAGGAGGGCTTCTCCTCCCTCCTCAAGGGTTAGAGGGTTGAGTTCCAGAGGTCTGGATTAGGGTTAGCCATAGTGTATCTATTCTATCTCTATATCTCCCTCTCTTTGTGTATAAATGTGTGTTTGTCCTTACTTTTGTGCACAAACACCTAGTTTTACACCTTACCTTGGTTGCTGAGGAGCCATTAGGTTGTTCTTGAAGTTTTGAGTTGGTTTTGAGCTAAGGAAAGCAGCTGGAGTGCTGTTCTTGAAGGGGTCTACAAGGGTAAGACTTTACCTTTAAATACCCCATTTTTGCATAGTCTTTTTGCCTACCTTGCATCTATTTTTGAACTTAGTGTATAACATATAAAAGTCTTGTTTTTACTTTCTTAAAATAGTTGTTTAAGGTTTCTTTGAGCTTTGGGGTTGTTTGACCCCTCTTAGGCCTTGTTTGGCCCCCATTTTGTGCTATTTTGGTGAGCTCTGGGACCACCTTATTTGGGCCTCCTCACCACTGAAATCTTGAGGGATTTCAGTGGTGGGGATGGTGCTTTAAGGTCCTAAGAAGGAGAGGGCCATCCCCTCTCCTTGTTGCCTTCAAAAAGTGTCATTTTAGCCTCATGTGTGAGCACTATTTTTAAGTTCATGTTGGCCATGTCTTAAGTGTTATTTGTGCTGATTT
The DNA here is from genome assembly GCF_055761805.1 of Camellia sinensis. Lineage (NCBI taxonomy): Eukaryota > Viridiplantae > Streptophyta > Magnoliopsida > Ericales > Theaceae > Camellia > Camellia sinensis. The sequence continues at coordinate 104,118,473 of NC_138967.1, read as the reverse complement.
TGTTATGATATAGCACTGTTTTTAGTTGGTTTAGACACACCATGCATGCTTAGCATACTTGTCTTGTAATGCCATGAGTTTGCCTTAACATGCTTTGTGCTTTGAGCCTTGTTATAGCATGATTTTGGCCAAGCTTTGTGAAGCTTTTATGCATGATTTAGTATGCTTTAGCTCTGTTTTTAATTTCTTTGGCCATGCTTGACCTGCCTTGTATAGCCACCTTGCATTTTGGCTTGCTAGCCTCAGGTGTGTGAGTGTTTAGCATGCATTGCTTAGCTTGTTTCAGTGGTTTGGCACCACTTATAGCATCATTTTAGTCCCCATGGTATGCTTGTATGCTTGCATTTGATGCTCCCTTAATGCTTTAAAAGGTTGTAGTCTTGTGCTCCAAGTTTGGCCTCTTTTGTATGCTTCCATGCGTAGGCCACTTAGATGCTATCTAGGCGTGTCATTAGCTTTGTTTAGGTCTGCCATGGGACTACTTTAAGTCCTCTTAGCCTTGTGAGGCTTGGTTAGTATGGCCATGGTTTAAGCCCCATGGCTTACCTTGAGTTTCGGACATCGTTGAAGGCTTAGTTTGTCTTATTTACTTGGTTTTGCACCTTTTATAACATGATTTCAGAGCTTAGTATGCATGCCATTAGTCCATGATTGTCCTTCTTTTTAAGTATGCTTAAAAGTTTCCTTTTGATGCTTAGGAATTGGATCATGTATGCATACATGCTTGTATGTGCATTTGGCCCCATTTCCATAGCCTTTGGCCACTGTTTGGGCTTAGTAGAGAGCTGTCCACCTTGGTATGAGTCCGTTGTTCGCGTGTTGTTGCATGCTCGCCTTGTGTGTTGTTGAATACTTGGCCCACCGCATGTGTTGCATGCTTGAATCATAGTGCATTTGGCATGCATTCTCATCTTTGTTTTGATTGCTTAACATGCCACATGTTTTGCATATTTGCATGTTGGCATTGCATCTTGCATGTTCAATTAGCTTGCATACTTGTTATATGCTTTCCATGCTTGTCACATGTTCATGTTGCCTACTTAGTTTCCACGCCTAGGGTGCATTGCATTGAACATGCATGCCTTGCCTCTTGAAATCAAGTGATAGAGGTTGGGCCTTTATGTGCTTATTTGGTTTGCATTTCATTTGACATGAAAGTGCACAACTTGGTTTCTTGGGCCATCACGCATTGAAATACACGATTGGTGGTCCGAAAATCGAGTACTATCCCCCTTTGAGTCATAAACATGATAAGGGGTGTATTGGGGCACACATTTTCTTGAAATGCATAGCCATGCCTTGTTTTGCCCTCTGCTGCTGTCAAAACAGGTTCTGCAGGAAGCTTTTGTTGGTCGACTACATCAAGTGCCGATCGACCAATTATTGATGGCCGATAACTCCATAGATGGTCGATGACCACTTCTATTTGGCCGGTGACCATTCCTCATGGCGGGTGGCATTCCCCAGTGTTCATAAGGTATACCTTGGGAATTATGCCGTTTTCAGAGGAGCAGAGCAGGGAAAATAGAGGCAGCTTGTGCACGGCATTGGATTTCTGGGCGAAGCCAATCCGAGCACGCGTGCATCTCTCTTCCTGAGGCCTTTTAATGCTTTCCTTAGCTTAATTGATTAATTAGGTGGTCTGTAAATTATTTAATTAGCTTGTAGGTTAATTAAAGTGTATTATTCTTTTGGTCCCTCCGAGCGAGGGCGAATTTGTAATAAGTGTGGGTGCGTGTGTGCATGTCTTCCAACCCCCACTTCTTTCTCCCTTTTACTTACCTGCTTTGATGGTTAGTATTAGGGTATGTTTAATTTAGCATACCTTATAGCTGACCTTCCCCGATCGTACCCAAGTTCCCGAGCCGAGACAACTTTGGTGATGACGGACACGTGGCCTTAGGCAAACGAGTTAGGGTTTCCTAAATTCCCCCAAAATAAAATATTTAGGTGGCGACTCTGTATCTGGCAAAGCAGTCCATATTTGGCACTTCTTTACAAAAATCTATTTTCCAAAACGATTTGCTAGATTTGGACTCTTTAGTTCAGATTAAGAACCGTGACAATTTGAGTCCGAACTGTAGTAAGCCCAAATGAACAAATCGGGATTTTCCTCCCGGAACGTTCGGGGACGTCTACAGCGCCTAAGTCATCCAATAGATTAATGGCGTGTTACAATACAATTGTTAAAGTTTCAACAACTTTGAGCTGATTGATGAACAGTACAGAAACCCCAACTCATGGTATGGCCTGCACCAAAAAAGTTATGGAGCTGGTGGGCCACGTGTACGGTATGGGAGGTGGGATACATTAATGTCTTTGTTCTATATTGTGAATCTAGTAATCAACTTTTTTTTTTACAATAAAATTTAACTTTATTATTATCTATAAAATAAAATAATAAAAAAATCATAGAATATAGTTTGGGACCCACCCAAACGGCTAGGTGTTGCATTTCAAATTTTTTTTTTTTTTTTGGAAACTACAAATAAATAGTATAATCTTAAAATGATTATATTGTAACTACAAATTTAAAAAAAAACAAAAACAAATAGTGTAAGTTTCACACACACGCACAAAATAAAAAATAAAAACACTCACACCACTGAAAAATATTAAGAAAAAATCAATTATCTAACTGAAATTGTAAATGGCGGCGAGAGTATAATATATGATGTGAATGCAATGACAGTAATGTCTTGGATTAAAAGGTTGGCTCCAGCTTATGCAATTTTGAAGGTTATCTTGGATGCATCAATTAGTAGTGATGGGTTCATACTTGATGTATTTATAATTTTATATTTAAATCTTTTGATGACTAAATAATTGAAGGGTGAATCTATACCTATATATTATATATGAAAAAGAGAATTTTTAATTATGAGAACTTTAAAAGCTTTAAAATCTCAATCTAATTATGTTGTTTTTTGATTATTTTTTTTAAATAAAAAATCAATTGACTACAAAAAATTGAAATTTAAAATTATAATCAATAAAGAATCTACTGAATTCATCTATAATTTAAGAATTTAAATTTTAAAAAACATTTGATCTAGGAATTTTTTTCATAATAAAGATATAATTTATTTTACCTAACTAATTAGTAGAAAAGTTAGAAAAGTTTCCTTGCAAGTGCCTCAACATTTGACTGTACAGACACAGACAAACACTTGGTAGAAAGAGAGAATTATTTCCTACCTAAGAGCATTTCTAATGATGTTTGTTAAAATAGTATTACCATTGTTATTTTGATAATAAATAGTATTTGATAGGGAGATTTGTGCCGAACGAGTAGACCAAGATACAGCAGCACGAAATATGGTATTGGGCCATGTGAGGGCCAGAGACATTGTGCCTAGCCGAACTGCACCAAGATAGCGCTTCAGCCCATTACGTTATGGCGGGCTGAAGGTCGCCCTGAATATGGAGGCACGCAGGTGTTTAGTCGAGTTGGGATCACGCAGAACTAGATACTTGGTTAGGTCCGCACGGATACATTGGGCCGAGCTATGAACTGATCGGATTGACGTAGAGACTGAGATGGCCTACGAGATCACTGCGTGAGGCCGAGATGCCGAACGATACACCTCGCGTCTAGTCAGTTCTAATGAACCGGTTGGGTTTTGCTCGGCAGTGCCCATCCATTATAATGTTCATGTTTCACCAAGTAATAGCTTGGTTCTATATTTCACGTGGACCAATGATAAGAAGAGGAGAATCCACTCCTGATATGTGTCAATACCGTTTAGCGGTGTGAAAAATACTATTTGGAAGTTTCGGTCTCTACACGTGTAAGAAATGTAGAAGGGAGCACAGCCACCTGTCCAGAGAAGGACAACAAAGGTAGTGCGCCCACAATCTCTGAGGCTGCATGGCCAACCTTGAAAAGGAGGAGCATGCAACCGTTGGGAGTAAACAATTTTTGATATACTCTCTCTCTAGAAAAGTGCTATGCCCTCTCTCTTCTTCTCTAAAGTGTGCTAACTTGATCGTCGGAGGGTTTATCCGGCAGCACATCACCGGGCAGCTCACTGTCTTTCTGTTCTCAGGTTAAGCGACGTTATATGAGGCTTGGACACAAAGAGTACGGAGAGCGACAAATATTTCCTCCCTGTACAGTATTATTTTGCCAAATTATAATAATGGTGCTCCAATGGTCACATGTTAAATTAGCAATGGTACTCTAATGGTCACATGCTATTTTGGCAAATCTCAACCAACTTTCCCTCCAAATTTGTAGGTATTGTTTGGATTTTTTTAGTGATTTTGTTTTTGTTTAATTTTTTTTCTTTTATGACATTTTTTCAACTGTTTCTTAAAAAAATTATATATTTATATTATACCCGACTAAACAAATATAAAAAATTAAAAAAATATAAATATAATTCACCCCACCATTTAATTTTTTTGTTTTTGTTTTAATAAAATTATCAAATTATCTTCATTTATAATTTTATTGTCTTCATTTTAATAACTTTGTATATTTCATAATAGCATTGAAAATTATTTACATTCTACCTACTTAGACAAGTATAAAATTTTTAAAAAAATTAAAAAGTTTGAAATATATATATATAATTCCTAAAACCATTCATATGCCACTACAAAGTTAGAATAATAATAATAATAATAATAATAATAATAATAATAATAATAATAATGCTTCAACCTTCACAAGCACCCATTTCCTAGTAGTTGGATTACATCAACGGCTCACAATTGTGCCAACATTTTTTTTTTATCAGACCACTCCAATCTCTTTCTCTCTAAATCTTTTTCATGGTCACTCTTATTTCTTATCTCAATCTAGAACCTTCATCGACCACAACCTTCTCTCTCTCTCTCTCTCTCTCTCTCTCTCTCTCTCTGTGTCGCAAACCCCTCTTCGCATATCACAAAGAAGATGAAAATAAACATGAGAACCAAGATCGTAGATCATTCTCCTTCATTTTGTAGATCGAAGATCAAGGAGCCCTATTCGAGCCTGTGGAGAAGTGGTTTGGAAATACTCTTCAGATCCTGAGAGACGCTAGTGATCCTCAGCTGGTCACCTGAAAAGATACAAACACTCCGGTTGGGGGTGCCGGGATTAGCACTCCGACGGATAAGTTAGTTCAGACACTCAAGATAGCTTGTTTACTAAGTTTTGTGAAGTGATTCTTACACACCTTTCTAAATCTATGGTTCTTGTATTTATACTTTCTTTTTAGGCCTCGGGGCCTGAGCCTACTTTAATCCCATTCCCCTTTTATTCATTCGGAGCCACTGACCTCCGTCTATTCGGCTTTCCTAACGTATTCGGCATCCTAGTCACGCAATATGAAGCCGGATAGTATCTAATTTTTGGAATACGCATCTTCTGACTCTTCTACTTATTCGGCTCCCACAATTGCCCCCCAAGCACTTCACCGACGACAGTTGGCTGGAGTGCTTGGTTTTGAATTCCTAAAAGTCGGAGCCAAAATACGGCGGTTGGCCTCATTCTCATGCGGATAACTAAGCGCACCTCTTTCGGTTATCGTGTCGACTTCCCACCCCCTCGTACATGTCTATTTATTGCGATTTAAAATTTCAAGGTCCTTTCAAGTATGTATTTTATGATGCTCATCGCTGGATTACCTTTTGGATCGTCCCTAAAACTCTCTTCTCCAATATCCTCTTCGTCCTTTGTAAGTTCTCTCCTCCCTTGCTTCGAGGACTCTTTCTGGTTTATTCCTTCCTTGGCATATTCTCATAGACTGTAGGGTATGGCGAAACATTTAAAAGACCTCCTCTCGTCAGATCGTATTGCTGGCTTTAAACGCCATTTCTCCATTCCTGATGATGTCCGTCTGTCGCTTGTGGCAGACGGCACTCTTGATATGGAGAGGGAGGACGAAACCACGATTGACTTTTCTCTTTTGTCAATTGCAGAGGGTGGAGTCTATTTCCCCCTTCACCCGTTTCTTAGGGCTGTGCTTCGCCATTGGGGTTTAAACCCTTCCTAACCTAATGTGAATTTCTTTAGAATCATAATGGGGGTTATAGCGCTCAACCGTCGCCTAAGAATTAACCTTGGCATTCCAGCCATCCGGCATTGTTATGCCTTGGCTAAGTCTTCTGGTCGGCACGGGCGTTTCTTTCTTAGGGCCAAGGATATCGAACATCAGCTAATTACTATGCTTTCCAGTTCTGGAAAACGAGTTGATGATGTTATGGTCGTTGTCCAGGGTAACTGGGAATTTGGCGAAGGGGAGGATCACGTCGACCCTATTCCTAGACGGAGGGGCGAGCCAGGTGGCTGATTGCTTTCTCGCTTTTATTATTTGTTCGTTTTTGTTGTAAAGCCTCTTCTTTGAAATGTTACAGTTTGGCTTGTGTAGGAAGAAATTTGAAGAAAGTTCTGTCTTCAACTGACGGCGCCGTTCTTTCGGATATCAAAGTCGCGCTCAAATATTTCGGCCGTCGAAGTCTTCAGAAACAAGGCAGGGCGGCCCACATTCTGCTTCGTTACGAGCCGACATATACAACCTTCTCGGCGGCGAATAATATCCTGGTTCCGAAGGGTGAAGACACTCTCATCGCTCTTATTTTGTCCGACTTCAAAAACTTGAGGCAGGTTGGTTTTGAAGGGTCGGATTCGGAGCGGGGTGTAGCTAATGTTACCACATTAGATCAGTCCGAAACCGAGTCTGACGCGGTACTGAATTTGGCCGATCCCCCATCCGCTTCGGGCCGAGAGGATCTTTCGCTTGACGGCGTTTTTCACGGCTTAGAGCATATTCCCGCCACATACCCCGAAGACATGGCCGGGTTAAGCCTGACAAAACTTGCCAGGAAGGCGAATGCGGAAAGGTTGGCCGCGCGACGAAGAGCGGAGGCCCTTCCGTCTGAAGTACCACCCGCCACCGAATCTCAATTCTCCCTGCCTATTAGCGAATCAGAGTCCTTACGCGTTATTGAGGTAGAGACGGCGGAAAATCGAGATGCCGAATCTACTTTGATCGTGCAGGCCGGCCAAGAAGTTGAGGCAGAGAAACGCCCTGCCGAGTTTGAAGTCGGCGTAGAAGAACATAGCGGCAAACGTCCTCGATTAGAGGGATCGAACGTGATCGTTCCTTTTGTCATTCAGCCGATGATAAAAAACATGTCGGTTTTATCTGATGCTTCAGCGCTTAAAGATCCAGAAGTCGCATTCAGCTTGGTTACGTCCGTGTTGTTACCGTCTGACAAGGAGGCTTTCCAGGTGGAAACGGACCTGAATGCGACAGCACTAGCCGCCCAATCGGCACTTTTGGTACATATTTGAACTTAGCTTCACTTAATCCAAATACTGTTGAAGTTATGGTTTTAAATTCTTGTTTTACAGACCGTCGGATGGATAGCCGATATGGGCCGTCACCATCGCGACGCCGTCAAACAGATTGGTCATTTACGCGAGGAAGTTGAAGGCCAGAGGAGAAGGGCCGAGGTCGAAGCTTTGAGGATGAACACGGAAGCCTCAAAGGCCGACGCCGAGATGGAGAAGGCTCGTTGCGCAGATCAATTGAGGTCGGATGCCGAGAAGAAGGCGGACGCGAGCGAATATGCGCTCAAGTTGGCCCAGAAGGCAATCTCCAAACTGTAAGTGGAGTTGGCTGAAATGAAGGCGGCGAAGGAATCAGCCGACTCGGAGTCTTCCAAAGTATTCAAGGTCGGGAAAAATGCTGGACTCGCCGAGTACGTGGACCAAGTCCCCAAGTTTGAAAATCAGGGATTCAAACACGGCTGGCACAAAGCCCTTGCTGCTGCTAACGCTTCATTGATTATGCCAATACCATATGAGCAAGTGGATATTGAGCCATTGGAGTCTGATTCTGATGGCTGATCCGGCTGACTAACAGTTTTTAGGATGTCGAATGTATTTTTACGGTTTTTAATTTAGTATTTTTCAACTTTTGCTACAGTCATAGTGTTTGTTTTTTGCTAGGCATTTTTATGCGGGCTTGTAGCTTTTTGTTTGGTAACTTAAGTATATAAAATTTCATGAGTTGTGCTCAACTGGCTAAGGAAACTGTTGTTGATGAATGTTATTGCTTTCGGTTATGGTTAGATCAGCTGCTTAGCTTAGGTATTTGGCCGATCAGATCTGCCCTTGCCTTAGCCAGGGTGCGAGCTTGGGAAGCCGGATGGGCGTAACTCGTGGGCTGGCTGAGGCACACATTGATTGGCGCTTGCCCTTGAAAACATGGCTGACCAGATTAGTATATCTGCCCTTGCCTTAGCCAGGGCGCGAGCTTGGGAAGCCGAATAGGCCTAACTCGTGGGCTGGATGAGGCACAGATTGATCGGCGCTTGCGCTTGAAAACATGGCCAGCCGGATTAATAAAGTAAATCTGCCCTTGCCTTAGTCAGGGCGCGAGCTTGGAAAGCCGAATGGGCGTAACTCGTGGGCTGGCTGAGGCACACATTGATCGGCGCTTGCACTTGAAAACATGGCTGACCGGATTAGTAAATCTACCCTTGCCTTAGCCAGGACGCGAGCTTAGGAAGCCGAATGGGCCTAACTCGTGGGCTGGCTGAGGCACAGATTAATCGGCGCTTGCGCTTGAAAACATGGCCGGCCGGATTAATAAAGTAAATCTGCCCTTGCCTTAGTCAGGGCGCAAGCTTGGGAAGTCGAATGGGCGTGACTCGTGGGCTGGCTGAGGCACACATTGATCGGCGCTTGCGCTTGAAAACATGGCCGACCAGATTAGTAAATCTGCCCTTGCCTTAGCCAGGGCACGAGCTTGGGAAGCCGAATGGGCGTAACTCGTGGGCTGGCTAAGGCACACATTGATCGGCTCTTGCGCTTGAAAACATGGCCGACCAAATTAGTAAATCTGCCCTTGCCTTAGCCAGGGCGCGAGCTAGCCCAGCTCGTGGGTTGACGTTTGGGATTACTGACGTTGCCTCGGGAGAGCTGCAAACGTTGAAGGATAAATGGGGCGGGTGCACGCTAGAGGCCCTACTTATTTCCATTCAGGAAACTTGGGAGGGATGAGAATTGACTGAATCAGACGCCGCAATGAGTCGTAGTAGCGAGCCTACGCGCACAGGAAGAAGAATGTCCAAGGATTGGGAAGAAGAACGTCATCGAAGCAGATCGCCCCGAAAGGACAGGCAACAACGGGGAAATTCTCCGCGCCCGCGACCGAAAATTGAGCCTGATGCGACGCCATGACCGTTGAGTTTTGTGGTTTTTGTGAGGAATAGACCAATGACGGAGGGGGATTCTATCATTAAAGACCCAGATGTGGCAGTCGAGTTCGCTTGACAGATATTCCCACCGGAAGTCCAACAATCGATGGTCAGACGTCGAGATTTCGAAGTATTTCGAGACAGCATACATGGGGCCGTAAAAGGGCTATATACTGCTTACGAAGTCGGCATGCGTCTGCGGGAAGCGGGACGTGAGAGCGAGAAAAAGGACGAAAAGAATCGCAGTCTGGAGATTCGCGCAGAAAAGGCTGAGCGTGAGCTTCGGGAGCTGAAGAATGTTCAAACGAGCGCGTCGGTGGCGGCCGGTCAATCTAAATTGGTTGTTGCGGAGAGAGTGACCCAACGGACCTCGAGTTATGAAAAGGGGTTTCAGGATAGCCTGAAGGTCGGGATAGAGAAGACCAAATAGGACCTTGCCGAGGAGGTCTGCCGATGTGAAAATCGTGGATTCAAGCACGGCTGGATCAAGGCCTTTTAAACCGAGGAAACTCTCGAAGCCGTGGGCATTGATTCGGCCTCGCCCCTGTATTATTGCCAATACTTTCCTTATTCCGATTTCGAAATTGAGAAGAACAACGATGAGGGTTTCGAATGAAAAGACTTCGCGCCGAATAAATAGAATTTCTTTTATTTTCAACGTTTGTATTTGGTCTTGAAATGTTATGTGTTTAATTAATCGTATTATTTTAACTTGCTGGCAAGTTTTGTGTTGCGTGGCATAAATGTTTAAACATGTATTGACCGGCTTGAATTAAGAACGATTCTCAGTGAATATTTATTCGGCCAATGAAATGGTGCGAATGCATCTCTCGAAAAAGTCCAATCCGGATTCGGCACCTTAATCGGCCCTAAGGTGTCATGCACCAAAAGGGGCTCTGAATCCAGAGGCTTTATTTTAGCCAATCGTGATATCCACGAAGGGCTCTCCGAATCCGGAGTATTAATCGGCCCTAAGGTGCCATGCACCGAAAGGGGCTCCAAATCCGAAGGCTTTATTTGGGCCAATCGTGATGTCCAAGAAGGGCGCTCCGAATTCGGAGTCTTAATTGGCCTTAATAGCCTTAATCGACCCTAAGGTGTCATGCACCGAAATGGGCTCCGAATCCGAAGGCTTTATTTGGGCCAATCGTGAAATCCATGAAGGGCGCTCCGAATTTGGAGTCTTAATCGGCCTTAATAGGCTTAATCGGCCCTAAGGGGTCATGCACCAAAAGGGGCTCCGAATCCGGAGGCTTTATTTTGGCCAATCGTGATATCCACGAAGGGCGCTCCGAATTCGGAGTCTTAATCGGCCTAAATAGGCTTAATCGGCCCTAAGGTGTCATCCACGAAAAGGGGCTCCGAATCCAAAGGCTTTATTTTGGCCAATCGTGATATCCACGAAGGGCGCTCCGAATTCGGAGTCTTAATCGGCCTTAACAGGCGTAATCAGCCCTAAGGTGTCATGCATCAAAACGGGCTCCGAATCTGGAGGCTTTATTTTGGCCAATCGTGATATCCACGAAGGGCGCTTCGAATCCAGAGTCTTAATCAGCCCTAACGTGTCATGCACCAAAAGGGGCACCCAATCTAGAGGCTTTATTTGGGCCAATCGTGATATCCACGAAGGGCGCTCCGAATTCGGAGTCTTAATCGGCCTTAATAGGCTTAATCGGCCCTAAAGTGTCATGCACCAAAAGAGGATCTGAATCCGGAGGCTTTATTTTGGCCAATCGTGATATCCACGAAGGGCGCTCCGAATCCGGAGTCTTAATCGACCCTAAAGTGTCATGCACCGAAATGGGCTCCGAATCCGGAGGCTTTATTTTGGCCAATCATGATATTCACGAAGGGCGCTCCGAATCCGGAGTCTTAATCGGCCCTAAGATGTCATGCACCGAAATGGGCTCCGAATCTGGAGGCTTTATTTGGGCCAGTCGTGATATCCACGAAGGGCGCTCCGAATTCGGAGTCTTAATCGGCCTTAATAGGCATAATCGGCCCTAAGGTGTCATGCACCAAGAGGGGCTCCAAATCCGGAAGCTTTATTTTGGCCAATCGTCATATCCACGAAGGGCGCTCCGAATCCGGAGTCTTAATCGGCCCTAAGGTGTCATGCACCGAAATGGGCTCTGAATTCGGAGGCTTTATTTTGGCCAATTGTGATATCCACGAAGGGCGCCCCGAATTCGAAGTCTTAATCAGCCTTAATAGGCTTAATCGGCCCTAAGGTGTCATGCACCAAAAGGGGCTCCGAATCCGGAGGCTTTGTTTTGGCCCATCGTGATATCGACGAAGGGCGCTCCGAATTCGGAGTCCTAATCGGCTTTAATAGGCTTAATCGGCTCTAAGGTGTCATGCACCAAAAGGGGCTCCGAATCAGGAGGCTTTATTCTGGCCAATCGTGATATCCACGATGGGCGCTCCGAATCCGGAGTCTTAATCGGCCCTAAGGTGTCATGCACCAAAAGGGCTCTGAATCCGGAGGCTTTATTTTGACTAATCGTGATAGCCACGAAGGGCGCTCTGAATTCGGAGTCTTAATCGACCTTAATAGACTTAATCGGCCCTGAGGTGTCATGCACCAAAAAGGGCTCCGAATCCGGAGGCTTTATTTTGGCCAATCGTGATATCCCCGAAGGGAGCTCCGAATCCGGAGTATTAATTGGCCCTAAGGTGTCATGCACTGAAATGGGCTCCGAATCCGAAGGCTTTATTTGTGCCAATCGTGATATCGATGAAGGGAGCTCTGAATTTGGAGTCTTAATCGGCTTTAATAGGCTTAATCGACCCTAAGGTGTCATGCACCAAAAGGTGCTCCGAATCCGGAGGCTTTATTTTGGCCAATCGTGATATCCATGAATGGCGCTCCAAATTTGGAGTCCTAATCGGCCTTAATAGGCTTAATCGGCCCTAAGGTGTCATGCACCAAAAGGGGCTCCGAATCCGAAGGCTTTATTTTGGCTAATCGTGATATCCACGAAGCGCGCTCCAAATCTTGAGTCTTAATCGGCCTTAAAGTGTCATGCCCCAAAAGGGGCTCCGAATCCGAAGGCTTTATTTGGGCCAATCGTGATATCCACGAAGGGCGATCCGAATTCTGAGTCTTAATCGGCCTTAATAGGCTTAACCGGCCCTAAGGTGTCAAGCACCAAAAGGGGCTCCGAATCCGGAGGCTTTATTTTGGCCAATCGTGATATCCGCAAAGGACGCTCCGAATCTGGAATCTTAATCGGACCTATGGTGTCATGCACCGAAACGGGCTCCGAATCTGGAGGCTTTATTTGGGCCAATCGTGATATCCCCGATGGGCCCTCCGAATCCGGAGTCTTAATCGGCCCTAAGGTGTCATACACCGAAAGGGGCTTCGAATCCGGAGGCTTTATTTGGGTCAATCTTGATATCCATTAAGGGCGCTCCGAATTCGGAGTCTTAATCGGCCTTAATTGGCTTAATCGGCCTTAAGGTGTCATGCACCAAAAGAGCTCCGAATCCGGAGGCTTTATTTTGGCCAATCGTGATATCCTCGAAGGGCGCTCCGAATTTGGAGTCTTAATCAGCCCTATGGTGTCATGCACAAAAAGGGACTCTGAATTCGGAGGCTTTATTTTGGCCAATCGTGATCTCCACGAAGGGCGCTCCGAATCCGGAGCCTTAATCGTCCCTAAGGTGTCATGCACCAAAAGGGGCTCCAAATCCGGAGGCTTTATTTGGACCAATCGTGATAGCCACGAAGGACGCTCTCAATTCGGAGTCTTAATCGGCCTTAATAGGCTTAATCGGCCCTAGGGTGTCAGGCACCAAAAAGGGCTCCGAATCTGGAGGCTTTATTTTGGCCAATCGTGATATCCCCGAAGGGCGCTCCGAATCCGGAGTCTTAATCGGTCCGAAGGTGTCATGCATCGAAATGGGCTCCGAATCCGAAGGCTTTATTTGTGCCAATCGTGATATCCACGAAGGGCGCTCCGAATTCGGAGTCTTAATCGGCTTTAGCAGGCTTAATCGGCCCTAAGGTGTCATGCACCAAAAGGTGCTCCGAATCCGGAGGCTTTATTTTCGCCAATCGTCATATCCATGAAGGGCGCTCCGAATTCGGAGTCTTAATCAGCCTTAATAGGCTTAATCGACCCTAAGGTGTCATGCACCAAAAGGGGCTCCGAATCCGGAGGGTTTAGTTTGGCTAATCGTCATATGCACGAAGGGCGCTCTGAATCCGGAGTCTTAATCGGCCTTAAGGTGTCATGCACCAAAAGGGGCTCCGAATCTGGAGGCTTTATTTGGGCCAATCATGATATTTACGAAGGGCACTCCGAATTCGGAGTCCTAATCGGCCTTAAAAGGCTTAATCGGCCCTAAGGTGACACACACCAAAAGGGGCTCCAAATCCGGAGGCTTTATTTTGGCCAATCGTGATATCCGTAAAAGGCGCTCCGAATCCGGAGTCTTAATCGGCCCTAAGGTGTCATGCACCGAAAGGGGCTCCGAATCCGGAGGTTTTATTCTGGCCAATCGTGATATCCCCGAAGGGCCCTCCGAATCCGGAGTCTTAATCGGCCCTAAGGTGTCATACACTGAAAGGGGCTTCGTATCCGGAGGCTTTATTTGGGTCAATCGTGATATCCACGAAGGGCGCTCCGAATTCGGAGTCTTAATCGGCCTTAATAGGCTTAATCGGCCCTGAGGTGCCATGCACCAAAAGGGGCTCCAAATTCGGAGGCTTTATTTTAGCAAATCGTGATATCCACGAATGCCGCTCCGAATCTGGAGTCTTAATCGGCCCTAAGGTGTCATGCACCAAGAGGGGCTCTGAATCCGGAGGCTTTATTTTGGCCAATCGTGATAACCACGAAGGGCGCTCTAAATCCGGAGTCCTAATCGGCCCTAAGGTGTCAGGCACCAAAAGGGGCTCCGAATCCGGAGGCTTTATTTGGTCCAATCGTGATATCCATGAAGGGCGCTCCGAATTCGGAGTCTTTATCGGCTTTAATAGGCTTAATCGGCCCTAACGTGTCATGCACCAAAAGGTGGTCCGAATCCGGAGGCTTTATTTTGGCCAATCGTGATATCCATGAAGGGCGCTCCGAATTCGGAGTCTTAATCAGCCTTAATAGGCTTAATCGGCCGAAATGTGTCTTGCGCCAAAAGGGGCTCCGAATCTAGAGGCTTTATTTTGGCTAATCGTGATATCCACGAAGGGCGCTTCGAATCCGGAGTCTTAATCGGCCTTAAGGTGTCATGCACCAAAAGGGGCTCCGAATCCGGACTCTTTATTTGGGCTAATCTTGATATCCACGGAGGGCGCTCCGAATTCGGAGTCTTTATCGGCCTTAGTAGGCTTAATCAGCCCTAAGGTGTCACGCACCAAAAGGCGCTCCGAATCCGGAGGATTTATTTTGGCCAATCGTGATATCCGCGTAGGGCGCTCCGAATTCGGAGTCTTAATCGGCCCTAAGGTGTCAAGCACCGAAAGGGGCTCCTAATCCGGAGGCTTTATTTTGGCCAATCGTGATATCCCCGATGGGCCCTCCGAATCCAGAGTCTTAATCGGCCCTAAGGTGTCATACACCGAAAGGGGCTTCGAATCCAGAGGCTTTATTTGGGTCAATCGTGATATCCACGACGGGCGCTCCGAATTCGCTGTCTTAATCGGCCTTAATAGGCTTAATCGGCCCTAAGGTGTCATGAACCAAAAGGGGCTCCGAATCCGGAGGCTTAATTTTTGCTAATCGTGATATCCACGAAGGGCGCTCCGAATCCAGAGTCTTAATCGGCCCTAAGGTGTCATGCACCAAAAGGGGCTCTGAATTTGGGGGCTTTATTTTGGCCAATCGTGATATCCACGATGGGCGCTCCGAATCCGGAGTCTTAATCAGCCCTAAGGTGTCATCCACCAAAAGGGGCTCCGAATCCGGAGGCTTTATTTTGACAAATCGTGATGGCCACGAAGGGCGCGCTGAATTCGGAGTCTTAATCGGCCTTAATAGGCTTAATCGGCCCTGATGTGTCATGCACCAAGAAGGGCTCTGAATCAGAAGGCTTTATTTTGGCCAATCATGATATCCCCGAATGGCGCTCCGAATCCGGAGTCTTAATCGGCCCGAAGGTGTCATGCACCGAAATGGGCTCTGAATCTGAAGGCTTTATTTGTGCCAATCGTGATATCCACGAAGGGCGCTTCGAATTCGGAGTCCTAATCAGCTTTAATAGGCTTAATCGGCCCTAAGGTGTCATGCACCAAAAGGTGCTCCGAATCTGGATGCTTTATTTTGGCCAATCGTGATATCCATGATGGGCGCTCCAAATTCGGATTCCTAATCGGCCTTAATAGGCTTATTGGGCCCTAAGGTGTCATGCCCCAAAAGGGGCTCCGAATCCGGAGGCTTTATGTTGGCTAATCGTGATATCCACGAAGGGCGCTCCGAATCCGGAGTCTTAATCGGCCTTAAGGTGTCATGGACCAAAAGGTGCTCTGAATCCGGAGGTTTTATTTGGGCCAATCATGATATCCACAAAGAGCGCTTCGAATTTGGAGTCTTAATCGGCCTTAATAGGCTTAATCGGCCCTAAGGTGTCATGCACCAAAAGGGGCTCCGAATCCGGAGGCTTTATTTTGGCCAATCGTGATATCCGCAAAAGGCGCTCCAAATCCGAAGTCTTAATCGGCCCTAAAGTGTCATGCACCGAAAGGGGCTCCAAATCCGGAGGTTTTATTATGCCCAATCGTGATATCCCCAAAGGGCCCTCCAAATCCAGAGTCTTAATCGGCCCTAAGGTGTCATACACCAAAAGGGGCTTCGAATCCGGAGGCTTTATTTGGGTCAATCGTGATATCCACGAAGGGCACTCCGAATTCGGAGTCTTAATCGGCCTTAATAGGTTTAATCGGCCCTGAGGGGCCATGCACCAAAAGGGGCTCCGAATTCGGAGCCTTTATTTTGGCCAATCATGATATCCACGAATGCCGCTCCGAATCTGGAGTCTTAATCGGCCCTAAGGTGTCATGCACCAAAAGGGGCTCTGAATACGGAGGATTTATTTTGTCCAATCGTGATATCCACGAAGGGCGCTCCGAATACGGAGTCTTAATCGGCTGTAAGGTGTCATGCAACGAAATGGGCTCCAAATCCGAAGGCTTTATTTGTGCCAGTCGTGATATCAACGAAGGGCGCTCCGAATTCGGAGTCTTAATCGGACTTAATAGGCTTAATCGGCCCTAAGGTGTCATGCACCAAAATGGGCTCCAAATCCGGAGGCTTTATTTTGGCCAATCGCAATATCCGCGAAGGGCGCTCCGAATCCGGAGTTTTAATCGGCCCTAAGGTATCATGCACCGAAAGGGGCTCCGAATTTGGAGGCTTTATTTTGACCAATCGTGATATCCCCGATGGGCCCTCCGAATCCGGAGTCTTAATCGGCCCTAAGGTGTCATACACCAAAAGGGGCTTCGAATCCGGTGGCTTTATTTGGGTCAATCGTGATCTCCAGGAAGGGCGCTCCGAATTCGGAGTCTTAATCGGCCTTAATAGGCTTAATCGGCCCTAAGGTGTCATGCACCAAAAGGGGCTCCGAATCCGGAGGATTTATTTTGGCCAATTGTGATATCCACGAAGGGCACTGCGAATCCAGAGTGTTAATCGGCCCTACGGTGTCATGCACCAGAAGGGGCTCTGAATTCGGGGGCTTTATTTTGGCCAATCGTGATATCCACGAAGAGGGCTCCGAATCCGAAATCTTAATCAACCCTAAGGTGTCATGCACCAAAAGGGGCACCGAATCCGAAGGCTTTATTTGGACCAATCGTGATAGCTACGAAGGGCGCACTGAATTCGGAGTCTTAATCGGCTTTAATCGGCTTAATCGGCCCTAAGGTGTCATGCAACAAAAAGGGCTCCGAATCTGGAGGCTTTATTTTCGCCAATCGTGATATCTCCGAAGGGCGCTCCTAATCCGGAGTCTTAATCGGCCCTAAGGTGTCATGCACCGAAATGGGCTCCGAATCCGAAGGCTTTATTTGTGCCAATCGTGATATCCATGAAGGGCGCTTCGAAATTGGAGTCTTAATCGGCTTTAATAGGCTTAATCGGCCCTAAGGTGTCAGGCACGAAAAGGGGCTCCGAATCCGGAGACTTTATATTAGCCAATCGTGATATCCGCAAAAGGCGCTCCGAATTCGGAGTCTTAATCGGCCCTAACGTGGCACACACCGAAAGCGGCTCCGAATCCAGAGGCTTTATTTTGGCCAATCGTGATATCCCCGAAGGGCGCTCCGAATCCAACGTCTTAATCGGCCCTAAGGTGTCATACACCGAAAGGGGCTTCGAATCCGGAGGCTTTACTTGGGTCAATCGTGATATCCACGAAGGGCGCTTCGAATTCGGAGACTTAATCGGCCTTAATAGACTTAATCGGCCCTAAGGTGTCATGCACCAAAAGGGGCTCCGAATCTGGAGGCTTTATTTTGGCCAATCGTCATATCCACGAAGGGCGCTCCGAATCTAGAGTGTTAATCGGCCCTAAGGTGTCATGCACCAAAAGGACTCTGAATCCGGGGGCTTTATTTTGGCCAATCGTGATATCCACGAAGGGGGCTCCGAATCCGAAGTCATAATCGGCCCTAAGGTGTTATGCACCAAAAGGGGCTCTGAATCCGAAGGCTTTATTTGGACCAATCGTGATAGCCACGAAGGGCGCTCTGAATTTGGAGTCTTAATCGGCCTTAATAGGCTTAATCGGCCCTAAGGTGTCATGCACCAAAAAGGGCTCCGAATCCGGAGGCTGTATTTTGGCCAATCGTGATATCCCCGATAGGCGCTCCGAATCCGGAGTCTTAATCGGCCCTAAGGTGTCATGCACCGAAATTGGCTCCGAATCCGAAGGCTTTATTTGTGCCAATCGTGATATCCATGAAGGGCGTTTCGAATTCGGAGTCTTAATCGGCTTTAATAGGCTTAATCGGCCCTAAGGTGTCATGCACCAAAAGGTGCTACGAATCCGGAGGCTTTATTTCGGCCAATCGTGATATCCATGAAGGGTGCTCCAAATTCGGATTCTTAATCAGCCTTAATAGCCTTAATCGACCCTAAGGTGTCATGCACCAAAAGGTGCTCCGAATCCGAAGGCTTTATTTGGGCTAATCGTGATGTCCAAGAAGGGCGCTCTGAATTCGGAGTCTTAATTGGCCTTAATAGCCTTAATCGACCCTAAGGTGTCATGCACCGAAATGGGCTCCGAATCCGGAGGCTTTATTTGGGCTAATCGTGATATCCATGAAGGGCGCTCCGAATTCGGAGTCTTAATCGGCCTTAATAGGCTTAATCGGCCCTATGGGGTCATGCACCAAAAGGGGCTCCGAATCCGGAGGCTTTATTTGGGCCAATCGTGATATCCACGAAGGGCGCTCCGAATTCGGAGTCTTAATCGGCCTTAATAAGCTTAATCGGCCCTAAGGTGTCATGCCCCAAAAGGGGCTCTGAATCCGGAGGCTTTATTTTGGCCAATTTTGATATCCGCAAAAGGCGCTCCGAATTCGGAGTCTTAATCGGCCCAAAGGTGTCATGCACCAAAAGGGGCACCGAATCCGGAGGCTTTATTTTGGCCAATCAGGATATCCACGAAGGGCGCTCCGAATCCGGAGTCTTAATCGGCCCTAAGGTGTCATGCACCGAAATGGGCTCCGAATCCAGAGGCTTTATTTGGGCCAATCGTGATATCCACGAAGGGCGCTCCGAATTCAGAGTCTTAATCGGGCTTAATAGGCTTAATCGGCCCTAAGGTGTCATGCACCAAAAGGGGCTCCGAATTCGGAGGCTTTATTTTGGCCAATCGTGATATCCATGAAGGGCGCTCTGAATCCGGAGTCTTAATCGGCCCTAAGGTGTCATGCACCGAAAGGGGCTTCGAATCCGGAGGCTTTGTTTGGGCCAATCGTGATATCCGCGAAGCGCGCTCCGAATTCGGAGTCTTAATCGGCCCTAAGGTGTCATGCACCAGAAGGGGTTCCGAATTCGGAGGCTTTATTTGGACCAATCGTGATAGCCACGAAGGGCGCTCTGAATTCGGAGTCTTAATCGGCCTTAATAGGCTTAATCGGCCCTAAGGTGTCATGCACCAAAAAGGACTCCGAATCCGGAGGCTTTATTTTGTCCAATCGTGATATCCACAAAGGGCGCTCCGAATCCAGAGTCCTAATCGGGCCTAAGGTGTCATGCACCGAAATGGGCTCCGAATCCGAAGGCTTTATTTGTGCCAATCGTGATATCCACGAAGGGCGCTCCGAATTCGGAGTCTTAATCGCCTTTAATAGGCTTAATAGGCCCTAAGGTGTCATGCACCAAAAGGTGCTCCGAATCCGGAGGCTTTATTTTGGCCAATCGTGATATGCATGAAGGCCGCTCCGAATTCGGAGTCTTAATCAGCGTGAATAGGCATAATCAGCCCAAAGGTGTCATGCTCCAAAAGGGGCTCCGAATCTGGAGGCTCTATTTTGGCTAATCGTGATATCCAGGAAGGGCGCTCCGAATCCGGAGTCTTAATCGGTCTTAAGGTGTCATGCACCAAAAGGGGCTCCGAATCCGAAGGCTTTATTTGGGCTAATCGTGATATCCATGTAGGGCGCTCCGAATTCAGAGTCTTAATCGGCCTTAATAGGCTTAATCGGCCTTAAGGTGTCATGCACCAAAAGGGGCTCCGAATCAGGACGCTTTATTTTGGCTAATTGTGATATCCGCGATGGGCGTTCCGAATTCGGAGTCTTAATTGGCCCTAAGTTGTCATGCACCGAAAAGGGCTCCGAATCTGGAGGCTTTATTTTGGCCAATCGTGATATCCCTGAAGGGCCCTCCGAATCCGGAGTCTTAATCGGCCCTAAGGTGTCATACACCGAAAGGGGCTTCGAATCCGGAGGCTTTATTTGGGTCAATCGTGATATCCACGAAGGGCACTCTGAATTCGGAATCTTAATTGGCCTTAATAGGCTTAATCGGCCCTAAGGTGTCATGCATCAAAAGGGGCTCCGAATCCGGAGGCTTTATTTTGGCCAATCGTGATATCCACGAAGGGCGCTCCGAATCCGGAGTCTTAATCGGCCCTAAGGTGTCATGCACCAAAAGGGGCTCCGAATCCGGAGGCTTTATTTTTGCCAATCGTGATATCCACAAAGGGCGCTCCGAATCCGGAGTCTTAATCGGCCTTAAGGTGTCATGCACCAAAAGGTGCTCCGAATCCGGAGGCTTAAGTCCGCCAACATCTGCCCCTCGATTGCAGTTTTAGGTAAAAATTGAATGTCGTATTGGCCGAGTTCAAGAGCCCATTTTGAAACACGTCATGATGCTTCTGCACTCCGTAGTACTGATCGGAGGGGATAATCTGTTAGCACCCCAATGCTATGTTCCTGGAAGTAATGCATCAGTTTTCTTGCCGCCATGACTCGGGCTAAGATGAGTTTTTCCAGCTGAAGGTAACGTGTTTCGGCGTCAACCATTTCCTTGCTCACATAATACACTGGCCGTTGCTCCCCCTCCTCCTCTTTTAACAGTACGGCGCTGACGGCCCTATCGGAAACTGCCAGATATGGGATGAGCGGGTCACCAGCGGCGGGTGTTGTCAAGAGAGGTATTGAGCGGAGGTAGGTCTTGAGTCCGTTGAAGGCTGATTCGCATTCGGCGGACCATTCAAAAGCCTTTCCCTGCCGTAGTGTCTGAAAGAATTGTCGGCAGCGATCTGTAGACCGACTGATGAACCTGTTGAGTGCAGCGGCCATCCCCATCAACTTTTGGACTTCTTTTACTGAGCGGGGGAAGCTGAGTTCCAAGATTTCTGTGACTTGCCTTGGGTTGGCTTCGATTCCTCGGTGATTGACGATGTAATCCAGGAATTTGCCTGAGCCGATTCAAAACGCACACTTGGAAGCGTTCAGTTCCATTCTGTATTTGCGTAAGATGCTGAATGTCTTTTCTAGATCGGCTCTATGACTCTGTTCTTCTTTGGACTTGACCACCATATCGTCGATGTATACTTCCATAGTGTGGCCGAGTTGCTCTTTGAACATGGCAGTGACCAATCTTTGGTAGGTTGCCCCTACATTCTTCAGCCCAAAGGGCATAACTTTGTAGCAATAGGTTCCTCTTGGGGTGAGGAAGGCAGTTTTGTCCTGGTCATCTGGATGCATGGCGATTTGATGGTAGCCTCTGGAAGCATCGAGGAAGCTCATACGTTGATGACGTGCCGTCGCATCGACGAGCTGGTCGATTCTAGGTAGAGGAAAACAGTCTTTGGGGCAAGCTTTGTTCAGATCCGTGAAGTCGATGCACACTCGCCAAGTCCCATTTTTCTTCTTCACCCCCACTGTATTGGAGAGCCACGTAGGGTAAGTGACTTCTCTAATTGCCTCGGCGTCAAGCAGTCTGTCTACCTCCTCAACAACGGCGACAGTGTGCTCCGCGACTGACTGTCGGCCTTTCTGAATGATCGGCTTACATTTCGGATCGACATTCAAATGGTGCTGTGAAACTGACAGATCTATTCCCGGCATTTCGTACGGAGTCCATGCAAACATGTCAAGGTTGTTGAGCAAGAAAGAGATTAGCTGCTGCCTGTCGGCCTGATTCAAAGAGGTGCCGATCATGAAAAACTTTTCTGGGCTGCCATCAATGTCAACTCGGTCCAAATCTTCCATGGCCTTCTCATTTGGATACCGCCCAACATCGTCCAGGATCTCCCGATTCGGCACCTCGATGGAGTTTACTTGCAGTTCCTTTGGCGTTCTGGCAGCAAGGAGATAACATTCTTGTGCCGATTTCTGGGATCCGCGGATTTGCTCAATGCCGTGTTCTGTTGGGAAACGTAGCAGTTGATGATAAGTGGTTGGGACGGCCTGCAAGGTATGCAACCACGATCGCCCCATGATGAGATTGTACGGCGATGACAGCCTGACGACCAAGAATTCCATATCCACCGTTCTGGAACTTGCTCAAATGGGTAAGCTGATCTTTCCCAATGGGTACTCTGGAGTGGCATTGAAGCCGAATAGTGGATAAGGAGACGGCGTTAGGTCTGACTCATTGAATTCGAGTTTGGTGAAGGTTTTATAATACATAACCTCCAAGGTACTGCTCTGGTCTATAAGAATGCGTTCGACGGTGAACTGGTTTACGCGCAGCTCAACAACTAACGGATCGATGTGAGGGACTGTTACACCGATCAAATCAGAATCGTCAAAGGTGATACTTGGCGTTTCTCGGGGCTGCTTTGCTGGCGTGAGTTGCTTTTAAGGGCCTGCATGTGATTGGATCGCATGCACGGTCGGGGCCGCTGGCAGGCTGTATATCATGTGGACGGTGTCAAGCGGAGATGAATCCTCTAGACGGGTAGGTGTTTCGACCACACTCCTCCGGACGCATTGGTGGGGACGTTCGTCCTTTGCCAACTCCTTAAGATGATCTGTTGAGGCATAGCGGCCATCAATTTCTTACTGTTGGGCCCAGGATCGTCGATCATCGGCCCTCGGGGGTCGCTCAGAAGCCTGGCGCACCATTTGTTTGGATTTTTCTATTTCCGAGGCTAGATCGCGACGAAGGCATTTGTTCTCAGCGATGATGCTGTCCAACCTCTGTTGGGTTTGCCTAGCTTGTGCCATGGTCGCTTGTATTGTCTTTTGCGTTGGGTTTGAAGATGAGCAGAGGTCCGAGGCAAGTCATGCTGTGATGGTTTTTGGTCCAAGCGAGTTTGCTGGAATGAGGTCAACTCTCTATGCGGTCTCGTCAGTGGCTAGCAGAGGATCTTCAGTCACGCCTGCCATGGATGTATTTGAGTATTCCCCACAGACGGCGCCAGTTGTGGAGAAGTGGTTTGGAAATACTCTTCAAATCCTGGGTGACGCTAGTGATCCTCAGCTGGTCACCTGAAAAGATACAAACACTCCGGTCGGGGGTGCTGGGATTAGCACTCCGACGGATAAGTTAGTTCAGACACTCAGGATAGCTTGTTTACTAAGTTTTGTGAAGTGATTCTTACATACCTTTCTAAATCTATGGTTCTTGTATTTATACTTGCTTTTTGGGCCTCGGGGCCTGAGCCTACTTTTATTCCATTCCCCTTTTATTCATTCGAAGCCACTGACCTCCGTCTATTCGGCTTTCCTAACTAATTCGGCGTCCTAGTCACGCAATATGAAGCCGGATAGAATCTAATTTCTAGAGTACGCATCTTCCGACTCTTCTACTTATTCGGCTCCCACAGAGCCCTCTTCGCAGATCGCAGAAATCGAAACAGAGTTGTTGCTAGAAATCGAAACCTCTGTCTTAAATCCATCCACCACCAGAAAATTTCTGGTATTTATTATTTAAATTTCGTTTGAAATTGGTGTTGCATTAAATTGTTTGATTATTATTGTTGTTGTCGTCTATGAATTTTATTTTTTTTTGAAGGGTTTGGTTGTTGAAATAATTTGTATTTTAAAAAAATTATGTTTTAAACAATTTCTATTTAAAAAATTGGTGAATTTTGTTTTATAAAAGATTAACTTTGCTTTGCTGGGAAGGATGAGGGAGAGAAGGAAGAAAACGGTTGATTTTTGGTGAGTTGGCACATTTGGCAATTGCCAAAGCTGGTGTCAAATTTGGCAACAGATTTGATAGTTGGCAAATTTGGCAACTGCTATAGCATGCCATTAGAGAAGCCATTTTTGCACAAGCTGCCATATTATGAGCTCGTTTGAAAAAAAAAAAAAAAAAAAAACCTAGGGCTTTTTCGTTAAAATATCAAAAAAAAAAAAAACAAAATAGGGTTTTTAGTCAAATAATACTATATGCACCAATTAATGTATTAACTAGTGTATCAATTGATGATGTGACATAATTTAAGAAATTTTTGATATTTATAATTTGTATAATGAGTGAGGTGAATAATAATGTCATAATTAGTGTTGGTATACTAGTTAGTATACTAATTGGTGCATGTAGCACTGCCATTTTTAGTCTAATAAGATAAAATATTACATCTAAACCATAATTATTTTATTTTTTTCTTACAAAAGTCAAAAAAAATTAAAAAAAACCATCTCAAACAAAAAATTTTAACCTCAAAACTAAAATAATTAAAAAATTAAAAAATCAATCCATATCCCAAACAATTCCTATGACTTTGACCGCTATTTTAGCAATGCATGTTCCAAGGGTGGCTTTGGCCCCGTTTGATAGAGCTGTGAGAAAATGATTATAACTTATAGCCTAACAGTTTATACCTTATAACTGTGAACATAAGCTGAATTTTGACTTATAAATTAAGTTTCTCCTCCCCCACTCAAAGAATAAGTTAATTTTTGACTTACAAAAAGCTATAAGCTGTGTTATTAAGCTGAACCAAACACATCAAAATAGCTTAAATTAAGTTAAAAGTTAAAATAAGCTGGAAATAAACCCTACCAAACAGGGCCTTTGTCAAGCCATGTAAAGTGTTTCTTTTTCCCTTCTATATAGATATTATGCCTTCAAATTGAGTACACTTTTTAAGACCCTGTCTACATGATTTTTAAGACGTAAAAGAGTGAGACCCCACTAGGGTGACCCCACCACCCAGTGAATTGTGATTGGTCCATTTTTTTTTATCCTCCTATTGCTGCCCTCCACGTGGGGGTGGTGCGGGGGCTCTGGATCACTGTCTGACAATTGCTTTCAAGTTTGGGTTCCACCCAAACGGCTACATGTTGCATTTTGTATTAGTTTGGGATGTGGGTTGGCTTTTTGGTTTTTTGATTATTTTAACCTAGGCTAAAATGCTTGGTTTGGGAAGGACTTTTTGGCTTTTTGGCTATTTTGATTTTTTTGTGAGAGAAGATTGTAATGATTATGGGTTGGATGTGATATTTTGTTTGTTGTGACTAAAATAGGGGTTACTCTATTTACACACCTCAATTACTCTTAATTCACACCATTATTCATAATTTTTTAATTACAATTTTATCCTTCAATTAAATATCCAAATTGCCCTCATCTCTATTCCATCTCCTTCATTCACAAACCCTAACCTAACCTATTGACAACCACTGCAGGCTCCTACCACCGTAACCACTGCAGGCTCTTAAACTTCATTGTTGTTATTGCACCTAATCTCAAAGCTTCCTAGGAATGATGATGGGTCAATAGTAGTAGAAGTTGCACCGATTTGCGCAGCTTTCTGCAATAAAGCTGTCGCAGACATAGTTGCCGAAGAAGATGTTTGATGTGAATGGTGTTGGGTGCTATACAAGGAAGGAACACTAACAAGTGATGAAGAGCTCGTTATTTCTTCTGTATTGATGGAAGAAAGCTTGTTTTCAAACACCCAATTCAACTGATAATCGGATGGTGGAGGAATCGAACATGGAACAAATGGATCACCATAAACTGGGAAAACATCTCAGCTACACAATCAAGAAAAGTAACAAAAGGAATTATACATGCCTAAGACATTGATTAGCAGATAAAGAGATACAATACAAATTGGAGAAGAAGAGGGTAATTTGTGTAAGGGTAAGGGTTTGGATTTGGGTTAGGGTTAGGGTTAGGGTTAATTGGAGAAGAAGAGGGTAATTTGGTATCATTCAAAAATTAGTGGTGTGTATTGAGATAAAATTAAAAGTTTTAATTTGTGTATGGTGTGAATTGAGTAAGTGGTGTGTATTGAAAGGATTTGTGGTGTGTAAATAGAGGCACACCTAAAATAGCCTATTTTATCTTTTGTGACTATTTTAACCACAAACCATCTTCCCAAACGGACCCTTTATAGTATTTTTTTTTTTTTTTTGGAAACTACAAATAAATAGTATAATCTCAAAATGATTGAAAAAAAAAAATAGTGTAAGTTTGACACACAAGAAAAAAAAACAAAACAAAACAAAAAAAAAAAAACAAACAAACCACACTAAAAACTCTTAAGAAAAAATAAATTATCTAACTGAAATTGCAAATGGTGGTGAGAGTATAATGTTTAATGTGAATGCAATGAGAATAATCTCTTGAATCAAAAAGCTGGCCCTGGCTTATGCAAATTTGAAGGTTACTTGAGATTCATTATTAATAGTGATGAGACTTGATGTAAATGAGAATTTTTAACGATGAGAGCTTTAAAAACTTTAAAACTCCAATTCAATTATGTTGATTTTTGATTATTTAAAAAAAAATCAATTGACTACTAAAAATTGAAATTTTAAATTATAATCAATAAGGAATCTATTAAATTCACCTATAATTTAGGGATTTAAATTTCAAAAAACACTTGATCTAAGGAATTTTTTTTCATAATAAAGATATAATATATTTTACCTAATTAATTAATCTTTTTTTCTGCAAAAATTTACTATTAAAAAACTGCCATGTTTGATGATGGACATATCTTACCTGCTTAAGAAACAGTCTAGACAGCTGCTCAACCTCCCCCACCATTTTACACCAATTTGGATGCTTCTGTACATACTTCTTTAATAAATTATATCACATTAGCATATTAACTAAATAAAGTTTTCTAACAAATCATAAAAAAACAAAAGGGCAAATTACAAACACCCCTCGAGGTTTGGTAAAAATACAGATTCTCCCTTGAGGTTTGAGAAATTACATCCCCCTGAGTGTCAAATTTTCATAACAAATTAGGGGAAATTAGGAGGGAATCTGTATGAAAATAAAAACCTCAGGGGGTAATTTGTTATGAAAATATAAACCTTGGGGGCAGGATGAAATTTCTCAAACCTCATGGGAAAATTTGTATTTTCACCAAATCTCGAGGAGGGTGTTTGTAATTTGCCCAAAACAAAAATAAGAACACTAGAGACGTTTTTGGCCACGTTTGATGGCGGAATTAAGTTAGGTGAAGTTATAATTACAGCGAGATTAAATGATAAGATTAATACTATAATAATATCTTGTATATCTAAAATAAATTATATTTGTTTGTATACTAATGTCAATCTAAACACGACATTAGACACACAATTTGAAATAATTGTTAATCTTAGAATTAATAAATTTTCTTATTCGGTCTATCCAAATAAATATATAGTATTAATATTTTGTTACTTAATAAACTTAAAATAATTATTGACAAAAAATATTTTTGTTTCAGTAAATTTCAAAACAGTTTTTTAACTCAAGCGGAAGGCAAATTTGAAGGTTACTTGGAATTCATCATTTATAATAATGGTTTCAGACTTGATGTATTTATAATTTTATATTTAAATCTTTTGATAACTAAATGATTGAAGGATGAATCTATCTATTATATAAGGAAAATAAAATTTTTAACTATGAGAATTTTAAAAGTTTTAAAATCTCAACCTAATTACATTGATTTTTGATTTTTTTTAAAAAAAAAATCAATTGACTGCTAAAAATTGAAATTTAAAGTTATAATTAATAGAGAATATACTGAATTCATCTATAATTTAGGAATTAAATTTTAAAAAACACTTGATCTAAGGAATGTTTTTCATAATAAAGATATGATATATTTTACCTAGCTAATTAGTGGAAAAGTTAGAGAAGTTTCCTTCCAAGTGCCTCTACATTTGACTGCACAGACACGCCGATAAAAACTTTGCAGAAAGAAAAGAACTATTTCCTGCCTAGTGTGGCTTTGTCTTTTCTCTAGTCAACAGGCAAGCCATGTAAAGGGTTTCTTTTTTTGGAAGAAAAAAAATAGCTTAATTTAGGCTAAAACTCACAAAACGATAAAATAGGCTAAAATAGTTAATAAGACAAAATATCACATCAAACTCATAATCATTTCACTTTTTCTCTCACAAACATCACATCCAACCATAAAAAAATTCAATCATCTTCCCAAACACAAAAATTTTAACCTACTAAAATAGTTAAAAACTAAAATAGCCTACTAAAATAGCAACTTCCCAAACGAAACCATAGATAGAATAATATTGAATGTATTAATTAGTGTGTTAATTAGTATACGAATAAATGATATGACATAATTTTAAATTTTTTAAATATTTATAATTTATATAAAAAGTAGAGTAAATAAAAATAATATAATACTAATATATATATATTAATTAATATATAGCACCACCTATATCAATATTATGCATTCAAATTGGGTTCACTTTTTAAGACCCTGTCTACACGGTTTTGACATCTCCAAACATACACATACAGGTAGGTATACGGCCTTTGTTGACAATTGCTTTCGAGTTTGGGACCCACCCAAACGGCAAGGTGTCGCATTTTATAGATTTTTTTTTTTCTAATTTTTTTTTTTGGAAACTACAAATAAATAGTATGATCTTAAAATGATAGTGTAAAAAGTTTGAGACACACACAGGAAAAAAAAAAAAAAAAAGCATACACACGCCACTAAAAAATATTATGATATGAATGACGGTGAGAGTAATAGTGCTGGGTTCAGAAGGCTGGCTCTGCCTTATGCAAATTTGAAGATTACTTGGGATTCATCATTAATAGTGCTGGGTTCAGACTTGATGTAAAAGATAATTTTTAACTATGAGAGTTTTAAAAGCTTTACAATCTCAATCTAATTATGTTGATTTTTGATTTTTTAAAAAAAAAAATCAATTGACTACTAAAAATTGAAATTTAAAATTATAATCAATAAAGAATCTATTGAATTCTCCCATAATTTAGGGATTTAAAATTCAAAAAACACTTGATCGATGGAATATTTTTCATAATAAAGATATAATATATTTTACCTAATTAATTAATCTTTTTTTTCAACAAAAATTTACTAGTAAAAAACAGCCATCTTTGATGATGGACATATCTTACCTACTTAAGAAACAGTCTGGACAATTGCTCAACTTTACCTCCCCCACAATTTTACACCAATTTGGATGCTTCTGTACATACTTCTCTAATAAATTATATCACATTAGCATATTAATTAAATAAATTTTTCTAACAAATCATAAAAAAAAACAAAAATAAGAGCACAAGAGACATTTTTGGCCATGTTTGATGGCAGAATTTACTTTGGTGAAGTTATAATTGGACTGAGATTGAATGATAAGATTAATAGTATAATGATATCTTGCATATCTAAAATAAATTATATTTGTTTGTGTATTGGTGTCAATCTAAACATGTCATTGGATACACAATTTAAAATAATTGTTAATTTTAAGATTAATATATTTTCTTATTCGGTCGATCGAAATAAATATAGTATTAATACTTTGTTACTTAATACACTTAAAATAATTATTGACAAAAGTTTTTTTGTTCCCAACAACAGGCGACAAGCTACGCGACAAATGAGCAGAGAGATTTGAATGATCTCAGTGAGAAGCTCTTGCTCAGAAACTCTTCAGGTTGTCAGATCAATGGGATTCAACTTCCAGCCGGAGAATTCTACTCCGGTGGTGGCGGTGGGGCGACTGTAGCACCACCTAGTAGAGGGAACTTCAGCCAGATTTTTCCCACCATAAATATTTCAACTTGAATCAACCGTCTTCGGCGATTTCAAGCTCCATGGACATGCAAATGCAGGCTTTGGATCTCTTCACTTCTGGTAGATTTTCAGGTGCAGAAGAAGTGCCCCGGAAAAGGCTTTCTCCCTTGGTTCAAGTTCATTTATAGTCAGGAGGAAATCCATCAGTTAAATATGAAACCATTCATAGAGGAAGCCGTGCTACAGGTTTGCCATTGGAGTTTCAAACTATTTACATCAGGTTTCTCATGATAATCTTGGACTTTACAAAGACAGCCCACACTCACACACACACCCACGAAATTTGACAGACACACATGCACCCACTCCACTTTATCTTATTTTAATATATCTCTATATATATATATATCTATGTTTATTTTATATATATATACATCTCCCTTTCTTTACTTTTTTCATTCTTTCCACACACTCATGTTCCCCACTCAATTTTTTTTTTACTCCATCATTCCACCGCCCACTTCATACCTATTTATTATTATTATTATTATTATTATTATTATTATTATTATTATTATTATTATTGTTTATTCTACTTTTTGACAGGTTATTATTGACACTACCAACCCATCATTCCACTGCCCACTCCATACCTATTTATTATTATTATTATTATTATTATTATTATTATTATTTAAAAAAAAAAAAAACCAAACACCATTGCAAACAATTTACAAATTTGCACCACCACTCATATTTTATTCATCTCAGGGCACAACCCCGATCACACTTTTACACACAAAAAAAAAAAAAAAAAAAAAAAAACAACCACATCCACCGGCGGGATTTTTTCTTCTCTACTCTGCGGCGGGTCTCTTCTTCTTTCCTCCATCCTGGGTGGCCCTTGACGGTGCTGCCTCCGTGTTGCTTCCTAGACCACCAAGCAAGTTGCCTCCTCCCTGCTCCTCCACTCCAGCATATGGTGGACCTCCAAATCGGAACATCACAGTGGCCTTCCGCTTCAGCTCCTTGTTTTCTGCCTTTAGCACACTCATCTCTGCTCGCGCATCCTTATACATGCGTTGGAGCAGAGCCAGCTAGGAGTTTAACTGTTGCACCTCATTTGTCCTGCTCTGCAGCCGGTGCGACAAATTTGTGACCGCAGTCATGGTTTCCACGCATGACTTCAGAGTATACTGATTGGCCTCAATATCAGTTTGCACCGCCATTTTTTGCTCCACCGACCGCATCGGAAAGTTCAACGGAGCAAACACAGAGGTGTTTGGTTGAGGTTCACTGGCCACCGTACCAGTTCTTTCTCTTGTGGACTCGTTAAGGTCTGGAAAGAGAGTGAGCAGCCCACAGGAAGATGAAGCCATTTTCTGGAAAACAGAGTGTTACAGAGTATCTCTCTCAGAAATCTCTCTCAGAAAACGAAGAGTTTTTCAGAGTTTTTCTAGCAGGTTTTTTGTCTCTGCTTCCAAGCCTCAGCCTCTGCCTCAATTTATAAAGACCCTGACGAAGAGGCAGACACGCGCATCATGCGCCTCTCGGTGCTCGCCGACAACTTGGGCGCGCCTTTTGATGGCACGTCTTTTGATGGCACGCCTTTTGATGGCATGCCTTTTTATGGATTGGGCACGCCTTTTGATGGCACGCCTTTTGATGGCACGCCTTTTGAAAGATTGGGCACACCTTTTGAGGGTGCGACTTTTTAAGGGTCCGACAAGACTCTGTAAACTGTCCCGACATAGATTCCGGTTAGTTTCTACAAGGGTCCGACAAGACTCTGTAAACTGTCCCGACATTGTTTCCGGTTAATTTCTACACGGGTCCGACAAGACTCTGTAAACTGTCCCGACATTGATTCCGGTTAGCTCCTTCATGGGTCCGACAAGACTTTGTAAACTGTCCCGACATTGATTCCGGTTAGTTTCTACAAGGGTCCAGCAAGACTCCGTAAACTGTCACAACAACTGTCACAACATAAACTGTCTTCTACAACGGTCCGACATGACCCCATAAACTGTCTTCTACATCGGTCTGACACCGCCATCCAGTGTCCTCTACACCGTTATGACACCCCCGTACAGTGTCCTCTACAACGTTATGACACCACCATACAGTGTCCTCTACAACGTTATGACACCACCATCCAGTGTCTTCACCATCGGTCTGACACGACCATACAGTGTCTCCTATCCTCTTTTTCTTTTATGTATTCGTCTATTTTCTTGTTTTGTTACTCTCTCCAAACTCAAGTTGGCTAGTTCCTATCCCCCTTGAGTTTGCGGGGGGCTGTTAAAACCTATCACCTACTTCACCCACTTAAACCTACTCCACTAAACCTAACCCACTACACCACTACCACCTCACCTACTCCACTATACCTAACCCACTACACCACTACCACCTCCACTTCACCTACTACACACTCACCCTCTTCTATATATAGGAATCATGAATCATTGTAAGAAATACAACAACAATAAATATCAATCAATAATACATAAATTCTTTACACGTCTCAACACTGCATTGATAATAGATATTAATAATAAAATTCATTATGATAATATAACAATAATATATCAAATAATAAGTAACATGTGATCACAATAATTTTTTATGGTTATATAAAAGTAGCCAAAATTATATATATATATATATATATATATGATCCATATTCAACTTTTATATGGTAAAATTTACACTTAATCTCAACTACACATTAGTTTTCTAAATCAATTCATCACCCAAACTATCTACTATTCTTTTAATATTCACGTTCTTAAAATCCACCCAAACAATGCTCTGGCCGAGCTCATCATCACCCTTGTTGTTGTCATGGTTACCACCTCCACTAACTATAATGCAATTCTGATTTAGTTTTTTTTTTTTTATCTTTGTAAATATAAAAAAGACAATGTTGTGGAAATAAAAAGATACCATTAGAGTTTTAAAGAGTTAAAAATGAAAAATAAAAAAATGCCTGATTTTAGGTTTTCTTATTCCATGTGGGTGTTAATTTTTTTTTTTTTTTAAATCCATAAATTATGGTATAGTGTTCATTATTTAAAATTTTATTTATCGACGGGCAAGTCAATTAAATGTTTTTAATTTTTTACAAATAAAAAATTTGATTTTTTTTAAAGAAATTTAAAAAATGACAAAGTCATAAAGAACAATATCAGACGCATTATTCTATAAAAAATAAAATAAAAAACTCATAACTATATTATCAATTCACATATATCAAAAGAAATAATAACAACAATATAAAAAATACACAAACATTCACAAAACAAAAAAAAAAATTCAAATCAACTCCCAAAACAAAGATAATTAACAGATATATATTTATTATCAATTTAGTTGGAAAAAAAATATATTGGAAAAAAATATTCATATAGAGAAAAAAAAATGCTCGCACAAAAATATAAATTTCAAAAAAAAAAAAATTACAAACAAACAAACTTGAAATAAGTTTGGACTTTTAGCAAAAAGAGAGAATAATCATTGCATCATTACATTTGGGGAGGAGTTGGCTGGGCTGGAAAAAGATCAAATATTTAGTATTTTAAAGAGAGAATTATATTGAATTTTTAATTTGATTGGATTTTTAAAATTTTAGATTTATATTATTTTCAAAAAAAGGTGAGAGTGTGATGAAGGTGGCTTACCATATTATTTTGCATTTTGAAATTCAAAATTATAGATAATTAGTGTTTTTATTTTTTTTATTTGAATTGTTTTGATCAACATTATTTTTGAAAAGAATGAGGGTAACTTATCATATTATTTTGAATTTTAAAATTCAAAATTGTAGATAATTAGAACTTTTTTTATTTTTGGATTTTTAACCTAAGGAACTAACCAATAGATTTTGTAACACCCGCATCCTTTAATCCTTTGGAGTGTGTATTTAATTTCTTTGTTTTTATCTTTTGGAAGTCTTTGGAGTTGTTGAATGTTGGTTTTGGAGGAGTGTGATCTTATTTAAACTCGTTGGGTTTGTTTGTTTGCGCTTATTCTTGTCAAAAAGTTCATTGGGAACTTAGAAATTCCATTCTGGGGTCGACACCAGCCTTCCTAAGGGTCACAATGTCCACAACGTAAAGTTCTGAACTCATGTCAATCATGGCCTAAGTCAAAGTAACCTCACTCTCCAGAAGGAAGTCTTCTCATGATCTACACCATCCTCAACGGTGCGACTTTTCGGTATCTAGCGAGCCTTATGCCTCAAAAAATAACTATTCAAATCGCGCATAAGTTTAGAACAGTTTCGCGTAATAGTGGAAAGTCAACCAAATCCTAGAAATGGTTAATCCTCAAAAACTTTGTCTTAAAATGCGCAACTTTGATCCACTTTCTAAAAACAAGGGACTAGAGCCTTTGGCATTATCCTAGGCTCTTCATCATCTTGCGAAGCAATCACGAATGTTTCCCTCTCAATCACCCAGTGATGAAGTGAAAAAATTTCACATTCGCTACCACGCAACCAAGAATGTAGAGTATTCTTCTCTAATGGAATAATCCACTAGTAAGCATATCGCTCCCACTGTCCCTAGGATATTGAAAATTTCCTTTCATTCTCTACTTGGCTACATAAAGCGCTATACTTAGAATTCTCTGTCTTATAGAGTTCCAAAACTCTATTCATGTCACATTTACTAAGAAAACTTTATGTGACTTAGTTACACTCGCACAAAGCTTCTTACTTATAAGCATATGACCCGGAGAGTTTAAATGACTGCATACAATAATGCGCCACATGACCCTAAGCTGTTACAAGACAGCATACAATAATACGCCATAGAATCCTAGGTCTTAACTTCGCAACCTTATGAGAAGTAAAATAAAGATAAGCTACTTAATGGTTACAGATCGCCCATAGATGGCTCCGCTAACCCCTTACTCAAATAGAGTGTAAAATCTTACATAGAAGGCACTTAGGCCAAGTTTGGCATGAAGCTAACAACCCAAAAAGTCTAAAAGTTACTCAAAAAGTTAAAAAGTTATCACTATTTACCAAAAGTCAAAAAGTACGGATGCACAACTCTCAATCCTAATTTTTCCCTGCACGCTAATTTATACAATTTTTTAATACACATTTTTTCATAAAAAATCAAAAAGTTAACCCAAACAATCATATTTTTTTCCTCAACTTTTTAGTCCAAAAAGTCAAAAAGTAAACTTATTTAGGACATCCCAAACAACCCCTTCACATATTGGTAATTATTCTTGATCATATGAACTCATTTATAATTTATCCTCAAAATTATGAAAGATTTTGTTATTTGTTTTTAGTTAGGGACATAGGCAGCAAACTGAAGTGCAATTCCCAATTGGGAAACATATTGCGCCACCATCCACCTAACATAACAATACTTAATTCATTATCTCTACCACACCATTGTGTTGCTAAGTACTAAGAATAGTCAATTTTCTAAGCATCCATTTCTCTTCACAGAGCTTCCTAAAAACTAACTCAAATAGATACTCGCCACCTTGGTCAAAACTAAAAGTACGAAAGCTCTTATCTAATTGATCTCGACCACATAAGTGCAATGTCAAAAGTCATCTCAAAACTTTTGACTTATGAGAGATCAAATAGTCTTGACTAAGATGCGTATCGTAATCTATAAATGTGTCGAGATTGGGGCTAGCTATCATACCCTTACATATATCCAGTCACAAAAAACATAGTGGACTAAATGCACCAATATCGATGCCCTTCGGCGGCTTTCCTACTTACTTGTACGCAACCATTGCGAACAAAGTTACATATTTACATGAGAGCAAGATGTCACAAGCGAGTGGGCCAGAGAGGGCCTACTCAAACCATCCATGTCGTCTTCTCATTAATGTGATTAAGTGCAATAAGTCACCGGTTCATGAACAATGTCATAAACTAATTCTAATCATCCTAATGTGTGAGTTATCAAAGACAGGTGTAAAGGTTTAGGCCTAACTAGGTAATGACTCATGACTAATTCATGTTCACTAGATCATAAAAGGATGTTATGGAGATATCAAGTGCACCTAAGTCACAAATTTAAACTAGTAAGTGCTAATCCTCTGCACCTTCAAGTCAATTTTATTCTCCATACACTTTACTACATCTAGTTGAAACATGACGATACTCCTCTTGCCAACTTTAGGGAAAAAATAACAATATGCTGTTTTTAATGTTCAGATTATCTTATAACAGAAAGTACAACACTTTTGAATTTTTTTTGGAATTTAAAATAATTAATAAATACACATAAAATCAGAAATAAATATTTCAGAATCTGGAAAAATACAACAATCATACTAGTAAATAGTAAACCATTACAATAGTCTACAATAAAAATTTCAGCCCCAGAAACATAGTCATGCAACACTAGTAGCATTTTATTGTTGAAATAATGAATTATTAACTCAGAAAAAATATTTTTTATTTTCATAACATTTTGAAAATTTTACAGTAGATAAAAAATTTAATTCTAAATCCAATAGTACCAACCACGCTTAAAACAAAGCTATAACGAATTACTTATGACCATTTAAAGCAATTTTAGATTTTTAAAACAAACAAACAGAGCCTTGCATCCAAAATCTAAGCCAGTCAAGCCGGCGCAAAAAACGGCGAAGGGCGGCGCGCGTGCGAGCTGGCGGTGATGCGTGGCACGCGCGTGGGCGACGCTGACGACGTCATCTAGCATGTGCAGCTCACGCGCCGCCATGCGGGGTGTTTTCTGGTTCAATTTTAGTACAGCTGGACTTCATTTTTCAAAATAAAAACAATGGTGGTTTCAAAAATGACATTTAACAAACACAAATAATGGGGTGTACCACACACTCTCTTTAATGAGAGTGGAAGTGCAGAAACTCTGTACTTTATCTTCTTCCTTAAGCCACCAAAAAATCAAAACGAACCCAAATTAGGGTTTGATTTTTCTCATCAATTGTAAGTTTAAATCTAACAAATAATATATGGTTTCGAAGGTTAAACAAGGATTCTAAATATGTAAGATTTGTAGACCAAAATTAAAACTGGTAAAACCATCATGCAAGCAAAGTTTCGAGAATACAAAATTGTTCTCCATTTTTCTTGAAATCTAACCATTGAATTTTCATGAAACTTTGTAGATATGTTCTACATAAAATTTTCTATAACATATGTAAATTTCAGGTTGATCGGAGAAAGTTTGAAAAAAATTAGTTTTCACGCATATAACATGTATACATATATCAATAATTATATACATATTTTAATCCATAAAAATACCCCATATAGCTCTGATACCAATGTTAGATACTGATAATGTAGTAGGTAAAAATATTCAAACCATACCTTGTGTGATAGAATCCGAAACAAAGAACCTTGTGGGTAAATCACACGTTTCACAATCACGAACTAAGAACACCTGGCAATGGAGTGATACTACAGTATGAGTATCACCCACTCTAGTCACAGTGCAAAGGCTTGATCGTTATTCTAATGGGAGAGAGTTAGAGAGAGAGAGAGAGAGCGTGGGAAAAATACATTCGTTATTTGATTCATCCCCACATCCCATATACCGTATCCGATATATAGACTGACCAATCCATATCTCCTAAGGAAAGGATAGATGTAGATAGATAGTAAGTTATCCTAACAAATAGGATAATTCAGAAATCAAATTCAAATTACATAGATAATTTGAATGGCTCATGGGTCATGTCATATGGGCACTCAAATCCAGGTCCAATATCTGACCTAATTTTTAACAGCCTTAATTAAAATTATATGAAGACTCTTTAACTATTTTTGAATGGTAAAGAATAAAATGTCTCACCTCAAATAATTAACCTTTTTTATAATGTGAGACACATTCATTCTTTGGCCTATTGTGATGCTTCAAGCAATCCCCTCTCATTCTTTAGCCTAATTTGGTATGCTGTCATTTATATCCTACAGTAAAGCATGAAACATTAATATACATTTCACTTTCACCATCTGCATCAGCATAACCACCCGGTAGATCTGGCTATGCCTTGTGCCTGAGTCATGTGTCTTACAGCTATCTGAAGCGAGGATAAAGAATGGCAAAGAATTATAGAAAAATTTATGAGGTGATTCAAAAGAATCCTTAGTATAATTGGATAGAATTATAGATGTTACTGTTGCTAGGACAGTGTTTGGTTGCTCCATTGATCAAAATCAGAAAGGACAATAAATGATCACATTAAAGATGGATCAGAAGCTGTATAGATTGGAGCTTTCGATTATTATTTTTGTGGGTTACAATACAGTGGACCACGTGATTATTGTTTACGTGATTCTCTATTGTTTATTGACCCATATCGGGCGGGCTGGTAGAGAATCTCGTGGGTTATAGTACAGTAAACCATGTGATTATCTATCAAACAACTCAAAAGCTTGAATACAAAATCAACTCACCGTTTTGCTCAAAACAATGGTTCATTAATACAAAATCAACTCACAAAATCAACTCATTATTACAAAATCAACTCAGGTGGGGTATAGTCCTGATCCAAGAGGTTCATTAATATGACTATTTTTGTGGAAGTGGTAATTATAAGACTGTAATATTGATGAGCTTCTTGAATTATAACTATTTTTTTTGGAGCGCTTGAACAGTGGTTTCTGCCTTAACAGATAGAGTTTTTTTATATTTATTTTAAAGAATAAATTACAAATATATCCCTTTAGATTTGATTAAAATATGAATAACTTTTTATGATTTTAAAAATTACATTCCACCTCCTGAGGTTTTAATTTCATAACAAATCGCCCATTTTATTAATAAATTATCAAGTCAATTAATAGTTTTTAATGATATTAAAAATATGTTCCAATTAATGATTTAGATAATTTTATTATTGTATAAGAGAACAATTATGAATTTTATTTTTTTAAGTTAATTTTGTTAAATAAAAAATTCTCATAAAAAAATATTTGTAATTTTTAAAAATATACAAATAATTCATATTTTAAACAAATCTAATTTACCTTATTTTAAAATGTTGCCATTGTTTTGAGGTTAACGGTGGGCTGGTTTTTGTATTCAATGCCACGCTTGGTAGAGAATCACGTGGTTTATAGCTTGTGGGTCCCGTAACTTTAGGACCTGTTTGTCATAAGCTTTGGGAAAGTAAGAACTAATCGCGTGGGTTGCAACTGCTGGTACAGAGCTCCGTTGGTTTGAAGAAGGATTTCAAATAGTACATCTCTCTAATTTTGTAATTTTAATAATTTGACAGAAAATAAAAAAAATATAAATAAATAAAATTAAAATCAAAACATTACATCATAGTAGGATTCATTTCTATTAAAACTCATTAAAAATTCTTTATTAGAACTCCTAATCATTTTTTTAAAATAATTTATAGTTGGCGCTATATGGGCCCACCAGTTTGTTAGTTTGGGCAGACATTGAGTTTTGAATCACATGGGTGGCTATTAACTAGATTTTTGTTAGTAATTTATTTTTCACCATCTATTTTTTATATAAAATTGATTTAATCACATAATTAGATATTCGATTAACGTAATTTTTTTACAGAAATATAATTCTTGTTGAATTCTATACATTATACCGTTCAAATTTTATTGAAAGAAAACCTAGGACCAGCTCTTATAGACTCAATAGTACCTTTTAATCCGATCATTAACCGGAGGAAAGTCATCCAATAGATTAATGGTGTGTTACAATACAATTGTTAAAGTTTCAACAACTTTGAGCTGATTGATGAACAGTACAGTAACCCCAACTCATGGTATGGCCCGCACCAAAAAAGTTATGGAGCTGGTGGGCCACGTGTACGGTATAGGAGGTGGGATACATTAATGTCTTTGATTAGTGTAAGTTATGGAGCTGGTGGCCCGCACCAAAAAAATAGTGTAAGTTTCATACACACACACAAAATAAAAAATAAAAACACTCACACCACTGAAAAATATTAAGAAAAAATCAATTATCTAACTGAAATTGTAAATGGCGGCGAGAGTATAATATATGATGTGAATGCAATGACAGTACTATCCTGGATTAGAAGGTTGGCTCGAGCTTATGCAATTTTGAAGGTTATCTTGGATGCATCAATTAGTAGTGATGGGTTTGGACTTGATGTATTTATAATTTTATATTTAAATCTTTTGATGACTAAATAATTGAAGTTTGAATCTATACCTATATATTATATATGAAAAAGAGAATTTTTAATTATGAGAGCTTTAAAAGCTTTAAAATCTCAATCTAATTATGTTGTTTTTTGATTATTTTTTTAAAATAAAAAATCAATTGACTACAAAAAAATTGAAATTTAAAATTATAATCAATAAAGAATCTACTGAATTCATCTATAATTTAAGAATTTAAATTTTAAAAAACATTTGATCTAAGGAATTTTTTTCATAATAAAGATATAATATATTTTACCTAACTAATTAGTGGAAAAGTTAGAGAAGTTTCCTTGCAAGTGCCTCAACATTTGACTGTACAGACACAGATAAACACTTGGTAGAAAGAGAGAATTATTTCCTACCTAAGAGCATTTCTAATAGTGTTTGTTAAAATAGTATTACCATTGTTATAATTTGATAATAAATAGTATTTGGGAGTTCACTTCTTTCCGTATAATAGCCAGCAAAAGGTGGAATGTGCCATGAATTGGGTGCACGCATTTCTAAGGTGGATAATAAATCATGTTTTTCCACATTAACTGACTGTCATACGGCAGGACGTGGACCCCCAAAAATATTTTCAACTTTAAAACCATCCCCACCATTGCCGGCTATTATATGGCAGGAAGTGGGCACCCAAAAATATTTTCAAAACTATCCATTTTTTCAACTTTTGCCAGCTATTATACAGTGGGACTTTGTGGACACCCAAAAATTATTTTTCCCACATTCGTCCAGCGATAAGCCTAGTCTGGGCATTTGGGCACCTTGAATTCAAAATCACTCCCCATATTTACTGGCTATTATACGGCGGGACATGGGCACCCAACAACATCTCGACTCCCTGCGCAGGTACCAACCACAACACAAGCCAACACAACTTAACTCAACACAACACAACTCAACCAAACTTAACACTACTCAATTTAACTCAACTCAACTCAACTTAACATAATATAACATAACTCAATACAATCAAACGTAGCATGACAAAATTCAACACAACTCAACACAATTCAATCACAACCCAATTCCACACCATTTAATACAATTCGGCCTAATTAGATACAAACTCTTAAACCTCCACATCATCATTTAATCACAAAGCTCATATCATCGATGCCATTAGTAATTTCTTTCCCCGAAGTTTGGTTTCATATTATAACATAATTTAAAATATCAACATTAAGAGTTCAATCGCAACTTTTACATAAATTTTCAAACTCTTTAAAATTTCAATTAAACTTGTACATGTGTAATTTGACGCCTCAATTTCATGATACTACTTTCAATTTAAGAAAAATTGTCATCTCTCTTCATGGACCAAACTAGGGTTT
This sequence comes from Camellia sinensis, assembly GCF_055761805.1. Taxonomy (NCBI): domain Eukaryota; kingdom Viridiplantae; phylum Streptophyta; class Magnoliopsida; order Ericales; family Theaceae; genus Camellia; species Camellia sinensis. Next base: position 104,077,364 of record NC_138967.1, on the reverse strand, counting down.
CTAAGAAAAATTAAAGTTTTTCACAAAACACATTTTATTCCAACCCTTCTATTGCTTATACACCCAAACAGATGACCCAAAATCATAACCTAACAAGTAAACCCCAACTCTTCAAACCCAAACTCCCAATCTCATGATTAATCACAAGATGCATAAAAATATAAAATTTGTATTTATATAAAGAAAATAACACAAATCTATCTATAAATGAAGGTATTAAAGGAGAACTAGAAACTCCTACCTTTTGAAGCAAAGAACTGACAACCCAAAAATCACTGGCAATAAAATCATGAAACTCTTGGATCAAAAGGAAGCCCTTGACGAGATCTACAATCTTTCTCAAAGAACCAGGGTGAAAAGATCACTCTAGATGAGAAGATCTAAAGATCTAAGTGAAAAAGTTTGAGTTTAGAGAAAGAGAAGAGAACTCACGTTGTAGAGAGAGAGAAAAGAAGAGGAAAAGTGAAATGAACAAGTGTTTGGAGTCTATTTATAGTAGCAAGGTAATAATAGAACAATAGCCCTAAAGTCAAATGAAAAGAACAAGTCAAAAATCCCCAAAAAGTAGGGCCGAAACCGACCCAAAAATCTGAAAATTATACACAGGTGTCGACACTTCCGACAGAGGTGTCGACCCTTAGGAAGAAAAGCCGAGACACTAATGTGTGCAGAGGACAAGGTGTCGACACCTCCCAGACTGGTGTCGACACTAAATTTCAGTAAACAAACCCCAGGTTCTGCAATAAATAGGGGTCGATCCTTCCCAAACTGGTGTCGACCCTTGAGGCCAACAACAAAAGACAAGTGTCGACACCACTAAAATTGGTGTCGACCCCAGAACAAGATTTCTAAGTTCGTAAACAACTTTTGAACGTAAACAAGCGTGAACGAACAATCCCAACATGTTTAAATCAATTTGTACTCCTTCAAAACCAAGATACAACAACTCCAAAGACTTCCAAAAAAGAAAATAAAGGAATTAAATACACCATTCAATAGATTAAAGGATACAAGTGTTACAACCTGCCCACCTTAGGAAATTTCGTCCCCGAAATTGAAGAAGGCCAAACAAAAGGTAGCATGAACACAATTGGAAACACAACCTCTAACCAAAAACTAAACCCACACGTGGGATAGATTCCCAGATTCTGATTCAATATCGCAGTGTCCCAAGAACACCCGAACAAGAAGAATTACAAGGAAGAGATCATGATCACTCTTTCGATCCGCATACTCATTGAAGCCTAAGAGACAAGGAACAATGTCAATTACTAGTACGTCCAAGGAAAATCAAAAACTCCTCAACCGGCAACAACGCGCACCACTACCACCGGATAATCAATACCCAATTTGGAAGAGAAAGAAAACCACCATTAAACCAAAAACTCGGCTGACACTAGCATAAGTCAATGGCAAACTACAATGTATGGTTCATCACCACAATTTCAAATTGCACCAAGCATAGCAACATTTCCAATTACTTAGAAACCTGGCAGTCAAAGATAAGACAATAAAAATCGTTCATGTATATGTATATATATATATATATATGTAATTTTCTTTATCAAACGGTGTTCCCACTTACATCGTTTACCATCAAAGTACATTTGCAAATTTGAAAATTACACACAAGTGCCGACCCTTCCGACAGAGGTGTCGACCCTTAGGAAGAAAAGCTGAGACACTAATGTGTGCAGAGGACAAGGTGTCGACACCACCCAGACTGGTGTCGACATTAAATTTCAGCAAGCAAACCCTAGGTTCTACAATAGACAAGAGTTGACCCTTCCCAAACTGGTGTTGACCCTTGAGGCCAACAACAAAAGACAAGTGTTGACACCACCGAGATTGGTGTGGACCCTAGAACAAGATTTCTAAGTTCCTAAACAACTTTTCAACGTAAACAAGCGTGAACGAACAATCCCAACATGTTTAAATCGATTTGTACTCCTCCAAAACCAAGATACAACAACTCCAAAGACTCCCAAAAAAGAAAATAAAGGAATTAAATACACCCTCCAATAGATTAAAGGATACAAGTGTTACATAAACAATGTGCTACACAAGGAGACCAATTAATATTTTTGTAAGTTTGACTAACAAGTCTTCCAGTAGCAACATAATTTACCCCATTATTTGTCACCATGTGCACAATATTGCTCACTCCTACCCACTCAACAATTTCTTCAAACAATTTAAAAAGAAAAGAAGCATCTTTTACAGCATTAGAGGCATCAACAGATTTAACAAAAGTAATTCCTATAGGTCAATAGACAAGAAAATTAATGAGGGTTCTATGTCTACCATCAGTCTAACCATCACCCATAATTGTACACCTAGTTTCAACCCAAGTACTCTTTATAGAGTCAATAAACAATTAAAGCTCTTTCTTTGAGTCATCTAATAAAAGAACTCGGACTTCATCGTAGGTAGGAACTTTATATCCTGGACCAATGGCAATTGCAATATTGAACTTGGGCCGAAAGTATGTGGAATTGACAATATTCATTGGAACACATGTATGTATCATACCAAAATTGTGCCACTATCATATGTGCCCTATGTACAGCTTCAATAATTGCAAGGGCATTTTTGATAGTTGGTTAAGAGCTTGGAGTGGTCCTTGGTGCAAAAAATTTATAAATTTTTTTAGGTTCCTTTCCTTTTTGTTTTTTGTGTCATTATTGCTTTACTCTTATTTCTACTACCACCACCTTGATTAATCTTATTTCTTTGTGAATTATTTCTTCAATTTTAGCATCATCCTCAAATTCAATAATAGCCCGACCAAAGGGATTAGATTCCTCACTTTGATTTTTTATCTCAGTAATTGCTTTCAAAGCGTCTTTCATTCAATATCTAACATCACCTGAAACTTTCTTACATGGCCCAACCTTACTAGATTTTCCTGCCAAATGTTGCTTCATTCTATTAATCCCTCAACCTTTGATAGTTTTTCCATAATACAAATGTGTTAAAGTTTTCTTCCCATCGGTAGCTTGCCCCTCAGTTACATAGTCCCATGTTGGATCAGATTTACCTCTTATAGATGATGGGGCAGTAGAGTGTGCTGCTGAATTATGGTCAGATGAATCCATTTCACCTAAACAACACTATATAATATATTTAGTAATACTAAAAAATTAGCACAGCTATGAAATCAAAATATTTGTAAGATGAGTATACATATATTTATTTTTGCAAGATGATTACCAGAATATATAATCAAAAAATTAGTTCACCAAACCATTAACTAACAACTATGAAATCAAAAAATTATTATAAAAAATAACACGAAATTAGAAATTTATTATCATGTATATAACTATGAAAAAAAAAAAAAAAGACTTGAACATAGTTATCATGTAACAATTACAAATTTATTCATTTAAACATAAATGAGAGCACTGGACTGGATTATTCAACTACATTAACAAAAAAACATTTAAATAATTGCAATATGGAAGCTCCAATTTCACTTTAAGAGGTTTTTTTTTTTTTTTTTTTTTAGGATTTGGCTAATTTGGTTAGTGATAATACATGTTTAAAGAGCATTGGATTGTGAATGATGACTTTATGGCAACAAACATTTATGAAAATTTTAAAATATTATTGATATTACTATTCCATCATTAAATTTTTCTTTGCCTCAATGGTTTTGTTTTTGGACATGATGACTAGAAAAATAAGCAGCTTAAGCATGTAGAAGGGAAAAGATAAAAACAACCCAAAATTGAAATTGAGTAGCTTTTGTTGTGTCTGCAAGTACACTATACAAGTACTACTAATTTGTCATTTTTACCAATCTTAACTGGAAGGCTCGACGCCTATCATCTATACCACCTTTCAATTCCTAGGCTGGTGTCTGCAAGTAAACTATACAAGTACTACCAATTTGTCATTTTTACCAGTATTAACTGGAAGGCTCGACACCTATAATTCACACTACCTGTCAAGACTTACCACCGTATTTACCACAAAACCATTTCATGAAAACTTGTTTCTCAATATTCTTTCTAAATGCAAAGTTTTCAAATCAAATTTCAATACTCTTCATTATCAAATGAATTGATATGTCAATGCAATGATTAATAATATAATGCAATATTTCATCAACTTTCAATACACCCACACAATATTTCCACTGTGATCAAAATTCTCATTTCTCATTTCAATGCAATTTCACAAGATAAATAAATACTTTTATTTCAATTCATTCAAGGGATAACATAATTCCCACATTTCAAACAATCTTAACAAGTTAGTCATCTCAAGACTATATTGATACTTTTAAACAACAATTCCCAAAACTTCAACAATTTTTAGATTCCATGAAAACATCATTTATATGTAAATAAATAAACAATTTTCAAATATCATTTATTTTGGCACACAATTCTAAAAATTTTCAACATCTTTCTTAAAAATTCTCAATTTCAAGGTTTTCTCACCAAAAACCATTCATCTTCAAATATTTGAGAAGATCTCACCAAAAACATCTTTCTTTCATCAACATAGTTCAAAAATATAAATTTTTATTTTTAGAAGGAAAAAGAAAGTAAACCCACTTTCAAAACCATTCACCTTCTTGAATCAACAATCCATTTTTTTAAAACAAATCAAAGGATAACTTCGAAAAATCATTTAGATCTTGCAAAAATATATATATAACCCAAAGAAAATCCATACCTCAAGCTTAGAAGAGGAAACAAGCAAAAATCTAAATTTTCGATTTTGTCGGATTTTAATCTCCACCGATCAAAATGTTACTCTCACCAAGCTCTTCATTTTGATCTTCAGAACAGATTAAAAGAAATACCAATTCCATAGTGTCATTCCCAAGATCCTTTCCACCCATAGAGAGAGCGTTCATACATACAATATAAGTGTTTTTATCCTAACATATTCAAAGAAGTGCACCATCAGATTAATGGTTCATAAAGATTTCCCTTGCTTCCAAAATTCACTCAAAGGAGCTCATACACAAGAGCAAGTGTGTAAATGGGCCTAAAAAGGTCCAAGCATTTAGACCCAAGCAAACGTATTTTTGAATGAACCAATTTTAAAAGAATAAAGAGTGGATTTTTGACCATGTCAAATAGTCATCTCTAAGACATAAATGTACTCACCCTGGAGTCCAGATCCCCTCCTTGAGTCCCCTCCTTCATTCCCTCCTTGCAGGGGCCTTCGGGTCCACTTTGAGGCCCAGATTTGATAATCTGAACCGTTCATATTTTTAGATTTATTCATTATATTATACCTGTAAAAAATCAAGTTGATCGGATATCAGAAAGTATGCGTTCAGAAAATTAGGACTACAAATTATTTTTTAATAAACAGTTTTCCGAACACATACTTTATGATATTCGATCAATTTGATTTTTTACAGGTATGATATACTGAATAAATCTAAAAATATGAACGATTCGGATTATCAAAACTGTGCCTCAAAGTGGACCCGAAGGCCCCTGCAAGGAGGGAATGAAGGAGGGGCTCAAGGGGAGGATCCCAATTCCTCACCCTGAGGCAAGAAGTGGACCCGCTGGACTCCATGCACATGCAAAAAAAAAAAAAAAAACTCAGAGGTATGGTCTTCCAGAACTGCCACATCACAGCTAGGAATTTCAGAAGGGCAAGGACGTTGAGCTTGTGCATATGTCCATTGGTTCTGGTCCCCCACCATTTCCATTTTCTTCATCATCCTCAACGCTGCTTTCTTGGGCTTCGCTGGACCCTCTACAGTTCTCACGGGAACTAAAGATTATCGCACTAAACCAGAGGATTTCACCGCCCCACCCAACTGGATTCCCTTTAAAACAACGGTCGCGTTTAAACTCTTCGAGATCTCGAGTACCTTCAAAGATGCAGTTGTAGGCGACGAAGAAAATATTTCCGATTTGAATCGGTTGGGAAATTACCATCAAAGGATGTGACTTCATCGCCATCAAAGGCTGTTCTGAGTTTGAACCCAAATGGTTTCAACGCGTTCAAGAGCTTCATTTGTGACCATGATTACAAGAACATCTACATCTGTGGATACTTCAGCTGGAGAGCTCCCAAGGGTTTCTCTCCGTCGATCAACGGTTGACGAGATCAGATCAGATCAGATCGACGTGGTTGTCCGGAGTGAGAAGTGGCAGATTTGTAGGGCTACATTGGCAGCCTTGTTGATCCAGATTAATGGCTCTAAAACCAAATCCATGTCTCCAAAACCAGTTCACTCAGGTCGAGCTTCAAAGCTTGAAATCTTATCGTAGTTCATGATGATGAGGACAAAGAACGGTCATCTCACACTCACCGACTTGGGGATGAAGATGTCGAGGCTAAAACACGTTGGTGAGAGAGAGATGTTGTGGTTCAGGGAGAATGTGCATGTGCAGAAAGAGAAAACATGTGGGTGTGAGGTAAAGAGAGATAGCACTAGATGATATATTTAAATTTTTAAATCCCTCCTCTTACTCATCCTGCCCAACGTGAGATAAGAAAAAAAAAACATTACATTCTCTTTAATCATTCTCCTCTACCAACTATGAACCACCACCCGAGTATAATATATATATATATATATATATATATATAATTAAAGATATTTTTTAGGAACATTATAATATTTTGTATCATAAAAATAAAATAAAATGATACAATTATTTTCTCACCAAACCCATCTGACTATCTTTTCATTCGGCAAAGCAAAAAAAAAAAATTGGATCATTACAACCTACCTTCCATAAAGAAATTTCGTACTTGAAATTAAATTCAAGTAATGTAATGCATTCTACAGTCACCTACAAACTCACTCAGGTATTTACCATCGCATCAACAAAATTCTTTGACCTCCACCTGAGACAACAACTAGTACATCGGTGTAACTCTTTTCGTATTCGCATGTCCTCCAGATCCAAACGTGCTTTGTTAGTGTCCTTGTTCTTGCCATCAATGCTCAATAGTGTCCCAAGCAGATTATCACATATATTCTTCTCTATGTGCATGACATCAAGGTTATGTCGAAGCTTAAGTGTTTTCCAATAGGGTAGGTCGAACAAAATGCTTCTTTTTGTCCAGTTCGGAGTTGGATTTTCAGTCCGTTGTCTTTTTTGGTTGGTTGGATGCTTTCCATACGGCTTGTACGTCCCCAAATTAATTTGCTGCAATATTTGTTCTCCCGATAACTCCACAGGTTTGGACCGATTCTCAATTTCCCCATTGAATAGCTTACTTCTACGCCAATTATGGTTCTCAAGTAAGTACCGCCGAGCACCCATATACCCAATCTTACTTCGCAAGCTCTGAGATGATGCATCGATGTTACAATAAGGGCAGGCCAGGTAACCTTTTGTACTCCAACCAGACAAGGAACCATATGCAGGGAAATCGTTGATGGTCCACATGACTGCTGCATGCATTGTAAATATTTGGCCGTTTGAGGCATCATATGTTTGCACACCATGCTCCCACAGATTAGTTAACTCTTCTACTAATGGTTGCAAGTAAACATCGATGTCCCTTCCAGGTGCGGATCGTCCGGGAATAAGCAATGACATCATGACAAATGGATTTTTCATACACTTCCATGGGGGTAGATTGTAAGGCATTAAGATTACGGGCCACATGCTGTACGATTTACTCATATGTCCGAATGGATTGAAACCATCCGTGGCAAGCCCTAGCCGTACATTCCGAGGACCCGCAGAGAATGTAGGATGCAGCCTATCAAAGTCCTTCCATGCCTCACCATCAGCTGGATGTCGCAATACTCCATCATCCAGACGTTTATCTTTGTGCCATCTCATATATGCAGCTGTTTTTTTCGACATGTACAATCTCTTCAACCTCGGTGTCAAAGGAAAGTACCTCAAGATTTTGTGTGGAATTTTTTTACCCGTCTCGTCGTTCAACTTGTATCTATACTCCGTACATGTAGGACAATTCTCCAATGCGGCGTTGTCCTTCCAAAATAACGTACAATCATTCTTGCATGCATGAATGGCCTTATATCGCAAACCCAACTCATGTAAGAACTTTTTCGCTTCATAAACGGTCCATGAAACATTTTCATCACACTTTGGTAGAATGTCTTTAAAAACTTGCATAACCATATCGAAAGATTTGTTGCTCCATTTATTGTACACCTTCAAGTGAAGCATCTTAATTACGAAGGACAAGATGGAGAACTTTTCACACTGTGGATATACTTGACGTTGAGCATCATTGAACAACTTCATGAATTTCAACAAATTGTGCCTCTCCGAACAAGTACATTCTTCGTCGATATGATCATCCATGAGACCACTCATGTAAATCTCTTGTAACATGGTTGGAAGTTCATCCACATTTTCGTGAACCTTTGTCATTCCAGCTTGATCGGTTTGAGTATCATCGTTTCGCATAGTAGGATGAGCACGAAACATGGGAACACGTTCCCCGTGGTGGACCCAAGTTCAATAAGAACATGCGATTCCTCTTCGAATCAAGTGCAACCGTACAACATGTTGAGGTAATTTCGTGCCGTTCAAGCAATCAACACAAGGACAACGGATTTCATCCTGCGGCCCTAAATTCTTCGTAGCGAACTCAATAAATGACTGAACACCTTGTACATACTCTTTACTTTTTAGCCTATCCGTTATCATCATCCAACTCTTGTCCATTATTAGAACAATAGACATGAAGCGAAGATGAACCTGCGAATGGACGGCAACTTCGAAAAATACTCTGTAATGGAAGAGAGCTTAAGTAAGTTTAGGGGTTCGATTAGCATTGTTTTTTGAAATTAACAAAATAGTAATAACAGATCGGGATGTTTTGCCAATTTGTCAATTGTATATAGTTGGCTAATTTCACTACTAACTTGGCATGTATTGACACGCAAATGTGACATACATTCACAATTCTATGTGGAGTCATCTTAGAGGGAGAGAAATAATCCTAACCAAATTTAATAAAATTTACTAAAATCAGTGAGATTGAAAATTATTATATATATAATTTTCATAATACTTAAATTGTCTCTAAGGACAAATCTAAATTTCCATCATCCAAACAAAATGACAAAGCTTATAAGAAATCATTAATCTTTATCAAATTTTCTTCTCACTCTAGCTTCTTGGATTAGTATTTGTATCTTTATTCTATTCCTACCAAATCAAGCTTTAAATCGTAAATATACATATATCAACTTTATAAAACGATTTATAAACAAAAAATTTATATAGAAACTAGATCCACAATAATCTATCAATGACATTTATAAAATTATGAAAATAATTATGGATATTTTGATTGAAAATAAAATGATTACAAGAAGTTACATCATTATGAATATTTTTATTTAATTTCATAAAAACATTGTTTATATATCATTATTCTAAGTACATAAACTAGAAGTTCAAAACACACATGATGCACATGTAGAAATGGAGATCCTTGTAACTATCATCTAACAAAAAAGAAAATTTAAAAATGGCCACTGTCAGTCTCTTGTAAAAAGAAGGATTGAACCCTTGATACATTTAGATAGGAACATCAACAATGGCCACTGTGACCCTCTTGTCATTATAAAATGGGTTTATTTATTATTGCATAGGTCATATTCTCAATTTAGATTACCACAAAAAAATTACAACATCAGAAACAAACAATAAATTTCATCAATCTCAGAAACACTTTGTCTGTTACTTTTAAAACTCTTTCTCACATATTTTCAAAATATTTTCACTTTCATTTTGATATTAAACAATATCTCAAGAACTAGAGACAAGCTGATTTTTCACTCTAATTTTGACACTAAACAATATCACAGGAGCACTCAAGAACTAGAGATGGCCCAAGCCTATTGAGGGCCTAGACAAATGAAATGTAGTTAGAATATGGTTTGGTGCCTTACATTGGCCATTGCCATTCTATTATTGTCCCATTCTACAGTAAGATAGTGCAACTTCTTGTGCAACTTAGATTGTCAAGTTAGGTGCTTTCAAAATCAACGGTATGGTTGAAAGGGTACAGCTATCCTAGGAGATCAGAGAGATTATTTTTCATCTGTTTTCAACGAATTATGCGTGAAAGGACGACCATGTTCTTTAATCATCATATTGAGTAGATTATCCTCTATTGTTTCTATGGAGTTCCAAAGGTTTGCAGTAGAAAGATGTGACAATATTTAGGCTATTGATTAATCACACTTTGTGATCCTAATTTCTTATGTGGTGGCCATAGATTTCTCAACTGAGGCTGACTTTTAAAGAAATTATTTTCAACTATAGAAATCAACGACAGTGTAAACCTCAAGTTTTTCGTACAGTTTGGTATGTTAATCTGACTTTGTAATCCTAATTTCTTATGTGGTGGCCACAGATTTCTCAACTGAGGCTGACTTTTAAAGAAATTATTTTCACCTGTAGAAATCAACCTCAAGTGTTTGCAAGAGAAGAGGGGTAAAAACTTGTGAATATACAAGTGATATTGATCAGATACTTAAGTGTGACAAATAACGCCAACACAATGGAAATATCATCGTACAGTCAATATGGCATGAGTTCCACATAGTATACGTATACAAAATTCCCAAACGTTAACGCTAACACAATGCAAACATTTGAAACCATGGTACTACAGCAAATGCAAAGCACCATTGATGATTCTGAAGAGATACAAAAAATTCAAAGCTACTTTACCAGGTTAAATAAAACATCTTGGATACATAACAATTTGTAAACAATTGGGGAATTGGAATTTGTCTTATAAGTTAAGCATGATATAAGAAGTACCTTCAAGTTAATCCATGCATATGGCAATCCAGTGGGGGTATCAAAAGCAGGTAGAAAGCGCCGCCGTAAATCTTCAGGTAGGATAAGAAGTTGATTCTTATAATTTCTTTGGACCAAGCTGTTTGTAGAATCAGTTGCAAGAATATGAGTAGAAACAAGTCCTCCAAGAACTCTTATGTTGCACTACACAATAGTGAAAACACCATTAAAGACAATCTGATACTTCAAATGCAACTTGATTTAGCACTCCCTGCTAAAGAATAAAACAAAAGAAAAAGAAAAAGCGACATTGCTCAAGCTTTATTTCATTAGCAAACTGAGGCCACATTAAATGAAAATTTGACTCAAACAACTTCACTAAATCCTAAATGAAAAAAATTAAAATACCTAAAAAAGATGTATCCTCATATCAACATCAAAAGTTAGATTTTCAGAAAGCCAAAGAACAGCCCGTTTCAAATTCTGTGTTGTTCCCCAATGATAACAAGGTTGAGAAACAGAAACAGTATTAACATATACTCTGTTACAAATACTTCAGTGGCACAATCAGTAACAATATTGAAATAAAATGAAATAAAAAGATATTTGGTGACAGCATAAGAAGGGCATATAAGATAAAAATACAACTACATTGATTTTTAAGAACTTGTCTCTAAGAAAGAGTATATCATACTTGGATAGCGATTCCACAAGTGTGAGGGCAGATCCATGATGCTGTTGTGGCAAATGTTCGAGCTAAAATTTGAAATAGTAGGTATTTTAAATTATCCATTTAAAGCTGAACACTGCAACAGATTTCAAAAATAAATAATTACCTTCAAATTTCCTAGCTCGACAAGGGAGTCGGTGAATGTTTTGGCTAGAGGCTTTAGTTCATCATGCTACAGGACCAATAGACCACAACTTCATAATATTCATCAAATATAAATAATATCTCATATAGTGGGAACTAGAACTGACCGGAAAAGCATAAGTCATATAGTTGTCATAAGCATGGTAAAACCTGAAAGGGAGAAAAAGCAGAGGCACATTTGGAACATAGAAATCGCAGAAACAGAGGCACATTTAAACGATACAAACAGAATCCAAAATCAACAATCCAGAATCCAAATGGACAATCGCAATTTCAACCACACCCATTCACGAAATCAGGAAAAACCCTAAAAATTTGTGTACGAAATAAATGGGAAATGAAAGGACAGACCCTAAAATTTGTGTACGAAATAAAGGGAAATGAAATGTCCTCCAGATAGAACCAGATAGTCCTCCACAAATTTGTGTACGAAATAAAGGGAAATGAAATGTCAAACCCTAAAATTAATCGTGAGAGAAGGAGATGTGAGAGACATCGACAAACAGATAGAACCAGATAGAACCAGATCGACAGAGAAGGAAAGAGACGACAGAAACATACCTGCGATGGTGATGATGGCCAGTGGTGCTGATCGTCGATTTGCGGTGGTGGTCGTGGCGAGCGCCGGTGGCCTGCGATGGTGATGATTGCCGGTGGTGAGCGACGGGTTTGGTAGGGACGGGTTTGGTATGTTGATGTCGGTGTGCCAGACATAAGAGAACAAAAAAACTCTGTGTAATATATATGTACTGGGCGCGAAATTACTTATTTTCCCTCTAAAAAATTTTTCGAACATTTGGCGACTAATCGATTATTTGTCGCCAAAAACCTTAACGGCGACAAACAATTGGTCACCTAAAGATGCCTCTTTGGCTACTAAATTAAAAAAATCGTCGGCAATACTGAATAAACAACGACTAACCCAGATTTGGTCGCAAAAAGTAATCACAAAAATGCCCATTTTTTGGCGACAAAAGTGTTTAGTCGCCAAATGATACAATACGGCGACAAAATTAAATGTTAGTAGCCTAAACTGCTCTTAAACAGCAACTAAATGGAAATTTGGTCGCCAATTATACTATATAGCGACTAAAATACTTTAGTAGCTAAAAAGGTTGAATCAATGGCGACTAAAGCTGTTTTTTGTCGCTGAATGTGGTGTTTTTGGCGACTAAAATTGGTTTGGTCGCCAATTTTAGTCGCCAAACATGCATTTTCTTGTAATGCCTAATGCAAAAATATGTATAAACCAACCTAATAATCATATAGGACCCCACATTTATACATGGGTGGACTAATCCTAACAAAAATCACCCTCAATATGCACATCCGACATACCCAATTCATGCGCAGCAGAAACACAGTCAGCCTCAACCCAAAAAGGAAGCTTCTCAGACAAGTATGCCATCACTTCCCCTTTGAAATTTCGGACCATCACCCCTATCTCAATTTAGATACACCTATATTCTGTACACAATTTGTCAATTGATATAACACTTTTATAATATTAGAGGATTAAGTTGGATGTTGTAAAACCTCCGACCATCTGCCAGTCAGGGCACTAATGATGTTTATTCTTGTAGATCTTGATCACACGATGACTGATTATCTTCTTTGTTGAGTTTTCTTCTTAACAAGGTAATAATTTTTTCTTGACAATAATTTTTTTTTTTTTTTTTTTCGTTAAGAGTTACAAGTATTTTAATTCTTCCAAAGTTATAATCTTAGATTAGTCAATAAGGTAAGGGGCAACAATGTCTTCATTTTCTTGGGCAATAATTTTTCTATTCCTCCTAGGGCAGAGGATGGCCAGCTCTCAAAGTTGTTGATTCTGAGCCATTTTTCAGTGTTAATGGTTTGCATGCCAAACTTGGAGTCTGTCATTTTGAGAATTAAGGTAGAACTTAAAGTAATATTATTTGGTTCAACGGAATAAAAATAGTTTGAAATGGAATGACCAGTCATTGACCTCCTTATAGAATGATAGTTGATTTACAAGGGCGAATGATGATTCTGTTTGCTATTTTTATTATTATTTTTCAATGAACCAAATATTAAAATGAATATTATAATAAAATTATCATTCCATTATATTTCATTTCAAATGAATAAAAATAACATTAAAGTACACAATGTGGGTATACTTTACTATTGCCTTCGTAGCTTTCAATCATTTCTTTGCAGTGGTGCACCAAGAGCACTTGGTTTATTGTAGTCAAATTAGTCATAAAAATTCAATCTAAAACTGAGACTTGCCTCTCTGGACTCTGAAAGTTTCTAGTAAAACTAATCTGTTTTTGACACCAAGATTTTGATTGCATCATAGTAGTTGGTTGTTGCTCAATTTACATATTTTTGCTTTGTATTGTCTCCTTATCAACAAGAAATTCGAAGAACTCATGAACTGGGTAATGCCATTGCCAACCAACTACATGAAATGCCTTCATGTATTTTGGATGCTGAATGCTCCATTGACCCGAAATGGGCCTGGGCCTCATCAGGCTAACATATATATTCTTGGTATTTTTCTATAATTTAAATCTATATATGTAGACTTACTCATCAGTATCGCATTTTTTTTTTTCCCATGAGATAACATTAGTATGTTAGTATAGTTAGATTACAATTGAAAGGCCGCCGTTTCTCCACAAACTTGAACCCTTGACCTTCCACTCACTACATCCTACGGTGTAGCTAATAGACCATTGAGCCACACCCAATATCCATCATCAGTGTCACATTGGAGACCAAAAATTCAATGCAACCAACACAAAGATCAACGTTGTAGTTTTATTGCATAACAATGGTTAAAAAAACAAATCTAATTTCACTGCCCTTTGGTGTCTCTCTTTAAAAACTCCATACACAATATATCTCTTACAAGTTTTATTCAATTATGCTACAATTTCATTTAATTTAAAGTATATATGTATGTATAAATAGTACGAACATACAAATCTATTGACCTACATTCTTCCCCTTTAGACAATCTCAAACCATGAAATTCAACCCCCACATAAGAAGTTACATTTTTGGTAGGACACATGAGAAGTTACGTTTTTGGTAGGATAAATTAGATTTTTACTGTCTCCGCAAACACAATTCTTTCAAGTGATCCTTTTGAGAAGGCAGTACACCTTGAATTGCGGCAAGCCTACAAGAATGTTCAGTTATTATCTGATATGTTGCTGGCCTTTCCCAAGGGACAATCCCAAAATCATCGTTGTACTTTTCCATTTCTCCAACCAAGAACTGCCACACAAAAGATCCTGCGCCGGACTTCTTTCTCTTGGAAGATTTGTACATGATGTCATAAATAATTTTGTAGAACTGGTCCCGCTGAGATGGCTTGAAACCCTTATTCAAATTTGACAAGCCGAATTCTGTGAATGTGACTGGTTTCTTCAGTTCTTTATCACCATCTTCAATATGAGAAACCATCCATTTGGAGACATATTTTAGTTTCTCTTCAAGTTCTTGGTCATGAAACCTACAAAAATAGGTCATAAAATTGGTATCAGCTGATAATCAAGTAAAGTGACAGGCTAGTGAACTCTTTTCATATTTTAGTATTTTTTTTTTTTAGATGCACCTAGAAAGTAACAAATTTGTGAAGAAATCTAAAAAAAAGCTAGTTCTAGTTCTTTTCTTTTCTTTTTCCTTAATTTTTTGTCTTTAGTGAATTTTTTTTAGTGAACTTTTCTTACAGATTTCTTCACAAATTTGTTTCTTTTCTAGGTGGATTTAAAAATTAAAAAAATTAACTAAAATATGAAGAAATATACTAAAATAAAATTTAAAAAAACTCAAAAAACAAAAACTTGAATAGTTTTTGAGTTTCAAAACCAAAGGTAGTTTTGAAGCATAACATCTACGAGCCTACGGCCACCTTGAAGCAGACCTCAAACAGAGAACCACGGGGACTAGAGCACCTCCTGATGTGATTTTGCTTCAAAAGAAGAAAATATGTTTTTTTTTTTTTTTTCTCTCAAGCCCCCAGGGATATTGCTTCATTTCCTCAAATAACTTTAAATTCTAACTTCGTAAGGTTTCAATCTTGATAGTATACAAAGTTGAACATTAAGCTTACCAATGATCAGGGTAGATATGAACAGAGGCAAAATCTATGGTTGAGATCTTGGAGTTGCGAATAAAATCAGATCCAAGTTCAGCTGCCCATTCTCCTGGGTTGACAGTCAGCCTTTTTGGACTCTTAGGACCATAGAATCCTTCAAGTCCCACTGTTACTAGATGGTTCTTGTCAATTGATTTCACGTAGGTCGACATTTCTTCTATCCAGTCCTGCAATTATATGCCATACAGTTCGTCATACTCAGACATCAATGAACAACCATAGAAGAGAATCTGTCTCTATCCATCCATCTACAAGCGATGTACTAAAGCCTAAGAAGCACAGACACTTCTAAGAAGCTGACATATCCATGTTGTGTCGGTGTCGGACACCAACACTCTTTGAACACTTTCCCAATACGTATCCGACACTCTTCAAAACGTATCATATTTTTTAATTTTTTTTAAAGACCTGGACACTCTTTGGACATTTGGATGACAAATGTCTATCAATTAGACACAGGTGAAACTAATTATAAATTTGAACAAAACTTAAAATATAATACTAAAACAAAAACTATATAAATTTATAGGAATTAGAGCCATATTACATTTTTTATTATCTTCAAATGATATATTCATATATATAATAATATAGCATATAAAAAATAAAAATAAAAATTATATTTTTCATGCGTGTCCCCTCATATCGTGTCCTGCATTTTTTAAAAATTAATGTGTCGGTGTGTCCGTGTCGTATTGCGTGTCCGTGTCCATATCCATGCTTTTTAGACTAAAGCATTTAAAAAATAATAAATAAAACTCAAAAATGTATGCATATGAATTGTTGATTAGTAAAAAAGGGTGCATGTAGAACTTATGCAATTATAGGAGAAAGGAAATCAAAACACACACACACACACACAAGAAAAAGGATTTAGCAATTTCAGACTGAGGGTTCCCTATCAAGATTTAGGCTCCACATTAAGTAATTCACAAAAATTTGACCAGAGTACTGTGATTTTTCATGACACAAACATATCAGGAAAAAAGAAGAAGAAAGAAAAAAGGAGCGAAGAAGAAGCAATTGCACTAGAATGGTACCCCCATTCCTGTGTGCACAGTGGCATTTAATAATAACATTAGCACCGGCATACCCATCAATCTACTAAAGTTTTGTTTTGAACATTAAAAAAACATAAGGTTCGGGGAGAAATTGGCGAAGAAGGCATATAATAGGACAAATTAATAAAGACTTCACCAAATTCTAAACATTCTAAAAACTATGTTTAGAATAAAACTCAGGAAGATTTGAGATATTATTTAATTGTTAGGAACTTCTTGAAATACACAGAAGTTTGAAACCTCATTAGATGCTTTATCCTTATTTAAATGAAGAAATAGGCATCTTCTAAATTTCTATATTGATCCTCATCCAGAATAAAGCAATGAAAGGAGTCCATGACTTACTTGCAGAGTATCGCCTGAAGGATCACTCATGCAACGGGGCTCGTTTATTAACTCCCACGCAAAGATAGTTGGATCATCCTTATATTTAGTTCCAGTAATAGTGTTCTTCCTTGTCAGCAAAGTCTGCATGAGAGAAATTTAACTACACTGGTCAAATTTTTTTTAGAGAAATATCATGCTTCATGTTTCAATTAATATAAACTTGATGTGTTCCAAAATTGCAGTATCTATATCTAAATCTTACTGATGCAGCACAACAATGGTAAGCCTGACAAACCAAGACAGTGCTATTGTACTCTTATATATGACTCGACCCAAATGTGTGGAAAATCATAAAGCATGCAAAGAAGAGATAAATTCCCCAATGATTGAATGCAATGGGGATGGAATTTATAGAAGTGCTTGTGACTCTTCTGAAGAATTATGACTCTTCTAAATAATAAAGGGTTGCACCCTTTCATCCGAATGGACACCATGTTGGGTTGCATCTTTCTAACAAAAAGTCTCAACTTCTATGGAGTTAATTTCCATTCACACTAAAAATTTCCATTGGCTAGGTTGGGTACTTCATATATTCGAGTCTGTTAGTGTTGATTCTCTTTACATGCATCTTTTCTTGTATTCATTGAGAGGTAAGGCTCATTACATCCCCTTCTCGGTTTTGGATTATTAATAAATTTCTCCTCATGCTGCCAAAGACACCATATATATATATATATATATATATATATTTGATTGGGTTTTGACTATTATTCTAACAAAACCTAAGAACATCCACTGTAATTTTATTTGGTCCATTGCATTTTACATATCAGTTGACCCAACTCCATAATGTCTTGAAAGCATTTAAATTAGCCTACTTGTTTCTCTTAGGCTTCAAAAAATGGAGAAAAACTCCCTACTTAAGCACTCAAAAACTACGTAGGCATAGAAAACTGTCTATGTCAATGTGTTGAGTGTGAGTATTTTATGAGACAAGTCAAGTAGTTAAGCTGTCCAAATTCTGAAAGCCAGATAGGAATGGAGTGATCTGATTTAGGAAAGTTCAAAATCAGGTGCAGTGTTAATATCCCTAAATTTTCCTTTTATCTTCTTTAATCTCTTGGAACTTCTTTTTTGATGACGAGGAACCCCGACACCAATCTTCGATGAGAGCTGAGGTAAAACCCCAAATATGTGCAACCATCTGCTACTCTAGGATCTTCTTTGCACTCACACAGGTTTGTCTGTTGTTGTTATGAGAATTTGGACCATGAATTAGAGTGTCTAAATGAGAAAAGACATTTAACACTCCCATAATTGTCGACTTTTTGATGCATGAAAAACAAATTATTATTTCCTTCAATTTTTAAAAAGAGACTCAAAATTCTCATTGAAGTGCTATAAAAACAGTTTTAGGAGCTATTGATCAAGATAAAATCATGAGAACTCAAAAGCAACATCCAAAAGCTTCTTATTGAAGAAGAGGGGGAAAAAAAGATTCCAAACAAACTGAAGAGATAGACACAATATTACCTTGACATGATTCTTGAAATAATGCCGAATTGATGGATCAAAGAAGAATGAATCATTTGAAGAGCTCAAACCTATACCTTCTTCCCATGCCCACTTGACATATTGAGTCTTCCCACCATATGCCTGCAAGTTATTAACTAAGCTAAGTAGCAGCCGAACTCCGTGTTGCCTGGCCTCCGCAATGACATGATCCAATGCCTGCCATACTATTTTGTCATTAAAATGAAAAAAAAAAAAAAACAATTTGGGACAATAATAATAAATGATCATTCAACATGATGATATTAAACAAAGTAAAAGAATTCAAGAATTCGCAACAGTTTAGCAGTTTTATTTAATCCAGGATAAATTAAACAGATTTAACAATCCATGGGCCATTGGGCCATGTTCGTGACTCGGTACAATTTAAGAAATACTTGAATGAATGAATGTTGAGATTTATTGTGTGATACGTCAACAAAGTTCAGTAAATTTTGCAGATTTACAGGATTGATGGGTGAAACCAGAAAAAAAAAAAAAAAAAAATGAAGCGATGTGCCAACAAACCAAATTAATGTTTCCATTTCACACCAGCTTGTTTGGGGACTATAACAAGAAATAATCATGTAATGTAATGATATTAACCAAAATAGAAAACTTCAACACAAAAATTTGGCAGTTGTATTTAATTAGGGATAAACTAAACAGATTTAACAATCCATTGGCGATGTTCGTAACTTCGTACAATTTAAGGAAATACTTTAATTAACATATATTTTAGACTTCATTTTTTTAATATTTAATTTCCTTATATTCTTCTAGAAATGTCAAGACTTATGTGTGATAGGTCAACAAACTTCATTAAATCTCGCAGCTGCACAGGGTTGATGGATGAAGCCGAACAAATGATAAAATGAAAAAATAAATACATAAAAGAGCAATGTCATCCCAACAAACCAAATTAATGTTTCCATTTGACACCAACTTGTTTTGTTCATAGGCAAATTGTCATACATAGAAATAAAAAAATAAAAATAAAAATAAAATAAAAAAAGAAGAAGAAGAAGAAGAAGAAGAAGAAGAAGAAGAAGAAGAAGAAGAAGAAGAAGAAGTTCATGACAGAATATCAGTCCTCCCTCCATTACTCAAAATGTGGTCATTTCAGCTCAATTCAAGTTATCATCACCTCCTACTTGAACCACAAAATAAAATATATATATGTCTACACTAGGAGAGTGAAACACACATATAAGAGGAGGTATAATTGAATGACAATTACAAGAAATTTGTTTTACCTTGAATACGCGTTCATCGTATTGACCAGGGGAAATCTGAAGGGCATTGTAGACACCATCATTGAAGGCCCAAGTTCGACATACAGTGAGACCCATCTTGGCACCAGCTTGCAACATTGCTCTGATCCTGGGTCTTCTGTATTCATCCACAGCATGGTCCATTAACCAGTAAGAGTTCCACCCATTAATGTAGAACACTCTACCATCCAAAATGAAGTGAGTCCCATTCCTCTGTACAAAACTCAACTGTGGTTCTCTGGGGTAATTCGGCCACAAGTCCCCAAATGACAAGTACATGAATGCAAAACATGATGCAAATCCAATAATCGGGTAAAACAGCCCATTTCCTGATACCATTCTTTGCCTTTGTCTTGATGATTTAACAACCATACAAAAAATGAAAGAAATTAAAAGTGAATCTTCTTCAATAATATACCCTCTGGGCTCCAAATCTACAAATTGTCAAATTCATAGATTACCCAGATGGGGATCAGGTCTTTCTAGACCCTAAATCTTGAAAACCCAGATGTGAACAAGACGTTCAAGGGCACCTAGATCCCCAAAAAGCACTAAAATGATCAATGAGGCTGAGAATATCAGAGACCCATATGGAATTGCATCATATACATGTAAATTCTGTTGATGGGGTTTTATAAAGAGGAGTGTGGTGCTGTTGTTGGTGGTGGAAATGGAGGAAGGTGAGGTCAAATGGGGAGGGAAAGCACACCTAAAATATGGCCCCCATGAAGACTGAAAGAATCAAGGAAAAAGTGAGGAGTGAGGGATGAAGAAGAAGATATTCGTGTGAGGTGGGTGGAATGTTGGTATCTAGCAGATGTTGGCCTAATGAGATCTGTGTTCTTGTTTTTCAACAAATATTATTAAACTCATTCAACACTCCTGGGCCATATATCTATGATATCTCACTCTTGTTTTAATCATTTTTTTATTGAATAATGTTATATGTATAAATTAGTATATTAAATAGTATATTAATTAATAATGTGATATAATTTTAAAAAAATTTTAGGATTTATAACGTAATTAATAAGTAGGATGAATAATAATATCATAACTAATATCGGTACATCAATTAATGTATGTCCGTAACACTACTACTTTTTATTTGATTTTGCATATTTTAAAACATTTTCTAGTCTCATCATGTGCAATGCCCCATTTTGATACCCTTCTTAGGCTTGGTTTGGCATGTTTAAAAAAATTCACAAAATTAAAAAGTTACTATCCTATTTAAATTACATCATTTTATTTAAATCGCATCACCTATCTAATACATCACTTCAAACTCAACTCAAACCCAACACATATTTCATAAAAAATCAAAAAATACATTTATTTAGATCATTCCAAACAACCCTTAACGAGACTTTATAGATTTTTTTTGGCACATTAAACATTTTAAACATCATTAAAATATGCATACAAAGGAAAAATTAGTTGGCATATACGCGGCATCACGTATTTTTCACCAATTACAATATATTATATTTTTTTTATTCTTCAATTATTTAGGGGTTGTTTGGAATGTTCTAAATAAATGTACTTTTTGACTTTTTATGAAATATAGGTTGGGTTTGAAGTGATGTGATAGAGAGGTGATGTGACTTAAATAAGATGATATGACTTAAATAGAATAGTAACTTTTTAACTTTTTTTTAAAGATACCAAACTTAATCTTAATATAAAATTAACAATTCTACTTCTTTTATTAATCAAAACGTTATTAGAATACTGCATAAGGGTCGCAAGGACAATGATAACTTCTCCAGACAAAGACTTCTACAATTTTCAAAGTCTTTTTTCCTCTCTAATATGAGTTAATGAGTGCGGACAAATTAGTTGCACCGTTTCCTAATTTCCTTTAATTTTATTTTTCTTCTACATTTTTTGTTATTAATTATTGCCTCTTTATTTTTATTTATTTTTTCATTTTTTTCAATTTAAATTCGTTTGGAAAATTGTTTATAAAACCAATTTTTATTTTTCATTTTATTTTAAATAACTCACTTTTAGGCATTATTAGCTGAAAATTTGGAAAGAAAAAGAAAAACACATGAGAAATATGAAGTAATTTTTTTTTTTTAAATTTCTCTCATTTCTCTTTTTCTTTTTAAATTTTTATTTAAATTCATAATTTAATACACTCTTAAAAAATAAAAAATATATTTTTAAACTTTTAAAAACTATATTTAAGTAAAAATAAAAAAATTATTGTTTTCACTTTTTTGTTATTCTTGTTTTAAAAAAAATTGAATAAAATGAAAATCTAACACAACCAAACAGGGGTTATTGGACCAAATAAGCAACAGATCATCAACACCAATCAGTTTAAAGCCTAAGTGCACTTTTTATTTGATTAATGTGTATTTAGAAAAAGTCTCCCATGGACTGGCCCACATAAGCCTTCCCTGCAGTGATTTTCTATTCTTTTCTTTTTCTCTGTTTTGGTCCTTGCTTCTAATAGTGATCATGTGGTTACTTTAATGAATGAAGGGCCACGTGGGCCATTCTTGTCGATTGGATCTTTTGTTCATATTATTCTCTAACATGTCGGTTGAAATACCCCTAATAAAATTAGAAATAGCTTATCCTTTGTTTGTTTGGTTATATTGTGGTTGTTTGGAAAGTTATTATTTTAGTAAGTTATTTTAGTTTTTGACTATTTTAATAGGCTAAATTCTTTATATTTGAGAAGATAATTAGATTTTTTTATAGTTGGATGTAATGTTTATGAGAAAAAAAGTAAAGTGATTATGGATTTGATGTGATATTTTATCTTATTAGATATTTTAACCTATTTTGTCTTTTTGTGAATTTTAACCTAAAAGAGACTAAAATTTTTCTTCCCAAACATCCCCGTTGTGGTAATGTAGACTAGGATTGATATAAAAAAAATTAAAAATAAAAAAAATAAATAAATAAATTTGTTTGAGAAAACTCAGTTCGAATAATAAAATGAGGAAAAAAAACTATTGACTGCAAAATCTCTGGGACGACAATCTTGATTACGTTATGAAATGAGTAAAAATTAACAAAGTCTTGATGAGTAAAAATGAGTAAAAATTAACAAAGTTAGTCCAATACTAGGTCCACTTTGAGATTGGGCTAGATTGAAGCTCGACCCTATGGCCAACACCTGTCTTGAAGTAAGACAATCATTAAAGCTTGGTCAAATGCATGAGTGCCACTCCGAAGTAGATACTAGAAAGCTTGGCCCAACGTACAAGGCTCACTTCAAAGCAGACCAAGCAACAAGTTGAACCTCCAGATTAGACAACCACTCTGAAGTGGACTAACTTGGCAAAGGTTTTTCTTGAGCTCACAAGAGACAAACAACTATGCTCCTCTTCGTCTATCTGAACATAATGTGGAGATGGAGGCTCAGAGGGATAAGGTGCACACACGACAGACTTGCACCTGAGTGTTAGGCAAAGCAGTCATCCTCCTCCAATGGGAGATGATCACGAATAAGCAAACAGGACAAACCTGCACTTGAGTATCAGGCGAAGTGGTCGTTCTTCTTTAATGAGAGATGACCACGAATAAGACAAATATGACAGATCGTGGAGATAGAAGGTCTTAGAGGATAAGCAACCTTCTCCTATAAAAAGTGAGCACTATTCACCCTCAAGGCATCTGAAATCCTTACACTTAACATATACACTCTGTGATTCTCTCTTCTTTTTCTCCCCCAGTCCCTAACTTTACCATCAAAGGGATTTCTGACCAAGCCCAGGTCGGGAGGCCTCATCATTTGTTACTCTGTGCATATATTCACTTCCCGAAGCACATTGTTCTTCCTCGAAGTTCTACTTCATAGTGCGGGAATTACTCTCGCACACGCTACTTCAAAACGAATAACTTTTTTACACTTCGAGTCGCGTTATAATTATTGTTTTCCTAAAGACAATATTACCTCCCACCAGATTACACGAGTTACCAGCAAATCCGCTTTCATGATATAAGGAAGTTGATCTAAGGATCTTCTATCTGCGTTTGCACAAACGAAGATAGATAAAAGTACTTTCGTACAAAACAAAAATAAAAAAAATATTGGAGTCTGATATTTTGTTTCTAAAAAATAACAAATTATCATAGAAATGAAAGCTCTCAATTGAAAACTAAAAATCAAGAGAGAGAGTGAATTTTAGAACTTTGAATTTTGTTGGCTTGGAATGAAAACTCGAAATTAGAAGAGAGAGCGAATTTTAGAGTTCTGAATTCTGTTGGCTTGGAATGAATTAAATTTGCCTGATCATAGGCCTATTTATAAATTTGAATGCACCGAATTATAAGATCATGATCCTTGATCGTACCTCACCAGACTTGACTATTGGATCAAGTGTTGATGGTCCGAATTTTGTCATAGCTAAATAGGTGTAATGATGAGGCACACCTAATCACGATCAAGTGTGATCAACACCGTACGATCATGCATCTAGATGATCAATGACCATGATCACATTGACCATGTTTGACATGCAACCATTCAGTTGGGTGTGCCACTTCATCACCATATGGTGACTGTGTTCTACATTAGTGCCACCACATGTTGCCTTAGACCTTGCCACATCGTCGTCGCACATGAACATTCTAAACCCTTCATATCATGCACGTAAGTGCAAAGTGTGCCATTAAACGCCACACAACTCACGCTACACGAGTGTGCGAATGGTACATTATCCTTGCAGTGTGTAAGTATACACTGTAGCACCTTTCCCACAATTATTTATTTAGAAGAATATTTCATGTGGATGTTTATTAGCTGACTAATTCTATTTTCACACACCATTCACTATTTATGCACACACTTAATGAATTAAATTTTGATTACAATTTTACCACTAAATAAAATGACCACTATAGACATCGATACACACACCAAATCTTGAAACTCAATTTTCCTATACACATCTTTTGATGAGAGAGAAAACACACACACACACACACACACTTAGAATACATCACATTATGATTTACATTGTTCCTACATTGTTTCTCACTCCCTCCATTGTTACACTCTATTGTTCCTAATGTTATTTTTTTATTTGTGTGATGGAATATTTGCAAAACAATGAAAGATCAAATTTAGAGAAGAATATAATTGTTTACAATTAATGTAGTAATGAAAATGTGAGTTTTTATGTGTGGAAGCTTTTTCCTTGATGATCCTCATTTGACAAACCAGTGTTGAATAGGTGCATCCGATTCTGAAATCAACAATCAAAATTATTTTGAAATTTAACTTATGAAATATCTAACTTCATTCAGTTTATACTGTTTAGATGTACAAAATTGAATGGGTTTAAATCGTTTGATAGTTGTGTATCGAACGAAACTATTTGGTTTGAATGTTGATTGTCGATAAGATCAATTAGTTTCGAAATATCAGTATTGAATAGGTTATTTTGTTTCTTCGTCAACCAACATTAAACCACTATTGGACAAGATAAAAACTATAGATTTTTTTTTTTTGCAAATTTATTATATAATAACCACAAAATAGGCTGATAATAATCACCAAAGTTTGAGAATGTAACGGAGTTCAATGTAGGTGTAACGCCCTGACCCTTTACACGTCATCGATACTGTCCGCTTTGGGTCACGCCCGCACGGATTTGTTCTTCCCAGTGGGTCACCCATCCTAAAACTACTCCAGCCTAAGCACGCTTAACTGGGGAGTTCTAATAGGGATTTCACCACTTGGAAAAAGGCCTCGATGCTATATAAGGGTCCAGGTTATTACTTTTATAGTCCAAGAACTCCCCCTCCATTCCCGATGTGGGACACCGGGGCCTTACAATCCACCCCCCATAAGGCTGCACGTCCCCGTGCAGTAGTCTGCCAGCTCGCAAGCCCGCCCACATGCACCGAGAAACGCCAGGGGCCCACACTCAGTACTCCGGAGAGTCGGCTCTGATACCATTTGTAACGCCCTGACCCTTTACACGTCATCGATACTGTCCGCTTTGGGTCACGCCCGCACGGATTTGTTCTTTCCAGTGGGTCACCCATCCCAGAACTACTCCAGCCTAAGCACGCTTAACTGGGGAGTTCTAATAGGGATTTCACCACTTGGAAAAAGGCATCGATGCTATATAAGGGTCCAGGTTATTACTTTTATAGCCCAAGAACTCCCCCTCCATTCCTGATGTGGGACACCGGGGCCTTACAGTAGGTCTTTAATGGAGCCAGAGAATTGTAGGAAACGTGTTGAAGAATCGCTAGATATGTTAGGATTTCGTATGTGATGTGTGTACATGTGTTTTGTGTGATATGTGTACAAATTATGAGTTAATGGTGTATTCAAAATGTTTGGCATGAGGAATAAGAAAGACAAAATGTAACCAAGTTTATAAATTTATGAATTGAGAAATGATGCGCACAAAAAGTAAATAATGTATGAAAATAGAATTATCTTTATTAAATTGTTACTTTTCTCTTATGTTTTCGAGGTGGGACAAGCCATAATGCTAAGAGAATTTCCTAAAAAGGTTTTGAAAAATAAAAACAATAAAATGTAAACCCATTTTATTTTTAAAAATTCCCCAACAAAAACTAATCCTAAAAGGCACTATTGTAGGGAAAATTATATTGTGGTCTTGGATAAATTCATGTGGTGTACTAAGGCCTCGTTTGGGAATAAGTTTTTTTAGTAATTTTTTTACTTTTTGCCTAAAATATGATGGAAAAAAATTAATATATTTGAGATGACTTTTTTGGCTTTTTAAGAAAAGATGTGTAAAAAATAGAGAGAAAAGAAAATCTTTGACTTTTTGGTATAGGTTGTTAGCTTTTTGATTTTTTTTAATGACTTTTTAACTTTTTTGCTAAAATAGTCACTTGTCAAACGAGACCTAACTAGTGTTTTATTAATTAAAATAATAAGATTAATTTCTTTTATATTAATTTAAAAAAAGTAAGAGGACATATAACATAATATGAATGACGTGAACTACCAAATAACTTCTCTGATATGTCCGACTGTTTACTTTATGCGAATTTCATCTTTTTCTTTTATTTTTTTGAGATGGGGCTAATTGCATCCACTCTTCATATTCTGTGTGACGTGAAAAGAAAATATCTAGATTTTTTTTGGGATGACTCTCACACTTTTAAAGTCATAGTAACACTTTATATATGTGTGGAGCCCATTTATATATATGCAGGTCCACATTATGAGTAGTCTAAATTTGTGGAGATCTTGTAGAGGTGGGGTCTCAATCATTACTTTGAAATTTATTTGTTTTAGAATTGAGTCAGTTTATTTTCTCTATTTTACACAAATTAAAAAAGGGTAAATACATATTTGACACCCCTGCATTTTACAATAAATGTTCTATTAGGTTTTCAGTTTTTTAATAATAAACAATTAATTCTTAAGCTTATATAATCCAATTGTGTTGTTATTCTTAGAGATGGGCAATAGTTTATCTGATCCGTAAAAACCGCCAAACCCGCATATAAATGGGCGGTTTCACAAATATAATGTGGGAAGATGTGGTTTGAAATATGGCATCTTTGCAGGTTGTGAGTTCAACCCGCACCCGCAAGAAACCGCCCGCACTTTATTTATTTATTTATTTTTATCTTAACTATTGATTTCATTTCTATATCCCACCTAGATATTTTTGTCCAAACAAAACACCCTTTATTTTTTGAACTTACTCTAGTATTACATTTGCTAATAGTATTATATCAACTGAAACTGAATAAATATTGATTATATTATTATTGTTACATAACTGAACTTGTCCCAGATGAAGTGTGATTTAGAATTTTAAATTCCTTAATGAATATGGAGTTATAGTTTAGGATTTTGAAATATATGCTTGTGTTAGTTTATAATTTGATTTAAGATTTTGAATGATTTGCTTGTGTTATGAATGAATTTTGTTGTATTTTTAATTTTATAAGTTTTAATTCATTAATTATTAATGTTTGAGCATTTTAGAAAATGGGGAGAAAAGAGCCCAAAATAAATATTTACAAAATGGGAAAAAATTAAGGAGCAAAAATAATTTTTTGAAGAAAAAAGTTCAATCCGCAAACCGCCTGCAACCTCCTGCACAACCGCGAACTCTATCTGCACAAACCGCAAACCGCACTGCGGGCGGTTTCGGGTTGTCTTTTCTCCAAACCGCATAGATGCGGGCGGGTCCAAACCGATCCGCAAACCGTCCAAATTTGAACCGCGAACACTCCTAATTATTCTTATTATCATCTTATACAGAGATTTATACATGTGTCAAAGATGAATCAATGCTCTTAAATATTTGTATGGGCGTTGGTTTTTGATCTCACAACTAAACAGGGAACTTAGTAAGAGAGCACGCGGCAGAATAGATTAAACCAAGCACCTGTCAACAAGAAGACAAGAATACTACGGTGGCTTGTCCACTTGGGGCACTCCGACAATCAAGTCAGTCACTTATCTCTCAAAGATATCAAATCAAGTATTCAGTGCATAAGTAAAAGCATACCTTAGACCCATGAGGTGCTCTCTTTATATAATGATTAGTGTCCAACTTCTCACTTCATGGGACTCTATTCTTTACAAGAATATCACTCATCTAAGACTTCTCCGATTTGAATTAAGATCAACCCTCTCAAGAGTCCACCATTATCCAAATAGAGAGTCTGTTATCATTTAAACTCTAGTCCTTTATTTGAATCTCGGATTATGTGTGGTTTGACCACACATCGACCAATCAGAATCATCCACGTGGCACTTCAACTAACTACCAAAGCTAAGTGGACAACTCAAAATTATGTCCTTACAATTTGCTAGAACAATTATATTTGGCTTTACAATGACTCAATGACTCAATGCTCATTTGTTTAATAGAAATATTGTTCATAATTAACAGTAAATAAATTTATTTAAGCAAAAAATATTTTCACTTAAAAAAATGGGAATATGTTTTCAGAATAAAATCTTACCAATTTCATAACATTTTCATGGCTACCATCACCTTTGTTAATACATCACTATCGTCACTACTACCACTACCACGATGCTATCACCATTGCCAACTCCATTGTTGTGGCTACTATCACTACTATCTCTATGTTTGTCCTGCTATCACTACTAATACAACTATTAGTACATTAATTTTAAAGATAAAATCAATATATATATATATTTTTAAAAAATAGTTTCTAATATATATATATATATAGCTGAAAAATACTTTCAATCAAAGAAAATAGTGGGTAAAAATTGTGGCCTCGAATGTGACTTCATTTTTTTTTTTTTTTGCTTTTTATATAACTTACACGGATTCACCTCCTCTCCAGCGCGTTGCCGTCCAACTTCCTCCAGCCATTCCACCAGATAGAAACGCGTGGCGACAACGGATTCGACGGCGAGAAGGGAGCCACGTCTATGAAGCTCAAGAGACAAACAAAACGACGCCAAGCTCTATCGTTTTGGCCAAACGTAGGTACGTAACAGAAAGTTTTTTTTTTTAATTTTGATTTACATATCCAATTCACATCCCTTCTCCCGCCTTTTTCATAAATTCAGAACCCAATCCCTCCCTCCATCTCTCTCTTTCTCAGAGCCCATTCCTCTATCTACGATTCAGTTTTTTTTCCATTTACAATCGATCGACGGTGGAAGGCTTCAGCATCCTTGGACTCCATCGTTTGAAAATCTTTGTTTACCCAAACAATTGTAGACACCAAAGGCCAGATTTATAGTATTTTATTCTTTTTTTTTTGGGTTCAAATCCATTCCAAGTGTATGATGAAATGTCTTAATGAATCATGGACTTGCAAACATGGGTGTGAATCATGATGAAAATCTGGAAATTAGATGCTCATTTATAAGTTAGATGCTTATTTATATATGTTTGCTAGTCTGTTTGAGAACCCACCTAAAATCTGGAAGCAATAGTTTTCATGCTCATTTATATATGATCATCTATAAATGAGCATATACAAATCTCATTTATATATTTCACATATTTTACTGAACAGATTAGCAATAATCTGTCTGTTTGAGAACTCATTTATATATGTTCATTTATATATGATACTCATAAATCTGGTAATTTTAGAGAACCCACCTAAAATCTGGTATGTATACGATGCTCATATTTCACTCTTAAGCAGAAACAGATTTGTCATATCAATCAATGTTAGGCTTTTAGATATTTCTGTAAAGTTTTTCTTTTAATTTAGGAGAAGACAATCATTTTTTCACAAATCAAATATTTAGAAAAAGAAAAAATTGATTTTGTAGATAGTATGAAACAGAACATTAATGTGTAAAACGAAGCCTCAATATTATTTAAGAACATTAAGCCATGTACTGCTTTAACATATTTCTTAGATAAAAAATGATGTTTACTTTTTTGCATTTTAGGTATTGGATATATCGAAGATGGATGATTTAACAATTGCTACGCAAATGGATGTTCATGGCAAGGATGGTACACAATGTAAATCCATATTAGGTATGGAATTTGACTCTAAACAATCAACTAATGAATTTTATAATTCTTATGGAGGAAGAGTTGGATTTAGTATTAGAAAAGAATATTCTCACAAAAGTAAGAGCGGTGAAATTAATTCAAGGACATTTGTTTGTTCTAAGGAGGGTCTTAGAAAATTTGATAAAAGAGATTTTGCTGTAAGGATTCCTAGGGCGGAGACAAGGACCGGTTGTGGTGCTTTGATGAGGATTAAATTAATCAGGCAAATTGGGAAGTATAGAGTTATCAATTTTGTAGAAACACACAACCACCCCCTTGTAGTAAGTGCATGTGCTCATATGCTTTCTTCCCAAAGAAAAATTTCCACCTCTCAATATATTGAAATAGATTTGGCAAATGACTGTGGGATACCTCTTAGGTCATCCTATGAGTTAATGGGTAGAGAAGTAGGTGGAAGGGAATGTGTTGGGTTTTTGAAAAAAGGTCAAGAGGCATTTCACACCCATGTTTGCAAGTCCATATTCATTGAGACATTTCATTATACACTTGG
This sequence comes from Camellia sinensis, assembly GCF_055761805.1. Lineage (NCBI taxonomy): Eukaryota > Viridiplantae > Streptophyta > Magnoliopsida > Ericales > Theaceae > Camellia > Camellia sinensis. Next base: position 104,046,405 of record NC_138967.1, on the reverse strand, counting down.
AATGGATTTGAACCAAAAAAAAAAAGAATAAAATACTACAAATCTAACCTTTGGTGTCTACAATTGTTTGGGTAAACAAAGATTTTCAAACGATGGCGTCCAAGGATGCCGAAGCCTTCCACCGTCGATCGATTGTAAATGGAAAAAAAAACTGAATGGTAGATAGAGGAATGGGTTCTGAGAAAGAGAGAGGGAGGGAGGGATTGGGTTCTGAATTTATGAAAAAGGCGGGAGAAGGGATGTGAATCTGGATATGTAAATCAAAATAAAAAAAATAAAAATAAAAACTTTCCATTACGTACCTCCGTTTGGCCAAAACGATAGAACTTGGTGTCGTTTTGTTTCTCTTGAGCTTCACAGACGTGGCTCCCTTCTCGCCCGTCGGATTCGTTGTCGCCACGCGTCTCCATCTGGTGGAATGGTTGGAGGAAGCTGGACGGTAAAGCGCCGGAGAGGAGGTGAATCCTACTTACACCTTGTTGGTTTAAGTTTTAACGTTACTTTTTTTAATTTAGTCCTTAATATTTCTAATTTTTTAATTAACAATTAACTGTTGTTCAATTTTGAATAAAAAATGCCACGCAACAGGATGCTACATAACAACAACACACTGTTATACAAATTTGAATAAATTATATCTTATCCATGTTTGATTGGAAGGATTAAAGCATGGGATTAGGATTATTAATCCGTGGGTCCAATCATCCTATGTTTGTTTTGACATTTTGATTTAGGACTATTAATCCAATGGATAATTAATCCAACAAATTTGTAGGATTAAAACTTCCATTAAAACTTCCAATGGATAATTAAACTTATCGTACTAAAAATGCCCTAATCTCTCTCATTCTTCAAACCCTAATCCTAATCTTAACTCACGATTCTTCAATCACTGTTGGTCAGCCAACCACTGCCTTCTCTGGCAGAAATTGACACCATCACTACCACTCTCATCCTTCCACCATCACCAATTGCCATTACCATCCCATCCCATACCATGCCATTCCAATCCATCCCCTCCTCACCCTTTACTCTCACTACCCACCACATTCTTCTTTTGTTGATTTTTGTCTCAAATATAGGATTAAAGTGAAACTTTTAACATGGAAGTTCTTTTTGCAACAAGCCTTAATCAAAACACCATTAAAACTTCCACCCCTTCTTACTGTCAATTTTCCATCACCAACTATTGAACAATACCATCATCAACCTCCTACTTCACTTTCTTATTGACACCACCAACATCTCAAAACACCAACAAGCATCCACTATCTTCGTGCCTTCAAATCGACAACATCAAACACTATCATTGAACATGTCCCTCTTAAATGCATTTGGGAGAGGGAAAGTGATGATGGAATATGGGGTTAGAATTTGGGGGCAAAGTGGTTGTAATTTGTCCAATTTTAGACACTTTGGTTGTTGGAGTAAATTAAATAAAAAAATAGAAACATTTAAGGGTCAAACAAAAAAAATTTAAAGACGAAGGTGAGAAATTATTGAAAGTTAAAAGGCAAAGTAAAATTTATTTAAATTTATATAATAATATGTCATTATGTTACGTGATTGTTGACATGGCATAGCGTGAGTATTAATGTGGCATTTTTTTGTTCAAAATTAGATAAAAAAATTCACTGTCAAGTAAATACGAAAAAATTAAAAGTTTTGAGCACCAAAGTAAGAAAAAATAAATATTAGGGAAAAAATAAAAAAATAAAAACTAAATTTTGAAGATGACGAAGTACAAACCTTTTTTCTTTCTTAGGCAGTGTTTGGGATTTGCCTTGATTTCTCGAAAAAATGTAATAATCTTTTAATGAAAAAAAGAAAGAAAGAAAGAAACACAAACTCAAGACAAATGAGAAATGAATTTTGTAATTCTTAATTTATCTTTTAAAATTTTAACTGGTTGCATTTTGTAATAAGAGTCGTATATTCTGAGATTTACAAATCTTTTATCATTTTCTTGTACTAAGGACATTTTTTAATAAGACCTTATCATATGTAGTTATTAGATAGCAAAAAGTTAAGGAATTTTTAATTTAAGATTCTTAATATTAAGATTTTATAAGGTAAAAGACATGCAACATTTTTGTTATAGTTGGGGTCCTCAATATTTTCACAAATAAGAGAAATTGCCAACTATTGACAGAGAAATTTCTTTTTTCACATAGAAATTTCAACTCTTTACAAAGAAATTTCGGTTTCACTGAAGAATTTTAGTTAGTCACATAGAAATGAGCTAAATTTCTTTAATAATATTATTGAGGGACCTTAACTAATAAGAAAAATTACATTTTGAACATCTCCTACTACTTAAAGTTGGACATGGATGTTTCACTAATTTTTTCAAAAGTAAACTACAAAATATATGTAGTTAGGCCATCTCCAACCATGTATCAAATCCATCACCAAATTCAAATTTGGTGAAAAGTAACTTCTTTTCTTGCTCCAATGGTTTCAGCAAACACGTATCAAATCGAGAATATCAAAATTGTTTCATCAAATTGAGAATCACTACAACAAAAAATACCTTTGGCGACTAAATTTTTAGTCGCCAAAAGTCCTTTTTTAGTCGCCAAATGTCGAATTTTCACTTTCCCCGACAAAAACTTTTAGTCGCCGGTTTTGTCGCGAATACATGGTCGCGAATACCTTTAGCGACTAAAAAACTGTTAGTCGGCAAAATACAGGTCTTCAGCGACGAAAGAATTTGTCGCCAAATGCAATTCCATTTTTGGAAATTATACATTTCGCGACTAAACTTTTTGTTGCCAATACTGATTTTTTTTTTATTATTTAAACATTTGCCGACTAAACTTTTTGTCGCCAAAAAGTATACCTTTCGGCGACCACAGACTTTAGTCGCCAAAACCATTTTTCAGAAGAAAAAAAAAATTGCCTCTGCTGGTCCCAAGTTTCGAACCCGCAATGTCCCAACATTCTCAACCTTTACCAACACTTTCTCCCCACTACGCCACTACAACATCACATGAATATTAATGCAACATTTATTATTTATATACTATATTGACTGGTATTAATACAAAATTATATATATAAAAATAATTATTTTTATTTAATATATTTTATGTAAAAAATAAATTATTTACTAAAAAAATAGGATAGCACTTTTGGCGACTAAATTTGAATTTTAGTCGCCAATTCTCCATTTTTTGGCTACTAATTTGTTTTTTGTCGCTAAAAGAATTAAATCCCGCCTAAGGATAGCACTTTTGGCGACTAAACTGAATTTTAGTCGCCAAAACCTCTACTTTGGGCGACTAAACTGCATTTTAGTCGGCAATTCTTGACCTTTAGCTACTAATTTTTTTTGGTAGCCAAAAAGCTTCACTTTCAGCGACTAAACTGCTTTTAGTCGGCAAAACACCAATAATCGGCAACCAAACTGCCGTTTAGTCGCCAAAACCATCACTTTTGGCTACTAAATCATTTTTAGTCGCCAAAAACCGTGACTTTTGGCTACTAAACAACCTTTAGTCCCCAAAACCCCTACATTCGGCGACTAAACTGCCTTTTAGTCGCTAATACCCTTATATTTGGTGACTAAACTCTTTTAGTCGGCAAAAGTGATCAATTTTAGCGACTAATTCCATTTTAGTCGCCAATTCTACTACTTTCAGCGACGAAAAATGCAGTTTTGGTCGCCAAAAGTGCTTTTTGTTGTAGTGAATGTCTGGGATCTTTCAGCATTTTACTGTTTAGGACCGTTGTTTTTGGGCACCAGATGACCCTTCAGACGACCGGCCGGATGTCCATCAGGTCATTCGCTTAGTTGAAAACTTCCCGCAAAATAGGAATTACAGTTCCAAGTTTCCAAGTATAAAGGACCATATCTGATATAATTTTGCTGCTATAAATTTTGAGACTACAGTGAAGTTTTGATTAGCTTTTTTTGTTTCTGTTTTTTTGAGTATGGCAGTTCAAACCAAACTAGGTGTGACAATTAGTAACAGAGACTAAGAACACATAAGCCCAAAAACTACTTGCAGGAAATTGTGTGAAGTGATAAATATGTGCTAAATGCTATGGAAAGCAACATGGAAAGTGTAGTGATAATATGGGTTGCAGTGTTTACTTTGAAAGCCTGACCAGAAACATCCCTTCTCGGATGCCTAAAAAGAAAAAAGAAAAAAAAAAAAAAAATTAGCAATGATTTCTCCCCCATACAAACTATAAACCAGAAATATCTATTAGAAGAAATAAAAGAACTTTACACCAGAAATGTGGTGTCTCTACTTTGAATTCTCTACTATTACTCTATAGAGAAAAGTTAGGTATCACGAAATTTTTTTTATGAAAATGATCATGAAAGATTTATGATTCTTGGATTACCTTAATTAGTGTATGGTGCTTTATTCGAAGTATAATTTAAGGGTCACAAAACTTTCATGATTATTTTCATGAAAAGTTTTTCATGATACCTAGCATTGTTGTACTCTATATGCTGAACCATTCGTTTAAGTTTTTGCACATAGCTGCCCCTATCATCAATGTTGGTATAAGGTTGTGTTTATATTCGTCTTCATTTTCTATAATGTTTCTGTGTACATAAGGTTGTGTTATCAGACATCGTTGGTGGCTGAATAGCATTCTTGTTCATTCTCATCGGTACATATTATGATTTAATGTCTCAAGTTCATCTTTTATTTTGCAGCAATTGCTGATATAAATTACAAATCTAGAGTTCTTCACCAATGGCTATTGATATTTGATTTAGATTCTTCCTGCTGCAGTTGTTGCACCCATGTATTTCTGAGGAAAAATTGAGTTTGGTGTCATTAATCAGTCTGTTTCTGCTTTCAATCATGTTCTTGGAGATTTCTCTCTCATTGTGTACCAAATGGATCTTGAATTGTTGTGATTTGATGCAGACTCAATTGTTGTGAAAATTTTGCATTGAGTGGTCGACCGGCCGGTCGATTGCCTGGTCAATCGGTGGTTTGATGAAAAGCCAAATTCCTCTGTTGGAGTAGGCGATATCAAAGGCAGTTTTTACTCAAATTTAGTGAAAAAAGTAATACACCGTTTGAAATGCCCCTATTAGTTAGCAAAAAAGTTAATCACCTTATTATCATAATCAGGGATGAAACTAGGAGAAAATTATGAAAGCCATGGTCTCCTTGTTTTTGTGAAAATTCTATTTATCATTAACACGTTTAATATATATATATATATATATATATATTATTTTATAAACAAAATAGCACCTTATTATAAAAGATATATATCACATTCTTTTCCTATCTCACATTCCCTTTTTATTTTTTAGTAAAAAAATTTCTTTATCATATTAGAGATTACTTTTATAGTATTTAAATTTTTATATATATATGTAAAATTTATATACCATATTATATATATGTGTGCGTTTTTATATATGATAAAAAAAAAAATTATTTATCTTTAACTCAAAGGATAATAAAATTTTGATTTCGTCCTGCTGATAATCAATGACCATCATCCGATGAGATCACTTTCACTTCACTGAAATATTATTTTTTAGTCGAAAGGACTTCATTTGTTCATCGGATGTGTTCTTGGTAATGATTTTTCTTTTCCTCTACTCTATTGACTGCTTTCATGAACAGTTCGTTGCAAGTGATAGATCTTTGAAATTCTAATTGTAAACATAATGTTAATTCTAAGGATTTGTTTGGGGAGTGATTTTTAGTGGGTTGTTGATTTTATAGTTAAAAGATGAAGTAAAAAAAATTAAAATATTTGATAATAATTTTTTGACTTTTTACACACACAAAAAATAAAAATAATAAAAAAAAGTTGTTATTTTTCATCACTTTTTTTTTTTTTTTTTTTTTTTTTTTTGTGACTAAAATAACCTCCAAATGAGGCCCAAGTGTTTGGCATCATGAACTCGATGCATAGAATTTCAAATTTTCGGGTAATCTCATTCAACTTTTGAATTAGGGTGTGCATAATTTAGTCTGGATTAACGTTAAATTTTTATTCAAATCAAATATGATTAGTTTCAAATTTTTAGATATACGATCGATTATGTAAGGGGTATTTTTTTTTAGGTCTCTGATATTAAGATTTTACAGTATAAAGGATATCAAATATTCTCATAATGTCTAAGGTCCCTCAACAATATTTTCATAATGTTTAAGGTCCCTCAACCTTGATCCAGAGAAATTTCAGTCTAGAGAAAATTGATCCGGAGAAATTCTGGCCTAGAGAAATTTCTCTGAGCCAGAATTTCTCTGGAAAGTCTGGAGAAATTCTGAATTTCTCAGAATTTCTCTGGTCCAATTATTCTCAGAATTTCTCTGATTTGAGGAATGAAGGGAAAATAAACGATCATAACAGTAAACTCACATCCAATGTAAGGGTATTTGAAAACTGAGCATACACAAAATTATTACATTGAGTAAAATCAAGAAACAAAATTTAGCTCTTTTGAAATTTCTCTGAGTTGAGAATTTCTCTGGACTCACTTTAACTCAGAATTTTTTTTTGAAAGCCAGAGAAATTTTCCTCACCAACCCAGAGAAATTCACTCATATCAAAGAAATTCCCCATCTCCAAATCACTCAACCCAGAGAAATTCACAACTCAAAAATTTCTCTGGTCCAAAACCAGAGCAATTCTCTCCAAACCAGACAAACCAGAGAAATTCTCTGGATTGAAACCAGAAAAATTCTCTCTATTTACAGTAAAGTTGTATTTTTATGAACAGAACTTGGTGATTGTATATTGATCTAGGAAATTTTCCTGATTTCACAAATTTCTCTGGCTCTATTACAAAGAATTTCTCTGACTTACTGAGTGAGACGACGGAACTGCTCACAGTCCTTTGACCCATTTTTGTTGAAGTTTGTAACTAGACTATTCATCATTCTAGCTATTGCTTCCTTGAATTCACCAGGTTGGTTCCTTTCTACCTTATTATTAGTATCTTCGACGACTCCTTTGACCACAGACCCAACTTCAGCACCCTCCATATAAGCTTTACATGCTGACGGAATGTCATGTGCTTGAAGACGAAAATGCCCAGCAACCCAGAGGCCGACACATGTACGATTTCGGAGACGTCCGATTCGTCCCACCCGCCTTCTCTTAACTCCGATCCGATCTAGTCAATGTACTCATCAACCCATTTTGGCATTTCAGATCTGGGCATGTCGAAGTACCATTCTGGGAACGAGAAGGAAGAAGATGATGAATTGAGGTAGCCAGTCAATCCAGCTCGTTTTTCATACTCATAATCAATATACACAGTACTTCTCTGAGATTGGGGGAGTTTGGAGAGGATTCAGAGGAGAAGTTACATGGTTGAGAGCTTCCTTGTTCTTGAGCTAGAGTTGAGACCAGCTTAGAGATTTCTCTGGTGAGCTAGAATTGGATCCCGATCTCACCGATAAATGATTCAAACAAGGAGAATCTTCATCTGGTCAACGCCGCTCCGGCGAAGATCGAGTCGATTGATGTGTCCCTGGCGGAGGAACAGAGTGCGATCTACCAGAAGATCGAACGCTTGAGATGAGATTGGACAGAGAGAAGACGGAGAAGATGCCGAGAGAGAGGCATTTGGTGATGAAGACGAATTTGAAGGAGATGGTGAAGAGAGGTGAGGTCCAGAAGCTGCTTGAGATCGAGGTCGATAGGTTGCTTCGGGTAGAGAAATGTTTAGGGACCTCAGACATCAAAAAATAATTTTGTGGATCGGTTCCATTACGAAAAGTGGGAGAGGGACCCTAGACCGATTTTCCCATTATGTAATGCCCCCAATTTCATAATACCCAACTTATCTATATAAACATGTTCATTTTTCATTAATCAATTGAATTTATAAACGTAGAAGTTGATAATAATCCTCAAAATGAGCCAACATTCTTAAGTAAACAAATCTCTTTCATTACGTATATTTCATTTCAAGTGTTTCATGAGATTACAAAACGTGATTATATTCATTAATATATTCATAATCCTAAACTCTGTGGGTGTATTTGTTTGGTGGGATAGAACCATGGGATTGGATTCCATGTCCAATGGAATAAGTAGTCTAACGTTTGGATAGAAAAATGAAGGTCAGACTATAATAGTCCAATTAGACTAATAATCCCTCATATGTAGGATAACTCTATCCCATATGAGTGTGTGTGATAGAAATGAGCAGGTTGAGCCAATCTTCGGGTTTACTAATTAAATGACGAAATTAATCCTCATCTATATAACATTTCTTTCTTTTATTTTTTTAAATATGTTAATTTTTTTTAAACATGTATAAATTAATCTTGTGATATGTAATTATTTTCTATTTCTTTCTCTCTCTTTTTTTCCTTTTTTTTTTTTGGTATTTAAAAGGAAAAGAATAGATAACATTTTTTTTTCATTTTTTAAAACTTTTTTCTAAACATTTTTTTTTTGAAACATGTTTAAATTAATCTTGTAATATATAATAGTCATTTCCCCCATTTTTATATTATCAAAATCACAAATAGAAATATATTTTTAATGCTGTATTTAAATACAATTAATAGTGATCTTAGTAAAATAAAATAAAATATAATTTTAATTTAGCATTGACAATGTAAATGATTCAAAAAATCAAAATAATCTTTTGAAAAGTTATCATTTTTCATAATTTTCTAATCAAACATGAAATTTATTAAAATAGTCATTTTCAAAAATCTAATCTCATGACAAAACAAACATGGGATACATATCATCTCCAACCAGGTAGTCCAGGGACTATTTATCAAAGAACTAACAATCCATTGCATTCTAATTCTCCTTTATCTAGACCGTCTAAACAAATATGACCTGAATCTATGACATGTAACATATTGAATATAAAACTAAACAATATCCGTAATGAATGTCCTAAGAACTTACAAATTTTAATGCTCTTGCCTTATTACAATAAAAGAGGGGTTCAACCCCAAATATATATATGCCCTAGGCTTTGTCAAATAAATAAATAAAATAAAATAATAAATAAATAAATAAACAAGGCATGACCCTTAACTCCCAAAATCCTCTATAGCCTTCATCTTGGCAGTAATATACTGTCAACACCTGAAAATGGTTTTTCATATACGGATGAGCATATAGTTCAGTAGAGATAATCTTAAAAAAGTGCATAAGCTTTAACATAACTATGATTGTGAGATGTAATGATATGTCATGCTAAAAATGTATGATTTGTTTTCTAAGAGAATATGTCATGCACTTTTCAAAAAACAGCCGATTCAATACTTTCATCATATCAAAACCATTGGGCAGTAAATACAACACTGGAAATCCCTAAGTATGTGTCTACTAATATGCTATCAAAGCACTACCAAATACCTACTTTATCGGCTATTAATTGGAAGGAGATTGAAACCTACCCTGCGTGGTTTTTTTGGACTTTCACCGAGGATATCAAGCCAACTTAATTCTCATAAGACATATCTACACCTTCTTACTAATTTACCAAGGTATTTATCCCAATTCTTAATATTATCAACACAATGCATTTCTTGTCACGCCTTGATATTTTAATCAATTTATAATTACCAATCATTTATTCTTATTTCCATTTCACAATAGATGTTGACGTTAAATAAAGATATAGATGGAAAATGTCAATATGATGATAAAAAAAAGAAAATACTTATCTTTCCCCTTGAACTTCCCAAAAGATTATAAGTTCACAATACAACATCTTTCCAAAATACATGAATAACACTTGTAGTTCAAAGAGTTAGCGGGAGAGAGAGAGAGAAATAAGATGCCCTGATGGCTTACAATTTTCAAGACATGGGTCTTAATTTATAATTACCAATCATTTGTTATTTTTTTTTTTAATTTTTTTTCCCCTTGTTTTTCTGTTCTTCTTTTTTTCTTTTTTGGGTTTGTTTTGCTTAGGAAGGAGCACCAATGCTTCATAATTTCCTTTTTGTTATTTTTGAAATTTTCTTTTCTTCTTTTTGTAATGCTGATCTGGGGATTTCACCCTAAAGTTCAATAAAAGAAGTTTACGTTGTTTGCACATCATGGCGTGAATGGCACAACACGTAAGCATGAAAACATTTTGTTTTGAACTTGAATCTTAGAATGATTGAATTTCAATGAGTTTTGAATTGGACCTTGAGCTTTCAACTGACCAAAAATCAAAAAAAAAAAAAAACGACTCAATGAAAGGAAAAAAAAAGCAAAAGCAATCCAAACACAACTATTTACACTTGTGTAGACCGCCCGAACTCGCTCCGCGCGCGAGGGCGCGAATTGGGTTCTAGCTACTACAGTTCGGACTCCTGTCACGATTCTGAATCTAATCTCACAAAGTGCAATGTAAGACTGATAAATCACCAAAGAGTCCAAATCCGGCAAATAGTTTTGGAAAATCGATTTTAATCAAAAAGCGCCAAACATGGACTGCTTTGCCAGATTTCAGAGTCGCCACCTAAATATTTTGTTTTGGGAAATTTAGGAAACCCTGACTCGTGCCTAAGGCTACGTGTCCGTCATCACCAAAGTTGCCTCGGCTCGGGAACTTGGGTACAAGAAGGGAAGGTCATGAAATGAGCGCCCCCGCTCACCCGATCAAAGGATCAGCTTCTACTAACATGATATGTTATTTTTGAAAACACATGTGTTCTTATTCCGGTTTATTAACCTAACTTACTATGTGATGCGCACAACACACAAATATAGACTAAATCACTCAAGTTGGAACAAAACATCTCATGTTTGTTTTTCGAAAATGGTTTGAAGTTGCTACTCGCAAGTAAGCTAAAGCGCAGATTTGCCATCAAACAAGGTGGGCTTAAATCATGATTATTTGCCACTCCAAGTGGGCTTAAAACACACATTTTGATGAATTGTTTCAATTTAAGCAATCAAGCCTTTATCCGCAAGCATTCATGCAGTTATATCATTTAAGCAAATAGCCTCATGGCAAGCATGCTATCATGGCAGTCACTTACACACATGCAAGGATGCTAAAGTGTAAACACTCACAGTGTACTCCGAGCCAAAACAGAAGCTAATTAGAAATCATGCATGATCCTAGCTATGTTAAAATGCCTAATGCAACACATGAAAAAATGCAACTAAAATAGGCTCGGCTATCTAGAATGGCATATGAATGCAACAATTGATACATGTATTCAAATAGGTATTGAAATACAATGCAGTTTAAATGATGCGCCGAGCCCGGTGCATGCATGACAAATGAATGATGCACGTATGCAAAGCATAAGGTATGCTAATCGAAGTATGCCCTAATCTAACCATCAAAAGTTGATAAGTAAAAGGGAGAAAGAAATGAGGGTTGGAAAACATGCACACATACACGCACCCGTATTACAACATTGTGCCCTCTCGACGGAGGGTCCGAATGAATTTAGCCAACTAGCTACGCTAATTAAACTAATTATTACAAACTAACTAATTGATCAAATTAATTAAGTTACAAAACCAACTAAGTATGAAAAGCATCTAAATTAGGCTGCCACAGCTCCGCCTTGAACAATGAATGATGCATGCTCGGTCGCGTCCTCCCGGAAATCCACCACCTTGCCTCAAGATGCCTCTGTTTGCACACTTCTGTACTTCTGAAAATAATGCCAACTTCCAGAATGTTTCTGACCCACCTTAGGAACATGCTGAGGGATGGTCGGCCAAGAGGGATGGCCATCGGCCACTTTTGGTGGCCAGTCGGCAGCCTTGGTGGCCGGTCGGTAGCTTTGATGGTCGGTCGGCCACTACTTCCTATAATTTCTCCTTTTGCTACAACAGAGCACAAACAGAGGCATGGCAGTGTATTTGCAAGGGAATGTGTGTGCAACCACACTCCTTATCATGTCTCAAGCTCAAAGGAGTGTAATGCTCGGCTCTCAAGCCATCAATCACGCATCTCAATGCATGATGGCCAAAGAGTCAAGCTTGCACAATGTTGATGAATGCACAAATAATACATAGGACTCGATGAACCTCCACATTATCATACATGATCAAAGGTGTCGACGACAAAGAAACGAGGCGCGTTTCATCACTTCAAGTATGAAACGCCCCTCGTTTCTCGTGTTTGGATCAACATCCGATCCAAACGCAATGCAATGCAACACACAAGCAAACAACATGCTATGCAAACAACATGTTAATCTTGACATGTTAAGGTGGTATGCACAAGACTCTAACATGCAAACACTCATGCACAACATACTAAAACACTTAAGCATTAAACACTAGTGAAGGATACAACACTAGGACCATGCAACACAGTGTTCAATGGACTAAACCAACACCAAACAAACCTCATGCATGCCAAAATAGTGGCCAAAATGATATGAAATGATAGCATGAATGGCAAGAGAATGATGCTCATGCATTGGCTCACAAACAAGGCATAAATGTGAAACTCTCAAGAACACCTAAAGAGTGAAAAACATGGAAGTATGGCAACACTATATGCTCTGAAATAACATGCCAAATGATGCCAAAACATGAAAATACCTCAAGCCAAGCATGCAAGATACCTCAAAACTCAAAGCTATTCAAGGCTATTGTATTACAAGCATGCATAACAAGCATCATACGTCCAAGAAGCCTCAAAACAGAGCTAAAGCATGTTAAAACATGAGTAAAAACTTGCTAGAGTGGAGCCAAAACATGCTAGAATAATGGGCTAAAGCACCAAGTATACTAGGCTAGTGAACAAGGTTTACACTACAAGTGTAAGAAGCAAATGAGAGATGCTCTAACCAACCAAAAACAGAGTTGTATCATGGAAAAATAAGACCAAAAACACATTAAAATGATAGCCCAAAAGCTTATACAAGCATGCATACACATTGACTCACAAACAAGGCATGAAGACATAACTCTCAAACACATTGAAGGAGTGGAAAATGTGAGAGTGTGGCAATGAAATATGTTCTGAAATCATGTGAGAAATGAGGCTATACCATGCAAACATCATATTCTAAGCATGCTAGGGACCTCAAACACAAAGCTAGTCAAAGCCACTTACACTATAACCATACAAGGCAAGCCTCACATGGCCAAGACCAACCAAAACAGAGCTAAGACATGCTAAAATAACACCAAAAACATGCTGAGATAGAACCAAAATAGGCTAGCATGATGGATCAAAGCATTGAGCACACAAGGCTAAATGGCAAGATTACACTACAAGTGTAAAAAGCATGCATAAGGTGACTCAACCAAGCCAAAACAGAGTTATGGTAGGTCCAAAAAGTCACAAAAACATGCTTGAGCAAAGCCACAAAAGAGTATAAACACATGCTCATTTGGTGAGCCATCAACACATGCATGCAAGACAAGAGGAGAGGGGACCACCCCCTCCCATTTTGGGTCTCAAAACCCACTTTCCACCACTGAAATTTCTCTGGAATTCAGTGGTGAAAAGGCCAAACAAAGATGAACTCAAAGGCCTTAAAGGATGGCTCTAAGCCTAAGCAAATAAAGCACACAAGAAGTTAGAACACCCTCAATACCAAAGAGGCCTCAAACAAACATCTAAAACACTTGAAAACAAAGTTTTTTGTAGTGGAAACCAACGCCTAAAACAATATGCAAGGATGGCCAAATAAGCAATGAAAATAAAGCTTTAAAGAGGATATGAGACTCACCCTTGAAGCACAGCAATAACAGTAAGTTTCTGAGACAAAACCAAGCTAAAACCACTCAAATACAACCTCCAAGAATCTCAGCTCAAGAGTGAAGGTGTTTAGCTAGGTGTTGTAGTGCAAAAGTGAAGAGAAAATACACTTTAAGGCACAAGTTAGTACAAATATAGAGAGAGAGTGATATGTTTAGCCCTAAAATTCCTAAACCTCTGAAAGGAGAGAGGAGCCTCCCCTTATATAGAAATCCAAGTCTCAAGCTTGTTGGACAAGCTAGAAGCTTGGTGCAATCCCTCTATACACATGTATAGAGGATACATTATGTGCTCACCAGCTGGCACAACTGGCAATAAAAATATCTACAAAAACAAAGAAAAGGGCCTCGGCCAAAAACAATGGTCGACCGGCCATTAAAGAGGCTGACTGGCCACCACTGATGGCCGATGGAAAGAGGGCACGACCGATGGGCATGGGGCCTGGCCGATGGGTTATAGGGTTGGCTAGCAGGCCACCCCCTTCCCTCATAAACAAAGCCACAAGCTCTTGGTCCACAACCAAGCACAAAACAGACAAGTTGAGAGGCTCCAAGGCAAGGCGCATAGCCGAGACCTTCAGGAACTCAAAACAAACACGAGCATGGATGATCATCGAGTGTTCAAACGATGACGTCGAAGTCTTGATGATGGTCAAAAATGGGGTGTCTACAACTTCCAGAAACGAAAGATGCTCAAAACAAAACTCTAAAAGAAAAACCATTGAGTTTACATAAATTCTGCAGTTTTCCATTATAGATTCAAAAGTTGGCTGGCCGACTAGCTGATTAGTTGTCAAACCAGCTAAAAAATTGGCAGGCCGACTGATTCATGAACTACCCGACTGAATGAACTGATGAACTAGCTAAACAAATGGTCGACTGTCTAAACAAGTGGCCGGCTGGCTGAAACAATCAAGAAGCACACCTAGAGTCAACTCAAAACTTGGACAACCGACTGCATGGTTAGCTGGCCAATTGAAACATGAACATGAGACTCGAGAGTGCGGGGAGAAGACAGAATTCCTGACTCGACTATGCCCCTAGTTCATTGCTTTGACTTTTTCTTTTTGTTTTCTGTAAAAAGATTTTGATCAATATGAGAGCTAGATTAACATGCTTGTTTTACTCTCTGTTTTTGAAATCACGTAAGTCAAGCTATTGGCACTGAAAATTTTTCTTTTTTCTGGGTCTAAAAAATGGTCCAGTTTTGGAAAAATGAAATAAATTTTTAGAAAATTAGTCAACTTCACTAAAAATCCTCAAAATCTATTTTTACAAATAGTCATTACTCGACCAACATGGAATCAACCTTTGAGATGCACAAATAACCCGAGCTTGATTTATCTTGCAGCTAAATCTGCCATAAAGAAGAGATAGGACAACCGAATTGAACATAGATGAGCCAATTGAACATGGACAAGACAACCGAGTTTGAATAAGGGTAAACCAATCAAACATGGACGAGACAAGTTGAAAATGGTTGGGGCCAAACTTTAGGATGAAATTGCTTACGTATCCCAAAGATATGAATCAAACCTTACATAGTTCACGAGTAAAGCTCACTCGGGTATTAACACTCTCCTTTTGTACTCTAATTTTGCCAAAACTGTTGTTTTGGGTTTTTGACTTTGCAAGCTTTTTTTATTTTATTTTTCATTTTTTTTCATTTTCTATATACATATATATTTTTTCCCGCTCTAACTTTTGCCTAGGTCGCCCTTTCGAGTATTTCTGCCTAGTAAGCCTCTCAAGGATAATACCTTTGTAGCTTGTCCATGTTGATTGGTTGTGAGATCTTTAAGCGATCTAAATCCATGAGAATGGCTGTTCTTCCTGACTAGATAAATGTGATGATGTAGGGACACAACTAATTGGGTCTGAATTTTCCCCTAAGGTCGTAGATAGAAACCTGATTCTCCTTTAACAATAAATCTTCTTCTCTCAAATTTCAAGATTTGACTTTCTTGCCGATCTCCATTGACTTGAGAAATGACGTATTTTGAATCTTCGATCACATCCAACCTTTTACCCCTAGTTTAAGGGCTACCTCAAATCCGGCTATGCAAGCCTTATTCGATCACATCTGACCTTATTGCCTCTAGTTCAAGGGTTACTCCTAATCTGGCTATGTAAGCCTCACACTTTAGTTGATCATTGAACATTCTAAAGCAAGGTTTGATAGCTAAAGGGTTGGGTTTCAAGGTCAAGAGTGATCTATGTTGTATAATCTTAAGATCAATTCCAGGCATGCCTTTGTAGGACCACGCAAAAACATTTTTTGAAATCTTTCAATAAAGCGACTAATCGCTCATGCTCTTCTAAAGACAATGTAAAGCTAATTTGAACCGATCTAGGATCTTTCTCAATACCCACATTAACAAAAATGATCTTATCTATTAAGGGCTTAGCACACAACTCTTTCTCACAGTCGATCAATTTGTTCAAATCTCGAGGAATTCCTTTCTTTTTGTTTTTATCAAAGTTTTGGAGAAAAGTTATGAAAATTTTGATCATAGCAATGATTTACAAGCACAGAAAAGTAGGCAAAAATTACTGTATTTTCAATCAGAACTTTTGGCTCAATGGTTGAAACAAAACAGACTCAAAACAAAGACAACAAACATATACAAGACAATGATGTTCGGGTTATTATCCTCGAAATAACTAGACTCTAACTCACAAAACTTACTCGATCTTGATTCCAACTCCACAAACTTTGTGGAATTAGGTTCAAACTCAACACCCAATTTAGAAAGTAAAATGAAAGCATTCCCAAATTGCTAATATCAGTGCATGCCATCCATTACGTCTAGAATGAAATACGTATAATCAGGGGGTGGTCCATCCCTAATCGTAGAAATGGTTACAATATCTCCCGAATTTCCTGGTCCCGCGCTAGTTTCAAGATCTATCATAGATTCAACCAGTGTCAGACCCATAACTTCTTTAGTGTTTCTTTTCTTTTTGATCAATCCAAGGTTCAGAAAGACCATAAAGAAAGAAGTGTATGCCCGTGAGAATATCTGCCAATATCTTGCTTTGGCTTCAGATCATCTGCCACCACAAAGTTTTGGGATTTTGGTTAGGATCAAAGTGCATATATCATGAATAAATCAGTGCCCTCTGGAATAAGCACCTCAGGTTTGGATAGATGGGAATGTGTGATGTATATGTTGGGGTTAAAGGTGGGTAGTAGTGTATAGATAAGGTTGAGGTGGGAAGGTGATGGGACTTGGTTATGGGGTGACAATGGGTTAAAGGTGGCTTTATGCTTTTGAGGTGGAGCTATGATCTTATTATCAATAAGATCTTGAATCCCATGATGAAGTTGAAAACAACGGTCAATATCATGACTGTGTTGTTGGTAAAAGGCACAATACTTGGTGAGATCATGGCTATGTAGAAATGGATTAGGAAGGGGTTGGGGATCAAGGAGCTTGAGGTGCTTATTTTTCACAAGAATTTCCATGGCTTGGGTTAGGGACATGTGGAGAAGGTGAAGCCTTCAATTTCGAGGTAGGGTTGAAATGGTCGGTTGTGGGTCGATATCGGCAAAAAGGTTGGCCATCTTGGTAAAAGTGGTGACAGTGTTGATCTTTAAGGGTATAGAATTGGCAGTTGTGTTACTACCGATAATAGCATTGCAACTGAGATTGAACATCTTTCCTGCAGGCTCATTTCCTTTTGTAATGATCCCTTGTTTGATAGCATCCACAATTTGAAACCCAATCTCATGGAGGTCCTTGAAGTTGAAGAGTGGGAGAACTATCATTTTCTACAGTAAGCCTCCATGCAGATTTCTGACGAACATACGGACTTGATCCTTCTCCAAAGGCCTATTTGTCATCATTGCCGCCTTGGCCCTCCATCTAGTGATGAAAGTTACAAAACTTTTATTCGACTCTTAGCGGGTCGTCTCCAGGTCCAGGGTGGTTATTTCAATCTGGGTGTTGTAAGAATATTGGGTGATAAAAGCCTCAACTAACTTCTCCCAACTTTGTTTTACCTAGTCTTCTAATTTAGCATACCAAACGACAGCTACACCAGATAAAGTTCTCCCAAACAAGGAAAGTTTTTAAGGCTGAGTCAGGGCCATGGGTTTTAAGACAGTTGAGAAGAGGCAAATGTGGGCCATAGGGTCACTAGCTCCATCAAACTTGTCAATGTGTGGCATTTTAAACCGTTCTAAGCAACCTCACAATTGTTTCTGTAAGCCCATCCTCGATGTCTAGAATGGAGTTGATCCTTTGTGATTTTTGAACATTTTCTACAACTTAGCTAATTTTAGCATAGTCGGGGCCAACTTTATCGATATCTGTAGGGAACAGTCCTCTCATTGGTTGTGTAAGAACAAGTATTCTTGCAAATTGGGCTTAGGAAGTTCCTCAGCTGGCAGAGGTGGTTCCAGAACCGAATGAACCACTAGGGGTGAATGAGATGTAGATGCCCGAGACGGGCGTTGTAATTTAGCAAAAGTCTTCTTATTAGCGACAACCTTGTTGGTAATAGCATCCATACTTCATCCGAAGGGAGGGAGAGGTCTCGTAGATCATCTCTCAGTGGCCGTAGGCTACGTTTCGTGGTCGTAGGCCATTTTTCCCATTTGGAGCCCGGTTTCCGATTTTTCAGAGCCGACGGCCGTGTGCCTCGGTTCGGGACCGCCTAACCACCTCCGTTTGCTCCGATTTTTGGCACACACCTTGTTTCCTCCCTTTTGAGGAACACTGTGGCTCGAGAGACCAACTTCGTGGTCGAACGCCACCTCCGATGCTTAACAGCCTATTTCCGGGGCCCCCAGGCCGCGTGTTTCGGTCCCCGAACCTTCGCTTTGCATCCGTTTTGATTCATTTTTGGTGGAGACCTTATTTTCATTGTTAGGAAGCTTGTAGGAGGGTGGGAGGCCAGCAATTGTTCTGAAAAGCCAGCTTTATTTCTTCATCGCTCTCCGTCGCCCGTTTTCCTCACTAAAAAGCTAATGTTGACCACCCCGCGGCCACTTTCTTTAGCCCTAAACCCCATATTTGTGTTGTACACACCTGGGAAGCCACCAATATGTATAGGCCGGCCAGTAATTGTCCTTGACCCTTTTGAACCCCTCTAAAAAGTTGGTTTTTCTCTCTCCTGGTTCACATTTTCTGGGTTTTGACCACATATTTGTGTTGTGCACACATGGGAGGCCACCTTTTTGGGGTGGCCGGCCAGCAATTTTCATTGACCCTTTTGACCCCTGGCCGGCCGGCTAGGGGGGATGGCCGGCCGGCCACCTGAACCTTTTGAACCTGGCCGGCCATGATCCTCTCTCCAAGTGTATTCCAGCTGTGCAATTTGTTTTCCCCTAGATTTTGTATCCGGGGGGCTGCCTTTTGGGGGGGGGAATTTGAATTTGTTTTTCCCCCCCTTTTCCTTGCCTCTCTCCCTCTATAAAACCAGCACCCCAGCTCCATTTTGAAGGGTTACAAAAATTGTTTAGGGCCATTGCATACAATCCTCCATCTCCCTCTCTTCCAAGCCTCAAAACACCCTTGGTTCTTGGCCATTTACACACCAACCCATAGCACAAGGCCTCCATCCTCCATTCCAGCATTTTGGGACTGTTTTGAAGAGGTTGAGAGCTCAGAAATTTGGTCCAAGAGCTGCTGAAGTTTGGTCTTCAAGGGTAAGTCTTCTTCTCCTCTTTTCTTGCCTTATTTTGCTCTATATCTAAGCCATATTTTCTAGCATTTTTGGGCTCCGACCCAAACTGGAAATGGTCTTATTTTGAGCTTATCTTCATGTTTGATCAAGGATTTTTCTCTGTTTGAAGCCACCTGCTACCCCTTTCCCTTTATCCCTCTTTTATGGCTATTTCTTGCGTGATATGTTAGCCCTGTTTGTAAGCATTTATGGGCTTTGAGCCAAACTGTAAAGTGCTTCATTTTGATCCCCTCTTAAACTTTGTTGAAGGGCTCTTCACTGTTTCAGGCCAGCTACTGCCTCTTGCTTTCTATCTCTCTTTTAGGGCCTTTTTTTACATCATATTGTAGCCCTACTTGTGAGCTGTTTTGGATTTGGTCATAAACTGTAAAATGTCTTGTTTTGAGCCCCTCTTAAAATTTGTTGAAGGGCTCTCCTCTGTTTGAGGCCAGCTGCTACCACTTGTCTCTTTATCCCTCTCTTAGGCCTTTTTCTTGCATGTTATTTTAGCCTCACTTGTGTTTATTTTTGAGACTTGATATGAACTGTAAAGTGATTTTTTTTGAGCCCCTATTCAACTTTGTTGAAGGGCTCTTCACTGTTTGGGGCCAGATGCTGTCCCTTGTCTCTATTCTCTCTTTTAGGGCCATTTTTGCATGATAGATTAGCCCTATTTATGTTCATTTTTTAGACTCGTTATAAACTGGAAAAAGGCTTGTTTTGACATCATCTTCATGTTTTATTAAGGGCATTATTTTATTTGAGGTCACATGCTTCCTTGTATGCTTGATTGTCCCTTGTTTTGAGCCTTACACCTAAGCCCCAATTGCATGCTTTGTTTGGCCTTCTAGCCACTGAAAGCTAGAACACTATTTTGAGAGCCAAGATTAGAGGGGGGTGACCCCCTCTCTCTTTCTCTTGTTTGGTGGCCTTTTTGGCCTTCCAAAGAGGCCCTATCTTGCATGCTTCGAAGTCACTTTCCAGGGTCAATTTGGTGAGTTTTAGGACTACCATATTTGATTTTCATAGTTGTTTATGCCATGCTAAATGTCTACCTTGCATCTGCTTAATAACTCCTTGCATGGCCCTCCAAAGTAACTCATTATTTTTGCATACCATGGTTGCATATCAGTGGTTATTTGGGCCTATTTTCACATGATTTATTCATTGATTTTTGCTGGTTTTGTGAGATTACATTTGCTTCATATACTTGCCATGTAAACCATGATTGCTAGTCAAGATTGCATGCTATTTTGTCCACCATGCTAGCATCTTTTGGCCATGCTTTGAACTGGAAATATTCATGTTTTGGGACTGCCTTGGCCCTGTCTTCATCCTTCACGATCAAATAATGCATGCTTTGTATAGCTATAAGTCATTCCATATGCCTAGTTTCGAGTTTCGGGTTTCATCTCATGCATCGGGTGCCATTTTTCCATGTTTCGGGGCTGTTTAGCATCATATTTCAGTGCTGGAATTTGTGAGTTTGCATGCCATCTTGCATCCCTTGCCATGCCTTGTTAGAGTCGCATGTTATGCCTAGGATCAGTCCTCGGTTTGCGTGCATGTGTGCACGCATTTCGATAGTCCCATTTTCACCTAATGGCTACTGATGTGAGTGTGGCTGAGGTCCACTCATGTTGGTGTAAGTCCATCGTGCATTGTGTATACCATTCCATTTCGCAGCATTGTGTATGGTAGGTTGTATGTTAGAGCATTGTGTATGGCTCGTTACATCGTGCATTGTGTATGCCATTTCATTTCGCAGCATTGTGTATGTTAGGTTGTATGTTAGAGCATTGTGTATGCCTCGTTACATCGTGCATTGTGTATGCCATTTCATTTCGCAGCATTCTGTATGCTAGGTTGTATGTTAGAGCATTGTGTATGCCTCGTTACATCGTGCATTGCGTATGCCACTTCATTTCGCAGCATTGTGTATGCTAGGTTGTATGTTAGAGTATTGTGTATGCCTTGTTACATCGTGCATTGTGTATGCCATTTCATAGTATTGTGTATGCTAGGATGCATGTTAGGATCGCATTCATGCATGTCACGTATATTGCATAATGCTTGGGATAGGAGTTAGCCCAAGCACGGGAAACGAGGGACGTTTTGTACTACGAGTGACGAAACGTGTCTCAATTCCCTGTCGACGACACTCTGGATTACCCGTGATGGAGTTTAGGCCTCGTTGTGTCCATATGTGCATTCATTTCATATTGAGTCGTGCAAATCGACTCCTCGGCCATCATGCATCGAGATGCGTGATTGGTGGCACGAGGATCGAGGATTACACTCCCTGAAGAGTAGTCATGCATACATATGTGAAAATACTTTGCCATGCCCCTGTGTTGCTCTCTGTTGCAGCAAATCAAAAATCGGTAGCCTTCCAGAGCTTGGCACGCATCCCGAGAACAATTACAAACAGAGACGAACCGGGGCATCGCAATGGATTTCCGCGCAAGGCAACTGAGCATGCATCATCCATCATTCGGAACAGAGCTGAGGCAGTCCACAGATTCGCATGCAATTTACTGCTTTCCTAGATTAATTTGCTAATTAATTAGGATTTTGTACTTATTCGGACTGTACTATTTATTCGGGACTGTATATTATTTATTTGGACCATCTGCGCGAGGGCACAACTGTAATAAGTGTGCGTGTGTGTGATGTATGTCTTCCAACCCCACGTCTTTCTCCCTTTTATTTATCAGCTTATGATGGTTAGATTATGGCATGTTTCAATTAGCATATAGTAAGATAGCATGTTTGCATTCATTCATCTATCTTGCATGCACCGGGCTCGACGCATCATACTAACTGCATTTGTATCTCAATTCCAAGTTGAATACATGTTAGTTGTAGCATTTCACATGCCATCTTTAGAATAGCCGAGCCTATCTTAGTTGCATTTTGCATGTGTTGCATTTTGCATGTGTTGCATTAGGCATTTCTGTATAGTTAGGATCATGTATGGATTTCTAACATAGCTTTTGTTTTGGCTTGGAGTACTCGGTAAGTGTTTATGCTTTAGTATCATTGCATGTGTATGAGTGACTGCCATGATAGCATGCTTACCATGAGGCTATATGCTTATGTGATATAACTGCCTGAATGCCTGTGGGTAAAGGTTGGGTTATTTGAATTGGAACAATTCATTAATTGTGATTTTTAAGCCCATTAGATAGTGGCAAAATCATGTTTTCTAAGCCCATCCGAGGGTGGCAAATCCACGTCTTAGCCTACTTGCGGGTAGCACCATCAAACCATTTTCAAATAAACAAACATGAAATGTTTTATTCCAATTCAGGCGACCCAGTCTATACTTGTATGCTGTGCGCATCACATAGTAAATCTAGGCTAATAACCGGAATAAGAACACATAATATTTTCAAAAATAGATATCATGGTTAGTAGAGGCCGATCTTTGATCGGGCGAGCGGGGGTGCTCATGAAGTGACTTTCCCCAATCGTACCCAAGTTCCCAAGCCGAGGCAACTTTGGTGATGACGGACACGTGGCCTTAGGCAAACGAGTCAGGGTTTCCTAAATTTCCCAAAAATAAAACATTTAGGTGGCGACTCTGTATCTGGCAAAGCAGTCCATGTTTGGCACTTCTTTCAAAATCTGTTTTCTCAAAACGATTTGCCGGATTTGGACTCTTTGGTTCAGATTTAGAACCGTGACAATTTGAGAGTCCGAACATGTAGTGAGCCCAAATGAACAGAACGGGACTCATCCTCCCGGGGCGTTCGGGGACGTCTACAGCATCATACCCTAATTTGGAAGTTGCTAGAGCTTATTACATGCACTAGGTCAGTCTTGGTCAAAATGGGTACCTCAGAGAGACACCGATATACCTACCCAATCTAGTATATCAAGCGATACATGGTAATCCCGATTCCAAGGCTTGTGCTCCCACCATGTTAGAGCCAATATCCGTTGATCCGCCCAAAGTCGAATTGTCGTCCAGGATAACAAGTGACAAGCACGGGACTTAAGTACACCGATGTATGCAATGCAATGAACATATAATTGAAAATAGAAAACATATCATGGAGTTTGAGTCAAGGTTTCTTAATATCCCCAACATAGTCGCCAGAAACTATAATATACCCAAGGTACGCGCGTTAACAATTTGGACCCTTGGTATCTTCGATTTAGTCTCACGAGTGCAATGTGAAATGTAGATGAGAATCTAGATTTGGAAAATTTTATAAAAATTTATTTTATTACAAAAATATTTTGCTAGAAATGGACTACATTACCAGATCTTGGAGTCGCCACCTAATATGTTTGGAAAATTAGGAAACCTGTGACTCGTGTTAAGGCCATTATTCGTCATAACCAAAGTTGCTTGGCTCGGAATGTTAGGTATGATAAGGGAAGGTCATTAATTGAGCACCCCCGCTCAATCGATCAAAGATCGGCCTTTATTAAATCATGATATGAATTTTATTTTATATGTTCATATTCCGGTTATTTAATAAATACTAAAATTATTATATGAAGCAAACAAGTATAGATTGTGTCATTTATTTTGGAATAATTTGATTTCATGTATTTTTTAAAGCATTTTAAACAACTCGATAGAAACTTGAGTTTGCGACATAAAAATCAATTTTTATTCCAAATTGAACAATATAACCTCCATCTACATGCATTCATAGAGATATATTAAATAAGCACATAGCCACATGGTAGAATGCTAAACATAATAAGGAAAGCACACACACACAAGATGTTAAAGCATAAAAGCTTACATATTTACCGGCGTCTCGGAAACAATTGCGAAATAAGGTTAGTAAAACATGCATGATTCTGTATACAAGATTCTAATGCAATTCATTCACGATATGTAACTAGTGATTTTGCTTCTAAAATATAACATGTGATTCATATCAAGAACATGAAGTTATGCACAAAATCACACAATAATCGATTAAACTGACAAATGCAAATTTAGCCAAATCAAAATGCATGAAACATTGTTGTAAAGCATAGATATGATGATAAACAAAATATACTACATATGTACAGATAGGGAAAATGAGTAAAAGAATGGGATAGAAAGAAGCAGGGCGGGAAAATATTAGAACATTTAAATATTACAAATCCAAATAGGGGGAAAGAAACAAATTATCACAACAAGATATATCCTCACAGATCTCTCTTAAATTAAAAGAAAAACAGAAGCTTCAGGGGGTCTTGGAGACCGTTAAAGACTGTTCTGCACAACGCTAGGAAGCTGCTGGGTTTTGTCCAAGAGAATTTGTTTGGTTGGCCAAAAGATGAGTTGGCCGACCAAAAAGTTGGTCGGTCGGCCAATAAAGCCAGGCTGAAAGCTCTGTTTTGTTCAAATACCAAAAAAACAAACAGAAAATATACATGTGGCTCAATTAACCACTTCTAGTCAGCTTACAACAGATTTATAACATGAAATTGAAGCGCAAAAAAAAAAAAAAAAAAAAAAAAAAAAAAAAAAAAAAACAACAACAACAACAATACAAGATAGAAAAAGCAAGAAAGCAAAAGAAAATGGAAAGTGAGCAAAATTTACCTTCCAAGGAAATATTTGATTTCTAAATTTCTTTTTGATCTCTCTTAAGCTTAAGAAGTGTGTTCTCAATTCTCAGTTCAAAATATCGAAATTCTAGTTGGAGTGATGTTTTTGGGCTATTTAACAATGTTGAGGGGATGGGGGAGTTGTTCAAACTCTATGTTTTTTCTCTCAATTTCAACAACACTCACTTTCGTTTGATCCAAGCTACTTGATTATGGCTATATTAGAATTTATGGGCTTGGTTTGATATATTGAAAGATTATATATCAGTGTGTATGGAAGTTTTGGCTCAAAACTTAAGCTTTTTCTCTTTTCCTCTCTAACTCTCAATTCACTCTCCTGATTTCATTCCCATTCTCTTCTTTTCTAATCCTCTTTATCTCTATAAGCAATCAAGGAAATCTCCTAAGTCAAGGAGGTGAGAGACAAGGATGATGGAGTGATAAGGGTGGTTGCCTTAGATGCTCCTTTGGGGGTAGAAGACAATCTCCCTTTTGACTATGGAGGCAAATGAAGGATAATAAAGGGGTCCTAGACACATCGCGTGCATGAATATAACAAGAAAAGATTTGAAATGGCATGACCTGCACACTTTCATTAAGAATTCGGCCGAAACTGCCATGCTCTTGAGCAAATTAGACGATCGGCCAATATATGGGCTGGTCGGCTAAAAATCTGGCTGGTTGGCTGGCTAATTTCTCTGCTAGCTAGCCAATTATTTGGCTGGCCAGGCAAAAGGATGGCTGGCCAACCAACTAAGTAGCCGATCAGTCAGCCAAAAAGGTTAGTTGTGGTTGACTATTTTGCTCGAAACAGGATTTTTCGACATAATTCTTGTCATTTCTTCATATTTTCACACTGTTCTTTGCTTAATTTCTTGAGAAAATTTTCATTTTGAAGTTTAAAACTGAGCCTCGGAACACTACAAAAATATTTGGAATAAAGCGCGGAAAGAAAGTTTCAAAAGAGAATTTTGAATAGGATTTAAACACTTGGCCAAAACAGATTTAGATTTGGAAATGAAGCACAAATTTCATTTTGTTACTGAGAATTTTGTGAAAAATACATTATGATTTTCATCATTGGATCATCAAAAGAAAGCACTAAAGTCTTAGGGACAATCAAAATGTGGTGTCTGCAAATAGTTTGGTCATTTTGTATGAGCATGTCCTTATAGACAATATTTTTAGGCCTAGACTTTCGGACAAGGAAAATTCAAATTTGATCTTTTGGACCGAAAATCCAAAAAATATTTAAATTTTTTGTAATGACTTCTGACTAAAATTTTAGATTGCCAAAATAGAATATGAATTAACAATGATGTGACATAATGTACTTGTCACTTAAAAGAAAACATCGATAAAAACAAATTTTATTTCTAATTATGTTATTGTTACATTATTTTTATAAAGAAATTTGTATAATTTTTATATAAGAATAAAGGTTTTCATCTAACACATTGAGAACCATGCCTTAGGGGTGTAATTTGGTCTCGGGTTCCCGCTAAAATTTAGACCGGGTTGTGTCGGGATAGCCCACGGGCCAAAAAATTAAGCCCAGGTCCAACCCAAGGGTATTCAAGTCTCGGGCGGGCCTGACGGGCTTTGGGCCTAGGCTTGGGTTCGGGTTCGGGCCGAGATTGAACATTTTATTCATTTATTTTTATTTTTTCTACCAATTTTTTTTTTTCTACTAAAAATGATATTAGATCTTGATCGGGACAGACCTTGAGTGGATTTTGAGCGGATTGATAAACCGCGTTAGACAAGTTGGACCTACAACCCAAGTCCAAACCCAAGATTCTAGGCTGAACTTAAGCTCAGGCCTAACTGAGTTGAGCCCATAGATCGTGAGTTTGTTTTTCCACCAATCAAAAAAGCCAAAAAAGCCAAACAGTGATTGGCTTTTCTTTTTGAAAGATGAGCCTCACACTGTACATGTATATTCTGAATAACATTTTGTATGTACTTAAGCTTAGAAGTATATTATTTTAATAATTTTTTAATTTTTTATTAAAATATAAGATAAAAAAAATTAATATATTTAAAATTGTTTTTTAATTTTTTTGATAAAAAATATATAAAAAAATAAAGAGAAAAAAAAATATTTGATATTTTATTATAAGTTGTAAACTTTTTAATTTTTTTTAATAATTTTTTGATTTTTAAACTAAAATATTGTGTTGCGAAACGATGTCTTATTGTATCTAAAATTTGATACTTTAAGGCTTTATTTGGCATAACCTAAAAAAGTTAAAAAATCAAAAAGTTCTTATCCTATTTAAGTCACATCATCTTATTTAAATCACATCACCTCTCTAATACATCACATTAAACCCAACCCAAACTCAACCTATATAAGCCAATAAATCAAAAAATATATTTTTTTAGAACCTCCAAAACCAATCCTAAATTTCATTATAACATATATTAACAATAAAAACATTAAGAAATTATTATTAAAAAAAAAAAAAAGATAATACATTGCAATTAGCAAAAATATTACAGGTGTTACTTGGCCCCCTTGGAAAGAGCTTCCCAAGTCTAATCCTAATTTACAAGCCCAACAAAAAAAAACAAAAAACAAAAAATAAAAAACAAAAAAAAAATAAATAAATAAATAAATCTCCATCATATCCCCTAGAGAGAGAAAGTGAGGATGAGAGAGAGATTGAGAAACTTTCCCAAATTCTATCATGTTCTTGAATCTGTCTCCCAAAATTTCAACAAAGAAAACAAATTCCAAAACTAAACAACATCATCTCTGTTCCTCCTAAACAGTGCAACGTATACTAATACGGCACAAATGGCGGCGACAACATTCCCTTCCTTGATCAAGATCTTGAACACAAACCCAACAATCTCAAACGTCAATTTCTTGCCTTCATCCACCAGAGCGGTCCGTGGCTTCCCACAGAAGGCCAGCAGCACCAGCACCGTTACCCACGTCACCATGGTGGCCGGAACCGCCACGGCGAGGGCGGCCGCCATGGAGAGGAGGCCGAACAGAGCACCTAGCGCCACCGAAGCGTAGAGAGCAGAAGATGAGGAAGTGGTTGTTTCGTACCATGAGAGTATGGATTTAAGGATGTTCCATGAGGATGATAAGAGAACAGTGTAGACCACGATGAACAGACATGCCCATGTTCTTCTTTTACTCATCAATCTTATTATCAACATCGATGAGGACGAGGATGTTGATGTTGTTGGAGATGCTGATTGTTCTTCTTCTTCTTCTTCTTCTTCTTCTTCAGCCATGGATGATTTTGTAGTTGTGGATTGATTTTGTAGACTCTTTTCACTCTTTCTTTCTTTCTGTGGTTTTGTTTGGTGTGTTTTTTTTTTTGTTTTTTAGGTGGACTTTTGGGGGTTTTGTGTTGGTGAATTGCAGCAGATATTACTTAGATGGATGGAGGACACGCGCTTTCATGTCTTTTTGGAATTTTTTTCAAGAAATCTACTGTAGAAAAAGTTTGATTTTGCCTTGAACAATTAAATTAAAAAAAAAAATCCAACTATGAAAAATAATATACAACTTACTTTTTGAATTTACTTTCTAAATTTAATGGTGTATAATTAAGAAAGGTATGAGAAATATATTTTAGATATTTAATAGGATTATTTATACAGAAACCACTTAATTTAATAAATATATTGACCTCTTAAATTATTAAAAAGTATCAATTTTGCCTTTTAAATTATAAAAAAGGTAAAAAAAAATAGACTCTTTAAATTGTTAACGTGTTTTACTTTGATCTATTCCGTTAACGATTCAATTTGTACGTTTTTATAATTTAAAAACATTTATATAATTTTATAATTTAAAAAATAAAGTGATATTTCTCAATTATTTGGAATCTTAATGTAAATCACCTTATTTAATATACTATCACAGCATTTGAGGGTTTTAATGACTTCTTAAACACAAGTAATAATTTTTTTAATTTCTAAAAAAGTCAAATAAATAAATAAACCTCAAACATCCATTTATAAAGTTAGTGTAGTAAGAGCATCTCCAGCAATCCTCAGCAAATTAACTACCCAAAATTTCACTTTATTAATTTAGCTAATCTTTTTTTCAATACACATTCCAGCAATACTCTTTACTTTAACTATCCCCTTTAAAATATTATTTCTTTCAACTTTACTCATATATATATATATATATATATATATATATATTAATATATAAATTTGTAAATAGTTTGATCATCATTAATACATAGGAAAAAAGTAATAAAAAAATATATAGCACATGAACAGTTGCTAGCTTCAGGTAGCTAGCAACTGTTGCTTGGATCAAATTGTAGAAGGATTTGATGAGGCTGCTGGAGGTCTCTTTTTGGGCTTTGGCTTGCTACTTTGGTTGAAAATAGGATATAGCAAGCCTCTTGGAGATGCTCTAAGGGAGTTATTGGCCAAATAGCTCGCTAATGATCCGTTTAGAATGTAAGTTGATTTTTTTATTTTTTAATTATTTTAGTTTGTGATTAAAAAATCTAGTGTGAGATGGATCTTTTAGTTTTTTTTTTTTTTTTTACTTTTGTGAGAAAAAAAATGAAACGATTATGATTTAGATATGACAATTTATTTAATTGAGTTAAAAAGTTTATTTTGTCTTTTTGTAATTATTTTAACCGAAAAATTTTATTTTAACTCATATCAAACGATGACTAAGGGCTCATTTGGAAACACCTTTTTTTTTAGTAACTTTTTAATTTTTTGGCTAAAGTATGATAAAAAAAACTAATACGTTTGAAATGGTTTTTTAATTTTTTACAAAAAAATATGTAAAAAGTAGAGAGAAAATAAAATTTTTAACTTTTTAATATATATTGTTAATTTTTTAATTTTTTTATAGTAATTTTTTAACTTTTAAATTAAAAAATAATTTTGAAGTCAACTTGATTCGCTTATATGGCCCAAATATTATTTAAATTAAAAAATAATAATTTGAGCTCAAAATTATTTAAATAATAGTTTGAGCTCAAAATTATTTTAAATTAAAAAATAATTTTGACTTTTTAATATATGGCCCAAATATTATTTAATATAAATATTGATTTAATCATTTAGGCCATGTGGATGGGTTTAAAATTTAATTTATTTTAAAATATTGATTTAATCATTTAGGCCATGTGGATGGGTTTAAAATTTAATTTATTTTAAAATATGAAAACTAATATTTATATTAAATAATGTTTGGGCCATGTGGATGGGTTTAAAATTTTGTATTTTGTTTTGAACATGTTTGGAAGTAAAGTGTAAGCTGAATTTGCTAAATAACTTCAAATATTATTCTGTAATATAAACACCGCCCAAAGCCACCAACGTCCGGCCCATGTTCATTCCTATGTTGAACATCTTTTAAAATGACTCGGGTGTGATTGAGGCCTCGAAAATGAGACTCGAAATTGTCTCGAATGCATTTTTTTTTTTTTCTGGGCTAATACATTGCAGAAAAAAATAAATAATAATAATAATAATAATAATAACAAGCAAAGCATCAACCCAACAAAAAAAAAAAAAAAAAAAAGAATATTCAAACCAAATTTGAGCCAAAAAATTTGAGGCCTCAATCATTAATCATTATCTTAACCGATCATTTTTCCTATACATATTTTAATAATAGTCTCTACTTTAGATAAATGGTCTCTCTCATGTTACCTTACTATCCTCTCCATAAGCAAATCTAATTTAGAGACCACACATTTAATTTATAAATTCACCCAAAATATTAGATACCCACATATTTAATTTATAAATTCACCCAGAATGATGTGATAAGGAAATTGGACCCTCAAATATTAAGTGTACAACAAATCAAAAATTAATATTTATCATGACATATTATTGTAAGTATAGTGTAAGAATTTTTTGAGTCTCAAACATATTCCAATCCACCTTCAATTTACCTCATCAAAAGGTCCATGGCCCATGGGTCACCGAGAGCTTGAGCCCGAACTAGTGCCCTAGCTCAGAATCGAGTTGGGATTAGGTCAAATAATAAGGCCCCAAGGCCTGACCCATAAGCCCATGACAAAGGCCCATATTAAGTTCATATATATTGTTTTTTTCTCTACTTTTTTTTTTTAAAAAAAATTATTTAATAAAACACTAGTACTAAAATTGATAAATTAAGTAACACACCAATTATGAAACTAGTAATTATATTTTCACAAAATTAAAGATGCATACCATTTAATAATATAATTATAATGAATGTAATTATGTAATTCAATAAATAAAGTAAAGTTTCTTTTATTATTTTTCATGATTCAATTTTCAATTCTATTATCATAATGCATTTCAAAAACTTTGTATTTTTTAATTATTTTGACTATAATAAGAAAAGCCCACCAAAACGCCCATGTTAGGCCCATGTGGGCCAGGCCAGCTCGAAGTTTATAATTCTATATTTTAGCCCATGGGCAGGACTTTAGGCGTTAGAAAATTGCATGGCCAACTCGAGCTTGACCCGCTGACTGGTTAAAGTCTATGAGCTTGACCCAGGCTAAGAATTTTCAGTCTAACTCAACCCGGCCCATCATCAAGAATTATCTTTGTGGGAGCCGAAAAGAGATACACCTAAAACGGCAAACAGAGCATCTATGCCCATCTAAGATAGGTCGAATGAAGCCAAAGCCCACTAGACTGAAAGCCATTGCTGAATAAACATGAAAGACAATAAAGAACATCGAGTTAAGGGTACTTGTGTCGTGCATCAGAGTCGAGTATGTCAGGAAAATCGGCATGGTCCAATTAGGTGGAATCAGATTGTCCCTTTCAAGAAAGTATAATAGGGAGATGGGCCCTGACAAAGTGATGATGGAGAGCTAAGTTGTATGAAGAAGGTATTAAGGAAAGTGACTCTATAAAAGGAGGAGGGAGGCTGAAGGAGCAGGTATGTGCTAAAAACCTCGGACGTCAAGAAACCAGAAAACTCCAATCTTTATATAGAAACTAACTTGCATGTTGGATTGTTAATTCTGGCACCACTGACCGAAGTTCTATTTCTGTTCCAGGTGACAGCTGGAAAGATCCTATAATGGCTTGTTTGGATTGAAAAAGTATTACAAAACCACCTACTCACAATTGGCGCCGTCTGTGGGAATACTCAAACTCATGCATGGCAAATCCAAACCAAGATCCTCCAGTTATCAGAGTTGATAATGCTACAGCAAGAGTAACTTTAGGTCCAGAAGCAACCTCGTAAGGAGGTCTCTGAATTTTGACTCGCTAACCCCATTTCAGCCTTTAACATCCACAGAGGATGCCATGCAAACATTGATGAGTCAGATGCAACGTAGTGAACAACGTCTCAAAGACATGGCAGCAGAGAATAAGCCCCTATGTTAAGAGTTGGCAAAGTCCCAACAATTGCCACCTCTCCTCAAGCGCGGTCCGTTGCCACGAGTGCAGAAGAGGCGACAACGTCAGCGTCGGCGGCATGGTAGCAATACGTCAGATTCCTCTTGCGAAAAACCCAGAAAGTGAGGCCAAATAGACATATCTAGCTCATCAGATGGTGGAAGTCCTTTGCAAGTGCGACGCAGACGTAAAAAAAGCGACGATGATTCAGATTTAGAGGACAAGCATGATCCTTTCATATGACGTATTGCCAAAGTCGTATTGCCTAGAAGTTTAAAGCACCATCGTTTACTCTTTACGATCGAAAGTCAGACCCGACGGATCATGTTCGTCATTACAAGCAAGCAATGACACTGCATACAGACGACGAGGCATTCATGTGTTGAATATTCCCCAGTAGTTTGGGACCGCTCGCCGTCAGATGATATTACAAGCTTGAGCTGGCTTTGATTGAGAGTTTTTATCAATTCCAAATATCATCCAGGGCTAGATTCATCACCAATAAGACCTAGCCGAAACAAGCAGACTCTTTGTGGGCAATGAAAATCAAGCTAAACGAGACTTTGCGTGAGTGCTCAACGCGATATTGGGAGTGCTTTAATTTAGTGGATGACGATTGCAACGACTCCATGGCAATCACTGCCTTCAAGATGGAATTACATCTTGTTAGCTCGCTCAGGAGTTTGTTGACTTGAAAGTCCCCCAAGACAGTCTAGGCCCTGATAAAGAAGGTCGAAGAATATTGCAAAGTAGAAAATGATGCAATTCGAGTTAAAGCCGGCCTACATACTACGGATTCAGCAACACCTATCTTGGTGCAGCTGCTGACTACTACACCGCCGAATAAAACCCCAAGGAGCCTAAAGCCAAGAGGCCGATCAAGAAGGGAGAACTGTCGAGATTCGCACCGACAGAATGAACAATATCAAGTG
Organism: Camellia sinensis; assembly: GCF_055761805.1. Taxonomy (NCBI): domain Eukaryota; kingdom Viridiplantae; phylum Streptophyta; class Magnoliopsida; order Ericales; family Theaceae; genus Camellia; species Camellia sinensis. The sequence continues at coordinate 104,013,211 of NC_138967.1, read as the reverse complement.
GAAAATAGGCACTCTAGGTGATCAGATAAGAAAGACACAAACAATATTAGGTGGAAAATAGTCACTCTAGGCAGTCAGATAAGAAATACACGGAACTATCTGAGCCGATCAGTGAGATTCTACCAAAAATTCAACATTTCATTTTCTTCAAATGGCCAACAAAGATGTCTGGGCCCCCAAACATAAGACGGAGAGACCTGAGATGCAAGTATCACAAAGACTATGGGCATGCGACTGAAAAATGTTATGCCTTGAAAGATCATTTGGAAGACCTGGTCTAGTGTGGCTGACAAACAGAATACCTTCCAAAAAAGGTTAGCTCACCAAGTGCACTTGTCGTATGCCCCGATTCACCTCAACTCGGCATAATCCACATGATATATAGATTACCCCCCGCCAAACAGGCTGAATACAATCTAGTCACAACAATCCTCCCAACCTAGGTCTAAGCCCAGTATATTAACCAAAAGACCGCGATTGTCAAATGAAATTAGCTTTTTCGATGCGATCTTGAAGGGGTCACCGTGCCTCATGATGACGCCCTCGTGATTAAGTTGCGAGTAAATAAGTTCGCCATTGGGCGTATCCTAGTTGACCAAGGGAGCACCTCTGAAATAATGTACTACAAAATATTTCTTAAACTCGGCTTTAAGGATATGGATTTCATGCCGGACAACTACCCTCTTTTCAGCTTTAACGGTGCGTACAAGCACCAAGACGCTAGAGGTTCAATTCCTAGTCATCAAGCTTTCATCACCTTACAGCATAATCATGGGCCGAACATGGCTCCACGCAATGCAAGTCATACCGAGTACTTACCACCAGCTTCTTCAATATCCAACTCAACATGTCATCGAGCAAATCCGTGGTTCACAAAAGTTGGTGAAGGATTATTATCTCACAGCCATAGAGAAGAAGCCAAAGGAACTGGAGGCGAATTCAATTGAAATTTCGAATCAGGAAAGTCTTGAGGACGTTAGAAAGCTCCTGGCTGAGAAAGTAATAGAAAGCCTGGACCAAGTACTAATTAATGATGATCTTGAGAAATTTTTTTTAATCTACACAAGTCTTACTGCCTCCGAGCGATAAGAGTTGGTTTCCTTCCTATTTGGTAGCATCGATGTTTTTGTATGGTCACCTTACGATATGTTAGGGGTAGGTTATCCAATACTGTAGCAGTAAAGAAGAAGACAAGGTCGTGGCGTATCTGTGTAGACTTTACAGATCTGAACAAAACCTACCCTAAGAATTGTTTTCCTTTACCTAGAATTGATCAACTTGTGGACGCAACCGCCTGACATTAGCGCATGAGCTTTCTAGATGCTTGCAGGAGGTATCACCAAATTGCCATGGATCCAACCGACCAAAACAAAACAACATTTCTCACTCCAATGGGAACCTATTGTTCTAAGGTCATGCCCTTTGGACTAAAAAATGTTAGGGCAACATATCAAAGATTGGTCACTGCCATGTTGAAAGATCAAATAGGCAGAACCATGGAAGTCTACATTGATGATATGGTGGTGAAGTCCAGAGAAAAGGGTGCACACTTTAGCTGATCTTGCCACAACTTTTGATGTTCTCTGAAAATGCAAAATGAAGCTCAATGCCTCAAAATGTGCATTTGACATTGGATCAGGAAAATTCCTCAGCTATATTGTCAATCATCATGGAATCGGAGCTAACCCGAAACAAATCAAGGCCATCATAGAACTCGGCTCACCAGGTGCAGCCAAATAAGTTCAAAAGTTAATGGGAATGGCTGTAGCACTTAACAAATTTATCAGCTAGTTCTCAGATCAATGTAGGCCATTCTTTCAAACACTTCGGCAGGGCAAATTATTTAAATGGACTCCAGAATGCCAAACTGCTCTGGAAGGGTTAAAAGCCTATCTTAGTTCTGTCCCACTTTTGGCTACCCCATTGCCAGACGACGTGCTTATTTTATATCTGGCAGTATCTAATCGGGTAACAAGCGTTGTCTTGCTTAAGGGGGAACTCGACGAGCAAAAGCCCATCTTCTATGTTAGCAAGGCAATGGTGGACGCCAAAACCCAATATTTACCGTTGGAAAAGTTAATTCTAACTCTTGTAGTGGCTGCTAGAAAATTGATGCATTACTTTCAAGTATATACCATTAAGGTACTAACGGATCACCCCCTCCATTCAATCCTTCGCAAAGCAGAATCATCGGGATGAGTTTCCAAATGGGCGTTAAAACTTGGACAATACAACCTCCAGTTTTCACCAAGGACGGCTATTAAGGGGCAAGTCTTAGCCGACTTTATTGCCAATTTTACTACACCTACTTCATAAGCTGAGCTAGACCTTCAGGACCAGCTGACTCCCCAGTCACAGCCATAATGAAGTGTAATAACCCTCACCACTGCAACACTGATTACCGTTAAACTGAACTGATCATGACTGATAATTGAACGGATTAAAAGTACTGAATTGACTGACCGAAATTGAAACTGAATTGAATGAATACATCTGTTTGAATTGCATTTTATCTGTTGACTGTTTGTTTGATCTGTTCATGTCTTATGTTTAAACTGCTCATTGAAGGCCTTATCGGCGACCGAATTAGAAACCGATTGGTGTTTTATGATCGTCATAATTAATTTGATTTTATGGTATAATTCTTTGAAAATCGATTAGGTATGATTAAATTAGATTAAAATGAGTTAATTACATGAATTGAACTTATTTACAACCTTGCCCTTGAGTGGGCCACTACCTATACACCTTTGAGTTCATTACACGTAAATCAAAATGTTTTCCTCAGCCTTCTTCCTTCCATTGCCGACCATAGAGAGAGAGAGAGGAACTAGAGGAGTGGATTTCATCTCATTTTGCTTGTAAATTGCTTGGTAATTGAAGGAATTGGAACATAGGTTGCGAATTAAGCTTTCTCACCTTGTAATTGAAGCTCTAGGTAAGGATTTCAACCCCTCTTTGTTGTGTTTAAGCTTATTCATGCAAGATTCTTGAGCCTCTAGTGAATTAAGTCTAGAATTGGTTCATTGATGTTGAATTAGAAGACATTTCATGCATGCATGTTTGAATTGGTGAGTTTTGAGTTGATTTCGTGGCAAAAAGGTTACATGCATGTTCATAATTATGTTAAGTCCATGGTTTCACCATGTTTTGAAAAGAATTGGCTCCTTAGAGCATCAAATTGGAGCTTTAAAATGATTTGAATTCATGCATGTTTGCATGTTCTTCATATTCTTGAAAAATGGTTTGAAATTGGGTTTGAATTTAACACCCTTGGGCTTGATTTCTCAAATTGAGCTTTGAACCATGTTATTCTATGTGTTTATAAATGTTTTTCAGAAAATGGGCCCAAGAGGATTGGTTTTGATACATTTGAATGTGAGTTTGAGCTTGGAGGTGCAATCTGGAATTCCCAGATTTTGCACTTACGCTCGAGCGGGGAAAGTGGCGCTCGAGCATGGAATCCGAGCATCCAGCATCTCTCTGCACTGTTTTATAGTCCGCTCGAGCGGAGGATTGGGCGCTCGAGCGGAGTCATGTCTCAAGCTCGAGCGGGCGTCGAGCGGGGATTTCACCCATCCAGTACTTTTACAGTACGCTCGAGCGGGAAAGTTTACGCTCGAGCGTGTACTTTTGTTGGATGACCGCTCGAGCGGGTAAACCTGCGCTCGAGCGGAACTCTGTTTTTCTAAAAATTCTGAAAATGCTTTTAAGTATACATCCTTGCATCCTCATCCCATTCTAGGCATTCTTAGGCCTAATTTAAGACATCTTAACGAGGATATAGATGTAGAACACACCGAGGCAAATTAGGGGTTAAGTTATTATCTTTCCCAGCTGTGTAGCTTAGTGTGTTCAATCTGTTAACTGTGTAGGGTTGGCGACTGGGGAGACACGCTCTAGCATACTGTAGCCCAAACTCTGTGAGTAACGATTGTGTAAAGATATGTTCACAAATGATTATCTTCTGAACAACTGAACTATACTGTTTTCTGAACTGATTACTGTTAACTGAATGAATGTATGTCCTATATTCTGAACTGTATTGTGGCATCCTTAGCACCTACTGTTTACTGTTACTGCGACAGAAATCTCTGTCGGTTCCCTCGTTGGAACCACTACTGTTACTGACTGATGGCCATCATTACTGTTCGGTCTTTTAAGACCTACTGTTACTGTACTATTATGCTAATGGGTGTACCACATATGACTGTACTGACTGAATGACTGAATACTGTTTGAATGAACTGTTTTCATACTGTAAGGACATTCATTCTTAACCTCTTTACGCATTATGTTATTCACTGGGCTTTAGCTCACTGCTCATATATATATGTAGGTGTTTAGGCACCAGACCGCGGCTAGGAGCGTCAGGGTTACTCCAGTTTTGTCAAGCCAGCCTATGTGTCTCACTGCGAGGTTCCGAGCCTATCGTATCAAGGCTTAGGGGTGTTTTACAATTCCCCCTTCTGTACTGTCTTACTGTTTTTGTATAGACTGAATGTTACTGTACTGTTATGCAGGGATGAAGTCCCTAGTCTGAATGATTGTAAATATTGTGCATACTGTTCCGTACTGTTTATGTATAAATGTATGGAAAGTCTTTTTGCATACAGACTGTCACAGCTCATTGGGCATCGTTTATTTACTGTATTGGCTTCCGCCAGGCCCTGTACTCTGTTTTACTGTATTACTGTTCTGTAGGCCTTCGGTAATCTCGGATTACTGGCCGGTTACGGTGCTAAACCCATAGGGCCGGGTTTGGGTCGTGACAGAGTGGTATCAGAGCAATACTTACCACGAGTTATACCGCACACACATATCCAAATGAGCTATAGGGTGTCCTAGGAAAGTAATTAGGGCATCTCATGAGCATGATAAGTGTGTGGTTATGTTATGACTGAATACATGCTAACGTGTTAAACTGTTAAACAAATGACTGCTTATGTTTAAAACTGTTATAACTGCTGATAGTGAAATGGACTATACAAATGAACCTGAATCCTCATCTACCGGGGCAAGAATGGAAAGAATGGAAAGAATGATGGAACTGATAACTGCTAGACTTGAACAACAACAGAACCAACAGCCCCCACCTCCTCATCCTCTTCCTCCGGTACAGCCGGAACCTAATGTGAATGTGAATGATGGGGATATTATTACTCTGACCCAGAAGTTCAGCAAAATGAAACCGCCGTTCTTTCAGGGAGGCCTCGAACCATTGAAGGCTGAAGCGTGGGTTCTTGAGACAGAGAAACTATTTGAGGTATTCCCGTGCGCTGAAGCACACAAAGTATTGTTAGCCACCTTCACCCTACAAGAAGAAGCTAGAAGGTGGTGGATGTTGATCCGCGATACAAATACAGTTATGACTTGGGCTCAGTTCAAATGAGCCTTCTTTGAAAAGTATTTCCCTCAGTGTGTCAGGGATAGAAAAGTGACTGAATTTGAACAGCTGAAGCAGGGCACGATGTCCGTTGCGGAATATGAAACAAAATTTACTGAACTTGCCAGATATGCACCACACATGGTGGACACTGACTACAAGAAGGCCAGAAAATTTGAGGGTGGCCTTAATGTTGTAATACTTGACCGAATAAATGTTCTGAAACTACCGAACTATGTGAATGTCCTTGACCGAGCCTTGATGGCTGAATCGAACATTGAAGCACTGAAAACTGAAACACCGACGTTGGAATGGCGTGGTAAGAGGCAGGGTTTCAAATTCAAGAAAGGGAAGCATAACCCATTGAATAAGAAACAGAACACGGGGTCAACAACTAGCCCCAGCCAGGGAAGTGGTTTTATACCACCCTGTTCGGAGTGTGGCAAGAAGCACAAAGGGGTCTGCTACAAAATATCTGGAGCCTGTTACAGGTGTGGTAGGGTGGGTCACATGATCAAAGACTGCCCCTCTGCTCCGCAAGTTAGTAGCAAAGCTACGCCAAGCGCAGCAGCCTCAACCGTAGCACCAAAGCCTAACCCCAAAGCTACCGGGAAGGAGCTTATGAGGCAGGGCCGAGTGTTCGCCCTAGTACCGGGAGACGTGCAAAATACTAAAACTGTTGTGTCAGGTATCCTCTCTATTTGTACACAAAATGCATATGTATTGATTGATTCGGGGTCTACACATTCTTATGTATCGCATGCTTTCTCACGAAAATTGAATAGACTCTTAGAACCTATGAACTATCTGTTAGCTGTATCATCACCCATTGGGGGATCTATGACATGTGTTTATATGTACCCTGCATGTGAAATCATTGTTGGGGATATGCATCTGTTTATCGATTTACTACCATTGAACGTTGATCATTTTGATGTAATATTGGGGATGGATTGGTTACAAAAATATCATGCCACTATTGATTGTGTGACCAAGCAAGTTGTTTTCCGTCCACCTGGTTTGCCTGAATTTGTGTTTAATGGGGTTGGAGTAGTACCTCCCCTGTATCTGATTTCATCTGTGAAAGCTGTAAAATTGATTAGAAAGGGCTGTAAGGGATATCTGTGTTCTGTATTGACTGTGTCTACTGATGATAGTGTTAAAGTTGATGTGAATTGTATTCCTATAGTCAAGGAATTCCCAGATGTATTTCCAGACGACCTACCAGGGGATTTGATTGACAGGGAGATTGAATTTACTGTTGATGTGATTCCCGGAACACAGCCAGTGTCTAAAGCTCCTTACCGAATGGCTCCAACTGAACTGAAAGAACTGAAAGTGCAATTGCAAGAGCTGTTAGACAAGAAGTTCATCAGACCTAGTACCTCACCGTGGGGTGCACCGGTTTTGTTTGTAAAGAAGAAAGATGGCTCGCTGAGACTGTGCATTGATTACCGTGAATTGAACAAGGTAACTGTGAAAAATAAATACCCATTGCCACGTATTGATGATTTATTTGATCAGTTACAGGGTGCACAAGTGTTCTCCAAGATTGATCTCAGATCGGGGTATCATCAACTGAAGGTTAAACCGGAAGACATTGATAAAATTGCTTTTAGAACGAGGTATGGCCATTATGAATTCCTAGTTATGCCTTTTGGAGTCATGAACGCACCAGCTGCTTTTATGGACCTCACGAACAGAATTTTTAAACCATACCTTGACAATTTTATTGTTGTATTTATTGATGAAATATTGATTTACTCCAAGAATACAGAAGAACATAAACATCATTTGAGACTTGCCCTACAAACCTTAAGAGAACAGAAACTGTATGCTAAACTGTCTAAATGTGAATTTTGGCTTGACCATGTTATGTTTTTGGGGCATGTTGTTAGCAAAGATGGAATTTCTGTTGATCCGCAGAAAATCGAAGCTGTAGTGAACTGGCCTAGACCAACCAACGTGACTGAAATCCGAAGCTTTTTGGGATTGGCTGAATATTACAGAAGATTCGTCAAAGATTTCTCTAAAATTGCTCTACCGTTAACTCAACTGACTCAGAAGGGGATATCATTTGACTGGACTGACCAAAGAGAATCTACTTTCCAGGAGTTGAAAACTCAATTAGTGACTGCACCTGTTCTTACCTTACCTTCAGGTACGGATGGTTATACTGTGTTTAGTGATGCTTCTCATAAGGGTTTGGGATGTGTTTTAATGCAAAATGGGAGAGTAATTGCTTATGCTTCCCGACAACTGAGACCGCATGAAAAGAACTACCCGACCCATGATCTGGAACTTGCTGCAGTAGTATTTGCACTGAAAATCTGGCGTCACTATCTGTACGGGGTGACGTGTGAAGTATACACCGACCACAAGAGTTTGAAATATTTCTTCACACAGAAAGAACTGAACATGAGACAGCGGAGATGGCTAGAACTAATTAAAGATTATGACCTACAGATATTGTATCATCCCGGAAAAGCCAATACCGTTGCCGATGCATTGAGCCGGAAATCGATTGGAAACTTAGCATGTTTGCTTACCGGACAGAAAGAGTTACTTTGTGACCTTGAAAAATCCGAAATTGAAGTTGTTTTATGAGAACAAGGTGGAACCTTAGCTGCTATTTCTGCCCAACCGGCACTGATTGAAGAGATTAAAGAGAAACAGCAACTGGACGACTTCTTTAAGAAGATCATCGAAGAAAGAGAATCTAAACCGAGACCGGGATTCAAATTTGAGAACAATGTACTGAAATTTCAAGACAGACTGTGTGTACCGAATGATACTGAATTGAAAAGAAGAGTTCTGCAAGAGGGCCACAATTCAAAGTTTTCTATCCATCCGGGGAATACGAAAATGTACCAAGACCTGAAATTGAATTTCTGGTGGCCGGGAATGAAGAAAGAAATTGCTGATTTTGTATCGAAATGTCTTCATTGCCAACAAGTTAAAGCCGAGCATCAACGACCCGCAGGCTTATTGCAACCCCTACCCATACCAGAGTGGAAATGGGAGCATATCACGATGGATTTTATCGTTGGGTTACCTCGCTCCAGAAAAGGTATGGATTCAATTTGGGTTATTGTTGATAGACTAACCAAATCTGCTCGCTTCTTACCTGTCAAGACAATCTATAATGCGGACAAATTGGCTGTTATCTATATTAATGAAATTGTGAGACTGCATGGAGTGCCTGTGTCTATTGTTTCTGACAGGGATTCGAAGTTTACATCGAGATTTTGGCAAAGCCTACAGACTGCATTGGGTACTGAACTGAGACTGAGTAGCGCTTATCATCCTCAGACAGATGGACAGTCAGAAAGGACCATCCAAACTCTGGAGGATTTACTGAGAATGTGTGTCCTTGATTTTCAGGGAGATTGGGAAAGTCATCTGCCATTAGTTGAATTCGCTTACAACAACAACTACCATTCGAGTATTGGTATGGCGCCTTTCGAGGCATTGTATGGCAGAAAATGTAGATCTTCGATTTGCTGGGCAGAAGTTGGAGATGGGCCTTTGCTTGGGCTCGAGATTGTTTATGAAACAACTGAGAAAGTGAAATTGATATAACAGAGATTGAAAACTGCACAGAGCCGTCAGAAAAGTTATGCGGATGTCAGAAGACGAGACAGAGAATATGAAGTAGGCGCTCACGTTTTTGTGAAAGTGACACCAATGAAGGGCCAGACCCGTTTTGGAGTCAAAGGCAAGTTAGCGCCGAGATACGTTGGACCGTATGAGATTATTGAGAAAATCAATCCGGTGGCGTATCAAGTTGCACTTCCTCCTGAAATGGAGCATATGCATAACGACTTTCACATTTCTATGTTAAGAGACTACCTCCGGGATCCCTTCCATGTAATTGAGCCTACTCGGGTAGTGTTGAGTGATGACTACACTTACGAGGAACGGCCTATATAGATTGTAAACAGATGGATTAAGAAACTGAGGAACAAAGAGATCCCGTTGGTGAAAGTTGACTGGCAGAACCATGGTGGCGTGTATGCCACCTGGGAGAGGGAAGATGACATGGCCAAACGATATCCTGAACTGTTTCCACTGAATCCTGTTTTCTTCCAGCATGAAGGTAACTCGAGTTTAGAGGACTAAACTCTTTATAAGGAGGGGAGACTGTAATAACCCTCACCACTGCAACACTGATTACCGTTAAACTGAACTGATCATGACTGATAATTGAACGGATTAAAAGTACTGAACTGACTGACCGAAATTGAAACTGAATTGAATGAATACATCTGTTTGAATTACATTTTATCTGTTGACTGTTTGTTTGATCTATTCATGTCTTATGTTTAAACTGCTCATTGAAGGCCTTATCGGCGGCCGAATTAGAAACCGATTGGTGTTTTATGATCGTCATAATTAATGTGATTTTATGGTATAATTCTTTGAAAATCGATTAGGTATGATTAAATTAGATTAAAATGTGTTAATTACATGAATTGGACTTATTTACAACCTTGCCCTTGAGTGGGCCACTACCTATACACCTTTGAGTTCATTACACGTAAATCAAAATGTTTTCCTCAGCCTTCTTCCTTGCATTGCCGACCATAGAGAGAGAGAGAGGAACTAGAGGAGTGGATTTCATCTCATTTTGCTTGTAAATTGCTTGGTAATTGAAGGAATTGGAACATAGGTTGCGAATTAAGCTTTCTCACCTTGTAATTGAAGCTCTAGGTAAGGATTTCAACCCCTCTTTGTTGTGTTTAAGCTTATTCATGCAAGATTCTTGAGCCTCTAGTGAATTAAGTCTAGAATTGGTTCATTGATGTTGAATTAGAGACATTTCATGCATGCATGTTTGAATTGATGAGTTTTGAGTTGATTTCATGGCAAAAAGGTTACATGCATGTTCATAATTATGTTAAGTCCATGGTTTCACCATGTTTTGAAAAGAATTGGCTCCTTAGAGCATCAAATTGGAGCTTCAAAATGATTTGAATTCATGCATGTTTGCATGTTCTTCATATTCTTGAAAAATGGTTTGAAATTGAGTTTGAATTTAACACCCTTGGGCTTGATTTCTCAAATTGAGCTTTGAACCATGTTATTCTATGTTTTTATAAATGTTTTCCAGAAAATGGGCCCAAGAGGATTGGTTTTGATGCATTTGAATGTGAGTTTGAGCTTGGAGGTGCAATTTGGAATTCCCAGATTTTGCACTTACGCTCGAGCGGGGAAAGTGGCGCTCGAGCATGGAATCCGAGCATCCAGCATCTCTCTGCACTGTTTTATAGTCCGCTCGAGCGGAGGATTGGGCGCTCGAGCGGAGTCATGTCTCAAGCTCGAGCGGGCGTCGAGCGGGGATTTCACCCATCCAGTACTTTTACAGTACGCTCGAGCAGGAAAGTTTACGCTTGAGCATGTACCTTTGTTGCATGACCGCTCGAGCGGGTAAACCTGCGCTCGAGCGGAACTCTGTTTTTCTGAAAATTCTGAAAATACTTCTAAGTATACATCCTTGCATCCTCATCCCATTCTAGGCATTCTTAGGCCTAGTTTAAGACATCTTAACGAGGATATAGATGTAGAACACACCGAGGCAAATCAGGGGTTAAGTTATTATCTTTCCCAGCTGTGTAGCTTAGTGTGTTCAATCTGTTAACTGTGTAGGGTTGGCGACTGGGGAGGCACGCTCTAGCATACTGTAGCCCAAACTCTGTGAGTAACGATTGTGTACAGATATGTTCACAAATGATTATCTTCTGAACAACTGAGCTGTACTGTTTTCTGAACTGATTACTGTTAACTGAATGAATGTATGCCCTATATTCTGAACTGTATTGTGGCATCCTTAGCACCTACTGTTTACTGTTACTGCGACAGAAATCTCTGTCGGTTCCCTCGTTGGAACCACTACTGTTACTGACTGATGGCCATCATTACTGTTCGGTCTTTTAAGACCTACTGTTACTGTACTGTTATGCTAATGGGTGTACCACATATGACTGTACTGACTGAATGACCGAATACTGTTTGAATGAACTGTTTTCATACTGTAAGGACATTCATTCTTAACCTCTTTACGCATTATGTTATTCACTGGGCTTTAGCTCACTGCTCATATATATATGTAGGTGTTCAGGCACCAGACCGCGGCTAGGAGCGTCAGGGTTACTCCAGTTTTGTCAAGCCAGCCTATGTGCCTCACTGCGAGGTTCCAAGCCTATCGTATCAAGGCTTAGGGGTGTTTTACAATTCCCCCTTCTGTACTGTCTTACTGTTTTTGTATAGACTGAATGTTACTGTACTGTTATGCAGGGATGAAGTCCCTAGTCTGAATGATTGTAAATATTGTGCATACTGTTCCGTACTGTTTATGTATAAATGTATGAAAAGTCTTTTTGCATACAGACTGTCACAGCTCATTGGGCATCGTTTATTTACTGTATTGGCTTCCTCCAGGCCCTGTACTCTGTTTTACTGTACTACTGTTCTGTAGGCCTTCGGTAATCTCGGATTACTGGCCGGTTACGGTGCTAAACCCATAGGGCCGGGTTTGGGTCGTGACATGAAGAATGTATGTCAGGGATATCTGGCAGTTGTATTGTGATAAGTCATTCAACCAGCGCGGCAGTAGGGCATAAGTAGTTATTATGACCCCCAAAGGAGTAGTGGTAGAATAATCGGTTAAACTTGATTTTGACACCTCAAACAACGAGGCCGAATACGAAACCCTACTGGTCAACCTTAGAAACTCGCTTCAAATGGGAGCTAAATGACTGTAAATATTTTGTGACTCAAAATTGGTCATAAACTAGTTAAAGGGTGAGTATGTAGCTAAGAATGAGTGCATGGCGGCCTATATGAGGATAGCTAACTCGATTATAAAATTTGATAACCATGAACTGAATCAGATTACTCGTGATCAAAATACACACACTGATGCTCTCGCCTGTTTATCTTCGGTTGTAAACCCAAAAGTTAAGCGCACTATCGAAATGGGTTTCATTTCGGAACTGAGTATCAGTGTCCCTGTAGAACTCCGCTCCGCGCGAGAAGGCACGAATTGTAGTTCTAGCTACTACAGTTCGGACTCCTATCACGGTTCTGAATCTAATCTCACAAAGTGCAATGTAAGACTGATAAATCACCAAAGAGTCCAAATCCGGCAAATTGTTTTGAAAAATTGATTTTGAATCAAAAGTGCCAAACATGAACTGCTTTGCCAGATTTCAGAGTCACCACCTAAATATTTTGTTTTGGGAAATTTAGGAAACCCTGACTCGTGCCTAAGGCCACGTGTCCGTCATCACCAAAGTTGCCTCGGCTCGGGAACTTGGGTACAAGAGGGAAAGGTCCTGAAATGAGCACCCTCGCTTGCCCGATCAAAGGATCGGCCCCTACTAACATGATATGTTGTTTTTGAAAACACGTGTTCTTATTCCGATTTATTAGCTAACTTACTATGTGATGTGCACACCACACAAGTATAGACTAAATCACTCAAGTTGGAACAAAACATTTCATGTTTGTTTTTCAAAAATGGTTTGAAGTTGCTACTCGCAAATAGGCTAAAACGCGGATTTGCCACCAAACAAGGTGGGCTTAAAACAACATGATTTGCCATCTCAAGTGGGCTTAAAAATCACATTTCAATGAATTGTTCCAATTCAAGCAATAAAACCTTCATCCATAGACATTCATGCAGTTATATCAAATAAGCACATAGCCTCATGGCAACATACACATCTCATGTACTATGCTAAAGCATAAACACTTACAGTGTACTCTGAGCCAAAACAAAAGCTAATTAGTGATCAATCCATGATCCTAGCTATGTTAAGATGCCTAATGCAGCACATGCAAAATGCAGCTAAATAGGCTCAGCTATTCTAAGATGGCATATGAATGCAACACTTGGTAACATACTTTGAAACACGTATTCAAGTAGGTATATTGAAATACAATGCAGTTTGAATGATGCGCCGAGCCCGGTGCATGTAAGACAAATGAATGATGCACGCATGCAAAGCGTAAGGTATGCGAATCGAAATATGCCCTAATCTAACCACCGAAAGCGGGTAAATAAAAGGGAGAAAGACGTGGGGTTGGAAGACATGCACACACGCACATACCCTTATTACAACATTTGCCCTCTTGACGGAGGGTCCGAATAAATAGGCTAAGTTAAGCTAAGCTAAGCTACTTATTACAAACCAACTAATTAACTATTCTAGCTAATTAATTACAAACCGAATTGAAAACTAGCTATGCTAAGCTAATTTAGAATATTACAACATTTTTAACTAATTAATTACAACACAGGTAATTAACTACATCTAGCTAACAAAGCGATAAATGGCCTTGCGGGCAAGAGAGATATGCATGCTCGGTCGTGTCCTCCCGGAAATCCACTACCATGCCTCAAGATGCCTCTGTTTGCACATTTCTATACTTCTGAAAATTATGCCAACTTCCAGAATGTTTCTGACCCACCTTAGGAACATGCTGAGGGATGGTTGGCCAAGAGGGATGGCCATCGGCCAAAGTTGATGGCCATCAGCCACTTCTGATAGCCGATCGGCAGCCTTGGTGGCCGGTCGGCAGCTTTGATGGCCGGTCGGCCACTGCTTCCTGCAATTTCTCCTTTTGCTGCAACAGAGCACAAACAGGGGCATGACAGTGTATTTGCATGGGAATGTGTGTACCACCACACTCCTTATCATGCCTCAAGCTCAAAGGAGTGTGGTACTTGACTCTCGGGCCACCAACCGAGCATCACAATGCACGATGGCCGAGAAGCCAAGTTTGTACAAGTCAATGAATGCAGAAATAGACTCGATGAGCCTCCACCCTATCATACACGATCAAGGGTGTCGGTGACTAAGAAATGAGGTACGTTTCATCACTTTTAGTATGAAACGTCCCTCGTTTCTTGTGTTTGGATTAACGTTCGATCCAAATACATGCAATGCAACACGAACATGTTATCTTGGCAAGTTTTACTTTGATTCATTTTGTTTACTTGTTTTAGATTACCGATAAGTCCTTTAACCGGTTAAGTCCAAAAGTGAGAGTCCTCTAATTTTAAAAGAAGATCTAAGCCACAAGCACCTTGAGCATGAAAGAAGCATCATGCTGTTGGTTAGTAGAAACCCTCAAGAGAAAGCTAAAACCATTAGGCATGAGAGCCTCAATACCATGCTCAAGCTGACAAGGGGCTTAAGACCTCTTCAAATTGATACAACAAATGAAAGATGGCATGCGATGGCATACATTTCAGCACTGAAAAAGGATACTAAAGACCTTAAAGCATGCAAACAATGCAAGCATAACATGTTGAAAGCCAAAAACATCAAAGCTAGTAAAGAGCATTTCACAAGAGGCATGCAATACCAAGCCTAAATGACTAAACCAACTATGGACAAACCTAAACCATGTCAAAAAAGAGGCCAAAACATCCTGAAACTTGGGCACAAGAAGCTAGAAATGCATGCTCATATGATGGCTCATAAACAAGGCACAAAGGCATAACTCTTAAACACAATTAAAGAGTGATAAACATGAGAATATGGCAAGGATATAAGCTTTGAAATACCATACCAAATGACGCCAAGGCATGCAAACATCACAAATATAGCATGCTAAGTGCCTCAAAACTCAAGACTAGTGAAGGCACTTGCACTATAGCTATGCAAAGCATGGCTCATATGACCAAGACCATTCAAAACAGTCCTAAAGCATGTCAAAACATTATAAAAAATGTGCTGGAATGGAGCCAATACATGCTAACATAATAGGCTACAACATCAAGCATGTTAAGCTAATAAGCACGATTTGCACTACAAGTGTATAAAGCATGCAAGAGGTGAGTCCACCAATCAAAATCAGAGTTATAACATGCCAAAATAACACCAAAAAAGGGCTAAGACTAAGCCAACACATGCTAGAATAACAAGCTAACTCATTAGGCATGCAAGGCTAGCAAAGAGGATTTACACTACAAGTGTAAGGAGCATGCAACAAGTGATCAAACCAACTAAAAATAGAGTTATAACATGTTAAAAAATTCACAAAAACATGCTCAAACTAAGCCTCAAGAAGGGAGAAATACATGCTCATTTGATAGGCCAACAACACATGCTAACAAGACAAGAGGGTGGGGACCACCCCCTCCTATTTAGGACCTCAAAACAAGGTGTTTACCACTGAAAATTCTCTGGATTTCAGTGGTTAAAAGGCCACAAAAAGTTGCTTTGAAAGGCCTTGAAAGATAGCTTAAAAGGCTTTACAAGCCAAGGAGCAAAAGGGAGAGACAACCCCTTAGCCAAACAAGGTTTGAACCACCATTTTAGAACCTCAAAATCAGAGTTTTTTATAGTTCAAACCAGCCCCAAAATAGTACAAAACAATGGAAAATGGGGAAAAGCAAGTGTGCAAAAACAAGCTTGAAAGGAGGAAGTGCTTACTCTTGAAGCACAACAGCAAAATGGCCAAAATTCTGAGTTTAAACAAGCTTTGCGAGCTCAAAATAGGCTCCAAGGGATCTCAGCCCAATGGTGATCAAGGTTGATCAAGGATGCCTAGGCCAAGGAGAGGTGTATCTCCAAGTATACCTCTTGTATGCACACAAGGGTAAGAGAGAGAGAGAGAGCAAACTTGAGAGAGAGGCAGAGATTTAGCTTTGAAAATTGTAGAGAGAGAGAGAGAGATTTTAGTGTGAGAAGCTCTCAAACTTGCCAAAATGTTCTAAGTCCTTGAATATATGAGATATGGCTTCATATATAGCAAAAAGCAAGAGCTGGCCGAAAATATCTCAATTGGAAATATCTGGAGCAGTGTACAACAGCTGAAGGAGAAATATCTGCCAATTCTGGGCTTTCTGGACATTTCTGGCCGACCGGCCACCATTTGTGGCCGATTAGGTTCACTTTTGGCTGACCTATGGCCAATGAGCTCCAATTGTGGCCGATGTACTCCCATAGAGGCCGACGGCAAAAACTAACCCCACTCCCCGACTTGCACCAGGCATAAATCCTTCATCTGGACTCCTTTTCAGGTCATTCTTGTGTTCAAATTGAAGCCCCGAAAGTAAGCTTTCCAATGGTGGTAGCCTCACATCAAAATGCCAACTGTGCAAAACGTTATGTCTGTTTGAGTGAAAACTGCCTAGTTTCAATCCTTCCCAGATTCATGCTAAACTTCTCATCTACTAGTTTTCTTCTCTCCTCTCCCATCTTCTTCAACTCCAAGCCCATAAATAAGGTGTTTTGAAGATTTTTTTCCAAAGAGTTCACCTCTTTTTCATTCATTTCCACTTTGTCCTTGCTCGGTTTATCGAAAAGCGCAACATTTAACAAAATGCGAGCGTTAGAACATCGTAGGAACTTTTTCCAAAAATGTTTTGAAAAAGAGGGTTTTAAGATCTAAAAATCATTTTAGTATCTAAAAATCATTTTAGTCAAAATGGTTTTGGCCCAAAAAGGGGTGTGAAGTTGGGATTTGACGCTCTCCTTGCCAAAGAAATCAAACCTTTTCACTGCACAACTTTCATCACCAAGTAAACAGTCAGTAGCGCCCAAGTCTCAAGGGCGGTCAAAAATGGAGTGTCTACAGTCCCCAAACATCCCGTTGTGAACACCATCCAAAGGGGGCCGAGTTGAATGGATCCCATTGCTATATTCCTTGCTTCAGAACAATTGCCAGAGGACAAGAAGGAAGCTCACAAGCTACGTACTAAGGCTTTAAGATATTATTTGGATCCTCAAGGAAAATTTTATAAAAAAATCTCTTTCTGGGCCTTACGAGAAATGTGTCCATCCAGACAAGATTGAGGATTTTTTGGCTGAGATTCATGAAGGCAGTTGTGGCGCTCACTTAGGAGGAAGATCATTAGTTCATCGAACCTTTACACAAGGGTATTAGTGGCCGACTATGTGTACCAACGTTGAGGATTATGTTAAGAAATGTGAACAGTCTAAAAATTTTCTCCACTAACACATCTGCCCACCGAAGAACTAAACTCTGTGACCAATCCTTGGTCTTTTGCTAAATAGGGCATGGATGTAATTGGGTCACTACCGAAAGCACTAGGCAATAAGCGGTTCCTAATTGTTGCTACTGATTATTCCATAGAATGGGTTAAAGTAGAACCATTGGCACATATACGGAATGTAGATATCAAGCGCTTTGTTTGAAAAAAATATCATCACTCGATTCGGTATACCCAAGGCACTTATTTCTGATAACGACACTTAGTTTGATTGTGGCGTCTACAGGGAGTTGTGCGACATGTATGGCATTCAACCCTAGTTTTCTTCACCAGCATACCGACAGAGTAACGAACATGAGGAAGCTTCTAACAAAGTAGTCCTGGATGGCATCAAGAAATGTTTGGAAAAAGCCAAGGGCAAGTGGGTTAAGGAATTGTTGAGTGTATTGTGGGCCCATCGTGTGATACCCTTGTTCCGTAGTATGCTAATTGGTCCTTAATTTGAGTATGATTATGTGTTTAATATGATTTTGTGTGCCATTATGTGGATATATGCAGTTTTGAATTTCTATCTGTTCACCGTAGGAATATTTGTTTGATTATCTGCTTTGGAAATTAAATTGAAGGCCTTATCGGCCACAAAACCCGAAATTGATTACGCCATTGTGATTGGCATAATTTTTAGAGCCTACGGTGAAATTTAATTGAAAATTGATTTGGATCAAATTAAGTTGATTAAATAGGTGAATTAGTGCCCAACTATTTAATATTATTAAATAAGCATTAGTGGGACTTTTTATATGGCCATATACGCTCTCTTTGCTCCTTTTTGAACTCAAAATCTGAGATAGGCATGGAGAGGGTGTGAAGGCCGGCTATAGAGAGAGAGAGAGAGAGAGAGAGAGAGAGAGAGAAGAATTGTGCAAGTTTTGCTCTTGAACTTTGAAAGTCTTGAAGATAACTCAAGAATTTGCCATAGATTATGAAGATTAAAGCTTCTTGGTGAGTAATTCATGTGTTTTTAGTTATCACCTTGTGAATTCAAGTTTGAATGAGGGTCAAGAACATGAATTAGTTTGATTTTGTTGTATTAAAGATCCATGTGTGCATGCATGTATGTAATTGCTTGAATTTGCATGTTTGAGTTTAAATTACATGATCCATGTAGGATTTTAGTTAAAGCTCATGTATAATCACCATTTGTGTCATCTAAGTTGAAAATGGGAGCAATACATCACATGCATGTACAATTTATGAAGATAAGAGCTTTGAATGCATGAATGTGTATATTGGAATTGGGTTTGGTGTCAATTTGGGGCATGCATGTGTTTGATTCATGAAATTGAGCTCAATGATGATGTGTTTTAGTGTTTATACCATGCTAGTACAAGAATATGTGAGGTTGGAGCCATAAAATGCGAGAAATGTTGGTTGAAATGTCGAATTTGAGCTCAAGAACACAATCTGGGAAAACCAAAAAATTTGATGTCCGCTCGAGCGGGGAAACCGTTGCTCGAGCGTGAATTTCGTGCTCCCAGTATTTTCTGCAGACCATGATGTCCGCTCGAGCGGGGAAGTTCACGCTCGAGCGGGGAGCCATGTGGAATGAACTTCCGCTCGAGCGTCCAAGTTCACATTCGAGCGTAAAAATGATACATCCAGTACTTTTTACAGACATGGTGTCCGTTCGAGCGGAGAAGTTCATGCTCAAGCAGGAAGCCATGTAGAGAGGCCTTCCGCTCGAGCGCCAGAATGAACGCTCGAGCGTAACTTTCACCTATCCATTACTTTTGCAGGCCTTAAGGGTCCACTCGAGCGGGGGAGTCCACGCTCGAGCGGGGACCCTGTTTTCTGAAATTTTGTTAATGCATTCTGTGTTTTGTTTTCTGTTCTCTTTCACTTCTAAGTACTCTTAGGCATGCATTGAGCATTGTAATTGAGTTAAAGAGATAAGAATAAAGCCTAAAGAGGAAAATGTGAATTTGGGAACGGATTGAATGGTTGTTGACCCTTTTGTGTTCATGGACTGTGTAGGATCGAGCTCCAGGGCAAACCAACCAACCGATAACTGTGAGTAATATCGATATTTGAAACTTATCAGTTGTCCAATTGCTTATTTCCTTATAAGCCTTGTGAGTTTGTCAGTTTGAATTATGGACAAATGTTTGATACGAATGAACAAATGGGCCGAAGGCCGTTTTGACAAGAATGAATGGGCCAAAGGCCATTTTGACATGAATGAATGGGCCAAAGGCTGTTTTAACATAAGTGAATGGGCCGAAGGCCGTTTTGACATGGATGGATGGGCCAGAGGCCGTTTTGATAGGAATGATGAATAAATGTTAAATAAAATGTGAATTGGGCCCAAGGTCGTTCGGAGTATGTTGTTCTACATATCGTTTGTGTCTTCTTATTTGATATTATTCACTGGGCTATCGCTCACGCTCATTCATGTGTTTGTAGGTGAGCCAAGAGAGGTCTAGACCCAGCCCCAGTAAAGTCTGTGTGGAACAACCGAGTTTTGGAGAGTTAGCCCATGTGTCTCACGCATGAGACTCGACTTCGCCTTTTTTCATTTTGTTTTATGTTGTTATTTTGGCGAAGCCTTTGTATATGTTGTATGTAGTTTTCATGGGTTGACTTAGTTTTTGAATGATCCTGTTTGTACGGAACTTATGCTACTGCATTTCTGTTGTGAGTTATTAATGTATATGTGTTTGGTTGCTTAGATGTGCCATGTAAGCACAGCTCTATGGACAAAGTTTTTGAACTGCTTCCGTTTGTCACCCATCAACTCTGTTAAAATACTTTTGTCTTGGTTCAAGGCCGTAGGTAATCTCATGATTACTGGCCGGTTATGTCCTTAACCCACGGGGGCGGGTTTGGGTCATGACAGAGTGGTATCAGAGCACGAGTTAATAACTCACACACTTGTCCAAGAGAGCAATAAGCGTCTAGAAAAGATCTAGGATGCATTCATGTGATAAGTCTGAATTTGAAAGCATCAAGAATACGCTTAACTGTTAAATGTGAACAACTATGTGTTATAAATTTGTGATTTGCTTGCTTTGCAAATTATTCGAATATGTATGCTCTTTAATATATGCATACTTGTAAATCTATTGTATGAAGTATAATGTAAGTTTAATCAGATAGTGAGAACAAGAGGTGATGAGATAGAGGAATCCTCTACTACTAGAATGGACAGAATGGAAAGACTGATACAAGAAATGGCAGCAACTTTGAGACAGCAACAACAGTGGCAGCAACCACGTCCGCCACCTCCACCTCCGGCACCACCCGTGCCAGACAATCAGAATGATGACCGAATCATAGCTCTCACCAAAGAATGCAAGAAAATGAAACCACCACAGTTTCATGGTGGATTAGATCCGTTGAAAGCCGAAGCATAGGTTTTCGGCATCGAGAAATTGTTTGAAGTGTTCCCCTGCTCGGAGACACAAAAAGTGCTTCTAGCCACTTTTATGCTAGAAGACGAGGCAAGAAGATGGTGGATGTTAATGAGAGAAAATCATAGAGATGTTGATTGGGTGAAATTTATGGAAATTTTCTACGACAAGTACTTCCCGCAATGTGTTCGGGATAGGAAAGTAACTAAGTTCATAGAACTAAAGCAAGACAGTATGACTATAGCTGAGTATGAGGCCAAATTCACCGAATTGGCCAGGTTTGCACCACATGTAATTGATACTAACTATAAGAAGGTGAGGCACTTTGAAGGTGGGCTCCGAAGTGACATTTTAGAAAGAGTGAATGTTTTGAAGCTAGAGACCTACATTGGGGTGCTAGACAGGGCCATCATATCGGAGGCTAACATAGCTAGACAAGCTAAGCCAACAACAGAGTGGAAAGGCAACAAAAGACAAGACTTCTTTTCAAAGAAGAAGTTTTCAAAGAAACAAAATACGGGCTCCTCAAATACTTCAAATTCTTCCCGAGACACAGCTCCCATGTGCAACATTTGTAGTAGAAAGCACCGTGGAGTTTGTTACCGTGTGTCAGGGGCCTGTTTCAAATGTGGGAAACAAGGGCATATGGCTCGAGATTGTAATCAGAATAGTGGAAAGATAACTGCTAGTTCCACTGCATCAATCCCAAAGCCGAGAAATACTTTGAGATCTGCTACCACCAGGGATACCGTGAGACAGCGGAGAGTTTTTGCGCTTGTTCCGGGCGATACGAGGAATGCCAACTCAGTTGTCTCAGGTACTATTTCTATATGTAATCAGAATGCTTTTGTATTAATTGATTCTAGATCCACACACTCTTTTGTGTGGTATGCATTTGCATCTAGACTGAATAGACCTTTAGAATTATTGCCATATCTACTCTGTGTGTCGGCTCCATCTGGGGAATCTATGTTGTGTGAATCTATATACCGGTTTTGTGATATTCGTGTTAAGGATGCTATCCTATATGTAGATTTGCTGCCCTTGAACTTTAGGCATTTTGATGTAATTTTGGGCATGGATTGGTTGACCAAGTATTATGCCACCATTGATTGTGTGACAAAACGAGTTGTATTTCAACCACCAGAACATAAGGAGATTGTGTTTGTGGGTAATGGGTTAGTGCCTCCACCTTGTTTGATATCTACAATGAAAGTATGTAAACTGATCAGGAAATGGTGTCAGGGTTATTTGTGCTATGTGTTGTCTGAACAATTTGTAAATGCTGAATTGAACGATATCCCTATTGTTAGAGAATTTCCAGATGTGTTTCCAAATGAACTACCAGGGGAATTGGTGGACAGGGAGATAGAGTTCACTATTGAGACTGTGCCAGGCACCCAGCCCATTTCTAAAACTCCCTACAGAATGGCTACTGCCGAAATGAAAGAATTGAAAGAACAGTTGCAAGACCTGCTTGACAAGGGGTTTATCCGACCTAGCACTTCGCCATGGGGTGCACCTGTACTGTTTGTGAAAAAGAAGGATGGAACTTTGCGTTTGCGCATCGATTATCGGGAATTGAACATGGTAACAATAAAGAACAAATATCCCCTACCCCGTATTGATGACTTATTTGACCAGTTGCAGGGATCACAGGTGTTTTCTAAGATTGATTTGAGGTCCGGGTATCATCAACTGAAAGTTAAGGTAGAGGATGTTGAGAAAACCGCATTCAGAACGAGGTATGGACATTTTGAGTTTCTTGTTATGCCATTTGGAGTGACTAATGCTCCGGCAGCATTTATGGACCTAATGAACCGAATTTTCAAAACCTACCTTGACGAATTTGTTGTGGTTTTTATTGACGACATTTTGATATATTCTAAAGATAGACTTGAACATGAACATCATTTGAGAACTATCTTACAATTCTTTGGGAAAGGAAATTATTTGCTAAACTAAAGAAAAGTGAGTTTTGGTTGGACGAAGTTGTTTTCTTAGGGCATGTGATCAACAAGGAAGGGATTTCAGTGGACCTACAGAAAATCGAGGCAATTGTGAATTGGCCTACACCGACAAATGTAACGGAAGTCTGTAGTTTCATGGGCTTAGTTGGGTACTACAGGAGGTTTGTGAAAGACTTTTCGAAATTAGCTGTGCCTCTTACCCAATTGACACGAAAAGGGCAACCGTTTGAATAGAACGACGAAAAAGAAGTTGCCTTTCATGAATTGAAGACAAGATTGACCACTGCACCAATTTTGACACTACCTTCAGGTACGGAGAATTTTGTAATTTTCAGTGATGCGTCTTATAAAGGTTTGGTTTGTGTGTTAATGTAGAACGGAAAGGTGATTGCTTACGCCTCCCGACAGTTGAGGCCACACGAGAAGAATTATCCAACACATGACCTAGAATTGGCCGCAATTGTTTTTGCTTTGAAAATCTGGCGGCATTATCTGTATTGAGCAAAGTGTGAAGTCTACAAAGATCACAAGAGCCTGAAATACTTCTTTACACAGAAATAGCTGAATATGCGACAAAGGAGATGGCTTGAACTGATAAAAGATTATGACCTTGAGATTCAGTGCCACCCCGGGAAAGTTAATACAATTGTTGATGCCTTGAGCATAAAATCAACGGGGAGTATGGCTTGTATGCTTACTGAACAGAAAGAAATCTTGCAAGATTTTGAGAAATCTGAAATTGAAGTGGTAATGTGTGAACAGGGCAGATTAATAGCCGCTATTATAGCCGAGCCGGCAATCATTGATGAAATCAAGCAGAAACAGAAAGAGGATGAATTCCTCAAGAAAGTGATTGATGAGTTTAAGACAAGTCCGAAGGCAGAGTTTGGCATTGAGAATGAGGTGTTGAAATTTCGGGACAATGTGTGTCTCAGATATTCCGGAACTAAAGAAGAGGGTTTTAGATGAAGCCCACAGATCCGTATTTGCTATGCATCTGGGCAACAATAAAATGTATCGGGATTTGAAACAAACCTATTGGTGGCCTAAAATGAAGAAAGAGATTGCAGAATATGTGTCCAAGTGTCTTCAATGTCAGCAAGTTAAAGCTGAGCATCAGAAACTAGGCGGTCTATTTCAACCTCTCCCTATTCCTGAATGGAAATGGGAACACGTGACTATGGATTTCATTGTTGGCCTACCTCGGACTTCTCGAGGTATGGATTCTATTTAGGTTGTAGTTGATAGACTGACTAAATCTGCACATTTTCTGCCAGTTATAACTACATTTAACGCTTATAGATTGGCTACTATTTATGTTGATGAGATTGTCTGTTTACACGGAGTTCCGGTATCTATTGTGTCGGATAGAGATTCCAAATTTGTATCAAGATTGTGGAAGAGTTAGCAGGAAGCTATGAGGACAGAACTAAGATTCAGTACTGCATTCGACCCACGGACAGATGGGCAATCAGAACGAACAATACAGACTTTGGAAGATATGTTTCGAATGTGTGCTTTGGATTTTCAGGGGAGTTGGGAAGACTATTTGCCACTTGCAGAGTTTGCATGCAATAACAGCTTCCACTCCAGCATCGGTATGGCACCGTACGAGGCTTTGTATGGTAGAAGGTGTAGATCACCTATTTGTTGGACGGAAGTCGGGGATAGAGCTTTACTTGGGCTTGAAATTGTGCAAGACGCTTCTGAGAAAATCAAGATCATTCAGAAAAGGCTCAAAACAGCTCAGGACCGACAAAAGAATTATGCAGATGTTCGGAGAAGACCTCTTGAGTATGAGGTTGGTGACCATGTATTCATCCGTGTATCTCCGATGAAAGGCCAAGTCAGGTTCGGAAGGAAGGGCAAGTTGTCGCCCCGTTACATTGGGCCGTTTCAGATTCTGGAAAGGCTTGGTCCAGTTGCCTATAGAGTTGCTTTACCACCGGGATTCAAACAAATCCATAATGTGTTTCACGTGTCGATGTTGAGGGGTTACCTCCGAGACCCGTTTCATGTGATTGATTATCACCGAGTAGCTATTGATGAGAATATGGAATACGTCGAATGGCCGGAACGAATTGTTGACCGACAAGTGAAACAATTGAGAAGCAAGTCCATCCCAATGGTGAAAGTGAAATGGAAAGAACACTATGGGACGGACGCTACATGGGAAAAAGAGGAGGAAATGCGACTATGCTATCCACATTTATTTCCTGACAAAGGTAAATTAAGTTTGGAGGACCAAACTTCCTAAAGGGGGGAAGACTGTGATACCCATGTTCCGTAGTATGCTAATTGGCCCTTAATTTGAGTATAATTATGTGTTTAATATGATTTTGTGTGCCATTATGTGGATATATGCAGTTTTGAATTTCTATCTGTTCACCGTAGGAATATTTGTTTGATTATCTGCTTTGGAAATTAAATTGAAGGCCTTATCGGCCACAAAACCCGAAATTGATTACGCCATTGTGATTGGCATAATTTTTAGAGCCTACGGTGAAATTTAATTGAAAATTGATTTGGATCAAATTAAGTTGATTAAATTGGTGAATTAGTGCCCAACTATTTAATATTATTAAATAAGCATTAGTGGGACTTTTTATATGGCCATATACGCTCTCTTTGCTCCTTTTTGAACTCAAAATCTGAGATAGGCATGGAGAGGGTGTGAAGGCCGGCTATAGAGAGAGAGAGAGAGAGAGAGAGAGAGAGAGAGAGAGAGAGAGAGAAGAATTGTGCAAGTTTTGCTCTTGAACTTTGAAAGTCTTGAAGATAACTCAAGAATTTGCCATAGATTATGAAGATTAAAGCTTCTTGGTGAGTAATTCATGTGTTTTTAGTTATCACCTTGTGAATTCAAGTTTGAATGAGGGTCAAGAACATGAATTAGTTTGATTTTGTTGTATTAAAGACCCATGTGTGCATGCATGTATGTAATTGCTTGAATTTGCATGTTTGAGTTTAAATTACATGATCCATGTAGGATTTTGGTTAAAGCTCATGTATAATCACCATTTGTGTCATCTAAGTTGAAAATGGGAGCAATACATCACATGCATGTACAATTTATGAAGATAAGAGCTTTGAATGCATGAATGTGTATATTGGAATTGGGTTTGGTGTCAATTTGGGACATGCATGTGTTTGATTCATGAAATTGAGCTCCATGATGATGTGTTTTAGTGTTTATACCATGCTAGTACAAGAATATGTGAGGTTGGAGCCATAAAATGCGAGAAATGTTGGTTGAAATGTCGAATTTGAGCTCAAGAACACAATCTGGGAAAACCCAGAAATTTGATGTCCGCTCGAGCGGGGAAACCGCCGCTCGAGCGTGAATTTCGTGCTCCCAGTATTTTCTGCAGACCATGATGTCCACTCGAGGGGGGAAGTTCACGCTCGAGCGGGGAGCTATGTGGAATGAACTTCCGCTCGAGCGTCCAAGTTCACGTTCGAGCGTAAAAATGATACATCCAATACTTTTTGCAGACATGGTGTTCGTTCGAGCGGAGAAGTTCACGCTCAAGCAGGAAGCCATGTAGAGAGGCCTTCCGCTCGAGCGCCAGAATGAACGAACGCTCGAGCGTAATTTTCACCTATCCATTACTTTTGCTGGCCTTAAGGGTCCGCTTGAGCGGGGGAGTCCACGCTCGAGCGGGGACCCTGTTTTCTGAAATTTTGTTAATGCATTCTGTGTTTTGTTTTCTGTTCTCTTTCACTTCTAAGTACTCTTAGGCATGCATTGAGCATTGTAATTGAGTTAAAGAAATAAGAATAAAGCCTAAAGAGGAAAATGTAAATTTGGGAACGGATTGAATGGTTGTTGACCCTTTTGTGTTCATGGACTGTGTAGGGTCGAGCTCCAGGGCAAACCAACCAACCGATCACTGTGAGTAATATCGATATTTGAAACTTATCAGTTGTCCAATTGCTTATTTCCTTATAAGCCTTGTGAGTTTGTCAGTTTGAATTATGGACAAATGTTTGATACGAATGAACAAATGGGCCGAAGGCCGTTTTGACAAGAATGAATGGGCCAAAGGCCGTTTTGACACGAACAAATGGGCCGAAGGCCGTTTTGACAAGAATGAACGGGCCAAAGGCCGTTTTGACATGAACAAATGGGCCGAAGGCCGTTTTGACAAAAATGAATAGGCCAAAGGCTGTTTTGACATGAATGAATGGGCCAAAGGCTATTTTGACATAAGTGAATGGGCCGAAGGCCGTTTTGACATGGATGGATGGGCCAGAGGCCGTTTTGACATAAATGAGTGGGCTAGAGGCTGTTTTGATAGGAATGATGAATAAATGTTAAATAAAAATGTGAATTGGGCCCAAAGCCGTTCAGAGTATGTTGTTCTACATATCGTTTGTGTTTTCTTATTTGATATTATTCACTGGGCTATCGCTCACGTTCATTCATGTGTTTGTAGGTGAGCCAAGAGAGGTCCAGACCCAACCCCAGTGAAGTCTGTGTGGAACAACCGAATTTTGGAGAGTCAGCCCATGTGTCTCACGCATGAGACTCGCCTTCGCCTTTTGTCATTTTGTTTTATGTTGTTATTTTGGTGAAGCCTTTGTATATGTTATATGTAGTTTTCATGGGTTGACTTAGTTTTTGAATGATCCTGTTTGTACGGAACTTATGCTACTGTATTTCTATTGTGATTTATTAATGTATATGTGTTTGGCTGCTTGGATGTGCCATGTAAGCACAACTCTATGGACAAAGTTTTTGAACTGCTTCCGTTTGGCCCCTATCAACTCTGTTAAAATACTTTTGTCTTGGTTCGAGGCTATAGGTAATCTCATGATTACTGGCCGGTTATGTCCTTAACCCATGGGGGCGGGTTTGGGTCATGACACATCGCATTACGCCAAGATGTTCTACGGGGGATACACCATTAGCCTTGTGTTTTGGCAATGAAGCTATCATCCCCCTAGAGATTGGCCTGTCGGCCTTTTAATCAAGGGCTTTTGATACAGGCTAGAATGCTATGATGTTAGCCTTGGATATAGATTTACTTGAAGAACGCCGAGAATGGGCCCTTGTGACTATGGCGCGATATCAGCTGCAACTTACTAAGTCGTACAATCAATGAGTACATCTACGCCGGTACACTCTCAAAGAACTGGTCCTTAAAAATGTCCTCCCTGCTGAAAAGAATCCTGCGAATGGTAAACTCGGCCTCAATTAGGATGGCCCAAATTAGATTGATTCCATCGCCGGGGTAGGGCCATATCGACTCTTAGACATGAACGACAGGAAGTTACCTTGACCCTAGAATTCAACTCATCTTAACATTTTTTATTATCAGTATTGACGGTTATATTATTTTCTCCAACTCTCACATTAATGTTTGTTGGATTTTGTGTATATCACTACCTTGTATCTGTACAGTTAATCAATGATACAAGATGTTGTGTTACTTGTTTACTTATGATTGTTTTACTTTTATTCAACTTCTGAATTAGGAAGAAGCGCTCTTCATGCTCGGCATGAAGTGCCATCACTTAAGCCTCTGAATTCGGAGTACTCTTTGTGTTCGGCATAAAATGCCATCATTTAAGCCTCCGAATTCGGAACGCTCTTCGTACTCGGCACGAAGCGCCATCACCTAAGCCTCTGAATCCGAAGTGCTATTTGTGATTAGCACAAAGCTTTATCACTTAAGCCTTCAAATTCGGAGCGCCCTTTGTGCTTGGCATGTATTGTCAATGTTTAAGCCTCCGAATTTGGAGCATCATGTAAGACATCATTTTTTAGTGAAATTTGGAAACATAATTAGCTTGATAAATGCAAGCATACGAAATTGATTTTTTTATTAAGAAAACATCATGACAAATTCAAATTACATTACAGGTATATTTATCCTAAGGCCGATTGGCGTCCTAGTTACAGGAGTTGAACCCAAAAATCAAACTGGGGTTTATTACGCTGATTAGCTCTGCTCAGGGTTTGCAGCATCTTGTTCATCATTCATTTTTTTCGGCATTACATAGGCTTCAAACGGCATTACATAGCTCTGGTATAGCGGCAAAGCAGAATCCACACCCGCCGCTTGAACCCTCAATTTTCGCACCGGTAGACGTCATTGACCAACTGCTCCCTTGTCTTCTTAATGTCAACCTTCCTTCCCTTGAAGAAACCTTTGTTGTAGGCTCAGCTCTCTATCACTTCCCTGACAAATATGTTAGTCGTATCTCAATCAGCTATTGCCCGATCAATAAGGCTTTGGGTTACTCTGTCTTTTGACATAGTTGAATCCACTTCCCCCGCCGCCTTGAGCTCAGCCACTCTAGTCTTCCAAGCCTTGTTCTCTACTAGCTCTTGAGCTTCCTCAAGTCGGCGCTCTGAGTTTTGGATCAGAGCCCTTCTTTATGATCAATTTACAAGTCTAATCCTAATTTACAAGTCCAAAAAAATAAATAAAAAATAAAAAATCTCCATCATATCCCCTAGAGAGAGAAAGTGCGGAGGAGAGAGATTGAGAAACTTTCCCAAATTCTATCATGTTCTTGAATCTGTCTCCCAAAATTTCAACAAAGAAAACAAATTCCAAAACTAAACAACATCATCTCTGTTCCTCCTAAACAGTGCAAAGTATCCTAATACGGCACAAATGGCGGCGACAACATTCCCTTCCTTGATCAAGATCTTGACCACAAACACAACAATCTCAGCCGTCAATTTCTTGCCTTCAACCACCAGAGCGGTCCGTTGCTTCCCACAGAAGGCCAGCAGCACCAGCACCGTTATCCACGACACCATGGTGGCCGGAACCGCCACGGCGAGGGCGGCCGCCATGGAGAGGAGGCCGAACAGAGCACCCAGCGCCACCGAAGCGTAGAGAGCAGAAGATGAGGAAGTGGTTGTTTCGTACCATGAGAGTATGGATTTAAGGATGTTCCATGAGGATGTTAAGAGAACAGTGTAGACCACGATGAATAGACATGCCCATGTTCTTCTTTTACTCATCAATCTTATTATCAACATCGATGAGGACGAGGATGAGGATGAGGATGAGGATGTTGATGTTGTTGGAGATGTTGATTGTTCTTCTTCTTCTTCTTCTTCTTCTTCAGCCATGGATGGTTTTGTAGTTGTGGATTGATTTTGTAGACTCTTTTCACTCTTTCTTCCTGTGGTTTTGTTTGGTGTGCTTGTTTTTGTATTTATTTTTTATTTTATTATTTTTGTTTTTTTTTTAGGTTGAGGACTTTTGGGGCAATTCGTTTTGTGTTGGTGAACTGCAGCAGATATTACTTAGATGGATGGAGGACACGCGCTTGTTTTTGATTTCATGTCTTTTTGGAATATTTCATTTTTTGGAAAAAATCTACTGTAGAAAAAGTTTGCTTTTGCCTTAAAAAATTAAATAAAAAAGATTTCAAACTATGAAAAAATAATATAGAAACTTACTCTTTTGGATTTACTTTCTAAATTTAACGATGTATAATTAAGAAAGATATTTTAGATATTTAATGGGATTATTTATACACAAACCTCTTAAATTATTAAGTATTGACCTCTTAAATTATTAAGCCTCCGTTTGGGAAGTGGGTTGGCTTTTTAGCTTTTTGATTTTTTTGGCTATTTTAGCCTGGGCTTAAAAGCTTGGTTTGGGAAGGGTTTTTTGGCTTTTTGGCTTTTTTGAGTTTTTTTGTGAGAGAAGAATGTAATGATTATGGGTTGGATGTGATGATTTGTTTGTTATGGCTAAAATAACCTATTTTGTTTTTTGTGGCTAAAATAGCCAAAAAAGCCTGCAAACCTACTTGCCAAACACAGGCTAAAAGTATCAATTTGTCTTTTAAATTATAAAAAAAGGTACAAAATGGACTCTTTAAATTATTAAAGTGTTTTACTTTGATCCCTTTTGTTAACGATTTAAATTGCATATTTTTATAATTTAAAAACGTTTGTACAATTTTATAATTTAAAAAATAAAGTGATATTTTTTAATAATTTAGAAATCTTAATGTAAGGCCTCGTTTGGCATAACTTATATAATTCATCTTTTTATCTTTTTTCTATCACATCACTTCTCTATTTTTCTGCACATCTTTTCGTAAAAAGATAAAAAATACCCTTTTTTAGGACATCTCAAATATTTAATGTGCTATCACATCATTGGAGGGTTTGAATGACTTCTTAAACACAATAAATTTTTTTTTTAAATTTCTAAAAAGGTCAAATAAATAAATAAATCTCAAACATCTATTTATAAAGTGTAGTAAGAGGGTTATTGGCTAAATAACTCGCCAACGATTCATTTGAAATGTGGGTTGACTGTTTGATTTTTTAATTATTTTAATTTAAGATTAAAAAGTTTAATTTAGGATGGAATTTTTTAGTTTTTTTATTTTTGTAAGGGAAAAATGAAATGATTATGATTTAAATGTGACATTTTGTCTTATTGGACTAAAAAATTTATTTTGTCTTTTTGCAACTATTTTAGCCAAAAAAACTGCTTTTAACTTATGTCAAACGACGACTAAGGGCTCATTTGGGAACACATTTTTTTAGTAACTTTTTGATTTTTTTTGGTTAAAATATGATGAAAAAAATTAATATGTTTGGGATGACTTTTTAATTTTTACAAAAAGATGTGAAAAAAGTAAAGAGGAAATAAAAATTTTGACTTTTTAATATATGATATTAATTTTTTAATAACTTTTTAATTTTCAAAAAGTAATGTTACTAAAGTAGACCTAAGTCTACTTGATTCACTTATAATTTACAAAGTTTGAGATTATAGTTTATACTCATAAAATTGGGTTGGCAAAAATTTTGAGCTCAATTATACTTGGAAAGATGAGTTCGAGGCTTTTTTGGAAAGATGAGTTTGAGGCTTTTTTTTTTTTTTTTGTTAAAATAGTCATAAAAAATAAAATAAGTTTTTTAGTTTAATAAAATAAAACATCACATCTAATTCATAATCATTATATTATTTATCTCACAAAAAAGTTAAAAAAATCAAAAGCTCTTTCCAAACTAAACTTTTTAACTCTGAGCTAAAATAGTAAAAAAAAAAATCAAAAAGTCAAAAAGTCCATCCACTTTCCAAATGAAGCCATAATGAGTAGGCTAGCCTGGTTCGGCCAGCTCACAATTTATATTCTAATGTATATATGTATATCTGTGCGTGTGTGTGTTTTATATTATTTATTCAACAATGATTTAGACTATTAAAAAGTATACCACTAATAGCACTAATACATTGAAAATGATAAAAAAAAAAAAGAAAAAAAAAAGAAAAAAGGTATAGAAAGTGGGCGGGGTCCACTGTCACATCATTAGCGGTCCTTCTAGTGCTCCATTTTTAGTGCTCCCAAGCATTTTTCTTATTTATTTTTATTTTTATAATATGTAAATAATATGTTCTCAAAAAAAAATAGTTAGGTAAATAATTAGTTATAAATTTTAAATTAGTAGTCTTGAATAAATTAAAGAGCCACCTGAATGATTAAATTAATTATAAATTTTTATTTTAAAATATGAAAACTAATATTTATATTAAATAATATTTGGGCCATGTGGATGGGTTTAAAATTTTTTATTTTGTTTTTGAGCATGTTTGGAAATAAAGTATAAGCTGAATTTGCTAAATGACTTCATTATGTAACATAAACACGGCCCAAAGCCACCAAAGCCCGGTCCATATTCATTCCTATGATGAACATCTTTTAAAATGACTAACCAAACTATTATTTTAACCGATCATTTTTCTTATACATATTTTAATAATAGTCTCTACTTTAGATAATGGTCTCTCTCATGTCACCTTACTATCCTCTCCACAAGCAAATATAATATTAGAGATCCACGCATTTAATTTATAAATTCACCCAGAATGATATGATAAGAGAATTGGACTCTCAAATACTAAGTGTATAAAAATTAAAAGTTAATACGGATGGAGGATAAGAGCCCTAGAATGATAAGGGGACTCAGCCTGGATAAGGATAAAACTCTTAGGGAGTTTATCTCTATCTGTTAAAGAGTCCTGGATAAGTATTAAGCTAAAGTCCATTGAAGCTAGGCTTCTGTTAGAACAAGGAATGAGTTAGTTATAAAAGAAAGGCACCATCATGGGTCGAATGTACGCAATTTTATATTCAGAACAGTGAGTTAAGAACTGTTGATTATCTTTGAGAGATATACTGACTTGATCGTCGAAGTGCCCCCGGGTGGACGAACCACCACTGAAATCTTCTTTTTCTGTTACAGGTCTGCCAGGTATTATCTATTCTGCCAGTGCTCTCCAGCTGATTACTGAGTTGGCAGTGTGATCAGAAAATCACTCACATAATTTGGCACCGTCTGTGGGAAAGAAAGGAGAATAGATAGCCAACGATGGACAAAAGGAAAAGATTGGGGACGACACTCCTGCTGGGAGTGGGAGGCCTATTGACCTTGATAACGAAGGAGACGAGTGCAACATAGAAACTCGTGACCAGAATCACGGAGTGAAAAGACGTCGACCAGACTGGCGACGAACCAAAGAAACTAGATCGAAGTGGATACTATAGCGAGATCGACCTCCAGGTATGGAAGGACAGATGCCTGCGGAGGGACGAAGAGGTAAAAGAGATGGCAAACAAATTGGCGGACCTACAATCGGTCGTCAATTTTATGATGCAAAACAACGTCATGCAGCCACCATTCCCGCTGCAGGACACGCCGATTCCAACAGCCAATGCCTCGAAGGGAGGGCAGAAAACAATCCCCGTAGCACCTCAGCACACCAGGAGCGAAAGACACTCTCATCGATCTTCCAAGGAGGTCGGACGAGGAGAGTCAAGAAGGGAAGAGTCACAAAGGACACATCGAACTAAAGAAGCAGACCCCAAAGAACATCGGCATGTTCAAAGGCAGGAGCTGTGCTTCGACACAACTCATGGAGAAAGGTCGAAAAGGGCCCACAACGAAGCTGAGAGCAGTATGCCGAAAAGACTGAAGTCCAGGGATAGCCGAGCTCCTGGGCGGAGCAAGGAAGACCTGAGAGATTACCTCAAAAGGAAACAGCATAATGCCGATGCCGAAGTAACTTCACCTGTTAAGCTGAGAACACCATTCTCGGTAGAATTGGACAAATTTGAGGTGCCGAAGAGATTCAGTATGCCGAGATTCCAAATATACGATGGTAAGTCTGATCCAAACTTCCACGTTGGATTATACTTGAACTCAATGGCATTGTACAGTGGGAACGAGTCATTGCTCTGCAAAGTGTTTCCCTCATCCTTTGGGGAGATTGCATCAGATTGGTTCCACAAACTACCAAAGGGAAGGGTGAAGATTTGGAAGGCCTGGCTGAGATATTTGTGGCCAGGTTCATGACAAACAAGCTGCAGCCATTAAGGGTGAGCGCATTAATGGTTCTGAAGATTAGTAAGGATGAAGGCCTTAGGGCCTATGCAAAAAGATACTATAAGGTATTCAACCGAATACCAGAGTGTAATCAAGAGATGGCAGTCGTATCTTTCAAAAACGGCCTAAAAGACGACTGTCCACTATGAAAGTCTTTGGCAAAGACATTGCCAAAAAGCATAGAAGAGCTTATAGCGAGAATCGAGAAGTATGCCAGAGCCGAAGAAGATACGTCGAGAAATATGAAGACAAAGCAAGAGAAAGGAAACGGCTCGCCGAAGCGAGGCTGAGGTAACAATGGATTGAGCAAGCAAGAGACAGAATTGAGGGCTATACAAGCAGTGACAACTGTGTTCCGCATCCCAATTCACAAAGTCCTGGATCAAATTCGGAGTCAACCCTATTTCAGAACACCAGCAAGGGCACTAGGAGAATTTATAGGAAGAAACCTTGGCAAGCATTGTGCTTACCACAATGAAGACGGGCATATGACTCAAGGCTGCAGAGCCCTGAAAGCACACTTGGAAGATCTGGTGAGGCAAGGCCATCTGAGAGACCTTGTCGATGAGGCCAGAACGAGGGAAGAACAGGCAAGATTGCTTCAAGCACTAGCAGCTCCGCCTCTCCCAGCACAGCAACCTCAGGCAGGAGGACCTCGGGTAATTAATGTAATTCACTCGAAGGTCAACGAGAACGAAATCAGGGGGAGACCCAGAAGGTGAAGCACTTGCAGCATGTCTACTAAGTCGGGGAGAAGAGACATTGGGCAGAAGAGTGCCAAGGACTTGCAGTGTCCTTTTCTGAAACCGACCTTGAGATGGTACAACATCTGCATAATGATGCTTTGGTAGTATCCCTCCAGGTTGGGGAATGCCAAGTAAAGCGTATCCTGATTGACCAAGGCAGCTCTTGTGACATCATGTACGTCCGATGTTACAAGGAGCTCGGCCTTCACCCAGACGATATGGAGCAATCCAACAGCCCAATGGTCGGGTTCAATGGAACACCGACATGGCCACTGGGAACAACCAGCTTGGAGGTGCAGGCAGGCACCAAGAAGATAACAACAGAGTTCACCGTAATTGACGCACCCTCTCCTTACAACATCATTTTGGGAAGGCCATGGTTGCATGCAATAGGGGCTGTTCCCTCAACATTGCATCAACTATTGTGGTTCCCAACAGAGCATGGGAATAAGGAGGTCAGAGGAGATCAGCTGCAGGCAAAGAATTGCTCCATGGCAGCAATGAAATCCACCTGTAGCATTCGAGAACCAGAGAAGGCAGAGATCGAAGACGAGGACGTGGAGGTCCTAGATGATGTCGACAAGGAGCCAGCCGAGAAAAGTGAAGAAGCACTGAAGAAAATCCTCGTCTAAGAGGGGGATGAAGAACGCTTCTTTCTTCTCCGCTCGGGTTTAGTCGAAGAAGAGGAAAAGGAGCTGGAAGCTTTTTTGAGAGCAAATATTGAGGTATTCGCATGGACGCCCTACGAAATGCCTGGGATTGACATCGAGGTCACTTGCCATAAACTGAACGTTGACAGGTCGTCCAAACCTGTGATCCAACGAGCAATAAGACCGACATTGATGCACGTCAAAGTTGTAGAAGAGGAAGTAGATAGACTACTGGAAGCCGGGGCCATTCGTGAGGTAAATTACCCGACATGGCTATCAAACACAATAGTGGTGGAAAAGAAGAACTGTAAATGGAGGGTCTGCGTGCACTTTACCAACCTAAACAAGGCCTGTCCCAAAGACCGCTTCCCTCTACCCAAGATCGACCAGCTAGTGGATGTCACTTCAGGGCATGGAAGGATGAGTTTCCTGGATGTCTACATGGGGTATCACCAGATAGCCATGTACCCCGCGGATAAAGAGAAAACTGCGTTTATCACTCTAAAAGGGTTGTACTGCTACAAGGTGATGTCTTTTGGGTTGAAAAACGTAGGAGCAACTTACCAAAGGTTGGTAACCAAGATGTTCAGACACTTGATTGGCCGAACGGTGGAAGTTTACATCGACGATATGGTTGTGAAGACCAAGGAACCTGAAAGTCATCTGGCTGACCTCAAAGCAGTCTTTGAAATCCTTAAATCATATCGGCTCCGACTCAATGCATCTAAATGCGCATTTGGAGTTGGATTTGGTAAATTCTTGGGATACCTTGTGACCAGAAGGGGCATTGAGGCCAGCCCAGATCAGATCAAGGCCATTCTGGACTTAAAGAGCCCGAGGTTGGCAAAACAGGTACAAATGTTAACGGGAAGGGCCGTAGCCCTAAACAGGTTCATCAGCAGAAACTCAGACAGGTGCAAACCTTTCTTCAACTTAGTGAAGAAAGCCACGGACTTCCTATGGACCGAGGAGTGCGAAGCCGCTTTGGCCGACCTGAAGAAGTATCTGACCACTGCCCCAGTCCTCTCAAATCCAGAACCTGGGGAGGAACTGTTCCTGTACTTAGCAGTCTCAAAACACGCAGTAAGCACAGTGGTAATCCGAGAAGAAAAATGGGAGCAAATGACTGTTTACTATGTAAGCAAAACCCTTGCCAATGTAGAAACAATGTATCTACCCTTAGAAAAATTAGCACTGGCTTTAGTAATGGCTTTAAAGAAGCTGAACCATTACTTCTAGGCCCATAAAATTGTGGTACTAACTGAACACCCTTTGAAGTCCTTGCTGCAACAAGGAGACCTGACAGGAAGAATAACCAGATAGGCGGTGGCCTTGGGACAGTATGATTTGAAGTACAGACCCAGAACAACAATCAAAGGCCAAGTTTTGGCCGACTTCGTAGCCGAATTCACACCAGAAGCCATCGTACATCAGGCCTCGTTGAGCCGAGGTGAACGATATCCAAACAAGCAAAGAGAAGCCTAGCCGAATACAACAGAACAAAGGAAGAAGGAAAAACTCAGACCCTGCAGCATTTACATCGGCGACTCCTTCCGACTGTTTGTTGATGGGAGTTCAAATCGACAGGGAGCGGGGGCAGGAGTAGTACTGGTATCTCCAGATGGGCAGATACTAAAATAATCGATTCGTTTGGGGTTCAAGGCCTCAAACAATGAAGCAGAGTATGAAGCACTCATTGCAGGACTGAAACTGGCAGCAGCAGTAGAAGCAGATGAGGTAATTGTCTTTTGTGACTCACAACTTATAGTTAACCAGACAACGGGCGAGTTTGCAGCCCGAGATGAAAGAATGTCGGCCTATGCAAAGGAGGTCATCAGGTTGGCAGCCTTATTTCAGAATTGACGACTACTTCAGGTTAGCTGAGATAATAACAGTCACACCGATGCATTGGCCAACCTAGCTAGTGCAGTACAACCTGGAAAACCAAGGACAATAATGGTTGACTATTTGTCGGGCCCGAGCATCGAACCACTGACCACAGAGCACGAAGCAATGTGTGTGGACATGGGACCAAGCTAGATGGATGCAATTGTTTCATTCCTAAAAGAAGGAAAGCTGTCAGATGACCACAAAGAGGCACACAAGATCTGATTGAAGTCGGTAAGATTCAGTCTGACAGCAGAAGGACATCTCTACAGAAGATCCTTCGCTGGACCCCTTTTGAGGTGCTTTCATCCTTTACAAGTTGAAGATTTTTTATATGAAATTCATGAAGGAATTTGTGGAAGTCACGCTGGGGGCAGATCACTTGCCCATAGGGCCATTACCTAGGGGTATTGGTGGCCCTACATGTAGAAAGATGCTGAGGCCTATGTCAAGAAGTGTGAAAAGTGCCAAAGGTTTGCACCTCTGATACACCAACCAGTAGCAGACCTGAACCCAGTATCCAGTCCTTGGTCGTTTGCCCAATGGAGCATGGATCTTGTTGGACAACTCCCCCAAGCAACTAGACAAAGGAAATACCTGCTGGTAGCAACGGATTACTTCACCAAGTGGATAGAAGCTGAGCCCCTAGCCAAGATCCGAGATACGGACGTGAAGAACTTCATATGGAGGAACATCATCACCATATTTGGGATTCCAAGAGCAATAGTTGCCGACAATGGAACACAATTTGACAGTAAGCTAATCAAGAGCTTCTGTGCAAAGTTCAAAATCAAGAATTTCTTTTCTAACCCGAGTTTTCCTCAGAGCAATAGACAAGCAGAAGCATCCAACAAAGTCATCTTGGATGGGATCAAGAAGAGGTTGCAAGCAGCAAAAGGAAAGTGGGTGGATGAACTACCAAGTGTGCTCTGGGCATATCGGACTACGCTGAGAAGATCAACGGGAGAATCCCTCTTTGCCATGACTATGGCACAGAAGTTGTCATTCCACTTGAAGTCGGCATCCCTAGGATCAGAACCCAGGGAGTAGAGAACGGGACTAATGATGTACTCTTAGCCCGAGATCTGGACCTACTAGAAGAAAGAAGAGAGAGAGCTGCAATTCAGCTCGCAACCTACCAGCAGCAGCTTACCAGAGCTTATAATAAAAGAGTCAACCAAAGGGAGTTCCAAGTCGGTGACCTAATCTTGAGAAAAGTCATCGGCAACAAGAAGGATCCCAGGGAGGATAAGCTGCCCAAATTAGGAAGGACCCTACAGAATCACGTCGGTATTGGGCAACGGGGCATATCCGCTTAAAGATAGTGAGGGCAAAGAGTTTTCAAGACCCTGGAATACTTGTAATCTGAAATTTTTCTTTCATTAGATTTTTCTTGTTATTTGCCGACGTAATGAATAAAATTTTAGCAGAATTCTTCTATATTTGTGACTGATGAAGATACATAACGTTGTTTCGGAATACATGCATAATGAGACCCCAAGTGGAACTTAGGTTCACATTACGGGGCTGAGAGAATAAATGATGTTTAACACTTGTTGAAACTTGAGAAAAGTTTACAAGTTGATGTTAAACCGAGATAATGTTTAACACTTGTTGAAACTTGAGAAAAGTTTACAATTTGATGCTAAACCGAGATAATGTTTAACACTTGTTAAAACTTGAGAAAAGTTTACAAGTTGATGCTAAACCAAGATAATGTTTAACACTTGTTGAAACTTGAGAAAAGTTTACAAGTTGATGTTAAACCGAGATAATGTTTAACACTTGTTGAAACTTGAGAAAAGTTTACAAGTTAAAACCGAGATAATGTTAAACACTTGTTGAAATTTGAGAAAAATTTACAAGTTAAAACCAAGGAGTATTAAGCTAAGTACTTATGTACTGGCCGATGTAAAGTAAAGTGTTTCACCCAGAGAAGGTTGCACAAGACTATGGCGCATCTTGAAGACACAAAATTATTCTAAGTATGAAAGTCATACAAGAAGCAATAAAGGGAAGACAAACATGCAAACATTCAAGGAAGAAGGAAGTTGTATTCATTAAACGACACGTTGGTCACATGAAGAGCTTACATCGTCTCAAAAACAAAGAAGTACAAAGCATAAAAAACAAAGGAAAAAAACATCAAAACTAAGATTCCTCAGCATCATTAGCAGGCTGAGTCTAGATCTCGGAAGACTGCTGAGAGGACATGTCGGCCATCTTCTCGGCTGCAAGTTCAGCATCAATCTCTTGAAGGGTCTGATCAAGGCTCTTGTCGGCAAGAGGCACGTCCAAAGACGCCTGCTCAGGAGTAGCTTCCTTAGGGACCTCCTCAACCTTCTCATCTTGAGTCAAGTCTAGGACTTGCTCATTCTGAGTAGGGGACTTGGCCCCAGCAGTTTCTTTGGACTTCCTCACCAAAACCTCCTCCTCAGACTCAGAATCGTCGTCGGATTTGGTTGGAGTTGGAGGGAATGGAAGAGGAAGGAGATCGAAATTCCTGAGGGGGGAGTCCTTAGGGACTTCAAGCTTTTTAATCAAGGTCATCCAACCAAGGGTAAAATCCTTGTTGCATGCCTGCTTCACTGGCTTTTCGTAGTCTGCCGTCACATCGGCCACCCCCTCGTTATAGCCCCTCTCATCTGTAGCCTTGACTTCAACCTCTTTTGTGGCCAGGGCTTCTTGAAGTTCCTTCTGGGCCTGGGTCATCTTCTCTTCGGCCTCTCTCTTTTCAGACTCAAGGACCTTCTTAATGGCCTCGGCTGATTCTGCTTTCTCTTCAATAACATTTTGGGCCTTAATGGCAGCCTCGGCTTGATCCTCCAAGGTCTTCATCTTGGATTGCAAGCTTTTATTGGCCTTTTGTAAACTAGCAACTTCTCTCTTCTTGTCGGCCAGCTCCTGCCGATTCTCAAAGGCTTGCACTAAGAAGGAGTGAGCATGCTGAATGGCCTGAAAGTGAAACAGAAGTTGTTAGAAAATATTACAAGTATGGAATAAAGAGAAAGAAAGAAAAATTACAAAGTAAAGAAACTTACCTGAACAGAGTGCTGAAGCATCAGAGCATAATTCTCATATTGGCTCATCTCGGCGTTTCAGTTAAGATCGTCGGGAAGGAGCAGAGTGGTGCTAAGGGCGACGCCGACGTTAATGTCATCGGCACTATCGCTAGCCATAACTGGCTTATCTTCCAAAGTGATTTTTGGGGCCCAGGGGGCATCATGTTTTTTGGACCCCGAGGTGGTTACGGAAGATGACCTCGGCTTCTTTGATTTTGGGGATTCGTATGGTGAGGCCTCAAAACGCCTCTTCCCAGCGGCAGATTGAGACTTGTCGCTCTCAGCCAATTTTGAAATCGGCAAAGTATTCTCAGTCTCAACCTTTCGCCTTTGGTTGAGCCTTCTTTACTCTTTTTTGCTTTGGTGGAGGCTAGGTTTGCGTTGGTTGAACGTCAACGTCAGAAGGGATGATGGCTAAGAGGTCTTTTGCGACAGCTTTCTAGCGGCCCATCTCGGAAGAAAAAATAGTTCGTCGCCGACGTTGTCGCTGAGATGGTGGGATCAGGTATGGAGCCGAGGTCGACGGCTGCTCAGCTGGATCAGAGGTTGGCCCTTGGTCTGTCTGAGATGTGGACGCAACTTGTGGAGTTGTGGCAGAAGGAGGAGAAAAGCTTTTCTTTTTCTTTTTGGGACGTCGGGAAGAGCCGACTTATAAGTGGGGATGAAGTTGAGAAGCAGAGGGACCTTCCACTTGTGGACTAGCAAATTTAGTAATCTCTTCAAGTCTTTGCTGGGAAAGAAAGACTGACGGAAGCCCTTTGGTGGCTGAGGGAGAACTGCAAAAAAGAAAAAAGCGTAGACATTAGAGTAGAATGTCAAAAACTTTATGTAAGAAAGCAAGAAGATTTGTGAAGGGTGGCCCTTACCAGCTCCTTCCCCGAAAATTGTTCGACTTAGGGGATAAAGATTGAGGTCATCGTTTGGCTGAAACTCTTAGTTACCCAAAATGATGAAGTAATCATCCCCCGCTCCCTTGTTGGAGTCAGGGAGGTCGGCAACAATTTTGTATTCCGTGGCCCTCGGCTTGAGGTAATAGATGTGACCTTTTTCTGATTTCAGGCGACACATTTGGCTAAGGCTATGGTACCATTAATAACTCAGTAAGAATTAATGGCAAGCTGCATTGGGTTCAACCTATAGAAATGACGGACTTCACGAAAAAAAGGGTCAAGTGGAAACCTAAGTCCATACTCAATAAACGCTACTACTGGGAAAGGCATGAGGTTTACATCGGGCATAATAGAGTCATCCTCCCCAGCCAACCTCAGATGAACGTCGGTCGGGATTTCGAACTCTTGCCTAAAGTGCTCTAATTTGGCCGAGGTGTCTACCCTATGCTTCCACATACCCATGATATCGGCTTAAACTGAAGGGGTTGGATTTTCAGAAGGGGTGTTTCTAAACGGTTTTATTTGACCTTGGCTACAGCTAGAAGATACACAAAATCTGTGGGGAATCGTTTCAATTTTCCCTAACAATTGTTTTGAGTTCTACAAACAAATCCTAAACCTAGATCAATGGAAACGAATATTGAAGGCACGAATCTGGAAAACAGAAAAGCAAAAACGCGCTTCAGAATCAAGAACAAAGATGGACTATCAAGAACATTGTAAATACGAAGGGTAACAGGCCAAGAATAGTGGCAGAAATTAACAGGAGTATGAACAGTGAATATTCAAGAAGATGATTTGGGTAAAAACAGAATCATGAAGTGACTAAGTTCAAATATATGGTGGGATACAAAATGCAAGATGAAATATCAGAAATATGAACAAAATTGCAAAGACAGCAAGTAAAACAGTAAAAGTTCAGTAAGGTAACAAGAAACTGAAACCGGGAGGAATAGTAGCTTACCAGAAAGTGGAAGCTGGAATGCGGATTGCCGAAATCTGACAACGGTTGTAAAGGCGGAGGATCGGTGAAAATCTCGCCGGAAGTTGTAAACGGAGCAAGTTGCAAAGCTAAGAAAGATTGAACAATAGAGGGTTTGAGAAAGCTAAGAGCTGGAGAGAGAAAAAGCTAAAGGATTGAACAAAAAGTAAAGCGATGAAGAGAGGAAGAAAGTTTTTGTTGAAACTTGAAACGGCGGCAAAACAGAATTAATATGCCTAAAACAGCGTGTGCGTCAGACGGCGCACGCATACGCAAGACGATTTAGAAGCACGTGCCAAGTACGATCCAGTAAGAGAAGGACACGTGGCCGAAACGGTTGAATTATGATGCATGACAGCTCGTACGCGTGAAGGAGATCTTGGAAACTTTTAAACCTTAAGGAGACATGTCAGCCTATAAATGATGATATCAGCTGAAGCTGATGTACTGGCAGGAAGTATCGATATAGGTTCCATCACTTCAAAATGCTGAGGTAATAGAACCTAGGGGGCAGTTGTGGGGATATATTTTTTGAATGCCAACACGTGGCCAAGGTGACACCGACGTGTCAGCCGAGGTGCCACGTGTCCAGATTACAACACCGATGTGATCTCGGCAAGGCCGAGGTTATCTCTGAAGATATCGAAATCCGAGATAAGCGGCTGGAGGACAAGAGTCCTAGAATGATAAGGGGACTCAGTCTGGATAAGGATAAAGCTCTTAGGGAGTTTATCTCTATCTGTTAAAGAGTCCTGGATAAGTATTAAGCTAAAGTCCACTGAAGCTAGGCTTCTGTTAGAACAAAGAATGAGTTAGTTATAAAAGGAAGGCACCCCCATGGGTCGAAGGTACGCAATTTTATATTCAGAACAGTGAGTTAAGAACTGTTGATTATCTTTGAGAGATATACTGACTTGATCATCGGAGTGCCCCCCGGTGGACAAACCACCACCGGAATTTTCTTTTTCTATTACAGGTCTGCCAGGTGTCATCTATTCTACCAGTGCTCTCCAGTTGATTACTGAGTTAGCAGTGTGATCAGAAAATCACTCACACATCTATCATGACATATTATTGTGAGTGAAGTGTAATAAGATTTTTTTGAGTCTCAAACATATTCTAATCCACCTTCAACTTACCTTATCAAAAAGTCCATAGCCCATGGGTCAACGAGAGCTTTAGCTCGAACTAATGCCCTAGCCCAGAATCGAGTTGGGCTTGGGTCAATAATAAGGCCCCAAGGCCTAACCCATAAGCCCATGACAAAGGCCCATATTAAGTTCATATATATTGTTTTTTTCTCTTCTTTTTTTCTTTAAATTTTATTTAATAAAGCACTAGTATTAAAATTGATAAATTAAGTAACACACCGATTATGAAACTAGTAATTATATTTTCACAAAATTAAAGATGCATACCATTTAATAATATAATTATAATGAATGTAATTAATTCAATAAATAAAGTAAAGTTTCTTTTATTAGTTTTCATGATTCAATTTTCAATTCTATTATCATAATCCATTTCAAATTTTTTGTATTTTTTAATTATTTTGACTGTAATAAGAAAAGCCCACCGAAAAGCCCATGTTAGGCCCATGTGGACCAGGCCAGCTCGAAGTTTATAATTCCATATTTTAGCCCATGGGTAGGACTTTGGGCGTTAGAAAATTGCATGGCCAACTCGAGCTTGACCTGCTGATTGGTTAAAGTCTATGAACTTGACCCAGGCCTTAAATTTTCAGTCTAACTCAACCCAGTCCATTATCAAGAGTTATCTTTATGGGAGCCAAAAAGAGATACACCAAAAACGGTAACCAGAGCATCTATGCCCACCTAAGATAGACCGAATGAAGCCAAAGCCCACTAGACTGAAAGCCATTGCCGAACAGAGGATGCCATGCAAACATTGATGAGTCAGATGCAACATAGTGAACAACGTCTCGAAGACAAGGCAGTAGAGAACAAGTGCCTACGTTAGGAGTTGGCAAAGTCCCAACAATTGCCACCTCCTCTTAAGCGCGATCTGTCACCAAGAGTGCAGATGAGGCGATAACGTCAGCCTCAGGGACACGATAGCAGTACACCAGATTCCTCTTGGAAAAAACCCAGAAAGGAAGGCCGAGTAGATGCATCTAGCTCATCAAATCGTGGATATAGTGATCCCGGTTTTCCCTTTCTTTAGTTATTGCATTCCGGACTCGGTTCCGTGGAGTTGGTTGTTGTGTATGCCGAGTTGTCATCCTTTAATTCCATATATTTGAGTTTTAGGATGTGTTGGGCAGGGCTGTTATAGATTGGTTGAGTTTGAGTTTCAAACCTTGTTGTCTAGTTTTCAGGTGATCCGCTCGAGCGGGTCTTCTTGCGCTCGAGCGGGGTTTACATACTCTCAGCATTTCGTGCCTCTGCAAAACTTCTGCATGTGTGTTTTTCACGCTCGAGCGGATTTTCTTACGCTCGAGCGGGTATCTTGGCGCTCGAGCGGGTAGTTCATTGTCGGTGAAAGTACTGGAAGGGGGAAATCTACGCTCGAGTGGCTTTCCCTTTGCCCTCGAGTGGGTGTGTTTTACAGTTGTGTCTTG
The DNA here is from genome assembly GCF_055761805.1 of Camellia sinensis. Taxonomy (NCBI): domain Eukaryota; kingdom Viridiplantae; phylum Streptophyta; class Magnoliopsida; order Ericales; family Theaceae; genus Camellia; species Camellia sinensis. The sequence goes on along the minus strand of NC_138967.1, from coordinate 103,968,296 downwards.
GCGCTCGAGCGGGTCTAGTTTTTGTTCTTGACGCTCGAGCGTCCTATTCTCCGCTCGAGCGGGTCATACGTATATCAGATATCAACTGGGTCTTTTTAGATCACTTTTCAACTTCCACTCTCTCTCTTACTTTTCCAAAAACCCATTTTTGAGAGCCTCTCTCTCTACATTTCACCTTCTCTCTAGGGATTGATCTATCTTGAGTGATCTACTCCCTTAGTGTCTTTACAAAAAGTGTAGAGCTTGGTTTGGGCTTCTTTTTTATCCAAATTTTTCTTGGTTTGGAGCACTTCAAGATTTCTCCATCATCTTCATTGAGTTTCATCTCTTGAGGTAGGGATTCCTACTCATTCTTATGTGCTTTAACATAGATGTTGAGCTTTTTGTATAAATGGTTTGATTTGGGTAATTTTGGGTGTTAGGGTTTCGAAGGTATGAAAAAGGGGTTTTATTATCTTGACTCATAAATATGTAATTTGGGTCTTAAACGAGGGTATTGTTGTTGGTTGTTGATATTTGTGCCTTTGGGCCAAAGTTGAGAAAGAGGGAAGAAAACCCAAATTTTGTTATAAATTAATGTATACAATTAATTTGGGAATGTTATGGAAATACGAAATTGACTCATTATGAGATAGAATGGTGAAGTTGGAATTATTAATCACTCACCTTGGGAATTATTGATAATTTATCTGTTAGATGAAATTATTATCTGTTTAGAAATAATTGCTTTGGGCGACCGGTGGAGGGTAGTTTTGATTGTTGTAGACAATGCATGATGATTAGGAAAACTAAAACTAATCGATTGAGTATGCCATCGAATATGGCGGTTGATATAATACATGAATTTTATATATTGATTTGATTATGTATATGATATGTGTTTATATACATTGTGTTGTGTAGGAGGGAGATAGGGGATGTACTCTACGGTTTAGGGGAAGATAGGGGATGGACCTCTAAACCGGATATTGTTTGGGAGGAGATAGGGGATGGACTCCATTGATACAGCACTAAAATGTGTATCATTTGTGAAGTATGGAAGTGTTTTTGTTTGACATTGATACAACACTAAAATGTGTATCATTTGTGAAGTATGGAAGTGTTGTTACGTGTTATTGATACAGTACCAAAATGTGTATCTGTTATGAAGTGTGAAATGTTTAATATGAGTTATTATCTCATCTGAAATAGAAATGCTGTTGATATGAACCAAATTGTTTGGCCAGGTTCGGAGCCATAGTTATGAATTGAGAATTGGGTAAGAAATGGAAAATGGAATGAAACATGGTCACTTTTGTCACGTAATTGAAACGGATTATGAATTGACTCGTGTGAGTTAAACATTTAACAATTGCCAATGTTTTAGTTATTGCTCATGTTATATTTAGCATATCTCTACTAGGCGTTGGCTCACCCTTTATGGGACATCATTTTTAGGTACCGGTAGCATGCCACCTCCAAGGACATAGCTTGAGAAGCTTAGTGGCTAGGACATCTTTTGTGATTACATTTATGTATTACATATCAAGCCAAGGGCTTATTTTGTGTTTCGAGTTAGTATTCTTTCTTGTAACCAAGTGTTGACTTGGAAAGTTGTAAGCCCATAGGGAATTTACTTTTGTTGTCAACATGTAATACATTTTGTAATGAATACTCTGATGAAATGTAATTATGCTATATTTTCTTATGTCCAAGCATGTCAATATTGTTTGATTTATGGGTTTATTTTGAGGGCGTTACAGTGGAAGTCCTTTACAAGTGCGACGTAGACGTAAAAAAAAATGACGATGATTCAAGTTTAGAGGACAAGCATGATCCTTTCATATGACGTATTGCCAAAATTGTCTTGCCTAAGAAGTTTAAAGCATCATTGTTTACTCTTTATGATCGAAAGTCAGACCCGACGGATCATGTTTGTCAGTATAAGCAAGCAATGACGTTGCATACAGACGACGAGGCATTCATGTGCCAGATATTCCTAGTAGTTTTGGACCGCTTGCCGTCAGATAATATTACAAGCTTGAGCTGGCTTTGATTGAGAGTTTCCATCAATTTCAAATATCCTTCAAGGCTAGATTCATCACCGATGAGACCCAACCAAAACAGACAGACTCTTTGTGGGCAATGAAAATCAAGTTAAACGAGACTTTGCGAGAGTACTCGGCGTGATATTGAGAGTGCTTTAATTTAGTGGATGACGATTGCAACGACTCCATGGCAATCACTACCTTCAAGATAGGATTGCATCCCGTTAGCCCGCTCAGGAGTTCGTTGACTCGAAGGCCCTCCAAGATAGTCTGGGCCCTGATGAAGAAGGTCGAAGAATATTGCAAAGTGGAAGATAATGTAATTTGAGTTAAAGCCGGACTGCAAGCTGTGGATTCGGCAACACCTATCTTGGTGCAGTTGCTGACTACTGCACCACCAAATAAAACCCCAAGGAGCCTAAAGCCAAGAGGTCGATCAAGAAGGAAAAACTGTCAAGATTTGTGACGACAGAACGAACAATATCAGGTGGAAAATAGGCGCTCTAGGTGGTCAGATAAGAAATACACAAACAATATCAAGTAGAAAATAACACTCTAGGTAGTCAGATAAGAAATACACGGAACTGTTTGAGCCAATCAGTAAGATTCTACCAAAAATTCAACATTTGGGTTTCTTCAAATGGCCGACAAAGATGTTTGGGCCCCCAGACATAAGACGGAGAGACCTGAGATGCAAGTATCACAAAGACCATGGGCAAGCGATTGACAAATGTTATGCCTTGAAAGATCATTTGGAAGACCTGGTCCAGTGTGGCCGACTAACGGAATACCTTCCAAAAAGGGTTGACACACCAAGTGTACTTGTCGTATGCCCCGATTCACCTCAACTCAGCATAATACACATGATATATGGATTACCCCCGCCAAATAGGTTGAATACAATCTAGTCGCAACAATCCTCCCAACCTAGGTCTAAGCCCAATATATTAACCAAAAAAGCGCGATTGTCAAATGAAATTAGCTTCTCCAATGTCAATCTTGAAGGGGTCACCGTGCCTTATGATAATGACCTCATGATTGAGTTGCAAGTAAATAAGTTCGTCATTGGGCGTATCTTAGTTAACCAAGGGAGCACCTCTGAAATAATGTACTACAAAACGTTTCTCAAACTCGGCTTTAAGGATGTGGATCTCATGCCGGACGACAACCCTCTTTTCAACTCTAAGGGTGCTTACAGGCACTAAGACGCTAGAGGTTGAATTCCTAGTCATCAAGCTCCTATCACCTTATAACATAATCATTGGCCGAACATGACTCCACGCAATGTAGGTCATACCGAGTACTTACCACCACCTCCTTCGATATCCGACTCAGCGGGGCATCGAGCAAATCTGCGGTTTACAAAAGTCGACGAAGGATTGTTATCTCATAGCCGTAAACAAAAGGCTAAAGGAACTGGAGGTGAATTCAATTGAAATTTCAAGTTAGGAGAGTCTTAAGGAGGTTGGGAAGCTACCGGCTGAGAAAGTAACAGAAGACCTGGACCGAGTACTAATTAATGATGATCTTGAGATTTTTTTTTTAATCTACACAAGTCTTAGTGCCACCGAGCGATAAGAGTTGGTTTCCTTCCTCCATGGTAGCATCGATGTTTTTGCGACATGCTAGGAGTAGGCCCCGCTATAACTATGCACAGCCTAAATGTCGACCCCAAAGCTAAGCCAGTCGTTCAGTGAAGCCATCGTTCAGTTACCGAACATGCAATGACCGTAATTGATAAAGTTGACAAGCTATTGAAAATTGGGGCAATTCGGGCAGTTACCTATCCCACGTGGTTGTCTAATACTGTCGTAGTAAAGAAGAAGACAAGGTTGTGACGTATCTGCGTAAACTTTACAGATCTAAACAAAGCTTACCCCAAGGGTTGTTTTCCTTTACCCAAAATTGATCAACTTGTGGACGCAACTACCCAACATCAGCGCATGAGCATCTTAGATGCTTAGGGGGTATCACCAAATTACCATGGATCCGGCCGACTAAGACAAAACAACATTTCTCACTCCAATGGGAACTTATTGTTCCAAGGTCATGCCCTTTGGACTGAAAAATACCGGGGCAACATATCAAAGATTGGTCACTACCATGTTGAATGATCAAATAGGCAGAACCATGGAAGTCTACATTGATGATGGTGAAGTCCAAAGAAAATGGTGCACACTTTAGCCGATCTTGCATAACTTTTGATATTCTTTGGAAATACAAAATGAAGCTCAATGCCTCAAAATGTGCATTCGACATTGGATCAGGAAAATTCCTTGGATATGTTGTCAATCATCATGGAATCGAAACTAAGCCGAAACAAATCAAGGCTATCATAAAACTTGGCTCACCAGGTTTGGCCAAAGAAGTTCAGAAGTTATGGGAATGACTGCAGCACTTAACAAATTTATCAGCTGGTTCTCAAATCAATGTAGGCCATTCTTTCAAGTACTTCGGTGGGGCAAATTATTTAAATGGACTCTAGAATGTCAAACCGCTCTGGAAGGGTTGAAAGCTTATCTTAGTTCTGTTCCACTTTTGGCTACTCCCTTGCCAGGCGACGTGCTCATCTTATATCTGGCGGTATCCGATCGGGTAATAAGCGCTGTCTTGCTTAAGGAGGAACTTGGCAAGCAAAAACCCATCTTCTATGTTAGCAAGGCAATGGTGGACGCCAAAACCCAATATTTACCCCTAGAAAAGTTAATTCTAGCTCTTGTAGTGGTTCTTAAAAATTTGATGCATTACTTTCAAACCTATACCATTAAGGTACTAATGGATCACCCCCTCAGTTCAGTCCTTCACAAAGTAGAATCATCGGGATGAGATTCCAAATGGGTGTTGGAACTCGGACAATACGACCTCCAGTTTTCACCAAGGACGGCTATTAAGGGGCAAGTCTTGGCCGACTTTATTGCCAAGTTTACTACATCTACTTCACAAGCTGAGCTAGACCTTTAGGACCAACTGACTCACCAATCATAACCATAATGAAGAATGTATGTCAGGGATATCTGGCAATTATATTGTGATGGGTCATTCAACCAACGCGGCAATAGGGCATGAGTAGTTATTATGACCCCCAAACGAGTAGTGGTGGAACAATCTGTTAAACTTGACATTGACACCTCAAACAACAAGGCTAAATACGAAGCCTTGTTAGTCGGCCTTAGAAACTCGTTTCAAATGGGAGCTAAATGGTTGTAAATATTTTATGACACAATTTTGGTTGTAAACCAGTTAAAGGGTGAATATGTAGCTAAGAATGAGCGCATGGTGGCCTATATGAGGATAGCCAACTCCTTGATTATAAAATTTGATAGCCATGAACTGAATCAGATTACATGCCAATGCTCTCGCCTGTTTAGCTTTGGCTGTACACTCAAAAGTTAAGCGCACTATCGAAATGGGTTTCATTTCGGAACCGAGTATCAATATCCCTAAACATCCCATTGTGAACGCCATCCAAAGGGGGCCGAGTTGAATGGATCCGATTGCTGTATTCCTTGCTTCGGAACAATTGCCAGAGGATAAGAAGGAAGCTCACAAGCTACGTAATAAGGCTTTGAGATATTATTTAGATCCTCAAGGAAAACTTTATAAAAAAAAATCTCTTTCTGGGCCTTACTTGAAACGTGTCCATCCAAACAAGATTAAGGATTTTTTGGCTAAGATTCACAAAGGCAGTCGTGGCGCTTACTTAAGAGGAAGATCATTAGCTCATCGAGCCTTTACACAAGGGTATTGGTGTCCGACTATGCGCACCAACGCTGAGGATTATGTTAAGAAATGTGAACAGTCTAAAAATTTTCTCCACTAACACATCTACCCGCCGAAGAACTGAACTCTGTGACCAATCCTTGGCCTTTCGCTTAATGAGGCATGGATGTAATTGGGCCACTACCGAAAGCTCTAGGCAATAAGCGGTTCCTAATTGTTGTTACTGATTATTTCACAAAGTGGGTTGAATTAGAACCATTGGCACATATACAGAATGCAGATATCAAGCACTTTGTTTGAAAAAATATCATCACTCGATTCAATATACCCAGGGCTCTTATTTCTGATAACGACACTTAGATTGATTGCGGCGTCTATAGGGAGAGTTGTGCAACATGTATGGCATTCGACCCTATTTTTCCTCACCAGCTTACCTGCAGAGTAACGAACAAGTGGAAGCTTCTAACAAAGTAGTCCTGGACAGTATCAAAACATGTTTGGAAAAATCCAAGGGCAAGTGGGTTGAGGAATTGCCGAGTATGTTGTGGGCCGATCGCACTACGCCAAGACATTCTATGGGGGAGACACCATTAACCTTGTATTTTGGAAATGAAGCTATCATCCCCCTAGAGATTGTTCTACCGACCCTTTGATCAAGGGCTTTTGATACAGGCCGAAATGATATGATGTTAGCCTTGGATATAGTTTTACTTGAAAAAAGCCTAGATCGGGCCCTTGTGACTATGGTGCGATATCATCAGCAACTTGCTAAGTCATATAATTAATGAGTACATCTACTCTAATACACTCTCAGAGAATTGGTCCTTAAAAAAGTACTCACCGTTGCTAAGAATCCTGCAAACGGTAAACTCGGCCTCAATTGGGATGGCCCATACTAGATTGATTCCATCACCGGGGCAAGGTCGTATAGACTTTCAGACATGAACGACAGGAAGTTACCTCGACCCTAGAATTCAACTCATCTCTGAATGTTTTATCATTAGTGTTGATGGTTATATAAATTTCCCCAACTCTCGCATTAATGTTTGTTGGCTTTTGTGTATATCACTACCTTGTATCTGTATAGTCAATCAATGATACAAGATGTTCTGTTACTTGTTTACTTTTGATTGTTTTACTTTTATTCAACTTCTGAATTCAGATGAAGTGCTCTTCATGCTCGGCACGAAGTGCCATCACTTAAGCCTCTGAATTCGGAGTGCTCTTTGTGTTCGGCATAAAGTGCTATCATTTAAGCCTCTGAATCTGGAGCACTCTTCGTGCTCGACACGAAGCACTATCACTTAAGCCTCCGAATCTAAAGTGTTATTCGTGCTCTGCACAAAGCTCTATCACTTAAGCCTCCAAATTCAGAGCACCCTTCATGTTCGGAATGAAGCACCAATGTTTAAGCCTCCGAATTCGGAGCATCATGTAAGGCATCATTTTCTAGTGAAATTTGGAAACATAATTAGCTTGATGAACGCAAACATATGAAATTGATTTTTTGTTAAGAAAACATCATGACAAATTCAAATTACATTACGGGTACATTTATCCTAAGGCCGATTGGCATCCTAGTTACAGGAGTTGAACCCAAAAATCAAACTGGGGTTTATTACGCCGATTAGCTCTGCTCAGGGTTTGTAGCCTCTTGCTCATTGTCTATTTTTTTCGGTGTCATAGGCTTCAAACGACATTACATAGCTCTGGTATAGAGGCAAAGCAGAATCCACACCCGCCGCTTGAACCCTCGATTTTCACATCGGTAGATGTCATTGACCAATTGCTCCCTTGTCTCTTCAATGTAAACCTTCCTTCCCTCGAAGAAGCCCTTATTGTAGGCTCGGCTCTTTATCATTTCCCTGACAAATATTTTAGCCGTATCTCAATCGGCTATTGCCCAGTCTATAAGGCGTTGTGTTACTCTGTCTTTTGACATTATTCAATCCACTGCCCCCGCCGCCTTGAGCTCAACCATTCTAGCCTTCCGAGCCTTGTTCTCTACTCGCTCTTAAGCTTCCTCAAGTCGACACTCTAAGTTTTGGATATGCCCATCTTTATGATCAATTTGCTTATGGGTGTCGCGGAGGCACATGCAGACTTCATATGAGCTATACAGTCCTTTGATAGCCCTGTGGACTCCTTCCCTGAAAATCTCGTAGTTGGCCCGATTGGTCATTGATTGATGCACTTCATGGGGGAAGATTTGTCGTGTAAATTCAATTGCCACATATTGGGTCGTGGATGATTGCATTGGCTTCTATCATGGGTTTGTTCCTAATATAAATGGAGAAGCTCAACGGACGTGACATTTTACTTGGCTCATTTTGCGCTGAGGCCATGGCAACAGTCATTCTTGTGTTTTCTTTCTTTTAGATCCCACTTTTGGGAGATTTGCTTCGTTCATCCCTTCTAGGAGATCTGTTTGGTAGCCTAGGTGATTAATTTCTACTCACCGGTTTAATGGTGTTTTTGCGCACAGTCACTTGGCACTTGATGACTCATTTCTGCATTCAACTCCACTAGAGTTTTCCCTTCCCATTTGCTATCAAAAAATAGTCTACCTGGCATACTCGAGCTTCTAGGTTTTGCCGGAGGTGAGTTTCCTTGCTACGTTATGCGCTTCACCAGCGATGGAATTTGAGGTGTGATAAACCATTGGCAACACAGATGTCTCTTTGTAGTAACAACCCTCATGAAGCAAGCACACTAATTATAGGAGGACACGCTTGCAATGTATAGCTTTAAATTGCTCATGGAGGCGCCACTGTCAACACCACCTAACTATTCCATGTGTCTGATGTCCCATTAATAGTTAGAGCACAAGCTGCCGATCGCATTCTATGTAGTTGACCTTCTCACAATCTTCAACTGTCCTTCCCTCACCTCTCTCCCAATAGGCAACCCACCTCCATGTCCATCACCACGTAAACCCCATGCCTTAAACCCTTTTTCCTAAAAGACAACCCAAAAAATTGATGTGACTTGCCAGTAAATCTCAACCACACAACGTAGCACTCTAGAAAACTTTAAGAAAAAATCACTCTAGAGGATCCTTGCTCCCAAATTCTAGCATAGGAATTAACACATTTATTAACTTAGGAATTGACAGATTTATTAATAAAATTTTTAAAAAAATTTAAATATGAATTACAAAATCAATTTCTAAAATAAAAATTGTAAAATAATACGAAAGCATTTTCAAATATTATTTTATTATATTCACATTGAGTTACAAAAATATAGTAATTGCAAGGTAATATATCTATTAAAATGTGACATATTAAATTGTATTTGATGTTTTTCGTATTGGTCAATGTTAAAATTGACATCAAAATCTTAAATAAATTTCTCTCAAAAAATGTGATCAGGTAACTTGTTTGACTTCTATCCCTCATTTTGTAATCCACATTAGTTATCAAGAGTCAACAAATTAACAGGAAATATGAATATAGTAAAAGAATTTTTGGAAATAATATAAGGGGTTATCTTCTCTCCCATCCAAATCTGAATTGGAGAGGACTATTCGGGTTCGTGAGGCCTATTACGAGTCTTGTTTTGATAATTTAAATCGTTTATTTTATTAATCATTGTATGTATATCATCCATAAAAAAATAAGTTGATCCAATATTCGTAGGTCCTTCATTTTATAAAATTTGTCTTCAAAAAAATTAGCGGTCAATGTGTTTTAAAAATAGACTGTTTTTTTGGATATAAATGCGATAAAATGAAAGCTTACAAATAGAGGATCAATCTATTTTTTTTTTTAAGATAATATACACAAAGGGGTGAATAAAATAAACGATTCAATTATCAAAACGAAACTCGTAATAAATTTTATGAACCCAAACAACCCTCTTAAATCTAGATTTGGACAAGTAAGAAGCCTCTCCCATAATGCCCTCGTTTGGGAAGTTGGCTATTTTAGTAAATTATCTTAGTTTTTTACTATAAAAAATGCTATAGACCCCAAATAAATTAACAAATTTTTCACCAAACTTCTCATATGAATGTGGGACCCACACACATATGATTTGTGTGGATCTCACACCTATGTGAGAGGTTTGATAAAAAAATTTGCTAATTTATTTGGGGTTTCTAGCCTAACTCTTTGACTATTTTAGTATGCTAAAATTTTTGTGTTTGGGAAGATTGTAGGGGTGGGCGTAGGTCGGTTGCGGCCACGAAACTTTCAATCCTCCATCCGTCCGCCAGATTGGCAGATTGGAAAAAATCAATTCGTATCCGTCCGCCAATCCAGTGGATGTGGATTGAGCGGATTTGCGGTTTGGCGGATGAATACGAATCAGGTTGGCGGTTTGAAATTTTATAAATTTTCAACATAGTTCAACTTGTGCACTTCCTCAAAAAAAAAAAAAAAAAAGTATTACAGTCAATGATTTAAAAAAGTATTACAATTATTGCATGCATCATCCAAAGAAAGAAATTTTGAAACTTTAGAATATCACAATCACTGCATGCCTCATCCACATATTACAATCACAGCATGCCTCATCTACATAAAATATTACAATCTGTGATTCTTAAAACATAAAAACAATTCAAACCACCAAAACCATGTCCAGAGCAATAGTAGAGATTGTATATTCCTGTATTGTTACATTTATATATGTTTTTGAAAACAAAAACCATCCAGCATATGTTATATTTTCTATTTATTACTTTTAGAGTTAGATTTAAAAATCAAAAAATATAAATAAATAATACGTTTATTTTTTTCAATTCAAAAAATATATTCAAGTTGAAAACTTTTTTTCAACAGAATATTTGAACTCTTTTTCAATTAAAAACACAAACAAAATATTTAAACAAATTGAAAACACAAAGTCTTATAAATTACTAAGGGGGCTCGCGGTTTGGCGGTTCGGTTGCGGCCAAAGGAACCTCAAATCCGCCATCCGTCCGCTAAATTGGCGGATTGGAGAAAATCAATCCGCAACCGTCCGCTCGTCATCACGCATCTGTCCAAAATGCGGTGGATCGGTTCGGTTCGGTTCGTTCGGTTTTGGCGGATCGGTATATCCGCTGCTCACCCTTAGAAGATTGTTAGATTTTGTTATAGTTGGATGTGATATTTGTAAGAAAAAAAAATAAAATAATTATGGATTTAATATGACATTTTGACTTATTAACTATTTAAATCTATTTTATTTTTTTTATGAATTTTTGCTATAAAAAAAAATCAAAAAATCTCTTGCCAAACAGGGAATATGACTCTAGGTTCTTGCTTGCTTCTTGTGAAAACCTCTGAATTCGATATCATGGCTTCTGCCGAGCATAGCTACTGTTAAATTGGCAAATGAAAAATGTTTTAGAACTTTAATATTATGTTTGGTTGAAGAATTTGAGAAACGATTTAGAAAAGGAAAGGAAAAGGTTTGTTAAATGGGTTTGGAGTGACTGTTGTGCGGCGAAATGGCCTATTTTAGGACTCATTTCAATGATTTGAACCGTTTATATTTTAAAATATATTAAGTAGAATATGCTTGTAAAAACTCAAGTTAATCAGATATCGTTTACTCATTCATCCACTCATATTTGTATCTACAAAAATAAAAAATAATTGTGATTTAATGTATTAAAATGAATACAAATGTGAGTGGATGAATGGGTAAACGATATCCGATTAACTTAATTGTTTGTAAGTATGTTCTACTTGATGTATTCTAAAATATGAACGGTTCGGATTATCGAAATAAGTCCTGAAATGGACCCATTTTGCCACACAGCAGCCACCTCAAACTCGTGTAAAATTAGGTAAAATGTAAGTATATTTTATTCACATTTTACCTAATTTTTCATTTTTCCTTTTCATATCTCCTAACCAAACACAGCCTAAAAGAAGAGTTTTAAAAGAGTTTTAATTTGTCCTTTTTCCCATTATGATTTATCTTTTTTTTTTTTTTTTTTTTTCACTGCCAATTATATAAAATTCCATTTGAAACTCTATACTTTGTATTCTCTATCATTGTGGTTGGCAAATAAATGATCATCACACAGTGGAATCAAGATGTAGCTATCTTTCTCACTCATTGATAGAATATACATATAAAAGTTTAAATTACATTTTACACCCTTGATTTTCTATTTATATCATTGTATTCCTTTTGAAGTAAAAATTATAACACTTAACTATCTTATTTATTAAATGTTTTTTAATTTATATGTTAAAGACGAAAATATCCTTTCAACTATAGGAATAAATTTGTTTGAATCTCAGTTCAATTTGTTCGATAGCCCAACACATCACTTTCTGAACCTCCACTCTTCTTCATACAATACGCTTGTTTGTTTGTGATATTCCTTTTATGAGATTAATTCTATTTGAATACACTGTACCTAGTAGAAATAACATTTCAAACTGTTGCACTTTCTATTCATGGCCAAATTTTCATATTCATGGCTAAATTGGATTATTCAACTAAATTTTCAACTAAACAACAAATGCTAAAAATCCTTTTTTCTCCGTGAATCCATAATTATAATTTTCCAAATTTAATCTGAATTTAGCTGAAATTTTTTGTCTCAATTTCGGTCAATTGAAAATCGATCAACCAATCCAAATCCAATTTTTAAAGAAAAGTCTTATAAATTCGAATAATTTTCAAACTAGGGGTCACTGTCATTGTAATGCTCGTCAGAATGCAATGGCACTGCTCTGTTGGGTCTCACCTTTCTTTGAAAAGTCTTATCCTTTATGTCATTTTTGGGTAGTTTCGAGGCCCAAAGGCCTAATTATATATGAGGAATAGCAAGGTCCCCCCAACCCCCAACAAAAAAAAATTAAAAAAATAACCTAGTATGTTTAAGAGTCGTGCTAGGGAGTTCGAATCTGAGCTCCCCGAATCTCCCCTAATCCCAGAAACGATGTCGTTTTTGCATTTATTTATTTATTTTTTTTTCTAGTTCAATCAGAAACGAAGAAGATGAAGAAGGAAGAAGGAGAAGAGAATGAAGGAGGAGGAGGAGGAGAAGGAGGAGGAGGGAGAAGGACTGGAGGGGGCCCTAATTACAGGGGGAGGAGGAGGCGGAGGCGAGGCAGAGGCGGGGCTGCCGGAGACGACGATCGGGTCGCGGAGACGACGATCGGGCAGAGGCGAGGGCTGCCGGAGACGACGATCGGGCGAGGCGACGCCGGGTGACGCTGCGATGAGCTGTTGCGAGGACGCCGGGCGACGATCGGGCGGCGACTGCGAGCCCTCTTCCTCTCTCTCTCTCTCTCTCTCTCTCTCCCTCCTGAATTTCGGGGGATTCGAGGGGGAGGGGTTTCGAGCTCCCAAGCTTTATTCTATGTTTAATTAAAATTTTAATTTTATTATATTTTAATACAAATTTACTAATAAAGATAACATATATTAAATTTGAAAATGAAATAATATATTTTTTTTCAAAATACACCATAATCATTCATATGTATTTTTCATATTTAAATCTTTTCATATTTTTTTCTAAATTTCAATTATTTTCTTTTTTTCTTCCTCACTACAAACTTCTAATCCACGCCACCAAAACTCGTTATTATCATCAATTTCATTATTTCTTATTGTGTTATTACTTGCAAATAAAAGAAAGTTTGAGCAAAATTAAACAATGGATGGGAATAATAATCAAAACTATTTTTTGAAGTAACTCATCAAAGATGAGATAAGTACTCACATAAATATCAAAGTATAATTATTGATTTCTATATATATATATATATATCACATAAGAACTTATATTCAATCTGTTTTACGTCAATACTGTTCGGACTTTCAGATCCAACTTTGATCGAATCTAAAAGTCCGAATAAAACAATCTTTTCGGTACCAAACAACTGAATAAGTTGACTATGCTTGGCTTTGTAAGTCTGAACATGGTGAATTTATTATTTTCTTGTACCATAAAATTAAAAAATTATATTATTCAAGGATAATTTATAAAAAAAAATATAAGATATATTGAGAGTAAATTACATATGCAAATAATTTAATAAGGAGTACTAAAAAATTTGGTATATTAATTAATTTTTTGAGTGTAAATAGAATCCCCTGATATAACAACTTTAAATATAAGTTAACCAAACTAGTGTGATGGAGTGGCATGACCTTGGGAGTGTGTTATATTTAACCGTACACACTTTAAAAAGGGTATGCACCATATGCTAGTTATGCTATTTATGAGTTTGATTATCACAAATGATATTACTTAATATTATGAAAATCATAACTACAAAATAATAATAATAATTTGAATTATAACCAAACATCACATGAGGTATAACCAAATAACTCTTAAATTATAACTAAAATAATGTCATAATTAAAATCATAATATGTCATAACTAACAGCATAATAGGTCATGACAAAAAACACAAAAGTTGTAACCAAAAGTGCATACGGTACCTACCCAAAGGTGGTGTGTACCATAGAATTTTCCTATATTTAAAGTTTCAGGTTCAACTTTCTTTGGGTTAGTTATTTGAGCGACAACACACATAGTTGGTAAGATGAACATTAGAGACCTGAGAAAACCGTGTTGAGTCTTAGAAATGTGAGTTCGAATCCCTACATGTGTGTGAATACATGACTTACCGCTATATGATTAACTGGTTCTACTATATAGCACCACTTAGGAGTGACCTATGAGGTCTTGGCTCCATTAGGGTTAAAGTCTCACAATTCTGGTATCAGTAATCTAAGAGATTGATGTAAAGCCAAAGAATGGGTGTTCATGGTGATAGAGAAGTATATTATGGGGTAGAGATTTACTTAAGACAGGTCTTTCTTGGAGAGTGGCGGATGGAAAGCAAATAGACCCGTTTGAAGATCAATGGATACCAACTTTAAAAAATAATCTCTCAGGTCAGGGTGTTGGGCAGGTTTTTAGCTCATTCTGGGTTTCTGATTTGATAAATGATGAGCGAAAGGAAAGGCGGGAACAATTGGTCAGATTACTTTTCTTCCATTAATGGTAAGTCATATTCTTAACATTTATATACCGCAAGAAAAAACTCTTAATTCAATTATTAAGGCAACAAATTTGAATGGCGTCTATTCGATGAAATCGGGTTATTTTAAAACATTGGATTCAAATAAGGGACAGAGTCTTGATGTAGGGGTAAAATTATCGGTGGAGAAATGGTTGAAACAATGGTTCAGAGCTGCACCAGACAAGAAAACTATCTTAGACATGAGAGAAAGAGAGCGAGTGGCTTTTTACATGCACTCAGGATTTATAAAGAGACACCATCACGGGCGTGACCAAGCGAGTCTCGGGCGCCAGGATTTTCGTTGACATGTTTTTGGTCCCGTACGAGGTTACCATGATTGCGAGCGCGATCGCACACGGGAAATCTGCTGGTTTGCTATTCTGAAGCCATTCCAAGGTGTTACAAGGTCAAACTCAACAATGCAAGGAAAAAGTCAACCAAAACAAATACATACTCCAAACATAAAAGCAAAAAGGGTCGGGTTTTGACTCGATCCGTTACACCATACATGGAGCATTTGGGTTTGCTGCACCACAAGAACTGTGCATCATGCATCTCACAACAGTCTCATAGGCTAAAGGATCCAATTTTTTATCTGGCAACTCTGCACAAATGATTTCATCAATTTCTTCAGCTGTAGTTGCCTTATTTTCTAGTGCTAATGTTAGAATAGTGTGTGAATGTGGCAATCCTCGCTTCTGGAATTCAATTACAGAAATATCTGTGCAATTGCATCATTAAAAAAAAGACAAGTATATAAACTACCGATTAGGGAAATTGAAAAATAGATATTGAATATTTGAAAATTGTATTGATACTTGCTAGTAATGTGCCAAAGAACTTATTTTTCTTCAAATCTACCATCAATTGTCTTATGTTGATTCAAAAAACTCATGCAATAATCAGGTCTATCATTTGCATGTTAACTAGTTATTCGTGCAAGTTCATTTTGTATTTCTGGCCACTTAGGATTGCATGTAAATGTAATAAAAAGATCAAGTGGTCCAATAGATTGACATATCGCTATGGCATCCTGATAATATTGAACCATGTTGCGTAGCCCTCCAATAAACGATGAAGGCAACACAAATCTTCTTCCTATTGTCAATGCATCAACATCGCCAGCAACCACTGCATCTTCTAAGCCTTGATACAAATCTGCACGTAACTCAGATTGATGGGTTTTGATAAAAATCAACCTACATTATTCAATGGCAGCATAACAATCAACCACAAATTGTTGGACCAAACGCCACCCTTGAAGTAGTGTTTTCCCTTCAATTTCTCGATACTGCAATCTGAATGCATAAAATTCTCTTATTGATATCCTTTTTCGAGAATTATTTGAAGTGTCACTAAAAGATATGCATCTTCTCCATCCAACTGTACCATAAGGAAAAAGTAGAGGGTATTGTAGTGGCATTTATGATGGATGAGTTTCATTTATCCTCTTTAAACTTCCATCACACTTATGAACAATGAATGATATCATGATATTCTACATGTCTCGTCCCATCACCAACAATTAATGCAACTATTTCGTTCGCAGATGGCTTTACATATTGTTTTCCATCCCGTGAGTGCATCATACGCAAATGTCAATGTCAGACATTTTGTTTGCCTAACAAATTTCTGGCATCTTGGAACACCTTCACATAAGGATATATTATGTTCAACATTTGTTGCAATCCTTATAATATTGAAATATTCACTCCCGGTACAATACCCTTGTTGCTTAAGACAGCCAAGCGATTTTGCATTTCATACTCAGTATCGTAGATGTATTGGGCAAATTTAGGTTTCTCCCCTGGTTGTGGAAGCAGTGAAGCCAATTCTATGATAATTTTCTCCATTTATTCGAAATGCATAAGGACCTCTGTGATGACCCCAAAATGCTAATCATGATTATAATTAATTGTGTTAAACTTCAATTGTGAAATGAGCCATGTGAAATTTGTACATATATGTCTAATTCGAAAATTATCTGTTCTGATTTCTGTTCAAAAATTTTAAATTGATGGCTTAATGACGTCAAAAACCAAAATTGGCTACATGAATGGGCTAATTAGAATTTTTAGAACCATTTAGTGAGTTTAATTAAAAATTGATTTAGTTTGATTAATTTAGTTGTATTTGGCAAGCCTAATGTTCTAATTAATGTATTATAGCATCATAACTATATATATATATGAATCTTAAGCTCATTTGAGCTCAAAACTCTTCATTCTAAGTGGAAAATTCTTGAGAGAGCTTTTAGAGAGAGAAAGGAAGAAATTGAAGAAGAATTTCAAAGACTTGCTAGAATCCATCAAGATTAAGCTAGAACAAGAGTAGTTCAAGACTCTAGGTAAGCTTTTGATCATCAATTCTTGTAGATTATGTGTTTTAATGTTGAACCCATGGAGTTAACATGTATTTTGTCATAGAAGGCTAAGATAGAGTTGAATCTATACATACATACATATATATATATATATATATATAAGTGTTAGACTATCATTTTGATTATGAGTTTCATCCTCTATGTTGAATTTGGAGCATGAAATTGAACATGCATGCATATTTGACCAAGTTTTGTGAGTGAATTCCATGTTTATAAAGTTTTGGAAAGGAATTAGGAAGAGAATTCTACTTGCATGCACAATGCCAGGGATAGTACGTCGGCAAACACGATGCCGATCTCTTGCTTAGGGCAAGAAACAGACCTATGAGGATTCTTCTAAAAAAACCTATCCTATGGATAGAACATCGGTAAAGACGATGTCAATATATTGCCTGGGGCAAGGAACAGACCTATGAGGGTTCTTCTAAAAAAACCTATCCCAGGGATAGTATATCGGCAAGGACGATGCCGATCTTTTGCTTGGGGCAAGGAGCAGACTTATGAGGGTTCTTCTAAACAACCTATCTCAGGGATATTACATCAACAAAGACGATGCCGATCACTTGCTTGGAGCAAGGAACAGACCCACTAAGATTTTCTAAATCAAGGTGAGCCTATGGAGGTTCACCAAAACAAAGGTTTTTTTTGTGTATATCAGCAACAACAAAAAATAGATGTCCTAACTAAACAGGCAAGTCACCATTCACATGATCGAAAGTAATGCAAAAATGAAAAATAAGACTAAGCAGAATAATTCCATAGCATAAAATTTTTAAAACCATCAAAGAAAAACATACATCAATTGTTTTTGTAAAAATAAAAATAATAAATAATAAATAATAAAAGAAAGGGCAACAAACAAAAGAAAAAACAAAAACAAAAACATCAGTTCAGTTCATCACTCTACTGTAGGAAGGTTTTCAATTCCAGCCCCTTCGGCAGTCTCTCCACTGGGTTTCCACAACATCTGGGCAAGGGTAAGGAATGTTCTTCCTCAACTCGGACTCCATTGGGACATTGGTAACTTGAAGTGCAAACATCCAGTCATCTTCAAACAGCATATTCCCCAATTTGGCAAACTGCACTTCATAAACGACAGTGGCTTCATTACATCCTTCCTCCTTGGCAGCTTTGACCTCGTTGGCAAGGCTTTCGTTAGAAGCAGTAAGGGTAGCAGAGAGTTGCTCCTTTTCCTCATTTAAGACAGTAATCTCCTACGATGAAGACTTCAGCACTGAATCCATCGTCTGAAGCTTCGTCTCAGCCTCTACCACCTTGCCCTTCAAAGTCCCTAACCGAAGTTCAAGCTGCTTTACCCTCTCAGTTTGCCTATCCGTTGAGGCCTCTGTTATTAGAATCTTACGATTCGCGATTCGATTCGCAATTTTTGCAAAATCGATACGAATCTAAGGGTGAATCTATTTTGGAAATGAATCTCTAGTGAATCGCACGATTCACAATCGATTCACGATTCGATTCACTTTTTATGATTCATGCAATTTTTAAAATTATTGTGTCCGACATATTTTCGATTCTATTTTTCCTCTATCTTTTTAGTAAAAATGACATAATGCAACTTTTAATAGCATTTAATATGAAAATAACCAGCATATATACATGATTTGTTGTTATTTTAGTGATCATGAAGTTTTTAATAGAATCCAATTAGATTTAGTCAGACCTAACATATTTTTAACCTTTCTTCTCATTTTTTTTTTCCTTTAAAAAATGGTAATATACCTTCTAAAGATGTTTAAGATTAAAATTATACTATGAATTATCTATTACTATTTTATTAAATTAAATATTACATGTATGAGGTCAGTTATACTTTTTAAAATATTTTAGGCTTTAAAAAAAAAGATTCTAAATGATTCTTTCTTATTATTTGCTCATTGTTACTTAGAAAAATATGTATGCTTATTATCCAAATATCAATATCGTTGTTAATTATTACTACTTTAGAAATTGATAATTTGTCTATTTGGTTATTATTTTTATTAAGAATAGTTGATAAGAAATATCTAAAAAAGAAAAAAAAAGTAAGATGGTGATCTTACATAAGAACGTTTGTTAACTTCTTACTTATTAAACTATGTGATTATCATTCAAAATAACATTTTTATTAACGTAAGTCTAAATATTTTATATTCATAAGATATATTTAACATCTAAATGTGTAAATATATGTTTTTAAATAATTTAGAAGAAGTGACCGAATCTTTACGATTCACGATTCGATTCGATTCACGATTCGGTACGAGACCATTTCGATTCACGATACGAATCCCGATTTGACAACTATGGTTGAGGCCTTTAGTTTGTCAGCTGCCTTTGATTATTTTGTCATGGTGAACCATGGCCTTGTAGGCAGAGAATAGGCCCTGTAAAAACAAAAGAAAGAAAGGCATAAGGTTGACAGAAATTCACGAACACCTTAAAACAAGATGATGGTAAGACCTGCGAGAAAACGCCTACATCAGACTGCTCAGCCAACCAAGCAGCGTCTGCATAGAGATAGAGGTGCGGATAATTACAGAAGCGACTTTAGCGTTACCCATAGCCGTGTCAGCATTGGTTATTTGACGATCCTTCATAGCAAGCAAAAGGATGATCAAAGAACCAATGGTTGCCATCTTCGAAATAGAGGCTGGAGAAGGAGCAACAACAACAGAAGGATCTTCTTACGGAGTTGCTTGATCAGCAGGACACTTGCCCAATCTCTGGCCCGAAGGTTTGGAAGGAGTGTTCTCAGTAGTGGCTGCGGCAGGAGGAGAAGGAGAATCATCTACTACCACAATTAGTGATTGCTGGGGCCGATCAGAAGTGGTAGAATCAGAACAGCTTGGAAGGCTGAGGCAGACTCACCATCCCTTTGATGCTTCCTAGTGGTAACAATCTCCAAAATATTATTCGGCGGCATGATGTCCGATATAGCAGCCTCTGAGCTAGATGACTCCTCTTGAGGATGTTCTACTTCAGGTGCTACCTCCTCAATATTCTCCCGAAGGTGAGGAAGAACGTAGAAATCAAAGCCGTCATCACTCCAAGATCAATGACGTCAATTACGATCACAATGCCGTAGTTAGGGCTGTGCGCAATACCGCCAAAACCGCTCTGAATTGCTCCGAACCGCTCCGAACCATACATTTTTTCAACTCTGGCGAGCGGGTTGGGCGGGTGGGACTTCCAAGAGTGGCGGGTCGGCGCGGGTGGCGGTTTGAAAATTGCCAACTCGCGTAAACAACCGACCCAACCCGCCTATCAATATTTCAAAGTCTACTGCTGTATATACAATACAAACACATGGCAGCAAATGTAAATATACTCTCTCACACGCAATACTTCCTTAATTAGCCCTAATTGATGCCCAAAACATCTCATCTCATTCACACATCATCGTTGATTCGCTGCTGCTCTCATTTACACCCAAACACCCAAACATCATCGCCGCTTGCCGCTGCTCTCATTCACATCCAAACACCATCGCCAATCGCCGCTGCTCTTCACTCGCCGTTGCTGTTCTCCGCTCACCACCGCTGGTCTCCTCATCATCGGTACGTACCCCTCTCTCTATTTGCCCTCTCTCTCTCTCGGTCTGCTCTCTTTCGCTCTATTCTTTTCTCTCTCTGTGCTCTCTCTAAAGTTTGGTATGTATGACTTTGTTTCAGATTTTATCGATGGTAATCGGATGCATACCATTTTTAAAGAATTTGATACTTACACCTAATGCTCATCTTTACTTCCTCACAAATAGCTGCACATTTCTTTGGTATTCTCTGTTCCATCTATTCCGTTGAGTGGCCCCTCCTTGATTAATGTAGTAGCCTAACCTTTGAGGACAGTTGTTTCTAAGGTGCCCTTCTTGGCCACATTCATAACACCTCCTAGCCCCTTCCCTACTACGCTGTTCAGGATTATACCCTTGTTGTTGTTGTGCCCCCCTAGCATAAGGTATCGAAGCAGCAGGGGTCCTATTGTTCCTTGAGGGTCCTTCGCTTCTTTGCTGGTTGGCTCTAGACTGCTGACCTTGAGTCCTTGCAGTGTCCATCTTCTCTCTTTCTAGAGCAAGAGCCCTATCTACTACCTGCACATAAGTAGATAGCTGCACTGCGACCAGCTTGTCTCGGAGTCCTGAGTTGAGTCCCCACTCAAAGCACCTTACCTTGTCTATTTCATTTGTCACTATAGCTGTGACATGGCGAGAAAGGGCCTCAAACCGATTGGCATACTATGTCACAGTCATGCCCCCTTGTTTCAGTTTGAGAAATTCTCAGATCATTTCTTGCCTCACCGAGTTTGGGAAGTACTTTTCCATAAACAATTCCTCGAACTGTCTCCAAGATAGTTCGGCCACTTGACGACTTTCCTTGATCATTGTCCACCAAAAATCGGCCTCCCCCTCGAAGAGAAATGAGGCGACGGACACTTGGTCTTGCTCATTCTGAATTTCTAACGTCTCCAATATTTTCTTCACTTGCCTTATCCATGCCGAGTAGGGATTGGGTTCTCCCAAAAATTTCTGGGGCTTGAGTTTTTGAAATTTCGCTATTAATTCTGCCTTGCTGTTTTCACGCCTGGGTTGGTTTCTTAGTTCATTGGTAATTGCCCGAACGAAATTCATGACGTCACTGTTGGTGGTGTTGTCGTTGTTGTTGTCATTGAATCCATTTCCCCTAGTTCTTTCTGCCATTTTTTGCATAAAGGATATTAATTATTTACTATCGGCACGATGTAAGTACTTATTTAATTATTTATTTTATGCAAACAAGCATTCACTAAGTTTAACTAGAACTGAAACTTTTCATTGCAACAAAGGATCGGTTACATGACCAAAAATTACATTTATCACCAGATCGGGGGGATTATTTCACCCCATTTCATAACCACTATTAGACTAGGCTTTTACAATGAAATTCCAACAAAATTGTTTACCCGCCTAGTCTACCCTCTTCAATCTCTCCTCCCCTCAAACAAAAAGCCATGGGTAGTACTGATGCATTTGCCAGGCATGCTCCCAACTCTCATCATACAGCCCATAGCACTTCTAACGGACTAACCGCTTAAGCCCTCCCATTCCCACATGTTGGCCCAAGATCCTTACAAGGACTTCTTCATAGGTGAGTGGGTCGAAGAAGTCGACTGTCCCGTTCGTGGGTACGAGCTTTCTAGCCGGTGGGGATGCCAGGAAGATGTCTCGTTGGTGGAAGAAATTGGTGTAATTGTCTTCCAGGGCTGGTGGTAGCGGTCCTACTTCATACATGGCCCTTGCCAACTCTCGGACAACTCGCACAGGCCCCAGATATTTGTTGTCCCCCCTTCGGTGTTTCCACTCGCAAGGTATTAGTGGTTCCAGCTTAACATACGCCTCTAGCCCTATCGGGAATGCCCCCATCTGCACTACGTTCCCCGAGTCCGCTTCACCTTCTTCGAAGGCATATTCAATTGAGGAGATGGGGTCGAACTCAATGTCACTTCCCCCCCAACCAAACTCTTCCTGCGGAATGGCGGCCAAGGGTTCCACGACTTCCACTTCCGCGTCTACCTCTACGTCTTCTTTGTCTAGCGGTTCTTCTTCTGGATATCCCTCCGGATCTTCCTCTTCAGGCTCGGGTTCCTCTTCATCCATCGTCTCCTCTTCTGGATCCTCATCCGGGTCCTCTTCCTCATGGACTGACTCTAAAGTTTCCGCCCCTACCTCTGGGTCAGTTAATAAGGGTTCTTCTTCAGGTTCGGGATCCGAGAGCCAGTCCTCGTTATGAGATGGGCTTGACATTCTCAAGGAGAATACAACATTGTTATACTCTCAGTATGGTCTTAGGTCATCAAATGTTTTTAATTAAAGTGTAGTAAATGATACATGCTTAAGCCTACCCAAGGTCTAAAGGGTTTCTAGACCTAAACTTTGATACCATGTTGTGACGTCTCAAAATTTAAGGACATCATAATAAGATTTAGAACTTAAAATTTAATTTTCTTAATTAAGGACTCTTCCTTAATGTTGCCACCAAGTTTACCAACATCTATTAACTAACA
Source organism: Camellia sinensis (assembly GCF_055761805.1). Classification (NCBI taxonomy): domain Eukaryota; kingdom Viridiplantae; phylum Streptophyta; class Magnoliopsida; order Ericales; family Theaceae; genus Camellia; species Camellia sinensis. The sequence goes on along the minus strand of NC_138967.1, from coordinate 103,945,133 downwards.
TCCCATAAATTAAAAGTTCTTAAGTTATAACTCCAAATAAACTTAAAACTTAGTCTTAGAAAAAAAAAAAAAAAAAAACACAAATATAAAAAAATAAAACTAGGAAAATGGTTCATGGAATCGTGGGCATTCTTCAAGCTAACCAAGGCTGAATGTTGCCTTGCAAGGCCTCGGCGCTTCCTTCGGTTTCTTCGATACCTGGCATAAAACGCCAGGGCAATGAGACTCCCCTTAGTCAAATATTCAAATGTTACTTAAGCACGTGTCATTTACTACACTTTAATTAAAAAACATTCGATGACCTAAGACCATACTGAGAGTGTAACAACGTTGTATTCTCCTTGTAGGATGCCAAGCCCATCTCATAACGAGGACTGGCTCTCGGATCCCGAACCTGAACAAGAACCCTTATTAACCGACCCAGAGGCAGGAGCGAAAACTTCAAAGTCAGTCCATGAGGAGACGATGGATAAAGAGAATGAAGAGGAGCTCGAGCCTGAGGAGGAAGATCTGGAGGAATATCCAAAAGAAGAACCGCTAGACGAAGAAGACGCATAGGTAGACGCGGAAGTGGAAGTCGTGGAACCCTTGGCCGCCATTCCGCCGGAAGAGTTTGGTTGGGCGGGAAGTGACATTGAGTCCAACCCCATCTCCTCAATTGAATATGCCTTCGAAGAAGGTGAAACGGACTCGGGGAACGTAGTGCAGATGAGGGCATTCCCGATAGGGCTAGAGGCATATGTTAAGCTAGAACCACTAATACCTTGCGAATGGAAACACCGAAAGGGGGACGACAAATATCTGGGGCCTGTGCGAGTTATCCGGGAGTTAGCAAGGGCCATGTATGAAGTAGGACCTCGACCACCAGCCCTGGAAGACAATTACACCAATTTCTTCCACCAATGAGACATCTTCCTGGCAGCCCCACCGGTTGGAAAGCTCGTACCCACGAACGGGGCAATCGACTTCTCCGACCCACTCACCTACGACAAAGTCCTTGTAAGGATCTTGGGCCAACATGCGGGAATGAGAGGGCTCAAGCTGTTAGTCCGTTGGAAGTGCTATGGGCTATATGATGAGAGTTGGGAGCATGCCTGGCAAATGCATCAACACTACCCATGACTTTTTGTTTGAGAGGAAAGACTGAAGAGGGTAGACTAGGCGGATAAACTATTTTGTTGGAATTTCATTATAAAAGCCTAGTCTAATAGTGGTTATGAAATGGGGTGAAATAATCCCCTCGGTCTAGTGATAAATGTAATTTTTGGTCATGTAACCGATCATTTGTTGCAATGAAAAGTTTCAGTTCTAGTTAAACTTAGTGAATGCTTGTTCGCATAAAATAAATAATTAAACAAGTACTTACATCGTGCTGATAGTAAACAATTAATATCCTTCATACAGAAAATGGCAGGAAGAACTAGGGGAAATGGATTCAATGACAACAACAACGACAACAACACCAACAGTGACGTCATGAATTTCGTTCGGGCAATTATTAATGAACTAAGAAACCAACCCAGGCCTGAAAACAACAAGGCAGAATAATTAGCGAAATTTCAAAAACTCAAGCCCTAGAAATTTTTCGGAGAACCCAATCCCTACTCGGCATGGATAAGGCAAGTGAAGCAAATATTGGAGACGCTAGAAATTCAGAATGAGCAAGACCAAGTGTCCCTCGCCTCATTTCTCTTTGAGGGGGAGGCCGATTTCTGGTGGACAATGATCAAGGAAAGTCGTCAAGTGGCAGAACTATCTTGGAGACAGTTTGAGGAATTGTTTATGGAAAAGTACTTCCCAAACTCGGTGAGGCAAGAGATGATCCAAGAATTTCTCCAACTGAAACAAGGGGGCATGACTGTAACGCAGTATGCCAATCAGTTTGAGGCCCTTTCTCGCCATGCCACAGCTATAGTGGCCAATGAAACAGACAAGGTAAGGCACTTTGAGTGGGGACTCAACTCGGGACTCCGAGACAAGCTGGTCGCAGTGCAGCTACCTACTTATGCACAGGTAGTAGATAGGGCTCTTGCTCTAGAAAGAGAGAAGATGGACACTGCAAGGACTCAAGGTCAGCAGTCTAGAGCCAACCAACAAAGAAGCAGGGGACCCTCAAGGAACAATAGGACCCCTACTGCTTTGATACCTTATGCTAAGAGGCCACAACAACAGCAAGTGTATAATCCTGAACAGCGTAGTAGGGAAGGGGCTAGGAGGTGTTATGAATGTGGCCAAGAAGGGCACCTTAGGAACAACTATCCTCAAAGGTCAGGCTACTACATTAATCAAGGAGGGGCCACTCAACGGAACAAATGCGCGCCAACTCAAGGAGCGCAAGCTGTGCAAAATTCCCAATCCAGTAGAGGTCAGCCGCCAGCTAATCGGAATATGGGACAACCGAGGGCTCAACAACCAGGAGATGCCAATACAAGGAAACCTTAGGGGCAAAATCAAGGTGCCACTAGAAGAGTCTTTGCACTCCAAGAAGGAGAAGACACTGGAAATCCTTCAGTGATTCAAGGTATACTTATCCTTATGAACTCTTATGTACAAGTCTTGTTTGATTCTGGAGCATCACACTCTTTTATATCTGCTTCGTGTGTTACAACTTTGGGACTAGAGCCTGAACGGCTAGAAACACCTATGAGTGTAGCCTCACCACTAGGAGGTTAAACTCGAGTAGATCTCGTATGCAAATCATGTGAACTAGGAGTCTCCAGTTTGCATTTTACTTGCGACCTACGAGTCATGGAAATGTCAGACTTTGACGTTATCTTAGAAATGGACTGGTTATCAGCCCATAGAGCCACCATTGATTGCTATCGAAAGACGGTGACTGCTTACTCTCAGGACTGAATGCGATTCCAATATAAGGGGGATAGACAAGATTCCCTATCACCGACTCTTCGAAAATCAAAGTGGCACGATCACCTAGCTGGATGGTTAGCCAGCTTAGTTTTGGAAGACAGAGATCGTATGGAACTAGGGCTACCTCGTGTGGTACGCGAGTATATTGATGCATTTCCGGAGGAATTACCAGGACTAATCCCAAAGCGAGAAGTAGACTTTACCATCAAACTACAACCTGGCACATCACCAATCTCAATGGCACCACATCGTATGGCACCAGCTGAACTGAGAGAGCTAAAGACACAGTTGCGAGAATTGTTGGACAAGGAATTTATAAGGCCAAGCACGTCCCCATAGGGAGCACCAGCCTTATTCGCTAAGAAGAAAGATGGGACACTTAGGTTGTGCATTGATTACCGCCAACTCAATAGAGTCACCATTAAGAATTGGTATCCACTACCTAGGATTGACAACCTCTTCGATCAGCTCAGAGGGGCAAAGTGTTTCTCAAAGATAGGCCTCAGATCTGGGTATCACCAGTTGCGTATTCGGGAAGAAGATATTCCTAAGACTGCATTTCGAACCCGTTACGGCCACTATGAGTTTGTAGTGATGCCATTCGGCTTAACCAATGCACCAAGTGTGTTCATGAGTTTAATGAACAAAATATGCACGCCTTACTTAGATCAATTTGTGAAAGTTTTCATTGATGATATTTTGGTGTATTCCAAGTCTGAAGGAGACCATGAACAACATTTGAGAAGAGTACTTCAAACCTTGAGGGAGAACCAACTGTATGCTAAAGCTAGTAAATGTGAATTCTAGATGGATGAAGTAAAATTTTTGGGTCACGTGGTGTCTGCAAAGGGAGTATCGGTGGACCCAACTAAAGTAGAGGCAGTGACAGAATGAAAGCAACCTAAGAACACATTCGAGATTCGTAGTTTCTTAAGGTTGGCCGATTACTATCGAAGATTCCTTTAGGACTTCTCAAGGTTGGCTAAACCAATGACACGCTTGACTCAAAAAGAAGTTAAGTTTGAATGGATCGAGTCTTGTAAAAATTCATTCCAAGAACTTAAGAAAAGATTGACGAGTGCCCCTATTCTCATAGTACTAGAGCGTGACGTTAGGTACAATGTGTATTGTGATGCTTCCAAAGAAGGTTTGGGGTGCGTGTTGATGCAAAATGACAAGGTGGTGGCATATGGATAAAGGCAATTAAAGAACCATGAGAAGAAGTATCTCACTCATGACTTGGAGTTAGCAGCCATAGTTCATGCACTCAAAATTTGGAAACACTACCTATATGGTGAAAAGTTTGAGATATTCACTGACCACAAAAGCTTGAAGTATCTGTTCACCCAAAAGGACTTGAACATGCGTCAGAGACGTTGGATGGAGTACCTTGAGGATTACCAATTTACCCTTTCTTATCATCCCAGCAAGACTAATGTTGTAGCAGATGCATTAAGCCGCAAAAATAGAGGGATTGTTGCTAGCTTAGCCCTTAGAGAATGGAATATGATTGGAACGCTCAATGAATTTGGGTTACAGATGGAGGTTCAAGATGAAAAGGCTTACCTTGGTGCTCAAATTGCTACGCCTAAAATTTTGAGCGAGATATTAGAATCACAGCAGTACGATCAGGAGATGGCATTCATCAAGGCACGAATGGAATCTAGCGAAACCATGCTTGGTTGGGAAATTCACATAGATGGGAGTTTGAAATATCAAGGTCGAGTGTTCGTGCTGAGTGACGACTCACTAAGAGAAAAGGTACTTAAGGAATTTCACCATTCAGTATTCGCAGTACATCCAGGAGGTACTAAGATGTACCAAGACTTAAAACACCAATATTGGTGGGGCGGAATGAAAAAGGATGTAGCCAAGTTTGTGTCTAAGTGCCTGACATGTCAACAAGTAAAGGCTGAATACCAAAGACCAGCAGGAACATTTCAACCTTTACCAATCCAGGAGTGGAAATGGGAACACATAACCATGGATTTTGTGACGGCTTTGCCTCGATCACCACAGAGACATGACGGCGTATGGGTAGTGGTAGATCGACTAACTAAGATTTCCCGATTCTTACCAGTCGGGTCATCAGATACGTTAGACTCACTCAGTAGATTGTTCATCAAAGAAGTGATCAGATTACACAGAGTACCAGTTAGCATCGTGTCTGATCGTGATCCTCGATTCACTTTCCAATTTTGGCAGAGCTTGCAGAAGGCAATGGGAACGAACTTATGTTTTAGCACGGCATTTCACCCATAAACAGATGGACAATCTGAAAGGACGATACAAACCTTGGAGGATATGCTTCGAGCTTGCGTTATGGATTTTGATAGAAGTTGGGAGAAACACTTACCTCTCGTTAAGTTCGCTTACAACAATAGTTTCCAGGCCAGTATTAGAATGGCACCGTATGAAACACTTTATGGGCGACCTTGTCGATCACCAATCTGTTGGACAGAAGTAGGGAAAGCAACCTTGCTAGGACCAGACCTAGTTCAGGAGACCACTGAGAAGATAAAACTGATCAGACAATGACTAATCACAGCCCAAAGTCAACAAAAGAGTTATGTGGATCAAAGGAGACGGCCTTTAACTTTTGAGGTAGGCGATCATGTTTTTCTCAAAGTTCGACCTTGACGAGGTACTACGCGATTCGGAAAGAAAGGAAAACTTGCACCTCGTCACGTGGGACCCTTTGAAATTCTGAGCAAGGTAGGAGAGGTAGCATACCGTCTAGCACTACCACCACAGCTCGCAGCAATGCACAATGTCTTTCACATCTCAAAACTCGCACATGCATCAAAATGTGAATTGGACAAAGTAAAGGGACACGGAATTGAACAGATACATTAAAATTTAAAAGTGATGGGGTGAGCCCGGTTTAGAATCTTGCGCAAGTGAGTTGCGAACCCTAACATGGCACGAGAAGGTATTTCGGCTTTTATCGGTACAGGCGATATAAAGTTGGTGGTGCGGGTGTCACAACATAGACCGTTCTCTTGGGACAGACCGTGATGTCACGACTTGGGTACGTAACCCTGGTGCGTGGGCATCATTGGTAATTACAGTAAGTAACATTTGAATATTTGACCAAGGGGGAGTCAGAACTGCCCGTGGCCATTGCTTAGCGGTTGAGTGGAAATAGTGCTCCGCGGAGAGTTACTTAAACTTACCTATTAAACTAAATCTATGTAAATTTAAAAAGAAAGGTTGGCATTTTTCCTCCTTATGAAATACTGCTTCCGCTTGCCATTGTTTTTATTGTCTATTGTTAATATTTCAACCAATAGCATTCCGATTATGTTTGTTAAATGTTGCTTGTTATTCTGCTATTCCACAATATTTATTATTTGTGAATATTATTATCGGGGTGGGTATTTTCGGGTTGTAGTATCTTGCTCGTCGCTCATTGACATTTCCATTGCCCTGGCGTTTTATGCCAGGTATCGAAGAAACCGACGGACGCGCCAAGGCCTTGCAAGGCTACATTCAGCCTTGGTTAGCTTGAAGAATGTCCAAGATTCCATGAACAATTTTCCTAGATTTATTTTGTTCATATTTGTGTTTTTTTTTTTTTTTATTCTAAGACTAAGTTTTAAGTTTATTTGGAGTTGTAACTTAAGAACTTTTAATTTATGGGATGTTAGTTAATAGATGTTGGTAAACTTGGTGGCAACATTAAGGAAGAGTTCTTAATTAAGAAAATTGAACTTTAAATTCTAAATATTATTATGATGTCCTTAAATTTTGGGGCATCACATCTAAACTCTGTGATACTCTCCTTAAACTCAAAGAAACATCTTAGATGATTCATGGTGGGTAAAAACAAAAAAAGAGAAACGAATGGAAATTCAAAATCACAAGAAACAAATGAAAGGAAGGAATCAACTTACAAGAAGACCAAATTGAAACTACAGATTGTAGACAAAAGGAACATGTATAGACTTCTGAGAAGACGGTCAGCAAAGTAGTGAAGGGCAAGGGGCATCTCCTCAATTTATGCGTCAAAAGCAAAACGGCGCATGGAAAGACAAAATGACGAATGTCATCATTAATATAGAAAAACAAAAAAGACGCGTGTCGCTAGCAGAAGTAACAACTTAGGTCTCCAACTTAGGTCTCCATTTGATCGACAGTGTTGTCTTCGGCAATCCTCCATAGATGAACGTCGAAGAGGGGCAATTATGAAAGGATAAAACATTGGCTCAAACCCTAGCCCAGCCAAGCAGGATGTCCCAAGGGAAAAGCCCAGATAGCCAAAAGGTCCGTTAGATAAGGGGACAATGTCACATAACCAAACCCATTGTAAAATCATCTTTTAGAAAGAGATCTACAGAATGTATGGAAGCCCTTAGATCCATCCTTAATCAACGATGAGGACAACAATTGTCAGAGATAAGGATGTAGGCACAGCCTACCCAAATGACACAATCATCTGATGATCTTAATCAGACAGATGAAGCATTCAACAAGTTGGCCGCTAATATCTGACATAATCTAAGCCACCCACAGCAAGATGATCTAACGGTAACGAGTCAAGACAACGTGGCCACTTGCCCGACTAAAGTCCAAAAGCAAGCAGAGCCCTCAAATCAAGATATTAACTCGACGACCGAGGCCCAAGATATTAATACTATTAAAAGAGGAATAAGAAAAGGTAAGGAGACAAACAAGAGGTAACTAAGACTCCTTTCACAAAATACTATGGGGGTGTTTGTTGTGGAAGGATTGGGCATGGGATTGGATTATTAGTCCGTTGTTTGTTTCAAAAGTTTTGTTTCGGACTAATAGTCCCTCCGGACTATTAGTCCCATATTTGTGGGACTATGGTATCCCATTGGGTGGGTGGGTGGAGGGTAGAAACCATGGGATAACTCATCCCATGGGATTAGCTAATAAAATTACATTTTTACCCTCTAGTATTTAATTATGTATTATATTTAGTAAAATTTAATAAAATTTAAATGTCTCAATTTAAAAATAAAATAAAATAATTTTATTTAATTTTTATTTTTGTTTTATTTATTTAATTTTTTATAAATATTTTATTGATGTTTTATTTTAAAATTTTGTTCATATTTTATTTTATTTCATTATTTAATTATTATTATTTAAAATTTTAATTAAAAAATAACATATATTTTTATTGATATTTAATTTATTTAATTTTTAAAAAATAAATTTTTATTTAATCTAGCTAAAAATAATTAAAATATTAAAGTTATGTTTAATATTGTTATTACTTAGTAAATAATTGAAAATGATAAAATAATCATTTGAGCATTTATCCTTCTCCATAATATCCCAAACAAACATTGAATTCACTAAAAACCAGACATCTAATGTCATGACTAAACAAACATAGGATACAAATCCAGTCCAACCAAATAGTCCGAGGACAATGTATCCCAAGACTAATAATCCAATGGATTTATTTAAAATTTTAATTAAAAAATAACATATATTTTTATTGATATTTAATTTATTTAATTTTTTAAAAATAAATTTATTTAATTGTGCAAAAAATAAAATAAAATAAATTTTTATTTAATCTAGCTAAAAATAATTAAAATATGAAAGCTATGTTTAATATTGCTATTACTTAGTAAATAATTGAAAAGGATAAAATAATCATTTGAGCATTTATCCTTCTCCATAATATCTCAAACAAACATTGGATTCACTAAAAATAATCCAATCCAGACATCTAATCCCATGACTAAACTAACATAGGATATAAATCCAGTCCAACCAAACAGTCCGAGTACAATGCATCCTAGGATTAATAGTCCGATGGATTACAATCTCCCCTTATCCAATCCGTTCAAACAAACACATCCTATATGGTTGATTAGCATTCTGACTTGATCGTCAGAGGTTCCTCCCGACCAAAAAAAAAAACTAGATTAAACAAATTCTTCAAATCAACACAAAAAAAATAAAATAAATAAATAAAATAAAATAACGAATTTCAAAAAGTAATTAGGACACCAAAAAATAGAATTAAGACAGAGCGAAATATTGAAATTTTAATTCTTATTATACCTTAATATAAATTTATTAACAAGGACATTACACATTAAACCTTACAATAAAATATTATTCTTTTTGTCATGATACACTCTAATCACTTATACATATTTTTTATATTCAAATCTCTTTATCTTCTTCTTCAAGTTTCAATTATTTTCTCTTCATTTTCTTCCTCACTTCAAAAGTCTAATTTATTCCACTTAAACTCACCATTATTATCAACATCATTGGTCATTTAGCTACGGAATAAAATTGTATTACAAAAATTTTAAAAATAGAGTGTTCATCCAAAATATTAGGATGCATTTAGAGCCGCCCATCAAAAAGCCGTCGGTGCCCTGACAATGTGTTACCAAATGCAAAATAATCTCATTTCCACCCAAAACAAAAACTGACCACTTTTAGAAATAAATTCAAAGAGAAATTTTGACAAATTGTCAAATTTGACATTTTTATTAATTATTGGACATTTTCGGGTAAACTACAATCACCTCTTCTGATAATTAATCATATAATTTTGATATAATTATATTAATCTCCTTTTTGATATTGTTAAAGTTACCAAAACCAATGCTAATGGCAGACATGCAATGAAATAAATAAAAATAAATTTACATTATAGTAGAAAAAATATAATAATATTATTTTTCTCATTCATACAACTAACGAATTACTGATAAAAAAGTGTAAGTATTGTGTAAATTAGAACCTTGACAAAGGTCAGTATAATTATGTTAAAAATATGAGACTTAACTGTATTTTCTTTAAACCTTATGAGGGGAGCGTAACTTTCCCTATATTTTATGATCCAATAGTGGTTAGAAAGATGAGATGATGGTTGCCCCAAAAATAACACAAGCATTGTAGCAAGGCTGACAAATTTTTGGTATTTTTGTACTGTAGTATATAGCAAAAATTTGGGAATGGCATGCTCAATTTGGCATTTAGAATTGAAGATGTTCTAAACATATGGCATATGAGCAATCTGTGTTCGTATTCGCAACATAATGTAATTCTTGATGCATTGGTTAGGAGAGGCAAAAAAATAGTTACAATTAGTTCACAAAAAGCGAAAAAAGTAAAATCTTACAATAAAGTGTTTAAATACTCACTTATTGTAGTGTATTTCAGGTGTGGATACAGCTTTGTCCCATCCACCCCACCGGATGACTCTATATCGAAATACGTATGATCCCCTTTTACAAATGCGGAATATATGAAAACCATGTCCATGTTGTCCGGATAAGGAGTCTCTGAAAAATGCAACAAGCGACTCAGTCAAGCATGGAGAAATACAAATTCATGCAGACCCCTCTATCTAATCATTTATCTCATCTATTCAATCATTTATCATATCTAATCCCATTAGTACAAGTTATCCTCACAATCCTATTAATAATCCCATCTGACAATCAAATGAGGCCTTTGTGTATAATAGATACACATTATCCACACTAGTGACATACCTTTAATTTTCTTGAGAAGCTCCTCCTCTGGCACATAAATCTTTTCAAGCTTCTTCCCAATCTTACTCTCCCAAATCTCAACCAGCTCATTCATGGAGTAAACATTTCCTCGAGGCCTCAGGTGAAGCACCTTATTCAATGTGCGTGGATCATCCACAGCACTGATGGTGAAGGAAGCAACATCACTTTCCTTCATGAAAACACCTGCAGAGGATGAAACGAAAAGGAACAAAATTTTGCTGAAATTTTCTAGTTTCTGAAGATTATGAGACCTTAGTGTCCCACCAAGAAAGTGAAATGAACCCAAGGTAAATGTTGATTAACAGACCTTTTGCATTTTTATCACCAAAAATCTTGATTTTGTCCCTTGGAAGGGACTTTAGGCCTGGCTGAACTATTGATGGAAGTAAGTAGCTCATGAAGAAGTTACAACAGATGTAGGTGTATGGAATGCCTTCTGCTTCTACAAGACATCGAATTTCTGCTTTCCTCGCATAGAAGTTGTGATCAAGGCCAGATATTCGAGTTTTACATGGATCCACTCCAAATTCAGATGGAATGAACTTCTGCAATAATTCAAGTTAGTAGGTACCTCATTTGAGAAGAAGAAAAAAACAATGGTGCATAATGAGAATTTCCATTTATCTCCCCAGAACTATAAACTTCAAAGAATAAACAAGTCCAATTCATTTTGTAGGAGATTCCCTTAACGGTCTAATTCATGCATAACTATTTTCTACAGAGTGAATACTTTTGAAACATGAATAATTACGAAGAAGGTTAACCAAAATTTATTAAAAAAACAAGAAAACTTATCACTCATGTTTTGGGTGAAAAAAAGGGAATGTGGTATGATCCTCATAAAGATTGTTGCCATAAATCTGAATTTAAATAAAATTAAAATAGCCTCATATAATTTTTTTGACCATATATATAATTACAAAACAATGGAAGCAAAAATAAATAAATAAATTCTGAGTAATGCAAGTTTGTGCATCTTATACTCTTTACATACTAGATTTTATTATGAGGATGAACTAGGAATACATGAGAAATGCCTAAATTTAAGTAAAATATAAAAGCACTTGGGTTCTTCCTTCTCTTCCTCGCACCAAACTTGTATCTATGACCTATCACACCTAGGAAGTACCATAGAACAATACTTTCATAAAATGAGTATAATTGATATGATAATACTTAGATGAATGCCTTGTACAACTAAAATATATAAAATTAAAAATGAATATACTTGTGAAATGGTATAAATAATACCAATTGAAGATCAGTTGAGAGATTACATGCCAAGATGATTTGGTAATGAACAATGAAAATCTATAGAAACAATAATTGTAAGGAAAAAAAAGAAAAAGAAAAAGAAAAAGAAAAAAGATATGATCACCAAGAAATGTTAGGGGAAGGGATGACATAAACTAATGGACTATGAAGCATGGTTGGTACGAGTACGATATGGGTATGCCGATACAGCAAGACCTAAGCAAAATAGGATACGGGTATAGCTGGGGTACATTAATAAATTTTTATTTTTTATAATATATAGCTTGAGATTCAATTTACAAATCAAAGTTCAATACCAAAACTAAAAAGAGAAATTAGAAAACTAAAATAGAAATCATAGTTCAACAATACCAACACCAAAGCAAAGCGTATAAGCTATTTTAACGTCATTAAATAGGAGAAATTACAAAACAAAGTTTTATTCCAAAAGCAAGTTAAACAAAATTTAAAAACTTAAAACTTTAGTTTTCACATCCATCAATTTCGTCATTGAATAATGCATCCTTCATTTTTGACGCATCAAGTAAAAGATTTACAATTTCAAGTAAATAAGAACTCTCTAATAAATTAAACATATCCCCACCAATGTCCCATACCTTGGTATACTCCTGATATACCCATGACTTACCCATCAAGTACCCATCGAGTATCCAACTGCCAAAAAATATATAAAGAATATCCGGTACATATTTCGAGTACCTAATCCGTATGTAACCCTATCGGTACGAGTACCAATACCTAGTACCAGTACGGCGACATTTTTGGACTACCATGCTTCATACTAATAGGGATGTGGTAAAAAAAACAAAAAGATTTATTTAATTTGACCGAACATATAAGTCTTGACAAAGCAAAATGGCAAAAAATAATTTATGTAGCCCACCCAATTGATTAGAACACAAACTTAGTTTTGTTTGGTTTGATTTGATTTATAATTAGGTCCTGAAGTTCTCAAAGCATCAAAGAAAAAAAAAACTCTTAAATTTAGCCAGATATGAACCACTTTTTAGCATAAATATATATATATATATATATATATATATATATATGTTGAAATAGAGAGCAATGTGCGTGAGGAAATGGGAAAGGGAGAAGAGAGGGATGAACCTTGACGCACCCAGCTTGTTTGATAGCTGAAATGAGAAGCTTCTGGAGGAGGACCTGCTTGGACGAAACAGCACAAATCACGACATCCACTTGCTTGATGGCTTCTATGAGCCTTGTTTCATCTTCTAGGGAACCCTATAATTAAAATTCTTTTGAGGACTACTACAATCACAGAGATACAAAGATGTGATTTATTATAGAGAGAGAGAGAGAGAGAGAGAGAGAGAACCTTGAGAAGTGTGGCGCCGGAATCGGAGAGGGTTTGAAGCTTGTGAGATTTGTGGAGATCGGTGAAGGATTCATCTCTGATGAGGGCAAATGTGGGATGAGAAGATCGGAGGCTGGCTTTGGCAATTTCAAACCCTAGTTTTCCCGTCCCTCCCACTATCAGTATCCTACTCTTCTTCTCCATCGTTTCTCTCTCTCTCTCCCACGCCCCGGATCATCCAACCCAAAGGATTAAAGCAAGGTGATTGGTGAAAAATTATAAAGAAAATGGCTAGAAGTGTCGCACGCGCGAGTAATTGTGTAATCATGGAACAACAAAATAATTAAAATTAAAAAAAACTCAAAAATTGGCTCTCCAAACTGCAATATTAAGGTCAAGTTTGGCATCTTTTAAAAAATTTAAAAAGTCAAAAGTCACTATCCTATTTAAGTCACATCATCTTATTTAAGTCACATCACTTCTCTAACACATCACTTCAAACTCAACCCAAATCCAGCTCATATTTCATAAAAAATCAAAAAGTGCACTTATTTAGTCTTCCCAAACTTGGCCTAAATTCATGTCTCATGCGGATTAATTTTTCTGGCAATCACATGACTTTATTGTTGTTCAAATTTTAAAATTAAATAAATAGATTTATGAAGAAATCAAATTATATATATACTAAGAACACATGTTAATAATTATAACTAAATTTCAACAGAAATACACAAAATAATAAAAGGATAAAGAGACGAAACCGAAGCCTGCACGGAAGCAGTTTCCTTAAAACAGATTTCGCCGCCTCACTGGTCAAGTGCTTGAGGAATCCCGACGTCTGTCTCCCAGGATACGACGGTCAAAACCAGCTACGGCAGAAGCACTCTCTGTCTAGCTTAGCAAACAAAACAGTGGCAGTACTCTCTCACTGTAGGAACTTTCAGGCAAACTGACTTGTGAAATGGAAGTAAAAATTTCTATGTTTGAGACTTGACAGGAGGGTTTCAATTTATACATGTATATGGGAGAGAGGAAGAGCCTCCAGCCTTTATGGCTGTTCATAATGTACCATTAACCTCTGCAATAAAGGCGGGAGTTACAAACCCCATTAATGCAGGAGTTACAAATCCCATTAATGCTCTATTAAACTCTGTAATAAATGCAGGAGTTACAAACTTCATTACCTTTTTCCATGAAGCTAACTTCATGAGGTAATTTCTCATTCAAATCTCAATGGTTTTTGGCCATTCTATCTGTGGTGTAAAGATCTCAATGCAAAGTATCTAAACCCACTTGGACCCAAATTTCTCATTCAAATCTTAATGGTTTTTGGGCATTCTATCTGTGGTGTAAAGATCTCAATGCAAAGTATCTAGACCCACTTGGACCCAACACAATAGATGGTTAGGACCCACTTTAATATTTAATTAAAGTCACCAAAAAACCATTTTTTCCAACAATCCTCCACATGAATAAAAATTGACCGAATGACTCAACAAACGGACATCGTTCAACAATAAAGACTCTGAGAGAGAGTACAACGGACTAACCCCAACATCAGAGAAGGTAGTTTTTGGCTTTGAACCTCTCCTAGTGAAAACCTATCGAGTTTACTGGCTGATCAGTGAATATGACATCTTGAATTGCTCTGCCGTTTATGTAAACTGAGACAATAGATCTCACACGGGAATTACTCCTACCACTATTCTGTTCTCACTGGTGTGCCCTGTGTGGCCCTGGACACTAGCCTGGTTCAGCGAGTGGTTTCAAAGAATCTTGGCCTCCCAATTCTTCTAGAAGCGGCCCCACTTCACACTCACATAGGTGACTCTACTTGAGTATCCTGCTATACTCAGCTCAATAGCTTAACATACTAGAGTCATTAAAAGCTCAGCTTAACCTCTACACTTGTAGGTATCACTGATAGAAGGAATGGCTGGAGGTTTAACCTCCTCAATGACATACCACCGTTACACGCAATTAGGTTGTCCCATTGAACCTAGATCTTGGGATCTCCAGTCAACTAGGTTGGGTTTCCATTCCGGTAACTTCCAAAGGCCTCAACCCCATTCCTTTTGACGACGTTTCGACTAACACTCGATTTAACCCTTTGGTTAGCGGATCCGCAATGTTGTCCTTAGACTTTACATAGTCTATAGAGACAACTCCATTCGAGAGTAATTGTCGTATGGAATTATGTCTACGACGGATATGTCTAGACTTTCCATTATACATATTACTCTGTGCCCTACCAATTGCAGATTGACTATCACAATGAATACAAATAGCAGGCACAGGTTTGGACCAACTTGGAATATCTTCAAGGAAATGGCAAAGCCATTCAGCTTCTTCCATTGCTTTATCCAAAGCAATAAACTCTGATTCCATCGTTGATCTAGATATACACGTTTGTTTGGAAGATTTCCAAGACACCGCTGCTCCACCAAGAGTGAACACATATCCACTAAGTACAACTCATCAGATACATTAAACTTCCAATTACCCGAGAATATTCTAACTGTGAGACACTCTCATTATTATTCTTGGTAAAATGTAGACTTAAGTCTACAGGTGTCGATGACACACTCGTATCTGATCCACTAAACTTCTCAAGTATCTTATCAACATAATGAGACTGAGATAGTACAATTCCATCAGAGATTCTGGTAATCTTAATTCCCAGAATAACATCTGCAATGCCCATATCCTTCATGTCAAACTTAGAGTTTAACAACTTCTTGGTAGTTTTGATCATTTCATCATTACTACCTATAATGAGCATATCATCAACATATAGACACAAAATGACATAACCTCTATCAGTGTCTTTGACATAAACACACTTGTCACATTCGTTGATTCTAAACCCATTTGACAACATTGCGTTGTCAAACTTCTCATGCCATTGTTTAGGCGCTTGCTTCAAACCATACAAAGATTTGACAAGTTTACAAACTTTCCTGCTTTGCCCTGGAGCTGAAAATCCTTCAGGTTGCTCCATGTAGATTTCTTCATTCAAATCTCCATTTAAGAAAGCTGTCTTTACATCCATCTGGTGAATTTCTAGATTGCGCAAAGTAGTAATCGCAATCACCATCCGAATGGATGTTATCCTAGTAACAGGTGAGTACGTATCAAAGTAATCCAGGCCTTCTCGTTGCCTGTACCCTTTGATAACGAGCCTCGCTTTATACTTGTCAATTGACCCATCGGCCTTCATCTTTCTTTTAAAAATCCATTTGCAGCCTAAAGGCTTGCAACCTGGAGGTAAATCTACCAACTCCCAGGTGTGGTTTTGTAAGATGGAGTCAATCTCACTTTGATCGCTTCTTTCCATAATGGACTCTCAGGAGAAGTCACAGCTTCGTGAAAAGTTTGAGGTTCGTTCTCAACCATATAAGTTAAGAAGTCTGGACCAAAAGATTTGGATATCCTAGCCCTTTTACTCCTTCTGGGCTCATCTAAAACCTCAATTTGATCATCACCTGAATCATTAATATGATCATCCTCACTAGCAAGCTCATCAAATTTCTCCAAAGACTTTGGAACCCTTTCATGGGTTCGGCAAGGAAAAATGTCTTCAAAGAAACATGCATTCCTTGACTCCATAATGGTATTCCTGTGTATGTCTGGAATTTCAGACTTATGTACAAGAAACCGATATGCACTACTATTATGTGCATAACCAATGAATATACAATCCATGGATTTCGGGCCTATCCTAACCCGTTTGGGTGTAGGAATTGCCACTTTTGCAAGACACCCCCACATTCGTAAGAATTTATACGAAGGCTTAACACCTTTCCATAACTCATATGGCGTCTTGTCCACCTTCTTCCGAGGTACTTTATTCAGAATGTAATTTGCAGAGAGAATTGCTTCCCCCCACATGTTCTGTGGCAATCCAGAACTTATCAACATTGCATTCATCATTTCCTTTAGCGTCCTATTCTTCCGTTCAGCAACCCCATTTGATTGAGGAGAATAAGGCGTCGTGGTTTGGTGGATAATCCCGGATTGAGCACAAATCTCAATAAACGATGATTCATACTCACCACCACGATCACTTCTTAAAGCCTTAATCTTGCGGCCTAATTGATTCTCAACTTCATTCTTATAAAGAATAAACTTGTCAATAGCCTCATCTTTGCTTTTGAGCAAATAGACATAACAATACTTAGTGCAATCATCAACCAAAGTGATGAAGTATTTATTGCCACCATGTGATTGTATAAACTTTAAGTCACACACATCACTATGCACTAAGTCCAATGGCTCTGAACTTCTTTCAATAGAATAAAACGAAGATCTTGTCAACTTCGCTTCAACACAAGTTTCACACTTGTGTTTCGGATTAATCTTAAAAGATGGTATGTGATCTAACTTGATTAATCTACGTAAAGATTCAAAGTTCACATGTCCTAGTCTACCATGCCACAAATTGGAAGACTCAAGCATGTAAGCAGAAGAAGATGCATCTTTATTCATCTTTGGGATAATAGTCATTACATTGAGTTTAAACATACCCCCCAACATATAACCCTTACCCACATACACTCCGCTCTTGGTCAAAACGACCTTGTCAGACTCAAAACAATGCGAAAACCATGTTTGCTGAAAATAGATCCTGAGACAAGATTCTTACGAATGTCCGGAACATACAGGACTTCGTTCAAGGTCAGCTCCTTTCCTGACGTCAACTTCAGGACCACCTTTCCTTTCCCCTCAACAATCGAGGTAGTAGAGTTTCCTATAAACAATTTCTCACCGTTTGTAATCGGTTCGAAAGTTGTAAACAACTTTTTCTCCAAAGCAGATGTGGCGTGTAGCCCCAGTATCAATCCACCATTCTCTTGGGTTTGAACCTACCAGATTCACCTCAGAGACAACGGCAGACAAGTGCATATCATCCTCCTCATGGGAGTGCTCTTGTAAATCTGCCATATGAGCACGAGGTTTAGTCTTGTATGACTTCTTCTGCTTGTGGCAGTCACTAGCCCGATGCCCATTGCTACCACAGTTATAGCACTTCCCAAAGAACCGATTACCTGGTTCCGGTGGCTTGTAAGCTGGCTTCTTTGTAACACCACCTCTAGGCCCCAACTTAGAGGGCTTCTTTCTTATTCCAGAAGATTTGCCATGTTCAATGACATTTGCTTTTACTGAGGAGGTACTCCCTCCTTTCTTTCTATTATCCTCCTCAATTCGGAGTCGGACAACCAGCTCTTCAACTGACATTTCCTTGTGCTTGTGCTTCAAGTAGTTCTTGAAATCCTTCCAACCATTGGGAAGTTTCTCGATGATCACAGCAACTTGGAATGACTCGTTCAAAGGCATTCATTCAGCATGAATTTCATGCAAGATCACTTGAAACTCCTGGACTTGACTTATCACAGTTTGAGAGTCTACCGTTTTAAAATCAAGGAACCGGCCAACCACAAATTTCTTTGCTCCGGCATCCTCAGTCTTATACTTTTTGTCCAGAGATTCCCATAACTCTTTTGCTGAGCTCTTGGAACAAAACACACTATAGAGTGAGTCTGCCAAGCTGTTGAACACATAGTTTCAGCAAAGATAGTCTGTCTACTTCCATGTGTCAAGCGCCATGACTTTCTGCCTATCAGGCTCATTCTCTGCCATGGCTGGAGGATCCTCGCTCAGAACCTTTGCAAGGTTTAGCGTGGTCAAGTAGAACAGCATCTTTTGCTGCCATCTCTTGAAGTTCACCCCAACAAATTTCTCTAGGTGCTCATGATGACTGAGCGGTCCTCCTGGAATAGCCGGAGTAACGCCATGGTTGACCACAGAGGTCACAACAGTAGGGGTTGGCAACCCAGTTGCCCCGGGGTTCAGATCCCCACCAACATTAGCAGTAGCAGCAGCATCAGTGATAGTTGCCATTTCTGAACAAATAAAACCTCCTTTTTAGCCAAGGTTAAACACTTTGGTTTCTATTCAGAAAACCAAACCAAAATCCAAACTTACAAGCAATTTAAACTTGCAAACAATTTAAAATTGCTACAACCAAATACATGCATATAAAATGCGTCTAATAAGCAAATAAAACTTGCTACTACAAATTGGTAAACAAACCAACTAAATCTCAAGTAAAAAATTTCTTCAAACATAAAGAAAAATAACCAATCCAATTGAGGATTATAAGTAGTCCATACAATTCCTTTCTACGCTTAGGTATGCCTACAAAGAGAGTTAGTAGAAAACGACAACATAATATAAAGCAATTGTACATACAATCAAATATTATTTAACCTTCTAGCAAATCATAGAATAGCAAAATAACTAAGAAATTAAGATACTATACAAGTTACAAAACCTTATAACTTCTACATTAAATTAAAAAAAAAAATTAATTACCATAAATTATATAAGAATTTAATTCACAATAACCATGTACATAAATATAGGCAAGTTACAAAAATTTTATAACTCCAAAGAACTACATTTAATTCAAACTTTAATTCATCCAATTAAATCACACACTATTCATGGAAATAACTTATGTGTATAACTCTAGAAAACTAGAAGCAATTTCACATGCAAATTAGATAGTAAAGCTAGAAGCATGCAAAATCAAAATATACATATGCAACATTAGACAAATAGGATGAAACCAAATAAGTAGCATGCGGTTTATGTAAATAATTTGAATTGTTTATATATAATAAACTAATAACCAAGCACTTCAAGTATATAACCATTCAACCATTAACATGTAAAAATTCTAAAGATTAAATCATGTAATCTAGTCTAGAGAATAATAAGCATGTAACAAATTAAAACCTAGAATAGAATAGAATTAGCATGTCAAAATTGCAACATCAATAAATTATATTTTATAACCTTAAAATTCATGGAAATCATAGAAGGGGAATGATGAACCATACTCATAAAATAAGATTAGAGTAATACAATTAAGTATACAAATTATGATAGAGCATTCTAATTAAACTAAACAATTAGAGAATCACATTGCATAATTTACAATCATTGAAATAGGGAGCAATTCCACAACAGTTCCTAGTAACATTATACAAATGTCTATATAAATCTATTCGATCAATTTCATAGGAAAACATATATGAAAAATCTGTTTTAAACTTGTTGTTCAAATTTTGAAATTAAATAAATAGATTTATGAAGAAATCAAATTATATATATACTAAGAACACATGCTAATAATTACAACTAAATTTCAACAGAAATACACAAAACAATAAAAGGGTAAAGAGACGAAACCGAAGCCTGCACGGAAGCAGTTTCCTTAAAATAGATTTCGCCGCCTCACTGGTCGAGTGCTTGAGGAATCCTGGCATCTGTCTCCCAGGATACGACGGTCAAAACCAGCTACGGCAGAAGCACTCTCTGTCTAGCTTAGCGAACAAAACAGTGGCAGTACTCTCTCACTGTAGGAACTTTCAGGCAAACTAACTTGTGAAATGGAAGTAAAAATTTATGTGTTTGAGACTTGACAGGAGAGTCTCAATTTATACATGTATATGGGAGAGAGGAAGAGCCTCCAGCCTTTATGGCTGTTCATAATTGTAACGCCCTTAAAATAAACCCATAATAATCCATAACATTAACATGCATTTATAAAAGAAAACGAATCATTTGAGTTATTCATCAGAGTATTCTTATTGAAAGACATCACATGTAACATCCTGCAACATCAAAATAAATGCCCTAAGGGCTTACATCTTTCCAAGCTATCACTTGGACACAAAAAGGATGAGTACTAACTCATTTACAAGTTAAGCCCTAGGCTTGAATGTTTACATGAAATCTCAAAATAACAAAATAAAACATATAACTAAAGACAAGTCTTCAAAATCCCAAACATCAAATCCTTCCAGGCTAAGTCCGTGGAGGTAGCTTATCACCTGAACCTGAAAATGATGTTCCCATAAAGGGTGACCCACAGCCCAGTAGAAAAATACTAAACCAAATATAAGCATTGAATAAAGCTATAGCATTCAATAGATGGTTAACCAAGATAATCAATTTTATCATTAAACAGTCTCATGACACTAATGTCTAAGACACATTTCACTTTCCATTATTATCAACATGGCTCAGAACCTGGCCAAACTTACAACAGTGAATTATATATCATATTCACATTACTTCTAATATCAACAAGACAAATGAGACTCATGCTCATATCAAAACACTTCATACTTCCCATTTGATACACATTTTAGTGCTGTATCAATAATCATGTAAAAACACTTCAATTTAATAAGCACACATAAAAATGGTGCTAATGGAGTCCATCCCCTATCTCCTCCCAAACAAAATCCGGTTTAGAGGTCCATCCCCTATCTTCCCCTAAACCGTGGAGTACATCCCCTATCTCCTCCCACACAAAACAATATATATGCAAATGCAATGCTCAATCAATACACGTATTTTATGTATTAATGCAATAGTCAAAATTAATGACTTAACCAATGTGATTAGTTTCAGTTATTCCTAATCCACATGCAATGTCTACAACAAACACGACTATCCTCCACCGATAGCCCAAAACAGTTATTTCTAGACTGGAAATAAATATATCAACAATTCAATAGGCGAGTGATTTTAATTATCCAACTACACCATTTAATCAATGAATTCCTCAATTTCATGCATTTAACCAATTTTCCCAATTTTCTTAAATTAATTATACAAATTAATTTATTAATACAACTAGGGTTTTTCCCAAAATTACCAAAGTACTCCCAACATATCAAAATGCCAAAACTTAGGACAAAACTTATAGGATGGAGTAGGAAATCCCTACCTTGAAGCGAAGAACTCGAATAGAGAAGATGACGAAAACCAAAGTGCTCCAAATCCAAGATTGTTCAGATTAAACGGAAGCCCTCGACCCACTCTATCTTTTTAACAAAGGGCTTAGGGTAGAAATACACTCTAAGTAGATCAAACCTAAGAGAGAAGGTGTGTAGGGAGAGGGAGAAGGCGGTTCTAGGGTTTAAAAATCAAAAAGGAGATGAAAAATGATCCTGAAAGTCGGATCTCGGATTTTTATACCAGTCGCCCCGCTCGAGCGTGGAAACCCCCGCTCGAGCGCCACTCACAGACTCCCGCTCGAGCGGCCAAACTCCCGCTCGAGCGGCGAATGCACTCTCCCAGAAGTTTTTGCAAACAGGTCCCCGCTCGAGCTCCCAACTCCCCGCTCGAGCGTCACTCACGACTTCCCGCTCGAGCGTCCAATCCCCCGCTCGAGCGGCCAACACTACATAGGACATACTGGATGGGTGTATTCCCCGCTCGAGCGTCCAAACCCCCGCTCGAGCGGACAAGCCAAAATCTTGGCAACTAGACTTGGTTCCTAAGCTCAACCAACCTGCTCCAAATCTTCCCAACACAACCCAAGACTCAAAATAAGAAAATAATGAATGACAACAACAATTATACAATGACGGAATCTACGGAACCTAAGTCCGGATACAAAAAATCAAATGGGAAAAGACCGGGGTCGCTATAATAATGCACCATTAACCTCTGCAATAAAGGCGGGAGTTACAAACCCCATTAATGCAGGAGTTACAAACTCCATTAATACTCTATTAAACTCTGTAATAAATGCAGGAGTTACAAACTTCATTACCTTTTTCCATAAAGCTAACTTCATGAGGTAATTTCTCATTCAAATCTCAATGGTTTTTGGCCATTCTATCTGTGGTGTAAAGATCTCAATGCAAAGTATCTAGACCCACTTAGACCCAACACAATAGATGGTTGGGACCCACTTTAATATTTAATTAAAGTCACCAAAAAACCATTTTTTCCAACATTTATAAACATGCATGTGATGTAATTATAATTTAAAATATTTAAATGTTTTTTGGGTTAGAATTAAGGATGGTATGTTTTGATTTGTTAGGCTCTCGACTCTTCCCGATCTCAAGGGAATGAGTTTAGGGGTGATTGAATAAAGTATGATTGGATATGAAAAATTCGATTAAGTTCAGATTTGGGGTGGGAGAGAGTATTTTTTTTTTTAATCCGAATCCTAGCCAATCCACAAATATAATAATAAATAAATAATAATATTACAATATATGTATCATGTGTATAATATATTGTTGAATTTTTATAGAATATATATAATATATATTGAGTTTTTATTATGTTATACATATAATATAATTTCAATATATATACAATATATAATATTTTTTTTAATTATAAATAGCTTTTTTTAGTTTTAATTATTAAATATTAATATTGTTGTTGAATTTCTTGTTATGTTACGGATCGGGATAGGGTCGGGATGGGGGTTATATTTGCTAGTTTGGGTGGGGGTGTGGTAGAGTTCCATAAGGGATAGGTCAGGGATAGGGGCTAGGGGCTTCCTAACATATACCCTACTTGTCATTCCTAGCTATAATCAATTAAATAGGGTATAACCTTTTTACAAATAAAATATATCGGCAAATAAGTAAGGCTCAAAAGCCAATCAACAAGGAGCATTTGCCCACATCCATATCCATGCCCACTCAAAATCATATTCTAACATCAGTACTTGAAAAATTATTTCCACCAAGGAATGAACCAAAGTTCAGTGGAGAAATTCTCAAACTTATGAAATATGCCTTGACAATAGATATGATCATGATGTGAGTGCGATACATAAATCTAGACATCATTTGCCCAAGTTCCTAGTAAATATTTTATTTTCCAAATTTAAGACATAAAAAGGTTAATTTAAAATTTCTCAAAATCAAGTCAATTACACTCGTAATAAATCACCAAGTTCGTATCTACCAATGGTCCTAAAAGGCAAGGACCACTAACAACACCCCCACTTTACTAGTTATTAGTCGGAAGTTACATTACACAGTACTCGTGTCGACATGACACGACACGAGTATGGGTATGGAACCCGTCTAGGATACGGTAGTAAGAAAATGGATACTGCATACTAAAGATGGCATACTTGCAATTAGGACTATGAAAATGGAGATTAGGACTTTGTAGCAGGAATCGTCAAATCTCAATCTTCTTTGCTTGATACTTGATCTCCTTCTCTGTCTTCTCTCTTGCTTGATCTCCCTCTTCTCCTTGCCTCTCTCCACCTCTCTCTAATAGATAACAAAATAAATCATATATAATATAAATTACTTATATTATAAAATAATTATATAAATAAATTATTATTTTATTTATTATATATATAAAATAAATCATCTATTTTTAAATATATATAATAAAATCATCATATATTATATTATATTTTATATTTTAGTGAGATCCCAATTCAAATATGAGTGATCAGTGGATATAGTGTGGTGTGGTCAAGATAAAATATTAGGTGTGGTATTTTTGGTTTGAGGAGAAATTATAATAGAACGCCATGTTATTAGAAAAATACATAATATTTTTTTGATACATTTATGTTTACCCATATCCACGTACTTGTGTCTAATTTTTGGGTACTTTTTAGATGTACCCATGTATCCTTCATTTAAAGGTTTGCCGAATCCGATCTCTAGATACATGCACTTCATAAAGGGGGGCAAAACATAATTTATCCATAATTTTTCTCAACTTGAGAGAGCATTTGGGCTTGGTAGGCAAATTTTGGGACTAATTTTGGTGATCCTAACTATTTACTTTGTAGGACTCGGTGAATAGAATATTCGAGCAAAAAATCAAGATGATCGGACATTAGTAGCTATATATTTGGATTAAATTTGTATTACAAAAAAGGATGGTTATTCTTGAAATTATATTTATCGTCCATTTTTATAAAAACAAATATGATTCAAATATATAGTCATTGATATCCAATCATCTTGATTTTCTGCATTAATATTTTATTCAACGAATCCTACAAAGTAAACGATTCGGCTCACTAAAATTGGTTTCCAAAATGGGCTTACCAAGACAAAACTGTTACGACCCGAACTTGTCCCTATAGGTTAGGATCATAACTGGCCAGTAATCCTGAGATTATCTACGGCCTCAGGCAGAATTCAATTAAAAATTAATAATATGGGGCTAGATGTGGAAGCAGAATTTTAAATTTTGTTTAATGAGTTGTGCATACGTGACATAACAAAACTTTTCACACATATATAATAACTCACACCCAACAAAACATAAAAGATTATATATGTCCAGGACCATTCAGAAACTGACAAATCAAAAACCAAGGTTTATATACAGACCTGGTCTTACATAACCATCAAAAGTAAACAAAAGAAAATCAAAACAAAAGCCTTGTGCGTGAAACAACCTTGGCCGACTCCAAAATCTCAGTAACCTTTTACAGTCTCACTAAGGCTAGGGCTAGACATCCCGCTGTTCACCTACATACATATAAACAAAGAGTAAGCTAATACCCAATGAATAATACCAAAGTAAAGAGGTTGAGTGAATGAGCCCTTTTTAACATATAAGGCCTCGTTTGGAAACAGACTAATTTAGTAATTTTTTGGTTATTTAGCTAAAATATGAGCTAAAAAAAACTAGTATGTTTGGGATGACTTTTTGGCTTTTTACGAAAATATGTGTAAAAAGTAGAGAGAAAAGAGAATCTTTGACTTTTTGGTATGGGTTGTTGGCTTTTTGACTTTTTTAGTAACTTTTTGGCTTTTTGGCTAAACGGGAGGGTTCCCAAACGAGGCCTAAGTGTATCTAATCAATGAGCATATATAATCAATAAGCGTTTCACATCAGAACAACCTCAGGTCTAGCATGTCACAGAATGACCTTAGGGCTAAGAGATAGGAGAATATAAGGTACGAGTTCAATCATTTCTCAACAAGACGGCCTTCGGCCCAACATTGTACAAAATGACCTCAGGTCTAAGGGTTGGTTTGGGAAGTGGGTTGGCTTTTTGGTTTTTTGGTTTTTTTGGCTATTTTAGCTTGGGCTAAAAAGCTTGGTTTGGGAAGGGCTTTTTGGCTTTTTTGACTTTTTTGTGAGAGAAGAATGTAATGATTATGGGTTGGATGTGATGTTTTGTTTGTTGTGGCTAAAATAGCCTATTTTGTCTTGTGTAGCTATTTTAGCCACAAACCATCTTCCCAAACGGACTTAGTCATTCAGTCTTATAAGAGATTCAGTTATATCAAATCAGTCATTCAGCCTTATCAGAGATTCAACCATATCATATCAGTCATTCAGTCTTATCAAAGATTCAGTCATATCATATCAGTCAATCAGTCTTATCAGAGATCTAGAACGACCTTGGGTTCACTTTATCAAATACACAAAATGGCCTCAGGCCCAATTCAAATATATTGAGCGACTTCGCTCCATGATTCAAATATATACAGAATGACCTTAGGTCCACTGTTCATGTTTATGTCATGTCGTTCACTTGTACAGATAATACTCTCATTAATATCATATTGTTCAGACAGAAGACGGTAACTCATTCACACTTATCAAATCATAGGTTCAGAAAAGCTTACCACATGTGAACAGTAAGAAAATAGAGTATAAGTAAAATACATTTACTAAGATATTACTTACAGTGTTCAGTTAGCTGATTCATCCTCAGAGTTGACCCTACACAATTTGTAACACATACAGAAATTGGGTCACAATACAATTCAATCCGTTCTTTAATTTGTTTAACTTTCTTAGGCTTCTTTCTAACTCTTTAGTTCATTTGGAATGCTCAATGTATACCTAAGAATGCTCATAAATGAAAAAGAACGAAAATCGAAACATAATAAGGCTTTTCAAAGTTTCTTGAAATAGGGTACTTCTCTCGAGCGCAACATTGGTCGCTCGAGTGGACCCCTTGGTCTGCAAAAGTACTGGATGCGTGCAAAGTGTGCTCGAGCGACAGATTGTTTGCTCGAGCGGTGAGGCGGAATTCTAGAATTTCTAGGACAAAGTTAAACTTCAAACACATAGTTTCAAATCATGGACTTGCATAGCTTATTCACAACGTCAAAGAATACTTAGAAATTCTTTCAAAAACATGGATTACAAGGTTCATTCTCAAAAGATGAACTTAATGTTCAAACCGAATGATTCTTTCCTCTCTTTCCTAATCATTTACTTATGTTGTTTCTTAGCTTATTAATCCTTAATAAGTCATAATTCACGCTTAAGAATGCCCGGAAAGAGATGGGAATGAAGATATGAATTCGAAGTGCCTTTTGAAAACATGCTAAACATGAGTTGATGGCTAGAGCCATCTTTTGGTCACTTGAGCCAAGTTCACTCGAGCCACCATTTGGTCGCTCGAGCCAACTTTTATAGAGTGAAAAATACTGAGAGCTTGCTGTAGCTTGCTTTTCGTGCTCCTTTGTGATACGACTAGCCCTACAGTTCGGACTCCCGTGGTTCTGAATCTGATTTCAAAAGTGTAATGTGAAACGGATAAACACAACGGCAAACCTTTTTAGAAAATCGAGTTTGAATCAAAAGATGCCAAAAAATGGACTAGAATGCCAGATTTCAGAGTTACTACCTAAATATTTTTGGAAAATTTAGGAAACTCGTGACTCATGACAAAGGCCATTAGTCCGTCATCGCCAAAGTGTCTCGGCTCGAAAACTTAGGTATGAGAGGGGAATGTCATGAATTGAGCACGCTACTCACCCGATCAAAGATTGGTCTCTACTAATTATGATGTGATTTTTATTTACATTATAAGCTCTTGTTCCGGTTATTTAGGCTAATTTTACTAGGTGATGTACACAAGTATAAACCAATTCACAAAATTTGGAACACATTGATTTCATGCTTGTTTTGAAAAAGTATTTTGAATACATGTCAATTGAGAAAGCGAGCTCGTATTTACATTAGTCAAATTATTCCAACTTAAGTAAAAAGGCCTTCATCCACCGACATTCAAACATGTATATCACTTAAGCACTTAGCCTCATGGAATATGCTTGATATGGCAACACAAACACACAATGTAATATACTAAAGCGAGAAATGCTCACCTAGTACTCCAAGGCAAGCCAAATAAAGCAAAAATAATTAGAAGAAATGCATGCTCCTAAACAATGCAATATGACTAATGCAACGCACACATTATGCAAATAATAAGCTCGGCTACTAACATGGCATGTGATTCAATTCAAGGCATGCGATAAAGCACGCATTCGAGCAAAGAATTTGAAATTGACATTGGTTAGAATGATGAACAGAACCCCTTATACGTATAAGACGAATAGATGTAAGTCATGGAAAATGCTAAGTAAATATGATGCTACCAGTATAAGCGGGTAAATAAAAAGGAGAAAAAAATGAGGTTGGAAGACATACACAATTATTACATATTTTTCCCTCGTGCAAGAGGGTCCGAATGTCTCAAGTGTCCGAATTAAACTACTTATTACAAATTTGAATGAATAAACAAATAACTAGCTATCTAATTTATTACAATAAAGACATTAAAGATATGATAACAATAATAATTACAACCATAATTACAACAATATAATATTACAACAATAAGATGAACAATAACATTACAACATTAATGTATAAATGCATAAGGATCGCATGCGCGTCAATGAAGACGGTTTTCAAAAGCTACTCTGTCTGCTTTTTGTGGAACTGCTCTGTTTCATCCTCAGTCCCTGCCCTCTGTTTCTGCCAAAAGTACTCTGCTTACCAAACATTGGAGCTCGGCCGGCCCCCAATGAGGCCCGACCAAGTCCAAACAAGGTTGGTCATGCCCTATTTTCTTGTAGAAAAATGTTTTTGTGCTCTAAGGTGAAAACAGTGTAGACAGAGCAGTTTTAAGCCATGTTTGTCCCTTTTGCTATTCTCTATCATGGGGAAACTCAAGAGAAGAATGGATTCAGTTCCAAAACCATCAATGGTCGCAAGTTGATTGCGTGATGATTTTGGACACTTTTGGACAAAAAGTTAATAAATGCAATGAAAGACGACCACCCCTCCCTCCTATCATGAAGTTAGCTCAAAGAGGGAGGTAGACACACCTCAAAATTCATCAAAATATCATGAATTGATATGTGATAGCTCTTGACTCAATGGACTTGGCATAACGTCCGACCAAATCCAACCAATTTTATTAATCTTCTTTATGTTGGTTGAATTGATTTTAAGTCAATTTTATTAGCCTTTTTTGACTTACATTTCCATTACTTAATCATTTAGTCCAAAAGTGAGATTTAAGTCCACTAAAAGGAGGGAAGTGTCAAACGAGAAGTTGTTCTTGGCATGAGAGAGATGTTATGCCTTGGTAATGAATCTCCAAAGAGATTAAACCATTAAACATAGAAGGGTCTCTTTCTCAAGTTTAAACAACACTCGGTTGAACTAACTCTCACAAAGAAAACCAAGAAAGCAGGGAGGGTGCAGAGATGATGTGCGAAGTTGATTATTACAACAAAATAAGTGAACCAAAAGCCATCAACTCGAATGACTCGGTGTCTAAGGCCTAAACAACCAAAGCCATGAGGACTTACAACACAACAAGCAAAGTATTGAAAGCATAAACTACTTAAATGAATTAAAACATCCTTAAAACAGTCCCTAACATTCAAAAAATAGTAGCTAAAAGTATGTTTAAAGAGCACAAAAAGATAGCCAAAACATAAAGTTACAAAACTAGTAAGCAAGACCAAGGAGAGATGGCTAATCCCTCCACTTTTGAGACTTCTAAACTATGTTTTTCAGCCCTTTTAAACTCTAAAAATCATCATGTAAACCAAAGAAAAGAGTTGAGAAACAAAGGGTATGAGTTATGGGATAAGGTGCAAGAAAGGGTGTTAAGCCTTTCTACCTTTGGTAGCTCTTTAACCCCAAGTTCTAACACTTAAAATGGATTCAAGACAGTAGGAAAACACAAGAAAATGATAGAAAAAGATTGAAATGAAAGTAAGAAAAAATGTGACAAGCTTATACCTCTTGAAGAGAGCAAGCTTTGGTTGTAAACCAAACTTGATCCTAGAGCACTCTCAAGGTTAAATTATGATTCTCAAGGCTCAACCAAGGCTTCAAGGTTCAGCTCTAAGGGTGTGTATGATGTATAGATGTAGTTCAAGGATGATAGGCTTGCTAAAAGACAGCTTGCTAAGGAAGAAGGAGCTCTCAAAGATCTTTTACACTCTTGGAAATTTTTCTAACCCTCAAAACAGAGATATAAGCTTGTATTTATAGAATTTGAGCCAAATAGGTCACAAATATCTTCAAAAATAGATAGTTAGTTGATTCTTGCCCAAAACAGTGTTTATCGCCCAAAAGGCACAACCAACCCCAAATGAGGCACGGCCAGGCCACAATGTGGCTTCCATGTTCCTCTATTTCAGGCTCAGTGTAGGTTGGCACAGCGCTAAAAAATGGAATTATGAGGGATAGAAGTACAAAAATAGCTTGGGTATGGAAGGTTGAGATTTTTAGAGCTAAAAACAGGATTCCTTCATTGAGAATTTGAACTGTTGACAATATAAATTTCATCATCGAGCGCTCAGAATAAAGCGTCCAAGTCTTGCGGGTGGTCAAAAATGGGGTGTCAATACTCGCAATGTTGGCTCGAGCCACAACTTAGTCGCTTGAGCCATCTGTGAAATTTCTAGGTTTCAAAACAAAAAGTTTGGCTTCCATACACAAATTCAAAGCCTTGGGTCATGTTTGACTCATTTAAATACACAAAATTACTTCAGGAAACATATATATACACGCCCCCTTAAAACCCATTTGCTTTCAAATCTCATTAATTTGGCAAAATTGAGCTTAAAACCCGCATGTATGCAAGATTTTCAAACTCTTTTCTCAAAACTCAACTCCGAAGTGTATAAGCTTGCATGTTTGAACCAAACTCTTGAAATTACATGGAAATACATATGTATGAGCCCAACTTGAAACCATGAGCTCAAAAGTGTTATAAATTGCCAAAATTAAGATCAAAACTACTATACATGCATCAATTCAACTTCAATTCCCTTCCAAGACTTTCAAAACATGGAATTAATCTTCAAAACTCATGAACTTAACAATTTGGGCTCAAAGGCTCCATGCATGTACAAAATCCTTTCCAAAACATTAATTTAAAGGTTAACAAATGATGGATGAAACATGCATGTACAATTTATTCCATAATTTCAGCATAGATGCAAGAATTCAAACTCAACATGGCAAAATTCATGTCATTAATACATGCATGTAGAGCTTCTTTACTTTCTTTACGTTAATTGACAAAACACATGCAAATGGTCACATACAAGCTATGAACTCAACTCTAAATCACATCATCTTCAAGGGTTAAGAGTTAGATGCTTACCAAGAGACTTCAAACACACTTGTTCTTGCAATCACATCATCTTCAAGGATTAAGAGTTAGATGCCTACCTATGTTTTCGAGTTCACCTTCAATGTCTATACTCTCTCTCTCACTCTCTACAATGTGATCTTAGATTTTTGCTCTAGAATGAAGAGAAAGATGAGCTCAAATGAGTTTATGGCTCATATATATAGCTAGAGTGGTTTATTACAATAATTAGAACATTAAACCAATTAAAGAAAACTTAATTAATTAATCTGAATCAATTTTTGATCAAGCTTACCATAAGGTTCTAAAAATTCCAGTTATTCTAATCATGTACTCAATTTTGGTTTTTGGCACCATTAAGGCCTTCAATTTCAGATTCAAAAAGGAAATCACAATAGATTTTCCTGCAATCAACTGATAGTTTCCAAATTGAATAGATATACTCAAATAAATCACATGGCACATATCACAATTAATAAATAACACATAATTAAATAATTATAATCATGATATACATGTTGGGGTCGTGACAGTCTTCCACCCTTTAAGAAATTTGGTCCTCTAAACGTACACTACTTTATGTCAGAAACAACTCAGAATGCCTTGTGTCAGAAACAGATCGAATACCTTAATCTCATATTATTCTTCCTTTTTGCAAGTGGATTCTTTCTCATCAACTCTATCACGGAAATTCGATCCATTCTCTTTTATCACAGAAGTTCGATTTGTTTCTCAATTATTCAACAGTTCACAGTTCAATTCGATTATTCATTTAAGGGACTCGTCATAGTTATTCAAAATCATTCAGGTTTATTAAGCAGATCCAGATCCAGACATCAATGCCACAGTAGTAGAGGCAAGACCAAAGTAATCAATCACATGTTGTACATAATTCACATATTCCCATAGCATCAATTGTAAAGTACGATGAGATTGAGCAATCAATCACAGAGCATATTGAATTCACACACTTTCAGATAGTCGAGGTTTTCTAATCCCAATAGTGTTCACAATCAAAACAGTCCGCGGTTAACAATTACCATAACATGAATTCCCAAAATTCGATAATACTAAAGAAACTATTCTCCCATACAAAACATATTCTGATTAGTCAAAGATAAATGTTTTGTACTATTTATAATCAAATCAATCTGTTGTTAACGGTTTCCATTGCGTTGAATTAATAAGAATATGGTAATATAGAAGCAGTCAACCTTTAACAAAATACATGTGTTCCCAATCAAAAGAAGGTACATGTTCAAATACCATTCATAATCACATAGTCTGTTATTGATAATTCGTATAAGGTTTTCAAGGTGGTAAGTATTTAAATCAAACACAAGTCTTCGATCCATTAATTCTTATAGCATTGGGTCAAAAATACGGTAACATAGAAGCAGTCATTCTCTAAAACAATCAATTACTGGACTTGCATGATTCAGTTGATCTATGACACATATGTACCCAATAGTTGAAGGTTGGTTCTCAATGGTGTTCATGATTAGATCGATCTGCTGACAGCCCACATAAAATCTTCTAAATAAGTCAAGTATTCAAAACGTATTCAAGTTTTGGATCTATCAATTTTCTTGTCAGGAATAATCCGGTCATTCATTCATGAACAATTCATAATCTCCCATAAACGATACCAAGTCAAATAACGATTCTCAAATCAGGCAAAAATCTTGTCTAATTATATCAGATGAAGGTTCCATCAGGTCAAATTAAACAAAGGTTCTATCAGATCGAGTCAGATAAAAGTTCCATCAAATCATTCTCAAATAAAGTACGTTTGGTTCTGTAGGTCATACTCTGTTCGCTTAGGTACATAGTCAGTAGTTTCACAATTGTTTTAAGTTCATTAATTCTCAAAATCAAATCAGAGTCATACATCACAATGGTTCATATCAAAGTGTTTCAGGTCATATACAATGTGGCATTCTCCAAATAAGTTCACATGTAGGTGCACATGCATGCAGTTGTTTATATCAAAATGTATGTATCATAATCAATATAGTAGTTCCCAAATAAGTCTTTCATGTAGGTATACGGTACATAGTAATGCATCATACAAAGTTCCTCGGTGGCACATAATGGCGAGTTCATAATGCAGAAGTTCTAAATTAGTCATACAATCACAAAAGCATAGGTCTAATAGTCTAGTCAAATAGTCCCATCAATCTTAAACAACTAAGTACACAGTCACACAGAATATACAGTTCATTATGTGGAGTGCCCAACTCAGTTACACAAGCACATGGTTATAGTCTCGATGGTCTAGTCGGTAGGAATAAATAAGATGATAAATCATTTTGAGCAAAGGTATAGATATTTATATGTGTCTGAAATCTATTAACATTCCCAATATGTATTCACAAGCATGATGCACAAATGAACACAAGACAAATTCTCTAGATACAATAGATAGGGTAATGGTTCCATGGGTCTACAAAATCTAGATGCATTTGTAGTAGAAACAACAAAATGCGTCATACTCAAATCAATTAACATCCCAAGCAAAGGTGTATATATGTATGAATCCAGAATCAATCAACACATAGGCATTCATTTAGAAACAGTAAAGATACTTGGGACAACAGTCTTCAATATTCTGAGTGTTTTTTGGGTTGAGTGTAGTTATTCTATCCTAACTAGCAGTTCCTATCATTGATACGAATCCAGCTGAGGCAGTGGGTCTATTCACATTTTGTTTGGTCTGGGGATAGTTCCTTACCATCTGATCCATTTTACTACATCCATAACAAGCCAAAAAATTCGGTGACAAATCCCTCGGTGCTTCTTACTACATTTGTTACATGTTGGTGCGGTATTCCTTGTAGAGTTTGAAATGCTCGATGATCTTGTATTTTTCTTTTTAAATGATCTTTTCCTTGAGAAAAAGCCTTGCCTCTTGCTTTTCCATTCAGAAGATCGGTTCGTGTTAGCTTCAAATATCAGTACTTAACCAACTACCTCAACATATTTTGTTACTTTTAAAACATTCTCTTGATGCTCCTATACCGGTGGTGGCGGAGGTTCTTGCTGTAACGGTAGCTGTTGTTGCCATCTTAAGGTCTCTGTCATTTCCGTTACTATTCTTTCCAATCTATCAAGTCGGGCTGTGGAGGATTCTTCCAACTCATCTGTCATTGTTCTTGCCATGTTCTACATGAACTTATATTATGACAAGAAGTACAGAGATATACATAGATGCACATAGACATAGTTACACGCAGGCACATATTCTCATATTTGCTGAGTCTGAATGCATATAAGCAACAATTCATGATTCATTTGTTCATATACTTGCCTTATAACAAAAACAAAACTTGTTTGTATACATTAACAAAACAATTCATATCTCATGTAACCACATGTTCTCATACAAGCATGTCCTTATCAAATGGATGCATCGTAAGTCTTTACTAGACACCATATGGCTCATTTGGACAAGTTTGTGAGTTATTAACTCATGTTCTGATACCACTCTGTCATGACTCGAACCCGCCCATATAGGTTAGGATCATAACTAGCTAGTAATCAAGAGATTACCTACGACTTTAGACAGAATTCAATTAAAAATTAATAATATGAGGCTAGATGCAGAAACAAAACTTTAAATTTTATCCAATGAGCTGTGCATGCATAGCATAACAAAAAATTTTCACATATATATAATAACTCACACCCAACAGCATATAAAAGATTATACATGTCCAGGACCATTCAGAAACTGACAAACCAAAAACCAAGGTTTATATACAAACCTGGTTTATAAACCTTGGTTTTTCATGACCATCAAAAGTAAACAAAAGAAAATCAAAACAAAAGCCTTGTGTGTGAGGCAACCTTGGCTGACTCCAAAATCTCGGTAACCTTTCACAGTCTCACTAAGGCTGGGGCTAGACACCCCCTTGCTTACCTACATACATATAAATAAAGAGTGAGCTAACACCCAGTAAATAATACCAAAGTAAAGGGTTTGAGTGATTGAGCCCCTTTTAACAGATAAACGTATCTAATCAATAAGCATATATAATTAGTAAGCGTTTTACATCAGAATGACCTCGGGTCCAATACGTAACAGAACGAGCTTAGGTCTAAGAGATAGCAGAATATACGGTATGAGTTCAATCATTCCTCAATAGGACGGCCTTAGGCCCAACAGTGTATAGAATGACCCCAGGTCCAACGATTAATAGACTCACTAATCAGATTCAATCATCTCTTATCAAAACGACCTTGTGTCCAATAATTTATAGTATATAATGGCCATTCAATTATTGTAATTGCATATCAGTCATTCAGTCTTATCAGAGATTCAGTCATATCGTGTTAGTCATTCAGTTTTATCATATTAGTCAATCAGTCTTATCAAAGATCCAGAACAACCTTGGGTCCATTTTATCAAATCCACAAAACGGCCTCAGGCCCAATTCAGATATATCAAGCGACTTCGCTCCATAATTCAAATATATACAGAATGACCTTAGTTCCACTGTTCATGTTTATGTCATGTCATTCACTTGTACAGATAATACTCTCATTAATATCATATTGTTCAGACAGAAGCTGGTAACTTATTCACACTTATCAAATCATAGGTTCAGAAAAGCTTACCACATGTGAACAGTTAGAAAATATAGTGTAAATAAAATATATTTACTAAGATATTACTCATAGTGTTCAGTTGGTTGATTCATTCTCAGAGTTGACCCTACACAATTCGTAACACATACAAAAATTGGGTCACAATACAATTCAATCCGTTCTTTAATTCATTTAACTTTCTTAGGCTTCTTTCTAACTCTTTGGTTCATTTAGAATGCTCAATGTATGCCTAAGAATGCTCAGAAATGAAAAAGAACGAAAATCGAAACATAATACAACTTTTCAAAGTTTCCTGAAACAGGGTACTTCGCTCAAGCGTAACATTGGTCGCTCGAGTGGACCCCTTGGTTTGCAAAAGTACTGGATGCATACAAAGTGTGCTCAAGCGACAGGTTGTTCGCTTGAGTGGTGAGGTGGAATTCTAGAATTTCTAGGACAAAGTTAAACTTCAAACACATAGTTTCAAATCATGGACTGGCATGGCTTATTCATAACTTTAAAGAATACTTAGAAATTCTTTCAAAAACATAGATTACAAGGTTTAGTCTCAAAGGATGAACTCAACATTCAAACCAAATGAATCTTTCCTCTATTTCCTAATCGTTTACTTATGTTGTTTCATAGCTTATTAATCCTTAATAAGTAATAATTCACGTTTAAGAATGTCTGGAAAGAGATGGGAACGAAGATATGAACTTGAAACGCCTTTTGAAAACATGCTGAAAATGAGCTGATGACTAGAGCCATCTTTTGGTCTCTAGAGCCAAGTTCACTAGAGCCAACATTTGGTCGCTCGAGCCAACTTTTGCATACTGAAAAATACTGAGAGCTCGCAATGTTGGCTCAAGCCACCACTTGGTCGCTCGAGCCATTTGTTCTGGGTTTCAAAACAAAAAGTTTAGCTTCCAAACACAAATTCAAAGCCTTAGGTCATGTTTGGCTCATTTAAAAACACAAAATTACTTTAGAAAACATATATACATGACCCCTTAAAACCTATTTGCTTTCAAATCTCATCAATTTGGCAAAATTGAGCTTAAAACCCGCATATATGCAAGATTTTCAAACTCTTTTCTCAAAACTCAACTCCGAAGTGTATAAGCTTGCATGTTTGAACCAAACTCTTGAAATTACATGGAAATACATATGTATGAGCTCAACTTGAAACCATGAGCTCAAAAGTGTTATGAATTGCCAAAATTGAGATCAAAACTTCTATACATGCATCAATTCAACTTCAATTCCCTTCTAAGACTTTCAAAACATGGAATTAATCTTCAAAACTCATGAACTTAACAATTTGGGCTCAAAGGCTCCATGCATATACAAAATCATTTCCAAAACATTAATTTAAAGGTTAACAAATGATGGATGAAATATGCATTTACAATTTATTCCATAATTTCAACATAGATGCAAGAATTCAAACTCAACGTGGCAAAATTCATGTCATTAATACATGCATGTAGAGCTTCTTTACTTTCTTTGCTTTAATTGACAAAACACATGCAAATGGTCACATACAAGCCATGAACTCAACTCTAAATCACATCATCTTCAAGGATTAAGTGTTAGATGCTTACCTAGAGGCTTCAAACACATTTGTTCTTACACAATATTGATCAATTCAAGCTATATTTTCGAGTTCGCCTTCAATCTCTGCACTCTCTCTCTCTCTATACAATGTTAACTCAGATTTTTGCTCTAGAATGAAGAGAAAGATGAGCTCAAATGAGCTTATGGCTCGTATATATAGCTAGAGTGGCTTATTACAATAATTAGAACATTAAACCAATTAAACACAACTTAATTAATTAATCTGAATCAATTTTTGATCAAACTTACTATAAGGTTCTAAAAATTCCAGTTAGTCTAATCATATACTCAATTTTGGTTTATGGCGCCATTAAGGCCTTCAATTTCAGATTTAGAGCGGAAATCATAACAGATTTTCCTACGATCAACAGATAGTTTCCAAATTGAATAGATATACTCAAATAAATTATATGGCATATATCACAATTAATAAATAACACATAATTAAATAATTATAATCATGATATGCATGTTGGGGTCGTTAAAAAACGCTCTCTCAAGTTGAGAAGTCAAACCCTAATAATAAAAGGGGTCATTTGTTATGAAATTAGAAACTTTGAGGAGTGGGATATAATTTCTAGAATCACATAAGGAAAATCTTATTTTAAACCTTCGTTTGGGATGTTGGCTAATGAAAAAAAGTTTTGTTCAAGATGATTTGTGAATTTTTTTGTAGTTGAATAGATAATTGAATAGATTGTTTTATTGGCTATTTAGTCTTAGTCCCTTCTTTTTTTTCTTTGTGTGTGTGTGTGTGTGTGTATGTGTTTGTGTGGCTCCATTTTAGCTCATCCCAAACGCCACCTAAGCAAATCTCAAGAGGTGTATTTTTATTTTATCCTAAATTATAAATAAACATACATTTATTTAAAATACTAATTGCTCTTTATAATTTTAGAAATTACATCTTGTTCTTTTAAATTTCTAATCATATAACAAATGATCTATTTCACTAATCAACTATCAAGTCAATTAATATTTTTTAATGATATTAGAAATATATTTCATTTAATAGTTCTAGTAATTTTATTATTATATCGGAATGTAGTTATAAATTTTATTTTTACTATTAACTCTGTTAATTGACAAATTCTAACAATGAAATATTTGTAATTTCCATAACTACAAGGAGCAATAAGCAAATCTCAAGAAATATATTTATAATTTTTTTTAAAATTAAAATTTAATAAGTAAAAGAATAAAAGATAAAAACATTTTAATCAAGACCAGTCCTAAACTTTTGGAGACCCTATGTGAACTTTCAAGTCGAGACTCTTTTTATTTAAACACATATACACACCCACACACACCCACACACAAAAAAAAAAAAAAAAGAAAAAAAAAAGAAAGAAAGAAAGAAAGAAAGAAAGAAAGAAAGAAAGAAAATCTTGTGAATGAAATAATAATGTATTGTTTGATATCTTTTACAATTTGCTATTTTTTAGTTTATAGAAAATATTAAACATATTTACATTTATTTTGGGTAAAAATTAACGTAAAAAATATGTTTAGTATACAAGTATTTAAAAAAATACATTTTGAAAACAGGTTAAAATGGGTGATTGCGGGAGGTGGTGTCTATGGTTGAAAATGATAGCCGGAGGTGATTATTGCTTGCAAGAGGTGATGATCGAAGGCGGTTGACATTGGTGAAAGGTGGGTAGAAGGTGATTGATGGCTAGATGAAGTATTAGTCGAAATTATTGTCAACGGTTGAAAATGGTGGCTAGTTTGCCGCCTAAGGAGGTACTTAAGAGCCGAAGGTAGTTATCGTCGGTGGGAGGTGATGGGTCGGATGTAGTTGATCAAGGAGGTTATTGGCAATGGTAGCTAGTTGTGATGAACAATGAGTGGTGATCGGAAATGATGAGAGAAATTTTGGTAGCCACACATATTGTTTAAATATAATTATTAAAATTTTCTTACATAGATTATGATCTTAAGAAATCATTTTAAAAACTTAAAAGATTTAGGAATATTGGAAATTGGGTCAGATTTGACCCGACCCATAACCCATGGAGCGTCCACATGGGTTGTGAATAATTCACATGATTTAATAAATAAGATTATTATAAGATTATCTTTTGGAGGTTGTTGAGTTATTCTAGAAGACTACAACACCACTTTTATCTATAGTGATTTTATCCTATATATCATATATTTGGGATACATATTTTGATATCTGAGTTTACCCAAAAATCTTTTGCAGAAAAAACTCTCTCTCTATTCTTCCCTCTTAGGTCACTATTATAGAACTTAGGGAATTGGAGTGTGGATATAATATTGAGAAATTCTAGTAGCTTCTCAATTGACGACGATAGGTTTTCCGGACAAGACTCGTAATTCAAGCATCCTATCCAAATAGTTTCCGGTTTAGGTAATATAGTTACCCGCATATTTTTCCTTCAAGGAAAAAAAAGTTTTATTATTTCATAATTTAGAAAAATATAGTATACAATAATAAAAATACCAAACAAATATGAAGCCATAATAACAAAACCAATTGATCTAAATGCAGCAAAATTTCACTTAAACATTACTTACCTTGCATTTTTAATTGTAAATTACTAATTAAACTTGCATAACTAAGTTTATCTGTCATATCATTTTCAATGAATAACATAGTAAATTGCAAAATTACTAATTAAACAGTAATTTTTTTCGTTAGGTTCTATTTCAAATGCATCCTACGAACGCACTTGGGCCCAATGGTAAACCTGCCTTTTTCTTTAAAAATTTTTGGGGTATTGCTGGTCAAGAGGTTTGTGGTGCTGGGAAATTTTGAATGGAAACCAATATGTTCTAATTCTGAAGATAAAAGACCCGAAAAAGTTTGCTCAATTCCATCCAATAAGCCTCTGCAATGTGATATATTGGTGGTGTTTGAGAAGTTGTGGAGTAGGCTATTTTAGCCTTAAGTTTGAAAAAAGCCATGTAGCCTTTTACTGTAGTTAAACCATTGATTTATATTATATAAAAAAAAATTTGTAGCTCGGCAGCCTACAGTCAGTGGCACTATAGCCTACCACTGTCACTTGGTGGCTGTCCCACCAGTAATAAATGACACTTTTGCCCCTTTACACTAATTTTGAAAAAATGGGATTAGGGATAAATTTGTCATTTCAACCTCAAACATCATTTCAAACACATTTTTCAATACAACAACTCAAATAAAAATTCATTCCATTTTCACAAACACAAAAATTAAAATAGCCTACTAAAATAGCCAAAAAGCTAAAAAAACCTAAAAAATAACCACTTCAAAGGTGTTGTCTAATTGTCTCAAATGGTCCTCCCATCTCGGTTATTTCATAAAATTAGAGTGCTTTTATCCCCGGGCACCTTCTTAGTGACAGTGTTTTGACCACATTAGAAGTTTTCCACCATCTTAAAAATCTTCAGCGAGGTTCTGAGGGGTATATGGCTCTCAAGTTTGACATAAGCAAAGTGTATGATAAAGTCAAGTAGGGATGGCAATTTAAACCCGACCCGACGGGGACCCGGCCCCCCCATCCCGATTAGAACGGGTTTTCCCCGAAAATAATCCCCATAGGGCCGAGGATGGTATTAAAAAATGAATCCTCGATGAGTTTCGGGCCAGGGACGGTGATATGTTTCCCAGCCCTGTACCAGGCCCGTCCTGTCCTCGGCCCCAGTCCTCGCCTCGTTTCCTCGAAGTAAAATTACCATTATACCCCTGTCTATATATATGTGTGTCTCTCTGTGTTGTTAGCTCATTTTAGGGTTTGGTTGCACTCATACAAACACATAGCCTTCGTCTCTCTCTCTCTCTCTCTCTCTCTCTCTCTCTCCTTGTTCTGCTCTCACGCGGCGCTGCTGCTCCCTCACCGGTTGCCTCACACACACATGGCCGTCGGCTCCTGCTCCTTCACACACGGCCATCGCCTCTCTTCCTCTCCCTCACCGCTCGCTCGCTCATCCCTAACCGCCGGTTCAAAGGGTACTCTCTCCCTCACCGCTCGCCTCAATCACTGTTTTTTCCCTTACTCTCTATCATCTATTTTCAACGATTTTGGTTTGATCTAGGGTTTTGGATCAATTTTGATCAATTTTCAATGATTTCGGTTTCCATCTAGG
Source organism: Camellia sinensis (assembly GCF_055761805.1). Classification (NCBI taxonomy): domain Eukaryota; kingdom Viridiplantae; phylum Streptophyta; class Magnoliopsida; order Ericales; family Theaceae; genus Camellia; species Camellia sinensis. The sequence continues at coordinate 103,903,600 of NC_138967.1, read as the reverse complement.
GTTTCCATAAAAAAATCACTGCTTTTTTCTCTCTCTGTTTTTATTTTTTGCTGCTAATTGAAGAAGATAGTGGAGAGTTATAACCTTGATGTATACCACTCTATTGTTTCTTCAACTAAAATTGTTTTTATGATGTCTCTGTCATGGAGATCCGATGTATTATGCTTCTTTTTTTCATATAAGTTAATAAAAAAGATCTTACTTTTTCAGTGTTGCGAATTTGGCTCAGCAAATGATTCTCCAAACTATGCTGAATATACTGTGAATGCATTTTTATTATCAATGAGGAGAAAACAAGGTTCTTAAGTCAAAAATGGTTTTGTTGTGCTATTATTTTGTGGATTGGGATGTTATAAGAATTTTAACAGATCAATATAACAACTTTTATGTGTTGAAAAATGAGTCTCAAATCTTTTTATGAAATTTGAAGAACTGGAGCAGATGCTGCAATGTTGAGTGTCAATTTTTGAATGTAAAGACATGGGAACAACTGGAAATGCTATTCATAGATCACTGTATGTTCGGGGATTTTTCGGGGCCGGGGAAACCCGATCCCCGTTAGGGGATGGGGGCGGGGGGGGGGGGTGTGATGGGTTCCCCGCCGGGGATCAATGGTGGGGACGGGGAATTTAACACCTTCGGGGATCGGGGACGGGGAGTGTGATCCCCGGCCCTGCCCTGCCCCGTTGCCATTCCTAAAGTCAAGTGGTCGTTCAGCCAAGGTGTCATGCAACGCATGGGTTTTGATCAACAATTTATCGGCCTTGTGATGAGTTGTGTGACCTCGGTTCATTATTCAGTCCTCATTAATGGTGTGCCTTCTCAGAATTTTTGACCTACAAGAGGTTTGCGACAAGAAGACCCGATTTCGCCATACTTGTTTCTTCTTTGTGCTGAGGTTTTTTTGGCTTTACTATGTCGGGTTGAAGAGCATCATCAATTGACGGGTGTGGCAATTAATCGGTATAGTTCACGAATTTCACATCTATTGTTTGCAGATGATAGTCTAGTGTTTGCTAAGGCCAATGTTACGGAAACGCTTTAGTTGACATAAATCCTTTAACAATATGAGTTGTTGTTGGGTCAAAAAATTAATTTGGAAAAATCTTGTATTTATTTCATAAAAAATGTGGGTGTGGAGGATCAAGATTGGGAGAACCCGAATATACAAATCAAATAAATAATTAAGTAATAATTATTTTGCAATCTCAAATATTTTGGTGGTGAATCCTAAAGTGCAAATTAAATATTTGGAAGGTCTTTTAATTAATTTTAAAACCTAAAATAAATTTATGGTGAAAGTCTTTAATTTAAAGGCAAGATTTATTATTTAAAAAAAATAATAAGTAAATAAAATTAAGTGCCAAATTAGTAGGCATATTTTGATGTAATAATGTTTGTATTTTAATGGAGATAGAAATTAAAATAATATATAGAGTTAATAATTTAAAACCTTTTGGTTAGATATATAAACAACAACCCTAGTATTCCTAGGAGCCACAGCCGCAGCAGTGAGAAAGAGGGAGAAACAGTGGGAGAAGAGCAAATCCAAGTCTTGGACTTAGGTTTCGTAGTAAGGAGGTAAGCTTTTGAATCCTATCTTCCTTTGTTCCTCATCCTCCTTGCATTATCTTAATATATCCACCGGTTAATTAATTGGGTAGATGATGGATGATATATTATTATGCCTAACCAATATTATATTGCAAGGATGATGTATATATCGGTGGAGTGTTTCATAAGAGTTTATACACCCAATATTGTAGTTTAGGAATTAACTAAAGATGATGTTGGGGGACTATTTTTTTAGCAGGTCGTGGGCCTTTGAAGAGCCAATGTGGGTATACAATAGTATTATAGAAATTTTAATTGAATTCATAATGTTGCTCCTAAGAATATTAATCTACCAACAAATTTTAGAAATTAAGAAATCATATTAAACGAATGAATTTTGAAATGAAATTTTTTACAGTAGATTAATTACATATATGAATTTTCTCATAATTTTTGGAAGTCAAAATCCATATAAACTGATGCGTTCAAATCTGTTCAGAAAACTGATTTAAAATAGTAAGTTCGGAAGCATAGTTCTCTTTGGGTATAGATCCAAAAATTATCAAATTAGTGTCATTAGAACCTGTTACGAGTCTAGTTTTGTACATTTTTGGCCTTGCATTGATTTCTCATGTATACTAAGAGAACCATCAATTTCTTTAAAGTGCTGCAGAAAACAACCTATTTAGATATAATTAATTGTAGATAATTATTTTGATAAGAAAATCAAGTAAAACCAATTGGGTTTGAAACTTAGGATATATTAGTTGATATCTGAAGGGTTTTGGAATTTTTCAAGCAGTGTGGAGTGGGTTTTGTAATTTTCAAAGTTAGCGAATAGATTGGGAAAACTTGTTTAAAACTCTATTTTATCTTAAAGTTACTTTTAATTAAGTTTCGATCTGAACCCATGTCTTTGGTAATTTTAAACCTTGAAGAACATGAGCTTAGGTAATATTTAGGAGTAACGGTGAGTTGGGTTGAGCTGTGTTAGTGCGCTTTAGTATGGGGTACTTAGTTTATTATTCTCTTTAGTATTTTTAAATTAGTAGTGACGTGTAGTCTTCATACTTGGTTCAGGGCACTAATTGGACTTTCATTCTCTATTTGAGGATTATATTATTTCGTTTTCAGATGAGTAGTTTCATGCTACATATTTTTATAAATGTTCCCTTACCCTGAACTGTTGGAAAATTAAATTGTTGTTTCAGGACAAAACTGTTTTGATAAATTATTATATTATCAATGGAATCAAATTATTTCTGAAACATGTGTGAACTTGGCATATTGTAAACTATTTGTTTTGGTCTCATGTATATAATGGTGAACTACCATGTTTTGTGAAACTGATGTGTATTGATTATTGGGACCATCGGTATATTTTAGTCCAAAGAAATTATTCCACTGTGTGTGGTGACTCTGGTCACTAGGGAACAGATCTGGGTTGGGCTATGATGACTCTAGTGCTCAACGATTGTAAGGAAAAGGCCTAGGTTAAGTTAGGTGACCTTCAATCGGATCGTCTCAGAGAAAAGGCCCGGGTTGCCACCCCGAGGATGACTCTTAGTTCGGTATTGGATCCAACGGGGCTTATAGCCTTAAGAACTGTGTGGCATGTTACTTGTTATTTCTTGGTACCCAGAAAATTATTGGTGTTCATATTATAATATGTTTTTAGTGGAAAATGTTATTTATCATGTTCTTGAGAGACATGAGTATTTTAACTGTTGAACTGTGGAACCTTCTTTTTGAAACAGATTATTTTTATCAAAACTGTATGCCAATTTAGTTTTTGTAATATATATCTTATTTTGGAATTGATCCCTGTTTTCAAAACTGTATACACCATCCATGTTGCTACTCACTGAGCTTTCAGCTGACTTAGTTGTTTATCACTTCTAGGTGTTATAAGGACTTAGAGTGGACTTATAGAGTAGCGGGGACTCAATTGCATGGACCTCTAGGACATTCATTTATTTTGTTTTAGAGTGTTATGTTAAGTTTGTACATATTTTTATTTTTATTTTTAATGGGGTTCATTTAGGATTATTTTGATATGTGGGCTATTTATATCCTATAAGTTTGGATGGTTTTGATTACGGTTGGCTTTGCCGTTTATAATTGCGGGATGTCACTGGATTGAGTTTTGGTTATTTATTATTGGACTATTGTTTAATTGTTCAATGTGATTATGGATTCGTATTTAAACTTACGTGCGCCTTGGGCTAAGGCCCTGTGGGCCACGGCCGGTCATACCCGGGTTTGGAGTGTGACAAAGATGCTATCAAAGCTCTATTAAAGGTGGCTAATTTGGCGCCAAAAGAAAAGTATTTAGGCGTACCATCTTTCGTTAGGAAATCAAAAGCTAAGGTGTTTGGGTTTATTAAGGATTGGGTGTGGAAGCAACTCAATGAATAGAAGGAAACATTCCTTTCAACAGCTAGGAGATAAGTTTTGATTAAGTTAGTTGCGCAATCGATACCCACCTTCATCATGTCCTATTTTTTATTGCCAGTGGGTTTGTGCCATGATTTGAATTTTTTGATTGAGAAGTTTAGGTGGGGCCAGTGCGAAGAAAAGAAGAAGATTCACTAAGTTTCTTGGTACAAATTGTGCAAGCCGAAAAATCAAGGTGGTATAGGATTTCAAAATTTTGTTGCCTTTAACACAACAATGCTCTCACAACAGTGCTAGCGGGCTGGAGTGCTCAAAGGTAAATATTTCCCTAACACATCCTTCTTGGAGGCTCTGTTGGGTTGTAATCCTTCATATGCATGGCGTAGCTTATGGTAAGCTAGGGGTTGCCCCAGAAAAGGTTGTGGTGGCGCATCAATAAGGGTGTTCAGTCAAAATTTGGAAGGAGAAATGGAATTTGAGACCATTATCATTTCAAATTCTATCACCTCTGAGTTGACTACCTATGGATGCTACTGTTAGCTCTATGATTGATTTCGATCGAAGATGTTGAAATGTGGCAGAGATTGAAAGATCAATTTTTGGATGTTGATGCTGAACATATTTTGAATTTGCCTCTATGTTTGAGGTTTCCCAATGATACTTTGGTTTGGCATTATACCAAGAAGGGGGTTTTTACGGTAACCTCGGCCTATCACCTCCAATTATCCCTCATGAACAGTGCAATGCAAGCGGGTTTGTCATACTCTGAAAGAGACAATTATAGATTCTGGCATGATTTGTAGTGGTTGAAAATTCCATCCAAGATTAAAGTTTTTCCTTGAAAGGCTTGCCTCGATATTTTACCAGTCAAGATGAACTTAAGGAAGAAAAAGTTGCCTATTTTGGCGCACTGTAACATTTGTGGTAGTGGCGAGGAGACATTACGTCATTATTTCTTTGAGTGAGAATTTGCTGAAGAAGTGTGGATAATAGGAGGCTTGGTGGGGCTATAGCAGCTTAGCGAGGCGATGGGCTATCTTGATTGGGTCTTCCGTGTTGAGCAGCTCCATGGAAGTGATGGATTAGGTTTGTTGGTTTCGATAAGCTAGGGGCATTTGGGGGCACTGCAATTAGGTTATTTTTGCACAACGGACTCGTGTAGCGGGGGAAGTTGCTGAGATGGTTCTTGATCAATATCATGCTTTTAAGGCCCAGCGTGCTTCAAGCCTTGGTGTTGTTGTTAGAGGCCATATGTAAGGGTGTAATTTTGGCCTGGCCCGGCCCATTTGGGCTCTAGCTAGGCTGGGCCCATGTCGGGCCTTGTGGGCTCCCACTAAAAAATTGGGCCGAGCCGGCCGAGGGGCCAGAAAACTAGGCTAGCCCAGGCCTAGGGGTATTCGGGCTTTAGATGGGCTAGTGGGCCGAGCCCATGGGCTCGGGCTTTGGGCGGGCCTAAACAATTTTTTTTAAATTTTTTTCACCAAATTTTATTATTTTCTATTAAAAATAACACTGGGTATCGGGCGGGCCGAGCCTCAGGCCGAGCTTTTGATCGGGCCAAGCAGGCCGGGCCCATGGGCCGGGTCAGGCCGGGCTTCAAAACGATGGCCCAGGCCCTGGCTCAAGGCCTTGGGCTGGGCTTGGGCTCAGGCCTAAACGGGCTTTAACGGGCCAGGCCCACCTCAGGTTGTGGGCGGGCTTCGGGCTGCCCGCGGGCCATGGGCCAAAATTACACCCCTAGCCATATGGGTGAAATGATTGCGGCAATGTCCAAGCAGATTTCTTTGGTTGTGGATGTTAATCATTTGGAGGTCTTAGCGACTTTTTGAGCACTTTAATTTGCAGAGGAGCTTGGTCTGCATGATTTTCATTTGGAGGGTGATTCTCTTACTGCTATCATTGTTCTTTCTGGTCATGGTTTTGAGCTTGTCATGTTTGGTCATGTTGCGATTGAGGTAGCACAAGCTTTATGCAACTTTCGATCATGGTTCGTCTCTCATGTTCGTAGGAAGGTAATACTGTTACTCATGATTTGGCTAGACTAGCTATTCATTTCCCATTGTCAAGGATTTGGATGGAGGATGTTCTGTTAGCCAAGTCTCCCAATAGGAGACTTAATGTGGCGCACATACACATTAATTTTATAAATTATATATTATGTAGTATTTATATATTTATCCTTTCATGTGTATTTATCTTTATTTTATTAATTATTTAAAGTTATGGGTGATAATTATTAGGGGTGCCTAAATACTAAGAATTGTGAGGCTTCTGAATTTTGTATTTCCATTAAGGCCCTTTTTTTTGAATTATTTCAATAAAGACCCTTAATTTTTCGTTTATTTACAATTTGAATCCTAGAATCGAAAATGCGTCCCGATCGGAACTGTGCGAACCCTAATCAATCCCGGTAACTAAAGAATCATTTCTAATATCCTAATACTAATTAATTAACTCCCTAATTATGGAATAATCGCTCAAAAACCCTAGATTTTTTACTCTCATTATATTCATTCGGTTGATCGTCTTTTAATTAGAAAATGAGAAACTTAAACCAAATTGCTTTCCCTAACCCTAATTTAAATAAATTGTACAGTTAAATTAGATATTCTAATTCATAAATTTGAACTCTAGTCCTCACACTTTAATTGAATTACACTTTAGCCTCAATTCAAGTACACATGTGTATATATATATATGTAAAGTTATACTATTTCTCATCAAATCTTTTGTACAAAAAATCTACACTTGTATATATGAATTTGTACATAAAATAAAAATAAAAATCCCCTCAAAACCTCATGCACATGGATGGCCACCCTAAAGGGATTCCTTGTTGTGAACTTTTTGGAACATGAATCCTTGATTTCATAAAAGAATTTTTGACTAAATCCCTAAATCATGGAGATATGTGTACTAATATTCAATCTAGATCTATCTTGACCAAACTAGGGTGGTGTTTGGGAAGTGAGTTTTTATGAGGTATTTATATGGTTTGAGTATTTTAGTAGGGTAGTTTATTTGTGTGTTTGGGAAGATAAGATAAATTTTTTTGGATTTGCTGTATTGAAAAATGTGTTTGAAATGATAGTGGAATGTAAAGTTACCAAATTGTCCCTATTGAATATTTAATTGCACTTATTTGGTAATGGCCACGTGGCCACCATTCCTCCCACATTAGAAACGGAAATCTGAGGCAACACGTGGCCACATTTACGAAGTAATTACCACATGGTGCAAACAATTGAAAATTGTATTTTTCATATTAAAAATAAAAATTGTATTTTTCATTGAAAATTGCCATATTAAAATTAATGATATTTTTCATTTAATTGAAAATTGCAGCTATTTCTCCAGAAAATAAAAACAATTTGTTTGTCAACATTCATTTTAATTTTCACATATAAAATTTATTTTAATTGTTCATTTATTCGAATTAAAATTAAATTTGTCAACTATTTTTTTGTAATTTATTTTTTTTTACTTTTTGATAAATTCAATTTATTTATTGTGTTGTGCTTCAATTTTTTTATAAATAAATTCAATTTTTTTATTTATTGTGTTGTGCTTCAATTTTTTTATAAATAAATTCAATTTTTTTTATTTATTGTGTTGTGCTTCAATTTTTTTTGATAAATTCAAATTTTTTATTTTTTGATAAATTCAATTTATTAAATTTATTTATTGGTCAAAGCGTCTAGGTAGAGAGGGGTTCTGTGAGAGTTTGTTGAGATATGGGAGATGAATGTCATGGTGCGAAATAGGTTGAGCAACGGAGGGTGATTTCGTCATTTTACCCACAAAGTGCCATACAGCTGGACCTACCTAATTGACTCAGCTACAGTGCTTGTTTTTTGAATTTTTTTCCGTTGTGAATAAAATCTGAGGCAACCCGGGTTCCCAAACACCACCTAGGACTAAATCATGTTTTAAACCATAATTAACCTTCTTAATCGACCTCCATTTCATTCCCCTCCAATCAAATACAAATTCTTTCCATCTATTTCCAATCAATGGCATTTTAGACTTTTCACCATAATTTTTTTATAAATAAAACCTCTCCCCTAGCATTTTTGCACATCACCCACACACACTCATATAATTTGTCTAGAGAGAGAGAGAGAGAGAGGAAAGGAAGAGAGAACCTTGGTGGAGGAGGAAGAAAGGAAGAGCAAAACTTGTCCATTTTAGCAAAGCTAGCAAATAAGTAAGCCGCAACATAACGCTTTCTTTTATTTTCTTATTCAAATACTTGATATTAGAGGCTTAATGTACTAATTTTAGATGTGTATTTATGGTGTTCATGTGTTTAAATAAGAATAGTTGAGCCTTAGTTGTCACCTTGCATGAATTATTCCTTAAAATGAAACAAGGTTATCTTTATCTATCCATTTCTCACATTATTTCCAAAGGCATGCTTTCATTCTAAAAATTTGAGTTATTTGCATACTATTTAGCATGTTTTCATCATAAGAGAGGTGAAAAATTACTCATGGTTGCCCTTTGTTTCTATAACTCTTCTTATTTCAAACTTTGTATAAGAAAGACCGTTATTTTTAGCCCACTTTCAAAAATTCTATAAAATTTCATAAACATTCTCTTTACCTCATTTTTATATAAAATCTTTCCTTAAAGTGTTATCTTTCAAGTAAAAATGGTTCCATTTAAAAAGAATGAGTTATTTAAGAGAAAATCTGATTTTCAGAACAGTCAACGAATTTGGACAGTGCTGGAGTATTTCCTTGATAACTAAAAATCTAGGAAAGTTATCCCATTTCCGAAAGATGATATGGAAACAAGATAAAATTCTCTACAAACCCTAGAAAGGCCAAGTTCATAAAAAATCTAAAAAATGTCTATCAGATTGTGATTTTTAAAGTATATCCAATCCGAGAATTTATTTTTATTGATGATTTCACACTTTTCATTTCTTGAATGTGCTTCTTATTGGTTGTTCAAGCTATAGTATGACATCTACACATGTTTATGGTTATATTACCTTAATCTTATGCCATGAATGTTTATTGTTGTGTAGAAATTATTATTTCAACTGCTTGTGCTAACCTTGATTAAAGCACCTAAACTAATGGGAAATTGAATAAGGGTGGTAATGGGTTTTCGATCTCTTGAATGATGTTATGAGATGAGGATTGTGATAAGTTCATATATTGGTTGGCGGGATGTGTTCCCTATTGAAAGTAAAATCTTGCGCAAGTAGTTGTTTCGAAACTCTTGAATGGACCGGTTGTATTCAGACCCTAGGTGTTTATGATGGATAAGGTTGAAGAAAGTTCTGGGCAAGGCCCTTATTTTTACCGTCTCTTTTGAGGTCCTCGGTTGATGCTATGCAGTACGTAACCGTTGTAGACATCCGAGATAAGGTTTGCAAAGTAGCAAGAGGGGGCATATCAAATAATCCAGGTCCAATTCTTGCAGTTGGAAGAATGAAATCTCTCTGAGAGATTTCTAGATTATTAACATCTAACTTTGTAACCTTTTTCTTGTTTACTTGAATGTTACATTTCATTACTTCTTGTTATTATTGTGATTGTGTATTGGATTGGGAAAAAGGGATGGGGTGTGTGCGCGTTTATTAGGCATTCACAGCTCATGGCGTTTCATGCTAGGTATTGAAGACTATTATCCGGTCGAACACAAATTTGGAGCATTTGAAGACATATGATTATCTTAAAAGAATTAAGAATTAGTTTTGTTGAATCTCGTTTTGTAATCCTATTTGGAATTGTAACGTTTAAATTTTTTTGTAATTAAAACTTATCTCTTGTAATTATTATTTTACTATATCTATACGTATCTTTTGTAACCTATCCTTATTTTCTATCAATTTATGTAGACCTTGTGTTAATATCTTGTTAATATTTGTCAAAAAAATAGCTTTGCTATCTAAGGAGATTGGACTTTGAAGGGGGGCAATATTGATTCCTTCGATCTTTCTTGAGATCTTGGTTGGTTATTGACCAAATCACTCATTAATGATGTTTCTTAGACTTCATCCTTAGAGTAAATCTTGGAGCACCACACTTGTAATCGTAGAAAAACCCTATAATTATTTGTTAATGTATTCCTTGATGTTCTTAATGTTTGGGGTGTCACAAGAACTCTAATAGTGGTTTGGCCAAGGCCTATCAATTTTCACTAACTGATAAGTTTCCTTGATAGAAGGAAACTAATAAGGTTTATTTGATAGGGTATCTATCTGATTAGGGTCCCTAACCTAGCAACTATAAATACGCCTGTGGTTTTCTATCAATGAGGCACTCAAGTTCTACATAGATTATCTCAGATGTAGTTCTAGGCAAGGCCCTCAATATTATATTGCTTAAGTAAGCAATATAATATTGAGGGATTTAGAAGGTATACACATATCACACAACTTGATCAACAGTGGCTGGAGGAGGTTATTGTAATATTATTTTGTTGTATATCTGTACACATATAGTTATATTATATATGTGTATAATTTTCTTACTTATGGTATCATAGCTTATCTCTAAATCCATGTTGTTCAGTATACAAATTTATTATATATTAGAAAATGTAGCATTAAATATATAATATGTTTGCGTTAATAGTCAACATATGAACTCGTCTGTTTGCATCCGATTAAAATTATACTATTAAATTTGGATTTTGTTGACGAGTTATCTCTTTAAGATGCCTTGAAATCATAAGTTGTATTATTTAAATATTTAATATCTGTGACGACCCCGACATGCATATCATTATTGCATTTTTATTAAGAGAATTTGCTTGTTTATGTGTTTAATTTTGTGTATACATGTTTGATTATGGAATACCTATTAGAATGCCAACTTTGAATTAGAAATTGAAGGCCCAAATGAATTCAGAAATCGAAATTAATTAGTTTAATAGACTAATTAGAATATTTAGAATCATATAGGAAGTTTAATTAAAGTTTGATTCAGATTAAAATAATTAGAATAAATCAATTAGAACTAAATTAGATTTTAGTCTTAAGCATACTTAATTAGCCTAATCTAATCTAACCTCTGTGTGTGTGTGTGTGTGTGTGTGTGTGTGTGGTTTTTAAGTTCATTTCATAATCTTGAGCTGAAAATTGTAGAGAGAGAGACAGAGAAAGAGAGAGAGATCAACTTCTAGAGATAGAGAGAGAAGAATTATGAAGAAGAGAAGAGGAAATTAAGGGAATTAACCCATAGAACTTCAAATTCAAGCTTTAGGCATGTATTTCACCTCTAATTCTTGAATTTAATCCAATTAGGAAGTGTAATCAAGATGGGAATTAAGAATTTGTAAGAGTAATTGGAGAATTAACTTGATTATGGTGAGAATTGGTTAAGTAAGGACATGCATGCATATTTCATCATCTTTGAGTTGATTTTCTAAAGAATCTTTACATGCATTGAGTTTGTACTTGTTATCTTTAGAGGTTCTTCATGATTTTACATTGACTATATCAGATGTTGATATTTTGAAAGAAAAGAATTGGATTCTTTATATGCATGGCAAAAATATGTCATTTTGGGTTTTGTTTTGAAAATTGAAAGAGGTTTTGGCTCTATGGTTTGAAGACGATCAAGTATTCAATATTTGGAAAGTGTTTTTACATGTTATACCAGCCATGCAAGCTTTTGAACTTAAAACTTGTGTTTTGGAACTCAAAATTCTGTTATGGAAAACCCATAATTCAACCTCATCGCTCAAGCACACTTGATTAGCTCCTAGTATTTTTGTAGAATATTGTATTTGGCTCGAGCGACAAAGTGTCTGCTCGAGCGACAAAGTGTCTGCTCGAGCGAACTCCACTTTTCATTACACTTGGCTTGAGCTACCAAGTTACCACTCGAGCCTACTTTGACACCATCCAGTACTTTTGCAGACCATGTAGATCGCTTGAGCGACCAAAGGTGTGCTCAAGCCAATTGCCCTGTTTCAGCAACTTTTGAAAAGCACTTTCAAGTACATATTTTCATTTTCATGATATTTTAAGCATTCTTGGGCATTATTAGACATCATCAAAGAGAATAAGCTAGAGACAAACACTTAAGGAAATTGAATTAAGATATAATATTTGTTTAGTCTATGTGTTTCAATGTGTATTACTATGTGCTTTGTGTAGGTTGTTCGCTCGAAGCAAAACATCAGTTCAAGCCCATTGTGAATAATATCTCTATAAAGATACGTTCTAAATGTATTTTGAAATTGTTCAATTGTGAAGTTTATGAAATCTTATTTTGTATCTATGAATGAACGTCCTTTTTGAAAATGTATTCGTGGCATTTTTTAGTGAGGCCTTTGCCTAGGGGACATAATACCATGGCCCATGGATTAATTGAAACACAAAGATCTCTGATGTTAGACCCTTGTGGTCCACATTGAATTACCCATTGTAGTTCTATTGATTGACCCGTTGTGGTCCCATTGAATTGACCTTAATGGTCCCATTGGCTTTGGCATATTGATTTATTGTTACTCTATTGGATGTTACCACGTATAATGATTTGCAATGGATATTGTTAAAACGGATGTTTGGTATGCATTTGATATATGACTGCTTATACGAATTGTTTTGGATACTGAGAAGATATGTTTATGAAATGTTGAACTTCATTCATTAAACCCTTTATATTGATGTTACTCATTGGGCTGCAGCTCATCCCTCTCCCTTATATATATGTAGGTGAGCATGTGGATCAACAAGTTTAGAGTTGCTTTGGGAGTCTACCCCTTATGTGAAGCTGTTCATGAAGTGCCTCCGTGATGGGGCGTACTTGGTCTCAACTGGAGCCAAGCTTTTGTCAACCTTTTTGTCTTGTCCTTTTGTTTTTGATATTTGAAGAACATGATGTATGTATGACGTTAAAGTCGAAGTTTTAACTTATTGTAAATATTATCATGGTTGATGAGTGAAGTTTAAATTATTTATGAAATTTGTCATGTAAGCACTGCTCAATGGACCTACTTGTATGTTGATAATGCTTCCGCCAAGCCCAATTATAATTATATGATTTGATTTTGTCTTTGAGGCCAAAGGTAATCTAGGATTACTAGCCGGTCATAACCTAAACCTCTAGGGGCGGGTTCGGGTCATGACAATATCACAAACAAAATTGTTTGTCAATTAGAGAGTTACTAGTTTGGTTATATATTTATATATAGGATTCTAGACTATGTCTTCTATATGTTAATGATATATAATATGTTGACATTCATAATGTGCATATAAGCATTTTGGCAATCACATCACGTTTTATAATTAAATAATTGTTATCCTTTAGCAAACTATATGTGAAATTGGATTTGGATTTATAACAAATTGTTTTTAAATCTAATGTATTTACAGTTTTTAGGTGAATAATTTGAAGCATTCCATAAAGTCTTTTAACAATTGATAGCCACATAGGTATATGATATTACTGTACATGCACAAATTTTCATAATATTATAATGAATTAAATCATGTACTACTTAATTCTTTTAATGATTTATCTATTTGAATCCATCTCAATGACATGAATAGAATATTATTTTGTGTATAGATATATAAAAAAAACACATACTATTTTCTTATCTATGCATTTACATGAAGTCTGATAACTTTATTTTGTGAACAATTTGTTTCAAAGTTTTTTGATGCAAAAGGACCTATTTACAGAAATTAAGTATAATATCTTGGGACCATTATAGATTTGTGTTTTGTTCAATTAAAAGTTATTTGAGGCCTAATTTATAAGATGGATGAGCATTACAGTAATTTGAGAATAGTCACAGCATTTTAAATTATTGTTACGTGTGTAAATTCAGAAAACAATTATATTAGATGGCATTTTATTACTTGCATTTAAATTAGTAGAATTAATTGTTTTTACCCACATGGAGATAATTGTTTTTATTAATTTATTTGGAATAAAATAGTCAGTTAAATATCATAATAGAAATTTCCTATGTCCATAGATAATGGAATTTTTATTTTGGTGAGAGATATTTACTAGTCTTATTGATATAGTTAAAGAGATTCAATGCATGTTACAATCTTTACCCATAAAGAGGTTAGAATTTACTTTATTTTATTATTTCATAGCATGATTTGTTCTTAGTTATTGTAGTTATTCCTACTACATTATTGAGTTCTGAATCATCTCATATTCCATTTTTGAGTGGTGAAAATTTTTTTGACTCGAAAGATAAGATTCTTTTGACTTTGGGGTGTATGACCTTGATTTGGCACTTCGTGTGGATGAACCACCTGTCCCCACAAAATCAAGTATGCTGACTGAGAAGGCTTCTTATGAGCAGTGGAAGCGATCTAATTGCTTAAGTTTGATGCTCATTAAGTCTCACATCAGTAAGGGCATTAGGGGTTCAATCCCTAACTACGACAAGGTTAAGGTCTTCATGAAGGCTATTGAAGAGCAATTTGTGACATCTGATAAGGCATTAGCCAACACCCTAATGAAGAAGCTCTCAACATGAAGCTTAATGGTTCTAAAGGTGTGCATGAACACATTATGGAAATGCAGGACATTGCAGCTCAACTTAAAACATTGGAGATAAAGATTTTTGAGTTGTTCTTAGTAATTTTATTCTTAACTCTCTTCCTATGGAATATGGTACTTTCAAAATTTCTTATAACACACAAAAGGAGAAATGGTTAGTAAATGAACTTTTGGCCATGTGTGTTCAAGAGAAAGAGAGATTAAAGCATGAAAAACTAGAGACTGCCAATCTAGCATTTCATGAAAGGGAAAAGGCCGAACGGACAAAATTGTTCCACAACAAAATAACAAGAAACTGCAAATAAAGTGTTATGTCAATAAAGATGAATGCTTTTTTTGCAAGAAAAAGGGATGCATGAAGAAAAATTGTCCTAAGTATAAAAAGTGACTCGAGAAAAAGGGTAATCTTTTTTCTCTTGTGTGTTATGAATCTAACTTTGTTAAAGTTCCTAATAATACATGGTGGATTGATTCTGGTTCTACAATTCATGTTGCAAATACTATGCAGGGCTTTCTCAACCTAAGAAAACCAACAACAACTGAACAAGGCATCTATTTAGAAAATGGGATGCATTCACATGTGGAGGTTATGGGGACTTTTAGACTGATTTTAAATTCTAGCTTTGTTTTGGATCTTGAAAACACTTTTTATGTTCCATTATTTTCTAGAAATTTAGTTTCGATTTCAAAATTAGTACCTTTTGAATATACATTCAAATTTTGTGGTTCAAGTTTCAATGTATTGAAAAATAATGTCATTATTGGTAGTGGTTTTTTAACTGATAGGTTATATAAATTTGATTTGGATCTTTCATATGGAAATAGTTTTTTAACCATGTGTGATGGAATTGGCATAAAGAGAAGTATTACCAATGAGAACTACTCTATGTTATGGCATAGGAGATTGGGACATATCTCAATGGAAAGGATAAAAATATTAGTGAATCATGGAGTTTTAAATTCTCTTGATTTTACTGATTTTGGTACTTGTGTGGATTGCATCAAGGGAAAGCAAACCAACAAGTCCACTAACGGTGCCAGAAAGAGTTCTAATATTCTTGAGATCATACACACAGACCTCTATAGACCATTTACTCCACCTTGTTTCAATGGTCAGAGATATTTTGTCTCATTTATTGCTGATCATACACTGATATATGTATCTCTATCTTTTATTTGATAAGGATGAGGCATTTGATGCTTTTAAAACCTATAAAGCAAAGGTAGAGAAACAAACAAAAAAGAACATTAAAATAATAACATTAGACATGGTGGAGAATATTATGAAAGGTACACAGAATCAGGAAAAATACCTGGTCCATTTGCTAGGTTCCTTAAAGAAAAAGGCATAATTGCTGAATATTTGATGCCTGGTACACCACAATAAAATGATGTAGCTGGAAAAAGGAACCATGCACTTATGGACATTGTAACGAGCATGCTCAGTTATTCCATTGTTCCCATGAATTTGTGGAGTGAAGCTTTGAAGATCGCTGTGTATGTCTTAAATTGGGTTCCATCTAAAGTTCCTAAAACACCTTTTGAATTATGAAAAAGGTAGAAACCAAGTTTGAGACATTTGCACATATAGGGTTGTCCAATTGAGGTAAGGGTTTATAACCTACACTTAAAGAAAGTAGACCCAAGAACAATTAGCTATTTTTTCATTAGCTATGTTGAAAACTCCAAAGGTTTCAAATTTTATTGTCCTTTACACATGCCTAAAATTGTTGAAGCTAGAAATGCAATATTTCTTGAGGATCATGAGTCAACTGGGAATGGTTTTCCTCATGTCATAGAATTCGAGGAAATAAGGGACCCTATTGAGAAATCAATTAGAGAATTGGTTGTTGTTCCACGTGGTATTCTAGATATCATTAAAGAACAACCAATACAAGAATAACCACTTCATGAGGAACAGATCAATACAGAACTTCCTATTCAAATTTGAATGAATGAATGGGAGTAAGGAGATCCACAAGAGAAAAGAAATCAACAATTTCTAGCAATTGCCTTGTATACCTACAAGAATCTAACTTTGATGTTGGACCTAAAGTTGATCCTAGTTCATTTTCACAAGCTATGAATGGAATCAATTCCACTTTATGGTATGATGCCATTAAAGAAGAGATGAAATCAATGGCTACAAACAAAGTTTGGGATCTTGTTGAGTTACCAAAAGCAACTAAAGCCATTAGCTATAAATAGATCTATAAGACCAAAAGAGATCCTTTTGGTAACATTGAACAATATAAGGCTAGACTTATAGCTAAAGGTTTTACTCAAAAGGAAGAAATTGATTACCATGAGACATTCTCTCCCGTTTCTAAGAAGGACTCACTTCGAATAATCATGGCCTTAATAGTTCATTTTGATTTAGAGCTACACCAAATGGATGTGAAGACAAATTTTCTTACTGGGGATCTTGAAGAAGAGTTATACATGGTTCAACTTGAGGGGTTTTCTTCAAAGGATAATCACTTTGTTTGTAAGTTAAAGAAATTTATATATGGACTTAAATAGGTCTCCTTCCAATGGTATTTAAAATTTTATAACATTGTTACTTCGTTCAGGTTTACGAAGAACATTGTTGATAATTGTATATACCTTAAAGTTAGTGGGAGTAAATACATATTCTTAGTCTTGTATGTAGGTGACATTTTTACTTGCATGTAGTGATTTGGGTTTGCTACATGAAACAAAAGGATTTCTTTCTGAAAACTTTGAAATGAAGGATATTGGTGAAGCCTTATATGTTATTGGCATAGAGATTCATAGAGTTAAATTTTGTAGAACATTGGGACTATTTTCAAAGACCTACGTTGAAAAGGTTTTGGAAAGATTTAACATGAATTCTTGTTCACCTTCTGTAGCACCTATTGTCAAAGTGGACAAATTTATTCTAAGTCAATCACCACAAAATGATCTGAAAGAGTAGATGAAAAACATACCTTATGCATCTGTAGTAGGTAGTCTCATGTATGTTCAGGTCTATACAAGACCTGATATTGGGTTTGTGGTAGAAATATTAGGCAAAGATATCAAAGTGATCTAGGCCTTGAACACTGGAGAACTGCTAAGAAGGTTATGAGGTATTTGCAAGGAACTAAGGACTATAGGCTTACATACAGACATGCAGATTCGCTAGAGGTGATTGGGTATTCAGATTTAGATTTTGTTGGATGTTTAGACACTAGAAAGTCCACTTCAGGATATATCTTTCTTTTTGCTAGAGGAGCTGCATCTTAGAGAAGCATCAAGCAGTCTATAACTGCTTCGTCGACTATGCAAGCAGAATTTGTTGCATGCTATGAAACTACTACACAAGCCTTATGGTTAAAGAATTTTATCATAGGACTAAGGATTGTTGAATCTATGTCGAGACCACTAAGGATTTACAGTGATAATTCGGCTGCAGTTTTCTTTTCTAAAAACAATAAAAGTGGCAGCCGAAATAAACACATTGACATAAAGTATCTTGTTGCCAGATAAAAAGTCAAGGCACAAGAAATTGCAATTGAGCACATCAACATTAAGCTGATGGTTATAGATCCCATGAAGGATTACTGGCTAAAGTACACAATGATCATGTGGTTCATATGGGACTAATTAACTCCTTTGATGTATGATTTTACTTTCTCATTTTGAGGTATTCACAATTGAGAACAATATTTATTTAGAGAATAAATTCATGACCTTTGATTGTGCACTTAAAATATTTGTCATGTTTGTTATCTGTTGGGATAAATAAAGTAGGATCCGAATGGCTATTTGTTAGCCATTTGTAAATTAAATTATTTTATTTAGTACTTGTTGATAAGTGTCATACATTGAAATTCATGGAAGGAAATGCCTATTAAATGGGGCACAACCGCTATGATTTGTATAATAACACTTACCAATGGAGTGTGAAGATTTCAATATTAAGGTTTAGGCAAATTTAATGGCCACAATTCAGTACATACCACCCAAATTATTTTTTCCCATCTAATAATTTTTTTTTTCTTTTTGTTTGGTATTTTTGGTCCTTTCACTTTGGTTAGGGCCCTCCATTTAATTGAGGCTTACTAAGAATATATTTAATTTTGGACTTAGTATAAACGTTATTTTAGGCTCCAACTTTGGCATAATTTTTTAGAGTTAGGGCTGACCATCATTTTAATGAATATTTTTTAAATTTATTTTTAATTTATATTTAGAAATTATTGAAACAAAATTTTAAAATAAAAATATATAAACAATCTTAATTAATTATAAACAAATATTGTTTTCACAAATTCATTTGTGAATCCATGATGATGTTGATCCTATTTTACATTGTATCACTAATTAATAAAAAGAATAGCAAATGAGATAAAGAGGGTGTTTGGCATATCAATAAAAGTTAGCTTTAGTAAAAAAGAAGTAAAATTTTTTTTGTCATTCCGAAGAAAAGTTAATATCACATTAACATTTTTCTCTCACAAAAGTAAATTATTTAGCACTTTCCTAAACACATTAAATTTTTTTTAACTTCTAAAAACCTAAGTAACTAAGTAATTTTGGCATCAACCACTAAGGATGCTTTGTTGATGGGATTGTAAAAAATTTCTCTCGAGAAATGAGAGGCTCTCTACCCTAGGGTGGTTTTCCTAGGTTTATTCCAGTTGTCTCTAGAGCTTTCTTGGGTTCTTGTGAACCTCTCTCCTTTGATTCTTATAATTTTTGAAAATCTCTCCTCTATTTTTTTTTTTTGTAGCTTTTTGGTCCCACTTTCTTCCTCACCCTCATGTCTACTCACTTGTTTTTCAGCCCAAACTCTTGCTCTCTGTGTGAGTTTTTCTTGAAATGGCTGGGTCATCTCTTTTCAATCTTGCTTGAAGATGGTGATGAGATCAATGAAAAGGTGGCTAATCGTTGTCTGATAGGGAAGATCCTAGCCCCTAAGCAGCTCAGCAAGCAAGCTATCTCTACTATTATACACAGTGCTTGGAAGGTGCGAGCTCCTTTCTCTATTTTGCCTTGGAATGAAAACCTCTTCCTTTTTAACTTTGATGAGGTAGAGGATTGTAGATGGGTGCTTCGAGAGGCTCCATGGTCTGTTATGGGACATCTGATGATCCTCCAACCCTTGAAGAGAGGAACCCCAATGGCAGAGTTGGAGTTCATTTGGAGCCTCTTCTGGGTTCAGATTCATGGACTTCCTTTGGGTAAGTTGACAAAGACGAATGAGGAGATTATTAGCAGGATGATAGGACAACTCATTAAAGTTGATGCCCAAAGTGAGGATTCTTTCCTCAATAGAAACTATCTGTGAATAAGGGTGGCACTTGACATTACTAAGCCATTTCCTAGAGGTTTTCCTCTCCAACAAGGTGGGTCTGTACAGGGGAAATCTTCGGAGTTTCAAATTAGAGAAGCTTTTGAATTTTTGTTTTGATTGTGGAAGGATAGGCCATGATAGGAAAGTGTGCAAATTTGTGTCCAGAGAAGTTGGAAGAACTTTTGGTTATGAACTGGGATTGCTAGCTGGAAAATTTCCACCGTCACAAAGCACAATACCCAACTTCGCCGGCCAGGGTGGTGCTCGGGAAGGTTACATATAGGGATGAAGTTGAGGAACAAGCAAGGGACACTCCCTTGATGAGCTGGAGATTGTGCTCTGTTTGAAGTCCAAGTTGTTGTTGTTCCACCATTTTTGAATGGAGCTTCTATTGATTCTAAAATGGGACACTCCCTTGATGTGCTAGGTCATTGTTGGTCATACGTATCCTATCGGAAATTCTCTTCCAGATGAAGAACAAGCTTTGGTGGCTGGCCCAAAATAGCCACACCCGCCATGTTGATTTTAAGTTGGAACTGTTAGGGTTTGGGATGAACCTTGACAGTCCAGATCCTCAGAGGGTTGGTGGCAACCCATCGTCCCAAAGTAGTCTTTCTTATGGAGACCAAGAATAAATCAGCACCCTTAGATAGAATTCGAAGATCACTCCATTTTACCAACAAGTGCTACGTAGAACCTGAAGGCTATCGAGAGGCTTGGTGTAGACACCCCATTTTTGACCACCCTTAAGACATGGGCGCTACTGATGGTTTACTTGGTGATGAAAGATGTGCAGGGCAAAGATTCGATTTCTTCGGCAAGAGGAGAGTCAAATCCTAACCTCACGCCCCATTTTGGACCAAAGCTATTTTGGATGGTTTTTAGACCTTAAAACCCTCTCTTTCAAAATATTTTTGAAATAAAGTTCCTACGATGTTCCGAGGCTCGCATTTTGTTAAATGACGCGCTTTTCGGTAAACCGAGTAAGGACAAAGTTGAAATAAATGAAAGAGAGATGAAATCTTTGAAAAATCTTTCAAAACACCTTGTTCGGGGGTTTGGAGTTGAAGAAAAGAGGAGAAGAGGGAAGAAACTTAGTTGAGAAAGAAGTTGGGCATGAATCGTTAAGAGAAAGTCCAGTAGTCCTCGCCAAATTGGGCCTATCATTTTGTATAATTGGATTTAATCTATGAGGCCACCACCATTGGAAAGAAGAATTCTGGGGCTTCATTTTACACTCAATAATCTCCTAAAGCCGAGTCCTAATGGGGAAGATATGGTTGGTTGAAGTTGCGCATCAATCCGTGTAGGATTGAAACTGAGTGGCTTCACCAAAATAGGCATAACTTTTTCCACAGTTGGAATTTTGACATAAGGTTGCCACCATTGGAAATCTTACTTCTGAGGCTTCAATTTGGACACAAGAATGACCTGAAAAGAAGTCCATGTGAAGGAGTTATGCCCATTTGAAGTTGGACATGCAGAGTAGAATTTCCTATCGGCCACAAATGTGCACAGTCGGCCAAAAAAGTAGCAGATCGGCCATCACAAGTAGCAGATCGGCACCAAAGATGGCCGATCGGCCAAGAGTGACACAAATTCAGAATTTTTGAAGATATTTCATCTCCGGCTGTTTCCAGCAAGCTCCAGCTGTCCCAACTTATATATTTTTGACCAAAAGCTCTTGAATTGCTATATATGAACCTATATCTCATATTTTTAAAGGGGTTAGAACTTCATAAGCAAGTTTGAGAGCTTCTCTCACAAAAACTCCCTCTCTCTCTACAATTTTCATAGTAAAATCTCTGCCTCTCTCTCTTGCCCTTTTGTGCATAGAAGTGCATAGAAGTACAGAAATACAACTAGTTTGCCTAGGCATCCTTCATCAAAGTTGCATATCTATGGGATGAGGTCCCTTGGAGCTTATTTTTGGATTGTTGGAAGGTCATTTGAGCCAAGAAAGAGGACATTTTGCAGTTGTGCTTCAAGGGTAAGCACCTCCCTCTTTTAAGCTCATTTTTGTACACTGTCTTGGCCATTTGCATGCTTGTTTTGCCACCCTTTCAAACTATTTTTGGCTTGGTTTTGAACTGAATAAAGGTCTGATTTTCAGTCCTAAAAGTGTTGGTTTAGGTCTTATTTGGCTAGGGGGTGTTTCCTCCATTTTGCTCCTTGGCTTGTATGGCCTTTTGAGCTATCTTTCAAGCTTTTCAAACAAATTCTTTTTGGCCTTTAAACCACTGAATTCTAGAGAAATTTTAGTGGTAGAAAACTTGTTTTGAGGCTCAAAATAGGAGGGGGTTGTCCCCCATCCTCTTCTCTTGTTGGCTTGTGTTGATGGCCAACCAAAAGAGCATGCATTTCTATCTTCTTGAGGCTTTGTTTGAGCTCATTTTTGTGACTTTCCAGACCTTCCATAACTCTATTTTTGGCTGTCTTGATCACCCCTTTCATGCTTCTTGTACTTGTAGTATAATCCTACTTATAGCTTTGCAAAGGATCATGTCTTTCTAGCATGTTTTGGCTCTATCTTAGCATGTTTAGGGCCTTATTCTAACATGGTATAACTCTGTTTTGAGTTGGTTTGATTGTCTCTTGCATGCTTAATACACTTGTAGTGTAATCCTTGCAAACTAGTCTTGTATGCTTAAGGTTTTGGCTCATCTTTCTAGCATGTGTTGATTCCATTCCAGCATGTTTTTTGTCATTATTTAACATGTCATAACTCTAATTTTGGTTGGTGGAGTCACCTCATCCTTGGTTTTGGTAGGTGTAGTGTAAGCCTTCTTGTTGGCCTTGCATGCTCCATGTTTCATGCCTTCATGTTAGCTTGTTTTGGCTTTATTCCATGCATGTTTTGGCCTTATTTTGACCTCCCTTGGGACTGTTTTGAGTCACCTTGCCCCTTTGGGGCTTGCTTGATATGGCCATGGTGTAAGTCACTTGGCTAGCTTTAAGCTTTGAGCCCACTAGCATGCTTTGTTTGTCATTTGTGCATGATTTAGCCTCATTTAGAATGTAATTTCAGAGTTTACTTCATTTCCACATTCCCATATTTGTCATTTCTTCATCGTGTTTGAGAGTTGTGTTCTTATGCCTTGTTGAGGAGCCATCACACGAGCATGTGTCCTTGGCCCCTTTTGTGCCTAAGTTTTGGTATGTTGGCCACTGTTTTGGACCCTCTCAGGTTTGTCCATATGCGGTTTAAGCCCACTAAGTGTTGCATTACATGACCTTTGCCATTGCATGGTTGTTTGCATGTTGTTGCATGCTCATGTTGTTTGCATGTTGCATGTTCATGATGTTTAGCATGTTGTTGCATGTTGTTGCATGCTTGTTGTATTGCATGGTTTTTGCATGCTTGTTGCATTGCATTGTGTGTGCATGCCTTGCATTGCATTGTGTTTGGAATCGGATGTTGATCCAAACATGGGGAATGAGGGGCGTTTCATACTTGAAGTGATAAAACGCGCCTTATTTCTCGGTCGCCGACCCTCTTGATCATACATGATAGAGGTTAAGGCATTTATGTGTTTTTGTGCATTCATTTGACATTGATTTGTGCAACTCGGCCTCTTTGGCCATCATGCATTGAGATGCGTGATTGATGGCTCGAGAGCCGAGCACTACACTCCTTTGAGCCTTAGACATGATGAGGAGTGTAGTTGCACACACATTTTCTTGTAAATACACTGCCATGCCTCTGTTAGTGCTCTGTTGCAGTAAAATGAAGAATTTGCAGGAAGAAGTGACCGATCGACCAATTAGTTTGCTGATCGGCTATAAAAATTGGCCGATAGCCATAAGCTCTGGCCGATGGCCACCCCCCTTGGCCAATGACCTCTCAGCATGTCCATGATGTGGATCAGAAGTATTTTGGAGGTTGGCATGATTTTTAGAAGTCTAAAATAGTGCAAACAGAGGCATCACGAGGCACAGTGGTGGATTTCCGAGAGGACGCGACCGAGCATGCATCATTAATCATTCCGAGGCAGAGTTGTGGCAGCCTACTTTAGTTTCTTACTTAGCTGGTTTTGTAAATTAATTAATTTGTTTAATTAGTTAAGAGTTTTGTAATAATTAATTAGTTAGGATAGTTAGTTAATTAGTTGGTTTGTGTTATTCATTCGGACCCTCCTCCGAGAGGGCAATGTTGTAAATAAGTGTGCGTGTGTGTGATGCATGTCTTCCAACCCCCATTTCTTTCTCCCTTTTACTTAACCGCTTTTGATGGTTAGGTTTGGGGCATATTTCAATTAGCATACTTATGCCTGCATGCGTGCATCCATTCATCTGTCTTGCATGCACCGGGCTAGGCGCATCATACAAACTGCATTGTATTTCAATTCCAATTTGAATACATGTATCAATTGTTGCATTTCACATGCCATTCTAGATAGCCGAGCCTATCTTAGTTGCATATTGCATGTGTTGCATTAGGCATTGTAGACATAGCTAGGATCATGCATTGATTACTAACTAGCTTCTGTTTTGGCTCCGAGTACACTGTGAGTGTTTACGCTTTAGCATCCTTGCATGTGTGTAAGTGACTGCCATGATAGCATGCTTGCCATGAGGCTATGTGCTTATGTGTTTAAATGCATGAATGCCTGTGGATGAAGGCTTCATTGCTTGAATTGGAACAATTCATCGATATGTGAGTTTTAAGCCCACTTGGAGTGGCAAATCATCATATTTTAAGCCCACTTGAGGGTGGCAAAACCACGACTTAGCCTACTTTTGAGTAGCAAACTTCAAACTGTTTTCAAACAAATGAACATGAAATGTTTTGTTCCAACTTAGGCAATCTAGTCTATACTTGTATGCTATGCGCATCACATAGTAATTCTAGGTTAATAACCGGAATAAGAACACATGTGTTTTCAAAAACAACATATCATGTTAGTAAAGGCCGATCTTTGATCGGGCGAGCGGGGGTGCTCATTGCATGACCTTCCCCTCTCGTACCCAAGTTCCTGAGCGGAGGCAACTTTGGTGATGACGGACACGTGGCCTTAGGCATGAGTCAGGATTTCCTAAATTTCCCCAAAACAAAACATTTAGGTGGCGACTTTGTATCTGGCAAAGCAGTCCATGCTTGGCACTTCTTTATTAAAATCGATTTTCCAAAACGATTTGTCGGATTTGGACTCTTTAGCGATTTATCGGTCTTACATTGCACTTTGTGAGATTAGATTCAGAACTGTGACACGAGTTCGAACTGTAGTAGCTAAGAACAAAACGACTCGTGCCCTCGCACGCGGAGCGGGAGTTCCAGGCGGTCTACACTTGGCGTTATGGTGGATGGATGACTTGTATTTTGATGTGAGGTTTAAATCTAGAAATATGATCTGAACTGTCATATCTATGTCAGATATCTCCACTAACTGGGTTGCCACTTTTATATATGCTCTTCCACAATGATCAACTCGCAGGAATTTTTGGGATCAGTTTAAAATTATGGCTTCGAATAACAGTTATCTATAGGTTTGTATGGGAGATTTTAACGAGATTGGCTTGATTGAGAAAAAGGAAGAGGGTGAGGAATGTCGAATGTCTCACTTTCGAAGGTTCCTAGAATTGCTTTCAGATTGTGCGCTTATGGATTTAGAGTTTAAAGAGGTTTCGTTGGTCATATAATCATAGGGGAGGAGATCATGTTCGGAACGCTTGGATAGGGTAGTGGCTATAGTTGAGTGGAGGGCTCTTTTTCCAAATGCCCAAGTTTTTCATGAGCTTCAAATAGGGTCTGACCACTGCCCTGTGGCTCTAAATTGTTGTGTGCCTCTTAAGAAAGTCCCTAGATATTTCAAGTTTGAATCAATGTGGTCTACTAGCCCTTCTTGTGTTGATGTGATCAAAGTAACTTGGGAAATCAGACAAGTGGGTTCTCCTATGTTTCAGTTAGTCAAGAAGCTTCAATCCTTTCGAGATGGACTTAGAGCTTGGGGCAGGGAGCATTTTGGGAACAATCTAATTTAGATTACTAGACTTAAATCGGAATTGGCATCCCTCCAAGCCCAACCGAGTTCGGATGCAATCTTGAACCTTCAAAGCAATGTCAAGAAAGAATTGGAGCTTATGCTTACCCGAGAAGAAATTTTTCTTCATCGAAGGTCGCGGGTGCAATGGTTGAATTATGGTGCCCAAAACTCAAAGTTTTTTAATGCTTCCATGATACAACAAAGACAAAGAAATCAAATTATTCAACTCTAATCAGAAAATGGTACATGGCTTAATACAAATTCAGAGATAAATCAACACATACATAACTATTTCTCTAGTCTCTTTACTAGTAGTGGGACAAGAGATCTTCATGATGCGCTGGTTGTGGTAGAGCCATTGGTTACTGAAGAAATGAATAGCCAATTGATTTCCAATGTGTGTGATGAAGACATTCAAGTAACAGTGTTCCAATTGGGTGCTCTTAAGTCTCCGGGGGTGGATGGCTTTCCTGGGTTTTTTTATCAGACCTATTGGCAGGAAGTTGGAGAAAATGTTTGCAAGGCGGTGATGAGTTTCTTTTTTTGTGGTTAAATCGTTCAACAAATTAAACCAGACTAATTTAGTCTTGATCCCTAAAGTGGCCCATCCCGCGAAGCTATCACAGTTTCACCCTATTAGTCTATGCAACTTCAACCTTAAGGTCATTGTTAGAATACTTATTTTGTTATTTTGTTCTTTTGTTAATATTTACTTAAGTTGAGGGTACGATGATCATATTGTTATGTTAGGATTTATATATATATTTGACTTTCTGATGTAAATGGTGGTTCTGGAAGATTATTCAATAGATATAAAACTTCTCTCTTCTCTATTTTCTCTTCTTCTTCTTCTTCCTAAATCTTAACCCCAAATTCCATCTTTTTACATTCTAACTTGGTATCAGAGCAATCTATTCTTCATTAGAAAGATTTCTACAGACTTTGAAGATTGATTGGAGGTGACAGAGACGTGCTGATGTCATCAGCCGTACGATGACGTCAGCATGACGTAAGCATTGTACGGACGGGTCTTCCACCCCTAGGTTTGAAATTTAATCCGCAGATTTATGGTGATTTTTGTGGATTTTTTTTGAACATCCTTGAGGTGAGTTTTCAATTTTTAAATGTTTTTCGATTTTTTTTTGTCTCAATCGACAAATCTGGATTTGGAACTGTTATTTGTTGAATCCACTTGTTGGAATCCTCTCTCTACGAGCCGAAACTCTTCCCTTCCCTGTTTTTTGCCATTAATTTGTTGATTTGCTACTGTTGGGTTGATGCTTGCTTCGTTTTTGGCCTTATTCTGCTACTACACATAGTCGACAGTCTTATTTTCTAGCTTTCCCCCCACTGAAACTTACTACATGGGGACTGAAACTTCTCTAGGAAAGTATGATTGATTTTACAGTGTTGATTTTTGTTGAATTCTTGTTGATTGAACTAGTTCCAGTGGCTATACTCTTGGTTGTATGTATTGATTGGTGTGGATAAGTCCTATTTGCAAAAATTGTGCTGCCTTCACACTCTTGTGTTGAATATTTTGTGTGATTGCCTGTTATGGCTGAAATTGAGACCAAAGCAATGGTTGTGAGTAAAGATGATGACATGCCCAAATCTATTACTACCAAGAAGTTGAATGGTGCCAATTATTTGGCTTGGGCTCATGCTGTAAAAATTTTCTTACGTGGTAAGAAGAAATCTCGCTTCATTAGTGAGCTCCCTCCTGCCACTGATGACAGAGCTTATGATGATTGGTGTAGTAAGGATTCCTGTGTTATGGATTGGATCTGGCATAGCTTGGAACCACAGGTTGCTACTACCGTGGAATTTTGTGATACCTCTAAAGAAATTTGGGACTCCCTTGCTGAATCCTTTTCAAATCAGAGTAATGTCTCTCGGGTCTATGAGCTATATGAGCAGATTTTTGCTATGCACCAGTCTGGCCGGTCACTTCCTGATTATTATAGTAGTCTCAAGATCTTGTGGGATCAGTTATTGCAGCATCGTCCTTTCACTACTGATGTGAACAAACAGAAGCAACATTGGGAGGAGTTCATGATGACTTCTTTACTCTCTCGATTAGATCCTGAATTGCGGGGGTTTGAGGATCAGATTCTTGCCAGTGAGACCCTACCTTCTGCTGCTAATGCCTACTCTCGGCTGTTACATTCTTCTTTGGGGCAGCCTCAATCCATCTCTGGGTCCTCTACCTTGTCATCTTCTACATTAGTCTCAAGTAGTACTGATCATGGGTCAACTCGAGGGGGTTTTCTTGGCACATCTAGTCACCGGGGCTCTTATTCTGGTTCACAGGGTTCTCGTGGGGCTAGTTCCCGTGGTGGTGGCTCCCGTGGTGGTTTTCGGGGTAGTAATGGACCTAATTCTCGTACACGTAGCAATCGCAAGTGTACTTATTGTGGTACCCAAGGTCATATTGAACCTTGGTGTTGGCAGAAGTTTGGCAAACCCGATCATGTTCATCGGGTTATGGATGTTCCATTCTTACAATCTTCCTTGTTGTCCACTAGCTCTGATGCTTCTCCAGTTAATTCTCATGAGACAATCACTATTCAAATTAGTGAGCTTACTACTCTTGTCCAGTCTCTCCGGCCTAATCTACCTTCATCCTCTACTGCTACCATGGCTAGTTCAGGTAATATTGCATATGTGGCTAAGTCCTCTCAAGCTTGGCTCGTAGACTCTGGTGCTAGTTCCTATATCTCTGGTAATTTCTCTCTTTTTGATACTTTTAGACCTGTTGATCATACCATTATACTTGCTGATGGATCTTCTCGGCCTATCTGTGGTCAAGGTCTACTCCATCCCTTTCCTTACCTTCTGGTCTTTATGTTCCTAAATTTTCATTTAATTTTCTTTCTGTTAGCCAATTGACTCAAGCTCTCCATTGTTCAATAACCTTTCTCCTACTTCATGTGTTTTGCAGGACCTCCAGACCAAGAGGATGATTGGTTCGGGGCATGAGAAGGATGGCTTATACTTTTTGGACACTGAGACCTCTCCTCATCCTCCATCTGCTGTGTTAAGTGCTAGTGTATCTCCTCTTCAGTGACATTTTTGCTTGGGTCATTCCTCCTTGGTCAAGCTCAAGTTAGCTGTTCCGGGCTTGAGTCATGTTTATCAGATTGAGTGTGAAGCCTGTCAATTTGGGAAGCATCACCGTAGTTTATTTCCTAGTCGTAGTGTTAGTCGTGTGCCTGAGTCTTTTGCTCTTGTCCATACAGATATTTGGGATCTTTCAAGAACTCCCACTGTTAATGGGTTCCTTTATTTTGTTATTTTTGTGGATGATTACTCTCGAATGACTTGGTTGTTTTTAATAAAACAAAGATCGGATTTGCCTTCCATCATCTCTAAGTTTTATAATGAAATCTTTACTCAATTTGGCAAACGTATTAAGATATTTCAGTCTGATAATGCCTTAGAATATGTGCAATATATTGTAACTACCTTTTGTGATACTCATGGTATTATCCACCAAACTAGTTGGTCTCATACATCTCCTCAAAATGGTGTTGCAGAGCGGAAACACCGCCATTTGTTAGATATTGCTCGCACCCTGATGTTTAATATGCATGTCCCCAAACAGTTTTGGGGCGATGCAATTCTCACCGCTTGTTTGCTTATCAATCGCATGCCTTCTAGTGTTGTACACACATCTCCCTATTCTCTGTTGTATCCCACAACATCTTCTTTTCCCTTGCCTCCTCGCATTTTTGGTTGTGTGGCCTTTGTCTATGTTCGTGACCCTGGTTTGGATAAGTTATCTCCTCGAGCATGCAAGTGTGTGTTCTTAGGTTATTCTCACACTCA
This sequence comes from Camellia sinensis, assembly GCF_055761805.1. Taxonomy (NCBI): domain Eukaryota; kingdom Viridiplantae; phylum Streptophyta; class Magnoliopsida; order Ericales; family Theaceae; genus Camellia; species Camellia sinensis. The sequence goes on along the minus strand of NC_138967.1, from coordinate 103,874,033 downwards.
GAAAGGGTATCGGTGTTATCATCTTGAGTCCCGTCGCTACTTTGCTAGTGCAGATGTTACCTTTTTTGAGTCTACTCCTTTTTTTTCTCCCTCTGGGCAACAGTTATCTCTTGATCTTCTCTCTTCTCGTGAGGGGAGCCAGCCTCTCTCACTTTTTCCTCTTATGCTCCTCCCATATCCCCTCATTTGCAGGTTTATCAACGGTCTCAAGCTTGTCGCATTGTGTCTTATGGCTCGACCAGTTCATCTCTTTCGTCTGAGGCCTCTGTTCCACCTGTTGATCTGCCATCTGATGACCTTCCTATTTCACTTTGCAAAGGTACACGAACTTGCACTCAACATCTTATTGCTCATTTCGTTTCTTATGATTGCCTTTCTCCTGGTCTTCACTCTTTTGCTTGTAGCTTGTCTAGTGTTTCCATTCCCCGTACCTATCAGCAGGCTCTGTCCATCCCTGGTTGGAAGCATGCCATGGATGAAGAAATGCATGCTCTTCATCAGAATCACACGTGGGAACTTACCTCTCTGTCGTCTGGCAAATCTATTGTGGGTTGTCGTTCGATTTATACTGTTAAGTATCTTCCTGATGGCACTGTTGAGTGACTTAAGGCTCGCCTGGTAGCTAAAGGCTACACCCAGACTTATGGTGTTGATTACTTGGAGATCTTCTCTCCTATGGCTCGTCTTAATTCTGTTCGGATTCTTCTCTCTGTTGCCGTTAATCAGTCTTGGCCTTTATATCAACTTGAATCAAGAATGTCTTTCTTCATGGTGATCTCCAAGATGAGGTCTATATGGATCAGCCCCCTGGCTATGTTGTTCCCGGCCAAGAGCATCTTGTTTGTAGATTGATGAAGGCCTTGTATGGTCTTAAGCAGTCCCCTCATGCCTGGTTTGATCGCTTCAGTGTTGTTGTGCATGCCTATGGCTTTCACCGTTCCACCTTTGATCACTCTGTTTTTGTTCGCCACTCGTCTACTGGGATTATTGTTCTTATTGTCTAGGTGGATGACATCATCATTTCAGGGAGTGACTCCAATGGTATTGCTGATTTGAAGCAGTATTTGCAACAACAATTTCACACCAGAGACTTGGGCCATCTTCGGTATTTTCTTGGGATTGAAGTTGTCCGCTCTTCTCAGGGCTTGTTTCTTTCTCAACGGAAGTATGTTCTTGATCTTCTTACTGAGACTGGTCTCTTAGGCACTCGCCCCAGTGATACTCCCATGGATTCTAGTGTTAAGCCTGCTGGTGACACCGGCGACTTATTTACCGATATTGGTCATTATCATCGGTTGGTTGGGAAGTTAATATATCTCACTGTCACCCATCCCGATATTACCTATGTCGTGGGTGTGGTTACTCAATTTATGCATGCTCCCCGTCAACCCTATTTTGTGGCTATGTGTCGTATCCTGCAATACTTAAAGCGTGCTCCAGGTCGGGGTTTGTTCTATCGCCCATCTTCCTCTTTGTCTGTTACTGGCTTCAGTGATGCTGATTGGGCTGGTAATCAGACTGATCGCCGTTCCACCTCGGGTTATTGTACCTTTGTTGGTGGTAATCTTGTTACTTGGCATAGCAAGAAACAGACTATTGTTGTTCGTTCTAGTGCTGTGGCTGAGTATCGTGCCATGGCCCATACTGCTTCTGAGATACTTTGGGTTCAGTCTCTTCTCCAAGATTTTGGCTTTTCTGTTCCCACTCCTATGACCATGTCTTGTGACAATCAGGCTGCTATCTTCATTGCCAATAATCCTGTGTTTCATGAACGCACCAAACACATTGAAGTTGATTGCCATTTTATTCATGATCTCTTACTCCGCAAGCAACTTGTGACTCCTTATGTTCATTCTGAGGATCAATTGGGTGATATTCTAACCAAGCCTTTGGCCCGGCCTTCGTTTCATCGTTTATCCGTCAAACTGGACATGTTCGACCTCTATGCTCCAGCTTGAGGGGGAGTGTTAGAATACTTATTTTGTTCTTTTGTTCTTTTGTTAATATTTACTTAAGTTGAGGGTACGATGGTCATATTGTTATGTTAAGGTTTGTATATATATTTGACTTTCTAATGTAAAGGGTGGTCCTGGAAGATTATTCAATAGATATAAAATTTATCTCTTCTCTCTTTTCTCTTCTTCTTCTTCCTAAATCTTAACCCTAAATTCCATCTTTTTACATTCTAACTATCATAACTAAGATCCTTACAAATCGTCTGAAAAAGATTCTGAAGGACCTAATCTCTCAAAATCAATTTACATTTGTTCCTGGACGCTTGATTCAGGATAACATTCTTGTGGCCCATGTGGCTTTTCACTCTTTGAGATTAAAGAAGCGAGGTACTACAAGTCATATGGTGATCAAACTTGACTTCAACATGGCGTATGACCGGATAATGTGGGATTTCTTGTCCGAAGTGCTTTGGAAGATAGGCTTTCATCCTATATGGACTCAATGGGTAATGGAATGTGTGTCTAATGTCACCTTTTCCATTTTTGCTAATGGTAAAAAAAGGGCTTCCTTCAATCCAAGCAGTGGGTTGTGGCAAAGGGATCCCCTATCCCCTTATTTTTTCATTTTGGCTGCTGATGTCCTATCTAATCTCTTATCTCGAAGCCTCATAAACAATCAAGTTTTGGGTTTGAAGATCACAAGGCTCTGCCCTACTCTTTCCCACATGTTATTTGCTGATGATATGATTCTGTTTCTCAAGGCGGATTCTAGTGAATGCCAACATATTTTGGACATCCTTCAAATTTTTTGTGAAGCCTCAGGCAGAAGGTAAATTTTGACAAGTCCGGTGTGCCATTCTCATTAAGTACCCCACCTGCAGTTTGTAGCTCTATATGCTACTTGTCAGGTTTTCAACTCTCTCAATCGGATGCGAAATACTTGGGGTTACCATCTTTCTAGGGTTGATCAATAATGGAAGCCTATGAGTTCTTGATTGAAAGGGTCCTCTCAATGCTACGAGATTGGAAACAGAAATTGTTATCTCAAGTGGGAAAGGAAACTCTTATTAAAGCAGTGATCCAAGCTATTCCTGCCTATGTGATGTCTTGCTTTGCGTTTCCTAAAAAATTCTACACAAAACTAAACTCTTGTATTAGTAACTTCTGGTAGGGTGGGGATCCAAAGGGAAAAAGGGTTCCCTAGACCAGTTGGGGGCTTTGGGCATGTCAAAATTTGGAGGGTTGGGTTTTCGTGATTTCAACAATTTCAACATGGCCTTGATAGCTTGTCAAGGATGGTGTTTGATGAAATACCCAAACTCTTTTTGTGTGCGCAGTTTGAAAGGAATCTACTTTCCACACTTAAATTTTATGGAAGCTTCAAATGGCCGGCGGGCCTCTTGGGCTTAGGCTAGTATCTTACAAGGCAGAGATATTTTACAAAAGGGCGTTCGTTGGCAAGTGAACAGTGGGACTGATGCAAAATTCTGTAAGGACAAATGGATTCCATCTATTCTGGGGTTTAAAGTGACCTCTCCGAAGCCTAGGGGAAATGAATTTCAGAAAGTGTGTGATGCTATTGATTCCACGACTAAGAGTTGGAAGGTGGATGATCTTAAACTTTGTGTGTCTGAAATAGAAGTGGAGGCCATTTGCTCGATTCCCATTGCCTTGGAACAAACTCCAGGTTCTCTTGTATAGCATTTTGAATCGAAGGGGACATATTCAGTCAGATCGGGGTACCACATCGCAATGAAAGAGGTAAGCAATTCTTTGTCTTACAATCCATCTACCTCCTTTCAGCCCCCAAAAAATGTGTGGAAGATGATTTGGGCTTTAAAGTTACCTCCAAAACATAAACACTTTTGGTGGAGTGTGTGTAAAAATGTGCTTGCTACAAAAGACAATCCGTGCCAAAGAAGGTGTGTTATGTCAAATATGTGTCCTATATGCCAGAGATATCTTGAAACTGTCAAACACCTTCTTTTCGGATGCACATGGGAAGGTGCAGTTTGGTTTGGTAGTGATTAAAGCTTGATGGAAATGGAGGACCTATGTTCTCGATTTTCAAATGGGTGTGTGATATGTTGGGCTACTTTAAATCGGGTAAAGAATGGGAATCCTTTTTCAGGCTTATAGTTTGGATCGGTTGGTTTATTTTGAAGGACCGAAACAATTTTGTCTTCAATCATATCAACATCGAGCCCTCCTCGAATTTACATCGAGCTCGAGTGGCCAAATTGGAGTATGAGTCTGCAACTGAAACTAAAGGAGAGGTGTATCCTCAGATTTTGGCAAGCTCCTCAGCCTGGGACTCATAAAATCAATTGTGATGTGGTGATAAAGAAGGGCTCTAAGGTGGCCTCTATAGGTGGCCTTACTAGCAACTGCAGAATTTCATTTTCTCTTCAAGGAGAAGCAGCTTGCAGATTTGCGTGTCTGCTAGCACGAGCTTGCAATCTCAACCTGGTGGAGATCAAAACGGATAACAAGACAGTGATCCATTTATGTGTTTTTAAAGCTATGCCTTCTTGGGAATGTGGAGCTATCTTCACTGGCATAAAGCGTTTGGTGGATCATGGGAACTTTTCCTTCTGCTGGGCTCCTAGAACAGCTAATCGCGTAGCTCAGTGCCTCTCTCCGAGGCCGTCTTTCTCTTGATTGGGTCTCTAACCCTCCTCCAGCTCTTGCTAATCTGCTATAGGAGTTTTAGTTTGGTCTGGCTGCTGTAATGCCTCTGTTTGTTGGGGCTTTGTTTAGATTTTCCTTGTTCAAACAAAAAAAAAATTATAAAAAAAAACCTCACCAAAGTAATGTTTTCCACTAATTAAATTATGTTGTAATTCTTACGGTAAGATAAAATTACCATTCAATAGTGATACATCACGGTCATGTTTGTTTGGGCGGACTGGATTAGCATTCCCATGACTAATAGTCTTAGGATTAGGAATCCGTTGGATTATGTATCCTATCTTAACTAATAGTCAAGTTTAAAATAATTAATCGGTACTTCAATTGTTTAACCAAACATTGGATTAATAATTTTATTGGACTATTAGTCCAATCCCAAGCTCATGTCCACTCAAACAATCATGGCCCACATGTATTACGAAGGAAAGTGATAGCATTGCATCCTCCTCTTTTCATTCTCTTTTCTTTTCTTTTCTTTTCTTTTCAATCCTTTTCCTTTTAGGTTCTGTCCTAATTATCCGCAAAGAAAAAACTAAATCAGATTTTTCAGATTATGTTTAGATATTAAATTTGTCAAGGGAAAGAAAAATTAATGTATTATTACATTTTGCCAACTCAACCAAACTAAAAAAATCTGATATTTGTTTTACTTCATTTCACTTCATTTTAATTTTTTATCTTTTATTTTTTATTTTCCATTTCTTCCATAAATCTAATATCCATAGCATTGAAGTTTCTTTTTCTTGCGGGCCTAAGACTGAGAAAATCCAACAAATCAGTTTGATTTTCTCTCTCAGAAATGCATACAGGGATCACACACATACCGTGTGCTATATGCGTTGCATCAGTATTGTACACTACTTTCTCTCCTCCAATCACTCCAAATTTGAAATCATTGAAATAAATCAACAAATTAAGTAGTATTTGACTTACTGGAATAAAGGTAGATTACAATAGAATGATTATTACTTAATCTCTTTATGGGATGACTATTACCGTATAATGATAAGTGATAATTCTATTTATAATATATAGGGAGCGTCTATTCTTACTTTACTTTACTCTAAATACATTCTCATTCTTTGTCCTTATTATAAATAGTTACATTACTACCATTTTTACTCTTACACATATACCTTAATTGCCCTTTTATTAAAAGGTATAAATGTAATTATGTATAATAAGAATAAAAAATAAGAGAGTATATTTAGAATAAAGTGGAGTGAGAATAGTGACTCCCTATATATATATATATATATATATATATTTCTTATAATTTTAGTGAGCGAAATGTTAGAATGAATATTTTGATGAAATAATTAATCCATTCCAGCTCATTTCAATGAATCAGACACATCATAAGAGAAATAAGTGCAAGAGGAATTTAATGCATCATTAGGAAATCTGTGATAATCACACCATGCATATCATAATTTCATTTATTTAATTATGTGGAATTTGTAGTTTAATTATGTGTTATATGTTTGATTTGTATGTATCTATTTGATTTGTGAAATATATGTTAGGAAATCCGTTTTGAATCAGAAATTGAGAGCCTAGAAGATTTGAGAAACCAAAATTGTCAAGCTTAATTGGTTTAATTTAATATTTAGAGCCCTATGGGAATTTAATTAAAAATTTGATTCTGATTAAAATTTATTAGAAATAATTAATTAGATATAAGCATGCTTAATTAGTCTTAAGCTTACTTAATTAGGCTAATCTAATCTATACCTATATATTTGATTTAAGAAGAGGAACTCAATTCATCAATTGTGCTGAGATTTAGAGAGAGAATAAGGGATTAACTCTAGAGAGAGAGAGAGAGGACTTGATTTTGAAGATTTGGAAGGAGAGGCTCAAGATTGTGCAAGAATTCATCAAATTAAAGGTTCTAGGTAAGGATTTGAACCTTAATTCAAGAAGAAAATCTGTCTAATAGTTGAATTCTTGAGGTAATTTGAGATCATTAGCATGTAAAGTAAAAGGAATTAGCTTGAAGAAGATGATAATTGAACTAGATGTGCATGCATGGTTGATTGTGTGATATTTTATCATTTAGAGCATGGCTCTCATTACCATTGTTGAATTTGAGAGTTAGTTATACATGCATCATTGATTTCTAAAGTTTTGAGAGTTTGATTTCATGAATTCATAAGTTCAAGTTCATGATTTGTCAAGAAAGAGAGTAGAGTCTGAAAATCTTGCATGCATGGAGTTTTTTACTTCAATTTTGAGAAAAATTGATGAAATTTTCAGCAAATGATCATATATATATATATATATATGTGTGTGTGTGTGTGTGTTTACTAAAGTGTTTTCATGTTTTTGAGCAAGTCATGCAAGACTTTTAAGTTTAAATTTGCATTTGGACCATTTTTCTTCAAGTGTTGAAAACCTAGAATTCATCCACACCGCTCGAGCGATGAAGGATTCGCCGAGCGCCCTTTGTTAACATCCAGAACTTTTGCAATATGTTTGCAGACCGCTCGAGCTAACAAGAAACCACTCGAGCAAACTCAGTCATTTTCTGGAATTCCGCTCGAGCAATTAAGTTATCGCTCGAGCCTACATTTGGACCATTCAGAATTTGATTTTGTAGACCAAAGTACTGAGAGCATGCATTCACTGCTCGAGCGGTTAAGTTACCGCTCGAGCAATCACTCTATATTTAGCATATTTTGAAAATTACTTTTTGAGTCTGTGTTTCCATTCTCTTTTATTTCTAACCATTCTTAGGCATGGAATAAGAGATGATAAGGTAGAAATCAACTTAGTCAAAAGAATAAAAAAGGATGATTCGATTAAACGTTGAGTTTCAATGTGTGTGTGTTTATATGATTATGTGTAGGTTGATCAACGGAGGAGTATCATCTAAACGGATCATTGTGAGTAATATCTTAATAAAGATATTTTGTATAGTTTATTTTCTAAACTCTTTGATATAGTTTCTGAAATTATGTTTTTCTTAAACGTGAATGAGTTGTCCATCTGTCCGATAAACATGACATATGTTAAAGGAATTGATATGATAAGTGTTCATGATAGAGCTAAGGCCGCTCTGTATGTTCTGTATAATTTGATTGACGATCACTTCTAATCTATCTATTATCTGATAGACCTAAGGGTCATTTTGTCGTTTAAATACAACTATAATGAATTGGACCCAAGGTCACTCTATTACGATAAGCTCTGTTATGTACATCTATCTAATGTTATCTGGGTGTAACCCATTATCTGAGACCCTGGAAGGGTTCAACGAATCTTTGAAAGATTTGTGTCTATTCTAAATCTGATATAAGTATGATTCTAAATCTGATATGAATGTTTATCTTACTTTCGTTTATTGCTTTGAATAGGATAGTATCTTGTATATGAATTGTGGAACTCATTCATTAAATCATTTGCTTTAGTATTACTCATTGAGCTCTAGCTCATCTCTTTTCCCTATATTTGTAAGTGAGCATTAGGAGGATCAGCCCTAGAGTCTGTCTTGGAGTCCGCCGTTTTGTGATGTTAACTAAAAGAATGCCTCAGTGTTAAGGCTTTAGTTTTTGTTCTTTTTTGTTTTTGGTCAGGTCAAGTTTGACCAAGACATGTACTTAAACTTATGTTTTGTATACTAATGAATTTGTACTCCATATGTATATTTGTATGTGGGTTATATAAATGTTGAAATTTTCTGTCTTTGCCATTTATGCACAGCTCAATGAACTATGTTATTATTCTATTGATTATTTACTTTCACTTCAGGCCCCTATATAATTAAATACTTTGAAATTCTGTCAGAGGCCATAGGTAATGTATGTTTATTGGTCGATCATGATCCGAACCTCTAGAGGAAGGTTCAAGTCGTGACAGAGTGATATCAGAACATGAGTTATTAACTCGCACACTTGTCCATTTGAGCATTAAGGCGTCTAGAAAAGACTTAAAAGTTGCATTAATGATGCATACATGCACAAGTATGATATAAGTTAAGTATTTGAAATTGTGTATATGTGTGTATACATTTGTGTTTATTATAATGCAAGTTTACATAGATCATGGTGAGAACAAGGGCAGACGAATTGAAGGAGTCTACCTCCTCTCGACTTGAAAGACTGGAAAGAATGATGGAAAGGATGGTTGATACTCTTAGGCAACAACAACCGCTGCCACCACTACCAATGCCTATACTGCCTCATGTGCAAGATAATTAGGGGGATGACCGAAGCATTGCTCTGGTAAAAGTATTTAAAAAGATGAAACCAACACTATTCTGAGGAGGAGTTGATCCTCTGAAAGCTGAGGCTTGGGTTCTCAAAATCGAGAAACTGTTCGAGATATTTCCATGCACTGATGCACAAATAGTTCTACTAGCCACATTTACTTTGGAGGGTGAAGCCCGTAGATGGTGGATGTTGGTAAAGGATGCAAACAGAAGTATTAATTGGGCACAGTTCCTAGAAATCTTTTATGAAAAGTATTTTCCGCAGTGTATCTGGGATCAGAAAGTTTCTACATTTGAGAAGTTAAAACAAGGCAATCAAACAGTAGCTGAGTATGAAGCATAATTCACTAAGTTGGCCAAATTTGCACCGTATATGGTCAACATCGATTATAAGAAGGCAAGAAAGTTTGAAGGTAAGCTCCAAAATTCAATACAAGAAAGGGTGAATGTTCTGAAGCTGCCCAGCTATGTGGATGTGTTAGATCAAGCTTTAATGACTAAAACCAATATGACTATGCATAACCAACCTTCAGAATGGAGAGGAAAGAGGCAAGGCTCTTATTCAAATAAGGGAACAATGTCATCTAAGAAGCTAAATTTGGGAATGTCAGGTACTTCCAATTCTACTAGGGATTCGACACCAACTTGTATAGAATGTGGAAAGAAACATCGAACAATCTATTACCGTACTTTTGGGGCTTGTTTCAGGTGTGGTAAAAAAGGTCATATGGTAAGAGATTGTGCTCAAGAGGAATGGGGTTAAGGCCTTTAGTGACTATTATCAGAATGGAAGATCCAACCTAATTGACTGGAGATCCCAAGATCTAGGTTCAAAAGAACAACCTAATTGTGTATAATGGGTGAGTCACCGAAGAGGTAAATCCTCTTGCCTATTTCTTTATACAATGATACCTTATGGGGTAAAAGGGTAAGCTAGCGATTTTAATGACCTATATGATGTGAATAGTTAACCATGCTATAACGAGATACCTTGTATAGGTCACCTATGTGAGTGCGAAGTAGGGCCACTTTTTTAAGAATTGACAAGGCTGAATTCTTTCACTCGCTGAACTAGGCAAGTGTTCCAGGGCCAAACCGGACACAACAGTGAGAACAGAACGATGGTTGGAGTGACTCCTGTGTAAGGTCTATTGTCTCAGTTTACACAAATGGCAGAACAATTCATGACATCACGTTCACTAGTCAGTCAGTAAATTCAATAGGCTTTCACTACGAAAGGTTCAAAGTCAACAGCTACCTTTTCTAATGTATGGTTATTCTGTGTGCTCTCTCTCCCTGAGTCTTTATTGTTAAGCGTTGTCCGTTTTTATTTATTCAACCAATTTTATTCATGTAGGGGATTGTTGGAAAATGATGGTTTTGCGACAACTTTAATTCAAGATTAAAGTGGGACACAACCGTCGAATTGAGGAGGGTCCAAGTGGGTTATATTCTCTTAAGTGAGAAGATTACAATATGAGAATAACGAGCGGAAACCATTGAGTTATGAATGAGAATTGTCTCATAAAGTGGGTATCAATAAAAGTTGGGCTTAGATTTGGACTTAATCTTGAGCTTGGGTTGGGCTGTGCTTGTCGCATGTCCGAAGGATACCCGAGCACACTAAATAGTTCGGACCCTCGATTTCTTTGATCTAGTTTCACGAATGCAATGTGAAACATAGATGAGAGTCCAGATTCGATAACTTTTATAGAAAATCTATTTTTAATGCAAAACCTTTGCCATAAATGGACTGCATCACCAGATCTTAGAGTCGCCACCTAAATTTTTGAGAAAACTAGAAAACCCATAACTCGTGCCAAGGCTACTGTTTGTCATAACCAAAGATGTCTCGGTTTGGAACCTTAGGTTTGAGGGGGGAAAGGTTATTAATTGAGCACTCCCGCTTACCCGATCAAAAGATCAGCCTCTATGAAACATGATATGAGTTTTATCGACTTTATATGTTCATATTCTGATGATTAATAATGCTAAAATTTACAATGTGAAACAAATAAGTATGGACTATGCCATTCATTTTGGAACGTTTGATTTCATGTATTTCTTAAAAAGTTTTGAATAATGCACAACTCAAAATGAATTGAGTTCACAAACATGAAAATCAATATTATTTCAAATTGAACAATACAAGCTCCATCTGCTGGCATTCATAGAGATATATCACTTAAACAAGTAATCGCATGGTAGGATGCTTATACATAGTAAGAAAAACACTTACAAGCAGGATGCTGAAGCATAAACACTTACATAGTATTTACTGGCGTCCCGCGAAAAGATGTAAAAGAGAGTTAGGGAAATATGCATGATCCTAGATACAAATTCTAATGCAATGCATACATAAAATGCGACCAAAGATTCGGCTACTAATATATGAAATGTGAATCATCTCAAGGCATTAGGTAACGCACAAAATCACATAGGAAAACCCACATATGCAAATGAGCCGAATCTTAATGCATGAAGTATGAATGCAAAACATGGATATGATAAAAAATAAAAATAAAATAAAAAAAGAAGAAGAAAATATGATGCTATTTATAGATATAGAAAGCAAGTAAATCAAAGGGACAGAAGTGGGGGTGAGGAAATTATTACAACACCAAATATAGGAAAAATAAAAGAAATGGGGTTGAGAATTATTACAACACAAGCTTGATCTAACAAATCATAAGAATATACAGAAAAAAGAAATCTACAATTATACGTCTGAAGTTGTCTTGTTTGTTGCTTGGAAAGTACTCTGTTTTGCTTATCTGAAAATCCTGTTTTATATGCAGCAAGGCCAAAACAAAGCAAACAAAACCTTTCTGAGAGACGCTATATGATATGTACAAAAGCTATCAAATGAAAAATCTAATGAGTATGGAAATTGAAGCCAGGAAATGCCAAACCAAAGAAATAAATGGAAAGCTTCATTCATCTCTTGTGAATAAGAGTAAATTAATACGAAAATCCATACTATTAATTAGAGAGAGCAGATTGCCACAATTTCAAAGTGGAAGCCTCACAAAGCTTGTGAAAGCTCTATAAGACTTCTAAGAAAATAAGAAAGAAAAGGGGAAATACATATAACTCATTAAAAGTAGTTTAAGACTCAACTTCTTACTCATGGAATATGGATGTGGAATCCATTTCCATGTTCAAAATTGATCGAGAAGAGAGTTTTTAACACTTTTTAATAAGGAAGCTTTTATAGATTCAAAGGAAAAATAGAGAAAGAAAATATAAGAGAATAAAGAATATACATTATCTAAGAGTTGGTGGCTTAGCCAACCATTTATACAAATTAACTCACATGTTTAAGCATAAGAAAATTTCAAAAATATAACTTAAGAAGATGAAATAACAAGAAATAAAATACGAGAAATTAAGAAATTACATCATCTAAGGATAGGTGGTTCAACCAACCATTTCTACAAGTTAAATCACATATTTAAGCATAAGAGAATTCTGAAAATATAATTTAAGAAGATGAGAAAATAAGAAATAAAATACAAGAAATTAAAGACACTACATCATCTAAGGATAGGTGGTTCAACCAGCCATCTAAGGATAGGTGGTTCAAGGTATATTACATACTTAAATACAAGAGAAGTAGAAGAAAAAAAAAAAAAAAAGATTAGAAAATTGCAAAAATTCACCTTTGGAGGAAATGATAAATTTTATGAATTCCAAACTCTTTTTCTAGCACCCTTACGCCATGTTTGTTTAGGCGGACTGGAGTAGGTTGAATTAGCATTTCAATGACTAATAGTCTTAGGACTATGAATCCTTTTGGATTGTATATTCTATCCTATGTTTGGATTGAGTTAGGATTATAAGAGAGGATTAACAAAATATTATCCAATTCGATATCTGTTTAAGTATATTAGAATGGATAGGACATGACAGGATATGGGACATCCAATATATTGACCATAATACCCCTATTATAATTATTGTAAAATTTTGCACTAGCATGTGTTATAATTTTTAAAAAGCAAATTTTCCTATTGTTGCTCCATATCCATTTCGATTCATTTGAAAAAAATTTAACCCACTTTTTTTTTTAAATAGAAAAAATCAAAAACCATTCAACTATAAAATTTATATATACATAAGCAACCATTAAAAAAAATACACTGCTATTTTAATCATATAATCATTCATTGCCCAAATTCAAAAAAGTATTTATTTGAACAAAATTTAACCCTCATTTTTTTTAATAGAAAAAATTAAAAATCATTCAACTATAAAATTTATATATACACAAACAACCATTAAAAAAATATGCACTGCTATTTTAATCATTCATTGTCCAAATTCAAAAAAGTATTCATTTGAACAAAATTTAATCCTTTTTTTTTTAACAGAAAACATCAAAAATCATTTAACTATAAAATTTATACACACAAGCAACCATTAAAAAATATGCACTACTATTTTAATCATCCAACCATTCACTGTCCAAATTCAAAAAGATATTCATTTAAACAAAATTCAACTTTTTTTTTTGAACAAAAAAACTATCAAAAATCATTCAACTATGAAATATAGCTATTTAGAAAAATAATAATATTAGAAAATATAGAAAACAGAGCAAATATATTTATGAGAAGATACATACAAAATACCAATTGTAGACATGTTGAATTAAAAGTCTATGGTGGTAATTAATGATTACTACCATTCATAATTGTTAAAAATAACAATATTATTGTTCTTAGATCATCTCCAGCAAAGAACACGCCAATATCATGTTCTTAGTTTCATTTTGAAATTGTTTTGGATTTTTTAAAAATATTTAAAATATTTCTTAATTTTTTAAAATATTTACAAATTAAAAAAATATTTAAATGAGGTAATATATATATAGTCAGGGTTAATTTGGGCATTTGATGAGTTGGTCTAGACTTTGGCTTAGTCCTACAATTTATATCATATCCGCATCTGTGGGATTGAATAGTCCATCATATATGGGATACCATATCCAGATGGATTATTAGTCCGTACTTCAATATTTTAACCAAACATCATTAATAATTTTATTGGACTATTAGTCCAATCCCAAGCACATGTCCGCTTAAACAAACATTGCCTTAAGAGTATGCTTTGAATTCTCAAAGAAAAGCTTCAAGTCTTAGCTTCAATGGAGTTTTTTCTCTTTTCTCTTTCTCTCAAATTTTTTTTTTTCTTCAATGGTGTTTTTTTTTTTTTTTTTAAAAAAAGAAGCAACCTTATTTCTTTCTCGAGAAAATTCCCTCTTTTCTCAAAAACTAACTCTCTCCTCTCCTCAAGAGAGTGAAGAGAATATATATAAAAAATATGAAGAACCTCTTCTAATGTTTTTGTCTCTCATTTTCTTTAAAGAAAAATCAAAGATACTCATCCAATGTTTGTCTCCCATTTTCTTCTTTTGAAAACATATCCAAGATAAATCAAAAAATCATCATCTTTGAAAAGTCAAGATTCATTCGACAATGAAACAATGTTTTCATTTTTCTTTTATTTTTTGAAAATCAAAAATTATATCTCCACTGTCGACTCTGAAAAAAATTCCCTCAGCAATGAAATGGATTTTCGAATGGAAAAACATCTGAAAAAATAGACAAGTGGATAAAATAAGTTTTCAAACTGGTCTAAAAAAACTTGGCCAAAACGGGTATCAGATTGCAATTAAAGTTCGAATCTGATTTTTCTACTAAGAAATTCGTTATATAGCATATTTCAATTTTTATCATTTGGTGTGCGGAAGAAAGAGCCAACTCTTAAGGTCAGTCAAAATAGGGTGTCTACAGTGTTGTGTTGGACTTAACTCGTGCATGCGTTTGAGATTGGGTTTGGAACGGTTTGTGACTCACACGTGTATCCATTTTGCAACCCATATGATTTAATTCTCAAAACTTATACATTATATACACATTATGATTTATATAATGTTTTTGAAGTTTTGAACATTTGTAACTTTAGCCCTAATGGCTAGAGTTGATGACATTTGATGGGCTTAGGCAATTGATGACATGGCCTTCATGGGTAGGGACTCTCATACTTGCATAAATAGAGGTCTTTCTCCTCCAACTTGGTAAGATTATTTTGGAGAAATTTTTGAGATGAAAAGTGAAGATAGTGTTTTGAGATAATAAAGTTGGAGATGGTTTTTATAAGAAAGAGATTTTTCCTATCTTGTTTTTGCTAGCTTATTCTTTGATTCTTGTTAGAGAGAGAGAGAGAGAGAGTACTGCCATTGTCAAACTTCGTTGAAACCATTCAGAAAGTGTTTTTGCATTAGCTGATTTCGATTGTCGTATCTTAGGAGAAAGACGTCAGCGTACTTCCAGCACCCATCGGGGAGGCGGCGAATCTTTTTTAAGGAAACTACGGTTACACAGGTTTTCGATATACTTCTTTTCTTGTCATTTGTTTTTTAATTTTTCAAAATTTATTTTACCTTGACGAGTTTTAATATTCAATTATCCATGTTGATAATTTGTTTTATTAGTGATTTTGTTTATGCGAGGTTCATGATGTAAGCTAATTGTATTTTTAGTTCTATTTCATTCTTGAATAATATATAAAAAGATATTTTATTATTTCTAGTTAATTTTATTTTATATATTTATCTAATATTATTGTCAAAATATACCAACACATTTTACATGGGGCTTGACATGACAATTGACAACAAGAAAATTACCACCTCTT
Source organism: Camellia sinensis (assembly GCF_055761805.1). NCBI lineage: Eukaryota > Viridiplantae > Streptophyta > Magnoliopsida > Ericales > Theaceae > Camellia > Camellia sinensis. The sequence goes on along the minus strand of NC_138967.1, from coordinate 103,858,472 downwards.
TTCATCAAGCGTGACAAAAATAAATAAATAAATAAATAAATAAAATAAAATGAGCTAACACTACACATAATTAGAACAGAGCATACATGCAAACAGCAGAACACCATTTAAGGGCTCGTTTGGCTAAACATTTTTGGTTAAAAAAAGTACAAAAAGATAAAATTGGCTATATATATCAATAAAAAAAAATATCATATCCAAATTATAATCATTACACTTTCTTACAAAAGTCAAAAAAATAAAAAAAAAACCAAGCCAAACAAAACTAAAAAAGCCAAGTTAAAAATATCCCAATATAAAAAGCCAGCTTAAAAAAGTTATAGTAAACGAAGGCTATGTGATTGTGAGCAAAATTCTCCACTTAGGCTCCAAACAGAATCAAAATATATTCAGAAAATACAAACCCCATATATTCAAGTCGTGCTATTGTTCAATTCTGAATACAGATCATTCCAAATATAAATAACACCCAGCTCATTAACCCAAATTGTTGATCATTTTAATTCCATTTTATCCACATAATTTCCCATATAGCACAATTAAGCAACAAATTTACAACCCTTGACTTCATATCAAATAAAAAAAGGCATTCAACCACAATGGTCAATTTGCTAATCTTCTTCCTGCTAATCATACTCCTCCCTCCAGGAGTAAATCAGAAAGAAAACCCATGAAAGTGCCAACACAAAATCACCAACTAATTGCCTTGGCCAATCTCGAGCCAAATCGTCGAGTCTCCTCTCAAAATACACCCTCCAGAGGGCCATTGAGACATGAAGAAGAACACAACCTTTGGCAAAGAAACTCTGAAACGCTGTGTCCTTAACAAAAGCTACCATGAACAGCAGTAACCCAATCACAAATAGAAGCAACCCGGCAAACGAATCAGATATTTGTATCAACAACTGGTCGTGTGGTGTTGATCCCATAAGCTTTTGAGCTGTTTCGGTACCATGGCCGAAAACAGAGATTTCTTTGAGATAAAACATTATCAGAGCACCACAGGTTACAGTAATAGCTGAATGGAGCATGCAGATTGTGAAGAACCCAAATGAATCCATTGATCAAAACCTAAAGGCCCTATCTCGTTAAGTAAATTTCTATAAACCCAGTATCATTTACAGTATTGATTACCTAAAATTGGGATTGAAAAATTTACCAAAAAAAAAAAGAAAAAAAAGAATTAAAACCTTTAATCCCAAACTTGTAAGCCAATTTCCAGCTCCAAAGTCCAAACCCTACCAAACATCAAATACACATAGCAAATACTTGGTCATTAAGAGAAATTACTATAAACCCAGTATGGTTGAGATGATCTGGAAACTGGGAATGGAAGTGGAAACTCCAAGCTTAGATCAGGGTCTTCACAGGCATTGCTCTCATCCTGAAAACCCCCAAAATTCAACTATTTATAGAGTGAATTATATTGGTTATGGAAATCTAAACCCTAGCTCAATTCACAACCCTGATGATCTCAACTTGGGTTTGGGGATTGAAACCCCAAAACCCTAGATCAAGGTATTGAGATCTCCTCCTCATCCTCAAAACCTTAAAATTTTAAACAATTTATAGGGTGAACCGTTGGTGGGGAAAGTGAATCGATAAAATCCTACAAAAATAAAAATTGATTTATAGTTTCGAGGCGAAGATGGATATACAGATAAGAGAGTCAGGTGGGGAGAGAGAGAGCATGTGATATGAAATTGGGGAATGTATGTAGATATTTAAACCCTAACCCTAGGTCCACGGGGACGAAGGTTGGTGACAGTTGTATTATATAGGGATAAAAAAAAATAATTCATTCATATAATTTCTACTTTTTTTTTTTTATTTTTTATTTTTTTATTTTTTTTAATAGGAAAATCCTCCCTACCCTCTCGTAGGTCCAGACAGCGCCCCTTACAGAGATCACCCTACCAGGGTGTTCTGTTAGGCGTTTTGAGCGAGAAGACTATAACTTGGGAACTTCTGCAAGTCCAGACAGCGCCTCCTCGCAGAGATCACCCCACTAGGGTGTCCTGTTAGCCGTTCCGAACGAGAAGACTATAACCTGAGAACTTGCCCCAACCTCCCAAGACAAGCTCCGCTTAAGTCAGGACTCGCGCAGCGGGGGAGTATTGAACCCACACCAAGTGCTGATTAGACAACTTACTTTGTTTAAGTCAGAACTCCGCGCGAGAAGACTATAACCTGAGAACTTCTGCAAGTCCAGACAGCGCCCTTTGCAGAGATCACCCCACTAGGGTGTCCTGTTAGCCGTTCCGAACGAGAAGACTATAACCTGAGAACTTGCCCCAACCTTCCAAGACAAGTTCCGCTTAAGTTAGGACTCGCACAGCAGTGGAGTATTAAACCCACATCAAGTGCTGATTAGACAACTTGCTCCGCTTAAGTCAGGACTCGCACAGCAGGGGAGCATTGAACCCACACCAAGTACTGATTAGACAACTTGAGGTCCAACCTCCTAACCAACTGTGTTTCGCCCAAGAAATTGACCCAAGGGAGAGAGAATTGAACCTGTGACCTTGAGGCTAAAACCCCAAGCCTTAACCACAATGCCACCCACCCCTGGGTCATAATTTCTATTTTTTACAATTTCTACTCTTATGTGACAAATAAAATTTCAAAAATTAATTCACACTCTAACCTATAGCAATTGATATGAAAGTTGCATTTTGTGTTGTCACCTCATTTGAGAGATTTAGAGAGAAAAGTTGTGTAGATATAACAATTTTAATAGAGATATTACCACTCATTGATAATTTAAGAAAAAAAATATTACATATTAATAAAAAAAATTATAATTTTAATTATTAGTATTTGTAAATTTTACTACTTATTTGTAATTAATTTTTAAATTATAAGTTGATATCAAATTTCCCTATTGTATATGAAAAATGTTTGAGGGCCACAATTTTTGTGGTCACAATGGTTCAAAATTGCCAAAACGATGTCGTTTTGGCATGTTTTGCACCCAAAACGACGTCGTTTTGACAGTTTTGAGCTATTGTGGCCATAAAAATTGTGACCCTCTAGCATTGTTGATTATATATATAGTGGCAAATTACCTTCCGGATAGATTTTTAAAAATTATTTTATATTAGTGAAAAAAAATTATGATTTGAATAATAAACATTTATAATACTTTCAATATATATATATATTTTTTTGTAACAAATATTTCTTACCTCCACTTTAATGCAATTTTCCGTATATATAAATATATATTTAGGTATAGACACCTCATTTTGACCGTTCTTAACATTTGGCCACTTTCTTTTGAACATCCGATAATGAAAATTAGAATATGCTATTTTGTGAAATTTTCAACAGAAAAATCGAATTTAAACTTTAATCCCAACTTTCACCCGTTTTAGCTAAATTATTTTAAACTACCAAAATATATTTTATTAGTTTAATATTTTATAATTTTACATAATTTTATGTGTTTGTATATATTTTTGATTCTTTAATATAAATTGATATAAATTATACATATTAAATATTTTATATATTATATTATATATATTATAAAAAATAATAATAATAAAAACAAATCAAATTTGAAGTCGGCACTGCCGACCTCAAGCGCTGAGGCATCATACATCTATACAGATACATATATATTATATAATATCTATTATTCTTTCCGTCTTAAAATAATAGTTTATTTTTGTGTAGAAAATTTAATTTTTTTTTTAGCAATACAATTATTACATTTTAAAAAAGTTAATTTTTCAAAATTATCTTTTGATAGTATATTTTTTAAGAATATCAATTGTCATATTTATACTTTTTGTATTGTTAATAAATTTAAAAGAAGAACGAAATAAGAAATTCATATTATTTTAATTCTTAATTTTTAAAAAGAGACTAATATTTTGAGATAATAAAAAATAAAATAACGGAATAATATTTTGAGAGGAAAGAGTACATATTCTATTATTATTGGTTTGGTGGGTTTGCCTATGAAAGGCAAGCAAGCTCAAGTGAAAAAAAGAAGAAAAAATTCTGAGGGAGAAAATCAGAAAAGAAAGAGAACGGATAAAAGAAAGAAAGAAAAATTTTCCCTTTTAAGAGAGGGAAAAAAGAAAGTCTTAGATATTTTTCTACATCAAACATTTCTTTCCATTCTCTTTATTACTTTTTTACTAATACAGCAAAACATCATTAAAGTTGAAATTCTAAATTTTAGACAGAAAATTGAGAATATATTCCACAACCTTCAGGTGATCAAAAGAAAGTTTGGAAATAAGAAAATTTATCATTTTCCCGAAAGGTGAATTTTCACAAACTTTCATTTAATCTAAATTGTAATATAACTTGTTTAAATACTTCCTTTATTGCTATTTTTTTTTTACCTCTTTTAAAAGAAAGGTTGCACCACCCACATACCTGTTGTAATTTGCCATTGTACAAAAACTCTTGTAATTTATTGCTTTAAATGGACGATCGAAACCACCTAATTTGTTAGAAATATGACCCCGCTGAAAGAATAGTGATCGACGGTGAATAGTAACCTCTGGTGATGAATAGTAACCCCAATGATAAATAGTACCTCTGGTGATAAATAGTAACTACAAATGGAAAAAATGCCCGGTAAGATAAATAATGACCAAGGAGGGTGAATAGTACCTACCGCAGTGAATAGTACTCCGTTAGATGAATAGTGCTCCCGTAAAATACGTTTTCCCGAGAAAAACAGAGTAGTTACCCAATAGTGGACAGAATAATTTTCGACAGATGAATAGTGCTCTGGATGAACAATAACCGGTGAATAATCTTATTCGTATGATATGTTAGATTCGGTTCGTGTTGTAATAATCTCCCAATCCACGTCTTTTTTTATTTGGTTTTGTATTCAGTGTTGTAATAATTCCCAACCCCCGCTTCTTTCTACCCCTTTCTATATATGTCTTCCAACTCCATTTCTTTCTATCCCTTTTATTTACTCGCTTTCTATATTCTATAAATAGCATCATATTTTTTTTATCATACCCGCGCTTTGCATCCATATTTCATGCATCAAGATTCGGTTCATTTGCATTTGTGAATTTAATCGATTATTATGAGATTTTGTGCGCTACCTTATGTTCTTGAGATGATTTACATGCCATATATTAGAAACTGGATCTTTAGTTGCGTTTTATGAGTGAATTGCATTAGGATTTTGTATATAGGATCATGCATTTTTTACTAATTTTGTTTTGTAACTATTTGCGGAATGTTGGTAAATATGTAAGCTTTTATACTTTAGCATCCCACTTGTGTGTGTTTTCCTTGCTATGTTTAGCATCCTATCATGAGACTATTTACTTATTTGATATAACTCTATACATGCCAGTGGGTGAATGTTGTGTTATTGGATTCGGAATAAAATGAGATTTCATGTTTGTAAAACGCAATTTTCTATGTTTTGTACACTATTCAAAACATTTTCAAAATATATAAAATCAAACTATTCCAAAATGAACAACACAGTCTATATTTGTTTGCTTCACACATAGTAAATTTTAAGATGTATCAAATAAATCGGAATATGAACATATAAAGCAAATAAAATTCATATCATGATTTAGTAGAGGTCGATCTTTGATCGGGTGAGCGGGGGTGCTCAATTAATGACCTTCTCCTTTATACCTAAGGTTCCGAGCCAAACATCTTTGGTTACAACGAACAGTGTCATTGGCACAAGTCACGGGTTTCCTAATTTTTCCAAAATAGTAGGTGGCGACTCTAAGATCTGATAACGCAGTCCATTTATGGCAAAGGTTTTGCAATAAAATGAATTTTCTAAAAAAATTGCCAAATCTGGATTCTCATCTATGTTTCACATTGCACTCGTAAGACTAGATCTAAGAAATCGAGGGTTCAAATTGTTTAGCGTGCGTGGGTATCCCCTGGGCATGCTATAATAGGGCACTTGATTGATAAATTCAAATTTAGATTTTATTTGGCCTAAAGTCCAAGCGCTCAAATACTTTGTCCAAAAGGACAAGTTCAAGCAAAATGTCCAAAATATTTTTCCTTATATATGATACATACACGGTTCCCAAACCCTAATTTTTACTCTATCTCTCTCTCTCTCTTCCCCCCCTCCGTCTCCCATGCTTATGTCGTTGTTTCTTCCTTTGCCACTGCCATTGTGACTATCGTGACACCATTATCGCTGCCATCACCTCCATCACTACCCTCTCTCTCTCTTCTCATTTTCTCTTCACCAATCTTCACTAGTCGTCGGCCCTTACATGAACCTCCATAATTATGTCCCTAACTCGCACCGGCGAGATTCCTCGCCCTCATTGTCTTCTAGTCTCGCCTCTCGCTATTATCATCGCCTCCTCGCCATCTCATTGTCTTCTCCTCACTGTCTCTCAACCTGCCTCTCTCTCTCTCTCTCTCTCTCTCTCTCTCTCAGCTCTGCAAAGCCTTCTTGTCGTCTCCGTTTCTTTCCAAATCTTCACCGCTATAGATCTAGGGAAAATGAGATGTGATCAACCACAACGGAGACCTCCATAAACTGCACTATTTTAGATCCAGATCTAGGTTCGAGGTCTGGTTAGTCTCTCTCTCTCTCTATATATATATATTTTTGAATTTGATCATGTAAGAATTTGTGAGTAAATGGAGTTTGATTTTAGTGTTTTTGTTGTTGTTTGTTGTTGAATTCTTGTACTTGAGGTAAAATTGCTTTTGGAAGTCAGATGGCTATGGTAGTGACTCTAATTATGAGCCATAGAAGAGGTACTTTTTTTCCCCCCCTTCTCTTTCTATTTGGTTTGGTAGAAAATCAAGAAAAAGAGAAGTTTGAGATCTTAATTCTTAGATATTTCTTTATTTGGTTTAGTAGAAGAGGTACTTTTTTTCCCCTTTCTCTTTCTGTCTCGGTGTTTTTAGAATCTTGTGATTGTGTTGTGAGATCTGCAATTGGAAATCATGAAACAGTTTGCTTGGATCTAATCGAATCTGTGATAGCTCCATTCAGAAACTTACCTAGATTGAAAATAGAGAGAAAGTTGAGTTGGATATGGAGATGATTTTATTTTTAGTTTTTTGATAAATTAGATTAACTTTTGATCTTGGATTATCATTTTTTTATTTGATATAGATTATTATTATTATTATTATTATTATTATTATTATTATTATTATTATTATTACTTTGTTTTTGTTTTTGTTGAGAAATAGATTGCAAATGAAAAAAAAAAAAAAAAAAAAACAGATGGATTGCAATTGAATATATAAAACAAAAATAAACAGATAAGAGAGAGAGACAAAAAAGTGAACAGATAAAAAAAATTTAAACAGATATTAGTCTTTCAGTAACCGATATGGATATGTATATATGAATGTATGTATGTAATTTGCACAGATAAGAGAAAGATATAGATATGTATGTATGTATGATGGAAAAAATTGGCTTGGTATTTCAACAAATAAAAAGATAGTTTGGCTTACAAATAGTTTTGATATAAATAGAAAGAAAATGAATTTCAAATTTGATACTCAATTTGGATATATATTTGATAATATCAACAAATTGGCTTTGTATTTCAACATATAAGATTTGGTTTGGCTTGATATTTCAACATATAGAAATTTAGGGGGATAAATTACAACATATAGAATTAATTCAATTAATTCAAGGAAAAAAGTAAACAAATAATAAATTTTGGACATATATTTGAACAAACAAGGAGGAAAAATTGAATAGATAGTTAAAAAATTTGAATAGATAGAGAAAAAAAATTCGAACAAATAGATATAAATTTGAACAGATAGAAATTTTTTAACATATATATATAAATTTAAACAAATAGTCAAAAAAGTCAAACAGATAAAAAAGAAAGTCAACAGATAAGTTAAGGGGTAAATTTTTTTAAAAAATGTCCTTCAAAACAAACAAAAAAACTTCTCACCAAACTATTTCATAAAGGGTGGACCTCTCACCAATAAAAAAATATCAACTAGACCTAATACCTTATACCCTCTTTTAATTGAACTTTTCAACAATTTACTCATATATATATATATATATATATATATATATTATTTTTGAACAAATAGAAGGATTTTATTGAGGAGCGTGCTTTCGTAACATTGGGTTGTCGAGTTTTTGGCCATTAGAGGCGGTGGTTGCTTGCTTGCCATTGTCTTCAGCAGTAGGGAGGCCCCAAGTTCATCTAGAAGCAAAATAAATGGCCAAATTATTTTATGAAAAAATTGTTGAAAATTCTAATATGAAGAGGGTATAAGGTATTAGGTCTTATGCGTATTTTATTTTTGGTGAGAAGTACACTCTTTGTAAAATATTGTGGTCAGAAGTAGATTTAATTATTTTGGAGGACATTTTATTTCTAATTTTATCCTTTAATCTATTTGTTGAATTTTTTATCTATTTAATTTTTTTGATTATCTGTTCAAATATTTTTTTATCTGTTGAATCTATTTGTTAAAAAACTATCTGTTGAAATTTTTTTAATATATATGTTTTAATTTTTTTATTTGTGCAAATTATAGAGCTCACTCTAGATCTAACACACTCACTGTTCGAGGAGGATGATGAAGTTTGAAGATGAGATATATTGTGTTGTAGACTTGTTCATCATGAAGTTTCATAAATGTATGCGTATGCAGAAGTTGGCCTCTTTCAAGAGGTACCAAGAGATGCTCCACAAAAGCATTTAATCAACCATGACTATACATACACATACATATATACATATATATATATATATATATATATATATATATATATTATGTATGTAGTTGTATGTACTATATAAGCAAAAGCAACTTCTAGTTTTGCAACATATCTCGTCAACAAAACCTAGATTTGGTTGACCTCGTCGACTAGATCAGATCTATCGATTTAGCCCTCACCTCGAAGGTCGCTCTGGATCAACTCTCTCCCACACCATGATCAGATCTAGAGAAAGAGAGAGAGAGAGAGATGGGGTTTGGTTTGTGAAAAAATCGTATATATTTTATACTATATATATACATGGGTATTTTGATCATTTTGCTTTATCATGTCTTTACGGACAAAGTGTGAACTTTTGACTAAACAAAATTCAAATTCAGATTGATGGACCGAGTGCCCATTATTTTATCGGTTATCAAACCCACAAAGGTGTATGTGTGTAAATTAAATATATAAAATAAATAAACAATAAAATAAAATAATTCAGAAAATAATTATATAAATTATTTTTTGAATTAAATGCTTACATAAAATAATGTCGAGGCTTGTGTGGAAGACAATCTCCTTAAAGTAGATTTCACCTTCGCTTCGGTGCTTCGAGTTAAAATGGCGTCTACTTTCTAGGATGCAACGCCTAACACTTGATTTTACAGTACTATAAAATCAAATCTTGCGAACCAAAAAATGTTATAGCTCTTTCTTTCTATTTCCCTAAAAATAAATGCAGAAAGAATACAGAGAAACATAGAGAGGAATGATGAATTTATGATAGAAAAATCTGATGAAATGAATTATTGGAAGCATCCTTTATATAGGCAGATTGGTGGCTTTTCCGAACAGGTATAAAACCTGTTCAGACAGATTAGAAAGGCACCAACAGATTTGAATCTGTTTGGACTGTTTGAACATAGATAGATCTGTTCGGACTGTTTTGAACAGATACAGATTTGTTCGATTTTGGAATGAACAGGTATGAACCTGTTCGGGTTAGGAACTGTTTGGGTGGAAAAAATCTGGACCAATTTCTTTTGAATTTTGAAAACAAAATTAAAAATAAATAAATAAATAAAATACAAAAGTTTTTGACCCAAAAAGATAAGTATTGGGCCGGACAAGCCCAACCCAACCTCACAGGACGCACCCGTACCCAAGCCCGGGCCTAGGCCTAGCCCAGCCCACCCGACTGATCGAACGGACGGCGGCGGGCGTGTGTGGTTTTAGTTTTGGGTCCAATGGGTCTAGCCCACTACATCCATAACCTCACCCTTCCACAAACTTGGGTACCCCTTGGGGCCCATCCCAAGTATCCAATGCTAAGGTTTATAAACCCAAGCAATTCATCAAGCCTTTCCAATGTGGGACAAGCACATTTCATAAATGTGTAGGAAACCCATTAAAAAACTAGTTCCACGAACCCGAAAACGCGCGTTGAATTCTCATTCATCTGGAAATGGTTTTGAGCAACCAAATACATGAATTTATTCACTACGCGGCATTAAACATGAACCCACTTAGAAACGCTAAAAATAACGCTTGGGTCCCACTTTAATTAATGCTCAAAGTTAGCAAAAAATAAGGTAATGTAAAAGCCATTTTCCAACAATCCCCCACATGAATGGAATTCACAATAACGGACATGCAACAAAATACAGACAAAGAAAGAGTACATTAAGAAGATACACCACATCGAGATAGGCAGCTTTTGGCTTTGAACCTTCTCTAGTGAAAGTCTATCGAACTTACTAGCCAACTAGTGGACACGATGCCTTAAACTGTTCAGCTATTTGTGTGAGCCAATACAATAGACTACACATAGTGTATCCTCAGACATAGCTTGGTTCTTACGGTTGTATTTATTTTGGCCCTGAACAACGCCTGGTAATTCATGAGTGCTCTAGAGAATTTAGCCTTTTCAATTCTCACAGAACCGGCCCAGTTCACACTCATATAGGTGATTTCTTATTAAGAGTATCCTGCTATACCCCACTTGGATGTCCAAGCTATAAGAATCATTAAAAGCAAAGCTTATCCTACTAACGTTGCACGTATCACTCTTCTTATCATAGAAATGTATAGGAGTAAACCTCCTTAGTGATACATGAAGTCATTCATAATTCGGTTGTCCCTTTGAACCTAGAACTTGGGATTTCCAGTCAACTAGTTTGGGTTGCCATTAAGGAGAATTTTAAGTAATAGGCTTTAATCCCATTCCCCTCGATAAATAGTACACTTGCTCTCTGGCTAGCCCTTTAGTCAATGGATCCGAAATATTCTCCTTTGACTTTACATATTCTATGGAAATTATTCCATGTGAGAGTAAATGTTTAACGGTATTATGTCTTCGACGAATGTGTTGAGACTTACCGTTATACATATCATTCTGTGCCCGTCCTATTGCTGCTTCACTGTCACAGTGAATGCATATAGCTAGCATAGGTTTAGGCCACATTAGAATATCTTCTAAGAAATTATGAAGCCATTCTGCTTCTTCTCCTGTTTTATCTAATGCAATAAACTCAGATTTCATTGTTGACCTTACTATGCATGTTTGCTTGGAGGATTTTCAAGAGACTGCAGCACCTCTAGGGTAAAGACGTATCCACTAGTGGATTTTGAGTCTTTAGTATCTGATATCCAATTTGCATCGCTGTACCCCTCGAGTACTGCTGGATATTTGGTATAATGTAAGCCATAATTCTGGGTATGTCTTAGATACCTAAGTACCCTAATTATCACTTTCCAATGATCGGACCCTGAATTATTTGTGTACCTACTCAATTTGTTTACATCATAGGCTAAATCTGGCCTAGTGCAATTCATTAAGTATATCAAGCTTCCGATTATTCGAGAGTACTCTAATTGTAATATGCCTACACCTGTAATTTTTGACAAATGAAGACTAATGTCAACAGGTGTTTTAGCAGGACGGTTGTCATGTTTTTCAAATTTCTCCAGAATCTTTTCAACATAGTGAGACTGAGATAAAGCATTTCCTTAAGATGTTCTAGTAATTTTTATCCCTAGAATTACATCTGCTACTCCTAGATCTTTCATGTCAAACTTTCTGTTCAACATTTTCTTTGTAGATTTAATCATGTCATTATTGCTTCCAATAATGAGCATGTCATCCACATAAAGACAAACTATGACATAGCATTTGTCTGTGCTTTTAACATAGACGCATTTGTCACATTCGTTTATCTTAAAACCATCCAAAAGCATAGCATGATCAAATTTTTCATGCCATTGTTTTGGAGCTTGTTTTAATGCATAAAGGGATTTGACAAGTTTACAAACCTTTTTCTCTTGGCTAGGAACTTGAAACCCTTTTGGTTATTCCATATAGATTTCCTCATCTAACTCGCCATTCAAAAAAGCCATTTTAACATCTATTTGATGTATTTCTAGATTATACAAAGCTACAATCGCAATCAACATGTGAATAGATGTTATTTTTTATCACTGGTGAATGGGTGTCAAAATAATCAAGGCATTCCTTCTGCCTATATCCCTTAACAACAAGCCTAGCCTTGTATTTATCTATGGAACCATCTGCTTTCATTTTTCTTTTGAATATCCATTTATATCCAAGAGGTTTACATCCTGGTGGAAGATCTACCAGTTCCCAAGTTTGATTTTGTAGTATTGATTCAATTTCACTATTCACAGCCTCTCTCCACAATGGAGCTTCAGGACTTGACATTACTTCCTTAAAGTTTTGAGGCTCATTTTCTAACAGATATGTCAGAAAATCTGGACCAAATGATTTAAAGATCCTAGCCCTCTTGCTACGTCTAGGTTCATCTACTTCATTATCATTTTGGTCTTCACTGCTACCCATAGCAGTATCAAAAGTTCTTTTATTCGAACTTTTCTCTTCAATTTCCTTGCCAGGAAAAATGTGTTCAAAAAACGATGCATTTCTTGACTCAATAATAGTGTTTACATGCATATCCAGATTTTCAGATCTATGAACAAAAAATCTATATACACTACTATTATTGGCATATCCAATGAACACATAATTAACGGTCTTTGGTCCTATCTTAGTCGTTTTGGGACTAGGGATTGCCACCTAGGCCAAACACCCCCACACTTTGAGGTAATTATAGGTAGGTCGTCGACCTTTTCATAATTCATAAGGTGTTTGATTGAGTTTCTTGTGGGGTACTGTTACGCCCTCAAAATAATACATAAAAACCCACATTCTTGACATGCATAGACATAAGAGAATAAACCATTTTTCCATTTATCAGAGTATTCATTACAAAAGTATTATATGTTGACAACAAAAGTAAATGCCCTATGGGCTTACAACTTTCCAAGCTAACACTTGGTTACAAAAATGAGAGTACTAACTCATACACATTAAGCCCTCGGCTTGAATTTACATGTAACACACAAAAAGTAAACAACAAAAGAGTCTTCAACTCTCAGAACCTCCCAAGCTATGTCCTTGAAGGTGGCATATCACCTGAACCTGAAAATGATGTCCTATATAGGGTGAGCCACAGCCCAGTAGAGATATACTAAACCAAATATGAGCAATGACTAAAACAATAGCATTTGAAAGAAGGTTAACACTTATAAACCAATTTAAATCACAATACAGTTCCATGACAATCATGTCCATGTTACATTCCACTTTCCTTTACTTATACCATTTTAATTCATAATCATGGCTCAGAACCTGGCCAAACAATTTAATGAGACTATAACTCATATTAAAACACTTTCACACTTCACAAATGATACACAAATTTGTAGTATCAATGGAGTCCATCCCCTATCTCCTCCCAAATATCCGGTTTAGGAGTCCATCCCTTATCTCCTCCCAAATATCCGGTTTAGGAGTCGATCCCGTATCTCCTCCCACACAATACAATATATATAAACACTTATCATATACAATAATCAATCAATACACATATTTGATGTATTATTCCAACCGTCATATTCAATGACATAACACGTTCAATTAGTTTCAATTTTCCCTAATCAACATACAATGTCTACAACAATCAAGACTATCCTCCACCGATAGCCTAAAGCAGTTATTTCTAATCAGATAATAAATGCGTCAAACAGATATAATTTCAACATTCTCATAGGTGAGTGATAAATTAATCCAACTACACCATTCCATCCCATAATTCCTCAATTTCATGAATTTCAACTCAATTTCATAATCTCACATTTTCCCTAAATTAATTATACAATTTAATTTATCATAACATAATTAGGGTATTTCTCCACCTTTCTCAATATCAACCCTAAGGTTCAATTTCACCACTTTACCAACAATAATACCATTTTCCAAAGTCTCACATACATATGGGATTTAACATTTGAAAATGTCACGACCCAAACCCGGCCCTATGGGTTTAGCACCGTAACCGGCCAGTAATCCGAGATTACCGAAGGCCTGCAGAACAGTAATACAGTAAAACAGAGTACAGGGCCTGGCGGAAGCCAATACAGTAAGTAAATAGTGTCCATTGAGCTGTGACAGTCTGTATGCAAAAAGGTTTTTCATACATTCACACATAAACAGTACAGAACAGTATGTACAATATTCACATCCATTCAACTAGGGACTCAACCCTACAGAACAGTACAGAAAACATTCCGTCTGTACAAAACAGTACGGTCTATACAAAACAGTAAAACAGTACAGAAGGGGGAAAAAAAAAACAGACAAAACACCCCCAAGCCATAGCATGGCAACTCGGAACCTCGCAGTGAGGCACAAAGGCTGGCTTGACAAAACTGGAGTAACCCTGACGCCTCTAGCTGCGGTCTGGTGCCTGTACACCTACATATATATATGAGCAGTGAGCTAAAGCCCAGTGAATAACATAAAGCGTAAAGGGGTTTAGAATGAATGTCCTTACAGTATGAAAACAGTTCATTTCAATCAGCCATTCAGTTGTTCAGTACAGTAAACAGTCATATGTGGTACATCCATTAGCATAACAGTAACAGTAGGTCTTGAAAGACCGAACAGTAATGATGGCCATCAGTCAGTAACAGTAGTGGTTCCAACGAGGGAACCGACAGAGATCTCTGTGACAGTAACAGTAACAGTAAACAGTAGGTGCCAAGGATGCCACAATACAGTTCAGAATATAGGACATACATTCATTCAGTTAACAGTAATCAGTTCAGAAAACAGTGCAGTTCATTTGTTCAGAAGATATTCATTTATGAACATATCTTTACACAATCGTTACTCACAGAGTTCTGGGCTACGGTATGCTAGAGCGTGTCCCCCCCCAGTCGCCAACCCTACACAGTTCACAGGTTGAACACACACTAAGCTACACAGTTGGGAAATAGCATAACTTAATCCCTAATTTGCCTTGGTGTGTTCTACAACGATATCCTCATCAAGATGTCTTAAACTAGGCCTAAAAATGCCTAGGATGGGATGAGGATGCAAAAAAATGCGATCAGAAAACAGTTACAGAATTTTCAGTAAAACAGAGTCCCGCTCGAGCTCAGGTTTCCCCGCTCGAGCGGTCATGCAACAAAGGTACACGCTCGAGCGTAAATTTTCCCGCTCGAGCGTACCGTAAAGTACTGGATGGGTGAAATCCCCGCTCGACGCCCGCTCGAGCTTGAGACATGACTCCGCTCGAGCGCCCAATCTTCCGCTCGAGCGGACTGTAAAACAGTGCAAGATGCTGGAAGCTCGATTTTCCCGCTCGAGCGGCACTTCCCCCGCTCGAGCGGACGACTGAAATCTGGAAATCCCAGATTCGAGCTCCAGGTCCAAAACCAAGCTCAAAAGCATCAAAACCAATCCTCTTGGGCCCATTTTCTGGAAAACATTTATAAACACATAGGATAACATGAATCAAGGTTCAATTTGAGAAATCAAAGCCCAAGGGTGTTTTATTCAAACCCAATTTCAAACCATTTCCTCAAACATGACATGCATGATCTTAAATCCTTTTTAAAGCTTCAATGCTGTTTCAAAAGAGCTCAAACCTTCAAAAACAAGATGAACTCATGGAGTATGACCAAAAGATGGACATGCATGTGAGGCATTATGAACTACAACCTCAAAACTTCAATATATGTACATGCATGCAACAATTAAGCTACAATTCGCCATCTAAACCATGTTTGGCTCTACACTCCTTCAATATGACATAAATCATGCAAGATTCAACTTAAAACATGAATAAGAAGACAATGGAGCTACCTTAAGTCTTGTATTTCAAGAAGGGAGCTCAAATATGCAATCACTTCAACAATTTCTCAAGCAATTCCAAGTAATTCAAGATGAAAACCAACTCCTCAAGCCTCTCTCTCTCTAGGGTCGGTTGAGGCTCAAAATGTGAGAAGAAGTGTGGGTTTAATCAATACGTGGAGTGTTTACAAGGCTCATGTGTGTGTGTGTGTGTGAGTGGCCCACTTAGTGGCAAGGTTGTAATTAAATCCAACTCTTTAATTAGCTTATTTAATCTAATTTAATCATACCTAATCAATTTTCAGATAATTGTACAATAAAATCACGTAAATTACGAGGGTCACAGAACACTAATCGGTTTCAGATTCGGCCGCCGATAAGGCCTTCAATTAGCAGTTTAAACATACGAACATGAACAGATAATCATACAATCAAACAGATAGAATGAAATTAACTAACATATACTCAGTCAATTCAGTTCCAGTTTCAGTCAGTCAGTTCAGTACTTTTAATCAGTTCAATTATCGGTCAGTTATCAGTCATTATCAGTTCCGTTTAACAGTAACTGGTGATCAATCAGTCATTAATCAGTAATCAGTATGAGGGTTGTTACAGTCTCCCCTCCTTATAAAGAGTTTAGTCCTCTAAACTCGAGTTACCTTCATTCTGGAAGAAAACAGGATTCAGTGGAAACAGTTCAGGATATCGTTTAGCCATGTCATCTTCCCTTTCCCAAGTGGCATACACGCCACCATGGTTCTGCCAGTCAACTTTCACTAACGGGATCTCTTTGTTCCTCAGTTTCTTGATCCGTCGGTTTACAATCTGTATAGGCCGTTCCTCGTAAGTGTAGTCATCACTCAACACTACGTGGGTAGGCTCTATTACATGGAAGGGATCCCGAAGGTAGTCTCTTAACATAGAAATGTGGAAGACGTTATGCATATGCTCCATTTCAGGAGGGAGCGCAACTTGATACGCCACCGGATTGATTTTCTCGATAATCTCATACGGTCCGACATACCTCGGCACTAACTTGCCTTTGACTCCAAAACGAGTCTGGCCTTTCATTGGTGTCACTTTCACAAACACGTGATCACCCACTTCATACTCTCTGTCTCGTCTTCTGACATCTGCATAACTTTTCTGTCTGCTCTGTGCAGTTTTCAGTCTTTGCTGTATCAGTTTCACTTTTTCAGTTGTTTCATACACGATCTCGGGCCCAAGCAACGGCCCATCTCCAACTTCTGCCCAGCAAATCGGAGATCTACATTTTCTGCCATACAATGCCTCGAAAGGCGCTATGCCAATACTCGAATGGTAGCTGTTGTTATACGCAAATTCAGCTAAGGGCAAATGGCTTTCCCAGTTTCCTTGAAAATCAAGGACGCACATTCTCAGTAGATCCTCCAGAGTTTGGATGGTCCTTTCTGTTTGGCCATCCGTCTGAGGATGATAGGCACTACTCAGTCTCAGTTCAGTACCCAGTGCAGTTTGTAGGCTTTGCCAAAACCTCGATGTAAACTTCGAATCCCTGTCAGAAACAATAGACACAGGCACTCCATGCAGTCTTACAATTTCATCAATATAAATAACAGCCAATTTGTCCGCATTATAAATCGTCTTGACAGGTAAGAAGTGAGCAGATTTGGTTAGTCTATCAACAATCACCCAAATTGAATCCATACCTTTTCTGGAGCGAGGTAATCCGACGATAAAATCCATCGTGATATGCTCCCATTTCCACTCTGGTATGGGTAGGGGTTGCAATAATCCGGCAGGTCGTTGATGTTCAGCTTTGACCTGTTGGCAATGAAGACATTTGGATACAAAATCAGCAATTTCTTTCTTCATTCCCGGCCACCAGAAATTCTGTTTCAGATCTTGGTACATTTTCGTGTTCCCCGGATGGATAGACAATCTTGAGTTGTGGCCCTCTTGCAGAACTCTTCTTTTCAGTTCAGTATCATTTGGTACACACAGTCTTTCTTGAAATTTCAGTACATTATTCTCAAATTTGAATCCCGGTCTCGGTTTAGATTCTCTTTCTTCGATGATCTTCTTCAAGAAGTCATCCAGTTGCTGTTTCTCTTTAATCTCCTCAATCAGCGCCGGTTGAGCAGAAATAGCAGCTAAGGTTCCACCTTGTTCTCTCAAAACAATTTCAATTTCAGATTTTTCAAGGTCACAAAGCAACTCTTTCTGTCCTGTAAGCAGATAGGCTAAGTTTCCAATCGACTTCCGGCTCAATGCATCGGCAACGGTATTGGCTTTTCCCGGATGGTACAATATCTGTAGGTCATAGTCTTTAATCAGTTCCAGCCATCTCCGCTGTCTCATATTCAGTTCTTTCTGTGTGAAGAAATACTTTAAACTCTTGTGGTCGGTGTATACTTCACATGTCACCCCATACAGATAGTGACGCCAGATTTTCAGTGCAAATACTACTGCAGCAAGTTCCAGATCATGGGTTGGGTAGTTCTTTTCATGTGGTCTCAGTTGTCGGGAAGCATAAGCAATAACTCTCCCATTCTGCATTAAAACACATCCCAAACCCTTATGAGAAGCATCACTAAATACAGTATAACCATCCGTACCTGAAGGTAAGGTAAGAACCGGTGCAGTCACTAATCGAGTTTTCAACTCCTGGAAAGCAGATTCTCTTTGGTCAGTCCAGTCAAATGATGTCCCCTTCTGAGTTAACTGAGTCAATGGTAGAGCAATTTTGGAGAAATCTTTGACAAATCTTCTGTAATATCTAGCCAATCCCAAAAAGCTTCGGACTTCAGTCACATTTGTTGGTCTAGGCCAGTTCACTACAGCTTCAATTTTCTGCGGATCAACAGAAATTCCATCTTTGCTAACAACATGCCCCAGAAACATAACATGGTCAAGCCAAAATTCACATTTAGACAGTTTAGCATACAGTTTCTGTTCTCTTAAGGTTTGTAGGGCAAGTCTCAGATGACGTTCATGCTGTCCTATACTTTTGGAGTAAATCAATATGTCATCAATAAATATTACAATGAAGTCATCAAGGTACGGTTTAAAGATTCTGTTCATAAGATCCATAAATGCAGCAGGGGCATTCGTGACTCCGAATGGCATAACTAAAAATTCATAATGGCCATACCTTGTTCTAAAAGCAGTTTTATCAATGTCATCTGGTTTAACTTTCAACTGATGGTATCCGGATCTGAGATCAATTTTGGAAAATACTTGTGCACCCTGTAACTGATCAAATAAATCATCAATGCGCGGTAATGGGTATTTATTCTTTACAGTTACCTTATTCAGTTCACGGTAGTCAATGCACAGTCTCAGTGAGCCATCTTTCTTCTTGACAAACAAAACAGGAGCACCCCATGGCGAAGTGCTAGGTCTGATAAACTTCTTATCCAGCAGTTCCTGCAGTTGTACTTTCAATTCTTTCAATTCAGTTGGAGCCATTCGGTATGGAGCTTTAGAAACTGGTTGTGTTCCGGAAATCACATCAACAGTAAATTCAATCTCCCTGTCCGTCAAATCTCCTGGAAGATTATCTGGAAAAACATCTGGAAATTCCCTGACTATAGGAATACAATTCACATCAGTTTTAATGCTACCATCAGTAGGCACAGTCAGTACAGAACACAGATATCCTTTACACCCCTTTCTATTTAATTTAACAGCTTTTACTGACGAAATCAAATACGGAGGAGGTACTACTCCACTCCCATTAAACACAAATTCAGGTAGACCAGGTGGACGGAAAACAACTTGCTTGGTCACACAGTCAATAGTGGCATGATATTTTTGTAACCAATCCATCCCCAATATTACGTCAAAATGATCAATGTTCAATGGCAGTAAATCAATAAACAGATGCATATCCCCAACAATAATTTCACATGCGGGGTACATATAAGCACATGTCATGGATCCCCCTACGGGTGATGATACGGCTAGCAGATAGTTCATAGGTTCTAAGGGTCTATTCAATTTCCGTGAAAAAGCATGCGATACATAAGAATGCGTAGACCCCGAATCAATTAATACATAAGCATTCTGGGTACAAATAGAGAGAATACCTGACACAACGGTCTCGGTATTCTGGACGTCTCCGGGTACTAGGGCGAACACTCGGCCCTGCCTCATAGGCTCTTTCCTGGTAGCTTTAGGGTTCGGTTTTGGTGGAGCATTTGATGCTGCGCCGCTGGCTGCAGCTTTGCTATTGCCCTGAGGAGCAGAAGGGCAATCTTTAACCATGTGGCCCACCTTGCCACACCTGTAACAGGCTCCAGATAATTTGTAACAAACTCCCTTATGATTTTTTCCACATTCAGAACAGGGCGGTATTGCACGGTTTCCTTGACTAGAAGTAGTCATTGACCCTGTGTTTTGCTTTTTGTTCAACGGGTTGTACTTGCCTTTCTTAAATTTGAAACTCTGCCTTTTTCCATGCCATTCAGTCGTTGGTGTTTCAGATTGTTTCACTGCTGCAATGTTCGACTCGGCCATCAATGCCCGGTCGAGAACACCCACAAAAGTCGGTAATTTCAAAACATTTATCCGATCAAGTATTGCCACATTAAGGCCACCTTCAAATTTTCTGGCCTTCTTATATTCAGTATCCACCATGTGCGGTGCATAACGGGCAAGTTCAGTAAATTTGGTTTCATATTCTGCAACGGACATTGTGCCCTGCTTTAGCTGTTCAAATTCAGTCACTTTTCTATCCCTGACACACTGAGGGAAGTACTTTTCAAAGAAGGACTCCTTGAACTGAGCCCAAGTCATAACAGTGTTTGTTTCACGGATTAACATCCACCACCTTCTAGCTTCTTCTTGTAAGGTGAAGGTAGCTAACAGTACTTTGTTCGCTTCTGAGCACGGAAACACTTCAAATAATTTCTCTGTTTCCAGAACCCAAGCTTCAGCTTTTAGCGGTTCAAGGCCTCCCTGAAAGGATGGCGGTTTCATTTTGCTGAACTTCTGGGTAAGAGCAATTATATCCCCATCATTCACATTCACATTAGGTTCCGGCTGAACCGGAGGAGGAGGAGGTGGTTGGTTCTGTTGTTCAAGTCTAGCAGTTATCAGTTCTATCATTCTTTCCATTCTTTCCATTCTTGCCTCAGTAGGCGAGGATTCAGGTTCATTTGCATTGTCCATTTCACTATAAGTAGTTATAACAGTTTTAAACATAAGCAGTCATTTGTTTAACGGTTTAACACATTAGCAGATATTCAGTCATAACATAACCACACACTTAACATGCTCATGAGATGCCCTAATAACTTTTCTAGGACACCCTATAGCTCATTTGGACACGTGTGTGCGGTATAACTCGTGGTAAGTATCGCTCTGATACCACTCTGTCACGACCCAAACCCGGCCCTATGGGTTTAGCACCGTAACCGGCCAGTAATCCGAGATTACCGAAGGCCTGCAGAACAGTAATACAGTAAAACAGAGTACAGGGCCTGGCGGAAGCCAATACAGTAAGTAAATAGTGTCCATTGAGCTGTGACAGTCTGTATGCAAAAAGGCTTTTCATACATTCACACATAAACAGTACAGAACAGTATGTACAATATTCACATCCATTCAACTAGGGACTCAACCCTACAGAACAGTACAGAAAACATTCCGTCTGTACAAAACAGTACGGTCTATACAAAACAGTAAAACAGTACAGAAGGGGGAAAAAAAAAACAGACAAAACACCCCCAAGCCATAGCATGGCAACTCGGAACCTCGCAGTGAGGCACAAAGGCTGGCTTGACAAAACTGGAGTAACCCTGACGCCTCTAGCTGCGGTCTGGTGCCTGTACACCTACATATATATATGAGCAGTGAGCTAAAGCCCAGTGAATAACATAAAGCGTAAAGGGGTTTAGAATGAATGTCCTTACAGTATGAAAACAGTTCATTTCAATCAGTCATTCAGTTGTTCAGTACAGTAAACAGTCATATGTGGTACATCCATTAGCATAACAGTAACAGTAGGTCTTGAAAGACCGAACAGTAATGATGGCCATCAGTCAGTAACAGTAGTGGTTCCAACGAGGGAACCGACAGAGATCTCTGTGACAGTAACAGTAACAGTAAACAGTAGGTGCCAAGGATGCCACAATACAGTTCAGAATATAGGACATACATTCATTCAGTTAACAGTAATCAGTTCAGAAAACAGTGCAGTTCATTTGTTCAGAAGATATTCATTTATGAACATATCTTTACACAATCGTTACTCACAGAGTTCTGGGCTACGGTATGCTAGAGCGTGTCCCCCCCCAGTCGCCAACCCTACACAGTTCACAGGTTGAACACACACTAAGCTACACAGTTGGGAAATAGCATAACTTAATCCCTAATTTGCCTTGGTGTGTTCTACAACGATATCCTCATCAAGATGTCTTAAACTAGGCCTAAAAATGCCTAGGATGGGATGAGGATGCAAAAAAATGCGATCAGAAAACAGTTACAGAATTTTCAGTAAAACAGAGTCCCGCTCGAGCTCAGGTTTCCCCGCTCGAGCGGTCATGCAACAAAGGTACACGCTCGAGCGTAAATTTTCCCGCTCGAGCGTACCGTAAAGTACTGGATGGGTGAAATCCCCGCTCGACGCCCGCTCGAGCTTGAGACATGACTCCGCTCGAGCGCCCAATCTTCCGCTCGAGCGGACTGTAAAACAGTGCAAGATGCTGGAAGCTCGATTTTCCCGCTCGAGCGGCACTTCCCCCGCTCGAGCGGACGACTGAAATCTGGAAATCCCAGATTCGAGCTCCAGGTCCAAAACCAAGCTCAAAAGCATCAAAACCAATCCTCTTGGGCCCATTTTCTGGAAAACATTTATAAACACATAGGATAACATGAATCAAGGTTCAATTTGAGAAATCAAAGCCCAAGGGTGTTTTATTCAAACCCAATTTCAAACCATTTCCTCAAACATGACATGCATGATCTTAAATCCTTTTTAAAGCTTCAATGCTGTTTCAAAAGAGCTCAAACCTTCAAAAACAAGATGAACTCATGGAGTATGACCAAAAGATGGACATGCATGTGAGGCATTATGAACTACAACCTCAAAACTTCAATATATGTACATGCATGCAACAATTAAGCTACAATTCGCCATCTAAACCATGTTTGGCTCTACACTCCTTCAATATGACATAAATCATGCAAGATTCAACTTAAAACATGAATAAGAAGACAATGGAGCTACCTTAAGTCTTGTATTTCAAGAAGGGAGCTCAAATATGCAATCACTTCAACAATTTCTCAAGCAATTCCAAGTAATTCAAGATGAAAACCAACTCCTCAAGCCTCTCTCTCTCTAGGGTCGGTTGAGGCTCAAAATGTGAGAAGAAGTGTGGGTTTAATCAATACGTGGAGTGTTTACAAGGCTCATGTGTGTGTGTGTGTGTGAGTGGCCCACTTAGTGGCAAGGTTGTAATTAAATCCAACTCTTTAATTAGCTTATTTAATCTAATTTAATCATACCTAATCAATTTTCAGATAATTGTACAATAAAATCACGTAAATTACGAGGGTCACAGAACACTAATCGGTTTCAGATTCGGCCGCCGATAAGGCCTTCAATTAGCAGTTTAAACATACGAACATGAACAGATAATCATACAATCAAACAGATAGAATGAAATTAACTAACATATACTCAGTCAATTCAGTTCCAGTTTCAGTCAGTCAGTTCAGTACTTTTAATCAGTTCAATTATCGGTCAGTTATCAGTCATTATCAGTTCCGTTTAACAGTAACTGGTGATCAATCAGTCATTAATCAGTAATCAGTATGAGGGTTGTTACAGAAAACCCATTTTTTATAAATTACACAACAAACCCTAACTTTTCCTAAAATTACCTAACAACACCAACTAATTGAAATGACTAAAATTTATGTCAAAACTCATAGATTAGAGTAGGTTATCCCTACCTCAAAATGAAGAGACCAAATGGAGAAGATGATGAAAACCCAAAGTGCTCCAAATCCGTAACTTTTCAGATTAAAGTAAAGCCCACGCCACCCTCTATTTTTCTTATAGAGAGATTAGGGTAGAAACACTCTAGAAATAGATGAAACCCTAGAGAGAAGGTGTGTGTGTAGAGAGAGAGGGGACTGGATCTAGGGTTTGAATCAAAAGAGATGGAGAAAAAGTGAAGAAGGGGAAACTGCTATGAACTGAAATACACCAGGCTCACTCGAGTGAAGGAGTGGTCGCTCAAGCGACCACACACAAAGAATCCTTGCTCGAGCGCACAAAGCCTTGCTCAAGCCAACAATTCGAAGCTTTGGGTCTGCAACCCAGAAGCACGCTCGAGCCAAGAAATACAACTCTCAGGTCCAGAACCAGACGCAGACCTCTCGCTCGAGCGCAAGACTTCTCGTTCGAGCCACCAGACACAAAACTAAACTCTCGCTTGAGCGAATGAACCCTGGCTCGAGCGAAGAATCTAAAACACAGAGCTCGCTCGAGCAACAAAAGCCTTGCTCGAGCGAAGACACCAAAATCTGGGCAGCAACCATTTGTTTCCAAACACAACCAACCTGTAACAAACCTGCCTAACACATCCTAAAACTCATATTAAAAGAATTGAAGGACGGAAATAAGATATAAACAACAACCAACACCACAGAACCTAAGTCCGGAATACTATACAACAAAGGGGAAAAACTCAGGGTCGCTATAGGTACCCTGTTAAGGATAAAGTTAGCAGACAAAATTGCCTTCCCCACAAGTTCTAAGGTAATCCTGAACTAATCAACATGGCATTCGTCATCTCTTTAAGAGTTCGATTCTTTCTCTCAGCAACTCTATTTGACTGAGGAGAATATGGTGCAGTGGTTTGGTGAATAATACCATGTTCAAAACAAAATTCTTCAAATGGTGCATCATACTCACCACCTCTGTCACTCCTCACTATCTTAATAGTTTTGCCAAGTTGATTTTCAACCTCAAGTTTATATTGCCTAAAAGTTTCTACGGTTTCATCTTTACTTCTCAATAAGTAAACATAGCAATATCGAGTGCAATCATCAATAAAAGTAATAAAGTACTTCTTACCTCCTGTAGTTTGAACAAATTTTAAATCACAAATATCTGTGTGAATTAAACTTAGAGGTTTAGTACTTCTTTCAACTTTATTAAATGATGCCTTAGTGAGTTTTGCCTCAACACAAATCTCACATTTATGATTAGAATAAAAAATCAAGTTTGGTAAACATTCTAAAGCAACAAGTCTACACAAAGAATTAAAATTAACATGTCCTAATCTATCATGCCATAAAAAAGAAGACTCAATAATATAAACAAAAGATGTGTTTTTATTATTAAAAGCCAAATTAGGTACAACAGTCATTACATTGAGCTTAAAAAGCCCATCACTCATATTGCCTCACCCCACATACATTCCACTCTTGGAGAGTACACCTTTATCAGATTCAAAGACTAATTTAAACGTATTCTTGATCAACAATGACCCATAAATAAAATTCTTGCGAATCTCTGGTACATGGAATGCATTGTTAAGAGTGAGTTCTTTCCCCGATATCATTTTCAGCACAATCTTTCCTTGTCCTTCTACAGTTGAAGTGGATGAGTTTTTCATAAAAAGATGTTCCCCACTTTCCACCACTTTATAGGTTGTGAACATCTTCTTATCTGCACAGATATGGTGGGTTGCTCCAATATCCACCCACCATTCCTTGGGATTGCCCACCAAATTTGTTTCAGAGACTACTGCAGCAAGATTGTTGTCAGCCACTCTATCGGAAAGATAAAAATCCTCGGCTATAAAAAATCCTTGGCTATGTTGGCTTGTGCTGGCTTTTTGCTTAAACTCCTTTCGTCCTTGCGAAAATGTGACAATCCTTAGCGCGATGCCCATCTTTGCCGCACACAAAACACTTGCCTTTGAACCTCTTGTTGAACCCGTTGTTGATCCCTTTGTTGATCTTACTAGTGGATCCTTGTTTGGGACCATTGCCATTATGCTTTCGCTTCTTGTTGTTGAGCTTTGACTCTTGTTCATGTTCCATAACATTTGCTTTAGCCTACATGACATGGTTTCCTGATTTCTAGTTGGAACCACGGTTGTCTTCCTCAATTCGGAGCCGCACTATTAGTTCCTTCAATTTCATCTCCTTGCGGTTATGCTTCAAATAATTCTTGAATTCTTTACAAGATGGTGGCAATTTTTCAATGATTGCCGCTACTTGGAAAGATTCACTGAGAACCATCCCTTCCGCATGTATGTCATGGAGAATTAATTGAAGATCTTGAACTTGGCTAATAATCGTTTTGGAATCCATCATTTTAAAATTCAGAAAATGACCGACAACAAATTTCTTTATACCGGCGTCCTCTGTTTTATACTTATAATCTAGAGATTCCCACAATTCTTTAGTAATGCTTTTAACACTATACACATTGTACAATGTATTATCCAACCCATTGATGATATAGTTTCGACACAGAAAATCACCATGTTTTCATGCATCGACTGCGATAACCACTTGCCGGTCAGTTTCTCTCTCGTTCAGTGCCGGTGCCTTTTCATGAGTGAAGCGAGCCAAATTCAATGTAGTAAGATAAAACATCATCTTTTGTTGCCATCTTTTAAAATCATTACTATTGAATTTTTCTGGCTTCTCCTAATGATTTACCGGTATTGCCGGAGTCATCACTGGCACAACAGGTGTGGAGGTTTGAGTAATAACAATAGTCGTACTGTTAATTTCAGTTGTCATAATTCTAACCAAAAAAAATTAATACACCAATCACAAATTTATACCAAAAAAAAAAAAAATGAATTTACACATAAAATAAATAGAATAATATTTTGTAACAAAATTCCAATGATAAATAGTATATTACTACTATGTTATCAAACAAATCATTAAACAGTATATTACTACTATTTAAGAAATTAAACAGTATATTACTACTATTTAATTTCCCGAAACAAAATATTTGTCTGTCTATCGTAGAAATAAATAAAAATTGAAAATCTACTTTAAGATTGTTATCAAACCTACAAAGGTGTATGTGTGTAAATTAAATGTATAAAATAAATAACCAATAAAATAAAATATTTCAGAAAATAATTTCATAAATTATTTTCCGAATTAGATGCTTACAGAAAATAATGCCGAGGCTTGTGTTGGACACAATCTCCTTAAAGTAGATTTCGCCCTCGCTCCGGTGCTTCGAGTTAAAATGGCGTCTACTTCCCAGGATGCAACGGCTAACACTTGATTTTACAACACTATAAAATCAAGTCTTGCGAACCAAAAAATGTTGTAACTCTTTCTCTTTATTTCCCTAAAAATAAATGCAGAAAGAATACAGAGAAACACAGAGAGGGAGAACAAATTTATGATAGAAAAATCTGATGAAATGAATTGCTGGAAACAGCCTTTATATAGGCAGATTGCTGGCTTTTCGAACAGGTATAAAACCTGTTCGGACAGATTGGAAAGGCACCAACAGATTTGAATCTGTTTGGATTGTTTGCACTCAGACAGATCTATTCGGACTGTTTTGAACAGATACAGATCTGTCTAGTTTTGGAATGAACATGAATGAACCTGTTCGGGTTAGGAACTATTTGGGTGGAAAAAATCTGGACCAAATTTCTTTTGAATTTTGAAAACAAAATTAAAAATAAATAAATAAATAAATAAAATACAAAAGTTTTTGGCCCAAAAAGATAAGTATTAGGCTGGATAAGCCCAACCTCACACCATGCACCCACGTTTGGTTGACCGGACAGACGGCGGCTGTGCGCGCATGTGGTTTTAGTTTTGGGTCCAATGGGTCTAACCCACTACACTAGGCCTGTAAATGGATTGGATTCGGATCGAATTTGTCAAAATCTGAATCCGAATCTGATTAAGGCAAACCCGAATCCGATCCGAATCCGTTTAGTATATATTCGATTATAGATATCTGAATTCGAATTCGATGATTTCGGATATCCGATGTGACGCCCCAAATATTGATAATATAATACAACGATGCACCGGGGTTTAACTAGAGGATACACATCATTTTTAAGCACAAAATGCAAATAATTACACTAAAATAAAATATTAATAATAGTTACAGATAAAATTCTTCAAGTCTTTAAATACATATTGGTTCCTTGATACAAAAAGATTATCCAAAATACAAGAAATATACAATCTAATTTCTAAGGCAGCCACGGTTGCACAAAGCTTTTAGGGATTCTGTTCTTGGTGTAAAACTCACATTCACCTGGCATAAAACGCTATGAGCTTGGAATGCCCAATAAACACACACACCCCGACCCTTTTCCCATTCCAAATACACAAGAACATAACGGCATGATCATAACATACAATGAAAGCAATAATTAAGCAGAGCTTATAATTAAATTTCAGTTCTCATGAATAATAGTCAATTTTAGTTAGTTCTAGGCAACTCCCCGTGGAATGTCGTTCCTACCCAACCACTAACACTGGCCACGGGCAATTCTGACTCCCCCTTGGTTAATACAATACCAATGCGTCGCTTATCGCATGACCACCAGTGCGTCACTTACCGCACAATTACCAATGATGCTCACGCACCTAGGTTACATACCCAAGTGGTGACATCACGGTCTGCCCCAAGGAAACGGGCTTCCAAGGATACTCTCCCTGTGTAAGACCCTCACTGCCACCCTTATGCCTCTCATTTCCGTTAAGCAGTCAGAATACCTCCCGTGCCATGTTAGGGTTCGGAAACACGATTGCGCAAGACTTCACAAAAATAGAATACATTCCATTATATCATACTCTTGAATCCATCGTTCATTATGATCGCAACCCATTACCATCCCATTTGATTTCCCCTTTATTAAGTGCATTATGTTATCAGTTATAGCAAAGCATGGTCAATATAATTATGAATCCAAACTAAACAACAAGTAATTTATTCACGGTAAAGAAAATTTAAAATTTATCATAGATTACATATCGAGACTAAAATATTTAAGAAACATAGAATATAAGAGTTGCAAACCAAATAAGAGCATATTAACACAAATTTCTAGATTTCCAGATTTGAACCAGTTCGAAAATAACTATGCAAAAAATAGTTTTATTGGCCCTAAAGACCTGGCCTCATGTGAGTTTGTAGATAAATAAGTCTAGTTTCAAACTCAATTTACAAAAGTAGGATAGGTATTTTATATTTTAAGATAATTCAAAATTACCAAGATTTGTCCAAATTCGTTGATCGTTACGCAAATCGGTTTTTCTCTCAAACCACTCACTCTCTTGAGTTCAAACAAATTTTAGTTAAAATATAACACCAAGATTAAGATTTTGACATAAAATTGGGCTCAATATTATTTTTCTGGAATTTTCTAAAAATAGATAAAGTTGACTATTTTTCTGGTTCTGTGAGTAACAAACTTAGAAAAAAAATTTAGGTTATAAAAACGCATCCTTAGGACCTATAAAAATTACCACATACTCTAGACATACCAAATATTGTACCATAAAAACAGATTTTGAGTTTATGGAGTTTTGATAGGAAAATAAATTCAAGAGAGGGAAAAGATTTGCTGCTGGAAATTTAAGAAAGAAAGAGAAGTACACAATTTCTTGATTAATACACCTTTATACAAGAGTGTAGGCCTAGACTACAAAAAATATATACAAATAGCATGTATTAGGAGGGGAAAAACAAGTGGTAAGAGAACTTGAGAGAAGAGGTGTTGTATGTTTACCTTTGTTGTACAAGACTCTAACACAATTCTTCCTTTTCTTCTCCTCTTCGCTCTCACTCTCTCCCTCTCTCTTTTTTTTTTCCAAGATCACTCTCTCTCACTCCTCTAGTGAATGGCTGAAAATGTATATAATGAGGGGGGAGAAGTGTGCATATATATATATACATAGAGAGAGAGAGAGAGAGAAAAGATTGGGAAGGTTTCTTAGGGACCAAGTTTTATAAGTGCAAATTGTCAAAGTTGTCATTATGGCCCTTTTCATCCATCACATGGTCAACAACTTGGGCTCCAAGATATATATATATATATATATATATGAGATATTTTTATTTATAAACTTAATATAATAGCCACAAGTACATTAATTAATAAAATATTACAATTAAGGGTTGGAATGAAATAAAATAAAAGTATATAGGGACCAAGTCTAAATTTATGAAACCTTGATATATGTTATTAATATACTAACATTAGAAAATAGTTAAAATAATAAATTCGGATCCCATTAAATTAAAGCGCAAACAAATGCGATAAACCGAGCAAAAGCAGCATTACCGGGAATTAAGATTTTAGAGTGATTAATATATAATGACAGGGTCTAATAACTAATAATATGGTTTTAAAGGTGAATATTAATCTACGGGATCGATTAGGATTTACTCGAGTTATTCCGCGATGCTTCCCGATTCTAGGGTTTAAAATGCAATTAAGCGAAAATTTAAGGGCTTTATTCAAATAAACTCAAGGTTAGGGATTTAATGGTAATTACAAAATTACGGTCTCTACATCCAATCCGATCAATTTATTTATTTACTGAGCTACAATTTTATATAATTTGATTTTTTTTTTTCATTCAAATTGAGAATAGTTGGATCGGATTATCGGGTCGGATCAGATTTTTGAATATTCAATCCGTTTAATAAACGGATTAAACGGATTCGGATTATCGGATCCATTGACAGCCCTACATTACACCCATAACCTCACCCTTCCACAAACTTGGGTACCTCTTAGGGCCCATCCCAAGTATCCAATGCTAAGGTTTATAAACCCAAACAATTCCTCAAGTCTTTCCAATGTGGGACAAGCACATTTCACAAATGTGTAGGAAACCCACCAAAAAATTAGTTCCACGAACTCGAAAACGCGCATTGAATTCTTATTTATCCGAAAATGATTTTGAGCAACCAAATACATGAATTTATTCACTACACGACATTAAACATGAACCACTTAGAAACGTTAAAAATAACGCTTGGGTCCCACTTTAATTAATGCTCAACGTTAACAAAAAATAAGATAATATAAAAGCCATTTTCTAACATTATCCAAATTATTTAATTTTTTTATAAGAAAAATATTTTTTTAATGAATGTATAGAAAAATGTTAAAAATTCAAAATTTATACCTATAAAATTATCTACAATGATGCAATAGGAGGGTTGGTCCAAGCATAGTTGAGTGGGTGACAAATCAAAAATTGATACTTATGATACCATGTCACTATGAGTGTGGCTGTGCAAAATATCGGTCAATCTGCACCAACATGTCCACTAACTGCGGGTTAGTTTGATCTGTGATTTGAAATTTATAATTCACTTTCGAAACTACACCGTTCCGCTATAGTTAATACATGCATATATATATATATATATATATATACCTCTAATGAAATATCAAAGTAAACATTAACTTAAGAGGGATTTAAGATGTAGAATTTGTTGCAGATTAGTATTATATATATGAAAAATATTATGTAAAATTAGTTATGTTATATATATATAAAATATTATACAAATTAGTATTATATATTATGGGGTGTTTGGCAAGTTGGATTTTAGCCCTTTTTTTTTTTGGCTAAAATTCACAAAAAGACAAAATAGACTAAAATAGCTAATAAGACAAAATATCACATCAAATCCATAATTATTTCACTTTTCTCTCACAAGCATCACATCCAACTATAAAAAATCTATCTTCCTAAATACAAAAATTTTAGCCTACTAAAATAACAATTTCCTAAACACCCACTATTTAAATGCTTGATAATTGTTTAAGATTATTTTTCAATCAACTAACAAGTTGAAACACTCAAACCGTAGTTTGGTTATTATTGTCTATCCATTATTTACAATTTGATTTATAATTTTATTTTAAACCGCATCGAATCGCACCACGCATACCCTTGGCTGTGAGTCAAATTCTGAAAGCTTTTTTAATGTTTTTAAAATTTTCTTTTTTATTGCTTTTGAGTTATATTAATTTTTAAATATAACGAATTTTATATTCATAATATTATATATATATATATATATATATATATATATATATATATATATATATTTGCATTGATACATGTAATTGATGGTTGAAATAAATTTAGTGCGTTTGGGTTTAATTTTTTTGGTTTTGTTTATTTATTTATTTTTTGTCTTTAGTGATTTTTTCGGCTATCTAACTTGAGAGAATAGTTTAAATTTGATGAGCCCATTTTGGGGCTGATTTCATTAATTAAAAATGTTCACTTTTAGCATTCATTAAGTAAAATATTCATATAAAAAAAATAAGATGATCAGATATCGATAGTTATGTTTAAATTAAATTTGTATTATAAAAAATTGAAGATTATTCTTAAAATTATACTTATCATCAGTTTTTTTAAAAGCAAATGTAATTAAAACATATAGTTATCAATATCCGATTATCTTATTTTTTGTATGAATATTTACTCAATAAATCCTAAAAGCACACAATTCGGATCACCAAAGTTGACCCCAAAACAATAAAACGATCCGTTAAGCTGAACTACTCTCACAAGTTGTTGGATAATTTTATTTATTTATTTTAGTGAATTTTTTTGGCCATCCAATTTAGGAGAATAGTTTAAGTTTGATGAGCCCATTTTGGGGCTGATTTCGTTAATTAAAACGTTCACTTTTTAGCATTTATTAAGAAAAATATCCATACAAAAAATAACATGATCAGACATTGATAACTATGTTTAAATTAAACTTGTATTATAAAAAATGTATGATTATTCTTAAAATTATATTTATCATTTTTTAAAAAAAAACAAATGTAATTAAAACATATAGTTACTAATATCCGAATATTTTGATTTTTTGTATGAAAATTTATTTACTCAATAAATTCTAAAAGCGCACAATTTGAATCACGACAGTCGATCCCAAAATGATCCCACTAAGTTCAACTACTCTCTCAAATTGTTAGATGGCCAACTTGAGAGAATCTAAATGAAATATGATTATCATAGTATTATAACACTACTCAATTGAGATTGCCTATTTTGATAGTTCAAATAACTTACTTCAAATTCTGCTTTTATTTTTAAAATTTCATTTGGACGATAAAGTGAGAAAAGAATAAAAGTAAAATATGTAATAAACAATATGTAAGATATATATATATATATATATAGATTTAGATTTTAATGGACAGTTTTGATACTAAAAAAAATACACAACTAAATAACTTTGAGAGAAATATTTCCACCGGATTGGTGGGCCAAACAAAGCCCACCAAGGCTTAACTCTGACAACTTGGCAGAATTACGTTAGGTGATGGGTTTTGACCTAGCAACTTGGTAGAATTATGCTAGATGATGTGTTTTGACGTAGCAACCTAGCAGAATTATGCAAGGTGATGGGCTTTGACCTGGCAACCTCGCAAAGTGTCTGTCTAACTTTGGTGACCTAGTAAGGTGTTTGTCTAACTCTGGCAATCTAGCAAAGTGTTTGTCTAACTTTGGCGACCTAGCGAAGTGTTTGTTTGACTTTAGTGACCTAGCAAAGTATCTTCTTGACTCCAGCGACCTAGTAAAAGGACTTTGCTAGGCCTATCTCTCGTGACCTAACAAAAGGACTTTGTTAGGCTTAACTCTAGTGACCTAGCAAAGTGTTTGTCTAACTCTAGCGACCTAGCCAAAGGACTTTTCCATGCCTAACTTTGGCGACCTAGCAAAAGGACTTTGTTAGGCTTAATTCTGGCGACCTAGCAAAAAATCTAACTCTGGCAACCTAGTAAACTCTAGCGACCTAGCAAAATGATGACATCTTGCCCACTTAGAGCATAACACAAGTTGGACTGGGCAAATGTAGTTCGTGGACTTAAGGTCGCCCGAGAGTGGGCCAGGCTATGCCTAGGTATTTGGGCAGCGTTGATTGACCAGGCAAAGATATGCTAGGCCTTTGGACCGGGCTGAAGATAAAATGTATGACTCAAAGCCTTAGTGCTAACTTTGTAGCCCTTGAGCTGAAATAAGTTAGGAATGATTAAGCAGCTTTCTATATGGAGTGTAATTGGGCAAACGGTTTGCTTAACTTGGTTGTCAGCTCAAAAGTGGATAGGCTTCACAGAGACCTGTAAGGCCAAGGTGGTCGTTATCCTTAAGAGATAGACTCCTAGTGGGAAGTTATCAAAAGGAATTATAGTCCCACGTGGACTCTACTATGCTAGAAGATACAAATGTCTCAGAGTTCAACCTGAAGGAGGTAATGCGATTCTAATCACAGAACTATTTTGAGAGTTTTTCCTTGTTATTGATCTTAAGTTCTACCTTAGGCATTGAAGGGGTTTTCCAGCACAATCCTGCTGTTAGGCTCACCATTCTTGTGAGTTTTAGGTTTTATGATGTTGTTTGTTGAAGTTCAAGCTTGATCACGAGGTACTAGCGTGCGAGGAAAATTTCGTGTCCATATAATTGGCGTCGTCTATGGAATGATTTTGACCTTTTGATCAAGCTTTTTTGCATTTCAATGGCAAACGAAGATCATCTGTTCTCATCCATGGATGGAACAATGCTTGAGGCTAATATGGGGCAAGATAATTTGCCTTTTGCGTCGTCAATGGAGGATTTAGGTACCCTAGAAGGTGTTCCCCGAGAGATGTGCAATAGAAGCGTGCAAGGAGCCCTCAACATTCTTGGAGCCTAGATGGACACAAGCGACATAGGGCTTAAAACCTTCATCACCTAGAGGATCGAGTGAGGAGTCAAGATGACATAATTCTGAGGATGGCTGCGGAGATGAAGAACTTTGAGCGGCAAGGGTAAAGTTGTTGTTGGATTGGAAATCCACGAAGAGCATACCCAAACCCAACATTCAGGTAAGGAAATTAGGCATGCCACTCATGTTCTTTCTAGCATAGAAGAATTGCTAGAATAGGTGCGACTGTATCAAGAACAGAAATGTCTTACATAGAGGAGAGTAACTATCAACCCTCGTGCTTATTCCCAACCTCTAGGTATTCTTACTCTGACAGATCAGAGGATCCAAGGAGTGTCATCAATCATAGGGCACAGAGGAGGCAAGCTGCATAAAAAGCGGCCCCCAAAAGCTATGATGGTAAAGAGGTGGTGTAACATCGCCCGGGGGTTACCCGTGCACGTTAAATAGTTAGGACCCTTGATCTCTTTGATTTAGTCTCACGAGTACAATGTGAAACATAGATGATAGTCCGAATTTGGCAACTTTTATAGAAAATCCATTTTATTCCAAAAATCTTTGCCAGAAATGGATTGTATCACCAGATCTCAGAGTCGCCACCTAATATTTTAAAAAATTAGAAAATTCGTGACTCATGCCAAGGCCACTGTTCATCGTAACCAAATATGTCTCGGTTTGAAACCTTAGGTTTGAACATTAAATGAGCAGCCCCACTCACCTGATCATCAAAAGATTGACCTCTACTAAACCATGATGTGAGTTTTATTTACTTTATACATTCATATTCCGATTTATTTAATAAATCCTAAAAGTTACAATGTGAAGCATATAAGTATAGACTATGTCATTCATTTTGGAACAACTTGATTCATGTATTTTGAAAGAGTTTTGAAGATGTATAACTCAAAAAAATTGAGTTGATAAACACGAAAATCGATATTATTCCAAATTGAACAACACAATCTCCATCCACTAGCATTCATAGAGATATATCAAATAAGCAAGTAGCCACATGGTAGAATGCTAAACACAGTAAGAAAAACACACAAAAGTGGGATGCTAAAGCATAAAAACTTACATATTTACAGATGTCCCGCGAACAGCTACAAAACAAAGTCAAAAAAAAATATACATGATCTTATATATAAAATCCTAATGCAATTCACTCATGAAATGCAACTAAAGATTCGGCTTCTAATATATGACATGTGAATTATCTCAAGAACATGAGGTAGCGCATATAATTACATAAGAATTGATTAAATCCATAAATGCAAATTTAGCCGAATCTTAATACATAAAACATGGATGCGAAAGCATAGATATGATGACAAGCAAAATATACTGCATATTTACAGATAATGAAAGCAAGTAAAAGAACGGGATAGAAAGAAGCGGTGTGGAAAATTATTACAACACTTGAATATTACATATTCGAATAAGCGAGGAGGGGAAGAAAAATATTATAACAAAACAAAAAAACCTCAACACTCTCTTTAAATAAAAGAAAAATAGAAACTTTAGGTGCCTCACATGTAACGCCCCACATTTTATTACTCGGATAACCTTACCAATATTCATTAATTAAGTCTATTTACAAATAACATTTCATCCTTGAATGAAATGATGAATAATTAAATATACATATTCCCTCTCGTTATACAACAATGACATTTACATACAAACAAAAGAAATGCCCTGAGGATTACAATACAAGAGAGTACACTACTCTTTACAAAAAAATAGCACTCAGCCAAACAACAAATGAAGTAGTACAATCCATCACTACATTACACTTATGAAATGGTAAAACCCATTGTTTGATTTTCAAATCCAAAAAGCATTTCTTGTACACATGTATAGGCAGGGGGTAAGCAACCACTAGCTCGCCAAATAATCCCATATTAAAACATTAGAAGATATGTGGGTACCAAAATACTCATACATAAACGTGAAATTATATCATGTCAAAACCATATGATTTTATTACATAGTCTCGTAAATCCAATTTATTTAATTAACCACAACAAGTTAACTTAAATAAATAAACATGTTTCAATAGCAACAGAGCATCCATTTCAATTCACTCAATTATCTCATTATCAATTGAATCAAATAATTAAACAATTCATCAAATTCATTTTATACAGTCTTATGAGATGAATGCATATGCCATGTCATGCTTAAAATATTTTTCTCATCTTTTGAAAATCTTACGCACAATGCCAATTTGAAAACACATTAATTCAACAACTTCAATAAAATTCCAAGATGGTAAATACAACTCAGGTAATTCCTAGGCTAGTGTCTACAAGTAGACTATACAAGTACTACCAATTTGTCATTTTTACCAGTATTAACCGGAAGGCTCGACACCTATCATCTACACCACTTTTCAATCCCTAGGCTGGTGTCTGCAAGTAGACTATACAAGTATTACCAATTTGTCATTTTTACCAGTATTAACTGGAAGGCTCGACACCTATCATCTACACCACCTTTCAAGACTTACCACTGTATTTACCCCAAAATCATTTCATGAAAACTTGTTTCCCAACATTTATTTCTCAATGTAAAGTTTTCAAATCATATTTCAAAGCTTATCATTATCAAATGAATTGATATGCCAATGTAATGATGAATAATACAATGCAATATTTCTTCCACTTTCAATACTTCCACACAATATTCCCATTGTGATTAAAATTCTAATTTCTCATTTCAATATAATTTCTCAAGATGAATATAAATATTTTTATTTCAATTCATCCATGGGACAACAAAATTCTCACACTTAAAGTAATCTCAACCATTTAGTCACTTCAAGACTGTATCAACATTTTGAACAACAATTTTCAAAACTTCAACAATTCTCATATTCCATGAAAACATCATTTATATGTAAACAAATAAACAATTTTTCAAATATCATTTATTTTGTCACACAAAATAAATAAACAACATCTTCAAAGATTGTCAAGATCTTTCTTCAAAACCCTCAATTTCTAGATTTTCTCACCAAAATCACTCATCTTCATTTATTGAAAGAAAGTCATCAAAAACATCTCTCTTCAATCCTCATAGTTCAAAATCATTAATTTCTATTTTAAAAGGAACAAGAAAGTAAACCCACTTTAAAAAAAAATCTCTCATCTTCTTGAATCAACAATCAATTTTCAAAACAAATCAAAGGATGATTTCAAAAATCATCTACATCTTGCAAAAACATATATATAACTATATTTCAACATAACCATTTTTCATGCTAAGCTATTTAAAGAGGTAATATTTTTACCAAATTCTCTACCAATAGCAATTTCACAACTTTTTCTAAAATTACTTAACCAACATGATATTTACATCAAAAATTATGAAATATGCCCAATAGTAACATTTTCAAGGTTATGAGTTTGAAAGTCCACATTTCACATTTTTATTTTCATAAAAGTAAACACAACTTAATCATCAACATATCATCTTTTATAAAATATCATAAATATAGCAGTTTTAGAGTTTTTAATCGCAAAGCTATTAAATTCCAAATATCATGAATATCATGAATATAAGCAACTCTATAATTCCTACTTAAACATTTACTCCATATTCCTCAACATTTATTTTTCTCAAAAAGAAATTCCAAATCAAAAATAAAAAAAAATTCAACTTTATATTTCTCAAAATAAATCATCTAATCATAATATGATGTAGAGACAATCCATATAATTATTAAATTTTATTTCGGATTTCTTTGCAAAATTATCAACACAAAATGATTTTCCCAAATCAATCTCAAAATGCCAATATTCTTAATATTTCAACATAATTTTTCTTTCAAAAATTATCAAACAAAAATTTGAATATATATATATATATATGCAATACCTCTTATAATAATATATTTTCTCAAAATAACCCTAACATAGCATTAATGTAAAAATATGAAGAAAGTCTATACCTCAAATATGAAGAAAAGCAAATCCGAAAAAGTAAACATTGTCCGATCATGAATCCGAGATCACCATTGCGAAGATCACGACAATCTCTCCAACTTTCATTTACAACACTTTTGTAAAATCTCACTCTAAAGACTCTCATTTCAAGCTTGAAGCTTGAACAAAAATAGTGAACATGGAGAGAGAGAGAGAGAGAGAGAGAGAGACGTTGAGCTCTCTGCCAAGCATCCAAGAAAAGAAAGGAAAGATGGGAGAAGGTGTGGGAAACAACCCCATGTGGGTTCACTTTCCCAAAATAGGTTTTTCAAAAAAATACAATACAATTTTTATAATAATAACTCAAAATTTATAATATAAATTATAAAATGATATAAATTTTTTCTCAGCACAAAATATAACTTTTTTGTACACCACAAAATATAATCTTTTGCTCACTATGAAATAAACATATTTTCATTCTTTATAAAATATATAATTTTTTCACCATATGGTACACACTATAAAATCAGCTATCAAATATTTATTATAACTCTTATATAATAAATAATAAAAACTCCCAATGTGGTTACTACCAATCACATAATTAAAAAAGGACCAATTAGTTAAACATGAGTCACTAAACAAACTCAAATTAAATTAAATCTAAGTCATGGGTCCCACCCATAAGCCAAACATGGTCCAACTATATACCAAAATAGACCCAACAAATTTATCCATATCATGATCTAAACATTAAAATTTAAATAACAAAATTCTGCTATAAATTAAACTAAACACCAATCAGTCTGTGAATTTTCATAAAATAAATATTCATCATTTAATTCTGAAATTTTTAACGTGCTAGACTCGTATGTGAAAAACATATAAAAATTTCATAATTTTCTGAGATCGGGAACTATTTTTAAAAAGTACAAAACCGAACTGTTTTTGTATAGAATTTACACAACAGTCAAATCTGAAAATTTTCTCCATTAAATTATGCACTGACTATTTGAAAAAAAAAATTCTAGGTCATTACATCAGAGACCACCGGAAACCATTCTGCTCAACGCCGGAAGACTACTCGGTTCTGGCCCAAAGGAAGTTAGTTGGCCAGCCAATTAATTGGTTGGCCGGCCAAAAGGTTGGTTGGCTGGCCATTTAATCATGGCAAAAACTTTGTTTTTTTCCTTTGCAACACCAAAGAAAGAACAAACAAGGGATATGTGGATGGCTCAACTATTCACTTCTAGCTAGATTACAACAGTTTATAATATGAAATCAAAGCAAGAAAATTAATATAAGAAATAAATTACAAGAAAATGAAAGTTTACAAAGTTCACATTCCAAAGAAAGGATGAACTTCTTGATTTCTGAACTTCCTTTTGATCAAGTTTAGGAAGTGTGTTCTCAATCCTCAGTTCGAAAATTCAAAATTCTTGTTAGAATGATATTTTTAGGTTGTTTAACAGTGTGTTGTGTGTGTGGGGAGGGGGGTGGTTGTTTAACTCTCTATTTTTTCTCACATACAACAACAATCACTCTCTTTTTTATCAAAGCTCTTGAATTTGGCTATAACAGAGTTTATGGGATGGTTTTGATATAAGGAAGATGGTATATCAGTGTACATAGAAAATGGAGGCTTATAGCTCAAGTTTTAGCCAGCTCTTAAAACTTCTCTCTTTTAATCTCCATGTCTCTGTCACGACCCAAACCCGTCCCTATGGGTTTAGCACCGTAACCGGCCAGTAATCCGTGATTACCGAAGGCCTGCTTAACAGTAATGACAGTAATACCGAGTAAAGGGGCTGGCGGAAGCCAAAACAGTAAATAAAATATGTCCAATGAGCTGTGACAGTCTGAATGCAAAAAGACTTTATGCATAAGTCACGTTGATAAACAAAACATATATACATGCGACATATCCACAAACATCTATGTCAGGGACCAAATCCCTAATTATAACTGTACAGTAAAGTCTTAAACATTTATTACAGATCAGAAACAAAAGGGTGAAACTGAGACACCCCAAAATAGCCTTAGCTTGAACAGACTCGGAACCTCGAGGTGAGGCACGGTGGTTGGCTTGACAAAACGGGAGCTAACCCGACGCTCCTAGCTCCAATCCGGTGCCTGGACACCTACATATATATATATATATATAATCAATGAGCTAAAGCCCAGTGAATAACAGCTGTGTAAAAAGGTTAAGAATAAATGTCCTTTCAGTAATTAAACAGTCATATTAATCATTTAGAAACCAAAGCAGTCATATGTGGTACATCCAATAGTAAAACAGTACAGTAGGTCTTAACAGACCGAACAGTCAGTTGATGGCCATCATAACAATAACAGTAGTGGTTCCAAGCATGGGAACCGACAGAGATCTCTGTGACAGTAGCAGTAACAGTACAGTAACAATAAATTGCTATGGATGCCACGAATACAGTTTACAAACAGGACAAACATTCATTCATTAAACAAACATTCATTAAACAATAACGTTTCAGTAAGCAGAATAGTTGATCATTCAGAAAATAATCATAATTGAACATATCTTTACAACATTGTTACTCACAGAGTACTGGGCTACAGATAGGCTAATGAGCGCCCTCGGATGCCAACCCTATATAGTTACAGAATGAGCACACACT
Organism: Camellia sinensis; assembly: GCF_055761805.1. Taxonomy (NCBI): domain Eukaryota; kingdom Viridiplantae; phylum Streptophyta; class Magnoliopsida; order Ericales; family Theaceae; genus Camellia; species Camellia sinensis. Next base: position 103,817,275 of record NC_138967.1, on the reverse strand, counting down.
AAGTTACACAATTGGGAAATCAATAACTTAGTCCCTATCTTGACTTGGTGTGGTCCTATACAATTATCATCATCAAGATGTCTTAAACTAGGCCTAGGAATGCCTAGGATGAAATGAGGATGCAAAGATGTACTTTAAAACACTTTTCAAAATTTTACTGAAACTAGACAAAGGAGCTCCGCTCGAGCATGACTTCTCTCGCTCGAGCGGACTGTAAACTCATGAAAAAGTACAGGATGCACGATTTTCACGCTCGACGGGCGCTCGACCTTCGCTCGAGCGTGAGACTCAGGTCCTCGCTCGAGCATGAATTCTCTCGCTCAAGCGGACTACAAAACATATGAACTTCTGGGCATATGCATTTCACGCTCAAGCGTAACTTTGTACACTCGAGCGAAAGTGCATGTACTCAGAGTGTACGCTCGAGCATGAAGTCCTCTGCTCGAGCGTGGATCCAAAATCTGGAATTTCTAGATTGATCCTCAAGCACAAAACTCAACATCAAAAGCTCCAAATTCGATCCCCTTGGGCTAATTTTCTGGGAAACACTTGGAAACCAACAACATAACATGTTTTGAAGATCAATTTGTAAAATCAAGCCCAAAGGTGAGACCATTGAACACAATTTCAAAGAAACACCATGAATCAAGCAAGAACATGACGTAAATGCACCATGCATGTGTCCATTTGAGTTCAAAGCTTCTAACACATGATCAAATGCAAGATTTGGCTCCAAAATCATGGTGAATTCATGGGTTGTAACTAAAATATGGACATGCATGTGAGGATTTCATGAAGAACAACTTCAAATTTCAAGAACATGTACATGCATGCAAGAATTCACTCTCAACTCAACACTTTAAATCAAATCTTGACTTAGATCACTAATTTTCCCTTGAATCATGCAAGAACAACTTAAATTCACAACCAAGAAGGTGAATTCTTTACCTTAAGTTTTGAATTCCAAAAGTGCTAGCTCAATTTTGCAATTAACCTTCAAATCTTCAAAGTTCAAGCAAAATCTAGGTGAATTCAACCCTTTTCTTCTACTCTTCCTCTGTCATATGGTTTGGGTCTAGAAAAGGTTGAGGAGATGATATGAAATGCAACAATTAAGTCCAAACAAGGTTTGTAGGAAATGGCCACTCAATGGTAATTTGGTAATAACCTCAAACAAATGCGATTTAACTATATTTAATCTAATCTAATCCTTCCAAATCAAATTTTAATTTAACCTGTCATAAAACCACATAAATTCTAATTAGCATATAACAATAATTAATTTCTAAATCGGTCGCCGATAAGGCTTTCAATTCGTAGTTCGAAACTTAAACATGAACAGATCGTTCTATAGCTATCAGATAGAAATGCAATTACAAATATCACACTCATATAATCAATTCAGGATTTCATCCTAAGTAGTTACTTACCATGCTTAATTAGAGATTAGCACTCATCAGAGGTGAGGGTTGTCATAGTCTCTCAATCAATCTTTCTAACCTCTCTCCTCCCTTTCACCAATATATCTAATCATCTTGTATAGGCAATGGTGGAAGACTTAATGGAGAAGGTGGTGGGAGACAATAATGGAGGATAAACCATAGTGAAGCATAAAGAAAGATGATGGGTTATTACTTTAGCTCTCTCTTTTTGAAGAGGCAAGTCCATTTGGCAATGGAGGTTGAGTGTATATGCATTTCGTGCATGAATGGATCAAAAAATGGGATAGTGGGATGCCCCACATGCACTAAACAAGAATTCTACCGAAACTATCCTCTTCCTGAACAAATTAGCTGGCCGGCTAAAACATTAGCAGGCCTGCCAACTAACTGGCTGGCCGGCTACTATTCATGCACTATTTGGTCGGTCAGCCATGCTAGTTGACACTATTCATGCAATATTCACTGATAATTTTTTTTAAAGGAAAAACAGGGTTTTTCAGTAGAATTATCATCATTTACTCCTATTTTCATACTGTTCTTTACTCAATTTCTTGAGAAAACATTTTATTTTGAAGTTTAAAAATAAGCCTCGGAACACTATGGAAATGCTCAGAACAAAGCACGAAAAGAAAGTTTCAAAAGAGAGATTTGAACGGGACTTAAACACTTGGCCAAAACAGGTTTAGGATTAGGGAAAGAGCTCAAATTTCATATTTCTTATTGAGGATTTTGTGAGAAACACATTCTTATTTTTATCATCGGGTAATCAAAAGAAAAGTGCCTAAGTCATAGGGTCGGTCAAAATGGGGTATCTACAGCTTCCCCTCTTTGACAGAGCTTGACGTCATTTCATGACAAGAGTTAATTTCAAAGCCCAAAGATGGCCCTTTTGACAAGACTGTAAGGCTTGGGGAAACAAACAAGATGCAAATGCAGTTAGTTGAACCTGAGGGTTGCCTACGTATCCCTTTGTAAGGAATCAATCCAACGTAGTTCAGGGGCAGAATGTAAATGCCGTGCTCAAAATGCAATTTGAAAGTTGGACTTATACGCTTCGTGAAACTGGTTGTTTTGAAAACCTATGATTTGTGTGATGCAATGCTAGTAATAAAACAAACCTCTTGTTAACAACAAGATGCATGCTAACTGATGCAAATATAGTACAGAATTCTGGTCAAACATGCTTTCTACATGAGTGATATAAAACAAGATATGCAAACAAGCTTTCTACATGAATGACTGAAATGCAAATACTGAACGTACTATGCGTTGTGATGCGATAGATGCAACAAGCAGTGTAATTGTGCGATCTATTCACAAGAATGGTATGATGGTTACAATAGATGTACATGAGTGATGTGATTGTGGGATAGATGCATAATGACAGCGTGGTGTGATAGATGCACAAAAGTAGCAAGATTGTGTGATGGATGCACAAGAATAGTGCAATTATATGATAGATACACGAGACTGTCATATTGTGTGTTGGATGCACATGAATGGTGCGATCGTGCAATAAATGCATGAGAGTGATCAGATTATGCAATAGATGCACAAGAATAGTGTGATCGTGCGATTGATGCACGGGGAACGGTCGGATCGTGTGAGAGATGCACGAGAGCGATCAGATTGTGTGATGGATGGACAAGAATAGTGCGATCGTGAGATAGATGTACCGGAGCGGTCAGATCGTGTGATAGATGCACGAGAGTAATCAGATTGTGCGATGCGCGCACAAGAATAGTGTGATCGTGTGATTGATGAATGAGAGCAGTTGGATCGTACGATAGATGCACGAGAGCGATGCGATCATGCGATAGATGTATGAGAGTGATCGAATTGTGTGATGGATGCACAAGACTAGTGTGATCGTGCGATAGATGCACTGGAGTGGTTGGATCGTGTGATAGATGCATAAGAGCAGTACGATCGTAAGATTGATGCTTATGGATGGAGTGATCATAAGATCGATGCATACGAACAATGTGATCATGTGATGGATGTATGATAGTGGTTGGATTGTGTGATAGATGCACAAAAGGGGTTGCATTGTGCGATAGATGCACGAAAATGGTACGATTGTGTGATAGATGCACGATAGCTGTTGGATGGTGCGATAAATGCACGAAAACGATTGGACTGTGTGATAGATGCACGAGATAGCCATTGGAAATAGTGCCAGGGCGACTTTGTTTCGAAAAAGGTGATGTTCTTTCAAACACCAAATTTTGAAAAAGATATTAGAATTCAATGTATGGGTCCATTTCGTTCCGAGAAGCAATGTTTTGTAGAAAACATCTCGGGAAACGGTGTTCTAGAGAAGCACCTCATGGGGGAAAATATTGGGTTCTAACTTTGACTTTTTTGATTTTCTGAGATTACAATTGAAGTGTGGTAGAACCCAAACACAAATATGCAAAAAATTATATTTTTCATTTATTATATTTTTTTCCTCCTTTTTCGGTATTTTGTTTGTATTTTTTTTCTTTTTTTTCTTTTTTATTTTTTTTAATTTTTTTTTTCCTGTTGAGGCATCAGGCGCCTTGTTTCTTCTTCTTCTTCTTCTTTTTCTTCTTCGAGCATTGTGTCTGGTGCACGATTTCAACAATCGCAACGCCTGATCAACACATATGGGCTAACCTAAATCCTTCAACGATTGCCTCGACCTTCCCCTTTTGTCTTCTTATTCTCATTTGTCTTCTCCTTTCTCTTCTTAAGGACAGTCTACGAGGGAGAGACAGAGCAAAAAAAAAAAAAAAAGCTGCAAAATCACTCTTTACCATTACTCTGCAAACTCTTTTTTTGGCATTACTCTTTTCTGACATGGCCTCTTCCTGCTGTCCTCTTTTTCTTTTCCCAAACCTTAATGATTCCCTGCATACAGATTGCTGACACCAACTCCTCTGAGCCTTGACAAAGTGCCCTTACTCTATCCCTATTTTCAACTTCCTTGCGATGTCAGTCGAGCAAATGATGGCAGCGCAGTCTAACATCGATGCCAACTCTTATATATTGAAATCCTGCGTGAAGACTGTGACTGCGGTCTCTAATTTGTCCTGCTGGCTGCAGAGCAGGACAAATGAGGTACATCGGTTAAATGCACAAATCTCCTTCTATCAACATATGTACCAAAATGCCCGAAAGGAGATTAGCCAACTAAAAAAATAGAACAAAGAGTTGAAATGATAGGCGACCTCTGTGGCCCAATTTGGAGCTCCTTGGTGCACTCCATTTGATGGCCGGTATGGAGTAATCTCTTTTGGAAGCTCTGTAAATGTTGAGGCAGAGTCTTCAAGGGCTTCCCGAGAGTGAAGATGTTGTTCTTTCTTTTTTCGTATTTTTGTTTTCTTGCTTAGGAAGGAGCACCAATGCTTCAGATGATTTCCTTTGTTGTTGTTTTTTTTTTTTGAAATTTTCTTTTGTAATGCTGCAATCGGGGGCTTCACCCTGAAATTCAATAAAAGAAGTTTTAGTGTTTTGCATATCTTGACGTGAATGGCATAACACTAGAGCATGAAAATATTTTTCTTGAACTTGAATCCGAGAATGATCGAATTTCAATGAGTTTTGAATTTGGACATTGAGCCTTCAGCTGACCAAAAATCAAAAAATTGACTCAATGACAAAAAAACAAAGCAAAAACAAACCAAACACACCAATTTGCACTTGTTGGAATGAAAGACATTCAAAGCATAACTTGAAAGGACAAACCATTGAGCCTATACAAATTTTACAGTTATCCATTCTGGACTGATATCAAAATTGGCCGGCTGGGTAATTAGTTGTCTAACCAACTAAAAAATTGACGGGCAGGTTAATTTATTAACCGGCCAGTTGAATGAACTAATGAACCAGCTGAATAATTGGCCAGCCAGCTAAACAAGTGGCCACTTGGCTGAAACAATCAGGAAGCACCTAGAGTCAACTAACAACTTGGATGGCCGACTGAATTGTTAGTTGGCCAGTTGAAACATGTAACATAAGACTTGAGAGTGCGAGGAGAATACAGAATTCTTGACACAACTATGCCCCTAGTTCATTACTTTAACTTTTTTTCTCTTTTTGTTTTCTGGTAAAAAGATTTTTTCCAACATGAGAGTTAAATTAGCATGCTTGTGTTTACGGTCTGTTTTGAAATCATGTAAGTTAAGTTTTGAGCATTAAAATTTTTCCTTTTTTTGGGTCCAATGAGTGGTCTAGTTTTTGCAAAAATGGAATAATTTTCGAGAAAATCAGTCAACTTCATTAAAGTCCTCAAAATGTATTTTCGTAAATGGCCACTACCTGACCAACATTGAATCAACCCTTGAGATGCACAAACTCAAATTAGATAACTCGAGCAGGATATACTGCATTACCACTGAATCTGTCTTGAAACTGAACCTGTTGTGAAGAGGAAATAGGACAACTGAATTGAATGGAGATAAGCCAATCAAACATGGATAGGACAGCCAAGTCGAATAAAGATACACCAATCAAACATGGATGGGATGAGTGAGTTGAAAATGGTTGGGGCTAAACTTCAAGATGAAGTTGCCTATGTATTCCAAAAATAGGAATCATGCCTTACGTAGTTCACGGGGTAAGGCTCACTCGGATACTTTCACTCTCCTTTTGCGCTCTAACTTTTGCCAAAGCTGCCATTTCGAGTTTTCGACCTTGTGAGCATTTCTTCAATTTTTCATTTTTTATTTTCTATTTTATTTTTCATTTTTTGTTTTCTATTTTTTTTTTTTTGCTTTAACTTTTGCCTAGGTCACCCTTCTGGGTTTTCGGCCCAATGAGCCTCTCAAGGATAGTACTTTGTTTTAGCTTGTACATATTGATTGGTTGTGAGATCTCTAGGCCATCTAAATCCATGAGAATGACTGCTACTCTTGACCAGATAGACGTGATAATGTAGGGACTTGGTTAATTGGGTCTGAATTTGGCCCTAGGGTTGTGGATAGGAATTTGATTGTCCTTTAGCACTAAATCTTCTTCTCTCAGATTCTGGGATGTGATAATTCTTCGTTCATACCTTATCCGTAGCATTTTCCCCTTGTAGTATAGTTCATTTTCCAAAATGTCGTGATACCAAGGATTTTTATCTTGAACTTCTTGTATTGCGCCTATTATCTGCTTTGTAAGGATCAAATGGATCTTGACCCCGATTGGTATATCTACCATTGAAGCTAGGGTTGTCAAAGAGTTGGCAAACCAGTTATTCATTTTGACTAGGTAGGTGGCTAAGTTTGAGCCCCTGATCACATCCAACCTTTTTGCCCCTAGTTTTAGGGTTGCTTCCAAGCCAGTTATCTCATATTTTGGTTGATTAGTAGACACTCAGAATCAAAGTTTGAAAGCTAGGGGGTCGGGCCTCAGGTTGAGAGGGATCCTATGTTGTACAATCTTAAGATCAATTCCAATCATGTCTTCATAAGACCACGCAAAAACAGTTTTTGAAATCTTTTAATAAAATGACTAATCGCTCGTGCTCCTTTGAAGACAATATAGAATCAATATAAACTGAGCTAGGATCTTTTTTAGTACCCAAATTAACAGAAATGGTCTCATCCATTAAGGGCTTAGGATACCTCTTTTCCTCTCAGTCAATTAAACTTTACAAATCCTAAGGAATTCCTTCCTCTTCATTTTTATCAAAGTTTAGGAAAAAGGTTTGAAAATTTTGGTCAATGCAATGATTTAAAGGCATAAAGAAGTAGGTGAAAATTACTACATCTTTCATTCAGAACTTTTGGCTCAATTGTTGAAACAGACTTGAAAGTAAAGTGAAAAAAATAGACACAAACAAGACAAATAATGTTCGGGTTATTACCCCCATGATCACTAGACTCAAACTCTAACACACAAGACTGACTCGATCCTGATTCTAGCTACACAGACTTGGTGAAATCAGACTTAGACTTAACACCCAATTCAGAAAGTAAATTGAAACCACTCTCAAATTTCTAATTATAGTGCGTGCCATCCATGTCTAGAACAAAATTTGTGCAATCAGCATGTGGTCTATCCCTGATCATAGAAATAGTCACATTATTCCATAAGTTCATTGATCTAATACCAGTAGACTTTATGGGATTTCTAGGTGGGTTGATGACCTTGTTGTCAATCAGATCTTGAATTTCGTGTTGAAGGAAAAAAACAATGGTCAGTATCATGGCCATGTTGCTGATGAAAGGCACAATACTTAGTAAAGTCATGTCTATCCAGAAGGTTATCAAGGAGAGGTTGAAATGGCCTTTTTCGATGACGATTTGAAGAGCTTTAGATGAAAGCATGTGAAAGGGATTGAAGGTGCGGCTATCGGTCTTAGAAGTATTGACAAAGGGGTTAACGGGTGTTGACCAGTTTAGGAGAACTCTTATAGGTTTAGGATTGGAGCTAGGAAGGGTGTTTCTAGTAATGCATCCCTTTTCATGGCTTAACCCCTAATTTAATGTACTCCCAACCTAAGCGATAAAAGTTTTATCCACAGTCTTTTCAACAACTGCAAGTACTTGCTATTTGTTCAGGCCTTTGATCATCAAAGTCTCAATAGCCCATCAGAGATGTGCGTAAAGCTCAATATTTTCCCCGACCTCATTCTTGCTACCTGCTTTAGCTTTGTCAAGGGATTGGGTTGCTATATCTAGGGAAGACATGATATCACCCAGGCTTGAGATGGCTTTAGGTTGGCTCATTCTAATTTTAGCTCACCCCAAGATTGGAGAGCTTTTTGACGTGAAATTTCTAGCATGTGATGTGGTCAATGATAGAGCCTAGATTTCAAACGTTAAATCTGCCACAGTTCTCTAAACATCCTTAATCATGCTCAATATCTCAAAAATAGTGGGTTCAGCCATTGTTGCCCTCAGTGTATTTAAACTTGATTGGTCGTGATGGATTGATTGTGATGGGCTCTTTTAAGCGGATTGGACTTGAATTGGGTTATTTCGGAGTTCACTTCTTGGTGTTTGAGAGAATTGAGGTTCAGGTGCATCCATCACGCACAAGTCAATGCTTACTAGAATGAACACCTCAAGCTTGGGTAAATGGTTTGGAGTGATGTATATGTTGGGGTTGTAGGTGGATGGCAGTGTATGGATTAGATTGGGGTGTGGAGGTAATGGGTTGGTGATAACCTTGGGTCTTTGGGATTGAGGTGGAGCTATTGTTTTATTATTGATGAGATCCTGAATAGCATGACGTAGGTGAAAACAATGATCAGTTTGATGACTATGTTATCAGTGAAAGGTGCAGTATGTAGTGGTGTCATGTTTAGGTGGGAAAGAATTTGGAAGAGGTCGAGGGTCAAGGAGCTTGAGGTGTCCCTTTTCTACCAGGATTTTTGTGGCATGGGTAAGAGACATGTGGAGATGATGAAAAGTTCTTTTAGGGGTTTGGGTAGAATTAGTTATTTGTGGACTAGTATTGGCAAACGGATTAGCCATTTTGGTGGTGGCAGTAACTGAATTGCCTTCAGACGACTTCACAACTGTGCTACTATTAGTAGTAGCATTGGAACTGCGACCAAAAGTTTTTTGTGCAGGTTTTTTATCATCAACAATGATTCCTTACTTGATTGTATCCTTTATTTGGACTCCCATTTCATGTAATTCTTTGAAGGTAAACAATGGAAGGACTATCATCTTTTGCAACATCTTACCATGCAAATTCCTTACCACCATATGGATTGATCTTTCTTCTGTGGTCTGTTGGTCATCATTGCTGCATTGGCCCTCTATTTGGTGATGAAGGCTACAAAACTTTCGTTTGGCTCTTGACAGGTCGCTTCCAATTCTCGGATGGTCACTTCGATCTGGGTGTTACATGCATATTGGGTGTTGAAAGCCTCAGCTAATTCTTCCTAACTTTGTTTTACTAAGTTTTCTAGCTTGGCATACCAGATGGTAGCCACTCCTGACAAAGTTCGCCCGAATAGAGATAGTTTTTGAGGACGGGTCAAACCCATAGGCTTTAAGATATCAAAGAATAGACAGATATGCACCATATAGTCACCAGATCCATCGACTCTGTCAATATGTGGCATTTTGAATCGTTTGGGTAATTTTACGGCTGTTTTCGTATATCCGTCTTCGATGTCAGGGATGGAGTTGATCCTTTGTGACCTTTTGAACATCTTTTCTAGCTTGGCAAGTTTTAGCATAGTTGGATCAAATTCATTCATGTCCATGGAAAAAAGTTCTCTCGTTGGTTGTGGAAGGGAAAAAGGTCCTCCCAAAGGTTATGCGGGAACCCTTAAGTCTTCTAGCAAGTTGGGCTCAGGAAGTTCCTCAGCTGGTAGAGGTGGATTTGGAATTGGATGAGTCACCGGAGGTGGTTGTGTAATGACCCCAACATGCGTATTATTTTTACATGTTATTTTATTGGGCATAATTACGTGATTATGTTCTTAATTGACATTTATCTGTTTGTTTGTGAAATATATGTTTGATTGTCAACTTAGAATTTGAAATTGAGAGCCCAAATGAATTCAGAAACCAAAATTGACTTGTTCAATAGGCTAATTGAAATATGTAGAACCATATGGTAAGTTTAATTAAAATTTGATTCGGATCAAAATAATTAGAATAAATTAACTAGAATTGATTAGAATGAAGCTTAATTACTTAAGCCTAATCCTACTTAATTAGCTTAGCACTAATCTACCTATATATAGCCTTTATGAGCCTAATTAGCTCATTTGATATCATCTAATGTGCTGGAAATTGAAAGAGGAGAAGAGAGCTCAACACTTATAGAGATTGAGAAGATGAATTCAAGGGAATTCAAGAGAGTTTGAAGGGATTAAGCTAATCTGAAGCCAAATTCAAGCTCTAGGTATGATCTTTACCCTTAATGCATGAAGATAATCCATGTAGGACGATGAATTCACCAAGTTGTTGGACCATTTGCATGGATTTGAAAGAAAAGAGTAAGAATCACCATGAGTTTAGTGACTTTGAGTGAATTGTGTACATGCATGCATAATTCTCCATCTTTGAACGTAGTTTTCTACAAATTCATACATGCATGGGACTTATACATGTTATTTCTTAAGGTTTTCATGATTTCATCTCATATAAACATGGTTTGTAAAGAAAGGAGTTGAATTTACCACATGCATGACAAGAACATAGTGTTCTGAAGAATTGAAAGAGAATTTGGGATTATGGTTTCATAATTTTCAACAGTTCATGTTTTATAAAGAGTTCCTATGCTTTTGAGTCTAACCTTGCAAGCTTTGAATATGAAAGGAGTGTTTTTGAACTTCAAACTCAACTATAAAAAACCCAGAATTCACCTAGTTCGGTTGAGCGAAGGATTCATGGCTCGAGTGAACTTCGCAGGCATCCAATATTTTTGTAGACCTTTGGCAATTGGCTCGAGCGACCAAGTGTGCACTTAAGCGAACTCACCTTTATTCAGCATTAAGCTCGAACGACCATCGAGCGCACATTTTGAGCAACCAATACTTTTGCAATCAAGCCACACCACTTGATCGACTAAGTGTGCGCTTAAGCAAAGAATCAATCTTCAACAAATTTTGTCCAACACTCCCAAGTGCTTATTTGCATCCTCATGCCCTTTTAGGCATTCTTAAGCATCATTTAGATATCCTTAGTCATGGAATAATCAAGAAACATATGTAAGAGAATTGAATTAAGATACGTTGTTTGTTATGAACGTGTGTTCAATGTGTTATATGTTTTGGGTGGGTGGTCAACCGAGGTTTAACATTAGTACCAACCCACTGTGAGTAGTATCTTTGTAAAGATATGTTATTAAAGTGTATTTTGATTTATTGCAAGAGTATTATTTTGAAATGCTATTTTGATAAGAATGAATGATTGTCTCTTTCAAAATGTCATTGTGGCATCCTTAGTGTAGCCATCGCCTAGGGGTAACAATACCATGGCACTTTGCTATAAGACCCTCGCCTAGGGGAAACAATACAGTGGCCCTTTGCTATAAGGCCCTTGCCCGAGGGAAATAATACTGTGGCCCTTTGTTATATGTGCATAGAGATCTCTGATGTTGACCTAAGTGGTCCCTTTGCTTGACCTTTATGGTCCCTTTGTTATGTCTTTAGGGCTTTTTGCATTGCACTATTGGATGTACCACATATGAATATGATTTGTGAACTTTGATATGACAAGTACTCACTTATGATTTGCTTTGAACTCGTGTGATATGATTTTGTACTATGATAGACATCATTCATTTAAACTCTTTATACTGGTATTACTCACTGGCCTTTAGCTCATCCCCTTCCCATATATACATATATATATATAGGTGAGCAAACAGAGCATCAAGCTTAGAGCAACCTTGGGAGTCCATCATTCTGTCAAGCCATTTTGGAGTGCCTGTGTGATAGGGTGACCTTGGACTCAAGTGGAGCCAAGCTGTGTGAACCTTGTGGATCAAGTTACTTTGTTTAGGGTTCTTTTGTTTTTGGAACTTGTTATGTATGGATGTTTTGTCTAAGTTTATAAGATGTTATGATGTATATTTGTGTTTGTATCTATGTGAAGGTTGAAGTTTTAATTACTCATTGATTTTCATGTATACACCGCTCGATGGATGGTTTTATAATTTAATATTGCTTCCTCAGTGCCTTGTTATTATTTTTAATTATTAGTTTTACCTTTGAGACCAAAGGTAATATGGGATTACTGGCCGGTCACGGCCTAAACCTTTAGGGGCGGGTCCGGGTCGTGACAGTTTGGTATCAAAGCACGAGTTATACCTCACTCACTAGTCCATTGAGTAATAAGGTGTCTAGAAAAGACTTAAGGATTGCATTTATATACATTTGAATATCAAAATAAGGTAATTTTTGAAAATGTGTATATGTATATGTGCGTATACAATGTGTTTGTTATAATACAAGTTTCATATAGATAATGGTGAGACCAAGAGGGGATGAATTAGAGGAGTCTACCTCCAACCGACTTGATTGGATTGAAATAATGATGTATGATATGGCTAAAAGCCTAAGACAACAACAATAATGGCAGCAACAACAATCACCACCCCCACCTCCGATGCCCGTACCATCGGTACCGAACCACCAAACAGATGGTCGAATCATTGCCCTCATTAGAGAATTCAAAAAGATGAAGCCGCCTTTGTTTCATGGGGGAAATGATCCATTAAAGGCTGAGGCTTGGGTGTTGGGGATTGAAAAATTGTTTGAAGTGTTTCCATGCACAGAGACACAAAAGGTTCTATTAGCTGCCTTTACTCTAGAAGATGAAGCAAGAAGGTGGTGGATGTTAGTACGAGATACCAACATGGGAATTAGTTGGGATCAGTTCTTAGAGATTTTCTATGAGAAATACTTCCCACAGTGTGTTTGGGATAGGAACGTAATAGAGTTTGAATAGTTGCCCTAGCACGGTTCGCGCCGTATATGGTCGATACAGACTACAAAAAGGCCAGAAATTTTGAAGGAGGTCTCTACGGCGCAATTCTTGACAGAATTAATATGTTGAAACTACCCAAATATGTTGATGTTTTGGACAAGGCTCTCATGTCAAAGGAAAACCTGGCTACTTGTAATCGAAATTTTGAATGGAAGGGTAAAAGACCAATTTGAATGTGAACAAACCTCAACAACGACTAAGAAAGTAAAGTCGAGAAATTCAGGCAGTTCAAGTAGGAGTGGCAATTTAGCACATGTTTGTCTAGATTGTGGGAGAAAGCACTAGGGTGTGTGTTATCAGACTACTGGGGCTTGTTTTTTGTGTGGAAAGATGGGACACATAGTGAGGAAATGTCCATAGCCCTGGTAATGTGATAATCAGGGTGCTACAAGCTCAACCGCATAGGCACCAAATGTAAGGGCCAATGCAACTCCGACTACAACGAAGGACAATCAAAGAAAAGGAAGGGTTTTTGCTCTTGTTCCAGGGGACATCTAAAATGCAGAAACTGTAGTCTTAGGTACATTCTCTATTTGTGGGCAGTATGCCTATGTATTGATTGATTCAGAGTATTCCCATTCTTTTGTTTCTATACGATTTGTTCATACATTGAATAGACTTTTGGAAACCTTGACATATATATATACTATGTGTGTCATCACCGTCAGGAGGATCTATGCTATGTTCAACTATTTACCCTACATGTGAAATTTTACTTGAGAATGCTACGTTGTATGTTGACTTATTGCTCTTAGACATGACTCACTTTGACATTATTTTGGGTATGGATAGGTTATCCAATACTATGCGACCATTGATTGTGCTTCTAAACATATAATATTTCGATCTCAGGGACAAAATGAGTTTTACTTTGAAGGAAAAGGTGTAGTTCCTCCATCATACTTAATTTTTGCAATGAAAGCACGTAAACTAATTAACAAGGGTGTCGAGGGTATTTGTGTAGTATTCTGAGTGTTCAAACAACAAATGTTGTTTAGATGATATTCCGGTTGTGAAAATTTTCTAATGTAATTCTGGAAGAGTTACTTGGGCAATTAGTTGATAGAGAAATTGAATTTGTGATTAATGTGGTACCAGGTACTCAACCCATATCCAAAACTCCATACCATATGTCAACTGCTAAAATGAAAGAATTGAAACTATAGTTGTAGGAATTTCTTGATAAGGGGTTCATCCAGCCGAGTGAATCACTATGAGGTGCACCTATATTGTTTGAAAAGAATAATGATGGAACACTTTACCTATCTATTGACTGCTGGTAACTCAATAAGGTAACCATTAAAAATAAATATCCTTTGCCTTGGATTGATGATTTGTTTGATCAATAACAGGGGGCTTAGGTATTTTCAAAGATTGATTTGATATCAGGATACCACTGGTTAAAGGTTAAGGCTGAAGACAGAGAAAACTATTTTCCATGCCAGGTATGGACACTATGAATTTTTAGTCATGCCTTTTGGAGTTACCAATGCACCTGCAACCTTCATCGATTTAATGAACCGAATCTTTAAACCATTTTTGGATGAATTTTCTGTGGTTTTTATTGATGATGCTTTAATTTACTCAAAGAGTGAAGAAGAACATGAACAACACCTTAGAATAATCCTGGAAACACTCAAGGAGAAACAATTGTTTGGGAAATTTAAGAAATGTGAATTTTGGTTAAATGAGGTTACGTTTTTGGGTCATGTCATTAATAGAGAGGAGATATCTGTTGATCCACAAAAAATTGAGGCAGTTGTTAATTGGCCTACTCCGACTAATGTAATAGAAATTTGTAGTTTTACGGGTTTGGCAGGTTACTATCGGAGATTTGTCAGAGACTTCTCTAAGATTATTATGTCATTGACACAATTGACCCGAAAGGGAGAACCAATCGTGTGGATAGATTAGAGGGAATTTGCATTCCAAGAATTGAAAATGAGATTGACTACAACTCCAATACTTACCTTACCGGCAGGTACTGAAGGCTTTGTAATTTTTAGTGATGTATGTCATAGAGGTTTGGGTTGTGTTTTGATGCAGAATGGCAAAGCGATTGCTTACAGGCCCTGACAGCTGAAATCGCATGAAAAGAATTACTCGACACATGATTTGGAGCTTGCCGCCGTTGTATTTACATTGAAAATCTAGTGCCACTACTTATACGGGGCTAAGTGTAAAGTGTATACAGACCAGAGAAGCTTGAAGTATTTCTTTACCCAGAAAGAACTAAATATGCGACAGAGATGTTGACTTGAATTGATCAAAGATTATGACCTACATATTCACTAGCTGATGCCTTGAATAGAAAGAATACGGGAACCTTGGCATATTTACTGAAGGACTGAAAGGAACTTCTATAAGAATTAGACAGAATTGAGATAGAAGTTGTGTATCATAGGCAAGATAGTATTTTAGCCACAATGTCTACACAACTGGCTATTATTAAAAAGATCAAACAGAAACAGATGGAAGATCAGTTTCTCAAGAAGGTGTATGATGAGTTTGAAACCAAGCCCAGACCAGGATTTACCATTGAAGAACAAGTACTGAGATTCCAAGGAAGACTTTGTGTTCCTAATGATATAGAATTAAAAAGAAGAATTTTACAAAAAGCTCACAAGTCAATGTTTCCTATGCATCCAGGGAATACCAAAATGTACCAAGACTTGAAACAGGTATATTGGTGGCCAACATGAAGAGAGAAATTGCCGATTACAATTCCAAATGCCTCAAATGCCAACAAATAAAAGCTGAGCACCAGAAACCAGCAGGTTTACTTCAATCCCTTCCTATTCCATAATGGGAGTGGGAACATATAACCATGGACTTCATTATTGGTCTACCTCAGACATCTAGAGGTATGAATGCTATTTGGGTTATTGTTAATAGGTTGACGAAATCTGCTCACTCTCTTGCTGTGAAAACATCGTTTAATGCTTATCGACTTGCCACTATTTTACATTGATGAGATCATTCGAGTATCTATTGTGTCAAATAGGGATCCTAAATTTGTTTCTAGAATTTGGCAAAGTTTGCAACAGGCAATGGGTATAGAGTTGAGATTCAGTATTGTTTTTCATCCACAAACCGATTGCCAAACCGAGAGAACTATCCAAACGTTGGAAGATATGCTTTGTATGTGTGTCTTAGAGTTTCAAGATAGTTGGGAAACTTACTTACCATTGGTTGAGTTGCTTATAACAACAGTTTCCACACAAGTATCGGCATGGCGCCTTATGAGGTGTTGTACGGAAGGAAGTGTAGGTCTTTAGTTTGATAGACCGAGGTTGGTGATAGAGCTTTGTATGGGTCTAAACTTGTGCAAGAAACAACCAAGAAGATAAAAATCATCCAACAAAGGCTCAAGATTGCCTAGAGCCGATAGAAAAAGCTATATTGATTAGAGAATAAGGGATTTGAAATATGAAATAGAAAATCATGTGTTTATCAGAGTAACACCAATGAAAAGGAAAACAAGGTTTGGCAGAAAAAGGAAGTTAACTCTGTGATACATTGGGTCGTTCTAGATTTTAGAAAGACTTGGCCCTATTGCTTACCGTATTGCTTTACCACCAGGAATGGATCAAATGCACAACGTTTTCCATGTATCAATGCTCCGCGGATATCTTAGAGATCCATTCCATGTCATAGATTACCGTCAAATAGCGCTTGATAATGACATAGTCTATGAAGAAAATCCAATTCAAATTATTGATCAACAAGTCAAGTAATTAAGGAATAAATCGATTTCTATGGTGAAAGTTGAATGGAAAGAACACTACGGAAAAGAAGCTACGCGGGAAACAGATGATGAAATGAGACAACACTACCCAGAGTTGTTTTCGAATGGAGGTAACTCAAGTTTAGAGGACCAAACTTCATAAGGGGCAAAGATTGTGACGACCCAAACATGCGTATTATTTTTATATGTTATTTTATTGGGCATAATTGCATGATTATGTGCTTAATTGACACTTATCTTTTTGTCTGTGAAATATCTGTTTAATTGTCGACTTAAAATTCAAAATTGAAACCCCAAACGGATTCAAAAACTAAAGCCCGAGGGTTATAATACCACGGCCTACACTCTCGCCCGGGGGATATAATACCACGGCCTACATTCTCGCCCAGGGGTTATAATACCGTGGCTTACACCCTCACCCGGGGGTTATAATACCGTGGCCCATCGTTATAGAGATCTCTGATGTAGACCCAAGGAGTCCCTATGATTAGACCTATATGGTACCATCGTGCACTATTGGATGTACCACATATGTATATGCTTTGTGAACTTTGATATGACAAGTAATTGCTTATGATATGATTTGTTTGAAACTCATGTGATATAATGGCCCTCTTTGGTACATCTTTTTTTCAGCTTATTTCAACTTTCAGCTTAATTTAATCTATTTTGATGTGTTTGGTTTAGCTTAACAATGCAGCTTATAGCTTTTGTAAGTAAGAAATTAGCTTATTCTTTGAGTGGGGCAGGAGAAGCTTAATTTATAAGTCAGAAATCAGCTTATGTTCATAGTTATAAACTATAAGCTGTTAAGGCATAAGCTATAAGCACTTTCCCACAGCTCTACCAAACAGGGCTAATATTATGATAAATACCATTCATTTAAACTCTTTAGACTAGTATTACATCCCTCTCCCTTATATACATACCAGGGTATACCCATGCCTAAAGGCATGATACAATTAAAGATGAAATTAAAATATAAATGAAAATAAAATTATTAAATTAAAATGTAATTTATTAAATGTGCTGCTAAAAATTTTGCGATCAAACTATAAATACAGATCCAGTTTCAACTTTAATGAACAATCGAGATTAATAGTAAACAGATCAACTACCAAACAAATTATAAAACTTTTTAACACTCGCATTACAACCACAGAAATAGCCACTCTGTCTCTCTACCTTAGGAAAATGGTAAACAGTGTATGTTTTTATAAGTTATTTGCTACAGTAAGTGGGGTTGACAGTATCATCTTGAATGGGCTCTGCTTCCTCTAATGAAATTCTAAACAAACCCCAAGAATTCCATGACTAAACCTTTGGATCATACGGAAAAGTAAAATTTTCCATAAACTACAAACTATCTCAAGATGCATTATGGTCCAAAATGAATTAAAATCAATGAAATTTTTTTTGCTTTTTTATTTTTTATTTTCAAAGAGTAGGGAGTGAATTCACAAGGAGGAAAAAAATTCCTAAATAAAGACATGAAATTCAAAATGAATATAATACACAAATTTATTAGTAACCCAAATAAACTCTAAATTCAGAAAATTTATTAACCGATAAAAAAAGTTATATGATTATCAAATCCACCTTCAAACCCTAGAAAAAAAAAAACCCAACCCAACAAAGCTAATGATCAATTTATTGTAAATCAATCAACTTAAATTTAACTTGTATAACAATAAATTAATGACACTTACATCAAACCCAACAGGGCTCTTTTCCTCATCATCCAATCCTAGAAATTGCAGAACTCTCCTTCCACTGTCCACTACAGTGATTGCCAACACAAACAAAACAAACCCGTTGATACATTTAATCAAACACTTGATGTGCATGAAAATGGATGCTAAAAAACCAACTTTATCAGCACTTCAACTAAACCCGCAATTTTTCCAACAGCCACACTCAAAAACTTCATAGTAAAACAATCCAATTCCAACCCAAAAATAAAACATTTCACATCACCAACACTTCAAACATTTCCACAAAAAAAAAAAAAAAATCATGAAATTGAACAAAGAAAATCATACACATACAAATAAAATATCATGAAATTGAACAAAGAAGTCAGTGAACTTCATACCAAAATCCTCACTCAATTACTCTTCTTTTTCTACTTTCTTTCTCTCTCTAAAAAATGTGAACATAGCTAGGCTTTAGAAATCTGGAAAAGGAGAGCCAAAAACAAATAGAGAGAGAGAGAAAGAGAAATCAAACTGCCTGGTGGTCGTGTTAATTGAACGGTGGTGGCCACTTCCAACGGTACAGATGAAGAGAATCAGAACAAAAAAGAATTCAGTCTGGAAGAATCATAAGATTTGTCAAACTTGAACATGAAATGAATAATGAATTTATTGTAAATAAAATGGAGCATCAAATATTAATCTAGACATATACTAAATCAAGAAAAACATAATTGTCAATATCCAAAGTTTTTGAGGTCAACAAACCCTGTTCAGCCTAACCAACATAACCCTACCACCACCACATGTACAAAGATTCTAATATTATATTCCTTTTGTTTCATAGTAGCACACCCTTCCAACAACTAACTGGGACTCCATATGCATATTACCTTCATGAAATTTTCAATCACACCTGCAAGGAACCAAACTATACGATCAGCTCTAAAACAGAGGCATCTAAAGCAACCACTTGTTTACCAAAGTTTGATTATACAAAACACTTCTATGGCTGTACAGTTTTATATGTGATCAAAACAAATATGCAAATGCTTGCAACATCAATTTTTCAAATTCTAACAACACAGATGCAAAAGAAAATGCATGCATAGATACACACACACACACACACAGAGGGGAATTTACTTGAGGGTGGAAAGAAGCGAATTGGGGTGTGGGGATAAGAGAAAAGCAGATCTGTGTAACTTGTTCTGGGTCTCTCTCAACTTTGTCTCAAACTCTCACTCTCTCTCTCTCTCTCTCTCTCTCTCTCTCCCTCTCTCCCTCCTCAGAATGACAATAGGTCTATCCTTCACTCCAGACCTCAACTCAACAAACAACAACGGTAGGCGAAAATAAGGGACGATACAATATACCAATTTATTAGTAACCCAAATAAACTCCAAATTCAAAAAATTTATTAACTGATGAAAAAAGTTCTGTAATTATTAGATCCACCTTCAAACCCTGGAAAAAAAAAAGAAAAAAAACTAAAGATCAATTGTATAGACACAAATAATATGCAAAAAACTTTGAAAAACTATCAGTCACACTTCCATTATACCCCAAATAAAAGAGGAGCGAGCAATTTCAGGTAAATAAAGAAACTGCAATGAGAGGAAATATGTGGTTATCAAACAGATAAATAAAGCAAAACAAGGAAGATTACCCAGATAGCATACAAATTGGGAAAAAAAAATTACAACAGGAACCCCTACAATCAGATTTGATGCTCAAAAGCAACACTATAAAATGATCATTCTATTTAATCAAAAACAGAACCAGCCAAGTGATAATCACCATTAAGAAATCAAATGAATGCTTTGTTATGGAACTGAATAAAGCATAATTGAATTGTCTGACTCCATTATGGAAAATACAACAGTTTAATACAATTACAACAGAGAAAACAGAATTGAATTGAATTGAAGCAAGCAAATTCAACAGAGATTTATTATGGAAAATTGACTTGCTCAATACTCCCAAATTTACAGCAATAGAATTGAATGTTTTTTTTCCTTGGCGGCAGTAAATCATTATACTATTAATAATTTCAATTCTAGGAACCTTTTACCCAGACAAAGCAGTTGAAGCAAGAAAATACAAATTGAAAGTTTTTTTTTTTTGCTCAATACGCACAAAATATTTTCGAAGAGAATATTTCAGAAATTAAACTGCTCTTGGGAACCATTAACCCAGACAAAGCAGTTGAAGCAAGCAAGCAATTGAATCTGACTCTATTAGAATTGAGAGTGTTTTTTTTTTTTTGCTCAATACTAACAAAATATTTCCAAAGAGAGTATTTCAAAAATTGAAGTATTCTTGGGAAAAAACAGCCTCACCTTACGAGTGGGAGTTTGAAGGGAGTCGATGGTAGCCGATGGTAGCTAAAGACAAACCTAGCGAAAAACAACCGAACCCAACCAAAAACAACTGAAATCAAAACAAACAAAAATAACAACCGAAATCAAAACAAACAAAAATCATACCTTGCCAAGCGTCGGTAGTAAAGAGACAAAGAGGGTTTCGGCGAGATTTGTTGCGAGGATAAGAGGACAGAAGTGATGAAGGGGGATAAGGGAGAGGCTGTCGCGATGGCGGTGGTCACGGGTTCTGTTGAAGAATGAGAAACATAGAGGGTCCTGTAAGGTAGAAGATAGGTGGTCGCGATGGCGGTGGTCGAGAGGGTTCTGTTGACGAAGAAACGGAGAGGGAGAGAGAGAGATAAAGAAGGAAGGAAGAGACGTAGGTGAGAACAGAGAGGAAGAGAGAGAAAGATAAAGAGGGAATGAGGATGAGACGTGGATAGGTCGGAAGGTTAAGGAATAGAAGTGTTTGGGCAGGAAATAAATATATCAAAGCCGTTGATATATACTGAAGATTGATCTAAGCCATTAAAATGAAATGTATCTCTGAAACATTTTGAAATATTTTTAAAAATTGTTGTGCTTTATTATATAGATATTTGCACATACATTCAAGCATACATGCATTCATACAGTCATTCATTTACTCAATTTTACTCAGTTATGCAAAGTATTCTTTATAAAGAAACCTAACATCTATTTGAACATTGTAACTCCGCAATAAAAACTCTTATTCCTTCTACTGTAGACAATGAAAGTTTTGGGGCAATTGTGGGAGCCAAAAAAAGATAGATACTAGTTTATTGGGCTTAGCCCAAACAAGGAAGCCCATGGGACAAATATCACTCCCTTCCATCTACAAAAGGAGGGGCACCACATGAATATAAGGAGGTATGATCTCTCTAACACATCTAACACAGAACACACAAGCACTCTTCATTTTTTTCATCTTCCTTTTCTCATTCCAGTGTCTAACTTTATCATCGAAGTGTCTTTGGCTGGCAACCCCGGTTGGGTGGCACCGACTATGTTCATCTTTGCAGATCTACAGGGGCAAAACTTATCTCTTCATTGGATCTCTACAATCCATGTGAGAGGATTTTATTGGGTCTCACACTACTGATGGTCTTGTGGAGATTTTGATGGAGCACCAAACCTCCTTGGATGTTTACGTGTTCACAGCTACCAAGCTTACCTATTTGGAAAAGTGTTCCACTTATTTGTAATCAAGAATCTAGCCTTGAAAGGTGTAAGCCCTTAGGGCATTTTCTGTTGTATTTTCTCTTACTTCTCAAATTTTAATGTATTGCTTAAATCTTTAACTTTCATAGATGTAATGCATGAATATAAACTTTTATTAAGAAATTTAAAAAGACAGAGATGTATAGTATAATCTATAAGATCGTCATTTTCTCACCTCGTATCTTGAAATTAGGAATTAATTAGAGGATTGGTAATTATAAAATGGGTTTAAAATATCGAAACATTACACACGAACTGGTGTTACCATGGTGTTTGAAGTGCCGATCTACCATCTTCTTTGTGAGATTTATGATAAGCCTGTTGTCAGATGGTTGGTACCATTAGGAAGCACCATTTCACTTTTCATCACGAAAGGGGACACGAGACTGAGGAGTGCAAACCGCTTAGGAAGCACATTGAGGACTTGGTGGCTGTTGGCCACTTAGATTCATTGAAGGAGAAGTAAGATCTCCCGTTTAGGCACAAGCCACACCAAATGGCCGAGTACGCGATAATGCCCCATAGGGTGTGATCAATGTGATCCATGGCATCGTCACACCTGAGCAGGTCTGCTAGTTGAGGAGAATGATCAAGAAGGTAGAGCAAATTAGAGAAATTAATCCAACAGGAAAGAAATTCAAGGCCGAGCAAAAGAACGTAATAACCTTCTCTTCCAAAGACTTAGAACGATCCAATCCCCTTACAATGACATGTTGGTTGTGACATTGCATATCAAAACCTTTGACATCAAGACGATCTTGATCGATTAGGATAGCTCGGTCGAGATCATGCACTATGACGCCTTTAAGCAATTGACGTTGGAGAACAAAGACCTAGTACCGATTACTTCCCCTTTGGTTGCTTCAACTCTCAATCATCTTGCCAATCCGGTCTGGGTTTGTCTCAAAGCAAGTAGAGTTCTGGGTACTTAAGGTACCATCGATATATAAAATCATCTTGGATAAAGGGTGGCTTCATGCGATGTAGGCCGTTACATCAACCTACCACCAAGTAATTTGTTTCCCTCCTGAAACTAGAGCAATTGAAGAAGTTTATGGGGGACCAAGTCATGTCCAAGTAGTGCTTTGTTCAAATAATCAAAGAACCGGACAAAGAAGCATAACAAGATAGTCCATCTTAGATAGTTCAAAATCAGAGACTGGTCTTGCACAAATTAGTAGAAAATGCCTTAGCCCCTGGAGACGGGAAGTTGGAGGCAAACTTGTAGTCATTTATTTTAGTTTCCATTCGTCAATAAAACAAGTAAATTGTTTTTTTCCTACTTAGTTGTTTGCTAAATGAAGCCTAAACCGTGCAGTGGAGCATGGTCTAGGGGCAAGTAATGTTTTTACGCCTTTGTTAAACTTTCATTCTCTTCGCCAATCGGATTTTTCTCGATGGAAAAAGTTGGTGATTTGCCCAACATTAGAGAAATCTTAACCATGTAGTGTGAGCACAGTCCAAGGGGCAAGTGATGTTGTTACCCCTTGGTTAAACTTTAATTCTCTTTGCCTAATGGATTTTGCTATGTGCAAAAAGTTGGTGATCTTACCAACTTCGGAGAAATCCTAACCATGTAGTGGAGCTTGGTCCAGGGAGCAAGTGATATTGCTACCCCTTGGTTAAACTTCTCTTTACCGAGTGGATTTTGCTCGATGAAAAAGGTTGGTGATTTGCCTAACTTTGGAGAAATCCTAACCGTGTAATAGAGCACAGTCCAGGTGGCAAGTGATATTATTACCCCACGGTTAAACTTTAATTCTTTTTGCCGAGTAGATTTTTCTATGTGGAAAAAGTTGGTGATTTGCCCAACTTTTGAGAAATCCTAAACGTGCAGTAGTGCATGGTCTAGGGGCAAGTGACATTGCTACCCTTTGGTTGCCCGCTTCTATAGAGGCGACTTGTTTGGTTAACTATTTATTTTCAACATTGTCCACTTCAAGTGAAGCTTGAGCTTTTTGTAGTTCAGTTTCTGTAGTATTTGTCTAAGCCTTGGAATCCCTCAAGTTCTTCCTCAGCTAAACCATGCACTCGTGATCCACATGGGACTTCTAGATGGTTTGCAAGCAAGTGAAAGGATTATCAGATGACCAAGCTAAAACTTCAAAGAACATGAGGATAATGAGGATGCTTACCATGGTCATAAATTTGATAGTAGAGTTTGCGACTTTGAGGTCGGTGAAGCAACCGTGTTGTTCCATGACGGCTGGCAGGCATAAAGCTTTAGAGATGTTAAATCCTAGGATGTGCTCCTTGCTCACCCCAATTGAATTAACCTACGTCACTGCTTTACCTTTGCTAGTCAAGGTAGGAGCCCAGATTAGGGGGAGGCAAGCCACAGGGTCAGTCTCGGGAGTTCGCTATTTGCTCATGTTTGCACGGCCGTAGAGTAGATGTGCTTTTGCCCTATATATGGTGAATTTTAGAAGCCTTGCATAATCTGTAATCCGCTTATAGGCGAAATGTTGAAATTGTGTCTGGTCAAACGAAGTTCAAATTTTGCACGACCATAGAGTGGATGTGTTTTTGCCTAGTTTATGCTGAATTTTACAAGTCTTGCACAGTTTGTAATCCGCTCAAAGGCGAAGTGTTAGAGGTGTGCCTAGTCAAACCTAATTCAAATTATGCATGATTAAAGATTGAGCTTGGTTACGTTTTGAAACCTTGGTTTTGAAAAGAAAGTTGGTGACCAAGCCGTTTGAGAGACAATGGAATGTTGGCCGTGCATTTCAAGAGTCAGGTCTAGTCAGACTGGACTAAAGAATTTTTGCCTAGAGTTTAAAAAGTATAATCCCAATCATGCTTAGAGCAACTAACCAAATTAAGGGGCAATTGAGAAGGATAGTTCTACAGGATTGGTGGGCCAAACAAAGACCACGAGGCTTAACTCTGGTAACCTAGCAGAATTATATTAGGTGATGGCTTTTGACCTAGCAACCTAGCAGAATTATGCTAGGTGCTTTGACTTGGCGACCTAGTAAGGTGTTTGTTTGACTTTGGCAACCTAGCAAGGTGTTTGTTCAACTCTGGCGACCTAGCAAAGTGTCTGTTTGACTTTGGCGACCTAGCGAAGTGTTTTTCTAACTTTGGCAACCTAGCAAAGTGTATGTTTGACTTTAGTGGCCTAGCAAAAAGACTTTGCAAGGCTTAACTCTGGCAATCTAGCAAAGTGTTTGTCTGACTCCGAAAACCTAGCAAAAGGACTTTGCTAGGCTTAACTCTGGCGACTTAACAAAATGAATTTTTTAGGCTTAACTCTGGCGACCTGGAAAAAGATCTAACTCTAGTGACCTAACAAAAGGTCTAACTCAGGTGACCTAGCAAAATAAAGACATCTTGCTCACTTGGAGCATAACACAAGTTGGAACGGGAAAACATAGTATGTATACTTAGGGTTGCACAAGAGTGGGTCAGGCTATGCCTTGGTGTTCGAGCAACGTCGATTGACCGAGCAGAGATATACTACGCCTTTGGACCGGGCTGAAGATAAAATGTACAGCTTAAAGCCTTAGTCTTAACTAGGTAGCCCTTGGGCTAAAATGAGTTAGGAATGATTAAGCAGCTTTCTAAATGGAGAGCAATCTAGCAAACGTTTTGCTCAGCCCAGTTGTCAGCTCAAAAGTGGATAGGCTTCATAGAGACTTGTAAAGTTAGGGTTTTTAAGGATGGTCGTTATCCTCAATAGATAGACTCCTAGTGGGAAGTTATCAAGAGGAAATGTAGTCCTAGGACTCTACTATGCTGGAAAAAACAAAAGTCTTAGAATTCAATGTAAATGAGTTAATGTGATTCTAATCACAGAACTGTTTTGAGAGTTTTTTTTTCCTGATATTGATCTTAAGCTCTAACTTAAGCATCATAGGGATTTTCTGGTACACACCTGTCGGTAGGCTCACTGTTCTTGTGAGTTTTAGGTTATGTGACGTTGTTTACTGAGGTTAAGCTTGATCACGAGGTACTAGCGTGCAGGGAAAATTTCGTGTCCACACAAACTTGTTTCTCACAAAATTTTACAATTTTTGGTGAGAAATACAACCAACAAAATTAGAGAATTCTCTCTCTTTTTTTCACTTAATTTATAAGCCAAACATGAGATAGTTCATAGTGTTTGATCCATTCATAAATTCACACAATTTTGATTTTTTTTTAATTCAATAATGTTGCAATAATGAAATTATTTATCACACCACAAAAAATTAAATTTTACTTTAAGGAACACATTATAACTCATCATTTACCACTTTTATCACAAATTGATACAACAAATACGATAACTTTCATAACTTTGTCACGATATTCTCAGCTTTAGAGGTGCACATTATTGATTTCTCTTTTTCTAAATGCAATTGTGTTGTCATCATCAAATTTGTGAACTATAAAATATTTTTCATCTTATGTATTGTCATTATATTAGTAATAGACATAAGTGATCGAGTTTTAAATTAATGCAATGATGACATATGATACCGTAAATATTTTATTATCTATAAATATAGTCATTGTTATAATATAATATTATGGGTTAGGCTTCTCTTAAGTTTAAATCTAAATTTTGATGAACTTGAGAGGCCTATGGTGTCCAGCATGAGTCTTGATTTGATGATTCGAATAGTTCATTTTGTAGGACTTTAAGTGCATATCATTCACAAACAAATTTAGGTCAATTCGATAATCGTAATTTTTCAATTTATCACGTTTGTCTCCAAAAAAATAGATGACAAGTATGTTTTGAAAATAGGTCGATTCATCAAGTATTTAGTTTAAAATAACCATCCATTTTTCTGGAAACACAAATTAAAAAAGCTTTGATTATTAGATTGACTTATATTTTTTCATGGATGATACACATTGAGGGCCTTATAAAATGAATGGTTCGGATTATTAAAATGGGATACGTAGTAGGTCTCACGGACTACTCAAGTTCTCTCAAGTTCTCTCAAGTTCATATTTGAACTTAAGAGGAATTCAACTCTAACAATACTATTTTGTTCACATTTATATAGTTTTACAGGGACACATGAATAATAAATATTTTACTATGGCATTACTAATGGATATAGTCATCTGATCAAATGCTTTTGGGTTGTATGATCCAATGTTCTGAAACCCGAATCAGAGGTCAAACTGGAAAAATGACTCATTCAAAGGTCACTGGTTCAATCATCAGGTCAACTAGAATTGAACCGTGACATCATAATTAGATCATAAATATATTTAAAATTATATTGAATAAAAACTATACAGATATTTAGCAACATTTTTTTAAATTATTTAATATTTTAATAGATATATATTTTTACATAAATATTAGGGCTGTTCATAAAAACCACTTGCCTGACGAAACTGCTCGACTTGATCCGTCCCAACCCATAACAGACAATCTCAACAAGCTAGATGGCCAACTGCGGTTCATGTAACTTGGAATTTGTGGGTTCTTAGTCGGAAGTGGTTCTTGCATTTCTCCACCTGTCGAAACCAATCTGACTGAAACGATATCGATTGGTTGTATATGTACAATCCATAGTAACAAACGTGGGAATGCACGTAACAAATCTAAATTAATCGAACGCGCCAAGACCAAATTGATAACAATCGCATCATCTTTACAGTTCTTATGCCACACAATGTATTTGTTCACTGCAACTGAACCAGTAGTAACTGCATTTTAGATCTCCCAGCCTTCTTAGAAACTTTATGTTGTTGTTATGCATTGTAGATTGTCTTCATTGTGGAAATATTTTCATCATTACATTGTTTAAGTGTAACTAATATTTCATCATATTGAAAGTTTTAATGTACTACATACAAAAAAAAATTCACTATTTTCAAACAAAGAAAATTTTCTATTCTAAAACAATGAAATTCCAATTGAATGGTAAGATTTATAAAATTGAAGGACAAATCCAGCATTGAACACTAACACCACTACCACTACAAACAAGTTTGTAACAATGCAATTTCTTTGTTGGGGGATAATTTTAATTGAATTAATGAAATTTTAATTAAACTTGATTAGATTGAAGATTTCTTTCTTACATCATGAAGTATGTAGCAAATAATACTATTAGTTAATTTAAGTAATTCATATCACATGTTACTTTATGGAAACAAATACTGGTGAATTCTTAATTCATTCATTATGGTAAATTCAAATCTACGGTTGAGTTTGTTTAGGATGAAAGTGGTGGAAAATAAGATTAAAATAATAATAATAAAATTAAAATAAATAAAAAAAATAATCAAGCATTTTTTAAGTTTGTTTAGTATGAAATTGATGAAAATTACAAGAAAGTTAATTTTCTTGTACAACTCATATTAGCATTATAATTAACTTCATATTTTCTTGCAAAAATAAATAAATAAATAAAATTTGTCCATATAAAGAGTTATCTACAATTAAACTTTCAAATTTCTCTAATTTTTTCTTTAAAAAAATTCATCTTAATCAAATGCGTGCAAGGAAATATATGTTCCTTTCCATTTATTTCTTTCACTTTCATTTTTCACTATGATGACCGGTACGTGAGTTGCCTTGTTCTCTTGAGTTATGTCGGATTTGTCTTCATTAAGTGTCGGGTTTCACAGTGTGGGTCTTGTCAGCAACAGAGTTCATTATTTTTGAAGACTTCTCCTCAAAATCTTCGTCCTTGTTTGTTTCAATTGTGAGTTTCTCACATGTCCCGGAGGGTGCGAGGTCGACTCCAGAGTGTCGGGAGAGAAGCTGAGGATTTCCGGACTAGAAGGCCAAAGCTGCACGTGCGAGGCCTTGGGCCGCACGTACGGGAGATCAGGCTGCACGTGCGAGAAGCAGAGGAGAGGGCTATGTGCACACTGCCTAAAAGGTAAGTGCGTGAGTGGAGGTGCGGGAGAGATCGCACGTGCGGGGGTGGGAGCCGCACGTGCGAGGAGGCTGCTTTGTACGTGCGGGAGAGGACGCCACACGTGTGGCCAGACGCGTGCTCAATCTCGTTTTTCATGCTTTTCAAGTATATTTTTCTCTTTTGCTCATTTTCCTCTTATTTTTTGATTTTTATCTCTCTCTCTATACAACATTTCTCTCTTTTTCTTTCATCTCTCTCTACCCAAACCCTCAAAACTTTGTATTTTCTTTTGATCTCAAGAATCCATTGAGATTTTGGTGCTAGTCCCTTATACCAAAATGATGAGCATATCGAGGGCTTCGTCTTGACTGGTGGAGATCGAATTCTGGCGGAGTTGATTTTTGGGCTTTTCTCCTCTTCTCTATTTCTTTGATCTTTTTCAATATCTCTCTTATAGATAGACATGTGGTATATTCCATTGCATAAAAACAATGTTGTTATGGATCTTTTTGGAAAATCATATAGGGGGAATCTAAGTGTTGATGTGTAAGGTTGAGATTTGGGAAATAGCTTGTTGTTGGGTTAATTTGGAAAAAAAATTGGTTTAACATGTTATGGGTAGAGAGAAGTAAAGCCCTAATTGTTTTTGTAGTAATGCTTAATAGATGAAAATGGTTAAAATGGTGAGATAATCATGTTATGAATTAAAGAATTTGATTAATGATTTGGTAATTTATTTGTGATTAAGTCGGGTCTTATGATTTTAACATTTACTTTGTGTTGGGTTGATTATAGTTAAATATAATGAATTGATAATTTGTTAAATTGTTAAAAAGGGGGGATTTAACCATAAGATTAGGTAATTTGGGTAATACCCTTGTTGAGTTGAAATTGAGCGGGTTATGACTTTATTGTCCGTGAGTTGAGTTTCGGGATTTAATGGAAGAAAGGAGTCTCATTTATTTGAAATGCAAGTATATGTATAATTGGTGCTTGTGAATTGGAAATTTTGGAAATTAAGTTGGAAATTGACTCTTTTACAATTAAGAAAGAACCTTGGTATAAGTTGAAAACCCTGGAACATCATTTTTGTTGTTGGATTTAATGCCTCATAAGAATGGGATGAATGTATTTTGTGCATTAATACATATTGCTTAGAGGTTTTGTCTTTGGTTATCAATGGAGGATGACATTCTAAACATTGAAATGGTTACGTGTCTGTAGTACACTCGAATTGTCTATGAATGTTGTATAATGTGATGGTTGGAAAATGTGTAATGTGTCGAGAATCAAAGGTACCATTACCTTCCAGCTAGCGCCTGGAGAATTGGCAGAGGTACCATTCCCTTCCAACCGGTGTCTGATAAATTGGCATTTCATTGTGGAAAGATGCATCATTGGCTTATCATGCTTGAGGCAGGTAGAGCGGAATTTATTTATTATTACTGCTTCGGTATATTTGAGTTTGTTATGTGTCATGATGGTTGTAGTTTTTTAAAGGCCGAAATGCCTAAATTGTAGAAGTAGATAGTTGTTGGATGCTTGTTGTGTTTCCTTTCGTACTAAAGGTATACCTGTATGGACATGAATGTGCGGGAAGTAGACGTGAGTAATGTGTTGGGATTGTAAGTAATGTGAAAGATATCGGGTAATTGTGAAAATGTCTTTGAAAGGTCAAAGTAGGTGCAAGTCTAAAAGGTGCAAGAAAGTGTAAAAGATTTTGGTGAAATTCTTACTTTCAGAAATTTGTCACTGTCATATAAGTCTTGGTAAAGAGGTAATAAGAAGAAAGAAGGGTGAATTGGTTACATTAAGAAATGAAATGGATGATTTCGAGAAAAGTACTTATGTAAGTGTATTTTGGTTATAAATTTTCACATAATATATACCGTATGAGACTAAGCATTCATGATCATAGCTATCTATAGGTTGTTATTGTTGAGGATCATGTTGAGATCCCTACTGGACTGTATGTTCATCCCACGTTGCTAATCTTTTTCAGGTGAACATGGAGAAGTGTTTGAAGGTCATGGGTCTTCCTTATTTGTTGGCCACAGGGCCTTATATTTGTGGGCCGGATGCCATTGATGTAAAAGGGTTAAACCCTTTCTTTCCCTTTTAATATGTAAGCCTTCAGGCAATTTGTTTGGATATACTCATGTGCATTCATTTCATATTCGAATGAGAGAATTATTATTTATGTATTCCTTGTAAATATAACGAGCTTCTGTATGCTATCTTTGAAATTGAATTTATAATAATGGTTTTTGTAATGGAATTCGGGTAATAAAAAGTGGGGCGTGACATTCACTAATTTGTTTTCCTAATCAAATCGATCCACGGATCCAACAGGAATTGTTTTAGTTTTTAGATGTCCTACTTAACCCGCAACGTAGCTTACATTATTAATGTTGGGAAGTTATTACAAATGATGTAATTTAATTCTCTTACAAAGTGGGCACAAGTGTGAATCAGTGATTGTGGGTTTGACTTGCAATCAAAACAGAGCATAAAAGAGAAAGAAAATATTGAAATTATTTCAGAAAGAAACAGAGCAATAAATCATAGCGACGATACTTCAAACAAATATAAAGGGAGATTATAGTGGAAACATAAACTGGAAATTTTAACACAAAACAGTACAATATCGAAATTAGTCGAGGCTTGTGTTGGTTACAATTTCCTTAAAGTTTAATTAGCCCTCACCAAGGTGCTCAGGTTATTGATGTGAACCTGTGACGACCCAGACTTGCTAATTGTGGTTTTAATTAATTAATTATGTGTTAATTCTAATTGAACTAAGTGCCTAGTAATTTAATGTGTGCCTCTCTGTCTAAATAGGAAAAGGGTTACAACTTTGAAACTAAAATCAACAATCTTATTGGGTGCACAAATTGAAATTGAGTGCATGGATGGGTTCGTAGGAATTTTTAGAGCCATTTGGGAAGTTTAATTAAAAATTGATTCAGTTTGTTGAAATTGTTTGTGATTGAATTGAGCCTTAATTGGAACTATTAACTATGTTCCTATATGTTAATTATGTGATTAAGTGTTATTGATTGTTATGAGATTTATTGATTTTGAACTGATAGGTTAGAATGAAAACTAAACCTATCTGATTCGCTAATTTTAACAAGTTATGATTAAATAATTAATTAAGTAATTAAAGGCTAATTTACCTTAGTTTATTTTAATTTAGTTTAATTGAGATCATAATAGGGTGAGAATTTATTTAATGTAAGTGACTTTGGTATTCTATCTAATTTGCCACTTAAGTGTAAGCCTTGAATAATTAGAAGCTCATTACATATCCTTGAGCCTATTTTAGAATGAGCATAGGAAGAGAGTAGGTGCTTGGTGTTAAGCTCTCCTAGTATACATGTAGAGAGAGAGAGAGAGAGAGAGAGTGTGTGTGTGTGTGTGTGTGTGTGTGTGAGTTCATTTAGACCACCAAGAGGAAGAAGAAAAGAACACCAAGAGGAAGAAGCAAATTGAAGGAAAAGTAGGAATTTAACTCAATTCTTTAACTCTAGGTAAGAGTTCCTTGCTTGTATCTCACCAATTTGAACAAATCACATTAATATTTATGGAATTCTAGATTATTTAAGAAGAATATGAACTTGATGAGGTGAATTAAACTTGATTGTAAGAGATGTTGATATAAATGGAAAATTTATGCATGCATGACAAGATTTTTAAAGATTGATGATCATACATTCATGTCCTTGTATCAACCGCCAATTGAAGAGAAAACTTCATGGGAATTAAGAATTTGAAGCTTATTATGGCAAGCTATATGTGTATGTAAATATATGATCATAAAAATAAGAAATTATGTCTTGGTTTCTTTGTATCTTTGACACTTACCATGCATGGCATGAATTCATAATATTCTTGTTATATCATATAAATTTTTGCATGAACTTCATGGATTCTAAAGTTTCCAAAAGGATTTCTTGAGCTATGAGGTTAAAGTTTCAAAATACATCATTTCTTGTGTGGTTTTACAAGAAATCTTCAAAGTGTTGGACTTAAAACTCATATATGTATGGTTCCATGATTTTATACTTTGAATCTAAAAGTTTGATCCTTGCATGGCATAGATTTCATGAAATCCATGATCATACATTTGTTTCTTACATGAGTGTCCAAATTGAGAGGAAATGTCATGGGTCTTGAAGATTTGAAGTTCAAATGTACAAGTTCTATGAACTTTCATAACAATATAAAATTTGAAGCTTTTGCATGGAAAATGTAGTTTTGATTTGAAGTTATAATTTTGTTGAAAGTTAAATATGTAAAGTTCAATATGTTCATGAAAGGTTTTGGGTCTTGAATTACATGAAATAGAGTTGCAATTGAAAAATAAAGACTTCAATAATGAGGTAGATTTTCGAACCAAACAGACCCAGAACCGCATGTGCGGCCTGGGGTCCCATACGTGCGGAAAACAGGGTAGTTTTGAAATGTATTCTGAAATAATTGCACCTGCGAGAGCATGTGCGAGGATGGTCCCGCACGTGCGGCCCCTTTGAGCAGTCCTAGATTCGTTTTTCGCTCTACTTTTCCACCTTTCGAACCTCTGCTTGCATCGCCTTAAAATCTTTTTCATTTGCATTGCATTCATGTACGTTTGATAGACACGAAACAAAATAAAGAATCGAATGAGAACCGAACAAGAGAAAACAAATAGAGGTCAAACTATCAAATTGAGTGGTATTGTAAGAATGCAATTGTAATTGTGTTATGCTTGAATTTGTTTGTTTAGGTCAGACGCCGCATCTTTAGTGCATTTTAGCACGTGTTTCAGGAAGCCCACTGTGAGTAACAATGTTGTAAAGATATGTTCAAATTGTATTTATTTTTTGAATGATAAATTATATTGTTTCTGAACGGTTACTTTTTATCAATTGAATGATGATCCTCTTTTGAATTGTATTCGTGGCATCCATAGTGTATTGTTATTGATATTGCTATTGTTATAAAGATCTCTATCAGTTCCAATTCTTGGAACTATCGTTTATTGTTTGATGGTCATCAATTGATCGTTCTATCTTTAAGACCTATTGTATTGTTGCTATTGGATGTACCACGTATGACCTATATGAATATGATTGATTGAATTAAATGATTGAACGATTGATTGACAAATGATACTGATTGAAAATGTTCTAATAATAATTGATTGTTTCAAAGACTATGAGGACATCATTCTTAACCTCTTCACACATCTGTTATTCACTGGGCTTTAGCTCATTGTTTATTATATATATGTAGGTGATTGGGCACTAGATTAGCAGCGTCGACCCGAATCCTGTTTTTGTCAAGCCAACTATTGTGCCTCGCTGCAAGGTTCCGTAC
The DNA here is from genome assembly GCF_055761805.1 of Camellia sinensis. NCBI lineage: Eukaryota > Viridiplantae > Streptophyta > Magnoliopsida > Ericales > Theaceae > Camellia > Camellia sinensis. The sequence goes on along the minus strand of NC_138967.1, from coordinate 103,783,187 downwards.
CATTGCATGTCAGGATTTATTGGGTGATTCAAATTCACCCTTTGGACATTGTGTTTATGAGATAAGAATGTTTATTGAGTTTTGTTAATTGTTTTTGGCAATGGTATTTAATTCCCTAGCTTATGTTTTGTTCTGAACACATGCGTGTTATGGATGTAAGTGTTTGTATAATTCCAAATGTGTGAAATTTGTTTTGTTCATTTAAGTCCCCAGAGCTCATCGGACGGTATTTTGTATTATTGATTGGCTTTCGCTAGCCCCTTTATATTGTATTATTGTCATCATTGTAAAACAAGCCTTCAGTAATCACGGATTACTAGCCGATTACGATACTAAACCTATAGGGACGGGTTTGGGTCATGACAGAACCTCCCAACATACAACAACTAGAATCCAAGACCGCAGCACAACGATCCCAGATATGGCAAACCAAACTCGTGTTGTACTCTCCCCAAGACTCAAAGACTCTCCAATGCAAAAATCTACATGAGAAACACCAAGAACAGAGAGCAATTTTGGACTGCAAAATTGAAAAGACTAAACTCTCTAACTCGATTCGAATTTCTATATCCTACAACTCAAGATGAGTGGGGTATTTATAGATTATGAGATGGCGGTGTGAACAGCCTCAAATCTATTTGAATTTCGGCAATTTATCCTCGAGAATACGCCTGAAATGTGGTGAACACACTATGCCAAATTTGACTGTAAAATTGACCTTCACCGTATAAACCTCTATCAAGAATTTGATAGATGATCCTAGAAGGAGGAGAAACCAAATCACAATTGAAATTGAATTTCTATTAGAACACTTTGGAGTTTCTGGACGAAACTAGAGACAAATTCAAATTTGAATTCGTTCAACTACCGTGTTGTCGAAGCCTTCTTCAGAGTCAATTTCGCATTCACTCAAAAAATGGTTTGAACAACCATATATACAAAGTGAATCACCACCCGGTAAAGAACGTGTTTCCACCTGAACACACCTCAATCGGTGTCTAGAACTCATCTCCAATTAGGCTCAAAGTTGGCCAAAATTCATGGTTTCACAAACTAGCCAAAACTTATGGTTTCACAAACCACCAGCCAAAACTTATGGTTTCATAGATCATTTTTCCAACAATTAAAACATCATGGGGTGAATCATTATTGGTTACATTTTATAAACAACAATACTACATACTTGGGAAAAAGGTAAGTTATACTTTTCATTTTTTTAGTTTGATTCAAATTTCATTTTAATTTTTATTGTCTTAATTTGATCAATTTGTCCCTAAATTTTAAGTTCAATTTTAATTTAACCATTCCATCCAAATATTTATTTATTTTTTTCATGTACACCTTAGGAGACCGAGAAATATTTCAAGATCATTAATTTTAATCTTCAATTTGAAACTAAACTTAAACTGTATAGATCAAATTATTTAATTTAAAACAATAGAAACTAAAGGAAAATTTATAAGATTTAAAATTGTAATTTATCCTATTAAAAATATTATTTAGAAAACTATAAAAAAAAAAAATGTAATTCAACAGACTACATTCATTGTAGGTGTAGTTCACATTTTACTAAGTTTAAACCTATACTATATACTTGATTTTTAGAATAAAATTCGAAATAAAATTTTATGGTTCGTAACATTTTTATTCTAGAAAATGACAAATAATCTCTTTTGAGCACATGACAACTAGAAAAGCCATACACTTTGTGTTTGGTAAAATAAGAAAAGTATACTTATGCACTCCAAAGCACCTATTGCTCTCACTTTTGTTATCACCATCACCATCACAACTTGATTGGCATGGAACCATATTTGTTTTTTCTTCTTGTTTTCTTCAAATCATAATAATTTGATAATCAATATATTGTCTGAATTACAAAAGTGAAAGCAGAAAATCCCATTACAGATCCCATTACAGACAAGTAGTGAGTTGGATGTATGCTTTTGAAATTTATGATAAACTTGGAGTATCATGAGGTATTGTTCGTGTAATATTTTTAATCAATAATGCAACAAAAATTTTTATATACGAGTAAAATAAATTGATCCACTTTTATTAAGTAATTAAGAGACAAATAGATGACTTGGAGCATACAGTTTGGAGACATGGAAGTCCTACTCTAAATCATGAGTGTGTTCATATTGTGAGCCTCAATGATTATCATTATGTGGTTAACTTAAACTTTAAGAAATATAATTTTTTATTTTTTATTTATTTAAGATTTGAATATAAAAGTTGATTTGTCAAAATGGGATATGTGTGGTTGAGTCGGTTAAACTAAAGAAGCTGCAGTTGATGGTGATACAATGGACTAAACGAGAGAATCTTCTCAGGATTGTCTTAGGGTAAGGAATCTAAAACTTGTGTAACTTTCAAACATCACACACAAAAGTTCCCCAAGAAATAAAACACAATGCATATCGAAATTTACGCTGGCTTTCTGCATATATACAATTACCAAGTTCCTAATTAAATCTACATGATGATTTTGTTCGGTTTAATTTTTTATAAATTATTTTTAGCCAAGTTTTTATTTGTTTTTGGTCGATATTTTTTTTTATAATATTTTATAATTTTTGTTTTTATTTTTTTATGAACATAATCTACACGCATCTAAAAAGAAAATTAATTAAAATATTAAAAAAATCATTAAAAAAGTATGGACTTTGTTTTTAAGGAATTTTTTTATATTTTAAAAATTATATTTTTATAAAATAAAAAAAAAAGCATTAATTAAAAATTGCTTGCTGGAATGTTGGTATCAAATTTGTAGCTTGTTGAATTTGTATTTGGACGGATACTCCAACTGACACCAAAGAAAAGCAAAATTATTGTAAATTCAAAAATTAGGGAGATTGATCTTATTTTATTATATTAAGAGAAATTAGTGATAAATCCAATCCAAGAAGTGTATAAGGTATTAAGTTTAATGTATTTTTTTTTTTTTTTGGGGTGAGAGGTCCACCATTTGTGAAATTATTTGGTAAGAAGCCCTTCTGTTTGATTTAAAAGACATTTTATTTTCAATTTTACCTCTTAATTTATCTCTTGACTTTTTTTTTTTATTTATTTATTATCTATTGACTATTTGTTTAAATTTGTTTCCTATCTATTCAATTTTTTTCCCTATTTGTTCAAAAAAAATCTATCTATTTAAATTTTTTCCCTATCTACTCAAAAATTTTCCTATCTGTTCAATTTTTTGTACCCTATCTGTTTATATTTTTAATCTTTTCAATTCAAATTCCCCTTAACCATTTAAATATTTGTCCAAATAAAATTCTATCTGTCCTAATTTATTATCTGTTCAAATTTTGTAACTATTAATTTAATTTTTTTTCCGTTATCTGTTCAAATATCTGATGTAATCATCTTCATCATCAAAAAGAACAACAACAACATTTTCTTTCTCACACCTCATCTCTTTCTTTCTCACTCTATCTATAGGAATGAAAAGATATATATATATATATATATATATATATATAAAGAGAGAATGAGCACTATCTATTTCTCATTCTCATCATTATCATCAACAACAACAATAATAAACAAATAAAAAAAAGAAGAAGTAGAGATTTGTTTAACAGTTCGGTGAAAGCACAACAATAGTAATCATCAACAACAACAACACCAAAAAAAAAAAAAAAAAAAGAAAGAAAAAATAGAGATTTGTTGAAAAAAAATCTGTTTATGTCCAAAAAAAAATAATCTATTGTAATCATCATCATCAACAAAACAAGAATAAATGCAGCTTTATCCATCTCCATTTTGAGATCTCTAAATCATAATAAACACCAAATCAAACACAAAATAAAACATAAAAATCAATAATAACTATTCACACTTGTATGTATTAATTAACAACCATGTTACATTGTTTGCACTACAAAATAAAAAATAAAATTCAATGCAACAATTAGAAAACCCTAAAGCCCAAAGTGTAAGGAAAATTCAATCACAACAACAATTATCCCTAGCTATAAATGAAACAGATACATATTGTAACGCCCTGAAATAAAAGTCACAAGTCGGCCCCTAACAACATATGCATAATGACATAACAAAGCAGTAATCTTTTATTAATCAAAGTTAATTTACAAAAGGGACACATGCGATATACATTCATAAGCTCTACCCTGAATTTATAGCATATGATACCAACTTAATAATCAACGAAATAAATACCCTACAGGCTTACATATTTCCAAGGCTATGCTTGGTTACAACAAAAGAGAGAGTCTTAAGCTCCATACATATAAAGTCTTAGGCTTATACAAATATTAAATACAAAATAACAAAACAGAGCCTTTAGCTCCCAGATACTCCCAAGCTAAGTCCTTGGAGGAGGCATGTCACTAGCACTTGAAAATAGTTTTCCAATTAGGGTGAGCCAAAGCCCAGTAGAAATAATTTAACACAATATATGAATATTAACAAAGATATACGTATGATGTACATGTTCAATTCCCAAATGACAAATCTTTTACAACTTTTCACAAAAACCAAGTTATGTCAAACTTACATCTCAAGCCATTAGTTATACCCACTTCATTTAGTCAACCAACAGAGGATACACCTCATAGGCCGCCAACCAACATAATTATCATACAAAATACATTCACTTGCCATTTTACGAAAATTTCGTCAGCGGGAATCGGCACCATGTATATGCACGATTTTCAGAACTTTCACCCTGGACACACAGGCTAACTTAGTTTAAATGGAGTCCATCCCCTTTCTTCTTGCAAACATAGAGTACATCTCATTTCTCCTCCCGTACATCATACATGTACAATGTATATAAATCATGATCATATTCAATGATAATGGCTAAGAGAATTGTTTCAATTTGTCTAATCCACATGCAATTTTTACAACAATCCTGGTTATCCTCTACCGATAGCCCAAAACAGATATTTCTAAACAAATATACAATCTTTATAACAGGCAAATTGTCCAAATTTCCATAGGGGCGAGATAATACATATCTAATTCCACCATTTATATAAACATCCATCCAATTTCATATTCCCAATATTAATTCCATTATTTATACAAAATAATTATTCAAGACATTTTAAGGAAAAACCCCATTTTTTCCAATCTCACTTCAAACACCAAAATCAACTATTTTAACACAACACAAGCTCATATCTACTCCCATAACCATTTCCAATATGTTAATTCGAAAACCCCTCCTTTGATTTTAACCCAAAATCCTAGGTTTGTTCAAAATCATAACAAATCTCAACATTTCTTACCCATCAACAAATAACCAAGTTAAAACTCATAGAATAGTGTAAAAAGTTCCTACCTTAAGCTTAGAAGACCAAGAGAGCAAGAGAGAAACTTCAAAAGTGTTGAAACCAAGCTTTATTCAAATTAAGACGAAGCTTTAGGAATGCTCTATCTTTTTCTCGAAGGCACTAGGGTGGAAAACCCAATGGATCAAGGTGAAATAGTAGAAAAAAGATGAGTTTTAGAAAGAGAAACTCAAGATCTAGGGTTTTTGGAGAGTTTTAGAAAGAGAAAGAGATGGAAAATAATGTAAAATGTGGTTGTTACGAACTGATATACGCGCAGTCTGCTCAAGCGCAAGAGTTGACGTTCGAGCATTAGACACAATAAGTTGTTCCGCTCGAATGCAAGAAGTGACGCTCGAGCTCAAAATACACATATCCAGCAGTTTTGCAGACAGAAAAACATCGTTCGAGCGCAAAAATGGCCGCTCGAGCGCACACCCGCTCGAGCGTAGAATACACTCTCTCAGTAGTTTTGCAATCCTGCAAAAAGACTGAGAGTTTACAAAGCCCGCTCAAATGCAAAAAGCGCCGCTCGAGCAGAGGAGCAAAAATCTGGGCAACAAAAATTTGGAAACTAAGCAACCATCTTGTCCTAAATGCAACCACAACAACCCAATAACCAATTAAAATGAGATGCAAGGGAAGTAATACATATACAACAACATGGAACCAAGAAACCCAAGTCCAAGATACAAAAAGGGTTGGGTTAGAATCGTTATACATATACACACATAAAAGGATATATATAAGTATATATGTGTCCCGACCCAAACTCACCCCTAAAGGTTTAGTGTCGTTACCGGCCAATAATCATTGGATTACCAAAGGCCTCTGAATAGAATTACAAAATATAAGGGGCTACAAAAGCAAATATATAAAACTTATATAGTTCATCAACTTGTACAGACATACATGGGACAAATAATTTTAAACTTTATAAACACACACTTGTGACGTCATAAAAAGACATTAGTCATTCATCAATACCATAGACAGATGAAACAAAAGCGTAACTTAGCCCAATGTATTATACCAAAAGGAAAACAGGTCTTACAAGCTTGGGCCACAAAAAATTGACTTCTCAAAGAGAACCTCCCCGGGAGGCACAATGATTTGCTGACCCAACTCTCCAAGCAACAGCTTAGGCCTGGTCACGCACCTACTCACCTACATACATAATGTAAATAGTGAGTGGAAGCCCAGTGAATAATAACTGAGTAAAGGGTTAAATAAATGATGTCCCATAACTAATTCAGTAAACAGAAGTAGATACATATGCACGTTATTGTTCGAGTCATAAACAGAAATAAGAGTTCATGCTTAATCTTACGTAGTACATCTATTAGTGTTAACAGATCACATACAGAGCATTAAGGGTCATACTTGTAAATTCCATATAGGAACCTCCGGCAAAGTACGGATAACTTGTCAGTTCCATAGTGGAACCTCCGGATCGAGAACAGATAACTTGTCAGTTCCATAAAGAAACCTCCAACTGGATACGGATAACTTGTCAGTTCCATAAAGGAACCTCTAGACCGGGAATAGATAACTTACTTGAGCCATGGAATTATTGCCATGAATACTTGTCAGAAATTGGACAATCATTAATTGTACAGAATATATAACATGTTATAAAACATATCTTATTCTGTATACAAAAAATAAATAAAGTTAAACATAGCTTTACTAAGTTATTACTCACAGATGGCTTCGAAAGTAGGCAGACAGAGTAGGCAAATCAGATATCTTGTGGCACGTGACCTACACAGACAGAACGAATACGTACTAAATTACACACTCAGAATCATTAACTTAGTTCGTTCTTATCTTGGTGTATTTCTATTTCTTATCCTCATTATTATGTCTCAATCTTGGCTTAGGAGTGCCTAGGATGCAATGAGGATGCCAAAATGCTCTTGAAAATACTTAACAAAAATTGTTGAAAATAAGGGTCTCGCTCGAGCGCAACTTCTTTCGCTTGAGCGGACATGAAAAAATGTGAGAGGTCGTTCGAGCATAATTTCGGTCGCTCGAGCAGTTTGTAAACTCTGCAAAAGTACTGGTTGTTTGGTTTTTTCGCTCGACGCTCACTCGAGTGTGAGGCTCAGATCCTTACTCAAGCGCAACTCTTATTGCTCGAGCGGTCTGCAAAAATAGAAAACTTATGGGAACAAGCATTTTATGCTCGAGCCAACTTTTGGTCGCTCGAGCAAAAGTGCAAAAATAAAGGTGGTCGCTCGAGCTCGGGATCTGTCGCTCGAGTGGTGAGGCCGAATTCTGGAATTTCCAAATTCACCTCTAAGCTTCAAAACTCATCTTTAACCTTTCAAAACACATCCTTTGGGCCCAAAACTTGAGAAAACAAGTCTAAACTTGAAAATCATAGAGAATTGAAGATCATTTTATGAAATTAAGGCCCATAAACATGTTAATTATAAATGTGAAAACATAACATAGACTTGATATACATGAAATGATTTGAGCTCCAAGTCTCCAAATCATGAGCAAATGAGATGGTTAGACCAAAAACATGTTGAATTCCTTGAATAAAACCAAGATATGGACATGCATTTGAAAATTCTTCAAACTCCAACTCTAAATGCAAGAGAATTTGCATGCATGTATGGTAATCTTCCTAGTTTTCCTTTCTTATCTCAATTCTTGTTCTAAGTTCTCTTGAATTCATGTAATATATCTCAATTACACAAGTAAAGGCTTAAATCATTACCTCACTATTGATTTAAGCTCTAGCTTGCCATGTTTTTAAGCTTCCAACCCAATTCCCTGAATTCCCTAGCAAATCTCCTAGTTAAATTCAATTCCTCCTTTGTCTCTCTCTCTCTCTCTCTCTCTCTCTCTTTCTCACATGTGTAGGCTCAAAATAATGAAGAGAGAATTACTCAAAGTGGTGTAATAACCTTATATAGGCTTGATTAGGAAGTTTAATTAATTAGGCTTACCACTAATTAAATGAGCATTATTTAATTCTAATTAATTCATTCCGAATCGAATTTTAATTAAACTTACCATAAAATTCTAAAAATTTCACATAACACAAATACCAAATCAATTTCATATTCGAATGGCGATAAGGCCTTCAATTAGCAAACCGAAACAGAAATATAAACAGATATTTCTACAAGAGACAGATAGAAACACCAAGAATGCAATGCACATGAAATTAACTCAGGAATTCATCTTAATTACTTATTAGGCATACTTAATCATGGCTTAACAGTTAATCATGGGTCGGGGTTGTTGCAATATGCACATACAAAGAGAGAGAGAGAGAGAGAGAGAGAGAGAGAGAGAGAGAGGATCATGATGTATTTGCGAAGTACGAGGGCCATATTATTGGTGAGAGTGCCAACAATGATCATACAGTTGGACTGCTTGGGACTCGGCATGAAGATGACCCCAAACCAATCCAAATCGTATTGAGCAGTACTGATGTGCATCATTTTGACAGCACAACAAGCGAAACTGAAGGTCATGGACCAAATGGAGCCGTGGCGGGCCAGTTTATCATATCGTCGACTTTTGAGATCACAAACTCCGCCGCCTTCGACACCCCGTCAACGATGTCATCGACGGAGGGCGTGGGCTACGATGTTTATGGTAGAGCGATGACAGTGACTGAGGCGACAATGGTGTCATCACTATGTGTGAGGCAAATGTGAGAGAGAGAGAGGAAAGGAAGGGAGTGTGAGTGTTTAGGGTTTGGACGGTGTATATGGTTTATATAAGGAAGGGTATATTGGCCATTTTATATAAGCTTGTCCTTATAGACAAAGAAAATCAATGCTTGGATCTTTGGACCAAGAAAATCTGAAATTGGACTTCTTGCCCGAGCGTTCTTATATTAATTGATCTCACCATGAGCACAAAGGTGTTAATTAGAAATAAATTGTTGTGATCACAAAATAGAAAGCTCTACTAAATTTAATTTATTGATTAATTTATAACTTATTATAAAAGTTCTATATATGCAACTAATTCGGCTAATTGAGTTACTAAAATCTCTAGCACTTCACTAAAATTATGAAAAATTCTATGATACGATTAATATATATACAATTAATTGGGCTGATTGTAATTTTCAAGTTATTCTTCTTAGAAAATAGTTTTGATTACTTTCGATTTTGAGTTGCATATTCAAATTGATATTACTGTTCTATTGTGCATATTATTGTTGTCTTTAGGTTTGATATACCCTTTTTGCACTTTATTGATTGATACTCCTTCCTCAAGATACAATGACATTCAGGTTCACTCGCACATAAAAATATTGAACTATGCAATTATGAACCACAGAGAAAACTATTAAGAAGATGAATTATATACATCTACAAAATACAATGATGGAATATATGTAATGTTTTGGGTCTTAAACCCAACTTGAACCCTCAAATATGGTTGCACCGATACTATTTCGGAATCTAGATGTGACAAGTTTGCATTTGACTTTGTAATTGGGATCTCTTTCTAGATGTTTAAAACTTTGATTAATGAGTTAACATGATGTCTGGGCAAGATCGGACAAAAAATTTCAAATTTGAATATTTGTTTTGAGTAGTGTCCACTCTTTTGTTCTTTTCTCTCTCCATATTTTGAATCTACATGTGAGGTCACCGTTGGAAAGTTTACTTTTGGGACTTCAATTTAAATATAATAAAATGATCAAATTTCTACTCTGGAAGAGAGAGATACGCTTGTTTAAAGTTGACCCTGAAAAGTCATCTGAGTTAATCCACACGTATGGAATATTTGTTTTGCACGAGTGGATTATGTAAGAATAGCAGCATTTGCTACAAGGATCCACTCGTGTGGCCAAGAGGATCTTTCTATGCAGATATGCGCATCCAGATTTTGATTTTTGTATCATTTTGTCTCAAAATCTGATCCCATTTTCTTTATTCCCTCATTTCTTATGAAGTTAAACACTTTATTTGTTTTTCTTTTTCTTATCTAACTTCCCTTATTTCCCATTTTCTCTAAATTAGTAAAATCACTTTACCCAACATTCGCACCACCATTATCTACTCTTGATTAGCATTATTGTCTACAAACATTTGATGTGTCGTCAATGAGGATTGGAGAACATTATGTTGGTGTAGAGAGAGAAATATGGTGATGGGTATTTACACTACAAAAAAATTCGTTTTTTGCGACGGTAAATTGCCGTCGCAAATGCTCCGGAAGCCGTCGCTAATACTTTTTGCGACGGTAATGTGGCTTTTTGCGACGGTAAGAGGGGGTCGCGACAAAAGGGGTTGCAAAAGAGCTTTCGCGACGGTATATACCGTCGCCATTAGTTTCTGCGACGGTAAGTTGTGTTTTTTGCGACGGTACTTTTCCTGTCGCAAATAATGGGAAAAAAAATCAGTTTTAGCGACGGCACGTAATTCCCGTCGCTAAAAGTGAGTTTTTGAGACGGGAACATTACCGTCGTTAAAGGCTCTGGCATCTTATAAGTATTGGCGACGGCACGGTTACCGTCGCTAAAGGTGACTTGTACATTCCAATTAGACAGCTTTTGCGACTGTGTTGGTACCGTCGCAAAAGCCTATTAATGGTTTTTGCGACGGGTTCTTCTCCCGTCTCAAAAAAAAAAAAAAAAAAAAAACCTGCTGATAAATTATTAAAAAAATTAAAATAACCTGTATTAGATAAAAAATAAGTATAAAAAAATTCAAAAATTACAGAATAATATAAATACGTACATAAACAAAAATTGACAAATAATGAAAATTAATAATATTGTTCCATTCATAGCAATACATAAATAAAAATTCATAACAATAAAAATTATGTCACTACATAACGTCGCATAATACATACATAATGTTGCTCACAAATTTAAATAACATAAATCAAAAATCAAAATCAAAACCAAAAGTTTTCGTCTTCATTCGTTCGTGGGTTACAAAAACAAAAATTCGTCATAATCTTGATACGCCCGCATTCCAAAAAAAGCCAACTGCTACTCAGGAAATATCTGAAAAAAACAAGATAAAAATAATTAAAAACCATATAATGTGTTAATATTTTAATTATAGAAAAATATAAAAAAAAATTGACTACTATATAATTAGAAAGATAGTTTAGTAAATAATTTTGACTGGACCGAAATCCGGCTCTAACTCCCAAACCGGGAACCCGATTCGAGCCCCGTCTTCTCCCACAAGTCTCTCGTGCCTAGGCGGTCGTGTGTGCCAAGTTTCGTGCTAAACCGACGCCGTTTGGTCATTTTGGGGCGTTAACTCCTCAAATTCAAGTTTCTTAAAAAAGTAGTTTGCCTAAAGTGAAATCCGGCTCTAACTCCCAAACCGGAAACCCGATTCGAGCCCCGTCTTCTCCCACAAGTCTCTCGTGCCTAGGCGGTCGTGTGTGCCAAGTTTCGTGCTAAACCGACGCCGTTTGGTGATTTTGGGGCGTTAACGCCTCAAAAAGAAGTTTCTTAAAGAAGTAGTTTGCCTAAAGTGAAATCCGACTCTAACTCCCAAACCGGGAACCCGATTCGAGCCCCGTCTTCTCCCACAAGTCTCTCGTGCCTAGGCGGTCGTGTGTGCCAAGTTTCGTGCTAAACCGACGTCGTTTGGTGATTTTGGGGCGTTAACTCCTCGAATTCAAGTTTCTTAAGGAAGTAAATTGCCTAAAGTGAAATCCGGCTCTAACTCCCAAACCGGGAACCCGATTCGAGCCCCGTCTTCTCCCACAAGTTTCTCGTGCCTAGGCGGTCCTGTGTGCCAAGTTTCGTGCTAAACCGACGCCGTTTGGTGATTTTGGGGCGTTAACGCCTCGAAAAGAAGTTTCTTAAAGAAGTAGTTTGCCTAAAGTGAAATCCGACTCTAACTCCCAAACCGGGAACCCGATTCGAGCCCCGTCTTCTCCCACAAGTCTCTCGTGCCCAGGCGGTCGTGTGTGCCAAGTTTCGTGCTAAACCGACGCCGTTTGGTGATTTTGGGGCGTTAACTCCTCGAAAAGAAGTTTCTTAAAGAAGTAATTTGCCTAAAGTGAAATCCGACTCTAACTCCCAAACCGGGAACCCGATTCGAGCCCCGTCTTCTCCCACAAGTCTCTTGTGCCTAGGCGGTCGTGTGTGCCAAGTTTCGTGCTAAACCGACGCCGTTTGGTGATTTTGGGGCGTTAACGCCTCGAAAAGAAGTTTCTTAAAGAAGTAGTTTGCCTAAAGTGAAATCCGACTCTAACTCCCAAACCGGGAACCCGATTCGAGCCCCGTCTTCTCCCACAAGTCTATCGTGCCTAGGCGGTCGTGTGTGCCACGTTTCGTGCTAAACTGACGCCGTTTGGTGATTTTGGGGCGTTAACTCCTCGAATTCAAGTTTCTTAAGGAAGTAAATTGCCTAAAGTGAAATCCGGCTCTAACTCCCAAACCGGGAACCCGATTCGAGCCCCGTCTTCTCCCACATGACGCTCGTGCCTAGTCGGTCGTGTGTACCAAGTTTCGTGCTAAACCGACGCCGTTTGGTGATTTTGGGGCGTTAACTCCTCGAAAAGAAGTTTCTTAAAGAAGTAGTTTGCCTAAAGTGAAATCCGCCTCTAACTCCCGAACCGGGAACCCGATTCGAGCCCCGTCTTCTCCCACAAGTCTCTTGTGCCTAGGCGGTCGTGTGTGCCAAGTTTCGTGCTAAACCGACGCCGTTTGGTGATTTTGGGGCGTTAACGCCTCGAAAAGAAGTTTCTTAAAGAAGTAGTTTGCCTAAAGTGAAATCCGACTCTAACTCCCAAACCGGGAACCCGATTCGAGCCCCGTCTTCTCCCACAAGTCTCTCGTGCCTAGGCGGTCGTGTGTGCCACGTTTCGTGCTAAACCGACGCCGTTTGGTGATTTTGGGGCGTTAACTCCTCGAATTCAAGTTTCTTAAAGAAGTTGTTTGCCTAAAGTGAAATCCGACTCTAACTCCCAAACTGGGAACCCGATTCGAGCCCCGTCTTCTCCCACAAGTCTCTCGTGCCTAGGCGGTCGTGTGTGCCAAGTTTCGTGCTAAACCGACGCCGTTTGGTGATTTTGGGGCGTTAACGCCTCGAAAAGAAGTTTCTTAAAGAAGTAGTTTGCCTAAAGTGAAATCCGACTCTAACTCCCAAACCGGGAACCCAATTCGAGCCCCGTCTTCTCCCACAAGCCTCTCGTGCCTAGGCGGTCGTGTGTGCCAAGTTTCGTGCTAAACTGACGCCGTTTGGTCATTTTGGGGCGTTAACTCCTCGAATTCAAGTTTCTTAAGGAAGTAGTTTGCCTAAAGTGAAATCCGACTCTAACTCCCAAACCGGGAACCCGATTCGAGCCCCGTCTTCTCCCACAAGTCTCTTGTGCCTAGGCGGTCGTGTGTGCCAAGTTTCGTGCTAAATCGACGTCGTTTGGTGATTTTGGGGCGTTAACTCATCGAATTCGAGTTTCTTAAGGAAGTAAATTGCCCAAAGTGAAATCCGACTGTAACTCCCAAACCGGGAACCCGATTCGAGCCCCGTCTTATCCCACAAGTCGCTCGTGCCTAGGCGGTCGTGTGTGCCAAGTTTCGTGCTAAACCGACGCCGTTTGGTGATTTTGGGGCGTTAACTCCTCGAATTCAAGTTTCTTAAGGAAGTAAATTGCCCAAAGTGAAATCCGACTGTAACTCCCAAACCGGGAACCCGATTCGAGCCCCGTCTTCTCCCACAAGTCTCTTGTGCCTAGGCGGTCGTGTGTGCCAAGTTTCGTGCTAAAACGATGCCGTTTGGTGATTTTGGGGCGTTAACACCTCGAAAAGAAGTTTCTTAAAGAAGTAGTTTGCCTAAAGTGAAATCCGACTCTAACTCCCAAACCGGGAACCCGATTCAAGCCCCGTCTTCTCCCACGAGTCTCTCGTGCCTAGGCGGTCGTGTGTGCCAAGTTTCGTGCTAAACCGACGCCGTTTGGTGATTTTGGGGCGTTAACTCCTCGAATTCAAGTTTCTTAAGGAAGTAGTTTGCCTAAAGTGAAATCCGACTCTAACTCCCAAAACGGGAACCCGATTCGAGCCCCGTCTTCTCTCACAAGTCTCTCGTGCCTAGGCGGTCGTGTGTGCCAAGTTTCGTGCTAAACCGACGCCGTTTGGTGATTTTGGGCGTTAACTCCTCGAATTCAAGTTTCTTATGGAAGTAAATTGCTCAAAGTGAAATCCGACTGTAACTCCCAAACCGGGAACCCGATTCGAGCCCCGTCTTCTCCCACAAGTCTCTCGTGCCTAGGCGGTCGTGCGTGCCACGTTTCGTGCTAAACCGACGCCGTTTGGTGATTTTGGGGCGTTAACGCCTCGAAAAGAAGTTTCTTAAAGAAGTAGTTTGCCTAAAGTGAAATCCGACTCTAACTCCCAAACCGGGAACCCGATTCGAGCCCCGTCTTCTCCCACAAGTCTCTCGTGCCTAGGCGGTCGTGTGTGCCAAGTTTCGTGCTAAACCGACACCGTTTGGTGATTTTGGGGTGTTAACGCCTCGAAAAGAAGTTTCTTAAAGAAGTAGTTTGCCTAAAGTGAAATCTGACTCTAACTCCCAAACCGGGAACCCGATTCGAGCCCCGTCTTCTCCCACAAGTCTCTCGTGCCTAGGCGGTCGTGTGTGCCAAGTTTCGTGCTAAACCGACGCCGTTTGGTGATTTTGGGGCGTTAACTCCTCGAATTCAAGTTTCTTAAAGAAGTAAATTGCCTAAAGTGAAATCCGGCTCTAACTCCCAAACCGGGAACCCGATTCGAGCCCCGTCTTCTCCCACAAGTCTCTCGTGCCTAGGCGGTCGTGTGTGCCAAGTTTCGTGCTAAACCGACGCCGTTTGGTGATTTTGGGGCGTTAACGCCTCGAAAAGAAGTTTCTTAAAGAAGTAGTTTGCCTAAAGTGAAATCCGACTCTAACTCCCAAACCGGGAACCCGATTCGAGCCCCGTCTTCTCCCACAAGTCTCTCGTGCCTAGGCGGTCGTGTGTGCCAAGTTTCGTGCTAAACCGACGCCGTTTGGTGATTTTGGGGCGTTAACTCCTCGAATTCAAGTTTCTTAAGGAAGTAAATTGCCTAAAGTGAAATCCGACTGTAACTCCCAAACCGGGAACCCGATTCGAGCCCCGTCTTCTCCCACAAGTCTCTCGTGCCTAGGCGGTCGTGTGTGCCAAGTTTCGTGCTAAACCGACGCCGTTTGGTGATTTTGGGGCGTTAGCTCCTCGTCTCTGGGCTTTGACATTCACTCCCGTCACTTGTGACTTCCGAGTTCTGTCAAAGAGGGGCAACTGTAGACACCCCATTTTTGACCGACCTTAAGACTCAGACGTCACCGATTGAGTGCTCGGTGATGTTGCGTTTTGTGCTCGTTCAGAAGTCTCAGAGTCGCGACCGTGAGCCCTGCTTCCGGATTTTCGAACCCTCTTCTGTGCCTTTGCCTCGGTTTGCGAACCAGACTCGGTTTTCTCTGTTTCTTTTCCTAAGGGGAGGAGAGGTCTTGTAGACCATCTCTTAGTGGCCGTGGGCTACATTTTGTGGCCATAGGCCATTTTGTCCATTTCGGAGCCCGGTTTCCGGTTTTTCGGAACCGTTGGCCGTGTGCCTCGGTTCGGGACCGCTTAACCATCTCCGTTTGCTACATCTTATTTTCTCCCTTTCAGGGGACACTGGGGTCTGAGAAACCCACTTCGTGGCCGAACGCCACTTTCGGTGCTTGGCAGCCCATTTTCGGGACCCCGAACTGCGTGTTTTGGCCCCCGAGCATTCGTTTTGCATCGGTTTTCGTTCATTTTTGGCAGGTGCCTTTGTTTCATCACCAGGAAGGTCACTGGAAGGTGGGAGGCCAGCAATTATCTTGGCAACCAGTTATATTCCATTTTCGCCCTCCGACACCCGTTTTTCGCACTTCCGAGCCAATGTTGAACACCTTGGGGCCACTTTCTTCAACCCTAAACTACATATTTGTGTTGTACACACATGGGAGGATCCTAAAAGTTGGTGGCTGGCCAGAAACTCCAATTGAACCTTTTGAACTCCTCCTAAAAGTGGTTTGTTCTCTCTCCTGTTTTAGAGTTTCCAAATTCGAACCACAGGGTTGTGAAGAGGAGACCTGGGAGGCCACCTTTTTGTGGTGGCCGGCCACTAAAGCAAGTTGACCTTTTTGACCCCTAGCCGGCCGGCTAGGGGAGGTGGCCGGCCGGCCACCTGCAAGTCCAAAAGGTGGCCGGCCATTTTCCTTGTGCTTGGTACTTTACAGCTGTATAGCTGTATCCCCCAGAAAATATCTCAATCCGGGGGATATTTTTTGGGGGAAAACTTGTCTCCTTTTCCCCCACCTTTGCCCCTCCTTTGCTCCCCCTTTTTTGTCCATATAACCAGGAGGCAACATTGGTCTTGGGGGGTTAGAAAAAATTGTTTCAAGCATAGGCATCCAAATCTCCCTCTATCTCTCTCATTTTTCTCAAAAACTCCTAAGTTCCACTCCATTTTCAAGCTCCACCACCACTCCATTTCCAGCAGCAAGGAGGTGTTCTCCAAGGCCTAAGGGTGCTGCAAACTCAAGCCAAGAAGCATCCAAGACTTGTCTTCAAAGGTAAGTCCTATTTCCCCTCTTTTGAGCTTAATTTTGCAACATTTCTTAGCCATACATGCTTATTGTTTTGAGCTCCGGCCCTAACTGAAAGTGGCCTTCTTTTGAGCTCTTTTTCACTTTTTCTTCAGGTCTCAACCCTGTTTGAGCCCCCCATCTTGCACTTGCTTCAATATCTTCCTTGAATGCTATTTTCTTGCATGCTTTGGCAGCCTATTATGCTTCGGTTTTTGGTCATTTTACAGAAATAAAAATAGTCTTATTGTGGCTCATTCTTCATGTTTCATTAAGGGTCTTTGGCTGTTTGATGAATATTTTGTATACTTTGTGTTATAGCCACTTTTGAGCCTCATTTTGCATTGCATTTCTAGCATGTTTGTATACTGTTTTGGTCATTTTACAGTTCTGTAAATATGCATATTTTTGGTCCCTCTTCAATGTTGTAGAAGGGAATTTTTCAGTTTGGGCTTTGCATATACCACTTGCCTCTTTGGCCACCTTTTGGCCCTTTTTCTTGCATAAGAGCTTAGCCATATCTATGTTTGTTTTTAGGGTTTTTATAGTTCTGTAAAGTGGCTTATTTTTGGCCCCTCTTCAATGTTGTTGAAGGGCCCTAACCTATTTGGAGTTAGCAGCTGTGAGTTGCTTCTTTACCTCATGTTTAGGGCCATTTTTGCATGCCATTGTTGCCCTATCTGTATTTGCTGATTGGCCATGCTTTGAACTAAAAAAAATGCTTATTTTGGGGCTGTCTTGCTTCTGTCTTTTCATTCCATGTACCAATTATGCATGCTTTGTATAGCTGTAGTTCATTCTATGTGCCTAATTTTGCATTTCGGGAAAGATTCCATGCATCGGGTGTGTTTTCGCCTCATTTCGGGGCTGTTTTCCCCCACAATTCAGTGCTAAAATTCCATTAGCATGTTTGCATATCATTTTCCATGTCATTTGCATTGCGTATGCCATTGCCTCGGTTTGCGTGCCCGTGTGCACGCATTTCGAGGCACTTCATTTTCATCCATCGGCCTCTTATGTGAGTGTGGCTGAGGCTCCCTCATGTTAGTGTAAGCCCATATCATATTCCCATATCATTTGCATTGCGTATGCCATTGCCTCGGTTTGCGTGCCCGTGTGCACGCATTTCGAGGCACTTCATTTTCATCCATCGGCCTCTTATGTGAGTGTGGCTGAGGCTCTCTCATGTTAGTATAAGTCCATGTTGCATTCTATATGCCATTTCGGCCATATTGCATTGCGTATGCCATTGCCTCGGTTTGTGTGCCAGTGTGCACGCATTTCGAGGCACTTCATTTTCATCCACCAGCCTCTTATGTGAGTGTGGCTGAGGCTCTCTCATGTTAGTATAAGTCCATTTTGCATTTTATATGCCATTTTAGCCATATTGCATTGCGTATGCCATCGCCTCGGTTTACGTGCTCATGTGCACGCATTTCGAGGCATCTCATTTTCACAGCATGGTGCATACTAGGTTGTATCTTAGATCGCATTCATGCATTTCCTCGGTTTGCATGCTCGTGTGCACGCATTTCGAGGCATCTCATTTTCATAGCATTGTGTATGTTAGGATTGTATCTTAGTTGCATTTCATGCATATCATGCATATTGCATCGTGTTCGGAATAGGAGTTAGCCCGGGCACGGGAAACGAGGTGCATTTCGTACTCCGAGTGACGGAATGTGTCCCAATTCCCCAGTCACCGACACTCCGGATCATCCATGATGGAGTTAGGTCTTGTTGTGTTTTCATGTGCATTCATTCCATATTAAATTGTGCAATTCGACTCCTCGGCCATCATGCCTCGATATGCGTAATTGGTGGCACGAGGATCGAGGCATGCATATATTTGTGCAAATACATTGCTATGCCCCCTTTTCTTGCTCTCTGTTGCAGCAAAATAAAGAATCAGTAACTTTTCAGACTTGGCACGCGTTCCAAGAAAAATCACAAAACAGAGGCTAATCGGGGCATCCCAGTGGATTTCCGCGCAAGGCAGCCCAGACATACATCATTCATCAGGAGCAAGGCAGTCCTTGGCTTGCATGCCAGTTTTACAGTTTTCTTAGTTAATTTGTTAATTAATTAGGAATTTGTATATTATTCGGACTGTAATATTTGGACTGTAATATTCCTTTATTCGGGACTGTATATTTATTCGGACCCTCTACGCGAGGGCATAACTGTAATAAGTGTGCGTGTGTGTGTTGTATGTCTTCCAACCCCACGTCTTTCTCCCTTTTATTTATCCGCTTATGATGGTTAGATTAGGGCATATTTCAATTAGCATACAGTATGATAGCATGCTTGCATTCATTCATCTGTTTTGCATGCACCGGGCTCGGTGCACCATACTAACTGCATCGTACTTTCAATTCCAAATTGAATACATGTTAGTTGTAGCATTTCATAGGCCATGTTTAGAATAGCCGAGCCTACTATAGTTTGCATTTTTACATGTGTTGCATTAGGCATTTCTGTATACTTAGGATCATGCATGATTTCTAATGTAGTCTCTTTTTTGGCTTGGAGTACTCGGTGAGTTTTATGCTTTAGCATCCTTGCATGCGTGTGAGTGACTGCCATGAATAGCATGCTTACCATGAGGCTATGTGCTTATGTGATATAACTGCCTGAATGCCTGTGGGTGAAGGTTGGGTTATTTGGATTGGAACAAATCATTGACTGTGAGTTTTAAGCCCACTAGATAGTGGCAAAACCATCTTTTCTAAGCCCACCCGAGGGTGGCAAAAATCTGTATTTTAAGCCTACTTGCGAGTAGCAAACCATCTTTCAAATAAACAAGCATGAGATGTTGTTCCAATTCGGGCGACCCAGTCTATACTTATATGCTGTGTGCATCACATAGTAACCTAGGCTAATAACCGGAATAAGAACACACAAAGTTCTCAAAAATAGATATCACGGTTAGTAGAGGCCGATCTTTGATCGGGCGAACGGGGTGGCTCACGAAGTGACCTTCCCCAATCGTACCCAAGTTCCCGAGCCGAGGCAACTTTGGTAATGACGGACACGTGGCCTTTGACACCGAGTCAGGGTTTCCTAAATTTCCCATTAAAAAACATTTAGGTGGAGACTCTGTATCTGGCAAAGCAGTCCATGTTTGGCACTTCTTTCAAAAATCTGTTTTTCTCAAAACGATTTGCCGGATTTGGACTCTTTGGTTCAGACTTAGAACCGTGACAAATTTGAGAGTCCTGAGCTGTAGTGACCCCAAAATGAACGGAACGGGAGCTCGTTCCTCCCGGGGCGTTCGGGGACGTCTACACTAGGTTGGGTTTTCCGTTCCGGTAACCTTTACTAAAGGCCTTAACCCCATTCCTCTTGACGACTTTTCTACTAACTCTCGAATTAACCTTTTGGTTAGCGGATCCGCAATGTTGTCCTTAGACTTGACATAGTCTAGAGAGACAACTCCATTTGAGAGTAGTTGTCGTATGGAATTATGTCTATGACGGATATGTCTAGACTTTCCATTATACATATTACTCTGTGCTCGACCAATCGCTGATTGGCTATCGCAATGAATACTGATAGCTGGCACAGGTTTCGGCCAACGTGGAATATCCTCAACAAACTAGCGAAGCCATTCAGCTTCTTCAGTTGCTTTATCTAAAGCAATAAACTCAGATTCCATTGTTGATCTCGAGATACACGTTTGCTTGGCAGATTTCCAAGACGCGGCTGCCCCTCCGAGGGTAAACACATAACCACTAGTGGATTTGAAATCTTTTATATCAGATATCCAATTTGCGTCACTATACCCTTCTAGTACCGCTAGGTATCTGGTATAATGCAGCTCATAATCCAGGGTGTAACGGATATACCCCAACACCCGCATAATGCCCTTCCAATGAGTAGCATTAGGACTACTCATGTATCTACTCAGCTTACTAACAGCGTAGGCGATATCCGGCCTTGTACAACTCATCAGATACATCAAACTCCCAATGACCCGAGAATATTCTAGTTGAGAGACACTCTCACCATCATTCTTGGTCAAATAGAGACTTAAGTCTACCGGTGTCCTAAACATACTTGTATCTGACTTTCCAAATTTCTCAAGTATCTTATTAACATAATGAGCTTGAGAAAGTACAATACCACCAGATGTTCTGGTGATCTTAACACCCAGAATGACATCTGCAAGGCCCATATCCTTCATGTCAAACTTAGAGTTTAACAATCTTTTGGTAGCTTTAATCATTTCATCATTGCTACCAACAATGAGTATGTCATCAACGTATAGACACAAAATGACATAACCTTTGTCAGTGTCTTTAACATATACGCGCTTATCACACTCATTGATTCGAAACCCATTTGACAACATAGCATTGTCAAACTTCTCATGCCATTGTTTGGGAGCTTGCTTCAAACCATACAATAACTTGACAAACTTACAAACTTTATTACTTTTTCCTGGAGCTGAAAACCCCTCAGGTTGCTCCATGTAGATTTCTTCATCTAAATCTCCATTTAAGAAAGCTGTCTTTACATCCATCTGATGTATTTCTAAACCACGTAAAGCTGCTATTGCAATCACCATGCGAATGGATTTAATCCTTGTCACAGGTGAATACGTATCAAAGTAATCCAGGCCTTCTCGCTGTCTGTATCCTTTGATAACTAGCCGAGCTTTATATTTGTCAATTGACCCATCCGCTTTCATCTTTCTTCGAAAGATCCACTTACTCCCCAAGGCCTTACTTCCTGGGGGTAGATCAACCAACTCCCAAGTATGGTTCTGTAAGATGGAGTCAGTCTCACTCTTAATTGCTTCTTTCCATAAAGGACTTTCAGGTGAAGTCACAGCTTCATGGAACATTCGAGGTTCTCCCTCTAACATATAAGTCAAGAAGTCTGGACCAAAAGACTTTGTGGTTCTAGCCCTTTTACTCTTTCTTGGCTCATCTACTTTACCAGCATGATCATCTACTTGATCAGTTATTTGATCAGCTGTTTTATCATCCATGTGATCATCTATGTGATCGTCTTCGTGATCATCTATTTCTTTCATGGAACTCAAAACCCTGTCTTGGGGACGACACGGAAATACATCTTCAAAGAAAGATGCACTTCTAGATTCCATGAAAGTATTCTTGTGTATATCTGAAATATCATACTTGTGCACAAGAAATCTATATGCACTACTATTTTGTACATAACCAATGAAAATACAGTCCACAGTTTTCGGACCTATCCTAACTCGCTTGGGTGTAGGTACCTCCACTTTTGCAAGACACCCCCACATTTGTAGGTATTTATATAAAGGCTTGTGACCTTTCCACAACTCACATGGAGTCTTGTCCATTTTCTTCCGTGGTATTCTATTAAGAATATAATTCGCGGAGAGAATTGCTTCCCCCCATAAGTTCTGTGGCAACCCAGAACTTATCAACATTGCATTCATCATCTCTTTCAGCGTCCTGTTCTTCTGCTCAGCAACACCATTTGACTGAGGCGAATAAGGCGCTGTGGTTTGGTGAATAATCCCAAATTGAGCACAAGTCTCGGCAAACGGGGATTCATACTCACCACCACGATCACTTCTCAATGCCTTGATTTTCCGGCTTAATTGATTCTCAACTTCATTCTTAAAAAGAATAAATTTATCAATAGCCTCGTTTTTGCTTTTAAGCAAATACACATAACAGTATTTAGTGCAATCATCAACAAAAGTTGAAGTACTTGTTGTCACCATGTGATTGTACAACTTTCAAGTTACACACATCACTATGCACTAAACCCAAAGGCTGGGTACTTCTTTCAATAGAATGAAAAGAAGACCTTGTCAATTTTGCTTCTACACAAGTTTCACACTTGTGTTGTGGATTAATCTTGAAAGATGGTATGTGATCTAACTTGATTAATTTACGTAAAGAGTCAAAATTTACATGACCCAATCTACCAACTCCTAAGTATGGTTCTGCAAGATGGAGTCAATCTCAATCTTAATTGTTTCTTTCCATAAAGGACTTTCAGGTGAAGTCACAGCTTCATGGAACGTTCGAGGTTCTCCCTCTAACATATAAGTCAAGAAGTCTGGACCAAAAGACTTTGTGGTTCTAGCCCTTTTACTCCTTATTGGCTCATCTACTACATCAGCTTGATCATTTACTTACAGTTATTTAGTAGTTTGTTTGCTAGTACCCTCCCCTTCAATCACTACTTTGCCAAAAGCAAAGAAAAGCTGAGGGAGGTTTTGTTGTATTTTGCTGCTAACTCTTTATTGCAGGAATACCTATGGAAATAGGAAAAAGGATTAATTTGGACTAAATATTTGAAGCAATTGTTTGCTTGAGTGTTCATTTGTAGTTATTCACCAATATATAAAGCACGTTTTATTTGCTTGTAATTATTGTAGCAATTTTGTTGTAATTGCTTGTACAGTTTGGAACTTGGTGTGTTTAACCTAGTTCATCCATTGGAAAATTTAATTCTTAAAGTTGTTTCCCATGGACTAGGAGTCAACATGCTCTTGAAAGTTTTGTCTAAGGTTAACTGGGTTTTAAGTGGGACCGGTGTGACCCCTCTAGTCTTCCTAGAAACTTTCCTGACCATGTTCGATTCTAGGTTGCGTGGTGAGACTAGTTTTGAATTAAATTTCCAATTGTGGGATTTTCTAGTGTTAAGTTTGATTTATGGAAATACAGAATAGTGAAAATTCTGCTGTAATTTTTCAGAAATGGCAACTGTCTCTGATGCTGCTACTGCTGCTGCTAATGTTGGTGGGGATTCGAACCCCGGGGCGACTGGCTTGCCAACCCCTGCTATGACCTCTGTGGTCAATCCTCCTGTTGTTACTCCGGCTGTTCCGGGAGGACCGCTCAATCATCACGAGCGCTCGGAGAAGTTCACGGGAGTGAATTTCAAGAGATGGCAGCAGAAGATGCTATTTTATTTGACTACTCTAAGCCTTGAGAGGTTTCTGAGTGAAGATGTACCAGCCGTAGAGAAGAATGAGCAAGATAAACAAAAGCTCATGGCTCTGGACGCTTGGAAACAAGCAGACTTCTCATGCCGGAATTACATTCTGAACGGCTTGGCGGATCCGCTTTTCAACGTGTTCTATGCCAAGAAATCGGCTAAAGAGTTGTGGGATGCCTTGGACAAAAAGTACAAGACCGAGGATGCTGGGGTAAAGAAATTTATCGTCGGCCGGTTCCTGGACTTCAAGATGGTGGACTCTAAAACTGTCCTGAGTCAAGTCCAAGAGTTCCAAGTGATTCTGCACGAGATACATGCAGAAGGGATGGTCCTAAGTGAGTCATTCCAGGCAGCTGCTTTGATTGAGAAGCTGCCTAACGGCTGGAAAGACTTCAAGAACTACTTGAAGCACAAACGAAAAGAGATGACAGTTGAAGAGCTCGTTGTCAGGCTCCGGATTGAAGAAGACAATAGGAAGAAAGGAGGGAGTACCTCTACTGTCAAAGTCAACATGGTTGAACATGGCGAGTCCTCGGGGGTGAGGAAAAAACCACCGACAGGCAAAAGCTCAAAGTTGGGGGCTAAAGGAGGAATCTCCAAAAGGCCAGCCTACAAGCCAAAGGAGCCTACTTTTAGGTTCGATGGCAAATGCTTCAACTGTGGAAGTGATGGGCATCGGGCAGTTGATTGTCTGAAAAAGAAGCCCTACAGGAAAAATCTCCCCAACACAAAAACCGGGCACATATGGCTGAAATGGAGGAATTGTCACACGATGTGGACGACATGCATCTGTCAGCTGTCGTGTCAAAAGTGAACATGGTGGGGTCAAACCCGAAGGAGTGGTAGGTGGACACTGGGGCCACTCGCCATATTTGTGCAGAGAAGAGAATGTTCACAACTTTCGAACCGGTTTCAAACGGGGAGAAGTTGTTTATGGGAAACTCTGTAACCTCAGCTGTTGAGGGTAAAGGCAAGGTGATCCTGAAGATGACTTCAGGGAAAGAACTGACTTTGAACGATGTCCTTTTTGTGCCGGACATTCGTAAGAACATTGTCTCGGGGTCTCTCCTAAGCAAGCATGGCTTCCGCATGGTGTTTGAATCAGACAAGGTCGTGTTGACCAAGGGTGGGGTCTATGTGGGGAAGGGATATATGTCAGGTGGTATGTTTAAATTGAATGTAATGACACTTATCCCTAAGATTAATGAGAAAGCTTCTTCTTCTTCTGCTTATATGCTTGAGTCCCCTAATTTATGGCATGGTAGATTGGGTCATGTAAATTTTGACTCTTTACGTAGATTAATCAAGTTAGATCACATACCATCTTTCAAGATTAATCCACAACACAAGTGTGAAACTTGCGTAGAAGCAAAATTGACAAGGTCTTCTTTTCATTCTATTAAAAGAAGTACCCAGCCTTTGGGTTTAGTGCATAGTGATGTGTGTGACTTGAAAGTTGTACAATCACGTGGTGGCAACAAGTACTTCATCACTTTTGTTGATGATTGCACTAAATACTGTTATGTGTATTTGCGTAAAAGCAAAGACGAGGCTATTGATAAATTTATTCTTTTTAAGAATGAAGTTGAGAATCAATTAAGCCGGAAAATCAAGGCATTGAGAAGTGATCGTGGTGGTGAGTATGAATCCCCGTTTGTCGAGACTTGTGCTCAATTTGGGATTATTCACCAAACCACAGTACCTTATTCGCCTCAGTCAAATGGTGTTGCTGAGCGGAAGAACAGGACGCTGAAAGAGATGATGAATGCAATGTTGATAAGTTCTGGGTTGCCACAGAACTTATGGGGGGAAGCAATTCTCTCCGCGAATTATATTCTTAATAGAATACCACGGAAGAAAGTAGACAAGACTCCATATGAGTTGTGGAAAGGTCACAAGCCTTCATATAAATACCTACGAATGTGGGGGGGTCTTGCAAAAGTGGCGGTACCTACACCCAAGCGGGTTAGGATAGGTCCGAAAATCGTGGACTGTATTTGCATTGGTTATGCACAAAATAGTAGTGCATATAGATTTCTTGTGCGCAAGTCTGATATTTCAGATATACACAAGAATACTACCATGGAATCTAGAAGTGCATCTTTCTTTGAAGATGTATTTCCGTGTCGTCCCCAAGACAGGGTTCCGAGTTCCATGAAAGAAATAGATGATCACGAAGACGATCACATAGATGATCACATGGATGATAAAACAGCTGATCAAATAACTGATCAAGTAAATGATCAAGCTGATGAAGTAGATGAGCCAAGAAGGAGTAAAAGGGCTAGAACCACAAAGTCTTTTGGTCCAGACTTCTTGACTTATATGTTAGAGGGAGAACCTCGAACGTTCCATGAAGCTGTGACTTCACCTGAAAGTCCTTTATGGAAAGAAGCAATTAAGAGTGAGATTGACTCCATCTTACAGAACCATACTTGGGAGTTGGTTGATCTACCCCCAAGCAGTAAGGCCTTGGGGAGTAAGTGGATCTTTCGAAGAAAGATGAACGCAGATGGGTCAATTGACAAATATAAAGCTCGGCTAGTTATCAAAGGATGCAGACAGCAAGAAGGCCTGGATTACTTTGATACGTATTCACCTGTGGCAAGGATTACATCCATTCGTATGGTGATTGCAATAGCAGCTTTACGTGGTTTAGAAATACATCAGACGGATGTAAAGACAGCTTTCTTAAATGAAGATTTAGATGAAGAAATCTACATGGACCAACCCGAGGGGTTTTCAGCTCCAGGAAAAAGTAAGAAAGTCTGTGAGCTTGTCGAGTCATTGTATGGTTTGAAGCAAGCTCCCAAACAGTCGCATGAGAAGTTTGACAATGCTATGCTATCAAATGGGTTTCGAATCAATGAGTGTGATAAGTGCGTATATGTTAAAGACACTGACAAAGGTTATGTCATTTTGTGTCTATAAGTTGATGACATACTCATTGTTGGTAGTAATGATGAAATGATTAAAGCTACCAAAAGATTGTTAAACTCTAAGTTTGACATGAAGGATATGGGCCTTGCAGATGTCATTCTGGGTGTTAAGATCACCAGAACATCTGGTGGTATTGTACTTTCTCAAGCTCATTATGTTAATAAGATACTTGAGAAATTTGGAAAGTCAGATACAAGTATGTTTAGGACACCGGTGGACTTAAGTCTGTATTTGACCAAGAATAATGGTGAGTGTGTCTCTCAACTAGAATATTCTCGGGTCATTGGGAGTTTGATGTATCTGATGAGTTGTACAAGGCCGGATATCGCCTACGCTGTTAGTAGGCTGAGTAGATACACGAGTAATCCTAATGTTACTCATTGGAAGGGCATTATTTGGTGTTGGGGTATATTCGTTACACCCTGGATTATTGGCTGCATTATACCAGATATCCAGCGGTACTAGAAGGGTATAGTGACGCAAATTGGATATCTGATATAAAAGATTCCAAATCCACTAGTGGTTATGTGTTTACCTTCGGAGGGGCAGCCGTATCTTGGAAATCTGTCAAGCAAACATGTATCTCGAGATCAACGATGGAATCTGAGTTTATTGCTTTAGATAAAGCAACTGAAGAAGCTGAATGGCTTCGCCGGTTTGTTGAGGATATTACATGTTGGCCGAAACCTGTGCCAGCTATCAGTATTCATTGCGATAGCCAATCAGCGATTGGTCGGGCACAGAGTAATATGTATAATGGAAAGTCTAGACATATCCGTCGTAGACATAATTCCATATGACAACTACTCTCAAATGGAGTTGTCTCTCTAGACTATGTCAAGTCTAAGGACAACATTGCGGATCCGCTAACCAAAGGGTTAACTTGAGAGTTAGTAGAAAAGTCGTCAAGAGGAATACTACAACAGAAGCACCTTCTGATTAGCTTAGCGAACGGACAACGACAGCACTCTCTTTCAGGAAGAAAATTATAGGAGAAGTAGACTGACAGTGTATGGATGTCAAGGAAAAATTCTATATCTCTTTTCAAGGAATAGGGCCTCCTTTTATACACCATAGGGGAGAGGGGAGGAGCCTCTAGCCTCTAGCCATCAAGGCTGGCAACTAATGCTAGCAAAACTGCCCAATCAATTTTGTAAAACTGATGAGCCTTAAATGTGTAAGTTATGTACACATTTATGAGGCAATTTCTTATTCAACCATTTGGGTGGTTGTAGACCGGTTGACCAAGTCGATGCACTTCATTCCTATGCGCGTGAGAGATTCGGTCGATCATCTTGCCGACTTGTATATTCAGGACATAGTGAGGTTGCACGAAGTCCCAGTGTCGATCGTCTTAGATAGAGATCCTCGTTTTACTGTTAGGTTGTGGCAGAGTTTGCAGAGTGCCTTGGGGACTAAGTTGACTTTTAGTACGGCTTATCATCTTCAGACTGACGGGCAGTCCAAGCGTACTATTCAGATCCTTGAGGATAAGCTTCAAAGTTGTGTTCTTGACTTTAGTGGGTCGTGGGAGAGGCACTTGCCCTTGGTGGAGTTTGCCTACAACAACAGTTTTCAGTCGAGTATCGGTATGGCACCGTTTGAGGCCTTGTATGGCGGACCTTGTAGGTCTCTAGTTTGTTGGGCCGAGGTGGGTGATACACCTTTGTTGGGCCCGGAGTTGGTGAGGGAAACAACGGAGAAAGCTGAGCTTATCCGTAGGAGGCTTGTTACAGCCCAGAGTCGCCAAAAGAGTTATGCCGACCGTATGAGGAGCCCTTTGGCATTTGAAGTGGGTGATCACGTCTTTCTGAAAATATCACCTAGGAGGGGGTTGATGAGATTTGGTAAGAGAGGGAAGTTGTCCCCTCAGTTTATAGGCCCTTTTGAGATCCTTGAGAGGATTGGTGAGGTTGCCTATCGTTTAGCTTTACCGCCGTAGTTGTTCAGGATACATGACGTGTTTCATGTTAGTATACTTCAGAAGTATGAGCCGGATCCATCGCATGTATTGGATTGGACCGACTTAAAGGTAGATGAGGATGCCTCATATGAGGAGAGACCTGTTCGGGTCTTGGATAGGCGGGATCAAGTCTTGCGAGGCAAGACCATTCCCTTGGTAAACGTTTTGTGGAAACATCACGGGGTGGAGGAAGCCACTTGGGAACGTGAGTTGGAGGTCCGAGAGAAATATCCGGATCTATTTGTGGATGTTTGAGCATATGTTGTATATTTTATTGTATTGTTAAACTTTAAGAGCATTGAACGTGTCTTAAGTTGTAAAACATTGTATATGTTTTGGTTTATGGAAGTATTGTAGAACTTGCCTTAAAATGGAAGTTTATTATAACATTATAAATGTTGGATGTGTTGTAGAAATGGAAATGTATCATGAATGTATGATATGGAATTGGGAATCTTGTATATTGGAATTGTTGAATTTCAAGGAAATGCATGTTGTTATAGATTGTGAAATGCCTCTTGAAAAGAGATGGAATGACCAGTAATGGGTCAAGTTATTGTATATTGAAATGTAACATTGTTGAAAATTGAGGAAAACTTGTTTTTGAAAAACAGCTTGTACCTAATTTCGGGGACGAAATTCTTTAAGGGGGGGGAGGTTATAGCGATCCCGATTTTCCCTTCATTGTTTAATTGTATTTCGGACTCGGTTCCGTGGATGTGTTGTTGTCTTATTCCTGTTTTCATCCTTTACTCTTTGTATATGAGTCTTGGGTCGTGTTGGGCAGGTTTGAAACAGGTTGAGTGTGTTTGGGAAAACAAGTTGATTGTGGTTGGAAACCAAAGGTTAGTGTCCATTAAATTTTCATAATGGTCCATTCATATTCAAACTTGTCCTTTCAAATTCCAATTAGTAGGCTACTTGTTCATTTAATATCCTTATTAGTGGTTCATTTAATATCCTTATTAGTGTTCATTTAATGACAACTAGTGTCTTTTCATAATCCAACTAGTGTCTTTTCATAATCCAACTAGTATTTATTAGTGGGCTTTAATGAACCAATAAATCCTAACTTGACTTTTCAATTCTAACCAGTGGGCTTCTATGCCATGTTACACCAGATTTGCCTATAAATATCACCATTCCCTAGCATGGCAAACACTAGTAACACTCTCACACACACACATTCGACTAAAGGAGAGGAAGGAGAACAAAAGAGAAATCTTTAGAGGAAGAGGAAAGGATGGCTTGCTCTTCATTTTGATTCAAAAATTATTGGCTTCAAAATCCTTCATCTTCTCCATTTGGTCTCTCCATTTGAGGTAGGGATAACTACTCATTTTTATGATCTTTGACATAAATTTTTGGTCATTTTGATTTAATGTTGAAGTTGGGTGATTTTGGGTGTTAGGGTTTCAACTTGAATAAAGAGGGGTTTTGCTATTTTGACCAATATATGTATATCTTGGGTCTTAAGATGAGCTTATTGATTGTTGTAGACACTGCATGATGATTAGGTGAAATAAAACTAATCGGTTGAATATGTCATTGAATATGACGGTTGGAATAATACATCGAATTTGTGTATTGATTGATCGTGTATATGATAATTATTTATATACATTGTATTGTGTGGAAGGAGATAGGGGATGTACTCCACGGTTTGGGAGGAGATAAGGGATGGACTCCTAAACCAGATTTTATTTGAAAGGAGATAGGGGATGGACTCCATTGATACAGCAAATCTGTGTATCATTTATAAAGTATGAAGTGTTTTTGTCACGCCCCCAAACCGCCCCTAGTAGTTTGGTGCCGTGATGGCCAGTAATCCGTAATTACCGAAGGCCAACTTTCAAAATCACACACAATCAGAGTATAAAATATGGGGCTTACAAGTGCGGAAGCAATATATATACATATACAGAATCTAAATAGTCCATGAGAGCCGTGCATAAGTCTGATGAAATGACATACGTCCTTATGAAGTCTTACAACTTAAATACAATAAGGAAATGAGATACAAAACACATCTTGACCAAAAGGCTTCTCAAGCCGACATATACAAGTACAATTGAAAAATAAGCCGAGAAGCATGATCTTCAAGATGGTGCAAAAATGCTAATCCAAAACATGTCGGCAATGCACCCAAAACACATCGGCAATCACGTCTAGGCCTCAATGCCTTCTTGTTCATCACCTACATATATATAGAGAGGGTGAGCTTGGATACTCAGTGAATGATATTAGAAATAAAGGTTTTGCATGATTGATATCCAAGATTTCTTTCAAAACAATACATAGCATACTTTACAGTCAAGGGGAAAATCAAGTTCATTGCCGGCCTTTCAAGTTCTTTGGATGTTATTACATCTACTTAATACAAGAGGGTGATGACAATACCAAGACAAGAGTGCAGTTGCATTATAGTCCCCTGCAGCTAAGGACTTTCAAAACAAGAGTGCAGTTGCATTATAGTCCCCTGCAGCTAAGGACTTTCAAAACAAGAGTGCAGTTGCATTATAGTCCCCTGCAACTAAGGACTTTCAAAACAAGAGTGCAGTTGCATTATAGTCCCCTGCAACTAAGGACTTTCAAGACAAGAGTGCAGTTGCATTATAGTCCCCTGCAACTAAGGACTTTCAAGACATGTCATCAAAACAAGATAGCGTTTAATATACAAGTAGGGATAGTCATTCATGCTAGATCAAATACTTTTCAAAACAAGGCAAGACGAGGTTTATGAAAGCAAGTGTAACATAGCTTTATTAGAAATACCACTCACATAGTTTCTTCACACATCGGGGTCGAGACAAGCCCAAGTCCTACAAACACATGGCAAAGCCTATTGAATGCACTTTCAACAAGTTTCGTATGTTCACAAATGGTTTTGGAAAACATGCTGGGCACCAACCAGGTCTAGGCCGAGGTTCCACACCTCCTCGCCGAGGTGTGTTCCCGAGGGCCACATGCAAGGAAAAGAGGTCGGGAACCCTGGGTTTCCCTCTGCTCTTGAGAAACATGAGTGTGAAAACATGAAAAATGTGAATGCTCAATCATAATCTGCCATCACAAATCTGGGATCTTCGTGCTATGAGTTCGAAAACATGGACCTGGGTACCCATAGTTGAAAATCATGCAAGGACAAACACAAAACATGAGTCTAGGCAAAAAGCTTTCGGATCAAAACATGACTTTTCTTAAAGAACACATGAATGTCATTTTCTCTTTCTAAAATCGAGCTTCAAAACGATGCATGGCTTACAAATCATATCCGATCATGCAATGCAATAACATGAATATAGAGAACATCATGAGCAGATCAAGAATCTAACCTTAGAACACGGATCCAACGGTTCGATCTCTAGGAATCAAGCTTGAAGATCTACTTCCTCACTCTAAAACTCCTTCTTCCTCCTAGAGCTTCTCTCTCTACAAGGCAAGTTTATGATACCAAAATAATAGTTTTCTATACCCGGTTCTGGGGTTAACCCTCTGCTGAGACACGTGGCGGCGACTGGCTGGGTTCTACCTGAAAAGGTGGCTGACAGGCCAGACAAAGCATGGTGGAAGGGTGTTCAACAAGCAAAGCGGTATGGGCTCTCTGACGGGCTATGACATCGGCTAACAGCAAGGCGTATCTAACAAGCTACACGGAATGGCACTCCGGCAAGGGATGACATCGGCTAGCAAAGGACTTCGGCAACTAAGGTGACAATGACCTCGGCTAGGAAGGACAACACTTGACTAAGCTGTGCCACATCTTGGCCTAGATGCGCCACACCTCGGCCTAGGTCATGCCACTTCCAGGACGAGATCACTTGGGTGCAAGGTAACATCTCGGCTAATGTGTCAAGACGAGAACGGAAGTCAACAAGGGGTTCCAAGATACTACTACTAGACTAAGGATGACCTCGGCTCGGAATAACGTCGGCTAGTATAACTCAGGCAAGGCGTGACCTAAGTTTCACATCAAGGGAGGAACAAGACAAGCATACTACACTTAGACAAATCACAAGGCTTCAAATCAAGACATGGATCACATAAGCTCAAACGAAACAAATCACAACATACACATGCAAGCTAAACAAGTCATAATCATACCGATGCTCGTGAACATGATGAGGACATAAAATGTGGGTTCCTACAGTTTTAATATGAGTTGTTATCTCATGAGAATTGTGAAGTATGGAAGTGTTTTATTATGAGTTATAATCTCATTTAAATTGTTGATATTGGAAAGGATCATGGACATACTTGTCATGGATTTGGATTGTGCTGTATGTTGGTTTATATGAGTTAAACATTTATCAAAATGCCAATATTTTAGTTATTGCTCATATTATGTTTAGCATATCTCTACGGGCGTTGGCTCACCCTATATGGGATTCAAGCATATAAGCAGAAGAAGAAGCTTTCTCATTAATCTTAGGGATAAGTGTCGTTACATTCAATTTAAACATACCACCTGACATATATCCCTTCCCCACATAGACCCCGCCCTTGGTCAACACGACCTTGTCTGATTCAAATACCATGCGGAAGCCATGCTTGCTTAGGAGAGACCCCGAGACAAGGTTCTTACGAATGTCCGGCACAAAAAGGACATCGTTCAAAGTCAGTTCTTTTCCTAAAGTCATCTTCAGGATCACCTTGCCTTTACCCTCAACAGCTGAGGTTGCAGAGTTTCCCATAAACAACTTCTCCTCGTTTGAAACCGGTTCGAAAGTTGTGAACATTCTCTTCTCTGCACAAATATAGCGAGTGGCCCCAGTGTCCACCCACCACTCCCTCGGGTTTGACCCCACCATGTTCACTTCTGACACGACGGCTGACAGATGCATGTCGTCCACATCATGTGACAATTCCTCCATTTTAGCCATATGTGCCCGATTTTTGTGTTGGGCAGGGTTTTTCCTGTAGGGCTTCTTCTTCAGACAATCAACTGCCCGATGCTCGTCACTTCCACAGTTGAAGCATTTGCCATCGAACCTAAAAGTAGGCTCCTTTGGCTTGTAGGCTGGCTTTTTGGAGATTCCTCTTGTAGCCCCCAACTTTGAGCTTTTGCCTGTCGGTGGTTTTTTCCTCGTCCCCGAGGACTCGCCATGCTCAACCATGTTGGCTTTGACAGTGGAGGTACTCTCTCCTTTCTTCTTGTTGTCCTCTTCAATCCGGAGCCTGACAATGAGCTCTTCGACTGTCATCTCCATTCGTTTGTGCTTCAAGTAGTTGTTAAAGTCTTTCTAGCGTTAGGCAGCTTCTCAATCAAAGCAGCTGCTTGGAATGACTCACTTAGGACTATCCCTTCTGCATGTATCTCGTGCAGAATCACTTGGAACTCTTGGACTTGACTCAGGACAGTTTTAGAGTCCACCATCTTGAAGTCCAGGAACCGGCCGATGATAAATTTCTTTACCCCAGCATCCTCGGTCTTGTACTTTTTGTCCAAGGCATCCCACAACTCCTTAGCCAATTTCTTGGCATAGAACACGTTGAAAAGCGGATCTGCCAAGCCATTCAGAATGTAATTCTGGCATAAGAAGTCTGTTTGTTTCCAAGCGTCCAGAGCCATGAGCTTTTGTTTATCTTGCTCATTCTCCTCTACGGCTGGTACATCTTCACTCAGAAAACCTCGCAAGGCTTAAAGTAGTCAAATAAAACAGCATCTTCTGCTACCATCTCTTGAAATTCACTCCCGTGAACTTCTCCGGGCGCTCGTGATGATTGAGCGGTCCTCCTGGAACAGTCGGAGTAACAACAGGAGGATTGACCACAGAGGTCACAGCAGGGGTTGGCAAGCCAGTCGCCCCGAGGTTTGGATCCCCACCAACATTAGCAGCAACAGTAGCAGCATCAAAGACAGTTGCCATTTCTGAAAAATTACAGCAGAATTTTCACTATTCTGTATTTCCATAAATCAAACTTAACACTAGAAAATCCCACAATTGGAAATTTAATTCAAAACTAGTCTCACCACGCAACCTAGAATCGAACATGGTCAGGAAAGTTTCCAAGAAGACTGGAGGGGTCACACTGGTCCCACTTAAAACCCAGTTAACCTTAGACAAAACTTTCAAGAGCATGTTGACTCCTAGTCCATGGGAAACAACTTTAAGAATTGAATTTTCCAAGGGATGAACTAGGTTAAACACATCAAGTTCCAAACTGTACAAGCAATTACAACAAAATTGCTACAATAATTACAAGCAAATAAAACGTGCTTTACATATTGGTGAATAACCACAAATGAACACTCAAGCAAACAATTGCTTCAAATATTTAGTCCAAATTAATCCTTTTTCCCATTTCCATAGGTATTCTTGCAATAAAGAGTTAGCAGCAAAATACAACAAAACCTCCATCAGCTTTTCTTTGCTTTTGGCAAAGAAGTGATTGAAGGGGAGGGTACTAGCAAACAAACTAATAAATAACTGTAAGTAAAGATTAAAACAAACCCTTAAGTTACACATCTAGAATTTAAACTAAAAAAAACTGTAAAAAATTAATTACATAATAAACATGTAATTAACTATATAAGTTACAAACCTAAATTAAATATAATTAAACCATATTTTAAATTGGTAAAGGTTACATATGAACTTATGGTACACTAAACATGTAATTAATTGAGGCAAGTTACAAACATTTTATAACTCCTAAATACTTAAATCACATTACTAGGCAAGAATTGCAAATGACATGATTAACATGCAAATAATTCTAGAGAAATTAATATGAATTTAAATATAGGCAAGTTATAAACTTTACAACTCCACACTTAAATTAAAGATTAATAGGTACAAGTCACATGAAAATTTACTACCTAATAAACATGCTAGAAATGTAAATTACACTAAAAATTAAACCCGAATGAACATGTAATTTATATTGTAAACTAGAAGCATGTGAACTAGAAGTATGTAAATCTAGAAATACAAGGCATGAACCGGTACACCATAAATTAATAAATTAATTAGAAAATACAGTGAATTAACGTTGCACCAATGAAACTCTTCTTCCCTATTGATAACAGTGGCCTATTCCATGCCATGGGAAGACCAAACAGTAGCATACACAAAATGGCAAAATCAAAAGCTTAACCCTGTGTACATGCATCTAATAAACCAATTAACTCGCTAATACTACCAGTGGCCAATTACATGCAAAATTATTACACACACCTATGAATCTATTAATCTAATTCTATGATAAACGTCGAATCTATTTTAAGCTTGTTGGGAAAAACTACTCACATTACATAATTTCACATTGCATATCGCAAAATTATGAGATGAACAAAACAAACCTTCAATCCTAGGAAAAATAACATGCTGAATAAAATATAGATAAAATATAAAATGGTTAAAGGAAGCAAACCGAAACCTGTGTGATACCACAGTCTCCTTAAAATAGATTCGCCGCCTCACCGTTGGGTGCTGGAGGCACGCCGGCGTCTACTTCCCAGGATACGACGGTTTTTACCAGCTACAACAGAAGCACCTTTTGATTAGCTTAGCAAACGGACAACGGCAGCACTATCTCTCAGAAAGAAAATTATAGGAGAAGTAGACTGACAGTGTATGGATGTCAAGGAAAAATTATATATATCTTTTCAAGGAATAGGGCCTCCTTTTATACACCATGGGGGAGAGGGGAGGAGCCTCTAGCCATCAAGGCTGGCAACTAATGCTAGCAAAACTGCACAATCAATTTTGTAAAACTGATGAGCCTTAAATGTGTGAGTTATATACACATTTATGAGGCAATTTCTTATTCAACCATTTTTCTCCAACAGAAAATATCTCTTTCATTCTATGGAGAAAATCTCTCCTTTATTCCACAAAAAAAAAAAAAAAAAAAACTCTCACATTCTTAAAACCCTAAACATCTATCATTTGAAAATCTCTAACTAAATGTTAATGTGAACTTTCATATTACAAATGCATGTTGGTAAATAATATTCTCTCATAGAACCATACACTACAAACATTTATATTGTTTGTGTCATTGTGTGACTATTTTTTAATGTGAAATTAACATTAATGTGATTTTTTGTGAGTAATGCATGGTTAATGTTGTCATGTTATTTTGGTATTATAGAGACACTGTATTTAACCATTCACTTAGTGTGCATTGTGGTATGTAATGTTGATGTGAATATTCACATCTCTATGTTATATTATTAAGATGCACATTATATTGTGACCAAAATATCACATTGTTATTTACGCTTGTATAACTATTTCTAAATGTGAATATTAACATTGATTAAAGATATGATAATCACAACACCAATGCAAACTTTCACACCATGTAATAATCATGTAAAAATCATGAAAATTCGTACTATAATTAGTGATAAAACATTCACATTATGCAACAATCATGCAATTATCAGTATACATTACACATCATCCAATCATCACATGTTTCTCATGTTGAAGTTCACATCACCAAATGGGAAACATTAAAATTTGATAATCCACAACAACAATGACTTTAGTAGATGTGCACATTCACATTCACAAAAATACCCAATCAATAAGCATACATATACACAAATATATAATATCATATCAATCCATCTCGAAACAAAAGATCGAATCCAATTTTAATAAATTATTGAACAATTCTAAACGTTCATCCCTACCAACACATACCTATATGTAGTTGCAAAACAAAAACGGTGCTAACCTTACCCTTACAATATCTGAATAGAAGAAAATAGAGTTTCGAACTGCAACAATGGAAAAATACAAATTTTGGAACCATAACAATGGAAGAACATAAAGTTTCGAACGACAACAATGGAAGAATGATAATAATGATGATGATGAGCTCATTTTTGGGTTTCTTCTATTTGATTTCTATCTGTAATGATCATCAGCCAATTCATCTTTTTGAATTTTTATTATTTTCTGATTTTCCCCAATTCTTAAACGGGCAAGTTAGAGAGAGAGAGAGAGAGAAAGAGAGAGAGGGGGAAGTTTCTTTGTGCTTCAAGATTATTTTTTAACCATATTTTCTTGTCAATATTATAATTTAATAATATATATTTAGTTTTCAAAGAAACTTATCCCACTAATTTTAATACTGTGAAAATAAAAAAAGGAAACAAAAAGATTATAATTGTCTATAATACTTACTATCAAAAATAGAACAAATGGTACATTAGTCTTAAAAATGTTATAAATAAAGAAAAAAAAGAATCTCTTCTTGGATACAAATCTAAATA
Organism: Camellia sinensis; assembly: GCF_055761805.1. Taxonomy (NCBI): domain Eukaryota; kingdom Viridiplantae; phylum Streptophyta; class Magnoliopsida; order Ericales; family Theaceae; genus Camellia; species Camellia sinensis. The sequence continues at coordinate 103,745,225 of NC_138967.1, read as the reverse complement.
TATGAGATTAAATGAAATATAAGAAAATTTTATAAATTTATTAGGCTATAAATCCTCTAAATATGATTTATAAAAAAAAAATTATTTATATTTGAAATTTAAAATCAAATATATTATAATTAAAAAATCAAAAAGGGAAAATTATTGGAAACTCTCATTTTGGAGAGTTGTAGTCTACCAAGTCCCATTTTAAAATTAATAGACGTCCAACTCCTATTTTTTTGGTAATGTGATCCGAAGGATCCCATTATGTAATTATGGAATGGTTTTTCTGACTAATGTACCTTTTTTTTTGTGGTTGAAACGTGTGGGCACCCACATCATAAATGTGTTTTTCCCAAACGTTACATACACCCACATCATAAAAAAGCTAGGCGAAATTACCAGGAAGTCTTGTTTGAAAAACGTGTAGTCTATTTAGTCCCATAACTTTTTGCTTATACCCAAAAGTCCTATAACGTTATTATTCTTCTTCTCTGCCTCTTTTCTTCTTTGTCTCTTTTACTCTTTGTGTTTTCCGGCGATCGTTGACGGGTAACCATATCTTGCTTCTTCTCTTTCTCTTTCTGATATATAGTCACCGGCGACCGACGACTACCATCGATTGGGATTCACTGACAACCACCGACCGCCGACTACTTACTTCACTCTCACCGACAATAAAGAAGATGAGTAGATTTACATCAAATCTGATGTAGAACTACATCAGATCTGAATAGATCTACATTAGATCCGGCTAAATCTAAACAAAAAATAGTTGCAAAAGTATAATCCTCTCTATATTCGCCTCTTTCCTTCGATCTCTTATTTTTTTTACATTTTCTCTATTATGTACTTCTCTTTTTTCTATTCTAATGGAGACATTTTTTAAGTTTTGAACAAATTGTTTTCGAGTTTTAGTTACAGGCGATGAAAATTGTAAAATTTTGTAGTTTCAAATTTTGTTGGTGCTATGTAGATTTACATCAGATCCAGCTAGATCTAAACAAAAAATAGTTGCCGGAGTACAATCATCTCTCTATATTCACCTCTCTCCTTCGATCTCATTTTTTTTTTGTTTTACATTTTTTTTGTTATACACTTCTGTTTTTCTGTTCTAATGGAGAAATTTTTTAAGTTCTGAACAAATTATTTTCGAGTTTTAGTTACAGGCGGTGAAAACCGTAAAATTTTACAGTTTCAAATTTTTTTGGTGCTGGAATGAATCATGGTATAAAACTATAAAATTTTACAGTTTCATAACAGTCTTGAGAACTGTAAAATTTTACAGTTTCATAACATATTTTTCAGTTTGTTAATAAGAATAAATACTTAATAGATTTTTATTTTGAAACTGTAATATTTTACAGTTTCAAAACTTACTTTTCAGTGTGATCAATATTAGAGATTATTTGCTTAAACCATACAAAAATTAAAAAATAGCATATGTTTTTCCTATTGTTGCTGTTTTTTGTTGCTCTATTTTTTTTCTTTTAGTTTATCAATATTTAGCACATTTTGCTATATTTTTTCATTCTAATTTCTCCATTTATTATTATTTTTTTTCCGGTGATATTCTGGATATTCCGGTGAGTCTCCAATGACGTTCTTAACGTTCCGTGAACGTTCTGAACATTCCGGTGACTTCCATTAACGTTCTTAACACTTCGGTAAAACTTCCAGTGATACTCTGGCGACTTTCCGATGATGTTGAATATTCCGACGAGTCTCCGGTGACCATTTGATGGAAGTTTGACGGTAGTAGAATGTAACAGCATCTGTAAATTGAAAAAAAAAAAAGAATGAATTTTTGGTAACAATTAAAAATATATAGGACTAATTGGTGTAAGTGTTTTGTTTGGGGATTAGATAGATCTTGAACTTTGTATATGGGACTTATTGGTAACTTCCCCCAAAAAGCTATAGTAAGCTTTTCCCAAACATTACATACACCCACATCATAAATGTTTTTCCAAACATTAACCTTTTCCCAAACGTTACAAACACCCACATCATAAATGTGCTTTTCCTAAACGTTACATACACCCACATCATAAAAAAGTTATAGCAAGCTTTTCCCAAACGTTACATACACCCACATCATAATACCAAACGTTACATACACCCACATCATAATCCCAAACGTTACATACACCCACATCATAAAAAAGCTATAGTAAGCTTTTCTCAAACGTTACATACACCCACATCATAAAAAAGCTATAGTAAGCTTTTCCCAAACGTTACATACACCCACATCATAAATGTAGACTTTAGTAAGCTTTTCCCAAACGTTACTGTAGACACCCCATTTTTGACCGACCTTAAGACTTAGACGTCATCGATTGAGCACTCGGTGATGGTGCATGTTGTGCTCGTTCTGAGGTTTTGAAATTTTGGCTGAGAGCCTTACCCCTAGACCTTGGGACCCTTTTGTGCTTTGCCTCGGTTTGCGAACCAGGTCTTGTTTTCTCTTCCCGAAGGGAGGGAGAGGTCTCGTAGACCATCTCTCAGTGGCCCGTAGGCTAATTTTCGTGGTCACAGGCCACTGTTCCCGTTTGGAGACCAGTTTTCGATTTTCAGAGCCGTCGGCTGCGCGCCTCGATTCGGGACCGCTTAACCTTCTCCGTTTGGCATGGTTTTTGGCACACACCTTGTTTCCTCTCTCTAGAGGGACACTGTGGCCCGGGAGACCACCTTTGTGGTCGCACGCCACTTTCGATGCTTAACAGTCTGTTTTCGGGGCACCCAGCTGCGCGTTTTGACCCCCGAACCCTCGTTTTGCATCCGTCTTGGTTCATTTTTGGCATGGACCTTGTTTTCATTTTTTAGGAGGTGGTACAAGGGTGGGAGACCACCTTTTCTCCTTGGAGACCACGTTTCTCCTGCCAGCCAATTTTCTTGTCAAGAAGTTGGTCTCCTTGGTCTTTGAGCCACATTTATTGGTCTCCCACCATACCACTACCTTGCATTCAGTTGGGAGACCATCAAATGGGCTGACCGACCAAATTTTTTTGTGTTGAACCTTTTGAACTGGTCGGCCGACCAGGGGAAGTGGTCGGCCGACCACCTGAACTGGTCGGCCTACTCCTTCCTGTTTTGTCTGTGTGAGTGTGTGCCAGCTGTGCCAGCTGGAAGACCCAGTTTGTATCCTCCATACACGTGTATGGAGGATCTTGAGCCTTGGTTTTTAGCTTCTTGAGGAAGCTTTGGCCTTGTATCTCTATAAGAGAGGCCCTTCTCTTCCTTGGCACAAGTTAAGAGCTTCTTGGAAGGCAAAATATACATCTCTATCTATATCTCTATATTTTGGGTTCAAAAGGGTCTTGTTCTTGACCTATTACACCACACCTCGTAGCCACACATCTCCACCATTGTTCTAAGGTTCTTGGAGGGTCTTGAGAGGTCTCAAAGAGTTGGTTTTGGGCTCCAGAAGTTGCTGTCTTGCTAAGCTTCAAGGGTAACACACTTTTTCCCTCTTTTAAGCTTTATTTTGATCCATCTCTTAGCCTTATTTTCATGCATATTTGAGCTTTGTTGTCAACTGAAAAAAGTCTTATTTTGAGGTCCTTTTGATGTTTGTTTAAAGTCATTTTGTTGTTGGGGGTCATCTACCCCCTTGCATGCTTCATTTTGCCTTGTTTTGAGCCATGCCCTAAGGCCTTTGTGTTGACCTTTGCTTGGCCTTTTAACCACTGAAATTCAGCGGATTTTCAGTGGTTAACATGTGTTTTTGAGAGCCAAAATCAGAGAGGGATGACCCTCTCCCTCCTTATCTTGTTCACTAGCATTTTTGGCCTTACAAAGGAACCTTCATTTGCGCACCTCCAAGCCTTGTTTCAGGCCCTTTTTAGTGACTTTTAGGGCCTACCTAGGCTCTGTCCAAAGTTGTTTTTGTCACCTTGGGTGTGTCTCTTGCATGTGTAAAATAACCCCTCTTATAGCCTATCAAAGGAGCATGACATTCTTGCATGCATTGATCATGTTTCAGTAGGTTTTTGGGCTTTATTTGGCATGTCATGTCTCTGACTTTTGCTGGTTTAGTGGCCTCTTGAATGCTTCATATGCTTGTAGTGTAATCCATGTTCACTAGCTCACATTGCATTTTGTTTTGGCCCTTGATTCTAGCATATTTTGGCCATGTTCTAAACTGATTTTATTCATGATTTGGGCTGCCTTAGCTCTGTTTTGAGGTCCCATGGTCGAATGATGCTTGCCATGCATGCTTTGTAGTGTAATACCCTTGCCTAGCTTCGAGTTTTGAAGCCTCTTGCATGCTTAACTTGAGTTGTTTTCATGTTTTGGCATCATTGAACATGTTATTTCAGAGCTTATACTTGTGCCATATTCCCATGTTTTCCACTCTTTAAATGCGTTTGAGAGTTGTGCTTGTATGCCTCATTTTTGGGCTATTGCATGAGCTTCATTTTTGTGCATTGCAAGCCATCATTTTAGTTCATTTTGCCACTGTTTTGGGTCTGCATAGGGACTGTTTGGGGTTGGTTTAGTGTTTTGGACATCGCTTTGCATACCTCTAGTGTAATGCACTTCACTAGTTTCGGTAATTATGCCATCCAACATGCATCGGGTGAGTTGTTTGCATGATTCGGGACCATCTTGTATGTCATTTCAGAGCTGGAACATGTGTCATTGTATGCCATATTTCATCCTTGTCATGTTTTGGTAGAGTTGCACTTTGTTCCTTAGGCTTGGTCCCTTGCAATTGTGTATGTTTGCATGTACCTTGTTGCCTCATTCTCATCATATTAGCCACTGATTTGGGTGTGGCCAAGACCCATCCATCTTAGTTTAAGTCCATCTTGCATTGTGTATGCCCTATAGTCCATGTTATCGCATGTTTGATCATTGCATTGCGTATGCCTTGTTAATAACATTGCGTATGTTAGTGCATTGTATATGCATGAGTATGCCATTGATTAGTTCATAGCATTGTGTATGCCATTTTCATGCTTGCATGTCATTCCGTGCATCTTCGCATCACTTAGTTGCATTGCATTTACATTGTTTGTTGCATTGTGTTTGGAGTAGGGTTTAGTCTAAACACGGGAAACAAGGGGCGTTTCGTATTCAAAGTGACGAAAAATGTCTCGATTCTTGATCACCGACACTCTTGACTATCCATGATAGAGTTGTTGGCTTTAGGTGTTTACATGTGCATTCATTTCACATTGAGTCATGCTATTCGACTTCTCGGCCATCATGCATCGAGATGCGTGATTGATGGCACGAGGATCGAGGACTACACTCCCTAGAGCTTATGCAATGACAAGGGAGAGTGGTCGGGCACACATATGTTGAAAATACCTTGCCTTCTCTCTCTCTTGCCTTTGTTGCAGAAAAATCAGAAACCAGGGGCAAAAACTGGTCGGCCGACCACCCTTTTGGGTTTCTCCCACAAAAGGTGGTCGGTAAGGGGTCTCCAAGGCCATGAGCTGGTCGGCAGCCTTCCCATGGGTTCCCAGGGTGTAGTTTCAGCCTTCTGGAGCTTTGTGCAAGTTTCTGTAATCAATTGCAAATAAAGGCGAGCCGGGGCATCGCGATGGATTTCCTGACAAGGCGACTCGAGCATGCATGCATCCTTTATCATTCAAAACAGAGTTGAGGCAGCCCATTTTACATAGTTTGCATACTAGTTTAGTTAATTTGTTAATTAGCTAGTGTTGTGTAATAACTAGTTAATTCGATTCTGTATTATTTATTCGGACCCTCCGCAAGAGGGCGAACTTTGTAATAAGTGTGCGTGTGTGTGATGTATGTCTTCCAACTCTACGTATTTCTCCCTTTTATTTACCAGCTTATGATGGTTAGTTTTAGCGCACGTTTCAATTAGCATCCTTATGCTCGTATGTTTGTATCCATTCATCTGTTTTGCATGCACCGGGCTCAGCGCATCATGCTAACTGCATCGTATTTCAATTTCAAGTTGAATACATGTTACCTGTAGCATCTCATATACCATCTTAGAATAGCCGAGCCTATCTTAGTTGCATTCTCGCATGTGTTGCATTAGGTATCTCAGCATAGTAAGGATTCATGCATGTTTTCTAATTAGCTTCTTTCTTTGGTTCGGAGTACTTGGTAAGTGTTTATGCTTTAGCATCCTTGCATGCGTGTGAGTGACTGCCATAATAACATGCTTGCCATGAGGCTAACTACTTATGTGATATAACTGCCTAAATGCCTGTGAGTGAAGGTTGAGTTGCTTGAATTGGAATAATTCGTCAAAACCCGTGTTTTAGCCTACTTGCGAGTAGCAAACTTCAATCCATTTTCAAAACAAACGGATATGTGATGCTTTGTTCCAACTTAGGCAATCTAGTTTATACTTGTATGCTGTGCGCATCACATAGTAATTCTAGGTTAATAACCGGAATAAGTGCACATGTGTTTTCCAAAACAAGATATCATGCTTAGTAGTGGTCGATCTTCGATGGGGCGAGCGGGGGTGCTCATGAAATGACCTTCCCCAATCGTACCCAAGTTCCCGAGCCGAAGGAACTTTGGTGATGACGGACACGTGGCCTTAGGCACGAGTCAGGGTTTCCTAAATTCCCCCAAAATAAAATATTTAGGTGGCGACTCTGTAATTGGCAAAGCAGTCCATGTTTGACACTTCTTTCTAAAAATTTATTTTTCAAAACGATTTGCCGGATTTGGACTCTTTGGTGATTTATCAGTCTCGCATTGCACTTTGCGAGATTAGATTCAGAACCGTGACATTGAGTTCGAGCTGTAGTGAGCCCGATGAACAAAACGGGATTTCTTCCGGGACGTTCGAGCGCGTCTACAGTTACATACACCCACATAATAAAAAAGGTATAGTAAGTTTTTCCCAAACGTTACATACAAACGTTACATACACTCACATCATAAAAAAACTATAGTAAGCTTTTCCCAAACGTTACATACACTCACATCATAAAAAATTATAATAAATTTTTCTCAAACGTTACATACACCCATATCATTCAAACATAATGTCACTAAATTCAAAATAGTAAGTTAATGGGTAAAACTATCCATCCCAAATAATAAGACCTTTAAATGTATAAAATTAAATATAAAATTAATTAAATTATAATTAACCTTTTAAGATTTATGAGTCAATTCTCCGAATCAAAAACCCAACTGACGTGAGACAGACATTCGCCCTTATACTTTTGAGACCGGTCTTCCAATGAAAAGATGAAGGGCAAAAAGTGAACTATACCTGAACAACTGCTCCAGTCAGAGAGAGGAAAGCGAAAAGCAGAGAGAGAGAGAGAGAGAGAGAGAGAGAGAGTGAGAGTTGTTTTTCAATTTCTTGACTGAGCCCTGCCGGCAAAAAGCCGTTTATATATAGATATTTATACTATTATATTTATGTGAATGCATACCCATATATGAGCGCGTTGAACAGTCAAAAAATCAACAAACCAATTCTTTCTTCAAAACCAAGTTCCTCAATTCTCTCGCTTTTCCCGGAAACTGCACTGAAGATCAAAGCCCAAAGTCTTCAATCAAAGAATATTTTTTTAGTTGATCTCATTCAATTTCAATTTGATTCAGCTTCGAGGTATTTACGTATCGATTGCTCTCCGTGTTTGAAAGTTTGGAGTCTTTTTGGTCGTACAACCCGTGTATTTATCATTGAGGAAAGATTGAATTCTGGGTTATTGTTTGTATAACATTAAGCCCTAAGGTTCTGCGTGAGAGTATATAGTGGTTGGTTCATGAATAGTTTATACAGTGAGTTTGAATTCTCAACTTGGGTTTTTTTTAGTTGATTGTTTTCTTCAATGGAATTTGATATGGTGGGTTTGTTTTTGGATAAGATTAGTTAGTATTGGTTATTTGTATTTGTAAAGGAGGGTTGTTTTTGTTGGGTGTTTGTTTGAAATTCATGGGTTGCATTTGTGGTAAGGCTTCTGCTATAGAAGATAGCAGAGAGAGCCCAAGAGAGAGACAGTTGAATAAAGGGTCATCATCGGAGTTACACGTGCCTCGAATTACTTCTTCGAAGAGAGAGGAGAGTTTCCGGGTGAAAGAAAGGCTGGATGGTGGTGAAATTAGAGGTGGGTTGAGTCATAAGAAATTGAATGGCTCAAAGAAGGTGAGGGATGAGCATTTTGAGAAGAAGAGAGAGAATTGTGAAGTTGTTGTTCCTAATTATCATCCAGCTAGAGGAAGCATTCCAAAAGCTACAGAAGGGGAGCAAGTTGTGGCAGGTTGGCCCTCTTGGCTTGCTGCGGTGGCTGGTGAAGCTATCAAGGGATGGGTACCACGACGAGCAGATAGTTTCGAGAAGTTAGATAAAGTATGCTCCTTTTTCTCTGAATTATTGTTTGGATTACATTCATTTTGTAGTATAGTGTGGAGACAATGATATCACTTGGTGATTGCTTCCTATAATCTTCTGAAAATTGAATGCCTTTAATAATTAACTTAATGATTCTGAGATCAAAATGGTTTTAAGATCTTTTTGATAGTGAACTTTCTGGCAATACAATTTCCGTGTGCATATATTTTCTCTTGCATTTTTTAATAGGAGAGGTTAAGATATATATATATATATATATATTTCACATATATGTTAATAATGAGCTCTTGAATAGGCAATTTGGTCATCAAATTGGTATGTGCAACTCACATAGATTTTTGCATCCTCTGTTAGATTAGAATGTTAACATAGGGTTAAAATTGAAGCAAATTAGAAGATCAAGGGGTAAAATGTTGCAATTTTTCGTTAAGGAGGGTAAAGTGACATAGTTGAAGGAGGTAAAATGTAATTTGCTCTAATTTCTTTTTCTTATTGATAATTTGATGACTTTTCAAATTCGTTTTAGAAGAGAAATTAGTTTATTTTGTTTGAAACGCATGTTATGCTTTGTACCAATAAATGTGTACCTATTATTTGATGACTTGTTTGTCTGCTTTGATTTTTGTTCTCCATGATTGTTGATATTCTCATATGCCTGGTTTTTGTTCTTGTGTGATGGCATTTTGTTCTTGCAGATTGGCCAAGGAACTTATAGCAGTGTATACAAGGCTCGTGATCGAACTCAGAAGAAAATTGTTGCTCTGAAAAAAGTGAGGTTTGATAGTATGGATCCTGAGAGCATCAAGTTTATGGCAAGGGAAATTGTTATTTTGCGGAGACTTGATCATCCAAATATAATTAAATTGGAAGGCTTGGTCACATCACATAATTCTTGCAGCTTGTACCTTGTTTTTGAGTATATGGAACATGATCTTACGGGACTTGCATCACTACCCAGTTTCAAATTCTCTGAACCACAGGTTGGTAGTTAATTATTATTATTTTTTTAGCTTATAATGTTGTTTAATGTGGTATTCTGGTTTTGATATTCTGTCACATAGTATGATAATTGGATGCACTAATTCTATTTCCAATTTTTTTGTTATTTCAGGTTAAATGTTATATGCAGCAACTGCTAAGTGGACTTGATCATTGTCACTGTCGTGGTGTTCTGCATCGTGACATAAAGGGTTCAAACCTTCTAATAGACAATCATGGCATCTTGAAGATTGCAGATTTTGGGTTAGCAAGCTTTTATGATCATCATCAGAGTATGCCATTGACGAGCCGTGTTGTGACTCTCTGGTATCGTCCGCCAGAACTTTTACTTGGAGCAACTCATTATGGAGTTTCAGTGGATTTATGGAGTTCTGGTTGCATACTTGGAGAACTATATGCTGGCAAGCCTATCATGCCTGGAAGAACAGAGGTACAGTTCGAATCTAATTTTTGCAAAGGCATGCAAGATGATTTATGTCCACTACTGCCTGTCTATTAATATTTTCCTTTTCATTTGTGTAAAATTCTTGAAGGAGTATCAGTGTCTGCTGTAATTCATAATATAGCATGGAAAGATCAAGAAAAACAGAATTTTTTTTTTTTTGAAAAAGCGGGTCTTGTCCAAATGATTGATTTCTGTATTGACGTGGAAGGTGTGTGACAAATATGAGAGTTTGAACATCCCAGGGCACTTTCAATGTGTCTGCTTTGTTTATTATATACATAACAAAATGGGACAATTAGGGCTTGTTTGGTATTATTTTTGTAGACAGTTTCCAATGGCTGTAAACATAGAAAGTAAGGACGATGCAGAAAATGCCTTGGGCTGGCCCTTCCTGAAAACTATGTTTGAAGAAATTTCATGAAAATAGGCTGTTTTCCATAAGTTAATTTAAATAGTTTCTTTGGTTTTTAAGAAGTAACGTAATTTAAAAACAATGTTGAAAAAGCTGTTGGTTGACCCTTTTTGGAATTTTTTTTGAAGATATTTCCTAAAAATCGGCTGTTTCCAGGAAATTATTTTTGTCAATACTTTTCTTTGTTTTCAAGAAGTTGGGTAATTCGATATTGAAAACAACCCAAGTTTGGAACATTTCATTCTTTTTTGAAATTGTCAGAAAAGATAACCTAAATGAATTCAAACCTAAATGAATTTGAATTTGAATTTGAAGGTGATGTGCAACCTCCTCATTATGTTTTGGTGGAAGTTTAGATCTGCACTAAGCGAACTTCTTGTCATTATTAACTAATGGGTTCCGTTGATCTTACTCCAGTACCAGATATCAGAGTAAACCAGAGTATGTGAAGTCATGTGTTCTCTGCCAGTGCTAGAGTTGGTGGTTGGGTCCACTGATAATGTTTTTTCCTCAAAAAAAACTCTCTTGATGATAATCCTGTCTCGATATGTGCCAATAACTGGATTTCTTGTGTTAATCTTGTAAATAGTCCTGTCCTTTTTAGAGTGCTACCAACTTACCATGTATATATATATATATATAGTAGTGAACATTACAATATATAGCTGCTCTGACATTGCCAACGGGCAATCTTTTGGAAATTGACATACCACAACAGACCAAACAGATCAAGAGGAGTTCTATATAATAGTGTGGATGGCATCTTTGTAGGTCGATGTGTAGGCAACACTGACAATTTTTCATGGTCAGAGGTGCACCTCTCTCTGTGGTACAATGAGAAGTTTAAGTGAACAGTTTTATCCCTTTCTTGTCGTGATTAGCCACTGTTACACAAAGCATATTGCATTTTCCCCATTGTACTCACATACATACATATATTCCAAAACTTCTTTTAATAAATATGTACATTTTCTAAAAAGTATTTATCCATATATTGCCTCTCTCTTAACATGACCCTGAATAAATTATATGCTTGTATATTCTAGGTTGAGCAACTGCATAAGATTTTCAAGCTTTGTGGCTCACCATCTGAGGACTATTGGAGAAAATCAAAGTTACCTTGTTCTACGGTGTTCAAACCTGTACAACCTTATAAACGACGTCTTGTAGAGACATTTAAAGCTTTTCCTCCCACTGCTGTGGGGCTTATAGAGCTCTTACTATCAATAGATCCTGCACATCGAGGAACAGCAGCTAGTGCTCTAAAAAATGAGGTAATTTAATTTTTTCTATTGAGCACTGTGGAAACTTATGTTTGTGCTTTTGATGCTGAGTTTGTGGCCTTAAAACATAAAATACATTCTTTTCAAAGATTAAAATTTTTATTTGTTGAAGGGCGGGCCTGGCGTAGCGGTAAAGCTACCCCTTGGTGACCTAGTGGTCACGGGTTCGAGTTGCGGAAACAGCCTCTCCGCTTGCGGGGGTAAGGCTGCGTACATCAACTCTTCCTCAGATTCCGCTTAAGCGGGAGTTTCATGCACTGGTATGCCCTTTAGAATTTTTATTTGTTCTAATTGGTAAAGAACTCTGGTAATAGAGGTCTCTGGAAGAGACTTCCCAATAGGAGTTTCTTCATGCATTAGTGAGGTAGGTGTTTCTTGGGCTCTATTTGTTTCACTGGATAATAAAATTCTGGATTTTTTTTTCTCACCCTTCTAGGAAAGTTTTCAACACTAAAAATAATAATTTTATTTTCCCTGATTTGCCACTTGTTTGATACTGATTGCAAACAGAACTATAATTTTATGCCTAGATGTTGTTTGGATAAGCACAAAGTGTAAAGAATAAAGATCACATGTAACACGAAAGAATAGTCCTTCCATTATTTGTGGGTGGGTTTAATATTGTGCGGGAGTATTTAAAACAGAAAAGAATAGAAGGAAAAGAAAAATAAATAAATAAATAAAAAATTAAAGAAAAGTTTGATAATTATATTTATCATTATTCAATATCCGTGTTATTCATCATTGATCATTCATTCAAACAACCCGTAAGAAAAAATACAGAGGGTTCAATGTGTGTGTGTGTGTGTGAGAGAGAGAGAGAGAGAGATTCTTTTTAGGTAAAACAACTTTGGGGTCAAAATCTGGGATGTTGTTTTTTGATATTTTTCTGCTTTCCTGGAATTTTTTACCCCGTTAAATTTTTGGAACTTATGCTCTATTGCGTTGATTGGAATGAGATGGAATGATTACTCTGTAGGCTCTCTTATAGAATGATCATTCTCTTACAATGGTGAATGACAATTCTATTTATAATGTATTTTTCATTATTTTTTAGTGACCCAAACATAGGAATGGACAATTTGATGGAATGATCATGCCATTCAACTTCATTTCATTGAACCAAACATTACCTAGGAGAAAAACAATCAACCAAAATTTAGCTTTTTCTTGGAATTTATTTTCCCCAATCTACTGAATCAAACGGAAGCATAAGGAAAGCCTATTTACAACCGGCTTGATGTTCCTTTTATGTAATCCCCATTTGCAAATATGCATGTGTTCACAAAATTATACAAATGTGCAATGGAGGCAATTCAACTATCCTTAACATCCAAATATGTTCTCAAACTACCATTACATGGTCGAGGTAGCCTGAGAGTTTCTCTTTTATATTTTTTTGAACTTCTTGAACTTTTTTTTTTGTTTGGGTATGGGATAAAGGGGATGCAGAGCCTATCACACACAAAAAGGAAAATAATAATAATAATACACATAAAAATTGAAAAGTTTATAAAGGAGTGAAAAATTATACCATCTCTGGACTTACGACCCTTGTCCTACGAATTTTCCCATTTATTTTTTTTTCTGTGTTTACCTTCAGTTGTCATTTTACGTCATCCAGAATGGATTTACTGCTATGATAATGTCTTATGTTTATTGGAAGGTGATTTCTTTATTATCTTCACACTACTAAACTCTGATGTGTTTGAATACTTGTTTCATATTAATTTTTTTTCGTTGTCGTATGATTTTTCTGAGATTTTTTGATTGAATTTTTTCTGTAACAGTATTTTACCACAAAACCACTTGCTTGTGATCCTTCATGTCTGCCAAAATATCCTCCCAGCAAAGAGATTGATGCGAAATTGCGGGAAGAAGCCAGAAGGTGCGTTTTTAGTTAAATTGTCATTTTGTATGATAAGCCAACATGGATGAAAATATAGTACCTTGATTCATGATATAACACAATTCATTTATAGAAGAAAATTTGGTTTTCTTGATGAAGTTCTATAATTTGGGGCATAAAAGGAATTAAAGTCGAGCAGACTGTCAAATGGTCCAATGTATTGGTAGAATATGTACGCATATATTTGGAGTGGCTGTGATATTAATGTTGACAATATGCATGAATAATGGGGGAACATCTGTTTAACAAACAAGTTGGATGTATAAATCATGCGAACTAACATTGTGCTTAATTTGTTGATGATGTTGACTGAAGGATCTTTTGCTTGTTGGCCTTTTGATATTTTGGTTAGTTAATGTTTCTTTGGTTTCACACGAGTGATTTTTATTTTTATTTTTTTATTGAGCATTTTATAACAATATGCAATTATTCTTCCATGTTTAGATGCATGAAAAGAGTCTTACTTGCTATTTAGGGTGGTGTTTCTTAACGTTAACCTGTTTTCATTGAATTTCACAGGCGAGAAGCAGGAGGAGCCAGGAGCCAGAGGGTTAACCTGGAAACTGGAGGACAAAAACTTCCTCAGGTAATTCCAGTGCATAATGCTAACACTGAGTTAGTCACATCAGTGCAGGTACCTTAAACAAGTTTTCTTTGCATCCCCTCTTTTCTTCGGCATTGATTTTCTTCCTGGTTGAATTCAAAGCAAAACTACTTACACATCAACATTTCTTGGAAATTGTATTGCATTGATGGATTTATGTAAAACACATAAGAATTTCAACCTGGTCTTTTTGAGGATCACTGCACAGAAAACAGAAATACTACAATCACTTGGCACATATACTTGTATGGATCACGACTCATGAGGCAAACATGCTTGTGAAAGAGTCATTAAGAATTGCTTCAAAACCTTTTGATTAGAAAGAAAGAAATTTAAAAGGTAAGAAGGCCTATAACCCTAAAATAATTGAACATGGTAAAAGAAGAGGTGGTTTAGATTAAAGGCAAGGTTTTGATGTTTAGTACCACGTATGGTATGCTGAAGGAACGGCTACCTTTGACTTGATATGTTCATCAAGCAAGTTTATGCTGTGATTGAACTCATGAGTTAAGCTTCTCAACAAACCATCAAGCTTTGTTATCAGAATCTTACGATTCGCGATTCAATTTATGATTCGATTCGCAATTTTTGCAAAATCGATATGAATCTATGGGTGAATCTATTTTAGAAGTGAATCTTTAGTGAATCGCACGATTCACAATCGATTCACGATTAGATTCACTTTTTACGATTTATGCAATTCTTCAAACTATTGTGTTTGACATACTTTCAACTATTTTTTGCTTCATCTTTGTCATGAAAATGACTTAATACAACCTCTAATAGTGTTTAGTACCAAAATAACCAATACACACACACACACACACACATATATATATATGATTTGTTGTCATTTTAGTGATCATGTAGTTTTTAATAAGATCCAATCAGATTCAGTCGAATCTAACATGTTTTTAACCTTTCTTCTCATTTTTTTTTTCCCTTAAAAAATCAGAATATATTTGCTTTAAGATTAAAGTAACTTACGCCATGAATTACCTATTTACTATTTTATTAAATTGAGTATAGTTGAATATTATATGTGTGATGTTAATTATACTTTTTAAAATGTTTTAAGCTTTTAAAATAAAAGATCCTAAATAATTATGATATTTGGTCATTGTTACTTGAAAAAGTATATATGCTTATTGTTTAAATATCAACATTGTTGTTAAATATTTCTGATATTTGGTCACGATTCGAATTCCAATTTGACAACTATGCCATGAAGGCTTTGTTTTCTCTTCGGAGGATTTGTCTAGCAGGCTTATTCCCCTTAGCTTATTGCTTTTCTGTTGTCAATAATTTATTGACCAGTTGTTGAAGAGATTCAATTTCATTAGAAGAAGTTAGCATTTTGGAGCGACTTTGTTAATTAGTACATGACTGGGAAAGCCAACTTGACACCATAATATGTGTGTCATTATGAATATGAGTGTAGTTGTAGCATTCCCTTGACGTGTATGGCCATGATATTTTTTCCATTAAATTGACCTCAATTAATTTTAGAAACTTGAATGGTTGTATCCCCAATTTTTTGGATATGTCTATCGTTTATGATAGGGGGTGACCATTGGTTCAATGGTAAAACTTTAGCCTAATAGCCTTGAGGTTATAAGTTCAAGTCATGGAGCAATAACTCTGTGCACTATGCCAAAGGTTAGGTGTGTACTCAATTTTTCTCCTCCCAAATACACATTAATGTGTACTAATTGGGCATTGTTTTTTTGTTTTTTTTTTTTTAATGATTCATGTGTTTATTCACGATCATGAGTTTGATCCTCTCATTTACTTTCTTTTGATGTATGGTATGTTCTAGAGCTTATTATACCTTGTTGAAAGTTGCCCCCATTGACCAAAGCCACTTGAACTTGTAGATCTTGTTCATTCATCAAATGCAACTGATTTTAGGTATTCTGAGTGTTGTGACTTGTTCCATGATTTAAAGAAATTGAATTACTAACACCTGTTCCAAACTGGGTATTGCCCTCAACTATTACTGTTTCTGATACTATTACTTCTTGCATTGGTAATTGTTTCGGCAATGTTGATGTTCCTTTATGGATCAGCAGTTTTGAACATGTGTTATCTTTTTGAGCTGTGGGACAATGTTTGGAATTTCAAGTTGCTCAGTTGTGATGCCGCAGGAAAAATGTTGGACAATGTTGTCCTGTATTTAATTTTTTTATGTATACATATAACTTAATATTTGGCTACATAGATACTCATTATATTTGACACCACTAGTTTGTTGTTAAACTTATGAGATTATCACTCTTTAGGTATTTTAGCATTCTTATCAGTGACTCGTCTCTTCCTTTTCCTTCATGACAAGTTATTATCACTTCAACGTCTATTTCCTAGTTCTTTATTTTTTAAATTTTTTGTATTTCATGAAAATAAAATATTTTTGTATCGAAAACTATAGGGAAGACGAGGCAACTCCCATTCAAAGAGCCGTAGTGAACTTTTGAACCATTATCAGGAGGAAGCTGCTTCTGGTTTTCCTATTGATCCACCTAGACATTCACAAGCTGCAAAAGAAGTGGTGGGTAAAGATCGAATGGATCATAATACTAAGAGGGTTTCACATTCGGGGCCCTTGGCTCCAGGGGTTGGATGGACAAAAGCTGGGAAGAAATACGATGATATGAATGTTATTTCAACTAGAGCTGACTTGTCAACATTATCCGGTTTAGTAGCATCTAGGACGTCGTTGTCCGATGATAGCCGAGATAAACTTGGTCCTTCACAACCAAAAGCAACAGATCAAGTGGCTAAGTCTTCAGAATCACATGAAGTATCGGGATCCGCTAGAAGGACTTATCGGAAGCAACACACACACAGCATCACTGGTTCCCATCAGTTAGAAAAAGGAAGAGCCAAAGAGCCCGTTCTGGTGAGTTCCCTGACTAAACTTTCTATTTCAAGGTCTCTCGAATTCTAAGCTGATATTTTTTTTGTGTTCAGCATGATACTATTTGTGGTTGCATTTCATTTACCACCGACTTTATGATAAATAAGGACCACTTCAGTAGCTCTCAAATTTATATGTACAAATTGTGCATATTTGTGTGCTTTTTCCTTGTATGCTTTGCTTTGACATCTAAATGTAATATGCCTTGTGATGTTTGTTTTTTTTTTTTTTTTTAGCATGGTCACGGGTTCAATGGTAACAAGATTCATTTTTCGGGTCCGTTACTTGTTCCATCAAACAACATGGAGCAAATGCTTAAAGAGCACGATCGGCGGATTCAAGAAGCGGCTCGACGAGCACGGCTTGAGAAGGCAAGGCTTGGGCAAAGTTGAGGCTCACGGAATGCCAAAAACCAGTAATCCAATATATGTCTCTACTGGCAGAGCTGGCTAAATTAGCTGTGAACCAAAGAGTCAGTTCATCTCTCCAACGTAAAATTAGTAGTTTTGTGTACAGTGTTTGTGCAAGGGATGGATAAATCAACTTTTATTCCACTCTTTTACACGAAATCTGAGAATAAATAAATTTACCAATTTTTGAAGGAGTTGATTCTTGGGTTGAACCTTTAAACATGTGATAATTCTAGAGCATTTGGAAATGATTCGTGATCTTATGGATAAGGGGTTTTTAAATACAAATACTTGTTTGGGGTGTCCTAAATAAGTACACTTTTTGTCCTTTTGGATTAAAAAGTTGAGGAAAAAAATATGGATGTTTGGGTTAACTTGTTGACTTTTTATGAAAAAATATGTATTAAAAAATTGTATAAATAAGTGTGTAGGAGAAGATAGGGTAGGAGGTAGAGGAGCGGCTGGGTGAGTAGATGAGGAAATATTGTCTCCTTCTCGGGCTTTGATTGGATGGTGTTGTTTGGCCCATGGGGGCTCATCACGGGTCCCGTTTTTCTAATCGGAACCGTTCAATGTGTAGAACTCGTCGAGTACTATATGTTTGTAAAAAATCACATTGATTGGATATCGATAGCTATCTGATCGTGTTAGTTTTTTTTGTTAACTGTTAACTATAATGCCATTCATTTTTGATCATGTAGTTAGCGATATCCAATATACGTGATTTTTTTTAGGCATATAGCACTAGACGAGTTATACATATTAAACGGTTCAGATTATCAAAACGAGACCCATGGTGGCCCCCCATGGGCCCAACTTTACTATTAAGATTTAGTGGATATTCTACTATAATTTTTTTTCTCTGTCACTGACTGAACTCATCACGTCAGTATCATCATTTGGGCCAACTTCTTGATTTGTATTAATATTTGTATATTAATTTTTTTATATTTTTTTTTTGTGAATAGTGATAACTTTTTAATTTTTTGTATAATTTTTTAACTTTTTAACTTTTTCTAAAGTTGCCAAACCAACCCTTAATTTCTCTTTACACTTTGCTACATGCATCGTAAGTTTTATACTCTTATTTTTGGAGGAAACACTTACACATGTGGGTATAGAAAGAAATTTAATAGATGTATTTAGAATTCCTTTATGAACGCAATAATCAATTGAAATAAGTCATTAATCGCGTGAGAGATCAAGAATTCAGATGAAGAAAAAGTGTACTAAATTTTTTTTTGAAAATCGAGTTTTTTTTTTTTAATTCATTTTTGGTAATATTGGTAATTTAGAGATTTTTTTTTTTGGTTGAAATTTATCAAATAAAATTTCTAATAAATATGGAATTAAGTGAAACAAAATTGGTGAATCAATCTATGAGATGAATTTCATTATTGCCAGATATTTTTAATGATTTTAATAATTCTTTGACTTTTAAGTTAAAATTGAATGTTGTCAAATGAGATCTTAATAAATTTTTTTTGAAAGAGTTCAACTAGGGTTTGGGATGGTTGTTATGTGTTAATTATTGTTGTGTGGCTTATTGGACGCATTTTGATAATTCGAATTATTCACTTTTTACAATATATTGAGTAAAATATACTATAAAATATAAAGTTAATCAAACATCAATAATCTTTTCATTAAATCATATTTGTATATAAAAAAATGAATGCTAAGTATAATTTGAAGTATAAAATTTAATATCAAAGTAATTTGATAAAAGGACTATCGATATTTGATTAATTTGATTTTTTATAAATATATTTTACTTGATATATTCTAAAAATTGATTATTTAAATTATCAAAATAAATCTCAAAATAGACCTAACAAACCACACAACAACAACAATTGTGCGCTATGAATAGAAGCAACCCAACTCCGTCTAGCAATCACCACCAATCACTAGTATGACCACAACTAGGGTCATCAATAAGACAAGTCAAATTTATTTAAAAAATGAGAACTGCATCCCACCTATCAACCAAATAACAACTATTGTGTTTAAATCCCATATATTAATTGAGTTTTTCAGTTAATGGGTTGGTACGTGTCAAACTTATTTAAAAAACAAAAACTACATCCTACCCATAAGCCAAATCTTACGGGCCAAAATTAAATCGAACCGGATTACACAATTTTCATTCGACTTATATTGTTAAGTTCTACACATTTTTCATTCATATATTTTTACTATTTTCATTAGTTTTTTTTCTTTTTTTCTTTTTTTTCCAAGATAATTCAAGTATTTTCATTTTATTTTTACCTTTTTATATCTCATATAATCAAAAAATAATCAAGTAACATAATATAATTTTATTTCAAGAAGAATTTTAGAGAGAGAGGAGAGAGAGAGAATAGGCGTGGGTTTGTTTGATTGAATTGAATGGAATTCATGGTTCAATCGCTTCATATTCTATATATATATATATAGTTTTTTTGAATCCAGCACACATTAATCACTAAATAGGATTTTAAAAGTATTGATTGTGTAGGGGAGGGCAACACATTAAATATATACACATGTATATAATCGTTAATGTATTTTAATAGATTAAATTTGAATTGAACAGTATTTATTTTTTTTGGATACATATCCAAAAAAAAAAAAAAAAAAAAAGGTATATCTAATGGCTAGTCTTACCATTTGATCTTATTACCTATTAAGTTCGGACTTAGAATCTTATGTACACATAAGTCCTGTTCCATTTATTGTTTTCCATTACCCTTGAGTGTTTTGTGTTGCCCTCAATAATATTTTGTTCTCTCTTTTCCTTTTTGTGCGCGCGCGCGCGCGCGCACACACACACACACTCTCTCTCTCTCACTCTCACACACACACACACATACACACACAACTCCTCTCTCTCTCTCTACCATTTCTCTACAGAGTTTCATACCACCACTGCCACCATTGCCACATTACCACTGTCGCCATGGTTATTCACCTGTTATGGCCACTATCATCGACCACCGTCACCACCATTGCTCACCAACCATCTCCACTGTCCTCGTCTGTTGCCATCAATGTCACTTGCTAGAATCACCATCCTCATTCTCCTTCCTCGTCGCGGTCATCGTCTTCGCTCGCCTCACACAATCATCCACCTCTTCGACCCCGTTTTGCCTCTATACTTCTCCTTCATCACCGATCTATTATCTTCAACGCTCTTCACTAGAAACTTTAGATCTGGCCATTTTCAATGCTAATCTACTATCTTTGATGTCGATCTAATATCACATATCTCGTCGACATCGAGATGTAATACTTACATGGTTGTTGGAGCTCCTATCTGTTTATACTAGTGATAAGTTTATTAGTAAATTTGTTGAATATGTTTGTTTTTATATTAAACTTGATAAATTAACATTGCTAAATTTATCATTTGTAATAGTGATGGCTAGATTTTCCTTCTGTAATTTTTTTACAAACAATCAATGATAAATTTACCACTGAATGTCTCTTTGACTCATATTGATTTGTAATGGTAATGACTAGATTTTTCTTCTATAACTATTTTTTACAAACAGTCAGTGATAAATTTATCACTGAATGTGTTAATGATAAATCTATCATTGAATCTGACTTTTGATTCTGTCTTGATCTATGAATGTGAAAAATAATGAGAACTATTTTCTGGTAATGGCTCTTCGTCTTTCTCTTTCATTCTCTTCACCATTTTTCTTCTCATTTTTTTTTTTGTGTGTTGCCACTAGATCTGAAGACGTGGTGGTGGTAGTGACGTAATAGAGATGAAAAATGGCCAAAAAAAATATTGTCGGAGGTTGAAGGATAGTGGCAATGGTGGAGGTTGCTGGAGGTGATTACAATGGTTGGGTGATTGTGGGTCATGGTAGTGACGTGTATTGAATGTAAGAGTCAAATGTTTGGGTTATCAAGGGTAAATGGGAAGATGGGCTAAATTATTTTGGGTCAAGACCAATGGGTATTAAGTCTAGTCCAAAAGATCGGCCTGTAATTTACCCAAAAAGTTTTTTGGACGAGATAGTTTGAGTTAGGCTGATGGGATGGTTGCGCGAGGCTTACCCATGTGGACTTTTATGAGCTGGGTTTATGGGTGAGCTCGGGTTACAAACCTTTGTCCAAAATCCAAAATCATCTTTATGAGTTGGGATGGAATGGGGACTCAAGTGGGTTGGAACGAATCATGGGATGGATGGGATAGGTTGAAACAAATAAAAATAATGCACCCAACATCTAGATGTGAAAAGTAAAAATACAGATCAATTCAAACAGAGGGAAGAGTGCACAAAATAACTATTTTGAAGTAAGACTACACAATCCATTCTTCTAAAATCACTCACGTGAAGTTTTTTTTTTCCTTAAGTATTCCTCACTTGCAATTGATTTATAAATTTGGGATATGGATCTCCTTCGGTTCATAATCTAAACTGAAGGGCACTATTTGAGCATGTAGGGTTTGCAACATATTCCATTTTGATGATTCAAATTATTTATTTTGTTTGGCATTGCATGTATATCATTCCCAAAAAATATTAGGTCGATTTGATAATTATATCCTATTCAATTTACTAAGTTTTTCATAAAAAAATAGACGACAATTGCATTTCTAAAAATAAACATTCATTTTTTTGGTAATAAATTCAATAAATTGAATATGTTATGATTATCATATTGGCCTAATTTTTTGTGTGGAAAAAATGCACAAAATATCCGATACAATAAATAACTTGGATCATCAAAATAGGATACGTGGTAAACCCCACGGGCCCAAACAATATCTTCCAATCCAAATTATGGATTGAAGGTAATTTATCTTTGGGGCACTAACTTGCAGGTCCTATTTCAACAATTCAAGACCCATTTTGTCTCAAAACAAAACATTTGCACCAATTAGTTATACATATTTTCAATTATTACAAAAAAGATTTTTTTTTAAAAAAAAAAAAAATTTAAGGACGCTGCACATCTCACTACTGTCAGACCTCTGCCAGACTTTCGTCACCGGATGCTCACCGGAATATTCAACATTGTCAGGAAGTCAAAAAAGTATTGTTGGACATCGAGAACATCACTACAAACTCATTTGAATGTCCAGAACATCACCGCGGGGGAAGGGGGGGAGAGAGAAGAAAGGGAGAAATTAGAGTGAAAACATAGTAAAAAATAACATCCTCCTCTCAACCACCACAAAACACGAAAACAATACTCTTTATCATACAGAGCACAAAATTTTCAGTTCACAAAATAGTAAGAATTTAGAGTATGAATTTATTGCTCATCAAATTGTATAATTTTTAGTTTTAAAACTACAAAAACTATCAGTTTGCTCATTTGCAATTTATCAAAATACAATTTCATGTCGCAAAGATGGTGGAGATCTCATATAGGTAATTTCTAAGGGTTTGTAGTTTTTCAATTTGTCAATATTTGTTAAATTTTCTTATTGTTTTAATAAAGAGGGGGGGGGGAGGGGGGAAAAAAGGGCTAAAGTCATAGAGAAAAGCACAAATGTATCTTCCAATTATAAAATTTTACAATTTTCACTACCTGTAACTAAAACTCCAAAAATATTTGTTCAAGATTTGAAAATTTTCTCCATTAAAACAAGAAAATAGAAGAGTGTAGTATAAAAAAAAGAAGAAAAACTAAGAGATTGAATGAGAGAGACAGACATAGAGAGAGGATTGTAATCCGACAACCATTTTTAGTTTAGATTTAGCCAGATCTGGTATAGATCTACTTAGATCTACTCTAAATCTGAACATTCGGTGAGTCTTATCTTGTAATCTTGGCCAAATCTGAGCAGATCTATATCAAAAATATCACCGAAAACTCATCTCTTTCACCATTAGTGAGGACGAAGCAAAGAGTCGGTAGTTGCCAGTGAATCCCAATCGATGGTGGTTGTCGATGAGTGTATATTAGAAAGAGAAAGAAAAGAAGGAAGGAGCTTTAGGTTGTGATTGTCGGTGATGTATATCATAAAGAGAAAAAGAGGAAAGAAGGAGACTTAAAATTTTTGGGTCTACACAAAAGGTTATGAGATTAAATGGGGAGCAAGTCTTTATATCAAGATTTCTAAGTAATTCTCCCTTTATCTTTATCTTTATCTTTTTCATTTTGTAAGTACATAGAAGGGCTTTCACTTCGTAGCTGGATAGAGTCTTGTAAAAGAGAAGGTTTTTATTATTATTTTTATTTTTTGAAGCAACTCGTCTCCAACTCGTGACTAGTTTATCTTTAAAATCATACAATTGTTTATTTTTCTTAGATAAATGCGATCTAATCAAGTGATTACTGACATCCAATCAATTTATTTGTTTATTTATTTTTTGTAGGAATCTTGGTAACCAACCTCTGATATGTTGCTCTTACATTCTTCAACCCAGAGGGCATCACCCTATATAGTAAAGTCCTTTTGGGGTGATGAATGTTGTATTCTCTTCATCTGGGGCATACATTGTTATTTGGTGGTACCCTTTGTCTGCATCTAGAAAGCTCATTCTTCCATACCCTGATGTGGCATCAACAAGCTGATCAATCTTGGACAGGGGTGTAATAACCCTCACCACTGCTTACCGTTAAACATTGATTACTGTTAAACTGAACTGATTGTGACTGATAATGGAACTGATTAAAGTACTGAACTGACTGACTGAAAACTGGAACTGGATTGAATGAGTACATCTGTTTGAATTGCACTTTATCTGTTGATTGATTATTTGATCTGTTTGTGTTTTGTGTTTAAACTGCTAATTGAAGGCCTTATCGGCGGCCGAATCGGGAATTGATTGGTGTTTTATGATCCTCATAATTAATGTGATTTTATAGTGTATTTATTTGAAAGCTGATTAGGTATGATTAAATTAGATTAAAACAAGTTAATTGCAAAGTTTGCCGTAATTACCAAATTGCCACCCTTAGTGGCCCACTCAATATAACATGTGAGCCTTGTATACACTTGAAACAAACATTTCCTCAGCCCTTTCTTGAGCCTTGCCGACCTAGAGAGTAGAGAGGGAGAGAAATTGGTTTTTCACCTTGAATTGCTCG
The DNA here is from genome assembly GCF_055761805.1 of Camellia sinensis. NCBI lineage: Eukaryota > Viridiplantae > Streptophyta > Magnoliopsida > Ericales > Theaceae > Camellia > Camellia sinensis. The sequence continues at coordinate 103,720,903 of NC_138967.1, read as the reverse complement.
GAAACTTGAAGAATTGCTTGGTAATTGAAGTGTAGATTGCTAAATTGGACCTCTAGACTTGCATTCAAGGAACCTAGGTAAGGATTTCATCTTCTCATTCTTGTGTCTGAACTAATTCTTGCATGGTCCATGTTAAATTGTAGAGCTAAGTCATGTTTTAGTTCATACATGTTGATATAGAGCATAATTCTTGCATGCATGTTTGAATTGTAGATGTTTGAGTTGTTTTCATGGCAAAAGGTTACATGCATGTTCATAATTATGTTTAAGTCCAAGATTTCATCATGTTTTGAAATGGATTGGCTCCTTATAGCATCAAGTTGGAGCTTCAAAATGATTTGAATTCATGCATGTTTGCATGTTCATCTTGTTCTTGAAAAATGGTTTGAAATTGAGTTTGAATTAAACACCCTTGGGCTTGATTTCTCAAAATTGAGCTTTGAACTAGGATATTCTATGTGTTTATAAATGTTTTCCAGAAAATGGGCCCAAGAGGATTGGTTTTGATGCATTTGAATGTGAGTTTGAGCTTGGAGGTGCAATCTGGGATTTCCAGATTTTACACTCCCGCTCGAGCGGGGTAAGTGCCGCTCGAGCGTGGAATCCGAGCATCCAGTATCTCTGCACTGTTTTACAGTCCGCTCGAGCGGAGGATTAGGCGCTCGAGCGGAGTCATGTCTCAAGCTCGAGCGGGCGTCGAGCGGAGATTTCACTCATCCAGTACTTTTACAGTACGCTCGAGCGGGAAAGTTGACGCTCGAGCGTGTACCTTTGTTGCATGACCGCTCGAGCGGGGAAACCTGCGCTCGAGCGGGACTCTGTTTTTCTGAAAATCTTGAAACGGTCTTCTGATCACATCTCTGCATCCTCATTCCATTCTAGGCATTCTTAGGCCTAGTTTAAGACATGGGGATAGATGTAGAACACACCGAGGCATTAGGGGTTAAATTATGTTATCTCCCAACGGTGTAGCTTAGTGTGTGTTCAATCTGTTAACTGTGTAGGGTTGGCGACTGGGGAGGCGCGCTCTAGCATACTGTAGCCCAAACTCTGTGAGTAACAATTGTGTGAAGATATGTTCAAATGATTATCTTCTGAATACTAAACTGAACTGTTTACTGAACTGATATTGTTTACTAAATGAATGTATGTCCTCTATTCTGAACTGTATTGTGGCATCCTTAGCAACTACTGTTACTGACTGTTACTGTTACAGAGATCTCTGTCGGTTCCCTCGTGGAACCACTACTGTTACTGATTGATGTCCATCATTACTGTTCGGTCTTTAAGACCTACTGTTTACTGCTATGCTAATGGATGTACCACATATGACTGAATAACTGTTCTGACTGAAAGACTGAAGTATTGTTTAATGAACTGATTTCATTACTGTAAGGACATTTCATTCTTAACCTCCTTACACATTATGTTATTCACTGGGCTTTAGCTCACTGTTTATATATATATGTAGGTGCTCAGCCACCAGATCGAAGCTAGGAGCGCGGGTTAGACTCCAGTTTTGTCAAGCCAGCCTTTGTGCCTTACTGCGAGGTTCCGAGTTGCCATGTTATGGCTTTGGGGTGTCTTGTTTTTCCCCCGTCTGTCTCCGTACTGTTTGGTTTACTGTATAGACTGTCAGCTACTAACTGTACTGTTATCAAGGGATTTGGTCCCTGTACTGTGTGACTGTAAATTTTGTATAGACTGTACTGTTTGTATATGTGAATGCTTGAAAAATCTTTTTGGCATACAGACTGTCACAGCTCAATGGGCATTATTTAGTTACTGTTTTGGCTTCTGCCAGGCCCTGTACTCTGTTTTGCTATACTACTGTTCTGCAGGCCTTCGGTAATCTCGGATTACTGGCCGGTTACGGTGCTAAACCCATAGGGCCGGGTTTGGGTCGTGACAAGGGGGAAACAGTCCTTTGGGCATGCTTTGTTCAGACTAGTGAAGTCTACACTGACACTCCACTTGCCATTCTTCTTCTTTACCACCACCGTATTGGACAGCCAGATGGGGTAGTTCACTTCTCGAATTGCTTGTGCTTTTAACAGTTTCTCCACCTCTTCCTCTACTGCCTGTACATGGACTAAAGTTGGTCTTCTTACTCTCTGAATCACTAGCTTGGCCGACCTATCCATGATACGTTTGTGGTAGGTGACCTCGGGACTAATCCTCAGCATCTCATAGGTTGTCCAAGCAAACACTTCTATGTTTTGTCTAAAAAAAAAGTCTCTATTTTTTTTTCTTCCTCGGCTAAGCCAAAGCCAAGAAAGAAGAATCGCTCCTCATCACCTTCCTGTACAAGAACCTTTTTCAAGGGTTCTTCGCTCTTGTTGGAAAGTTCTTTGCTGACATCATCTAAGACCTCCCGATCTTCACTTTCAATCTCTGCTACCTTTGCATCCCTCACATTGCAGGTGTACTTCATTGCTACCATAGAGCAATTTTTCACTTTTACTTGGTCTTCCCTCACTTCTTTAATCCCCTATTCAGCTAGAAATCGCAACAGTTGGTGCAGCGTTGAAGGAACAACCCTCATTGCATGCAGCCAACATTTTCCCAGAATGATGTTGTATGAGGAGAGGGTATCTATCATGGTGAATTTTGTAATTACCTTCTTGGTCCCTACCTATACCTCTAGACTCGTGGCCCTTAGAGGCCATGTCGGTGTCCATTGAATCCGACCATCGGGTTGTCGGATTACTCTAGATCATCCTTGTAGAGGCTAAGCTCCTTGAAACGTCTAACGTACATGATGTCACAAGAGTTTTCTAGATCAACTAGGATGTGCCTCACTTAGCAATCTCTTACTTTCAATGTCACTACCAGAGCATCGTTATGTGGATGTCGTACCAAATTAAGGTCCTCTCCAGTGAAGGATATCATAGACACCTGATGTCCACTTGACTTGGGTTTCTTCTGCTGGACCTGGTAGATATGCTGCAGATGCCTTACCATCTGAGTCTTCCTTCGAACTTCATTCTCATTGACCTTCAAGTGAATCACATTGATTACCTATGGTCCCTCTGTTTATAGCGATGGTGTTGGCGGTGGTGCTATAGATGCCTGGGCCAGCTTCGCTTGTTCCTCTCTTATTTTTGCTTCGTCGATTAGGTCTCTCAGGTGTCCCTATTTGACCAAATCTTCCATATGCAACTTCAGAGCTCGACACCCCTGGGTTATGTGCCCGTCTTCCTCATGGTAGGCACAGTGCTTACTAGGGTTCTTGTCTATGAACTCCCTTGGGGCTTTTTGTGGAGCCTTGTAGTATGGCTGGTTTTTAATTCTCTCCAAGACCTTATAGACGGGGATCTTGAAAATAGTACTTACTGCCTACATGGATCTTAACCCTAACTTCGGCCTGTCAGCGCTGGTATTTCCTTGGCCTCGCTTTGGCGAGCTATATCTCTTTTTTTGTTTTGATGTACTTGTCTTCTTTGCCTTCTTGTCTTCCTTTTCCCTGGCGTACTCTTCAATTTATGCCATTAATTCTTCCATGCTCTTCGGGAGTGTCTTCGTGAGTGATTGCCGAAGTGGGCAATCATCATCCAAGCCGTTCTTAAAGGACACAACTGTGAGTTCCTGGTTACATGCTCGAATCCAATTATGAACCTTATAGTATCTCTTGGCATAGGCCCTAAGACCTTCACCATCGCTGATCTTCAATGTCAGTAGGGAGTCTACCCTTAGTGGCAGTAACTTGTTTGTAACAAAACAAGCTACAAACATCTCAGCCAAGCCTGCCCAACTCTTCACGTATCCTTTCAAGTGTTCGTGAAACCAATCTGATGTTATTTCTCCGAATGACGATGGGAATACTTTGCACAATAGCTGCTCATTCCCACTCCGCAAAGCCATTGAATTCAAATATAAACTAACATGAAAGTTTGGGTTAGACTTACTATCATAAACCTGAAACCTTGGCATGCTAAATTTCTTCGGTGCTTCGAACACATCTAACTCCACCGAGAATGGCGTCTTCGGCTGGACATTTGATGTGATCTCAACATTGTGTCTCTTCCTCTGGAGGTAATCTCTCAGGCCCTCATTCGTTCGTTCAAGAGCTTGACTATCAATCGACTTCAGCCTTTTCGGCGCCCTGCTTCCGGTGTTAGGATGCATTCTCTTGGACTTCTCCATGTCCACTGCATCATCAAAACAGAGGCATTGCCCTTGGATCTACCAAGATCCCTTGACATAGGTCCCCTTGGTTTGTGGTGTTCTCTGTGACTCTTCTCGTACAAACTCTGTCCTTCTAGCATCTTGTTATTGCCGATGTGAAGTTTTCTATCCCTTACCATGCTGCAAGATAACAGGCATTGTCTTCTGTCCTTCCTTCTAGACACCGGCCTTGGTTGCTGGTGCCGGTGTATCTTGTAAGGGAAACGCTGGTTGTATCACGTTGTTTTATATCATGAAGTTGATGACTGTCTGCAAGTCTGTCAAGTTGTTCGCCATATCCTTTAGTTCCTTATCCCTTCTTAGGCATCTATCTTTCCACACTTGGAGATTGCCTTCGTGGTAGTACTCATCTCAACTATCCTTCATGTTTCCATTTCGGCCCCGAGCGACATTAGTCACCTCAGGGTCAACCTCTTGTACTTCTTCGTTATTGTTCCCTCCTTCAGTGTTAGGACTCATATGTTCCTCCTCCTCACTGTAAATGTCATCCATAATCCTTACTTCCTGTCTATTGTTGGTCATCTATTTTATACTAGTTTCCACAGACGATGCCAAATTGTGAGTGTTGATTTTCGACCACACAACTAAATAGGGAACTTAGCTGGAGAGCACACCGCAAAATAGATTATGCCAACCATCTGCCAACAAGAAAATGAGAATACCGTGGTGGTTCGTCCATCCAGGGGCACTTTGACGATCAAGTCAGTCAAACAATTTCTCAAAGATCTCGCATAAGTACTTAACGCACAAATTAAAGCATACCTTAGACCCATGGGGGTGTGTCACTTTTATAGCCAATAGTGCCCTCGTCCCCTAGAAGTCTCATTTCATAGGATTTAAGCACTATACTTATCTTGGACTCTTAGTTAAATATGGATGAACTCCTCAAAAGTCTCATCCTTATTCGAACTAAGTGCATCGCTTATCTAGGACTCTTGTCCCCTATCCTGATATCTCATAATCCCAGTATTACCACACTGTACCTTGGCAATATCGCAATCATCTCGGCAACTATGACTCGCCCATGTGACACCTTAGCTGACATCCTAGAGCCACCTCAATCACATGGCGTCTTCCCCAAAATACTTCCCGACAACATGGGCTAGAAGAAAGATTATATCTTTAATAAATTCTCTTCGTATGATGTATAGATAATTTGTAAGCTCTCTCGCTCTCAGCATCTTTTTCAAAAATAGTTATTTTATTGTTCGATTAGCTTATTTTGTGGCTTTAGATATAGAAAAGGGCCACTTGACAAGCTCGAGTAGAGAGTCAATGAACTGCTTTTGGAATAAATTATGGTCCCTCAAGGTTTCAAACAGGAGCGGATTTATGAAGAGGCCAGTGCCCCTCCCCCCTTAATTTTGCATTTTTTTTTGTGTCTGTGTGCATATAAAGAAAATAATTAACAAATAAAAAATTTGTATAAAAATAACATTTAAAATGATTTCTTAATGGCATTTTTTAAATTACGAAGATAAGAGTGGTTGTTTTAATTGAAAATTAAGAAACCACAATAATCCATATTATTATGTATGAAAATTTTATAAAAAAAAAATTCAGTACAACAATGATAGCACATCATTATTTACATGAAAATATAGTTAATCCTACTACGAAAATTTAGAATTATTGAATTGTTAATTGCATTTGACAAGTGAGATTAACTCTCCATGCGCTATTTTTCTACTCATTAGTAATACCATATATCGATGATGATATGTTATCACTATTATTTGTATATTATTATATAATCTATTATAAGATATATAATACTCTTTTGCATTACTTATAATATACTAGTTGTATGTCATATTGGCCCTGTTTGGTAGAGCTGTGGGAAAGTGCTTATAGCTTATGCCTTAACAGCTTATAGCTTATAACTATGAACATAAACTAATTTCTGACTTATAAATTAAGCATCTCCTGCCCCACTCAAAGAATAAGCTGATTTTTGACTTACAAAAAGCTATAAACTGCATTGTTAAGCTAAACCAAACACATCAAAATAGCTTAAATTAAGCAAAAAGCTGAAATAAGCAGCTTTTAAGCTGCACCAAACAAACACATTGTATTTCCAATTATGATCTTTCACAAGGCCAATTATGATCTTTTGTATTAAATATTTAAGATTTTCTACTTAATATTAATTTAAAAAATTATTATCTATTGTTATTAATTATGAAAAAAAATTTGAAGCTAAAATTAATAAGTGTCCCCTCTGAACAATTTTTCTGGCTCCGCCACTGGTTCCAAATAAGGTTAAACTATTTGTATAAAAAGTTTGCTGTAATATTCTCCCAGTTGAAGAGAGACTCTTCTAAAATAAGGTCACGTTACATGCAATGTGTGTCTGTAATGAAACTAGTTTGATGAAACTAATTATTTAGACTTTTGGAGGTTGTGAAACTGTAGTGCCTTCAACGTTCAAGATTTGTAAAAATGCAGACTGCTAAAAGTAACAAAATTTGATGAAAACAGCTGAAGGATTTTGATTCTGAAACAATTAGAATCATATTGTATACTAGTGAGAAAAGAAAATTTTGGAAACATTGGATGTAATTGTTAAAATAGAGTTTACTAGGCAGGCATGAGGTTCAATTTGGAGGTTGTATAAATTTTCAACAAAACAAAAACATTAAAATTATCTTGATGGGATTATATGCAGAGTATAATATATCTAAATTATTAATTTTAATTTTACAATTGTTATAATTTGCAGAGTATAATTTATCTAAATTATTAATTTTATAATTGTTATAATTTAAAACGTTAATTATATTGAATATGTGCTAATGGTTAATTTTTTTTTTCTTTTTTTACAGATTGTTTTTGCGTGAGCTATTGTGGATGTGTACGAAGAGCATTTGTTTTGTATATGGAAGACATTTATTTTGGAACAATCCTCTGTATGTGTGTCAATTTCCGACCACACTGCCAAACAAGTACTCAGCTGGAGAATACCGGCAGAATAGATTAAGCCTGAACGACCTGTCACAGAAAGATAAGATTCCGGTGGTGGTTCGTCCACCCGGGGGCACTCCAACGATCAAGTCAGTTATCTCTCAAAGATAGCAAAAGTGCTTAACTCACTATTCAGAATACAAAAAGCGTACCTTAGACCCACGAGGGTGCGTCTCTTTTATAGCCAACACTGACCTAATCCCAATAGAAGCCTAGCTTCAATGGACTCTGACTCAATGCTAATCCTGGACTCTCAGTTTGATTGGGATAAACTCTCTAAGAGTTTTATCTTTATCCAAACTGAAGTCCTCTCTCATTCTAGGACTCTTGTCCCTTATCTGCTTATCCCAGATTCCGGTATCCTCGCTGATAACCTCGGCCTATCCGAGATTATCTCGGCGTCATGACCAGAACACGTGGTACCTCGGCTGGCACTTCGGTGCCACCTCGGCCACGTGTTGTAATTCAAAAATTATGTCCCCGCAACTGCCCCCTAGGTTTTATTACCTTGGCATCCTGAGATGATGGAACCTATATCGTTTCTCCCATTTAGCACATCGGCTAAGCTAGCTTTGTCCTTCATTACCGAGGTCATCATTCGTCGGCTAAATACGACCAAGACTTGGTCTGTTTTCATCAATGCTTCAAAACCAATAACCAAGTTTGTTTAAGTTTCTCAGCCGAGATTGTCCCTCTAGCCGAGGTCCTGCTCCATTAAATCAAGAACTCCAAGAGTTTCAACACGCGTATAAGCTGTCACGCACAGTATTTCAACCGTTTTTGCCACGCGTCCTTCCACTACTGAGTCATACCTGACACGCGCCACTAAGTCGCATTGCATTTGCGTGCGCCGTCTGACAAGCACGTCATCCTAGGCACACTAATTGCCATTTTGCCGCCATTCTGCGTGTTTGATCAAAATCATCCCTCTCTCTCCGTCTTTTCACTTTTGCATCTTCGCTTTCGTTCAAACTTTCTCTTTACTCCCAAATCGTCAATTGCTAATTTCGTGACGCTTTCTGGAACCACTTTCACTCTCCCCCTCCAGTGAGGCTTTTGCTGCACTTCTTTGCTCACTACCACCGTCTGACACCGACGTACTTCACACCGGCCTTTTTTTTTTTTTTCCTCAGTAAGCGACTGTTCCTTTTTACTTCAATTTCTTGTTTCGCTTTAAACAACTATGCTTGTACACTGCCATGGTGTTTTTATTCATGCTCTTAATTTGTTACTTTTGTGTTGATTTCCACCACTCATAATCTGTTTCGTGATTCTACTCTTGCACAATCTGTTGCTGGTATACATAAGTGGCACCTACATACTATTCATATACTTGACATTCTTGATAGTTTAATATTGTTCTTGACTGGTGCACCTTTATTTTTTATACGATGTTCTTGAACCCCTTCTGGTTTTCTTGAGTCTGAATCTCTATTCTTCTCTGTTTCCTTCTTGTGTTCTCCAGATTCTTGCATTCAATCCTTGTTTCCGTAGCCTTAGGTTTGGGACTAGTTCTAGAACTTACAAACTTTAGAAAAAATTAAAACAATTTCCCTTTAGATCCTCAAAAACCCTTGCCCCAGCATTCGTTTAGGTTTTGCCGAGGTCCTTTAAACCCTAACAAACCACTTCCTTTTTCAATCCAACACTTTCCGCTTAAGCCGACGTCATGGGTATGTGGAGGTGGAAGGTAGACACCCCACTTAAGCTAGAATATTTCAGGCAGGAGTTCGCCATCCCTGCCGACGTTCACCTTAAGTTGGATGGGAAGGAGGACTCCATTATGCCCAAGGACGATTCTATGCCTTTTCCAGTCGTAGCTTTCGTAGAGTGTGGACATAGGCTCCCTCTCGATATTCTTTTCTGAGAAGTCCTTCACTATTATAAACTTAACCCAATTCAATTAGCCATTAACTCTTACAGAGTCATCAACGACATTATAGCCTTAGCTAGCTGAGAAAATGCTAAGGTAACTCTAGCCAACATCTAGTACTGCTACACCATGTGTGGCCTTAAGTCAGAAAAAGGCTACATTTACTACCTTAAACCGAGGTCAACGGAATACAAACTCGTCGCAAATCTCCCTGATTCCAATAAGGGCGCCAGGGACGATTATTTCATCGTCTCGGGAAACTGGGAGTTTCTTCCAGATGACGACCTTCACCTCTACCCTTTAAGCCGTACACTATTCAGAGAGGGAGATAGTAAGATCCAAGTGTTTACTTCTACTTGCTTCTCAAGTCTTTTTTACTTTGATATTTTTATATGTTCTAACGTCTGTATGTTTTATTTTGCAGTTCTTCCTCAGCCTCCAAAGGACTTCCGAAAAAACTTCTATCCCAGCAAGGATTTTAAGAAGCTACTAAACTTGCCCATCAATCAACGCAAGGCTCCTCTGCTCCTAAATTATATCCCGACTTACAAATCCGTCTTGCTCGACGTCCCGAAGAAGAGCAAGTCTCCTCCTTCCGCCACAACTCCTCCTACAACTTCATCACCTCGGCCGGATCAGGGATCAACCTCTGATCCCATAGAATAGCCATCAACCTCGGCTCCACAACTAATCCTGCATTCTCAATGCAAGCACCGACGTCAAATTGTAGCCATCGTCGAGATGGGTCGTAAGAAGGCTATAGCAGACGACCTTCTAGCCGATATCCCCAACTCTGAATGAACAAGTCTTGGACTTGACTCAGGATGAGGAAGATGAAGTCTCAAAGGGTGCCTCCTCCCAAAAGATAACCTCCGAGGTGCCAATCGCCGAGAGAAGCATCGATCAAACTCTACAAGAGATCGACACCGAGCTCGAGGCTGAGAAGGCTACTGAGGAGATTCCCCAGTTGTCTTCTGGGATCGAGACCCAGCTTGCCGAGTAGTCTTGTTATAATCTTTTCCTTTGTTTCTTGTACCTTGTACTTTTTTTTTCACTTTTGAAACAATGTTAGCTTTAATTTGGCTGACGTGCCACTTTTGTAATCTGAACAAGTAATCCCTTTGTAAGCCGAAGTGCCCTTTCTCATCTTTGATTGCAAGACAACTTCTTTTTTCAAGTGTTTGCATGTTTGTTTTTTTTTTTTACTGTCTTGTATGATTCTATACTTAGAATGATTTGCATGTCTTCAATTGATGTCTTTCTTGTATAGTCTCCTCAGATTAACATACCTCGGGCAAAACTTCCAATCTTGCTTATCTCGGCCTTGGCTTAACACTTGAAAACATTGTAAAAAATATTTTTCACAACTACTATACAAAAACCTGCCACTTTACTTTACTTAGCAAGACTTCTATCTTCAAGTATCTTCTAAGTCTTGGGAACATGGTAATCTCGGCAAGTACGTAGAATCTTCTTTCAACATAATATCTGCATAATTTCAATTTGTAAATTTTTTCGTAAATTTTCAACAAGCGTTAAACCAGTCTTTAGCTTGTAAATTTCAACTCTCAAGCATCATTCTTCCAGCCCTCTGCCCCCTAATGTGAACTTAAGTTCCACTTGGATTCTCATTAAGCATGTGGCTTTGACCTCGTCGCTGAGGTGAGATTTAAACAAAGACTGGCCGAGGTTACCAACCTTGGTCTCTTTGTTAATCTATATACTTAGTTTCAATCTGTGTTTGTTTTTCCAATATGGCAAGTCCAAGTTAATTTCAACTTAGTTCAACTCTATTATATGCAAGTATAATTCAACTTTGCTATATAATAAGTCTAAGTTATTCGTCATGTTTGAATCAGAAACATCGCCAACTTAGTTCAACTCTATTATATGCAAGTATAATTCAACTCTACCATATAATAAGTCTAAGTTATTCATCATGTTTCAATCAGAAACATCGCCAACTTAGTTCAACTCTATTATATGCAAGTATAATTCAACTCTGCCATATAATAAGTCTAAGTTATTCGTCATGTTTCAATTGGAAACATCGCCAGCTTAGTTCAACTCTATTATATGTAAGTATAATTCAACTCTGCCATATAATAAGTCTAAGTTATTCGTCATGTTTCAATTGGAAACATCGCCAACTTAGTTCAACTCTATTATATGCAAGTATAATTCAACTCTGCCATATAATAAGTCTAAGTTATTCGTCATGTTTCAATTGGAAACATCGCCAACTTAGTTCAACTCTATTATATGCAAGTATAATTCAACTCTGCCATATAATAAGTCTAAGTTATTCGTCATGTTTCAATTAGAAACATCGCCAAGTGACTGGTCAGTCATACTGCACAAGTTTTAAAAATCAAGCTAAGACTTTATTATTACTTTGGCTAATACCAAGAAACAAAAAATCTAATGATAGAAAAACTTCAGATTGCAAGTATTCCAGGGTCTTGGCAACTCTTTACCTTCAATGTCTTCAAGCCGGTATGAACCATTGCCCAGGACCAAGATGATTCTATACGGTCCCTCCCAATTTGGGCCAAGCTTGCCCTCTCTGGAATCCTTCTTGTTGCCGACAACCTTTCTGAGGATGAGGTCCCCAACTTGGAACTCTCGTGGGTTAACCTTCTTATTATAGGCCTTGGCAAGCTGTTGCTGGTATGCTCCTAACTGAATTGCTGCTTTCTCCCTTCTTTCTTCTAGCAGATCTAGATCTCGGGCCAAGTATGCCTCATTGGTCCTGTTTTCTACTCCCTGGGTTCTGATCCCTGGGATGCCTTCCTCCAATGGAATAACTGCTTCTGTGCCATAAGCCATGGCAAATGGGGATTCCCAGTTGATCTTCTCGGCGTAGTCCGATATGCCCAGAGTACACTGAGCAACTCATCCACCCACTTTCCCTTTGCTGCTTCCAGCCTCTTCTTGATCCTATCCAAGATAACCTTATTGGATGCTTCTGCTTGACCATTACTTTGAGAAAAACTTGGAGTAGAGTAATAATTCTTGATCTTGTACTTTGCACAGAAGCTTTTAATTAGCTAACTGTCAAATTGTGTTCCATTATCTGCTATTATTGCTCTTGGCATCCTAAACCTGGTGATGATGTTTTTCTATATGAAGTTTTTTACATCAATGTCCTGAATCTTTGTAAGGGGTTCAACTTCAACCCACTTGGTGAAGTAATCTGTTGCCACTAGCAGGAACTTCCCTTGTTCACTCGCTTGAGGCAGTGGTCCAACAAGGTCCATGCCCCATTGGGCGAATGGCCAAGGGCTGGACACTGGGTTCAGATCTGCTGCTGGTTGGTGTATCAAAGGTGCAAACCTCTGTCACTTCTCACATTTTCTGACATAGGCTTCAGCATCTTTCTGTATATAGGGCCACCAGTATTCCTGAGTAATGGCCTTATGAGCAAGTGACCTACCCCCAGTGTGGCTTCCACATACTCCTTCATGTATCTCATACAAGAAGTCTTCAACTTGTGAAGGATGCACACACCTCAAAAGGGGACCAGTAAAAGATCTTCTGTAGAGATAACCCTCTGTTGTCAGACTGAATCTTGCCGACTTCAGTCTGATCTTGTGTGCTTCTTTATGATCATCTAGCAGTTTTCCCTCTTTAGGGAATACTATTACTGCATCTATCCAGCTTGGTCCCATATCCACACATATTGCTTCATACTCCGTGTTCAGTGGTTCTACACTTGGACCTGAGAAGTATTCAATCATTATTGTCCTTGCCTCACCTGGTTTCATTGCACTAACCAGGTTGGCCAAGGCATTAGCATGGTTGTTCTCATCTCGGTCGACTTGCTATAGTCGGCAATTTTGGAACAATGCCATCAGTTTGCCTACCTCCTTTTCATAGGCCACCATCCTTTCATCTCGGGCAGCGTATTTACCTGTTGCTTGGTTGACGATAAGTTGGGAGTCACAGAAGACCATCAGCTCATCGGTTTCCATTGCTGTTGCCAACTTCAACCCTACGATCAGGACTTCATACTCTGCCTCGTTGTTTGAGGCCTTAAACCCCAAATGAATGGACTATTCTAGTATCTGCCCATCTGGCGATATTAGCACTACTCCTGCTCCCACTCCTTATCGGTTTGAACTCCCATCAATAAACAGGTGGAAGGAGTCGCCGATGTAAATACTGCATGGCCTGAGTTTCTCTTTCTTCTTTTGTTTTGCTATCTCTAGCTGGGTTTTTCCTCTTTCATTCGGACATCGTATACCTCGGCTCAACGGAGCCCGATGTATGATGGCGCCTGGTGTGAACTCGGCCATGAAGTCGGCCACAACTTGGCCTTTGATTGCTATTCTGGGTCTGAATTCCAGGTCATATTGGCCTAACACCACTACCTATCTGGCTATTTTGCCTGTCAGATCTCCCTGCTGCAACAGGGACTTCAAGGGATGCTCAGTTAACAGCACAATTTTGTGGGCTTGAAAGTAATGATTTAGCTTTTTGGAAGTCATTACTAAAGCTAGTGTTAGCATCTCCAAGGATAGGTATCTGGTCTCTGCATCAGCTAGGGTTTTACTCATGTAGTGAACTGTCCTTTGCTCTCCTTTTTCTTCTCTGATTACTACTGTACTCGCTACATGCTCTGAAACTGTCAAGTATAAGAACAGCTCCTCTCCAGGTACTAGATTCGAGAGATCTGGAGCTGTGGTCAAATATTTCTTCAAGTCGGCCAAGGCGACTTCGCACTCTTCTGTCCATAAAAAGTCTGTGGCTTTCTTCACTAAGCTGAAGAAAGGTTTACATTTGTCAGAGCTTCTGCTTATGAATCTATTCAGGGTTGCAGCCCTTCTAGTCAACATCTGCACTTGTTTTGCTGATGTTGGGATTTTAATTCTAAGATGGCCTTGATCTGATCCGAGCTAGCCTCAATGCCCCTTATGGTAACCAAGTATCCTAAGAACTTACCAGACCTAACTCTAAATGCGCACTTCGATGCATTGAATTGGAGCCGATATGTTCTAAGGATGTCAAAAACTACCTTTAAGTCTTCCAGATGATCCTCAGGTTCCTTGGTCTTTACGGCCATGTTATCTATGTATACCTCCACTGTTCTGCCTATTAGATGCCTGAACATCTTGGTCACCAGTCTTCGGTAAGTTGCTCCTGTATTTTTTGACTCGAAAGGCATCACTCTATAGTAATACAACCATTTTGGGGTGATAAATGTAGTCATCTCTTTATCTGGGGGGTACATAGCTATCTGATGGTATCCCTTGTAAGCATCTAGGAAGCTCATCTTTCCATGTCCTGAGGTGGCATCCACCAATTGGTCAATTTTGGGGAGTGGAAAACTGTCTTTAGGACAAGCCTTGTTCAGGTTGATGAAGTCCACACAGACCCTCCACTTCCTATTCTTTTTCTTCACGATGACCGTGTTTGATAGCCATGTTGGGTAGTTTACCTCTCGTATGGCTCTGGCCTCCAGAAGTTTATCCACTTCCTCTTCTATTGCCTTAACATGCATCAACATCGGCCTTCTTGCTCGCTAGATGACAGATTTAGCTGACCTGTCCACATTCAACTTATGGCAAGTGACCTCGGGGTCAATGCCAGGCATCTTGTACGGCGTCTAGGCAAACACTTCAATGTTTGCTCTCAAGAACGCCTCTAGCTCTTTTTTCTCTTCCTCAGCCAAGCCCGAGCTGAGAAGGAAGAAGCGCTCTTCATCCCCTTGCTGGACAAGGATTTTCATCAGGGCTTCTTCACTCTTCTTAGCTTGCTCTTTGCTGACGTCCTCCAGGACTTTCATGTCCTCATCCTCGATCTCTGCTGTTTCTGCTTCTTATATGTTGCAGGTGGATTTCATTACTGCCATGGAGCAATTCTTTGCCTGCACTTGATCCCCTCTGATCTCCTCAATTCCATGCTTTGTTGGGAACCGCAATAACCGGTGCAATGTTGAGGGAACAACCCCTATTGCATGCAGCCATGGCCTTCCCAGGATATCATTGTAAGGGGAGGGAGTGGTAATTACTGTGAACTCAGTTTTTACTTTCTTGGTGCCAGCCTGTATCTCCAAACTTACTGTTTCCAAGGGCCACGACGGTGTTCCATTGAACCCGACCATTGGACCATTGGATTGTTCCAGATCATTTTGGTGAAGGCCAAGCTCTTTGTAACACCTAACATACATGATGTCACAAGAGCTGCCCTGGTCAATTAAGATGCACTTCACTTAGTATTCTTCAATCTGGAGGGATATTACCAAGGCATCGTTGTGTGGATGCTGCACCATCTCTTGGTCGTCTTCAGTAAAGGACACCACTGGTCCCTGGCACTCGTCTGTCCTATGTCTTTTCTGCCGGACCTGGTACATATGCTGCAAGTGTTTTACCTTCTGAGTCTCCCCGCATATTTTGTTCTCATTGACCTTCGAGTGAATCATATTGATCACTCGAGGTCCGCCTGCTTGCGGTTAAGGTGTTGGAGGAGGTGGTGCTGCCGGTGCCTGAGGCAGTCTTGCTTGCTCTTCCCTTGTCCTGGCCTCGTCTACAAGGTCCCTTAAATGACATTGTCTTACCAGGTCTTCCAGATGTGCCTTTAGGGCTCTACACTCCTGAGTTAGATGCCCATCTTCATTGTGATAAGCACAGTGCTTGCCAAGGCTTCTTCCCATAAATTCGCCTAGAACCCTTCCTAGTGCTCTGTAATAGGGCTAATTTCGGATTTTCTCCAAGACTTTGTAAATTGGGATTCAAAATACGGTTGTGACTGCCTGCGCAACCCTTAATCCTATTTCTTTGTAACAACCCCGACCTCTGATTATTGTTAATCCGTACTTAATTATGCCTAACAGTAATTTAGAAGGGATTTGGAATTAATTTGCATGTGCCTTGCATTATTTTGTATCTCTATCTGTCTGGTGTAGAAAGATCTGTTCAGGTTGTAGTTTCGATTTGTGAATTGAAAGCCTTATCGGCGTCTGAATCTAACATTGACTTGATTTATGTGCTAATTAGGATTTATAGAATTTTATGGTAGGTTTAATTAAAATTATGTTCGGAACGATTAAATTTGATTAAAATAATGCCATTTGCTTATTTTGAACAATTACCACTTCTTAGGCTAATTGAACCCCACTCACCTCTTTTATTCACTTTTTGATCACACTTGAGCTTTGAGAGGGAGAAAACGAGAGGGAGAGTGAGAGAAGGGGGAATTGGTGTAGAGCTTGAAGATTGGATTCACAAGGAGGGTAATTGCTAGGAAAACTTGGAAAATCACTCAAGACCATCTCTAGCATAAGGAGTTGAGATCCCTAGGTAAGAATGTTAACCTCTAACCTTGAAGTTTGGTTGATTAGAACATGAAATTAATGGTGTTAGGTGGATTAACATGTGAATTGAACTAAAGGATGGGAACTAAGAGTGAATTCATGCATGCATGCATGCATGCATGTTCCATGGCATTTTGGAGATTTATTTTCAAGAATTTCTTCATGCATGTGTTGAGTCCATTCTAATTTTGGAAACACAATGAGTTTCATGTGATTTAGTAGCATTTGATCATGTTTTGGAGAGCCTTAGCTCAAAAATGTACTTGCATGTGAGGTTCATAAATTGATTTTGAATTTAAGTTGAGTTTGTGCATAATTGATATTCTTTTGGGCCTTGATTTCTTGACATGATCCTTTAGACATGATGTTCTATGAGTTATTGGGTGTTTTCTAAAGTTTTGGGCCCAGAAAATTGAGTTTGATGCTTCAAAAGTCGAATTTGAGCTTGGATATCAAATATGGAATTTCCAGAAATTTGATCCACGCTCAAGTGTGGAACTCTACGCTTGAGCGTGCACTCTGAGTACGTGCACTCCACTCGAGCGATGATGTTTACGCTCGAGCGTGAAATGTATATACCAAGAAGTTCTTGTGTTTTGCAGTCCGCTCGAGCGAGGGTCTGAGTCTCACACTCGAGCGTGAAAATCATGCATCCAACATTTTTTCATGAGTTTACAGTCCGCTCGAGCAAGGAAATTCACGCTCGAGCGGAGCTTCATTGTCTGCATGTCCGCTCGAGCGAGGAAAGCCACGCTCGAGCGTAGACCTTATTTTCAACAAATTTTGAGAAATGTTTTCCAATGCATTCTTGCATCGTCATTCCATCCTAGGCATTTCTAGGCCATGTTTAAGACTCCATAATGAAGATTAAGGGTTAGAAACACACTAAGAGCAAACGACATAAGTTATGTACAATTCGAACGTGTGTTTCAAGTGTATGTTTGTATGTGTGTTCATGTAGGTCACGCGCCTCAGAACAAGTGAAGGGCCGCCTTACCATCTAGTTAGGCTATCAATCATCTGTGAGTAATGACTTTGTAAAGTTATGTTCTATGTTAAGTATTTTCTGAATATTACAATAAGAAGTGATTAATTTTCTGAAATGAGATGCTGTGTTTGAAATGATTGAATGATCATCCAAGATTCTGAAAGTTATCCGTGGCATCTTTAGCATTACAAGATATGTGTCCCTTTATGGGCCATTTGGTCCCTTTATGGGTCATTAGGTTCCTTTATAGGTCATCAAAAACGTCTCTATACACATGAGTCATCAGAATGCCTTCAAGGTTGTCCCTTTATGGGTCATCGGATTTGTTAACGCTAAAGGATGTACCACGTATGATTATATGCAAAATTTGAATATGGAAATGATTATGAAAATGATTATGAATCTGTTTCTGTTTTGGGATCTGAATATGCGTAAGACTCTGTTTCTGTTAAGAATCTGATTTCTAACTCTGTGATGGATATCATTCATTAAATCCTTTACTCTGTTATTATTCACTGGGCTTTAGCTCACAGTTTATATTATGTATGTAGGTGAGCCGGCATGTGACGAAGGCCAGAGTTGACGGCTTTCATTTATGTTTTTGTGAGCCAACCGTTGTGCCTCCCGAGGGGGTTCCGATCGAAATCTAGTTGCATGGCTGTTTTTGTACTTATGCTAGTTTCTGAATGTTTGTAAAGTCAGGTCTTGGGAACTCCACTTATGTAAATGTTTTGTAAATATTGAGGTCCTCTGACCGACACGCTTGTGCATATATATATAAGTTTCGAAATCTTTTGTCCCATGTATGTCATCACAGCTCATTGGACCCTATATATTTTGTATAATTACTTCCGCAGCCCCTTGTCTTGTGCTTATCTGTTCAGAGGCCTTTGGTAATCCATAGATTGCTGGCCGGTTATGATGCTAAACCTACAGGGGTGGGTTTGAGTCTTGACACTCTTGCTTGTTGTACCCAGTGTTACCTCGGCCTTGCTTCGGCGAGCCGTTTGTTTTCTCTTGTTTTGACGCCTTTGTCCTTGGCGTGTCCTCCTCGGCCCTGGCATACTTTTCTATTCTTGCCATAAGTTCCTCCATACTTTTTGGCAATGTCTTTGCCAGTGATTTTCGAAGTAGGCAATTATTCTTTAGGCCGTTCTTAAAAGACACGACCGCCACCTCCTGGTTGCACCCTGGTATTCGGTTGAACACCTCATAGTACCTCTTGGCATAGGCCCTAAGGCTTTCATCCTCACTAATTCTCAGACCCATCAGGGAGTCCACCCTTAATGGTTGTAGTTTGTTTGTCACAAACCTGGCCACGAACATCTCGGCCAGGCCTTTCCAAGTCTTCACAGTTCCTTTCGGCAACTTGTGAAACTAGTCCGACGCAATTTCCCCGAAGGATGAGGGGAACACCTTGCAAAGCAACGGCTCGTTCCCGGTGTATAGTGCCATTGAGTTTAGGTACAAGCCGATGTAAAAGTTGGGGTCTGACTTATCGTCGTATATCTGGAATCTCGGCATATTGAACCATTTTGGGGCTTCGAATTTATCCAATTCTACCGAAAACGGCGTTCTCGGTTTGATCGGAGAAGTTACCTCGTCATCTTGTCGTTTTCTCTGGAGGTAATCCTTTAGATCCTCCTTGGTCCGTCCAGGAGCTCGGCTATCTCCGGATTTCATCATTTTTGGTGCACTACTTCTAGTGTCCTTATGAGTTCTTTTGGACCTCCCTTCATTGGTCGTGTCAAAACAGAGTTCCTTCCCTTGAACATCCCGATGTTCTTTGGTGCAGGCTTCTTTGGTTCGACATGTCTTCTGGGATTCTCTTCTCGTTGATTCTCCATGCCCGTCCTCCCATGAAGGCCGGTGAGAATGTCCCTTGGGCCTGTCGTGCTGAGGAACTGAAAGAATTATTTTTTGCCACCCTTTTCGGGCATCTTTCTTGGCTACTGGAATCGACGTATTTTGTAATGGGAATGGTGGCTACATGATGTTGTTCTGCATCATGAAATTGACGACCGTTTGCAGGTCCGCCAATTTGTCCGCCTTTCCATTCATCCCTCCGTCCCTCTGCAAGTATCTATCTTTCCATACCTGGAGGTCGTTCTCGTTGTAATACCCGCCTCGGTCTGCCTTCTTTGGTACGTCGCCCTCCTCGCCGACGTCATTCTCTTTGGGATTCTGATCCCGAGATTCTTCATTGCAGTCATCCTCCTCCACGTTAAGGTCAATGTGCTTACCACTCCCAGTAGGTATGTCGTCCCTAACCTTTTTTTCTGTTCGTCGTTGGCCACCTATTCTTCTTTCTTTCCCACAGACGGTGCCAAATTGTATGTGTCAATTTCTGACCACACTGCCAAATAGGTATTCAGCTAGAGAACACCGGCATAATATATTAAGCCCGAGCGACCTGTCACATAAAGATAAGATTTCGACGGTGGTTCGTCCACCCGGGGACACTCCGACGATTAAATTAGTTATCTCTCAAAGATAGCAAAAGTGCTTAACTCACTATTCAGAATACAAAAAGCGTACCTTAGACCCACGAGGGTGCCTCTCTTTTATAGCCAACACTGACCTAATCCCAATAGAAGCCTAACTTCAATGGACTCTAGCTCAATGCTAATCTTGGACTCCTAGTTAGATTGGGACAAATTCTTTAAGAGTCTTATCTTTATCCAAACTGAAGTCCTCTCTCATTCTAGGACTCTTGTCCCTTATTCGCTTATCCCGGATTCCGGCATCCTCGCAGATAACCTCAGTCTATCCGAGATTATCTCGACGTCACGACTAGAACACGTGGCACCTCGGCTGGCACTTCGGTGCCACCTCGGCCACGTGTTGTCATTAAAAAATTATGTCCCCACACTCTGTTTAGGAAATCCAGTGTTTTTATATGTAATATTTAATTTAGATGGATTACACTTGGTTTGTATAGATTTATATGATATTTGGAATGTGATGTTACAAGTTAGAGTTTTTGAATAATTGATAATGGAATAGGTATTATTGATAATGGATTTAGATTATAATTGATATATGTATTATTCTGTATACGTACAGGTTACAAGTTGCATTGATAATGAAATGTATATAATTTATAAATGATTGAAAAATATTCAATTTGTGCATTTTAAAAAAATTAATAAATAGAGCTTGAGCTTTTGGCGATTAAACATTTAGTAGCCAAAAAATAAAAAAAGGAACTTATTGGCGACTAAACAGTTAGTAGTAAAAAAAAAAATGAAAATTTTTGGCAACTAAAAAATTGGTAGCTTAAAAAAAAAATGAAAGTTTTTGGCGACTAAAAAATTGGTAGCCAAAAAAGAGTCACATTTTTAGCGATTAAAAAATTGATAGCCAAAAAGGAGTCACGTTTTTAGCGACTAAAAAATTGAATATGAAAAATATTTTCTTTTTGGCGACTAAATATTTTCTTTTGAGCAACTAAATTTTTAGTCGCCAATTTGTGACTTTCGGCGACTAAAAAAAAATTAGTCGCCAATGCTTTTCCCTACAATCATCTAGCGACAAAGCTGGCGACAAAAAAATTTAGTTGGCAAAAATGTTCGGCGACTAAAAAATGACTTTTGGTGACTAAAAATTTAGTCGCCAAAAGTGTATTTTGTACTTAATATTAATTTTAAAAATTATTATCTATTGTTATTAATTATGAAAAAAAAAAATTTGAAGCTAAAATTAATAAGTGCTCCCTCTGAACAATTTTTTTGGGTCCGCCACTGGTTCCAAATAAGGTTAAAGTGTTTGTTTGAAAAGTTTGCTGTAATATTCTCCCACTTGAAGAGAGACTCTTCTAAAAGAAGGTCACGTTACATGCAATGTGTGTCTGTAATGAGTGCCCTGAGTCGATTGTTCACTATCTGAGAGTTTGTGTGTTCGCACAGATGTCTGGATATCTATGAGATTCGAAGATTAGGATAAGATCAAGAATAGAGGAGACATTCTCGATTGGCCGATGGAGGACTATGTCCGAGGTGGCCTTTCAATTATGTTAATATTACATAATAACTATCTTAATGCTACAAAAATGGCTATCATAATACTAAAAAATAACTATCTAAAAACATAATAAATACTACAAAATAGAATAAGACAAATAAGTTGTGTCCTTCAATTTATTTTGATAATAATACTTGATAACTCCTTTGTTGGATGGTACTCCTCACTCGATACATGAAACCATAGTTTAGATAATTGAATATAAGACAAATACAAACATTGAGTCACAATAATAAATATCAAACAGACAACAACATTAAGACCCTACTACATTTCATGGCCTTTATAAACGAGGGAATACCGGGCTACGAAGCACAAGTAATTGACAGACATATATACTATGTCTACGTAAACTAGGGTCGCCGGAAAACATGCGCAGAAGAAAAATATGATATACGGCGTTGTAATCTGCTCTTCCTCAAGAATATAAGCTTGGAAACATGTGGTGACGGTCATGGTACTGGAATAGAACAAGGCACTCATTGCAAGGAAATATTTGAGTGGCAACACGACGTAGAAATCATAGCTTCGAAACCGTGACAATTGAATTGAAAGTTGAGTCCCCAAGGCAAGCAAAGAAGCAATGAGACTTCCTCCTACATATATTAGGAAATAGTGCAACTCTTCAAACTTTTCAGACTTTCGGTTCTTGAAGAAAGCAGGTTTGCCAGTTTCTCCATTGAAACCACCAGGGATAGTAAAGATTGCTGCGAAATTGATGGTGCTGATGAGAATAGAGAGGACCATTAGGCCATTGTTCATGTCTTTGGCTTCTTTCTCAGCTTTTTCTATGACCTCTTTGTGATTCTCTTCAAATAGCTCTTTGGCTGTCAAGTTCTCAGAGTTTTGATGAGGTAATAACTCTGGACAAAAATCGTCTTTTACATGCTGCAAAAAATAAATATATGGAGAAAGAAGACAACCACATTTGTAAGTAATAAGTAACAATTTGTTTGATTTTTGATGTGCCCTTCAATATAAACATTTTACTTTACTTTAAAACAATTTAAACACTAATGAGCATTTCTTTCAGTTCAAAATCTACTTTACCCCACGGAGGTATGACTCGGTAAGACAAATTACATTATCACCTTTTTGTTCATGTAGTGTTAATGATGCGAACACAAATTGATGGAGCAAGATGGGATTTTAATCAAAGTTAATGTGCCACACAACATTTTTCTAATTACAAAATTTACAGTACATGGAGCAAATTGAGATTTTGATCAAAACCAAAATGGAGTTTTGATAAAATTATAGGGGTGCTAATGTGGGACTTCCATGTACACTTCAAAATTATGTCTTTACACTCACTTGTATAAAACTTTCTTCTCAAGTGTAAGTGTAACAATGCATAAGGTGGGTGTAATTTAAAGGGTGTAACTAGAAGCTCTTGTGCTAATAATAAGACAAAGAAGATTGCAATTTTGAAAATAGCAATAATTAAAAATAAAAGTGACTAATATAAAATTACAGCGTACTATATCATTATTAGCCCAAACATTTTATGTATAAGATTTTTTTGGGGTTAAAGTTTTATTCCAAAACAAAGCAACTAATAGGACTCAATGGCCAATTGTTTATTTAGGAGGAAATCCTTAAGACTCCGGCAACATCACTTTCAAAATAATTTTTAGGGAAATTTTATACATATCTTTTTGAGGTGCATACCATGTTCTCTAATCTTTGTGATATTTAATTGTAAACTATTGTGAAGTCAGTTATGACCTGTCATAATTTTTATTTTTGTTATTGCTGAAGAAGTTTTTGGTTATATTTCAAGTGGTGTTTAGATTCATTATAAAGTTAGTTATGTCTCAAGTGGTTTTTGCTTTTGACTTATTGTGTTTTTTTTAAAGTTATGACTTAAAAGTGATTTAGCTCACAAATTTCATAACTTGTATTATTGTATATGATACACACTCCCAAAAAAATGTATATTATAGAATGAACCTAATTTTTAATTATATGAGTTGTTGCATGTGAGTGTGAAATGTTTATTTATTTAAGAATTAATTGTGGGAAAATAATGGGACCCAACCCTCGGTTGAGATGGGTTTAAGTGAGCTTTGTATTCTTTTAGTTGAGGGGGTTACACTACCAAAAGAATAAGCTAAAACCATTAAGAATTAAATGGGAAATTATCTCATAAAGTGAGTATCATGAAAGAGTTTTCGGAGAAGGTAGAATATCATCTATCATACATTGATTAGAGAGGAAAGTATTAATGAGTATTTATAACCCTTGTTTTCCAAAAGGTATGAGACTTTAGGCATCCAAATTTTTCGAAGGAATGAAGTTATGGATGTGTGAAGGATGGGCTTAGGCTGAAACTGTGGACCAAGTGTGTTATATAAAAATTACCACACGCGCGCGCACGAGCCGCTATTGCTGCTCACCCGGTCTACGTCCGGGTCTGTGGATCTTGGGCTTGGATCAGGTGGGTGGCCCAAAAACCTATATCCATTCAGTAGACCTAGAAATTTTGAATTAACCTCTGTAACTCCAGCAAAGATTACCTAGTTAATGACATGTTGAGAGGCTCCCTACCTCTATAAATAAAGGCTTTCCACTATAGTCTTGAGACACAAAATTCTTTGAAAACTTCTTCAGTGTTCTTTGTGTTTGTCATTCCTTCTAGTAAGAGAAAGTATTTCCATTTGTTAAGTTCGATCATTTTTCAGTGTTCTTCGTGTTAGTCATTCCTTCTAGCAAGAGAGAATACTGCCACTTGTTCAGTTCTCTAGAGCAACTCAAGTAAGTGTTATTGATCTAACCATTATATCCTAGGAGATAGACGCTAACAGAACTCTAGCACTCTATAATGAGCCGCCAAGCCTATTAATTTTAAAGGACTCGATGTGAAACACGTGCCTTAATTTGCCTATTTTTTTTATGCCCTTTAATTTTCAAATTCAATCTCATTTATGTTTGTGAATTTTTTTTTTTTCCCTTTTATGAATTTGTTTCAGTTCTGTATTTTCTAGATTTCTAGATTCGTAATTCAATTTGGTAATTTTCTTTCCCAAAATATGTAATTTTTTAAATTAACAAAACAAGACTGTTAAATATAATTTAATAAAAAATACTAATAATAAAAAATAAAAAAAACAACAACAACAATCTTAAAACATATTTTTGTATAAATAGTTTCATAAATCAGTTTCGTCTTGGACAAGCTATTTTAGTTTTATAAATAGTTGAATTTCCTAGAAAAATAAAATTTATAGTTTCAATTCCAAACTTTTTAAACTGATTGAATTATGGAAATTTAACAATTTTGAAGTCTGGAAATTTTAATAAATACAAATTCTGGATAGTTTAAGTTTAGTTTTTTGGAGAAGAAAAAAAAAAAAAAACAGTCTTGGTTTTTTTGGAAAAAAGGAAATAAAAGATTATTGTTCCAATAAAGTGATTTTGGGTTTAATTTTATTACTCCCAAAAGTGTTTGGTTCTTTGGAATAGAAACCAAACTTGTAATCTGTCTAATTATTTCTGGTTTGATTTTCAAAAAGGCCAATTGAAACATCAACTGCTGTTGCGAATCCAACCTAACAAGTACCAATTGTGACTACACCACTCCCCGTGGTGACCCCTATCTCGATTCTGGGAGTACCGGTTAATGATCATGAGCAACTGGAGAAATTTACCGGTCTGAATTTCAAGAGGTGGCAATAGAAGATATTGTTCCACCTGACAACCTTAAACCTTGCAAGGTTTTTGAAAAAAAGATCCTTTTGCCATATATGAGAATGAGCAGGACAGGAAGATGTTTATGGCCAAGGACACTTGGAAGCAATATGACTTTTTGTGCCAGAATTATGTGCTCAACAACTTGATTGATACACTGTACAATGTGCATAGCGTCAAGAAGTCAGCAAAGGAGTTATAGACTCTTTGGACAAGAAGTAAAAGACCAAGGATGTTGGAGCTAAGAAATTTGTGTTGGGCCAGTTCTTGGGCTTTAAAATGGTGAACTCCAAGACCGTGATCAATCAAATCCAAGACCTCATAGTAATTTTGCACGAGATCCATCCAGAGGGAATGATCATAAATGAATCATTCCAGGTAGCAACCATGATTAAGAAGTTGTCCCTCGGTTGGAAGGGCTTTTAGAACTAGTTGAAGCACAAGCAAAAGAAGATGACAATTGAGGAACTCATTGTTAGGCTCCGGATCGAGGAAGACAACATGGGTGCTAACAAGGGAGTAGGGAGTACCCACGTAGTCAAGGCCAATATGGTGGAGCATGGTCAGTCATTTGAAGCAAAGAAGCAGCAAATGAGAAGAGAGTCAAAACTAAGACCCAAGAGAGGCATATCCAAGAAATCAGTGCACAAAGTTCAAGAACCAGTATACAAGTTCCTCAGTAGCTGCTGCAATTGTGGCAACATAGGTTACCAAGCTGAGCCGATGTACTAGATTGGAGGATCTCTCTCAGGATGTCTCTAGCATACACCTTTCTATGGTGGTTTCGGAGGTGAAACTGATGGGTTCTAACCCAAGGAAATGGTGGGTGGACACTATATGATGAGACAAGAAAATGTTCACTTTCTTCGAGCTGGTTATAAACTACAAGAAGTTGTTCATGAAAAACTCAACAACCTTTGACATTGAGGGTCAAGGCAAGGTGATCTTGAAGATGACTTCAGGAAAATAACTGACTCTAAACAATGTCCTATATGTGCCAAACATTGCAGGAACCTTGTGTCTGGATCTCTCTTAAGAAAACATGTATTCCACATGATTTTTTAAGTAGACAAGGTCGTGTTGACCAACAATGAGGTTTGTGTGGGTAAGGGATATTTGTCTAATGAGCTATTTAAGCTTAGTGTTATGACCATTTTCCCAAGAGCAATAAAACTGCTTCTATTTCTGTTTACTTGCTTGAGTCATCTAACATGTGGCATGGTAGATTAGGACATATTAGTTATAATACATTGCTTAGATTAATTGACTTATGTGTTCTATTTCTGTTTACTTGCTTGAGTCATCTAACATGTGGCATGGTAGATTAGGACATATTAGTTATAATACATTGCTTAGATTAATTGACTTAGATCACATACCTACTGTTAAAATTGAACGAAGTCACAAGTGTGAAACATGTGTTAAAGCAACATTAACAAGGACTTCTTATCAAGCAATTGAAAGAAGCTCTGAGCCACTAGATCTAGTTTATAGTGATGTGTGTGATTTGAAATACATACAAACATGGGGAGGAAATAAGTATTTTATTACTTTTGTTGATGATAGCACAAAATATTGTTAATGTTTATTTACTTAAGAGCAAAGATAATGCTATTAATAAGTTTAGTATTTATAAGAATGAAGTTGAAAATCAATTTAGCCAAAAGATTAAGGCATTGGAAAAGTGATCATGGTGGTGAGTATGAATTGCCATTTGTAGAGCTTTGTGCCCATAATGGAATCATTCACCAAACCATAGCGCCATACTCTCTTCAGTAAATTGGAGTTGCTAAATGAAAAAAATCATACCTTAAAGGAAATGATGAATGCGATGTTGGGAAGTTTTGGGTTGCCATAGAACTTGGGGGATGAAGCATTTCTCTCTATGAATTACATCCTAAACAATACCACGTAAGAAAGTGGATAAGATCCCTTATGAATTATAAAAAGGCCGAAAGTCTTTATTTAAATTCTTTCAAATGTGGGGGTGTCTTGCAAAAGTGACAACACTTATACCCAGGTGGGTTAGGATAGGCCCAAAATTCGTTGTTCATTGATTATGCACAAAATAGTAGTGCATATCAATTTCTTGTGCACAAATTTGAAATATCAAATATACAGAAGAGTACGATTATGAAATCTAGAAATATGTCTTTCTTTGAAAATGTATTTTCGTACCGAACCCAAAAAGGGGAGTCAAATTTCGTTAAGCAAACAGATAACACGGTCAATAACAGTGATCTAGATGAGGAACCAGATAAGCCTAGAAGAAGTAAAAAGGCTAGGACATCCAAGTCTTTTGGTCCAGACTTCTCAACATACATGATGAAAAATGATCCTCAAAGCTTCCAAGAAGTTGTGATTTCTTTAGAGAAGCCTCTACGGAAAGAGGCTAGTAAGAGTGAGATTGACTCCATCTTGCAGAATCATAACTAGGAGTTAGTAGATCTACCTCCACGTAGTAAGCCTTTGGGCTACAAGTGGATCTACAAGAGGAAGATGAAAGCCAATGGGTCAATTGATAAATACAAAGCTAGGCTTGTTATCAAATGCTATAGGCAAAGAGAAGGCATGGACTACTTTGATATGTATTCACCTGTTACCAGGATAACATCCATTTGATTGGTGATTGCAATCGCATCTTTGCGAAATCTAGAGATATATCAAATGGATGTTAAGACAGCTTTCCTAAATAGAGATTTAGATGGAAAACTGCATGGAACAACCTGAAGGGTTCTCCTTTCTAGGAGAAGGAAGGAAAATTTGTAATCTTGTAAAATCATTATATGGTTTGAAGCAAGCACCAAAACAATGAAATGAGAAATTTGACAACAATACGTTGTTAAGTGGGTATAAAACAAATGAGTGCGACAAACATGTTTATGTTAAAGACACTGACAAAGGTTCTATCATTTTGTGTTTGTACGTTGATGACATACTCATTGTTGGTAGTAATAAAGAAATTATCAAAATTACGAAGACGATGTGAAACTCTAAGTTTGATATGAAAGACACGAGTCTTGCAAATGTCATTCTAGGAATTAAAACGTCTAGAACATTTAATAGAATTATTTCATCTCGGTGTCATTATATGGATCAGATTCTTGAGAAATATAATAAATCAAATACAAAT
This sequence comes from Camellia sinensis, assembly GCF_055761805.1. Classification (NCBI taxonomy): domain Eukaryota; kingdom Viridiplantae; phylum Streptophyta; class Magnoliopsida; order Ericales; family Theaceae; genus Camellia; species Camellia sinensis. Next base: position 103,692,729 of record NC_138967.1, on the reverse strand, counting down.
GTATCTAGGACTTCAGTGGACTCAAGTCTCTGTTTGGCCAAGAATAATGGTGAGAGTGTGTCTCAACTATAATATTCTCGGATCATAGAAAGTGTAATGTATTTGATGAGTTGTACAAGGCTGAATATATCCTACTTGATTAGAAGGCTTAGTAGATACATAAGTAATCCTAATGCCAACCACCGGAAGGCGATTATATAGGTACTAAGGTATTTACGATATACCCGAGATTATCGGTTGCATTACACTAGATATCCAGCGGTACTAGAAGGGTACATTGATGCAAACTGAATATCTAATGTAAAAGATTCAATGTCCACTAGTGAATATAATTTTACTCATAGAGGAGCAGTTGATTCCTGGATATCTTCCAAACAGACGTGTATTGCGATATCAACGATGGAATAATAGTTTATTACTTTAGATAAAGCAACTGAAGAAGCTGAATGGCTCTGCCATTTCATTAAGGATATTCTATGTTGGTCGAAACCTGTGCCAACAATTTGTATACATTTTGATAGTCACGTAGAGTAATATGTATAATGAAAAATCTAAAGATATTCGTTGAATACATATATCCATTCGACAACTACTCTCTAGTAGGATTGTCACAATAGACTATGTAAAGTCTAAAGACAATATTACGGATCCGCTAACCAAAGGATTAAACAAATGGTTGGTAGAGAAATCATCAAGGGGAATGGGGTTGACTCCTTTAGCAAGAATAGTTACTAGAATAGAAAGGTAACATTAATGACTAGAGATCCCAAGATATAGGTTCAAGGGACAACCTAATTGCGTATAACTTAGATGAATCACTAAGGAGGTAAATCCTCCTGCCCATTCCTATATTCAATAATGCTTGAGGAGTAAAAGGTTAAGCAAGGCTTTTAATGACCCGTTTTCATTGAATAGTTAAGTAGGGTATAACAGGATACCCTAAGAGATCACCTATGTGAGTGTGAAGTAGGGTCGCTTCTAAAAGAATTGACGAGGCCTAATTTTTTAAATCACTCATTGAACCTGGCAAATGTTCAGGGCCAAAATGAACATAATAGTAAGAAATGAAATGTGTAAGGAGAAGTTCATGTATGAGGTATGTTGTCTTGGTTTACACCAAAAGAAGAATAGTTCAAGACTTCATGTTCACTAGTTAACCAATAAATCCGATAGACCTTCACAATGAGGAGGTTAGAAGCCAAAAGCTGCATTTTTCCTATGCAGAAATCTGTTGCACTCTCTCTTCAAGTCTTTGTTGTCTCTCATTCTTTCTTTATTTGGCCAATTTTATTCGTGTGGTGGATTGTTCAAAAGTAATGGTTTTTCGACTACTTTAATGTGCAATTAAAGTAGGACCCAACCGCCGGTTGAGATGAGTCTAAGTGGGTTTGCATTCTCTTAATGAAGAAGATTATATTGCAAAAAGAATGAGCCAAAACCATTAAGAATGAATGAGAAATTGTCTCATAAAGTGGGCATCATGAAAGTGGTTTTGAAAAATGTGGAAAACCACATATCCCTTGTTTTCCAAAAGGGTGTGAGCCTTTTGGGCATCCAAAATTTTTGAAGGAAGGGAGCTATGAACCAACTTTTTTATGCAAAAATTGCCACATGTGCGCACCACGGCCTCAGCCCACCCACCCGTCCAGACCGAATCAGGTTGGGTCTAGGTTCGTGGTCTGAGGTCTGAGGTCTAAGAGATCTTGAATCTTGAACTTGGAGTTGTGCTTGGGCTTGTGCTTGAGCTTAGGTTTGGCTGAGTTATGATGTGCCTAGACCTGGGCCTGGACCTGTACTTGTGCTTGTACTAGGTTTGGACTTGGATCGGGTTGGTGGCCCAACAACCTGTATCCGTTTTACAGACCTAGAACTTTTGAAATCTTCAACTGCTGCATTATATAAAATGATATAAGTTGGAAATCTTTGTAACTCCAACCAATTGATTGTTGGAGTTGATGATCTAGTTAATGATTGCCTTCATGACTGGAAGGCCACCTTATCTATATAAATAAAAGTTTTCCTCTACAGTCTCAAGACACAAAATTCTTTGAGAGCTCTTTCTTCAGTGTTCTTCATTTTCATCATTCCTTCCAATAACAGAGAGTACTGCCACTTGTTCAATTCACCATAGCAGCTCCAGTAAGTGATACTATAACAACATCCAACCGTTGTATCGTGGGAGATAGATGCTGGCAAACCTCTAGCACTCTTTAGTAAGGCAGTGAATCTGTTTTAAGGACATGATGTCAAACACAGGCCTCGATTTGCCTATTTGTTTTATGTCCTTCAATTTTCAAATTCAATTTCATTTCTATCTTTGAATTTTATTTTCTTCCTTTTACTAATCTATTTCTTGTAATTTTGTATTTTCTAGATTTCCAGATTTATAATTTTCAGTTTTGTAATTTTCTTTCCCCATATGTGTAATTTTTTAAATTAACAAACCAAGACTGTTTAATTTAATTTATTTTAACCAACATTAACCAACTAATAATTGTCTGGCATTAAACTTATAGCTAGCTAAGATACAAGGTTAGATATTATTGCCTGAAGAGCTATAATTAGTACCTTAAACCAGAAGAGATCCCATGCCATGGACAAGACTTGGCCAAAAAGAAATTTAGGAACATTTTCTGAGGTGGCTGCAATATGCAAAATGGTGTTCCCATCAGAATCAACATCGTTCATCTTTTCCTTGTGATCAACATGCTTCTTCAAGTGCTCATAGATGAGTATGTGTTTGTATTCCACTGCCATGTGTATTATGTTCCTTCCATTCTTATCAAAGCTGTTTGATGCCTCTGGGAATTTTTTCAGGATTATCTTCACCAACTCCAAGATACCATGTTTTATGGCTTCTCTAAGTGGGTTAGGTTCTTTATTCACTTTCACTTCTGAAGCTAGTAAATCTTCCCAATAAAAGGGTTGATTCCATGTTTTCTGTTCTTCTAGAAGACCTTTTCCCAACTCTAATGCATACATGTGCTTTTGCTTCACATCATCAAGTGCTCTAAGCCAAGGAAACACTTCATGTAAAAAAATGACAAAGAAGAAGCATCAGGGGAATTAGAAGAAAGAAAGAAAAGTATAGTTAATAATAACAATATCAATAATCAATTGACATATATTATGTTATCTTTTAAGATAACAATGCAAAAACGTAATGTTTTTATACTTGCTCCAAAAGCACAAAATAATTACTCACAAGCAACTCCTTATGCGTAGAAGTCTTATGTCAATGATATCATGCGTTGTTTTTAACTATACTAGAAAAGGAGGCAGATCCCCTCTGGTCCAAAATTTGGACTAGAGAGCATTGCTTGGGTCCTTGGTCAAATTCAATGATCTGAACCGTCCGTTTTGTTGATCACTTCGTGTATTTCATTCACACAAAAAAAAATTAGATTGATTCGATAACCGTAACCTATTCAAATTACCGCATTTGTCACCAAAAAAATGAACAACAATTGTGTCTTTAAAAATAATAATAAAAATAAAAAAATACATTTTTTGGTGACAAACATTATAACTTGAATAAGTTACGATTATCGGATCGATCTAATTTTTTGTGTGAATAAAATACATGACGTGTCTGACAAAATAAACAGTTTGGATCATCAAAGATGGTCCCATGGTAGGCCCACGAGCCAAACAGAGCTCTCAAATCTAGATTTTGGACTGGAAGGGTTCCTCCCCTCTAAAAGAAAACCTATACTATTCGTCGTGTTGAGTAAATACTTAAAATAAATTATAGGATTTATTAGTGATGAGTCTATTTCAATTGGATATAGTATTAGGTCTAAAGATTGATCATTTTTGGTGATAAGGACTATTAATAAAATTATTTGGTAAGGACAAATTATTGTTCTGAATGAATTATTTTTCTATTTTTACCCCATAGCAACCAAATCGCCGTCAACCAATCACCCAAAAAGTTGTCGACACTGAAAAAGTCACTGGAGGTGAGAAGCAGCTGCAATTGGTAGCGGTAGTGATATGGATAGATAGGCAAATTAGGTGAATCGATAGGTGACACTTAAACAATTAAAGGATGACATGTAAGTGAATAAGTGACATAGATAAATAGATAAATAAATAGGTGTAGGAAATATGATCATTCAAATTATTTTGTTCTTTTAACCCCAAAACAAAAGAGCTTAGGGTTATATTACCCCAAAAGTTTTGAACTTAGAATTATGCTTGAGCCCCTAATAAATTGTGATAAAATTTAGAAGTTTTAATAAAAAAGTACAAAGCAATCTTATTATATTGGGTAAATTACATCGACAGTTCTTATATTTTGGCGCTTATGTTATTTTGGTCCCTGAATTTCAATTTGCTCAATTTTGACCTTGAAATTGTGATTTTGTCACAATTTAGTTCAATTGATTATAATTCATAGTGTTTTATGGAAAATATGCACATAAGTGATATGTGTTATGCTTTTCTAAGCAAAACTAAGAACTTGTTCAACTTAGTAAGTTAACTTTAACCAACTTAGAAGCCATTTTTCTTCAAAAACCTTAATCGACGTTATCAATTGGGCTAAATTGACAAAAAATCTAAAATTAAGAGCCAAAACTGAGCTAATTAAAATTACATGGATAAAAAATAACACAAAAGGCAAAATACAGGGGCTACATATATAATTTATCCTATTATGTATATACAAAATTATAAAAAGACATTATCAAAAAGGGTGCTTGGGCGAAAAATCCAATTTTGAATTTTTCTCACCCAAATGTCCTGGCTCTAATTTATTATTCCCATAAGGACAAACTATCATACAATGACCAAATACCCCCTCCACTTCCGCCTCTCGCTTTTATTGCCTCATATCTTTCTAAAACTAAACCCTAAAGAACCGCCACTTCCTCTCTCTCTTTCTCACTCACATCTCGCTTTCTCTCTCCCTCTCTCTCTAAAACCCTCATATCTCTCTCTCTCTATCTATCTATCATTTTCTCTCTCGTTATCCTCTCTCTCTCACTCATACAAAACATCATCATCCTTAAGAACGATCTATCATCATCATCATCATCATCATCATCATCATCATCACCATCATCATTTTCATCTTCATCTTCTTCTTGATTAAAACAGTCAATGGAGTCTTCGTCTTCACGAAGATCACTACTACACACACATACATCTTCAATCCAACATCAACTTTCCTCATCATCCACACTCACTCCCAGTCCCACCACCTCGCTCAGCCTCACCCGCCGTTGCGGGAGCTTTAGCGGCCATCGCTTTGCCATGCTCTTCACGTGCCATCAGCACCGTTCGTCTCTTCGGCGTTAAGATCAAAACCATAAAAAAATGTTCGTTTCTCTTTTAAAAAACCCTAGTGGTGGAGAGGTGGTGGTGGTAGATTGACACCGCCGATCTGGCTCCCACAGACACCGTCACTGTTCTTGTTGTTTATCGGCATAGAGAGGTGAGTCAATCTAATAGTTGAGTCGATCCACTATTCTTGTTGATCAAACTTGTTTTTTTCTCTATATATACAGAGCAGTACGTATATATATAGGTGTGTATATAAGCTTTCTCTCTATATATATACAGAATAGTGTGTATCTATTTGGTGCTCTATTCATCTAAAAGAAATAGAGAAACAAGAAGACAAAATCATGTTTTTACTTGCTCTGTGGTCAGCGATGAGGACCTATAGTGACCCGGGTCAGAAAACCTGACCCATTTTATTTTGTGGTTCGGACACGTGGTTGTCTGAGTGTTTATAGCCTTATTTGGGTGAGTTTAGGTCCGTTATGTGCTTTAGGTTGGCTGTAGAGCAGCAGCCAAGTTTGCTGGGGTAAGATTGGTCATGTTCACAATCATGGTAGTCGCGTTCGCGTTGTGAAGAAGGGGATGTTGCACTTACGAGGGGGTCACGACCAATTGTAGCCTTCAGGTTTGTTGGTTGAGGAGGAGGTACGTGGCCCGCGATGGATTGTGTGGCCCATGATAGTGGCTCGAGACCTTCATCATTGCGGTTGTGGAGTCTTGGTTGCACCCACAGCCTAGTGGGTTGTCTCGGTCGCACCCGCGATTCTCTTGATCATGCCTAAGACTTGCTTAACTGTTTGAGCCATACTTGCAATGTTTGGTTTGTGCTCGCAATCTATCGTCTATATAAGACAGTGCTAAGGCTGAAAATAGCTATTTTTTTTCCTTTTCTTTTCTCTTTCTCTCTTCTGTGCGATTTTGGCCCTAAATTCTTGGGCTTAAATCTTGATTTTGAGGCCTTTAGGCTTGGGTTTGATCTCCAACCAAGTTGTGTACCGTTTGGTTTGCAACCCCTACTATGACCATTCGATGACTTTTACAATTGCCCTTTCGTGAGTAGGACGACCTCTTTCATACAAGGGAAGGATGTGATCGATACCAATCACCATTGTTGGAGAGCTTGGCAAGGGCTTTGGTTTAATCTCGGCCAAATCTTGTTTCGAGTGACAAATATCTTCTTATCTTCTCTTCAAGAGGTAGGCTTCTATTTCATTAACTTAATGTGAGTTCTTTAGTGTATTTGTGGTATTTTTGGTACAAAGATTCGTGTTGTGGTTGTGTTGTATTGTTATTGTAATTGGATTGGAAAAATCATGAGTTATGGGCTAAGGGTTTAACTAAATTGGGGGTTGATTTTCATTATTCTATCTATTCAATTTATTTTTGCTATATAAAGTTGCATTCGGGTGTTTCTAATTGTGAAAGCCCCAAATTTTGTGAAGAAAAGGCCATGAGTGTTATTGTTTTAGGAATTGAGTAACCGATGTGCATGTGCTGGAATTAAAAGGGAATTGAGTAATTAATGTGCATCTGTTGGAATTGATAAAACCATAATGAATATTATGTAGTGAGGATGCAATTGATGAAAGGTGAATGGGCTAGGAAAATTATGAGATTATATTGTGAATCAGTAGGGAGTAACCAGTAAAAATGAAATGGCTTGATGTTTGTTAATAACTCATGTAGTATTATGAGGTGTTTTAGATAGAATGAAAACCCGTTGCGGAACAGAAATGCAAAGCGCACCTTTTATGAGAACTAGATAGTGCTTTAATTCCTTGTATGTAATTAAGAAAACCACTCGATCTTAATTGAATGGTGAAATGAAATGGTGATGGTAGGATGTGGTGCTTAGCGATGGCCAAAGTTTGTGAAGTGTAATTCATATTGTACACTAATGTATATGGTGCTCTGCGATGATCACAGTATTAGGTGACACTTAGCGATGGTCACTAGCAGAGTGTTACTATTGGTAGTGCAATGGTTTGAGTGGTGCTCAGCTATGACCACGGTTAGATTGTGTAGATGCATGCATGTATAGGGATTCAATAAGTATTAGAGTTGATCAATGGAAACTAGTTAAATTGAACAAGAGAGGTTAATGAATAGTGAATGGAGTAGTTAAAACAAAACCTATCTTACGAAAGAAAAACATTTTGAGTATATTATATACGTATAGCATTATTATCATCTATACTTGTAGGTTTCTATTAGTTCTTGAAATGTTCCCTACTGGGCTATATGCTCACCCTACATGGCTGAAATTTTTTCAGGTATTATTGTCATGCGAGATGTGGAGATGAAGCGCTGGACTATGTGTTAGTGTGGAGTAAGGCTGCTCTATTTATTTGTAGGCCTTGGGCCATTTATTTGTTGGTCGAGTGCCTTTCATGTAAGGGTTATACCCTTGTAAATGATGTAAGCCTTTGGGTATTTCAATTGATGTATGAGATTACAGTTTGTTTTATATAAATCATGTTCATATCACTTAGATCTTAAAAGTAAGATGTATGTAATTGAACAACCCATGCAATGTTTTCCATTATTATATCTATTTGCATGAGAGACATAATGTTTATTTAACTTATTATTATCTTTTATTTGTTATTTGATTGTTTATTCACATAGATCAGATCTTGGAAATCTAGGGTGTGACAAGTTGGTAATAGAGCTAGCCAGGTTTGAAAATCTTAAGCTCGTGGGAAGTGGTAGTGTCGCCACAGTGGGTTTATCATGCTGGGTGACGACATTTGTATGTTGTGTGCTAAGTGATAACATATTTATGTGTTGCATTTTATGTGAGTATGGTGTTGAGACCCATTGATATTATTTCGTGTCTAGTTAACGAACTTGGAGGTCTTATTGGAGAGACGTTGTTTCTAGTGGGAATTCTAAGTGAGTGCTGGAATGAATAATTATCTTTGTGGACTTAGCTTGATTATATGCTAAGTGTTATGTAGTAGACGTTATGTAGATTGACATGGGTCTTTATGTGATTAACTTGTGTAAGTGATTGAGCAGGATGGAATGTGTAAGAATTTGGTGAGAGATGTGGATGTTGTGTATTTTGAATTATATGTTTATATCTGTATAGAGACATTTTGAATTGAGTAAAAGTTTTGAGAGAGTACTTTAGTGTATGATATGTGTTGAGTGTTTGCCATGCGTATGTTGTTGTTGTTGACTAGTCGTAGGTTCCTGGGGTTATTGGTGTAGCTGTGTTTGAGGGTTGAGCATCTACACTCATTTGAGTGAGGTTGTATGGGTTTTGTGTGGTTGTCGTCCTAGATGTGACCTTGTCGGTCGAAAGTGGGTAGTGTGGTGTAGACTTCAAATGTCGGTGTTGGTAACTTAGAAGTGGATGTTTGGGAATATTGTTAATTGGGATAGGGGTTGTGGATTTGGATTTCCTCAGGGTTGGTGGAGTTAGTTGTGTCGGTTAAGGCCTAGTATTATCATAGTAAACGATGTGTGGTTGGTTAAAATAGGTGACATGGTCTCCCTATAGTTAAGTAAAGCAGTAATTTAAACCCTTTGTAGGGTTTATAGTGGTTAGTGAGGATTTCAGTGAGGCATGGGATGCACTAGGACATTATGGATAAGGTGGTTGGATTTAGAATTGGGGTTTTTGAGATGAATTTGTCACAATGGGACTTTCTAGATTTAGGATTGGGGTTCTTGTGATGAATTTGTCGCAATAGGACTTTCTAGAACTAACTAAGGTGGTGGTGAGGTGTGGGTGTTAAGATGTATTTATTTATATTGACTTTTAGTTCCACCCTAGGTATAAGGGGACTTAAGGTTATTTAAAAAAAAAATTATTTAAACAAAAAATAAAAAAATGATTTATTTAAAAACACAATTAATTTAGTTTAGGCATAGGCGTGTACCCTAGTTGTAGAAGATAGATAGCAGAACGTAGTAATTTGTGTTTGGTTTTCTTTTGAGAATGCGGGGTAACATGGAGAATTTTTTACCATAGATTGTGAGATTCTATACCTTGTGTTCGGGTAGTTGCAACATAGGTGTCTTACTTTTTGTTGAGATAGAAGATGTTCCCGGAACAATTGATTAGGTATATAACCTATGGCTGGAGTTGTGACTTGTGATTATCGGCATAGTAGTTTGGTGTGTATGTTCGAAAGGGGTTATGGGATGGTATTTGGGACGTGATTGTGCCTTGAGGTGAGCCGTTGACCTTGGGTCATGGGATTCAGTGGATGGGTTAGAAAGGTAGTCAATGGTGTTGGGTTGTGGCTTGGATGGTTGTGGGAGTTTGATGTCCATTTTCTTTACTTTGTGGAGTTAAGATTGTATGACTTTTGGAACTCTCCAGGCGGTGTGAGTATTTCTTGGTGGTCAGTTTAGGGCACTTGTTTGTTGGAATGTTAGAAAATTGGTGAGTAGACCATGGAGATGGTGTCCTTGTTAGTTATGCTTTATAACGCGTACTAGTGTAGTCATGTTGAGCCAACGTTCGACCTTATCGGTCAGTTCAAAAGTGAGGTGAGGTGTTTGACTGTTACAAGGTTAGAGAGCAAGGGCTACTGTGTAGCATTTGTTTCAAGAAAAGGTAACCCTTCGTGAGTTTGCTATTGGCAATGAGGTTCAGGGGAAATAATCTGGTATGTTAGTGAGTGCATGTTTATTGATTGATGTATAGAGGGGGATTAGTCATGAGACTATCTCGGGAAATTGCCTTGGCGTTAGGCAATAGCGTGTTTGGTTTATTGATATGTGGTACTATGTCTAATCGTGTTGAGTTGTGTCTGATGTATGTGTTTATTTCTGTTTGGTTTAGTGTGGAATCCCTGGTATTGGGATGATTTCTTTTGGCAGCTTTGGTTTGGGTGTGTAACTCTAGGGCATATGGAAATATCGTGTGGAGCGAGTTGTGTTTTTGATAATGGTGGGATGTTATAATGGCTTTTTATTTCATGTCTTGTTTTATTGATTATCATTTTGCTCTTTGTTATTTCGATAATACTATTGAGGTTGGTGATGACATGGTATTGTTTGGGGTGATGGTTGATAGTCACCAGATGAATGCTTGGCAGTGCTTCTAAGGAGAGCCTTTCTTATTGTCATGGGGTCTAGCTTTATTGTTTTGATTTGACTTAAACATTGTGTGGTGACCTTGGATGGTATTATTAAATTGAAAATATTGTGGATTCTAATCAAAATGGCAATGAGGGATTTTAATAAATAGTTTTGTTAACCATTATGAGCATGTGAATGATTTTGTTTTATCTATAACACTTCTTGTTTGCGGAAAATGTTCATAGAACCTTTGAAATTGCGAGGAAAATTAAAGACATATTTTGTTTGGGAGCGGTGCAAGGTTGTGGACCTTTTGAGAAAAGGAATTTATTTTTTAGGAAAAAAAAGAATTATTTTAACCTGAGTGTGTTGTGAAATGTTTCATTTTGTATGGTTGGGTGGTGTTGTGACCTAGTTTGAGTTGCTAGTTACATGTTACGGGTTTGTTTTAAGCAAGGTTAGAAGTTGTCGGGGTTTATTATGTCAGGGCATTCTCTTCTGAGTCGCATTTTGTGTTGAATCCTCTTTCTTGTGAGAGTTGAAACGTAGTTGATGTCATTTGGAGCGAGTGATTGTTATTGTTGATTGTGTCTCATTGATCCCAACAAGTTTTGTGGGTTAAAGAGACGTATGTGATCTATTCATTAGGTTTTGTTGTTCGGGTGTCTTTGGGGCCCCGAGGTGTTGAACTGAGATTTGAGAATGTATCCCAAAATAGATCTAATCTTAAGTTGGAGGTTACATCGTCTCTTGTGGTTAGTTGGCCTTTTTGTTTCAGCATTTTCATAATTTCGGGGATGAAATTTCCTAAGTGGGGGATATTATAGTGGCCCAGGTCATAAAACTAGACCCACTTTATTTTTTGGTTGGGACACGTGGTTGTTCGAGTGTTTTGGCCTTGTTTGGATGGGTTTGGGTCCGTTGTGTGCTTGGTTGTAGAGCAACAACCAGGTTTGTTATGGTGAGCTTGGTCTCGCCCACGATCGTGGTGGTCGTGCTCGCAATGTGAAGAAGGGGATGTCGCACCCTTGAGGGGGTCGCGACCAATTATGACCATCAGATCTGTTGGCTGGGGAGGAGGTACGTGGCCCACGATGGATTGCGTGGCCCGTGATGGTGGCTTGCAACCTTCATGGTCGCAGCCGCGGTGTCTTGGTTGCGTCCGCGACCTAGTGGGTTGTCTTTTTCGCACCCATAGTTCTCTTGATCGTGCTCGCGACTTACTTAACTGTCTAAGTCACGCCGCAGTCTATCATCGATATAACACTGTGGTGAGGCCGAAAATATCTATTCTTTTTCCCTTTCTCTTCTCTCTCTCTCTCTCTCTCTCTCTCTCTCTCTCTCTTTCTCTCTCTCTCTCCTTTGTGCGATTTTGGCCCTAAATTCTTAGGCTTAAATCTTGGTTTTGAGTCCTTTAGGCTTGGGTTTGACCGCCAACTCCTTCTTAGTTGTTGGAGAGCTTGGCGAGGGCTTTGGTTTAATCTCAGTCAAATATTGTTTCGGGCGACGGATGGTGATTCTATCTTCTCTTCTTCTCTTCAAGAAGTAGGATTTTATTTCATTGACTTAATACAAGTTCTTTAGTACATTTGTGGTATTTTTGGTACAAAGATTATGTTGTGGTTGTGTTGTGTTGTTATTGTAATTGGATTTGGAAAACCACGAGTTATGGGTTGAGGGTTTAGTTCAATTGGGGGTTGATTTTCATTATTCTATCTGTTCAATTTATTTTTGTTGTATAAAGTTGCATGTGGGTGTTTCTAATTGTGAAAGCCCCAAATTTTGTGAAAAAAAGGCCATAAGGAATTGGGAAAACCATAATGAGTATTATGTAGTGAGGATCTAATTGATAAAACGTGAATGAGTTGGGAAAATTATGAGACTACATTGTGAATGAGTAATTGAGTAATTGATATGCATGTGTTGGAATTGATAAGGAACTGAGTAATTGATGTGCATGTGTTGGAATTGATAAAACCATAATGAGTATTATGCAGTGATTACGTAATTAATGAAAGGTAAATGAGTTGGGAAGATTATGAGATTATATTGTGAATGAGTAATTAAGTAATTGATATGCATGTGTTGAAATTGATAAGAAACTGAATAATTGATATACATGTGTTGGAATTGATAAAACGATAATGAGTATTATGTAGTGAGGATGTAATTGATGGAAGGTGATTGAGTTGGGAAAATTATGAGATTATGTTGTGAATGAGTAGGAGTAACCAGCAAAAATGAAATGGCTTGATGTTTGTTAATAACTCACATAATATTATGGAGGTGTTTTGGATAGAACGAAAACCCGTTGTAGAACGGAAGTGCAAAGCGCACCTCTTATGAGAACTGGATAGTACTTTGATGCCTTGTATGTAAACAAGAATACCACTCGATCTTAATTGTATAGTTGAAATGGAATGGTGATGGTAGGATGTGGTGCTTAGCGATGGCCATAGTTTGTGAAGTGTAACTCATATTGTATAGGGATTCAATAAGTATTAGAGTTGATCATTAGAAACCGGTTAAATCGAACAATGGAGGTTGATGAATAGAGAATGGAGTAGTTAAATGAAAACATGTCTTACAAAAGAAACACATTTTGAGTTTATTAGAGACATATAGCATCATGATCATCTATAGGTTTGTGTTAGTTCCTGAAATGTTCCCTACTGGTCAATATATTCACCCTACATGACTGAAATCTTTTCAGGTATTACTGTCATGTGAGATGTGGAGATGAATCGTTGGACTGTGTGTTAGTGTGGAGTAAGGCTGCTATATTTATTTATAGGCCTTGGGCCATTTATTTGTAGGCCGAGTGCCTTTTATGTAAGGGTTATATCCTTGTAAATGATGTAAGCCTTTTGGCATTTCAATTAATGTATGAGATTACTATTTGTTTTTATATAAATCATGTTCATATCACTTAGATCTTAAAAGTAAGATGTATGTAATTGAACAACCCATGTAATATTTGCCGTTATTATTAGGAATGGCAACGGGCTGGGGCTGGGGCTGGGGCTGGGGCTGGGGCTGGGGCCCGGGTGGGGGCGGGGATTATACTCCCCGTCTCCGATCCCCGTAGATATGAAATTCCCCGTCCCCGCCCTCGATCCCCGATGGGGAACCCGCCTCCGCCCCTGCCCCCTAACGGGGATCGGATTTTCCTGACCTCGAAAAATCCCCGACGACGTCCAGATCTGAGCCAGATCTGTTCAACAACAAAATAATAATAATAATAATAATAACAGATAAAAAAAATGTTAACAATAACAACATTTTTATTTTCAGATCTGAGCCTTGAACACAGACAACAACAACATTTTCATTTTCATCAACATCAACGTCATAATAATAGTTTTATTATTAATACTAATAAAATCACATTTGCATGAAGATATATATAGAAGCTGAACGAAAATAATTTAACAAGAAGCTTACTATACACAATATATAAATAAAGATCTGCTGCACTTCATAACCTTTGCTATCATGAAAATCGGTTCATAAATCTGTGTTATCAATTCTGAAAATCTCTTATAAGAAGCATTTCATATTCTAATTTAAACATAAGCTTCTCATTTCAGTGAATTTCCCCAAGGAAACTAAAGTTCAGCAATACAATACGATTATATGTATATGGTTATAGAAAGTGAAATCACACACACACACACACAGAATCAGAGGTCGAAAAGGATGGGGATGAGGACGACGTCCCTGATCTCTGATCGTCATAACCAGATCTTCCAGATTTGAGCTCAACTCTAGTCGTCAAATGACAGAGGCGGTGGTGGAGCAGTGGTGAGAGAGAGAGGGGCGAGGAGCTACGATTGACTCTCATCGTTGAATAGCGGAGGCGGTGGTGGAATGGCAAAGGCAATGGTGGACCAGCAGGTGAGAGAAACAAGAAATTACGATTCTGCGAAGAGAGAGAGAGAGAGAGAGAGAGAGAGAGAGAGAGAGAGAGCAACTGAGAGAGATGAGATGAGAGGCAGACTGGCAAGAGGTTGTATGTGTTTTAGGGATAGGTTTATATATATATATATATATATATGTGTGTGTGTGGGGTATAATAGTAATTTCATATCAGGGAAACGGGGACGGACACGGGCACGGGGCTGGGACACTTATCCCCGTCCCTGGCCCGAAATTGATTGAGGATTGATTTTTGAATACCATCCCCGCTTTGTTTTTTTTTTGATCGGAAAAAAAAATCTTTATTGGTGAAAGCATGTAAAAGAGATACAGAACATCAATAAAGAGGAACTTGGAGCTAATTGAAGCTCCAAGCTCCAGTTGGTGAGAAACCAACAAAACAAAACAAGAAGAAAAGCATAACAGAATTCAAGCCATGACTGGAAGCCCAGTCTTCACCCTGGTTAGCACACATTTCTGTACCAAAACTGAACATAACTGACCAAACCCAATCCAAACCAACACTCAATCAAAACAACTTCAGTCCAGCAGCATAGTAAACCAGCAAACTAACTCAAGCAGACAACAGAGGGGCAAGCTAACTCAAGCACCAAACATCCTTGCAGCATAGCAGCCTACAGCTAAACACCCAACAGCCAGCAAATACCAGCCAGAATTGGTCATTCAACCTACACCATAAGCATGGTGACCTGGAGCAATCTGATCAAAAAGAGAAACACCAGCTGGGCTTGAAGCTCCATGCCACTCTACCACTTTTGAGAAACTGTACCAAACCCCACACAAGCTCAAAGAACAAACCAGAATTGCAGTCCTTCACCCAGCTAGACACCACAAACTAGACTGCAGACCCAGCCAAAATACTACTAGCACTAGCATTACATCTCCTTCCGACTAACCACATAGCAGACCACAGATATGCATAACACTCCAGAGCAGACCCCAGCATGTCATATTTGCAGCAAACTCTACACTGAAGCTAGCAGAACAAAACAACAACCTGCAGATTAATTCGGACTGAGCCAGTTGCTGATGAACTGCCAACCTACAGCAACCCACCACAGAGATACAACACCTAAGCTGATGAACTACCAACCTGCAGCCTAATGTGATGAACCAGCCAAGTCCTCTGTTCTTCCTGAGCCTATCGCTGAGAAGACTTCACACAAGCAACCTGATCTGGTATAGGTTAGAAACTATGTCATGGACTGAGTAATCAACCTTGAAAGACCACTTCACCCACAGAGCAATCTGTAGTTTCATCCAGTCACATAATCCTGCAAAATCTGGAGTTTCTCCCTTAAATAAACACTCGTTTCTTGTCTTCTAAATTGACCACAACACTAATGCTAGGACTGCCTGCCATGCTCTATCTGTCCAAGACTTTGCTATACCCCCTGACCACCAATGGAGTAGGCCCTCAACTGTACTAGGGATGACCAGATTCTGATCCCACCAGCTAGCCATGGCTGCCCAGCACTTCCAAACCTGAGGACAAAATAGTAACACATGCTCCATTGACTCCTCCCCAGATTGACAGAATACACACTGGATCTGAGCATTGGGAGGTAGAACCCCTATCCTTTGGAGGAAGGAAGATGTCTTAATTCGACCTCTCCAAGCAAGCCAGCAGATAAACTGCATCTTTGGAGGAGCCAAACTTGCCCAGACCCCAGCTGGCACCTTCAAACCAGGGCCTTTATTTACCACCCACAAACTCCACAGAGATGAAACAGAGAACCTCCCAGACTTTGAGATGAGCCAAGAACAAGAGTCTTCCACTTCCTCTCTGAGCACAGGGGATGATTCCAATGCTGTATATAATCTCTGCAGCTCCTCTTCCTCCCATGCCAGCAGCCTTCTTCTAAATTGAAGCTGCTACATCCCAAGGCTCTTCTTGGCACTAATTTGCTGCAAGGATTCCTCCTTCTCAGTGGATAGACTATATAATCTGGGGAACTCCTCTTTCAGACCTCTCTCATTCATCCAAGTGTCTAACCAAAACTGGATCCTCCTCCCATTACCCACTACTAGCCTAAAATTCTGATTATAAAACCCACCCAAAGACTGATTAAGTGAGAAAAGCTGCACTATATCCTTCCATATGGTAGATGCCCCATCTATGTTGTGCAAAGAGGTAACCAACCCCCACTGACACGACCATACCTTGAGCAAACAACTGATTTCCACAAAGCTTTATCCTCTGCACCGAATCTCCACCACCATTTTAACAACATACAATCATTCACCTCACCCAAATCTTTCACACCCAAACCCCCTTGATTTTTATTCTTAGTAACCTCCCCCCAATTAACCAAGTGAACACTCCTCACATCTTTAGATCCACCCCACAAGAACTTGGCTTGGATTTTCACTAGAGCCTTATCAACCCCTTTAGGCATCTTGAACAAAGATAAAAAGTACAAAGGCAGGTTAGAAAGGACTGATTTTATTAATGTCAAACGCCCAGCGAAAGACAGGAGTTTCCTCTTCTAAGAAGACAGCCTCTTACTCACCTTGTCCAGAATTGGGTTCCAAGTACTCTTTCTCCTCGGGTTGGCCCCAAGAGGCAATCCTAAGAAGTTAAAAGGTAATTTCTTCGATAGACAATTCAATCTATGGGCTAAACCCTCAATTTTATCAACTTGGAAGCCCACCCCACAAACAACGCTCTTGTGGTAATTTATTTTTAAACCCGACATCACTGCAAAACACCTCAACACCCTTTTGATATTAATCACCTCCTCCTGACCTCCTTCACAAAACACTATGGTGTCATCTGTGAATTGGAGATGAGAGATGCGCAAATCATTACTACCAACCGAGGCTCCTCTGAACAAACCCTTCTCCACTGCCCTTGCTAATAATAGGTTAAGAGCTTCCGCTGCGATTATGAACAGAAAAGGAGAGAGGGGGTCACCCTGCCTTAGCTCCTTCTGTGGCTGGAATTCCTCTGTCGGTGAGCCGTTAACCAACACGGAAACCCTGGCTGAAGAAATGCAATTTCTCATCCAAGCTAACCACTTCTCACCAAAACCCAAGTTTTTCATCATCGACCACAGAAATTCCCAGTTAAGTGAGTCATAAGCTTTTTCAAAATCCAATTTCAGAATTATACCTCTCTTTCTAGATTTCTTCCATGCATCTACAACTTCATTTGCTATGAGCACACCATCCTCGCCTCGTTGAATATATTTTTTGGGAAAAAACCGCTCAAATCGAGTCGGAAGATCGGGTCCCCGTCGGGCCGAGTTTAAATTGTTTTCCCTAATTATTATATCCATTTGCATAAGAGACATAACATTTATTTAACTTATTATTATCTTTTATTCATTATTTTATTGTTTATTTATGTGGGACGGATCTTGGAAATCCGAGGTGTGACAAGAGTTATGGCTTTGATTCGTTTCTGGCGAAGACAGTAAAACCGGCTCCAACAGTGATGCATGGCTATCGGAGGCTTCAAAGGCGCTAGAGATGAGCTAAGATTCTTGCGATGTGTTGATTCACTCAAACATTGTTGTTTGGAAAGAAATATGATCTAAAAAAACAGATCAGATCTGAAAACAACACTCAAATAATTTTTTTTCCCT
This sequence comes from Camellia sinensis, assembly GCF_055761805.1. Lineage (NCBI taxonomy): Eukaryota > Viridiplantae > Streptophyta > Magnoliopsida > Ericales > Theaceae > Camellia > Camellia sinensis. Next base: position 103,674,871 of record NC_138967.1, on the reverse strand, counting down.
TATAGATTCCAACAGGAAAAGAGAGTTGTGGATTAGATTCCTTAGAGTTGTTCATTGTAAAGCCTTCGTAATTTATCTTCTTTTTTTTTATTATCAAACCTTATATCATTGTGGATTAGAGATATTTTAGTTTTTTTTTTTTTTTCCTCCTTGTTCTTGTTGTTGTTGAACAGATAATGATGATAATGATATAGAGATAAAGATTTGTTTGGTGTGTTGTTGTTGCTACAGTGAATAATTTCAACAGATAGAAAAGAAGAAAAACAAGTTTAAAATTTTTTGAACAGATAGATTATACTTTTGTATTTTTTAAACAGATAGAGAAAGAAATCCACTGATTTTAAACATATAGAGAGAGAGAAATCCATTTTAAACAAATAAGGAAATCTACATATTTTAAACACACACACACACACACACACATACACACACACACATATATATATATATAGAGAGAGGGAGAAAAAAAGAGAGCGAGAGAGAGAGAGAGTGAGTGAGAGAGAGAAACCCATAGATTTTGAACAGATAGAAAAAAAAAATGCAATTGATAGATATAAATTTGAGCAGATAGTCAAAAAAATTTAAATAGATAGACATAAATTTGAACAGATAGTTATTGAAAAAGGTCAACAGATAAATAAAGGGATAAAATTAAAAAAAAAATGTCCTCCAAGATTAAAAAAATAACTTCTCACCAAATTATTTCATAATGGATGGATTTCTTATCAACAAAAAATATCTATTATACCTATTGTCTTACACCCTCTTTGCCTTAAATTTTTCAACAATTTACTCTATAAAAAAAAATTATTAATGCTTGGACTATTTTATCTTTGGTAGAGTTAAAAAAAAAGAAAGAGTAAGGATAAATATAAAACTAATAACTTATTTTATTGATATCAATTTAAAAAGGTGTCATTGTATTTTTAAATTAAGGGTAATATTACATCTATTTAAAATCATACTAACAATCTTACTAAAGATAAACATGTCCAAACAACATTGCGTATTTAAATATATATATATATATATATAACTAATCACATTTGACCTTTTATATTTTTAAGTATAATTATTAGTACGTATATAATTATTCTAAAACAAAAGTATAATAATTGTATTATACATGTGATTTACTTGACGGGTACTTGACCGCTAATTTTGTTTTTATCTATTTTTAGAATTTTTTTCTTCAACATATATTTTTAATGCCATTATTACAAATTTATATTTTTTATGTAAACAAAATAAATAAATTACTAAATAATTGGGATAGACTATTCAAATTACACTAAGAGTAGAGTATAAAAATTTGTCCATTTAAGTTTGGAAATTTTAATTTGTTTTGTATCATAACTCTTTGAGTAAGAATGAGCATCGATAGGTTTGAGTGGTTAGAGTTGGATCAGATACTACAAGTGGCTTCCGATATATAATAATAAAAATTAAAAAAAAAAGAAAAAAAAACCAACAACAACAACCATAAAGATAATATTTCTGGGCCCTAGACCAAACATTAAAGAATTATCTTGGCCTATGCCTAATCTCACCCGTTGATTTATTTATTTATTTTTTTTAAATTAGAAAATAAATATTGTTATATTAAAAATAAGATATATGTACATATTTATTACAAAATTTAATCTTGGGTAAGAAATAATAAATTTTTATTTTAAACAATTACATCAATTTATGATATATTTATGTATGAGAAAACTATTAGTTGGGCTTACGAACCAAGTTCTAGCCTAGACTTTTCCCCAAAAAAATAAATAAATAAATAAAAAATAAAAAATAATAATAATTGATTGGTTTGGAAAAAATCAATTTAAACTTTACCTTTAAATTATATTATAATTTCTCAAGTTGATATGAATATAAATATATATATATATATATATATTTGAAAGATGGGAACATGATCTAACTTGAGGGTGTTAAAACAGTGTTAGATGCTAAAAAAAGTTGATATTTCTAGCTCAGCTTCAAACCATAAGCCTCTTGACCTACTTTTCTATTTAGTTTTAAAATGGTAAAGTATATTTTTTTAATATATTTTATAATAAAAAATATATATTTCATATCTATAGAAGATATAGATATAGATATGGAACGTGTTTATCTACTTTTATTTGAATTCTTCAGCTAAATATTTTCGTATGGTGTATGATTAATAAGCATTGTGCTTGTTTCTTTAGATGTGAATAAATTAAATTAGTTTTAGTATATGATTTAGATTAGTTTTATTTCAAGTCTAGGGAACTTTTGTTAGGCGTGGAGTCAGTTAGTAGGGTGGGGGATTGAAGGGTGTGGGAGATTCAAAATATTTGGTTGTATTGCAGTTAAGATTTATGGTTTGATCGGCAAAAGAAAGAAACTTTATTGATGCAGTTAAGATCTACTTAATTAGTTTTGTGTTTTGTTTTTTTGCATCTTTATAATTAAAAAATTCATGAGGTTGAGGAATTGGTTGTGTGGATGACTAGTTTTGTGTTTTGTTTTTTTTTCTCTTTATAATTAAAAAATTCAACTCCGCCGGGATTGTTAACAACTCCGCCGGTCCCAAGCCCGGGTTAAGGAGGAGGGTTGTGTGTTAGGTAGTCGACAGCCAACACGTAAAAAAGCCGCTCGGATCCCTTATGAAAATGAATCCTACTTTGAATCGTTTAAATGCTAGGTCGTTCCCCTCAAGTGACGCGTTGCGCCTGCCTCTGGATGTTTCGAAAAGTGAGCAAGGGGCGCCGCATTGATGCCTGGATGCGGTGAAAAATGGGCAAAGGTTTCCACGTTTTTTCTGGACAAGCGCGGGTAAAGAAGCTAGTTCAAGACTATAGGCTTAGGATAGCCACTTGGAACATAGGAACCTTAACTGGTAAGACGATGGAATTGGTAGATGTTATGATTAGGAGGAGAGTTAGTATAGCTTGCATACAAGAAACTAAGTGGATGGGAGAGAAAGCTAAGGAAATTGAGGATACTAGTTTTAAACTTTATTATAGTGGTAAGGATAGACGCAGGAATGGGGTTAGAATCATAATTGCCAAGGGTCTTGTGGAAAGTGTGGTGGCGGTCACTAGGAAAGGAGATATGATTATGCTAATTAAACTAGTTATTGGAGGGAATATAGTGAATATTATTAGCGCTTACGCCCCTCAAGTAGGGTTAGATGATCAGACTAAGAGGGATTTTTGGGAGCAAATGGATGAGATCTTACAGGAGATACCCGTAGGAGAGAACCTGGTTATAGGTGGAGATTTTAATGGCCATGTGGGCATAGATAAAGTAGGTTATGAAAGGGTGCATGGTGGATACGGTTTTGGTGACAGAAATGAGGCTGGAGAGAGAATCTTAGATTTTGCGTTGGCTTCTGACCTGGTAGTGGCTAATACTATGTATAAGAAAAGGGATGAGCATTTGATAACCTTTAAGAGTGGATTAGTTAAGAGCCAAATAGACTATTTCTTAGTAAGAAAAGTGGACTGCCTAAAATGCAATGATTGTAAGGTGATTCCTGGTGAGAGTCTGGTCTCTCAACATAGGATTTCGGTACTAGATTTATGTTTTAGAGGGCAATACCAAGTTAGGAAGGATGGTGGGCGTCGTAGGACAAGATGGTGGGACTTAAAAGGGGATAAACTAGAAATATTTAAGAATCGAATGGATAAGGAAGGTACTTGGGACTTAGAAGGTGATGCTAACACTATGTGGAATTCGATGGCCAATTGTATAAGGAGAATCTCAAGGGAAGTGCTTGGAGAGTCGAAAGGAACGGGACCTAGCTCTAGGGAAACTTGGTGGTGGAGGGAAGAGGTCCAAGCGGTAGTTAAGGCAAAAAAAGAGTGCTTTAAAAAGTGGCAGAAGGATAGAACTGAGGAAAACCTTAAGAGCTATAGATTGGCTAATAAGGAGGTTAAGAAAGTAGTGAGAGAGACTAAGTTGAAAGTTTATGATGACCTATACACTAGACTAAATAGTAAGGAGGGAGAGAAGAGGGTATACAAACTTGTTAAGATACGGGAGAGGAAAACAAGAGATTTTAATCAAGTAAAGTGCATCAAGAGTGAGGATTCTAAGGTATTGGTGAAGGATGATGAGATTAAGGAAAGATGGAAGAATTATTTTGAGAAATTGTTAAATGAGGAACATGGAAGTACGACAATAGGGGAAGAAATAATCAGTAATACGATAAACCAAGACTATAGGTTCTATCGCAGGATTAGGAACTTTGAAGTAGAGATTGCACTTAAGAAGATGAAATCAAATAAGACTTTAGGACCTGATGATATCCCTATTGAAGCTTGGAAGTGTTTGGGTAAAAAGGGAGTTGCTTGGTTAACTAGGTTGTTTAGCAAAATTTTGTTGACTAGGAACATGCCAGATGAGTGGAGGAAGAGTATGTTAGTGCCAATCTATAAGAATAAAGGTGATGTCCAGAATTGTAACAACTATAGAGGAATTAAGCTAATGTGTCATATAATGAAAGTGTGGGAGAGAGTGATGGAACGTCGATCGCGAGACATAACAGAGGTGTCAGAGAATCAATTTGGGTTTATGCCTGGTAGGTCAACAATGGAAGCGATCTATCTTTTGAGGAGAGTTATAGAAAAGTATAAAGAAAAGAAAACAGACATTCATATGGTGTTTATCGACCTTGAGAAAGCATATGACAGAGTGCCCCGAGATATAATATGGTGAGCGTTAGAGAAGAAAGGGGTGACAAAAGGCTACATTGACGTGATTAGGGACATGTATGAAGGGGTGGTGACCACTATTAGATCGCCAGCTGGAGAAACAAATGAATTTCCTATCACTGTAGGGTTACACCAAGGATCTACCTTAAGTCCTTATCTTTTTGCTTTAGTTATGGACGAGTTGACGATAAATATTCAGGATGATGTGCCATGGTGTATGCTTTTTGTAGACGATATTGTGTTAGTGGATGAGACTAGAGAAGGAGTTAACACAAAGTTGGAGATTTGGAGAAAAGCTCTTGAATCTAAAGGATTTCGGATAAGCAGAACTAAGACAGAGTACATGGAGTGTAAATTTAGTAACAGTAACAATGAAAGCAGAGGAGAAGTGAAGATTGAGAACCAAGAACTGCCTAAGAGTGAACATTTTCGTTATTTAGGGTCGATTATCACAACAATGGGAGAGATTGATGCAGATGTGGCCCATAGGATTAAGGCAGGATGGTGTAAGTGGAGAAGTGCGTCTGGGGTATTGTGCGATAAACGAATACCCACTAGACTAAAAGGTAAGTTCTATAGAACGGCTATTAGACCAGCTATGTTGTATGGGATGGAGTGTTGGGCAACCAAGAAACAATATGTAGATAAGATGAGTGTGGCTGAGATGAGGATGCTAAGGTGGATGTGTGGTAAGACTAGACAAGACAGGATTAGGAATGAGTGTATTCGGGAATGGGTAGGAGTAGCACCGATAGAAGATAAGTTGAGAGAGAATCGTTTGAGATGGTTTGGTCATATTCAACGGAGACCAACAGAGGCAGTAGTGAAGAGATGCGATGCTGTAACGATAGATGGAAGTGTTAGGGGACGGGTAGGCCTAGATTAACGTTGACTAGCGTTATAAATAGAGATATGAATCTACTTAATTTGACTAATGAAATGGCCTTTGATAGGGCCGTGTGGAGAAGAAAGATTCATGTAGCCGATCCCATTTGATGGGACTTAAGGCTTGGTTTGGTTTGGTTTGGTTTATAATTAAAAAATTCATGAGGTTGAGGAATTGGTTGTGTGGATGACTAGTTTTGTGTTTTGTTTTTTCTCTTTATAATTAAAAAATTCACGAGGTTGAGGAATTGGTTGTGTGGATGATTAGTATTGTGTTTTGTTTTTTTCACTTTATAGTTAAAAAATTTGTGAGGCAGGGGAATTGGTTGTGTGGATGTGAACAATAGTAGTATGTGTATTTGTATTTTTCGAATCTCTCTATGTGCATTTCATTTCCTTATACCCTTAATTTTATATTTTTAATAAAATTTTCACTTTGCCAATAAAATATATATATATATATTAATTATATATAATATCAAATTAGTTTAAAAGATTTTGAGGATTCTCACATCTATAATACGCGTGCATAATACATTTCAAAGTATGATTAATCATATTTAAATTAGTTTTATATATCATTAGAATTATATTTGGACTTTCATTTAAAAATAAATAAATTTCAAATTAAATGTATTTTAGATATAATAATGGGGTTTTTAGTTTAAGGTTCTTGATATTAAGATTTTATATAAAAAGAAAATGACATGTCACATTTTCATAATAATTGAGATCCTTTAACATTTTCACAGAGAGATTTTTGACAGAGAAATTTCGATGCAAAAAAAAAAAAAAAATTTAGCACAAAAAATTTTTATAGAGAAATTTTAGCTCTTCACAGAGAAAATTCAAAGTAAGTGAGAAATTTCTCTAATATGATCGCAAAGAAATTCAAAGAAATTATCATACAAAAATTTCAAAAATGAAGAATAAAAGAATAATAATGATAATGATAATGATAATAGCAAACTGACAGAGAAATTTCTTTTTGACACAGACTCCCAACGTTGGCAGTCTCGCTACTTCCGCTGACTGAAGAGGCAATTCTCTCTCTCTTTGGATGTATTGATGTATATGTATAATGTGTGGGTGTGTATGTAATCAATTTGAGGGACCTTAACTAATAAAAGAAAAATATATTGAACATTTCCTACTATCAAAAGTTTGAAAGGGATGTTTCATTAATTTTTTCATAATTAAATGGTGTATCTAAAATTTATTTTTTGACTTTGTTATCTAGAGATTTTTAAAATTTAAAATTAATGATATGGTTAGATAAAATAATAATTTTATACTATTTGAATTTCTTATTTTTTCTTAAAATTAAAAAATTATAGCTCATAGTTGAAAAATAAGGGTAACTAACCTCTGACGAACCTTCTGTATCCTGTAAGAAAAATCATTGCAGAATAATTAGTCATAATAACGAGAACAAAAATGTTAAAATAGATAAACATAGTGGTGTGGGAAAGTTACTCGAAGAAAAATGTTAGAGATTCATAATTTATATAGATAGTTGAACTTTACATGATTAAGTTTGTGTTAAAATTAAAAATTGACATGTAATATGCCATGTTATTGTTGGTAAATTAAAAAAAAAATAATTTAAAAGGAATTTTGTGTTGATCGTGTACCTAACCAACAACAGGTAGAGATCTAAGAAAAACTGATGGAACATGAGCCGACCAGTCAAAACTGATTAAAATTTCAATTTTTGGTTTGTTTTTCATAACATATGGTCTTGTCTCGGTTTTAAAATTTTATACCAATGCAAATTGAACTAGCCGAATATTACATCTAAATACTGTAATAATAGAATTTCTTCAACATTATATGATAAGTAACAAATATAATACACTTTTATAATAAAAACTATGGAGAAACATTTATACAGGAACTTTCATGCATTTTCTTCATTTATTTTTAATGTAAAATTTTATAATCTTCTATCAAATCCTTTAAAACTTTATGCAAATTTCTCTTTTACATCAAACTGACAAAATCGATAAAACTGAACTATAGCATACAGTATGTGTTGGCTTCTCAACCATGAAAGCCATAAGGATCGTTTCGATGCTAAATATGCCCTCAACACCGATCAAACCGAACTGTTTACACCCCTAATAACAGAGACTAAATAAATTCATGACCCTAATAATAAAGAGCTGATAGACAAATTACAATATATCATGGGTTAGACACATAGACACATGGTCTTCTTGACTTACTAGATAATTTATGCTTTTTTTAAGGGTTCAATCTTTTTTCAATACATATATATAATTTATTTATTTTATTGTCTTTTAAATATGGTGAATCTCATACATAAATATAACATTTATTTCATCAATACACATAAAAGTTGAAATCAAACCATAAAATATATAATTTGTTTAGTTTGGAGTTTTCTAAAACATTGTTTTTAATATGTATTTTTTTAATAATTTTTTTAAATGTTTTAATCAATACTTTTTACTTTTTTGATAAAATACTTTGGGCATTCCATACATAAATCTAAATTTAGATTACAAAATGATTAAAATACCCATTCCTATGCATATCAACGTGTGGAATTTATGAGTATATTTGGTTTGTGCATTGAGATAAATTTTCAAAACAAAAAAAAATTGGAAAGAAAGTTTAGAATTTTTTTTAGTTTGTTTGGTTGTATATGTTGAAAATAGTTTTAGAGCTTGGAAATTTGATATTATTTAATATTTTGTTATAGTTGAGTAGATGTGTGCGAGATAAAAAATAATTAAGAATGAAAGAGGAAAGAAAAAAAGATGATTGATTGATATATAGGAGAAAGAGTGATTTTAGAAAAAAAAATTCAAAAAATTTAAACCAAACAAAATTTGAATTTTTTTTCTTAAAAATCATATCTTAACATATAAACCAAACAAGCCCTATATCTCTAAACCATTTCTTCAAACTCTCTCTCTCTCTCTCTCTCTCTCCTCTATCAAATCTGAGATCAAATTTACGTCCACCGCCTCATTTTCCCACTCACCGGCGATGTCGCCGCCACCTTCTGCCTACGGATCTGAGATCAAATCTGTGATTCTCTCTCTCTCTCTTTCTCTCTCTCTCGCTCTCTCTCTTCTCCTCATTTTCTCTCCTGCGAAGTCTCCGCCACAGACAGACTCCAAGGCCAAATCCCCGCCGTCGCGTTAGCCCAAGAAAACCTCCCTAGCCACTACCGCGACGGCGACACCACCATCACCAGGTCGGCCTGCAAAAAACACTTAGCCACCACTGAAAGGAAGCAAATTTAAGCCATCTTTAAAGTGTGGCTACAAGACCTTAGGCTAAACTTAAGGTCTGAGTAGGATTGGTAACAAGTGTTATAGATTCAAGGGTTAATTAGTCGTGCATCTTGATATAAGGAGTTGTATTTAAGGGTGTTTTGAGATGTTTTAAATAAGTGTACTTTTTGACTTTTTATGAAATATGGGTTGGGTTTGAAGTGATGTGGTAGAGAGGTGATGTGACTTAAATAGGATAGTGACTTTTTGACTTTTTGGCTTTTTTAGTATATGCCAAACAAACTCTTAGTCCCGAAATTTTTGTGTAGACCCAAAAGTCACATTCCATCTCATCTTTCTCTTTCTAATATACACTCACCGGCAACTAGTGACCACCGTTAATTGGGGTTCGGCAACCAGCGATCACTAACTCCTTGCTTTGCCTTCATTAACGGCGATGGAGATGAGTTTCCAGCGATGTTCTTGACATAGATCTATTCAGATCTGGCCAAGATCACATGACAAGACTCACCAAAATATTCAGATTTAGAGCAGATCTGAGTAGATCTATATTAGATCGGATCAGATCTCAACCAAAAATGGTTGCCAAAATAGAATCATCTTTCTATGCCTGTCTCTCTCATTCGATCACTCAATTTTTTTTCTTCTTTTTTTTTTGCTATACACTTTTCTTTTCCTGTTTTAATAGAGAAAATTTTTAAGTTCTGAACAAATATTTTTCGAGTTTTAATTACAGGTAGTGAAAATTGTAAAATTTTACAGTTTTAAAGACATGTTTATACTTTTCTCTATGACTCTAGCCCTCTTTTTTTTTTTTTGACAAATTGAAAATGTACAAACCCCTAGAAACTACTGATCTGAAATATCTCGACCATTGTCGCGACGTGAAATTGTGTTTTGATAAATTGCAAACAAACAAACTGATAATCTTTTTATTTTGAAACTGCAAACTGATAATTTTTTCAATTTTGAAATTAGAAATTTATGTAGTTTGATGAGTAATAAATTCAAACTATAAATTTTTACAATTTTGTGAATGAAAATTATGTTCTATGTATGATAAATAGTTATATATATATATATATTATTTTCTTTTGTGTTTTGTGGTGTTAGAAAGGATTTGGTTAAATTTTGTGCTCTAATTTCTTTTTTTCTTTTCTTTTTCTTTTTTTTTTTGGGGGGGGGGGCAATATTTTGAACATTCTAGTGAATTACCGACGATGTTCTTTATGTCTAGCGATGTTCTAAACATTTTAGTGACTTCCGGGGATGTTCAGAACATTCCGACAAATTTTTGGCGATACCCCGGCAACTTTCCGCCAATATTGAACATTCTGGTGAGTTTCTACTGACTATCAGATGGAAGTCTGGCAATGGTCACCTAGTGGTGGAATATGGTAGCCTATGAAGTATGGGTACTTCAACAAACATGTTGTACCCCTACATGGTGTATGATACTTTGTATGAGACTAAAGGAGTTAATACTAAGTTGGAGATTTGGAGAAAAATACTTAAATCTAAAGGTTTAGGATAAGCAAAATTAAGACAAAGTATATAGAGTGTAATTTTAGTAACAGTCACTATGAAAACTGAGGAAAAGTGAAGATTGAGAATCAAAAACTGTTTAATAGTCAACATTTTTGTTATTTATGATCAATTATCACAACGACAAGGGAGATTGGAGTAGATGTGGTCTATAGAATTAAGGTAAGGTGGCTTAAGTGGAAGAGTGCGTCTAGAGTACTGTGTGAAAAACGAGTATCCATTGGATTAAAATGGAAGTTCTATAGAACGACAATTAGACTAACGATATTATATGGAACAGAATGTTGGGTAACTAAGAAACAACATGTAGATAAGATGAGTATTGTTGAGATGAGGATGCTAAGGAGGATGTGTGGTAGGACTAAAAAAGACATAGTTAGGAATGAGTATATTCAAGAATGGATAGGAGTAGTATCGAAAAAATAGGTTGACAGAGAATAGATTGAGATGGTTTGATCATATACAACGGAGACCATCAGAGGCAGTAGTGAAGATATGTGAGACAGTGACGGTAGATGGTCCTGTTAGGGGAAGGGATAGACCCAAATTGATATGGACTAGTACAGTAAATAGAAATATGAATCTTCTTAATTTGACTAACGAAATAATCTTGGATAGAGTTGAGTGGAGAAGAAGGATTTATGCAACTGACCCCATTTGATGAGATTTAAGGCTTGTTTGGTTTGGTTGGTTTCGTTTGGTTTGGTTTAATTTAAAATATGTAAGACTAATTGATGCAAATATTTTATTTTAGAACTAGATAAATTTTGAACTGTTCAAATAAGACCTCCGGATCAGTACTCCTAGATTCTAACAATACCCTTCAATCTGAAACACATGACTTTGGATTTAATTGAACCTTTCCTCAAAACAAAATAAAATGAAAAAGAGTGTACACACACCTGCGACTAAGTTGGATACCCAACACCAGCGTGCTGATATTGATTTGGAGATACAAGGCCCCATATCACTTGGATTCTCCACATCGCGGTCAGCTCTCGTCATCAAAGTCTTGCCTGGCATTACTGCCCAATATCACAACAAACAAGTTATCCATATTTGTTATTTTCTAGTAATGTAAAATCAAAAGTTGTTACTATTTAGAAACTAGACATCATATTAATTTGAAACTCAGTGAAACTAATCCTCTCATGTATAATTTCCTTTTTGTTAGCAAAAGCTGAAGACAAAAGTGTTTGTTGCTCCTGTAAGGCTGTGTATTTAGGTAAGAATTTATAAATGAAAACAAAAATGTGAGTCAAATATAATTACATTATATATATATATATATATATATTTAAATTCTTTCAAATTTATGATTTAAACATAGTCTAAAAGTTCACAATCTACTAAACATAGATATGGCTTTTTCTTTGCTTTTTTTATTTGGAAAATTGTATTAATAGTCTCTACGTTTTATCTCTTATGTCATTTTTGTTTTTATATTTTCAATTAACTCCAATTTGACCCTTAATTTTAGATTTAGTATCAATTTAGTCTAATTGATAATATCATTACGATTTTTGAATGAAAATTATGATTAAGTTGGTTGAGATTAACTCCCTGAATTGATGAAGTTTATAATTTTGTCTCTAAAAGGATGATACATGTATACACATTTTTCATTAAAAAAAAAATGTTAACTATTAAATCAATTAGATCAAATTGAGATAGTGAAAAAATTAAAGGGAACAAAATAACGTAAGTGTCAAAATATAAGAACTAATGATATAATTTGATTTTTTTTTTTAACACACGATAAAATATTTATAGATTACTTACCCAAAAAAAAATATTTATAGATTAATAATAATTTTAACGTGACATTTGTCATAGTGAAAGTATTTATACTATATCTATCTATATTATTATTAAGTGAATGCCTAAATTGGTTTACGAAACCTTTTTCTCCTCATGTTATGTGGCAACTTTATAAAATAAAAATTTATTATACACAGTGTAAGCAAGTTTTGAACCTAAGAAATTAGGTTACATTACGAACATACTTATCATTTAAGTAACATACATATTATGATATTAAATTCATTATTATTTATTTTTATTGTTAGTTATCTGAATTGCACACACATCGTGTCCCGCTAGTTTGAATAAAGTATAAACTTAAACAGATTCAAGTATCTCACACGATTCTAGGGTTTGCGATTTTCGGGAGGCGATTTCTGATTCTAGGGTATGCGATTTCCAGTGCCATATCTGGCGAGACTCTGACAAGCCTTATAATCTGCTATTTTCATCATCCCTTTTCGATTATTATCTTCCAAAAGGAGGGGGAGTTGCGTAATTTGGTTATCACGCTCTATCGATGTACCTCTCCCTCCATTTTTTCTCTCACCCCTATTTTTGATCTCTCTTAAACTTGTTTGAGCATGTATTTTTTCTCTCATTTCCTCCTCTAGTTTGATCCAAATCTTTTGAAACTCCTTTAGCAACGCATTAGCAATATTTTTATATTTTGATAATGTTGATCAACGATCGAAACAGATTTGTTGCAAGGGAGGTCGAGTTCTGATCTGTCCTTTATTTTAATTTTTTTGATCAGCAAAAAAGAAATTTATTGATGACAATGAAAGGTACAAATTGTACACACAAATACATCAATAAAGAGATGAGGGTGCACAAAGCATCACAATGAGCTAAATCATCCCAACTAAGTTGGCACCAAGAAGCCCATCCTATCATTTGCTAGCACCTTCAATAGGAAAACAAACAGAATACAGCAAAACAGCAAAGCAACATAGTAGCATATCAACATAGCAGTCCAAACAACACAACAGTTCAGCTAACAAATCAGACCAAACATGTTAGTTCATCCACCTCTCCCCTTTTGTCAACCACCAAGACCTCATTTGTGGAATAAAGCATTCCCATTCATGACATTTCAGTTAGTCCAAGGCCAAAAGGCATCTCTGCAGCTATCAACCTACTACAAATCCCCAGCTATCAACCTTATCAACCTACTACAGATCCTCCCAAGAACTTCCTAATTTGCCTCAAATTGAGAGTGAAATCCTATACTGAGAAATGGAAGTCCTTGAAGAATGGTTTTAACCAAAAAGCAATCTTAGACTTAATTAAATCACAAACCTCAATCTGGCTTGGAATAGATGCTCTAAACACACATTCATTTCTATACTTCCATATTGACCACATCACAACCAATGGAATGGCACTCCAAATCATCATTTCTCTCTTCTTCAACTTCTCCCCTGCCCACCATAAAAAAAAAAAAAGACGATTAGAGCCTGGTAAAGCAGCTTGAACATCCCACCACTTTAGTATTTCAACCCAAATCTTCCACACAAAGGGACATCAAATTAATACATGGTTCACTAATTCACTGCCAATGTCGCAAAACACACATAATGTGGAGGCATTCTGATTAATAACTCCCACTTTTTGTAAAAACTCATTCATCTTAACTCTCATTTTCCAGGCAAACCACCCAAATACCTACACCTTGGGAGGGATGTAATTGAGCCAAATCAACTTGGTAATTCTCATGGTTGAACCTGAATTGTCCACAACAATCTTATACAATGCAGCTACAATTAGATCCCCTGAAGGTGAGGCTGACCATATAGACCTATCAATATACTTTGGTCTCACAGCAAGATCTACCAACAGGTGATTAAGAAGCCTATCAAGATCCTACTCCTCTCATTCATACAACTCTCTTCTAAATGCAAGGGTCCATTCTCCTAATATAGCTTTCTTGTCAATCAATACTCTTAAGGACTCATTTTTTTCCAAAGACAACCTATAAAGATTACGGAATTCATCCTTCAAACATGATCCTTCTAACACTATGTATCAGACCAAAACACTATGTATCAGACCATTCTTCTAACACTATGTATCAGACCAAAACCTAATCCTCCTTCCATTCCCAACCTTCAAATGGAAGTTGTTCAAGTAAAAAGCCTTTAAATTGTTACACTGCTCAGCAATAGAAATGATCCCATTCCATACTGCAAATTGGCTGCTAGTTGGAATAAAAGATGGAATCTAGCATCCCACATCAATCTTATATTTGCTGCAAATTACTCTTTTCCACAAAGCTTCATTTTCACTACCAAACCTCCACCACCAAGCTTCACTTTCACTACCAAACCTCCACCACCATTTAATTAGCAAGCAGTTGTTAACATCATTTATTTTCTTGATGCGTAATCCTCCTTGATCCACCCTTTTAGACAAGTCCTCCCATTTGACTATATGAATTTTTCTCTCTAGTTCAGAACCACCCCACAAGAATGTAGCTTGAAGCTTCTCCAAACCTTTAGCAACCTCTTAAGTCATCTTGAACAACGACAAGTAATACACTAGTAATGATGATGTTACTACTTTTACAAGTGTTAGTCTCCCTTCAAAGGACAACATCTTTCTTTTCCAACCAGCTAATTTGCTTCTGACTTTATCCAAAACTGGTTTCAAAGTTGCTTTTTTCCTTGGGTTAGCCCCTAATGGCATCCTTCGATATCTATTCTTTCTTTATATTGTTTTGTGAGTGGGCTTTCATTTAGATTGTTGTAGTGGTAGGGGCTGTGAGTGTTGTGTGTTTCTATAATTTTATTCAGTTGTTGTTGTGGTTGTTGTTTGTGGACTTCTTGTTTTTTGGACTATAAATATGTTTAAAAGAGGCTTTTTCCTCAACTCTACACCAAATGAAAGGCAAGCTTCAAAGAATATAAAAGGCAAGGGACTTACAATGGACTCAGATTTTTGTCAGGATAACATGAAAAGTAGATTTCCATATGACATGTTTTTAGGTTTGGATCCTCTAGAAATTGCTTTAATCCAAGATACATTGTGTAATGACTTCAATTTTGATTGGGATATTGCCTTGAGGAATATCAAAGCTATAGATACATATATCATGATGGAAGATATGGGTAGGGACAATATCTTAATTGGGCAAAGCAAGGCCAGGCCTTTCCATGTAGCTCATAGTATGAATGATACGGTTGTTATTGATCCAGCTCTTACTTTCTCATCAACTTTGTTAGATGTATAGGAAATGATTCCAAAAAGGTGGCCCATCACATAGTAAGAGTCTTCTTGCAATTGGTAACAATGGTGCTTCCATATTTCCAACAACTTCGCTTGAGAAATATAGTTTATGGATTGATTATGGAATGGGTGATCCTAAACAAGGAAATGGTCTATCTCCAAATTGCAATGGTGGGATTGGAAAGGAAAAAAGGGGTGCTACTTTAATGAACCAAGAAAAGAAAAAGGTTATTATGCCCAGAAACTTCCTTCTCATTGATCTCAACCTAGGCCAATCTCTACAAAATGAAGGTAAGTTTAGATTCCTACATAGGTCTAGTTTGTCAGTTGTCGAGGTCAAGAAAAAAGAGTCATCTCAATCAGCCAAATGTCCAAGATGATCAATTGGATGGCTACAAACTAGTAGTCGTGGGTTCGGTCATCCAATCTTCCTTGATTAACCCAACACCACAATACTTAGAGAGTAGTTCATTATCAGAGTATTCCTAAGTTTCGAGTGATTGCTACAAACTAGCAATTGAGGATCTTGTCACCCACACTTCCATGATTTACCTAACACCACAACACTTGGAGAGTGATTCATTATCACGACATCTTCCCTAAGTTTCGAGTGATTGCAAGGAGCAAAAACAGATATTGGATTCAACGACAATGGTAATATCTCGTAGGGGAGGCTCTAACAGCATCCTAGCATCATGGTTCTAAATCGCGATATCGAGTAACGTAGTCCAAACCAATGAGGGTTAAGACAACTAATGATGTCTTTTATGTCTTTTATGTTTGGTTGTCTTAAACCCTCTTTTTCTTTTTTAGAGTCCGCTAACTATTAGTATGATGGAAACTTCGTTTCATGTTGCCTTATTAATGCAGTTTATCATTCCTTCAAAAAAATTAAAATCAAAATAAATAAATAAATAAAGTATAAACTTGAGGGTAATCACACTTTCAAATTATGACATTTGTGATGTTATTTACCATAAATGTCATAACTAAATCCTCCTTAATCATAACTAAAAAAAGAAGTTGTAACCAAACCACACATGAGGTATAACTAATGACATTTTGGATTATAAATAAAATAATGCCATAACTAACATGATAATGAGTCATAACTAATACCACAAGAGTCATAATCAAATTATAACCAAGTCATAATAGGGCTAACGTAGTTGGGATCATTTAGTTGTATTTTGATACTCTTTGCACTTACTCTCTTTATTGATGTTTGTCTGTTGTTTGTGTACTCTAATATTTATCAATAATTTTTTTTCTCAATAAAAAAAAAAAAACTAATACCATAATAGGGCATAGCCTAAATCCCAAAAATTGTAACTGGGGGCATATGGTACATACCTTCTTTAGGGGTGGGTACCATAGAATTCTCTTATAGTTTACAATGAGAGGAATCAAATTATATTTTACAAATTTGTGTCCAAAGTATTTTTACTACATTTTTAGTCCATCTAGTGGAGAAGAATTTAAAATGTTAAAAAAAAAAAAAAAACCAAAAACTCCAAAAAAAGATTCACACAAAAATAAAAAATAAAATAAACCTGTTTTGTCGTTTCTTTGTCTTTATTAGTGGGATTTTTTCTTAAAAAAAAATTAATGATAATTTTGATCTGTCTAATTGAGTAGAACCTAAAGAGAAAACAAGAATATATCAACTTAATTGATTTTTACAAATAAATCTACATGACACTGAGGAGATAGTATAGATACAAGACTGATACACTTAACCTAACCATAACCATCTAAGTAAACTATAGTTAATCTCTAATAAACTAACTACCTAGCCTTGGTAATGCACACGTGACTACTGGAGCTGTTGCTAGCTCTTTGAATCTACTAAAGCTGTAAATCTGCTGAATCTGCTAAATCTACTAGAGCTACTGCTATAGCTGTGTTATGCTATAGCTGCGGCTCTATCTTATCATTCCCTGCAAACTCATAGGACTGGGAAGAACTAAGAGTTTGCTTTGAAGGTACTGAAACCTAGCCACAGACAAAGGTTTGGTGAAAATGTTTGCTATTTGATCAATGGTAGGAATGTGACAAATGTGAAGCTTCTTCTCTTTCTCGAACAAAATGATAATCCACTTCAATATGCTTAGTTCGAGCATGAAACCCAGGATTGTGAGACATAGCAATAGCAGATAAGTTGTCACACCAAAGAGTGGGAACAGACACAAGAATGTGCAGCTCTGCTAACAACATGCCAAGCCAACTCAGTTCAGCTGAGGTTTGACCTAAGGCTTTATACTCGGCCCCTGAGGAAGAACTAGACACAGTTGGTTGCTTATTGGCAGACCAAGAAATTAAATTGGGACCAAGGTAAACACAATACCCAGTAGTGGACCTTCTATCAAGCACATTTCCTACCTAGTCTGAGTCAGAGTAGGCATTAAGAATAAGAGGACCACTAGAGAAATGAAGACCATGGCCTAATGTGCCTTTAAGATATCTAAGCAACCTTTTGATAGAGGCAAAATGACTATTCAAGGGTGCTTGCATGAATTGGCAGACATGATTAACAACACAGGCAAGATTTGGTTTAGTGATAGTTAAGTATTGAAGAGCACCTTCTAAACTTCTATAAAGTGATGGTTGACTAAAGGGTAAGTCAACATCAGAAGAAAGAGTAGAAGGTTTAGTAGCCATGGGAGAGGAGTAAGACTTGCAATCACTCATGCCTGTTTTAGCTAGAATCTCTGAAGTATACTTCTGTTAAGAAAGAACATATCCAACAGAGGACTTGGTGACAGAAACACCAAGAAAGTAGTTAATAAAGCCTAGTTCTTTCATAAAAAAAGGTAGCATGCATTTGTTGAATCAAAGAAACAATATAAAGAGGGTCACTGCCAGTGAGAAGGATATCATCCACATATATGAGTAAAAATGGTAATAGAAGTAGAAGTCTTTTGGACAAACAAAGATGAGTCACATTGAGTAGGAACACAATTCTAAGAGAGGAGAAAAGTTGAGAAAGTAGAAAACCAACCTCTATGGACTTGTTTTAAGCCATAAAGAGCTTTGTTTAATTTGCAAACAAGATGAGGCTGAGTAGCATGAACAAAACTGTGAGGTTGGACCATGTATACTTCTTCTTCAAGAACCCCATGGAGGAAAGCATTGGAAATGTCAAGCTGTTTGATTGGCCAGTCAAAACGAAAAACAAGGCACAAAAGAATTCTGAGAGTTGGTTGTTTAGCCACAAGACTAAAAGTCTCATGAAAGTCCACTCCCTTAGTATGGAGAAAACCCTTGGCAACTAGTCTACCTTTTCGTTGAGCTATTGTGCCATCTGAATTTTGTTTCAACCTATAAACCCATTTGCAGCCAATGGCCTATTTTCCAGGTGGTAAAGAGACTAAGGTCCAAGTACCTTGCTTTTCAGGAGCTGCATATTCATCCAGCATAGCAGTCTGCCAAACAAAAGAGGAGGAAGCCTCAGAATAGGTTTGAGGTTCAAAGGGAGTAGTGGAAGCAAAAAGAGAGACAAAAGTGGAAAAACAAGGAAGTCTTCTAGATTGAGACCTAGTAATCATGGAATGAGTAGTAGATAGAACACAAGGAAGATTGATAGAAATTGAGGAGATAGGAATTTGAGTAGAAGGATTAGTAGAAAGATGAGGAACATCAACTGAAGATGAGGAACATCAACTGGAGATGAAACTGGTTGTTAAGGAACAACAACTGAAGATGGAATTGGTGGTTGTGAAGAAACTGGTGATGAAGAGATGAGAGGAGTTGGAGGCTGTAGTGGCTGTTATGAGAGAGAAAATGGACAAGAAGAGTGAGACTAAGGTGCAGTAGGGGAAGCTAGCCAGAAAAAGTTAACCAACTGAGAAACTATAGATGAAATAGAAGAAGAAGAAGCCTTGAAAGGGAAACAAGACCCATCAAAGACTACATGTCTTGAGATGTAAACTTTACTTGATTGAGAACCAAGACATCTATACCCTTTAATAGAAGGTTGATTGCCAATAAAAACACATGGGATGAATCTTGGTTGGAGTTTATGAGTAGTATATGGCTTGAGCCAAGGATAACACTTATATCCAAAAGATCTTAAGAATTGGTAGTCAGGTTTTTGTTTGAACAGAACCTCATAAGGGGTAAGATTGTAGAGTTTGAGAGTACGATGTTTGTTAATCAAAAATACTACAGTGGCAAAAGCATCAAACCAGTAGATTAAAGGAAGGGAAGAGTATTGCATGATAGTAATTGTGGTTTCAATGAGATGCCTATGTTTTCTCTCAACCACACCATTTTGAGAGGGTGTATGAGGACAGGTCAACTAATGTTCAATCCCTTTTTGTTTAAGAAAAACTTGAAATTGAGTGCTTAAGTATTCACCCCCATTGTCACTCCTTAAAATTTGAAGGTTAGTAGAGAATTGTGTCTCAACAAAAGCTTTTAACTATAGAAATTTGGAAAAAAACATCACTCTTATAATGAAGAGGAAAGAGCCAAGTAAATTTTCTAAAATTATCAATGAACAACACATAGTATTTAAGGCCTGAAATAGATAGAGAAAAGGTGCCCCAAACATTAGTGTGAATGAGAGCTAAAGGCTTATTTATAGTAGAATTTGACAAACAAAACGGTAACCTATGGCTCTTAGACACATAACAATGTTCACACAAACTAGAGCCTTTATTAGACAGCAATGAAGATGTAGTTCCTAAGTGATGATGAGAAATGATGTGATGAAAATTTTTAATTGAAGGATGTCCAAGGCAAAAATGCCAATTTTGAGGAGCTGGAGTAGTGGAGTAGGAGAGACAAGCTTGAGAAGAGAAGGAAGCAGAATCAGAGAATGGACTGAATGGATATAGTCCATTTGAATAGTAGCCTCTATACAAGACTCTCTGAGTATGCTTGTCTGGATAATAAAAGAATCTTCATCAAAAGTAATAGTACAATGGTTGTCCAAGGCCAATTGATGAACTGAAAGTAAATTTGAGGAAAGAGTAGGAACATGAAGTAGTTTATTAAGTTAGAATGGAAAGGAGGGAGTTGGAAGGTAAATTTGAGGAAAGAGTAGGAACATGAAGTAGTTTATT
Organism: Camellia sinensis; assembly: GCF_055761805.1. Classification (NCBI taxonomy): domain Eukaryota; kingdom Viridiplantae; phylum Streptophyta; class Magnoliopsida; order Ericales; family Theaceae; genus Camellia; species Camellia sinensis. Next base: position 103,654,381 of record NC_138967.1, on the reverse strand, counting down.
AAGTTGGAATGGAAAGGAGGGAGTTGGAAGGAGTCCTTTACCAGTATGAGCAATAAGAAGTGTGTATTTATCACCTATTGCCACCTGATCTGAGCCATGAAAAGGTTGATATAGAGAGAGATTATTCAGATCATGTGTCATGTGAGTTATACCACCAGAATCAAGAAACCAGCTGGCTTCAGATGATGGAACTGTGTTGGATGCATCATATGCCTTAAGATGACTTGTAGAGGATGAAGGACTAGAGTAATGGTTATGAGATGGAGCCTGGAAAGTTGCATCTAGTCTGTACCAGCAATCTAGAGTAGTGTGGTTTCCTTTTCCACAAATTCCACAGGTCACATTAGGACTGTTTGTGTTGTAACTATGTGTATTGTAGCCTGATGTAGCTTTGCCTCTCTGAGATTGAGTGTTTCCTCTTCTCTGACTCTGAAACTGACTATGCTAGCCTCGAAATCTACCCCCCTCTTTGCGTCTGAAAGCACCTCTGCCCCTATAGGAGCCTTTAGAACCTTCTCTATGAGAATAGCTACTCCTTTGAGCAACGTAGGCAAAAGAACCTGGAATTTCTGAAGTATGTGTATGCTTGAGAGTAGATTCCACATGGATAGATTTTGAACAAAGTAAAGCACTTAGTTGATCCATTGAGATAGGTTCGGACGTAGCTCGTATGGTGGTTTTTAAAGCATTGTATTCTTCAGGTAGTCCATTCAAGATCAAGAGGACTAAATCTTCATCATCAACAGGTGATGAAGCCAAGGCAAGCTGATCTGATATGATTGTGGATCCTTTCTTAACAATTCGATTTAGTTTATTCGTCAATTGATAAATGTGGGATCTTGAAAGAGAAGTAAATCTCTTGGCAAGAACACTCCAGACTTATTGACTTTGTTTGACAATGAATCACAATTGTGAAGATAGATGGAGAAAGAGTTGTTGTGATGCAACTCAAGAAGAATTACTAAAATGTGTATTACTAAAAGAAGAATTACTAAATGTCCTCTATCATCAGTTGTGTTAGATTCAAAATGTAGTATTTTATCATTACTCATTATTAAAATATACCAACTAGTCATTAACTACTGAACTATAGAAGATGCTTATTATAGAACCATACGCTAGCAATCTCAGCATTACTAAAATATTTTATTGTCTTTATTCATTGCTAAAATATAGTAACAATTAGTCATTTACCTATTTAACTATAAGAGATGCTTGTAGCATAATCGGTAATTCTATTTTTACATACTAATTTGTTTTAGTCCACACATTTAATGAACACATTCTCAGTACACACATAAAAAAAACATTAATTTTTTAATATACATCTCTTTATTTCAATAATACTTTTGCCTTGAATTTCAATTATTATTATTTTTTCCATTCATCCATCCTTCCGTCGTTGCCATTGCCACTACTCTTTACCTTCCATTGTCGCCGCTACCGCCACTTCTAACTTATCCTCAACAGTCAACCTCGAAAGTTGGTGGTTTGCAGAGGGGATTTATGGGAGTGTATGGTTCATAGCGGAAGGTAGTCGCAAATGAAAGAGGGAAAGATGCGACAAGAGGGGATGGCGGAGGAGAGTGGTAGCGCTAGCGATGTAGGACGGCTGTGGTATTTTAGAATTAGGGAATGGGTTAAAGAAGACAAGGGTATTGTGGTGTTTTCATTTTAGGATAAAATTGTATTAAAAAATTAATAAAGTGTGTGAATGGGAGGGATTTATGTGTAAAAATACAATTACCCATACCATGCACTACCAATCTCATCCATTGTACTAAGGGTGCAATTTGGATGGGTTCAACTCAAGCAACTCGAGCCTAACTTGAATTTTTTAAAGGTTTTGGCAAAAATTTAAAGGCCAGAATCAAATTTGGACGGGTTTAGACAATGACATCAAACATCTTACGTAATACGAAACCCGAATTATATATATATATATATATATATTTAGTTGTTGGATTATATTATAGTAATTTAGATCGTTGGATCATATTAAATATATATTATATTTTTTTGAAGTAATATTTTGAATATATATTATAGTAAAGTAATTATATTAAAGTAAAATATTTTTTGAATATATATTATATACACAAGTACCACAACACAAAATATTGGTGTGGAGTATGAATTCTGATTCCAAACCATATTTGGAGCTATGTGTTTGGATAGACCTTTCAAAATACATTTCCACATCACTTTTGAAAACTCATTTTCAGGCAGGATTTGAATTTTGAAATTTGGCCTACCTGGTCGTCTGGCCGGTTGATTGGAACAGTGCAAAAAAAATTTTTTGGAGGACAATTGACACCTTTTATTTTTTTATATATGAAATAAAAAAAAAAATTCCTGAATTTTTAAATTTTTTTTGTGAGCTTTGAATAGAATTTTAAGTTATGTGTTTGGTTATGAGTTGTAAGTTTTTTGAATCAAATTTCATATGTCATATCAATTATTTCAAACTCAATTCAAAACTATTTTTAAAATTCATAACCAAACAAATTTTCAACACTCAAATCATAATTTTAAAACTTACAAACTCAAAATACAATTATATTCTCAAATCATATTTCTAAAACTCTATCAAACGCTACCTTAATTTTTTTCTCTCATAAATTTTAAAGACCACCATAGCGGCAACTCTGTTACATTATATAAATTATTTGTTTTGACTTTGTTAATGATTTTATAAAAAAAAATGTAAATAAACTAATTTTAACAAATTCATTAATTACGTTGCACTATAAAAAATAAAAAATAAAAATGGATAAACATAAATGTATGGGCAATTTAGGAAATTTGAATTTAACTCGGATCGGATTCAGGTTACAATTCAAATTTGGTCAGATCTAGGCAGCTCTTAACGTAATTGTGGCTGAGTTTGGATAATATCTCAACCTGTCAAAATTCGTCCGAATTACAACCTTAATTTTTACCAAATCAAATATGTTATTAGCGGATAGCATAAAACATGTGGGTCGATGTGAACCACAGGACACGATATTACTAACCTCAATTCTCTCCAATTCTTTCTCCAAACGATGTACCAAACAAGGATCTTGGGTGTAAAAATTTTATTTTACGTGAATCTATCACAACTAATGTGTTTGTGGTGAGATTGACAAAAAGGTTGGTTTGGTAAGTGGGTTATTTTAGTATTTTTTATTAAAATATAAAGTAGAAAAAATTAAATAAAAAAATAACTCAAATGAATTGTTTGAGAATGACCTTTTTGACCTTTCACAGAAAAATATGTAAAAATTACGGAGATTTAGAAGTACTCTTTCACTTTTTTTTGTATGACTTTTAATTTTTTTAACCTTGATGTGAATAACTTTTTGACTATTTTAAAATTTAAAATTTAAGATTTAGTAAGTTGTCAAATGGAACTTAATAACATAACACTTACATAGAAATTGGAAAATCAACCAAAGCTGCCAGGGAACGAAGGGACAGATCCCAACATTTTTGAAGCTATACGGTGTCCCGCTTATGAAGGAAGCTCGTTTTGAGGCCAAGAGACACAACGCTGTCGCACCGGTTTGGTCGCGTGTGTTTGCGAGCTCAGGGTATGCTTCCAGTATGCGCACAGCAAAACCTAATTCCGAAAACAAAAACACAAAACAAAAACAAGAATTGTTTTGTCACTGGTCCTTCACTTCACATGAGAGATCTGAAATGGTAATAATTACTTAAAACATGCCTTGTCTTAGGATTACAATTGGGAAACATCTGATAGTGTTTTAGCCACAATAATTTTTATACTATATATTTGCTAGTGTTGGAGACTCCTTAAATTAATAAAAAGTATCATTTTGATTTTGTAAATTATAAAAGCGTACAAATAAACTTTCAATTGAGAAGTATCATTCTAACTCCCTAAATTATAAAATCGTACAAATGAATTCCTAACTTATTAGCATATTTTATTTTGACCCTTTCTGTTAGGGGGTCCAATTGGTACACTTTCATAGTTTAGGGATTCAATTGGTGCACTTTTATAGAGCCTTTTTTTTTTTTTCCCCTGTGATACTTTTATAATTTAGGGAGTTCATTTGTATGCTTTTATAGTTTAGGAGACAAAGTGATACATCTCAAAAGTTTAAGAGATCTATTTGTACGTTTTCATAATTTAAAGGGTCCAAGTAATATTTCTCAATAATTTAAAGAATCTTTCTGTAAATTACCCTTTCTAATGCAAAGGTTTTTATTTATTTTTTCTTTTTCGTTTTGAGCATGCTTTCTAATACAAAGTTGAGAGCCCATGAAAAAAATTGCAAATAGGATTTTAGGCCCAAAAGATCGAGATTGGGTTACAGATAAAAGGCTCAACAAGAGATATGGCAAAGGAAGTCCAGTTGAACATCTTCCATGATCGGGAAGAGAATACCAACAGGCCTTGATGGGGAAATAAGAACAATACTCCTGATCAAGAATTATCAAAGATTTGAAAAAGTAATGCAGTGTCGGTAGTGAAAGAACATATCGCCGATCAATCTCGATTGACATATTGACGGTGAACAACATTAACATGGCTGCTAAGATATTCCCAAAGAAATATTCGTTGGGAAATGACATCTAATGAGAATATTCAACAGTATAAAAGGAATTGTGAAAAGAAGGCAAAGGTACAAAACAATCTCCTAAAAAAGGAAAAAAAATTACCATGAAGACTTCATATTCTACATTTTTCTAGAAGAGGCACAATTTACTTGATCATGAGAGCACCCTTTCAACCGAACACCCTCAGTTTATTAGCTCGAATCAGCTACACTGTTTTGCAAGAACTTAGGGGCTTGCTCAGATCGTCTTGCTCTCCACAATGCAAGAAAATTTTTCCCACACTGACTTGGCGATGCTTGTGGAATAGAGAATCTCAAAAGATGAGCAGAGAAGCCTCAATGTTGAGCAATCAAGGAGATAACCTCTCAAGAAGAAATTTAAACGGTCAATCTAAAAGCATGAAACAAAACCCTAGGAAAGTGACCTATCAACCATATATCTAATCAGCCGGTACGATTCATACCGGCAAATCAGAGCACTGATTCGGATATGGACCAGTATAGCGGTGAGAATGAAATTCGCAGTCGTAGCGTCTGAGTCCCAGTACGTAGCGGCCTGAATCTGATACATAGGGTGATACAGTTTGATACAAGTTGATTGTAGCTGACACGGATGAAAATCAACGCAGAGAACTGCTCGTGGCTCAGATGCTTTTTCTGGTTTTGGATTGCTGGTCTTCGCTAAAGTGAGAGTGCAACTATGAGGTTCACGAGGAGGTCGTGCTGTCCTTTGACGGCTTCCGGTGTGTTTCAAAATGCTTTTCTGGGTCATGCACTGTTAAGTGCAACTTACCAGGTTCATACGAGTTTCCATTGACTTGAGAATGATGCTGAGGCTTGAGTTATCACCAGGTTCCAATGTTGTTTCATACAGTGTGTTTTCAACTATACGAATAGCTTGATTAGTGAATCTTTGGGGCTACAGCAAGCTAGGTATGATGTTACAGCACATGGGGTGGCCGCAGAGTATATCTTTTATATTTATATTTTGTACAAATGTATGTTGATAGTTTTGGGCCAGGATATTTTGCTGAAGACAGTTGGTGGGTTGTTTTGAGCAATCTTGGGGCCATATGTTTCTTTAACCAACTCGTGGGTCTAAATGGTGTACTGCTATGGAATTATTTTAAATTGTAGATAATTAAAAGTTATAATTGAGACTAAAATAAATACATATCATTTAGTTGAAAATGAGTTAAAAGTGCTCCTACATATCAAAATTTTGATTAAAATGTGAAAAATTAAGGGTAAAAGAGTAAAAAAAAAAATGCATAAAATTGAGTTTCAGAGGGATTGCTAATATTTTAAAATTTCACGGCCGTGATACACGATTCCCGATATGTACCGACCAATACTACCGACACTCCGTGATCGATACCATTACATTACCCGATACTGCAATTTAGAACTATGCTATCAACAGGCACAGATGATACAGTGGATGGAAGCGCACACAGTGCAATTAACAAGTCATTCCTTAATACTAGCATGACTAGGGTAGGATGGGGACTAGCTGAGGAACTTGATGAAGAAGAGCTTCGGTTGATCGAGCAGAAGCACCCATGAAAAGTCCAAACATATTTGAGGTTTGCTAAATTCACACCGCATCACTCGTCATGCTATAGGTTAATTGCCTATCGAAAGGAAATAAAATATTATAATGTAAGGGGAATAGATTTTCAAAACAAAAAAAATCAATGAATCCCCACTAAAACTAAAGGTAAACATGCGTCGCAGAGCATTTTTAGGATGCATATGCCTTTGTCACCAACTGGGGCATCCTTGAGCTTGCAATATTTGGTCACCAAGATGACATCTACATTAGTTCTAGATGAAACCTTAAGAAGAACATGAACCAGCTGACAGTTTTGATATTTTGAACTTAGATAATAACTACCCTCTTTTATGCGTAATAGGCAATAGTGGTATTACAATTCTCAAGCCTAATGTTTACATCGAATAAAAGATTGAACTTAATGAATCCTATAATGATTAAAAAAAAAATTGCAACCGAAAAGCAGATTAGGGAACAGATGAAAAGGGAACCGAACCCTACCTTTTGTAATGGTCTTAAGGGGCTAAGGCATCATGTCCCCACTGATCGACAAAAAGGTCATCAATAGGTAGAGGCAGGCTAATACTAATGTCAAAAGGAATCCAAAAAATGAGTTGCAGCCATAAAAGAACCCCCCCAACAAAAAAACAAGTTAATGAAATGGGAATAGTGACCGATGAGTAAACAAGAGATGTACCTATAAAGTAAAATGAAACCAAAAAACAAAGAAGGGAATGAAACGCTTACAATCAAAGTTTAGTAGACAACGAAAAATGAACTTGCATGCACGAAATCACTTGAAGAATTTAAGCTACAATTGCGAAGTACAGATGAAGCAAAGGTAAAATTGGAACTAATACACAAATGCATTAATAGGAATGAAGCCCAAAGGTGGTTATCAAAATTTAAAAAGATAGATAAATATTGAGCATTTAAGGCGATTACACATATTTTAAAGGAATAATGGACTCAAGGCATTAAATGAGAGAAAGAAAGAACGAGCGTAAGGCAACACATATCACGCTATTATGATGAAGAAATCGAGACATGACTACAAGATATGAGGTTGGGTACAAAATAAAATCCAATGGAGAAATGATCCCTTGAAGATCGGAGAAAAGAACTTTTAGCTCAAGCATTGATTGGCTAAGAAAAACCACTCTTGAAAAGAGATTGTTATGGTCATTGGATCAACTAAGAAATGATGATCTTAAAAATAGATTGGCAATGGCAATTAATCGGTTGAGAAAAGCCATTATTGAAAAGAGATTGCTAAAGACTAAGAAAAGTTGCTCTTAAAAAGATATTGACAATGGCAATTGATTGATTAAAAAAAAATCTCTATCTAAAAGAAATATCCAAGGGTGATTGATCGGCTAACAAGAGTTGCTATTAAAAAAATTGAAAAGAGATTGCTAAAGACGATTGATCGACTAAGAAAAGTTGCTCTTAAAAAGAGATTGACAATGGCAATTGATTGATTAAAAAAATCTCTATCTAAAAGAAATATCCAAGGGTGATTGATCGGCTAACAAGAGCTACTGTTAAAACAAAAAGAAGAAGAAGAAGAAGAAGAAGAAGAAGAAGATTGATAAAGGCAATTGATTGGCTAAGAAGAGCCTATCACTAAGAGATTGCTAAGGGTAATCAATTGACTAAGAAGAGTCATTCTTAAATGGATGAAGCCCATGAGATTGCCAAGGCCAATTGACTAAGGAAAGTTGTTTTCTTAATAATAGCTGCTTTCCAGCACCGTGTTTCTAGGTAGCAGGAACCAAGTGGCGGCCGAGCAGTAGATGGTCCGGGTTGCAATCGTTGAGACAGAGGTGGTCCGTGCGATTACGGTGTGTAGCTGAGATGCTGAACAGCATGCCCATTTTCAATCGATTCTTACAAACCGGTTTGGCATTAAGGTGGCCAACGCAGTATTTGTGGTTCTCAAGTAATAGCCCACTCCATGTGGACCAATGACGAGAAGAGATGAATTCACTCCTGGTATGCGTTAATACCGTTTGGCTGTGCGACAAACACTGTTTGGTGGTTTTGGTCTCTACATGTGTAAGAAATGTAGAGGGGAGCACAATCGCCTGCTCAGGGAAGGGAGGTACTGCATGGGCCAGCCTTGAAAAGGAGGAGCATGCAGACGTTGGAGGTAAGCAATTTCAAACTCTCTCTCTAGAGTGCTTTGCCTTTTCTTTTCTCAGAAAGCTAACTTAATCGTCGGAGGGGTTTTTCGGCCAACCCCCCCGCCGAGTAGCTCATCATTGTCTGTTTGCAATGTGACGGAGTGTTGTCGCAGTGATCCGAGCTTGTAGCAAGGAGGTACGGAACGAGGCGATTATTTCTCTCTCGTACAAATCTATATTGTATGCATCACATAAAAAGGTAAGTTAGCTTGAAGGAAATAGGTGAAATAAAATGAGTAAGTGAAATTAAATATGAATTTAAATCTCATTACAAGGAATTAGTAGAGGTCAATCACTTGATTGACCAAAAAGAGTGCTCACATTAATGACCTTCATCTTTCATACCTAAACTCTTGAACCAAGATTTTTGGATTGTAATGAATAAATGGCCTAAATTAACATGGAGTTAGGGTTTCTTAGTTTTCCTTAAAAATTAGGTGTCTACTCCCATTTTTTTGTGAACCGGTCTCTATTTGGCAATTTATGGGCTAGATTAGTTTGTAGAAATATTACGATATATTGCCAATTTAGACCTCGATGATTCATAAACTTAAAAGGGTCAAATCCAATGTATGCGTGCACCGGAAGGTAGTAGTATCCACAATGGGACAATGTCGATTAAAGCAAAGATGACACCACCTTCAACAATGTTGATTAAAGGTGAGGGTATACTATCCTTAGTTCTCTCAACAACATTGTCTTCATCGTGGGGTAAACGAACAACGAGATTGTTAGGAATATGGAACTAAGTCCTAAAATTATCAATGATTTTTCTTTGGAGCTTAGCATCTCCACAAGATGATTCATGATTGAGTGAAGTAAATGAATGAAGAGTATAAAGAATTTAAAGGGTAGAAGAGCAACTTAAGAAGGAGCGAAGGAGAAATAAGCTAGCAACAAGAAAGCAAGAGATGACAATAAAAGACAATGACGAGAGAGCTCTTCCTCAAATGATAAAGAGTGTTCTTCATAGATCGAAAAATGGAAGCTCAGAAATGGGTTTAAAGAATAAGTGTAAGGGAGCCAAACAAATGCGTATTTTGAAGTTGCGAGTATTTGAAAGGAAACAAATGGGATGACAACACACGCAATCAGTGCAAAAGCGGTGGCCTTTTGCTCAATGCATGGTCTTGAAAAGGAAAAAAATGATGGCGATGGAAGCGGCAGCTGGAACAAATTGGAAATTAGAATGCCTTGGCATTAGAAAACATGACCCATGGCTAGTCAGAATCCTTAAGGTAAAGAGAGAAAAAAAAAAAAAAAAATGAACTCCTGATTTGCTTGGGAAATGCATAAAAGATTGGAAAGGAGAGGGGGAGAGGGGGGGGGGGAAGAGGCGTTCATTCACAAATTAGATTAGGCCAAGGAGAGCATGATTGGGTTAAAGATAAAAGGCCCAAGAAGAGAAATAACAAAGGAAGCCTAGTTGAACGACTTAAATGATCAAAATGAGAATACCAACAGGGCTTGAGGATTTGAGTATAGCAACTGAGTAATGTAGTAGAGGTTGTGAAACAACATATTGCCAATCAGTCTCGATTGACATCTTAACAGTGAACGGCGCCAGTGACCGGCCGATACGCTACGATACCCTACATATCGGACAAAATAAGGCACCGTGACGGATACTAGCCGGTATACCGTTGAGATTGAAAATCGCAAGAGAATCGGCCGAGTCCCGGTATTTATCGGTCTGTAACCGTTACACAAGCCGTTACATAAGCCACGACAGGTAGATACTCACCGGTTCAGATTGGTACGGAAAAGAAAAAGCTGAAAAACCCGTGAAATGATTTTTAAAATTTCATTGTCACGACACCCGATTCTTGATATATACTGATCAATACTACTGATACCGATACGTTATCCGATATTACGATTTAAAACCATGGACGCCACATAGAGAATTGTAAGCACCAACATGGCGGTTAAGATGTCCCTAAAAAATATTCCATTGGAAATAACACATATCTAGTGATGATATTCAACAGTATAAAAGGTATAAAAAGAATCTTGGAAAGAAGGCAAAATAATGAAATAATTTCCACAAAAAATATATAAAGAGTTCCATTCCACGTTTTTATTCAAAAGGCACAATTTATTGGCTTTATTGTCGAAGCACCTTGCAACTGAACGCCCTTGGTCTGGTATGTCTCATCGGTCGTACTCTTTTACAGGAATTTAAAGGATTGCTCAGGTTATCTTGCTTTTTATAGTGCGAGGAAATTTCTCCCTCGCACAATGATTTCATGTAAAAGGCACATCAACACATCATATACAAATCAGTAAAGATCTATTCCGAAAATTCATGCACAAAATTTTACTTAGAAAAATAATGTGGTTAAGATTTAATTCTTATATAGTGAGACCCACATCTTAAATTAACGTGGATTATATAGTAAATATTTTGATTATTGTTTTTGTGTATGAATTATGTGCATGCAACATTGCTCTACATAAATATAATACTATTTAATATTTCCATTATAACATGAAAAATGTTTATTACCACTAAAACATCATGTTATTTATTAATTTGTTTAGAAATCAATCAAAATCATGTCATTATAAGTAAATTTAAGAATGATAGATATGAGGAGTCTCTATAATTACTCCCAAACCACGTTTTAGTTTTTATTATTTATTAGAACTGTTTACACTTTTGTGTGAGAGATTTTTTTATTTTATTGTATATATATATATTTTTTTTGTGTTTAACATTTTTTTATTTTTGATTTTTAGGTCAAAGAGTGAACGTTATCACCAGGGCCGGCCCTGGAATAAGACAACCAAGCTTGTGCCTTGAGCCGTCAAAATTTGGCCCAAAATAGGACCCCAAATTCATTAATCCATTATACTGCATTAAATATTCAAATATCAATTCACATTGAGGCCCAGTCTTCTTTTGTAATTGATTGAGGCGGATCTAAAGGATACCAAAAAGAGTCATGTTCAGTCCAATTGAACATACATAATTATTGTTGGGCTAAATTGAAATATATATATATATATATATTAGTAAATTTTACTTTATGATTTTAATGATCGAAAATGCTTGACACTTCTAAACTTGAGACCTCATAACCTTTAAAATAATGTGGATTAATTATGTGTTTTTTGTTTTTTTATTCTTTTTCTTTTCTTCCTAAAACCAATCACACGTAAGTAAGAGTTGTGGGAGTTATATTTTTTAAGAGTACGTGGCATTGTTGTTTAATAATTATGTACAAGTAAACTTTTTGTTGCTAATAAATAAATAAATAATTTATTGCTTATTTTATTGATTAACTTTTTATAAAATATATATATATGTAAAATGAGTAATGCTAAGTATTATGAAAAAATATCATGAGATAAAAGATTTTTCACCATTAGATTAGACATATAAGAAAACACTACCTACTAATCAAGGGATGAAAAATCTTTATAAAACATTGCATGATATTTTTTTCATGATCTCTAATATTATTCATGTAAAATTTGTCATTTTCGGAGTTTAAGGAGGGTCCCATAAAACTCAAAATCAACATTACTTACCACTTCGAAGTGGCGTTAATTCAATGAAAATATACAACATATAGATAGAGAAATAGAAATCCTATTGCACTTTTACTTTTTTTCATTTTTTTATATAAAATTTCTAATAATGTATTGAATTAGTGTAGTATAAGGTACATGTATGAAATGAATATGAATCATAGATTAATAATTCTAAATGAAATTCGAGATAAAAATTCATGAATTTGTAATATTAGTGATAGAGAAGACATACCGTAATGTTCAGCAAAGACAGCAGCATGAAGAACAGTGTAGCCATCTTGTCCTCTCCTTGACATAACGAATTCTCTAGGGAACTTTTCGCACAGAAAATAGAAAATCTTACTATTTCCATGCGCGGCCGCAAGGTACAGAGGCGTCTCTCCTGACTTGTTTCGTTCGAATATCAGACTTGTTTCCTTCTCAATCAATGGTTGCACAACCTCCATCCGTCCGTACCTCACTGCCTCATGCAGCGTGGTCTCGCCATTGGCATTGCCTTTCTTGAGCTCATCAATGGTCAGTAGGCCTTCTCGGAGTAGCTTTTTAATGGCGACCGCGTTGCCGTAGATGGCGATGAAATGGAGGACGGTGTTGCGGCGTTCGTCGAGTGGTGCCGTGGCTAGGCCTGCTCTGCAGAAGTCGGAGAGCACTATCAATGATTGCTGTTTCTGGCTTTTCGCGGCATTGTAAACTTCAGAGAGGATGTCATGCCCCATTTTCATAAACCTTTCTTTACTCTAGATATGATGTGAGTAGGAATTCTTTTGTTGTGGATTTATTACTCGTAGGAAAGGAGGGCTAAAGGACTGCCTATTTATAAGCTTCATTAGTTGATGGTTAAAAATAAGAAGAGATTATTGATGGTTTGTTTGAAAAACAGATTATTGATTACGTGAAATTAATAGTCAGTAAAAAGTCGTAAATGGATAAGTGTAAGTGTCTTGTCTGTTATTAGCTTTAACATTGTTATGATTCCTGTCAAAAAGAAAGATTGCTTATTGGAGGGTGATATATACCCATAGTGCTAAATCGTGGTATTGGGTAACGTAATGGTATCGATCGCGGAGTATTGGTATCGGTAGTATCGTCAGGTATGTATCGGGAATCGGATGTCGCGACCGTGAAATTTTAAAAATCATTAGCAATCCCTCTAAAACTCAATTTTAAGCATTTTTTTTTTACTCTTTTAGCCTTAATTTGTCACATTTTAATCAAAATTTTGATATGTAGGAGCACTTTTGACTCATTTTCAACTAAATGATATGTATTTATTTTAGTCTCAATTATAACTTTTAATTACCTACAATAACAGTTTTCAATTGACAAATATTGTAATTCTAATTTACTTAATAACAATAATATATTTAAAATAAAAATAAAAATCTAATTAGAATAAACCTCTTTAAAAAAAAAATTCTAAATCTTAAACATCTACACCAAAGCAAGACACAAATAAAAAAAATAAAAAAATATAGTACAAAAACATGGCACCAAAATAAATAAATAATAAAAACTAATAACAAACCTTTCCACTAATCCAACTTTTGACAGATTGGATTGAACATTATTTTTCTTATTTTTTTTCCCTTGTTCTGCTCAGTAGAAATATATATATATATATATATTAATATAAACAGTGGTGTAGTGTAGCCTGTAGGTGTATAAAAAAAGAAAAATGAGGGAAAAAAACCTCTAAACATTCAGCACTAAAACAGAGCATAGCAGCAGCAACGGTTCCAAAAAACAGAGCATAGCACAACAACTCACCAAAAACAGAGCATAAACGCAACTCAGGTACACAAACCGTCTTTGAAGAAGCTTGAAGATCAAAGTGAACTCCATAGCCCAAAGAAGCTTAGATCTTGTAGGTTTTCTGCGTTGATTTTCATCCGTACCGGCGTGTATCGGACTGTATCGTCGTATGTTTCGGATTCGGGCCGATACGTGCCATGAATCGGCCGATACGGACGTGAAATCCAATCTCACCGGTATACCGGTGAGTATCCGACGCGGCCCTCCCATTTTCCGGCACGAATCGGCCGGTACGGAACGTACCAGCCGATATTTAGAACCTTGTATATACCACAACATATATCTAATATTTACTTTACAAGATAAATTTTACTTTATGATTTGATCCAAATATGGATTATCTTCTTATTACTTAAAAGCAATAACATAATTTTCTTATGATTTGTGAATAGAAATGGACTATTAAACATTTTATTTAAGTTAACACTAGTATAAAACATGTGTGATTACAAAAGGGAGTTATGTGCACATTTTTAAATGTCATAGGTTAAATTGTATATGGAGTAAAACACAAGGGGCTATAGTCATTTTTGCCTCCAAGTAAAATGACAAAAATATTTATGGTTTATTTGTATATAGAAGGCAACTCCTCTCCAATCTAGTGTTGTTTGAGCCTGTAGGGCTCACCACATGTCTCATCTTGATAATTCGAATTGTTTATTTTTTACATTATAATATATAAAATATTCATGAAAAAAATCAGGTCAATCTGATAACCATAATATGCTAGTTTATTACATTTGTCCCACAAAATATGAATAGTCTAATTTTCAAATAATATTTGGCGTTCATTTTTTTTGTAACTAAATACAATAACCTAACATAGTTACGGTTATTGAATCGACCTTACTTTTTTTCATGGAAAATATGTTTGTTATGATCCAAAAAATATGGTTTGCATGATTAAGGTTGGACCTCTAATGAGTCCCACAGACACAAATAATATCGCCCAAATCCACATGCCTCCTTATATATGAAGGTATTTTATATATCCTTTTCATAAGTTGATGGCTAAAATACATTAATTATGTTTTCCTTTGGTTTTTAATTCATATTGCACTTACCTCCTTTTTTATTAGTTTTATACTCAAAATATATACTTATTTTATTTACTTTTATATCGTCACACCATTTATATTAGTTCTGGTCTAGTCTTACTAAATGAGAGATTAGTTGAATTATGTAAAAACTGTGAGACTTATATTTTTTTTTTTGCAAATCTTATGGAGATCAGTGCAATTTATTCTAATAATTTGAACAATTCATTTAAAATTAGACCAAATTAATTTCAATTGAAAATTTTAAAATTAAAATTTAAAACGTCAAATTAACATAATATGCAAAATTTTAAGAACCACAAGAATATACACTAGAATACACACATGTAAACTGACGAGTACCATATATAGAAGTCATAACATTTATGGTAATATCACAAATGTCATAATTAAATTATTTTTAATTATAATTAAAAATAAATAAATAATAATGAATCATAATAAAATATTGCATGAGGTATAACAAAAGATATTTTCAATTATAATTAAAATAAAAATCACAAGAAGTCAAGATGAATATCATAATAAATCATAAATAATACCATAATAATTAAGTCATAATCCACTCATAAATAATACCACAATAAATTATAATAAAAATCACAAATATCACGCCATGTGATACACAAAAACGTTTTCCTTTATGTTAAGTTGATTACTTTTTATTTACGACCAAATGAAGTAGTGTGCTTTGCCAAAAGCGATGTGTTTATTTCTTTTCCATGTTTCAAGAAAAGAATTATTAAGCAAAGAGACTAAAAGTTGACAGAACACAGCCAAGAATATTGGGATTCTGACGGCCTCTTTACGACACTCATATGAATCTCCAATATTTTGTTAGGAATTCAATCATTTATTTTCCCATTTTAAAATTCAATTTTTGGAGTCCCTAAAAATATATGAAGAAAAACAAAAGTGGTCAAAGTTAAAGTGAAAAAATATATATACAATGAGAATTTCTCTTTTAGTATGTATTTGGTTAAGATAATTTTTTTTAAGGAAATTATTCACTTTTATAATAAAAAGAAATTTTCTTGTATTTTTTTTTAATATAAAAAATTGAAAGTCAAATTAAGTTACACAGAATTTCTATAATTTTCACTACTTTTATGCTAAAAAAAAATAAAAAAAAAAACTCGCAAAGTTTGATCCTTATAACAAAACAATCCTTTAATTTATTAATTTAAACCATAAACTTTTGATTTGTTTTCAATTTAAACCATTTGCCTATTTATGTTTTGTAAAATCGATGAAAAAAAATGTGTGTTTTACTCATTAAACTCAATAAAAATAAAAATAAAAATTATAACAATTTATGTATATTGAGTTTAATGGTTAAAATATTATTTTTTCGTCGATTTTACTTAAAGAAAATAATTGAATAATTTAGATTGAAAATAAATCAAAAGATTAATTTAACCATTCGACTCATTTTGTCACCCTGGCCGATGTCCAAGACATGCTTGAACATGAGCGTGGTAAGAAGCAGCCGCCATCACTCCCAGATTCAGATGTTAAGCCCCCATACCCCCATGAGATACTAGCCATGCCTTATCGAGTGGGGTATACAGTGCCTAAGTTTGTGAAGTTCAATGGGAAGCAAGGCAACGCAAGAGAGCATGTGGTGCAGTTTATGGAAACCCTTGGCATCCATGGTACTGACCACTCTTTGCGCCTTTGGGAGTTTTCCAAAGCACTCACTCAAAGGACCTATAACTAGTACGTTAACTTGGCGCCTAACTCAATCAAGAGTTAGGAAGAAATGGTGAAAAAGTTTCACACAAAGTTCTTCCAAGTCCAAGAGAAGGGCACAATCCTCACACTTGGGCGAGACACCCAGAAAGAAGGCGAGGATATATTGGACTATGTCAAACGGTTCCAGGACAAAGCCATTGACTGCCACGAATCAGTGGATGAGGCTCATTTAGTCAGCATATGTGTGGAGGGTGCAATACACGAGTACAAACTCTTTTTGGTAAACCATAATTTGCCTATCTTTCAGCCTTGATTGAAGCAGTTCAAAACCTCAGCATCATGAGCCCCTTGTCTAGGTCTCGTGAAAGTTATCGGTACTCGCGCAGTAGTTAAGTTACTGTAGTGATCTCCCAAAAAGGGAGTCGTTCGCAAGGAGAGACGTCATCCTCTCGGAAAAGAAAGAGTTATGAGGACAAAAAATCCTTATCCTTATAGTCTGAAGAATGTCAAAGCCTTGGCTAAAGAGTGGGTAGTCGATGGTGAACTCACCCTACCACCGGTTGATATTTCCCCAACTAAAAAGGACAAAGAGAGCCTAGATTATTGCATCTATGACTGAGCCACCAAATACCCTACTAGGGACTGTTGGACCTTGAAAAGTATCTTCAAAAAGAAAATTGCTACGAACGAGTTGAAGTTAAAAGATGCGGGCAACCGTGACGTAAAGAAGGTTCCTTATCCTAACCACAAGAAGAGAAGAAAGAACGTATATATGATTGGGTATCTTGGGCTTGTACACGATCAAGTGCACATAGCATCCTACTATGATGAGTTGGATGAAATAGCAGCGGGCCAACTTCCTGAAGCAATACTTGCGGAGAGAATACTCGTAGAGGATACACGTGCCCATGGTTTGCAAAACTCTATCAAGTTTCGTACCTTCTTTGACCAATTGGGACTAACCCAAGTCGCCATGATAGAGGCAACAAAGGCCCTCATTAGTATCTTTGAAGTGTATTACACTAAAGTTGCTGAGGCCAAGGAGTAAGTGTCTCAATAGATTTAGGAAGACTATGGGTCCATTACATTTTCAGTGGTAGACCGTACGTACCCATTCCATCATAACCGTTCTTTCTTTGTCACAGCTTATATAAATGATATGGAGTTCAAGCATGACTTCCTTGATAGAGGGGCATCGATAAATATCACAACTACTAACACCTTTGCAAAGGCAGGTATGCTAGAGTCCTGGATGGTTTGCCAAGCCATTACTGTGATAGGCTTTGGTTGTGAGAAAAAAGTTACTAAGAGTCACGTTGTAATGGACTTAACATTTAGCAAAATTTGTTCTACAACCAAGTTCTATGTGTTTGAGGCTGATACAAATTACCATATGATATTTGGCAGAGCTTGGATGCACCAATATGGGGCTATCCCGTCCAGTTACCATAAATGTGTGAAGACACAACTTAACAAAAGAACAGTAACTATAAACGCTTTTGAAAAGCCGTTTGGGACAGAGGAGGCACATTACTCTAATGTAGTTTTTTTCACCGAGCTGTCAGCTGAGGAAACCCCAATGGCTGGTAAAGTTGCTGGAGTAAAGTTGCCAAGGTGGGAAGACATTTGAGATGAAAAGGCAGTTTCAACAAGCAATGGGCATAAGAGAAGTAGCAAATCTACAAGTCCCTCGCCAAAGATTGTTAAAGTGCGCGAGGTGGCAAGACTGTCTACTACCTTTGATGGTCTTGGAGGCCAGACTTCATACCTTAGAAGGATGGCCCCGAGACAAATAAATGTGATGGTGACAAGTCACAAGAAAGTTTTGTTAAGGTACTTGAAACAGCTCTAGAGTATATACAAGATGAGCCTAAGTCGCAGCAAGAGGTATTTGATGAGGTCAACCTCAACGACTTGCCAGGGTAGAACAAGCTTGTGTTTATCAGTAGTACCATGGTTCTAACAGCTAGGGCGGAGTTAGTATCACTACTAAAGCGGTATAGTGAAGTCTTTACTTACACATATGATGAGATGCATGGCCTTGATTCATCTCTCGTCACCTATCACCTTGACACATTTCCTAATGCTAAACCAGAAAAGCAGCATGCCATAAAATACTATCTTGATTTTGAAGCAAAAGTGAAGGAAGAGATAGAGAAGTTGCAGAGGGTTAAGTTCATTGAACCCATATAGTACCCAACTTGGTTAGCTAATATTGTACCTGTGAAAAGAAGAATGGCCACATCAGGCTATGTGTGGATTTTCGTGACTTGAATAAGGCTTATCCGAAAGATGAGTTCCCACTGCCCCATGTCGATACCCACGTTGACTCCACCGCAGGACGTCAAATGTTCTCCTTTATGGATGGATTCAGTCGCTATAATCAGATAAAGATGGTGGTGGAAGACGTAGAAAAGACAATACTTAGAATGCCCTTGGGAAAGGTTTTTTATACGGTGATGCCTTTTAGTTTGAAAAATGCGAGGGCAACCTACCAACGTGGCTATGACTGCAGTGTTCCATGGTATGCTACATCAGGAGGTAGAAGTGTATATGGATGATATAGTGGTAAAGTCTATCGAGGCGGATTGACACCTCTACAACTTGGAAAGTTTTTTTCAACATTGTCAAAAATTCTACTTAAAGATGAATCCTCTCAAGGGTGCCTTCGGAGTTATTGTAGGAAAGTTCCTCAGCTTCTTAGTCCACCAACATGGAATTGAAGCAGATGGAGATAAAATTAAATCGATCACGAAAATGCCGCCACCCCATTCCCAAAAGGCCTTGAAGAAATTCCTAGGTAAAGTGTCATACCTTATGAGGTTTATTCCAACCCTTGCTGAAATAAACTTTTCCTTTGGGACATTGTTGAAAGGGAATCACAAGTTTGAATGGTTGTAAGACCATCAACAAGCCTTTGATACGGTAAAGAAAGCACTTACCTTATCACTTATAATGATTGCTCCACAACCAGGAAAGCCTTTGCTACTTTACCTTACCTCCACACCTTAGTCCATTGGAGCTTTACTTGTCCAAGGCATAGATTATAACAACCCCGTTCTGTGTTATGTTGTTAATCTTTAATTATACTTGTGATTATGTGTTTAATGTGAATTTGAATGCTAATCATGTGATTATATGTGCTTTTGAATTCATATATGTCCATTGTAGAAATATCTATACTATATTTTGTTATAATCTGCAATTGAGGGCCATAGAGGCGACAGCAATCGAAATTAATTGTATCATTATGATTAGCATAATTTTTGGAGCCTACAGTGCAATTTAATTAAAAATTGATTTGGATCAAAGTAATTAGCTTAAATTGATTAGAATTAAGTAGAATTGATTAGCCTAAATCAAACTTAATTAACCTAAGCTAATCACCTACTATATATAGGACTACCTAGTGTCTAGGATCATATAATTGTGCTCTTCCCTTCAAACTTGCTAAGATTATACAGAAAATAGAGAGAGAAGTGAGAATTCAAGAGAGAGAAGAGAAGAACTTAAAGACTTGCTCAAGAGATTGAAGAATAGTGAAATTAGGCTCAAGAACTTAGTAGAGTTGGAAGAATTAAAGGCTCCAAGTGAGTAATTTACCCTTAATTCATCAGTTTAAGTCAAGTAATTGTAACTGTAAGAAGACTATATAGTTAAATGCATGAATTGAACAAAAATTACAAGAAATGGGATCATTTTGTACATGCATGTATGATTTTGGTATGAAATATCATTTTTAGGCATGGTTTATGTTGTCTAAGATGAAAAAAGGATCATTGAGTTCATACATGCATAAATCATGAGGCTTTGGACTTTAATTTCATGTGTATAGAGTTTTAGAAAGGAAATTGGACCAAAATGGGACATGCATGATGAATTCATGATGTTTGAGCTTCAATTTTGCCAGTTGGCTATTGAATTCATGCTTATGGTTGTATTGTTAAAGTTTAGAGCATAACATACAAGTTTACACTCTTTAAACATGTGTTTTGAAGCTCAAGAATTATTCTACAAATTCCAAAAATTCGACAAACCGCTCGAGCAACCAAATGGTGGCTCGAACGCACATTGAGAGCATCTAGTATTTTTGCAGTTTGTAAACATTAGCTTGAGTGACCAAAAGAAGGCTCGAGTGAAAGACCGCTCGAGCGATGGAGTGTTGGCTCGAGCATAAAATCGAACCATCCAGTACTTTTGCAAACCAAGGGGTTCGCTTGATCGACCAATGTTGCGCTCGAGCGAACTGCCATATTTCAAAAAAATTTGAAAAGTTGTATATTGTTCTGATTTCTGTTCTTTTTCATTTCTGAGCATTCTTAAGCATACATTGAGCATTCAAAATGAACTAAAGAGTTAATAAGAGGCCTAATAAAGATAAATGAATTAAAGAACAGATTGAATAATATTGTGACCCAGTTTTCGTATGTGTTATGAATTGTGTAAGGCTAACCATGAGGATAAATCAATCGATTGAATACTGTGAGTAATATCTTAATAAAAATATTTTACTTGTATCTTATTTTTTGATTGTCTTTATATGGTAAGTTTTTCTGAATCAACGATTTGATATATGTGAATGAGTTACCAACCGACTAAACAAGATACTGTCTGTACCACTGAATCATGGAGTGAGATTGCTCGATATATCTGAATTAGGCCTAAGGCCATTTAGTGTATCTGATAAAGTGGACCCAAGGTCGTTCTGGACCTCTGATAAGACTGATTAACTAATATGATATGATTGAATCTCTGACAAGTCTGAATGACTGATATGCAATTGCAATAATTGAATGGCCATTATACTATTGTAAATGATTGGACCCAAGGTCGTTCTAATAAGAGATGACTAAATCCGATCGGTAAGTTTGTTAACTGTTAGACTTGAGGTCATACTCTACACTGTTGGGCCCAAAGTCGTTCTGTTAAGTAAAGATTGAACTTGTATTGTATATTCTGCTATCTCTTAGACCTAAGGTCGTTTCATTGCATGTTGGACCCGAGGTCATTCTGATGTAAAATGCTTACTGATTATCTATGCTTCTCTGTTAAAAGGGGCTCATTTACTCAACCCCTTTACTTTGATATTATTCACTGGGCATTAGCTCACTCTTTAGCTTTAGCCCTAGTGAACCCATTAAGGATGTCAGATACTGTGGAATCTGCTATGAACGCCTCTCGTACGAGGCTTTGTTTATGATTTTCCTGTTGTCTGCTTTTATGGTCCCGTAGGACCAAGTCTGTATCTAAGTATATAACTTAGTTTCTGTTAAGATTGTTTTTGAATGAATTTTTGGATATATGTATATCTATATAGACTGTATGGTATGAGCTATTAATATAATGTCAAAAGTTTTTGGTTGTAATGCCATATATGCACAGCTCATTAGACAAAATATTTAATTTGCTTATGCATCTGGCCCCTTATTAATATTAAATATGACTAATTTCTGTCTGAGGCCGTCGGTAATCTCATGATAATTGGCTGGTTAGGATCCTAACCTCTATGGGTTGAGTTCGGGTCATGACATAGATGGTGTTGAAAAGCCAACCTATTACATTAGTTGGAAAGTTAATGGTGTTGAATCACGGTATACGTCAATTAAGAGGCATTGTTTGGCTCTAATCTTCACATTGTAGAAGTTGTGCCATTATTTTTTGGCACATCCAATCCATGTTGTGATTAGGAGCGACCCAATTTGATACATACCAAGCAAGCCTGCTCTAACCAGAAGAATGCCAAAGTGGATGTTGGCTTTGGCAGAATATGACATCACGTGCATTAGGCCAAGGGCTATCAAGAGCAAAGCACTTGCAGATCTGCTAGCTCAGTTTCCATCTAGCGAGCATGAACCTGCTGAGGTATCTCTACCTAGTGAGGTTTACGTCTTAGCAGCAGAAGTTGAGGCTTACTGGGACTTGAAACTTGATGGAGCCTCTGGGGTTGGAAAAGGTGGTGTTGGCATCAAGATGGAAACAAGTTTCACCTATCATACAAACTCAACTTTGAATGTTCAAATAATGAGACTAAGTACAAGGCACTAATACTAGGCCTAATTGCTGCTCAAAAGAAAAGCCTCCTTAGATTGAAAATTTGGAGTGAATCCAAACTGGTTGTAAAGCAAACACTTGATGATTTTGGTTTGAAGGAACCTTTTCTAGCACTATACCGCAGCATCGTTCAGAGATTGTTCACATAATTTGATGATGTCCAGATTCAACATACCTCCAAGCATAAAACCATTTTCCCCATGCCCTAGCTACACTGGGGGAAATGTGGATATCCCTGAAGATAGTATGGCCATTGTCATCGAAAAAAGAACAACACCAATGGTGATAACTGAGGGGCAAGTAAAGCGAGATGTTGAAGGGTGGAAATAAAGCATAGTGGGCTATCAGACCAGCAGAACTTGCATCATTCCTGCTTCTTAGAAAGGAGTTATACTTTCGTGGTCCCAACAATCTGTTACCAAGATACGTTGGTAGACATGAGGCAACTTACAGACTTAAGCAGATCCATGCTAAGGCCTGTGGAGACGGAGATACCAGTTTATACCAACGGATATAGAGACAAGGCTATTAATGGCCAGAGATGGAAAAAGAAAATGCTAAGTTACAGAGGCAATGGGAAAAGCGTCAATCCTACCCAAAAGAAGAAGAAGCCCATTTTGAAAGCAATGAGAAATGGAGATAGCCATACATTTTCCTTGAAAAAGGCACATTGCCTGAGAACAAAGTCGACGCAATCTGGGTCAAGAGGCGGGCCCTCTGCCTCTTCCTTGACCAAGGAAAATTGTATTGAAGAAGCTTCGAAAGGGCATTCCTAGCATGTCTGTCCAAAGTTGAGGCAAATGAAGTGTTGAAAGAAGCCCACAAAGTGGAACATCAAAGAGGACAACGACTGTATGAGCACTTCATTCATCTCGATTACTACTGATCGATGATGGAAGAGGACGCCAAGAACTATGTAAGGAGCTACCAGTCTTGCCAAAAGTTTGGAGATCTAATACATGCCCCGACAGTTGAGTTACACAATGTCAAGACGCCCTACCCATTTCATAGTTGGGCATCTAACTTGATAGGCCCTAGCACAATATTCCAGGGGCTACCGATTAATACTTGTGGCTACCGAAGTCAACACCAAATGGGTAGGGGCCATACTAATGAGAAAGACCAACGTAATCAAAGACAACATTATTTGTAACTTTGGCATACCTAAAGTGATGTCATTCGACAATGGAACTCCTTTTGCAAACTGCCATGTGGGAAGGCTGCTGGACACTTATCGAATTAAGCACCACAAGTCCACTTCATATAACCCCAAAGGGAATGGACAAGCTGAGGCAACTAACAAGACCCTTATCGAAATATTGAGTAAGATGATGAACGAAAGTGGCGGCACTTAGTCTGAACAGAACTCCATAGCACTTTAGGCATACAGGACAACAAAAAGGAAGCTGACCCAGGCAACCCCATTTTCCTTAGTGTATGGGTCTGAAGCCGTGCTACCAGTTGAGTTGGCCCCTTAGCAAGAATAACTATGTTGGCACACTTGATTCCAGATACTAGAATGAGCGAAGAGATTAGTATCATTAGTCCATAGCTCGCATCTACAATCAGTTCGTCCAAAATAAAGAGTTCAAGAAAGGAGATCTTCTATGGAAAACAACAGAAGCGATCATACGGGGGTAGCTAATTCCTAAATTTGCACCCAAATGGAAAAGTCCTTATGAAGTTGCTGAGGCAAGTTGCAGCGGTTACTACAAGTTGGTGAGGGTAGATGATGGGTTCAGAATTGGCCTTCTAAATGCCAAGTATGTAAAGGAATACTTCCCTTACTTTATGCTAGCAAATAGTTTCAAGTCTTTGTTAATATTCCCCAACACTTAGTGTGAGGAAAATTTTTCCATACTGTAAAATTTTATCTATGTAAAGACCTAGTCATGTGAAAGTTTTATCTATGGCAAGAGTTTTGCTTATCTTTTCTTTAAAAGTTATGCAAAAAAAGCAATGTAAAGAAAGTAGCTAAATGAAGCTCAGAGGTACTACCAAAACATTCATACTTTTTATATAAGTCAAATTTCTAGAACATGATTACAATGTTTGGAAAGAAATTTCAAAAAAAGAAAAAAGAAAAAAGAAGAAAAAGTCAAAACTACATCATATTAGACCCTTCATCAAGGAGTCTGTCAAGTCAACATCCTAAGGCAGCTGAGCAATGAGAGTAGTGTCTTTCTCCCTGAACCGAGTCAGGTTTTGGCAGTGTTGCTCTAAGGCACACTCGACATCTCTGATGGTCTCCTCCAAAGAAGCAATCATGGCTATGTTGTCAGCATGCTCAAGAAACCCACCGTTCTCCTGGACCTTGACCTTCATCCATGAAAATTTCAATCCAGTCATCTCATACCCGCCGAGGTTTGCCTCTATACCTTCCACAAATTTGTTCAAAGTTGTCAAAATCTTCCTGGTGGCAAGATCATGGATAAAGCTAGCTAGAGACTCTAGCATTACTGTCTGCATGATGGAACCATGAACATTGAAAGTAATAAAAGTCTTCGAGTGTAGTGCTTGAATGCGAACAAGTATGGGGGCAGCTTCGATCGATACCCAATAGTTCAAAAAAGAAACCGTTGCAGAAGGTCTAGCAGACTCCGCCATGGCACCACCAATCTAGGTTACGGGAGGCGTACTTGCAGAATGCCCAAATGTCTAAGGGCAACGAACTACTCTAGAAGAAGATTGCCCAGCGTTTATCGCAACGTTTGAATGAACAAATATTGGAAGATGACCTGGGGAACTGATATCATGAGACAAGCCCAAGTTATCATCACTCCATTGTGGGGCCAAGAGGAGATCGTCAAAATGACAGTCCATGTTCAAGTTTGGAATGAAAGTGCTGTCCATCCTAGAAAAGAAGTCTTGGGACCTCCAAATGTTAGCTAGTATTGGAGGAAAATAGATGGCATAAGGTTAGCCAACTACACTAAAGATGTTGCGGCCATAGGATTAGAAGTCCCCATAGCAGCAGCTCACAAGTTAACAACCACTTCCGCAAGGTGGGCTAAACATGGAGGCACCATGCTTGTGGAACCCGTTGCTTCTTCAGTCCCTTCAGTAACTAGGACTTCAACTGTTATAGTCTGATGGGCTAATGGAGATTCAGCAGAATGAGATGAGTCTCCATAAGCAACCTCTATTTGGGGTGGTTCAATACCAAGGGGTTGATTCATTACTCATTCTTTTTTAGGAGTTTTTAGGGATGAAGTCCTCACTTCCAACGGAAGAATGGTTAGAATGGACGGAGGGGTCTGAAAAAATGATATGATCAACGGGGTTTAGAACTTCTGGGTCCTCAGCACCCACAGCAACTGCCTCACCCACTACAACTTGCATAGCACTTGGGATTTTGTGATCAGTATCGCGATTCGCAACAGACAGGTCAACACCATTCTCTTCCATGGCTTAAGCCTTAATAATTGGCTCTTCTTTAGTATTCGAGTGTATCAACCAGCGAGCTTTGGGTCCACAGAGTCGCGAGGCAATAGGGAACCCGTCATCATCAGAGTCAGAAGAAGAAAGCCCAATGGTTATTGATGGGCCCTGTGGACCCAAAGGTGGGATGTTAGAAATATTGCCACTACTTGAAACAAATAAGCCCTGAGAAAAAGAGGGATATAACTGTCAGGATGGTAATTAAGATGAAGAAGAAGTACAAAGTAAAGAAAATTACTCTAAGTAAAGATACCTTACGAAGCCTCTTCTTAGTTGGTGAGGCACAGGCCTCAACAACTACAGCTCTCATTTCTTGGGCTGCCCTTAGCCTTACGTGAGTAACATGGATTGTTGTTTCTGCGACAGAAAGAGAAGACTGGAGGGGTTGAGCAGCAATTGCCCCTAATGGATGGGGCTCATCTGAAATCGGTGAAATAAAGAGTTTGAAACAACAATAGAGGCTGGTCTGTTTTCTATGCCTAGAAGGTTGGTGTAAGGATATGTCTCTTTGAGAGATAGGCTCCATAGTGGGGACAATGGGATCACTATTGCAGAAATGGTACAAAGAAGCAAGATTGCGATGCCAGAAGAGTCTATGGCTGGGGGTGAATGCACCCTCTCTCTGTAGTAAGGGGAGCTCCAAGAGGGTCAGACCCTTCACAAGTAGGTCGGTATGGTTGCGACTGAATCGCAGAAAACTCTGGTGGAATCTGTCTAAAGTGGGGAAGCACTTGGAATACCCTGGTCAATGCCAAATTGTCTAAGGACCCTATCAGGTTGGTAGACTACACTTGACATACCCTCCTTATGCCACGCTAGTAAGTACCTAGGGAAGATCATAGCGGCCATAAGGAGAGAGTTAGCCTAGATGTTGTCAAGGAAGAAGTCCACATCGCAAGCCTATGAGAAATAGAAAGGGACAACTGAAACACCTGTGAAGGTTTGATTAAAAGGGCATAAGACATACTCATCTATGTAGTCTACAAACGATTTGATGGAATCGACGCCAGACTAATGAGCAATTCTAGGGAAAAAGTAGCGTACTTGCCTTTTAACCACTTGACCCTCTGCATCTAGGACCAAGTTACCCTCCGCATCTAAACTTTATCAGTGAAAGAAGGCAGTCAGAAACTGAGTATGCATGAAACTCCATACGTCGTAGTGGCCCATGGACCTCTCCATGTCTGAGTGAATAAGATTGAGATGAAAATACAAATTCCCCAATAAGAGAGGAGCCAATGAAATGTGGGAACCACTACAAAGCTTGACTGCCAAAGGGAAGACTAAAGGGTTCAAGCTCTCTGCAGGATTATTGGGAAGGACGAATAAGGAAAGAAAATAACTCACAAAGATGGCCACAAGAGCTTGGGCCAACTATAGAACTGCGGTTCTCTTCAGTATCATCGCCAACCACTGGCTGGACATCCTTGAAGAAGTCTTTCAGCCAAGAGATGTGTGTGGTATTGTCTCTCTTCGGTCTTTCTGCAAGCAACTCGCTAATCTTGGGGTTGTACCAAGAACTATGCTTCCTAGCCTTGCGAAAGCTGCTTTGAAGAGTAATCATAGTGGTTTGTTTCTCAGTCGTTAGAGACGCAGGGTCAAAAGCATAGTCTTCGCGGGTACTAAGCCGTGGCAAAATTAAGACATCTTTAAGGGTAGGGGTGACTTTGCCCCAAGTAAGAGAGAAGGTGTGAGTATCTTGGCTCCAACGGGAAACAATGACATCCGTTTTGGTTTGCACATTGTGCATGGAAAGTTCCCTCAGAATTAGGATGGCGTTGAGAATACGAACGACCCTTAGACGATGCTCGAAAGAATCATCCTCAATGACATCATCCACCCACAGAGGACAGTTGACTAAGGGACTGAAGCGGGTATTGCAATAGATATAGGAGTGGGGGAAGTCGTCATGTTCAACGTGGAACCGCAACACTAAGGCGAGATTAACCATGTTAGTGTCTTCCAAAGAGGCCTCACCAAAGGAGAGAAGAGGCTCCTCCAAGGCAAGAGTATCAGGGGCAAATGCATCAATGATTGCTCAGATAGGGTCAGCGAGCCACCCAAAGTATAGGGACCTCCTCCACTTGGCACATGATGGGACAGGCTTATCGGCCAAGAACCTAGTACTCGCCATGTGAAAAGTATAAAGAAAGAAAAAAGACTTTGGAAAGCACAAAGAAATCTTAGGGAAAAGGAAAACTTGTAAGGCAAGAAGTCTAGAGAGAGAAGGAGATGAATGAGAAGTGGGGAACAAGTGGACCCAAAGGTTCCTATTTATAAAGAAACCAAGAAGCTGGAACCAATGCGTCTCCCCAGATCATCATGACCCATCACTGTCGGCACACCTCCTCATAACATCATGACCCTGCAAAACGCCAACGCAACCTTTGACTGAACAGACACAACCCCAAGTCTACCGATTGATGTCATGCACACGCGGGAAACTGGCACGTGTCCCCCACGTGTACAGGGGGCAAATGTAGAGAGACAGAAATTAAGAAAGAAACTAAGTATGGACCTAAGTGCTGAGGTCGCCTCTGCTAGGCGAGGAAAAATAATTAAAGGAGCATGGGCTAAAGCCCAAGGGAAGTGGGTCAACAGTGGGTCGGAACATGTCCGACCCGCCAAAGGTCTGAACAAGCTCCAAGAAGAAAAATAGCTAAGTCAAGTTACAGAGGCAACACTTGCTGCGAACAAGTTGCTGATGCATTTTGTCTCAGTGTCGCCATTCCTAGTATTGTCGGCGTCGCCATTTGAACTTGCCGAGGGAAAGAGAAAACTGCAACAACTAACTTGCTGAGGTTGCACTTGTAACGGCCAAGCGCTGCCATCTCTAGTATTTTCGGTGCTGCCACTTAAGCGTGTTGCAGGAAACAGCTGCCACAGCAACTATAACTACCGTAACTAACTTATAGAAAGAAGACTCCACTAGGGTGATAGCAACCTTTGAGAAAGGCTCACCCTCCATAAGTAATGGCTAAGGCTTGGTGCTGATAGTAGGCCCCAAAGCATTACCAGCCTAGGGCTGATACCAGGCCCCAAGGACATTATTAGCTTGGTGTTGATAGCATGCCCTGAAGCTCACTAACTTAGCGGTGATAGTGGGCCTCCAAGCTTACTGGTTAGAGTGGATTGTAGGTCTAGAGATACCAATATACCGTGGCGACACCACGAAGATAGGAATAGGGCAGCCTGAAAGCAAGGTATTCCCTTCATATTTACCTAGGTCATGGACCTACCTTGGTGGCCTAGGCAGGACCAAGAAAGCCCCCCTGGGCTTGGTACAAGGCACAACCCTAGCTATGGCCTTCGTTCTAGGAAGTTGGAGAGTTTGTAGTAAGGTGGCTAAGGGTGGAAGAGTTACTGAGGTATACACAAACATGGCTGATAGCAGGCTATGAAGTCTTAAGAATGCATATCTTGGCCAAACTGAACTGAGAAGGCAAATGCAGCAGTAGGTATTACCGTTGCAAGTGTACTTGTTGAGGTTCAAAAAATAAGTTGCTGAGGTATGTGCCAAACAGATAGTACAGTGCACATGCTGAGGCACCTGCGCCAAATAGATAGTACATAGTACATGTAGAGGGATACGTGGCAACCTCAGCCTAGTGGTCCAAGACCGAATATTCATGTGATCCTTAGGGACACATGTCCTCATCTTATTTGGCCACTTGGCACTATTTGGTATTAGTGAAAAGCCTATAAATAAGACCATTTCCCAAGGCCAAAGAGGAAGAACTTCTTGGGATTTGGGGATATGTTGCTTATTTGTGCACTGCCATTTTCTTCTTCTTAAGCCACTTACTCCACCCTTACCCAACTACTCATCCTCCAACTTCCTAGGGCGAAGGCCATAGCCAGGGCTGTGCCTTGTACCAAACCCAAGGGGGCTTCCTTGGTCCTGCCTATGCAACCAAGGTAGATCCATGGCTTAGGTAAATGGGAAGGGAGTCCCTTGCTTTTAGGTTGCCTTACTCCCATCTTGACGGTGTCGTCGTAGTATACTAGTATCTCTGGGCCTACTATTAACTCCAACCAATAAGCTTTTGGGCCTGCTATCAGTACAAAGTTAGTGAGCTTCGGGGCCTGCTATTAGTGCCGAGCTAATAATGACCTTGGGGCTTGCTATTAGTGCCAAACATTAGCCTTTACTTGTGGAGAGGGAGTCTTTCTCAAAGGCTGCTATCACCTTGGTGGAGTCTTCCCTCTGCCAGTTAGTTGTGGTGGTTGTAGTTGCTACGATGGCTGTTTCTCGCGATAAGTTCAAGTGATGGCACCAACAATGCTAGAGATGGCGGTGCCGACAAAGTATCTCAGCAACTTGGCCGCTGCAAGTGCTGCCTCAACAAGTTAGTTGTTGTAGTTTTCTCTTTCCCCCAGCAAGTTTAAATAGTGGCGTGGGCAATTCTTGGGATGGTGGCGTTGACAATGCTAGGAAGAGCGGTGGTAAGACAAAGTGCTTGAGCAACTTCACCACTACAAGTGTTGCCTCTACAACTTAGCTATTTTTCTTTATGGAGTTTGTTCTGACCTTTGGAGGGTCGGACCTATTCCGGTCCACTACTGACCCATTTTTCTTGGGCTTTAGCCCATACTCCTTTAGTAATTCTTGCTCGTTTAGCAGAGGTGACTTCAGCACTTAGGTCCATACTTAGGCTGTGTTTGGAGACGCTCTCCAAATACATTTCCACCCTCTGATTTGAGTGTGGTATTTGTTTTGAGTTTTCAAATTATAATTTCACATCCACTTTTGAAAACTTCTTTTCAGGCGGGAAAATTTGGCTAGCCCGATTGCCCTCCCGGACATTCGGCCGGTTGATCGGAACATTTTTTTTTTGTGCACCTGTTATTTTTATATTTTAAATAAAAAATATTTCCAATTTTTTTTTAAAATTTTTTTATAAGCTTTGAATAGGATTTTGGATTATGTGTTTAGTTATGAGTTGTAAATTTTTGAATTAAATATCATATGTCACATCATTCATTTCAAACGCAATTCAAAATTCTTTTCAAAACTCATAACCAAACAAATTTTCCACACTCAAATCATAATTCCAAAACTCATAAATTCAAAATATAACTCTATTCTCAAATCATATTTAGAAAACTCTACGACGCTACCTTAATTTCTCTCTTAAATTATGTCCCTTTGTAGTATGCTATATAGAAATTATAACATTTGTGGTAACACCATAAATATCGTAACTAAATCATCTTCAGTTATAACTAAAAATAAAAAAATAATAATGAGTCATAACAAAGTGTTGCATGAGATATACCAAAAGATATTTTTTATTATAATTAAAATAATCATCACCATTAATTATGATTAATATCATAACGAATCATAAATAATATCACAACACAATAAATGATATTAAAAAAATTACAAATACCACGCCATGTGATACACACCTCAAAACGTTTTCCTTTATGTTAAGTTGATTACGTATTATTTACGACCAAATGAAGTAGTGTGCGTTACCAAAACGGGAAAGAGCAAGATGTGTATATTTCTTTTCCATGTTTCAAGAAAAGAATTAATAAACAAAGAGACTAAAAGTTAAGGAGTGACAGAACACAGCCAAGAATATTGGGATTCTGACGCCTCTTTACGACACTCATGTGAATGTCCAATTTTTTGTTAGAAATTCAAAATTTTATTTTCCCATTTTAAAATTTAATTTTTGGAGAGTCCCTAAAAATATATGAAGAAAAACGAAAGTGATAAAAGTTAAAGTGAAAAAAAAAAAAATACAATGAGAATTTCTCTTTTAGTATGTATTTGTTTAAGATAATTTTTTTTTAACTCGCTTTTATGATAACAATAAATTTTCTCCTATTTTCTTTATATGAAATTGAAAGTGAAATTAAGTTATGCGGAGTTTTTATAATTTTCACTCCTTTTATGCTAATTTTTTTTAAAAAAAAAAAAACTTCTCAAAATTTGACTCTTATAACAAAACAATCGTGAGGTTTTTTTTTAATTTATTAATTTAAACCATAAACTTTTGATATGTTGGCAATCTAAACCATTTGCTTATTTCTATTGAGTAAAATTGATGAAAAAATGTATATTTTACTCATTAAACTCAATAAAAAAATGATATTTATATGTACACCTATATTAAGTTTAATGGTTAAAATATTATTTTTTCATCGATTTTACTTGAAGAAAATAAATGAATAATTTAGATTGAAAATAAATCAGTAAATTAATTATATTGAAAAAATTAAAAATTAAAAATTTATTTTGTGATAAAGCTCGAACTCTGAGACTTTTTATTTATTTATTTTTATTTTTATTTTTTATAATTGTTCCTTCTTTTTTTTTTTTCCAACCACTTTCATTAAACTCAGCTTGGAGGGTTTGTTTCCAAACCCAATATTAATTTATGTCATAAAATACTGATAATGGTAACTGTTATATATACTCCGATGTGCACCCTTAACATTAGGAATGGCTATTTTAGGTCGATTCACAAGGGTCCGGCCATCACGGTTGAGCAAAGAATCTGAAAAATCCATAAACCGAATTGGTCAAATCCAATCCAATAGGTTTGGTTTGGTTTGTTTTTTCTAATCTGTGTGTCATGCCCTCAAATAAATGACATAACAACAATTTTGATTATTCCACTCAATCAAAACAAACTCAATTCAATTGGTCAAATATCTATTTTTGTATTTCATATCATGTGAGAGATCTATAAAATGAATCCACATGCAATACATATTCAATCTCCTTAAAGTTTGAATTCATAGCATGTGTGAGAATTAGTACAATAGCTAACACAAAAAAATGCCCCATGGGTTACAAGTTCCAAGGCTTAGGCCCGGTAATACAAAAGATGGTTATCAAACCCATATAAAAACAGAGTTAATATCTTATACATCCAGGAACTTCAAGACATGCAGTCAGCCAAACAAAACAAACTTACATGCAAGGACGATCCAACATATTCACCGATAAAGAAAAAGTGTAAACACAAGAACAAAAATAAAGTCTCATGCGTGAAACGTGCGGGTTGACTCCACAAAACTTGACTTCCTCTCATATCTTTCATTGAGGTTAGGTTTGGACATCTCTTTGCTCACCTACACACATATAAACGAGAGTGAGCGATAGTCCAGTGAATAATATCAAAATAAAGAAGTTACATAAATGAAATTCATAACAGACATATCTAACGGCCTTAGGCCCATTCACGTTTTTATCTAATACATCAAACGGCCTCGGGCCCAAACATATCAAATGCCTCAGGCCCAATTCGCTCTTATCAAACGGCCTCGGGCCCAATTTGTTTGTGTCAAACGGCTTTCGGTTCAATCATTCATGTCAGACGGCCTTCGGCCCAATCATTCATGTCAGGCGGCCTTTGGCCCAATCATTCATGTCAAACGGCCTTTGGCCCAATTATTCGTGTCAGACGGCCTTTGGCCTAATCATTCATGTCATATGGCTTTTGGCCCAATCATTCACGTCAGACGGCCTTTGGCCCAATTATTTATGTTAGACGGCCTTTGGCCCAATCATTCATGTCAGATGGCCCTTGGCCTAATCATTCATGTCAGACGGCCGTTGGCCCAATCATTCATGTCAGACGGCCCTTGGCTCAATTATTCATGTCAAACGGCCTTTGGCCCAATCATTCATGTTAGACGGCCTTTAGCCCAATCATTCATGTCAGACGGCCTTTGGCCCAATCATTCATGTCAGACGGCCCTTGGCCCAATCATTCATGTCAGATGTATTTATGTGTGTTTTATATTCATGATCATGATCGTATTTGTATTCACTTAGTCTTAAGCAAAAGACTGACATTTAGAATCTGTATTCTTAATTCAAACATACAATCCATAAGGCATGTACAGAAGTAACGTTTGGAAAAACAACATACTTGAACATATCTTTACTAAGATATTACTCACAGTGTTCTGCCGGTGGATTCGTCCTTATGCTCGACCCTACACAATTCATAACACATATTGGGTCACAAACAATTAAATTCATTCTTTAATCTATTTATTTCTCTTAGGCTTCTTTCTTTACCCTTTAGGTCATTTACAAAGCTCAATGTATTCCTAAGAGTTCTTAGAAATGAAAGAGAACGGAAAACAAAACACAAAACCATTTTTCATAATTTCAGGAATAGGGCTCTCCGCTCGAGCGCGGTTTTGGCCGCTCGAGCAGACCCCTTTAGCCTGCAAAAGTACTGGTTACTACATTTCTATGCTCGAGCGTGACTCTTTCCGCACAAGCAGACATCAATGTCTGCAAAAGTCCTGGAAGCCAACATTTCACGCTCGAGCTGTGCTTTCCCCGCTCGAGCGGACATGCCGAATTATGGAATTTCCAGAATTGCATTTGAAGCTCAAACTTAGCATTCAAAGGGTCTAAAGCTCATGTTCTTGATAAAAAATCATGGAAATCTTTATACAATATGAGGACATAAGAAAATTGAGTCCAATTTGTCCAAAATCACAATTCAATTCCCAAATTATTTCACATTTTTCTTGACAACTCATACCAACTTCATATCTTTAAAACTCATGCAAATTAGTTTCCATATCACTTTGAATTTCACATGCATGTGAAATATAGGCTTCATTTTCAACTTAAATAACACAATTGATGCTCATCTTCATCAATACATGATCAATTTTAAATCCATTACATCAAAACTCCTTTAATTTACAAATTAAGTTCATTGTTCATAAACCCATAATTTTCCAAAGCTTAATTCTTATTACATCAAAACATGAAATCAATTATTATAAATCCATGGTGCATGAACAATTAAAGTATTAAATCTTGTAGAATTTGTCCATACATGTAGGAATTAGACTCAACTCATGCAAGTTATTCCAAAATCAAACCCAAAATAATTAATTTCTAAGTTAATTTTCATAATCATGAATCTAATTTAATTTCATCATCTTCTTGCTAATTTCCTTTTAATTACATGAAACTGAACCCATTTACCTCTTAATTTCAGCTTGTAGGTAAATTATCTACAAAATTTAAGTCTCAATTTCTTACCTTAAGCCTTCGAATTGATGAATTTCTTGGTCAATTATTGAACTCCTCTTCAACATTTCACTCTCCTTGTTTTTCTCCTTCGTCTTCCAGCAAACTCTCTCTTTCTCTACACTCTTTAATTCATTCCCTTCCCTTTTGAAATGCTCTCCGCAGAGCACCAAGCAACCAAAAACCTCTTACACACACACACATGCACACCTATTCACACATGCACTCCTCTTCTTGTTGCCAACACATAGCACACCTGCACACTTAATCAAGCCTCCAACACAACACTCACATGTACATACATACACAGATTTCTCAGTACACCCAGAATTTCTCTGCACACACACCCATAAACACCCTCAAATTTCTTTAGATCATCCAATTTATGATTAAAATTAACTTAATTAACACTCAGTCTAAATAAATCTTGATTAGTACATAATTAAATTAATCATAACTAATCAAAAATCTCACATAATTAAATTAGTCTAATTTGACTTCCTTTAGAACCCAATTAATTATATTTAAAATTATCAATCCGAATCAGATTTTTAATCAAACTTCCAAAAGGCTCCAAATATTAAATTAAACTTATTCTGATCATCAATTTTGATTCCTCAAATCATTTAGGCCTTTAATTTCTGATCATACTCCATATTTCCGTCAATAAATTACATATTTAAATTGGACATCCCATAAATAAATTTAATCCGTAATAATCACAATTCTCAATCCTCATAATTTAACTAACTTAATTAACTCCAATTCGGACTTAATTAATCGAATATCAATTTTACTTAACTGAATCGAATATTTAATTAAACCCTCATGTGGTTCGATACTTGAAATTAAACTGAATCAACTCACCAATTTTACCTCCTTAAGTCTTTTGGACATTCAATTTCTAATTCCACATTAAATTCTTATTAAAATCAAATACGAATCAGACCCCAAAAATTTTCATAAATCCCAAATTAAATTAGGATAACAACTAATTAAAATCCCAAATCTCCTTTATTAACCAAATATAAAATATTATATATGGCGGGGTTGTCACATTAGTCGCCTAAAGTCTAATTTTTTTGTTTAGCTACTAAAGTTTTAGGCACCTATCATATAATTTTTATGTTTTGGCCGCCAAATATTTAGTCACCAAAAGTGTTTTTTCCTTTTTTTTTTTTTGGCTACTAAATCATTAGTCACCTAAACTATTTTTTAAATGGCAACTAAATATTTAGTTGCCAAAAGATTAGTTTCCATTTAATTCTTTTTTAGCTACTAACTACTTAGTCGCTAAAAATATTTAACTCCATTTTTTAGCTACCAATTGTTTAGTCTCCAAAAACATCATTTTATGTTTTTTTTTTTAAAAAAAAAATTAATTTGTCCATAACCTATATCTATCCCACGCAACTTGTAACAGGTATAAAAACAAAACAATACATATATATTATCACACATTCCACAATACGTATTTCACTTACAACCATCTAACAAAAAAGAATAACTTTTAATGTCGAATTCTATATAAACCAAGTATATATTCCAATTTGAAATAATAATTTCATACAAAACAAATAAGCATACAAAAACAACGTCCTCCGTACACAAAAATATATTTACTACTATGCGACATGGTCATTTGGCATGGTACAAATTGTTGGAACAATCTTCTGTGTAAATAAAATAAATGGAACAATTCAAACAAAATAAAATAAAACTTACATTATTTATTTTGTAGAACCGAATAAAAAGAAAATTCAAAGACCAAGTCGAGTGTGTGACACTCTGTCCTTAAGACAGATTCGCCCCGCTACGGTGCTTACAGTTGAGTGACGTCTATTTCCCAAGATACAATGATCTTCACAAAATTGTTGTAGCACACCAAACAAAATTGTACGGCGAACCAAACCTTGTGTTCTATATTCTCTTTGATTTTTTTCCTAAAACTAGAATGAAGAAAATGCACAAGTAAATCTGGACAGCAAAAGGAATTAATCAGACTAATTTTCGGATTTTCTAGACTGCTGGAAATGATGGTATTTATAGGCACACAAGTGCTGTCCCGAACAGCTGCAAAACATGTAGTGAACAGGTGCAAAACTGTGTCAACAGATACTGTTTTGAAAATCAAGCAGATCTGGACAGTTTGTTGAAAAACTGCCTGGATAGTTTTATAACCGAATCTGTTCGATGGTTCAACAGATTAAGACCTGTTTGGAGTCTAACAAATCTGAAACAGATTAAATTAGTTCGGCAGTACAGTAGGAAATTAGGATTACATTTGGACAAGAATTTGAATTCAAATTCAAATTCGAATTACAAAATTTAAATTAATTTTTCCCACAAGAAATTTTGGAAAAGATTAATATTAGAACCGACCCAACCCGCGCCTGGCACGGCACGGCTCGGCTCAGCTCGGCCGGACGGACGGCGGTGCGCACGTGTGGTGGTTTGGGCTAAGATTCACTTTGTCCATAACTCCTCCCTTCTACAAACTTGGGGTGCCCTTTGGGGCCCAACCCAAGTATTATAGGCTAGAGCTTATATACACAAATAATCTCTCTTAAAGTTTCAATGTGGGACAACCCTTTCCAAATAAACCCACATTTACTTCCTTAAATTTCCTATTCCACGAACTCGAAAACAACGTCATGTTCCCATTCACTCATAAATGGTTTTGACGAATCGTCTTCACCGTGTGACTTGCCATGCGGCAAGGAACACTTCACCTCTTCGAACCCGCCCCAAAAGACGTTCGAGGCCCACTCAATTTTAGGCTCAAAGTCGGCCCAAAATATGCCTTTATAAAACTATTTTTCCAAACACAAATTACCATGATAATCTGTACCGCGACAAAATGTAATCTATATACCACGATAATAAATATTTGTTCAACGTCAAAAGTATTCTGTACCCCGCCAAAAGTTATATGTACGATTCATCCAAAAGTGACACAAAAGGCAGAGCATGACAAAAATACGGGATTATTCAAAAGTGTAAATTATCCTCCGTACACAAAAATGGAAGCTCCACATGTCTATACCAAAAGCCATCTACAAAACAAAAATTATACCGATTAGTTTCATATAGCATTTGAAGATAATTTCTATGCCCAAAAAAAGTTATTAGATCTATAAAGAGATTTTGTTTTGTTTTTTTATTTCTTTTGTTGGGCTGAGGTGTAGTTTCATCCCTGCAATCATAATATGGGTTAAGGTGTTCTGTAGTGAACGTGTTTGAGTGTTAAACCATCCACAAACACATTTCAAAATCATAGAACAATCTTTCTTATTACTAGCACAAGCTAATACTCTGTTGCAACTCAATCAACTAGTATCCTGTTGAATGAAGTTGTTTGAGTATTAAACCATCCACAAGAAAATTTCAAAATCATAGAACAATCTTTCTTATTACTAGCACAAGCTAATGCTCTTTGTTGCAACTCAATCAACTAGTATCCCATTCAATTTCAAAATTACATAAATTTTGTCAAAAAGCGCAACAAACATGAGAAACACAAATTAAAGACTGAGCCAAACTTACATATACAGACAGATGCATTGATTTCAAAACATGTGATTTACCTAGGTGAGATTGGTGATGAGGCTTGAGAGAAAGAAAAGAACCAAACAAACAATAATAGGTTCCGTGACATCCATAGAGTGGTTCGGGGGACTATTTTATATTTTTGCCCCCGAACGCCCTTTTTTGACTAAGTTTAAGTCATTTTTTAGTCCAACTCCCAACCTACATGTGCTAATTACATCCCATCTGTCCCTACAGATCCTATTTGTCACGAGGAAGCTATCAGTGGCATCCATAGAGTGGTTCAGGGACTGTTTTATATTTTTTTCCCCCGAACGCCCCTTTTCGACTAAGTTTAAGGCGTTTTTGAGTCAGTCATGGTACAACAACATATAACATTTATTCAGTCAGTCATGCTATAATAACATTTGTCCCCGAAATTTTGTCCCTAAATTCAAAATTTCTTGTAATGAAGCAAACCAAGAGAGGGAAGGGAAATACATAATTTTGTAATAGTAGGGGCTGTTTTGGGATGACTTTTAACCGTTGTTTTGATCCTCAAACATCCAAAAAAAAAAAAAAAAAAAAAAAGAAAGAAATCAATGGTCTATATTCACTGTAGGAGAGTTCCCTATTTTATGCCATGTGTTGCATGAGATGCAGATATGCACAGAGAAAGAAAGCAAAAAGGTAGTGCAGGTTTTAGAAGTATTGAGACAATGAATAAAACTCATCAGTCTAGTTATTTTTATCTACCACAGTCCCTACTTCACCTTAGCAACTTGCCTATGAGAGCATGGTTGCTAAAGCAAATGCCAAAGCAACTGGCAAAGTGGAACTGATATGTAAGGTTTAAAAAATTAGAGGGCATGGGCAAAATTAGGAAGCAAAAAGCAACTAGGAAAAGCAACCCTATACTAAGGTGATAAAAGACTGGTATATGTAACCGATGATGGGTAAAAGAGCTGTAAGACATGGATAACGCAGCGGGTAAAAAGATTCAAAGCATACCTTAAGTGAAAGAATCCGAAACGAAGAACTTTGTGGGTAAATCACGTGCTTGGCAACCATGAACTATGAACACCCAGCAATGGAGTGACACTACAGTATGAGTATCACCCACACTAGTCATAGTTCAAAGACTTGATTGTTTTACAGATGGGAGAGAGTTAGAAAGAGTGTATGGAAAAAAATCATTTGTTACTTGATTATCATCCCATATACTGTATCAGATATATAGGTTGATTCTATCAATCTATCCATATCTCTTGAGAAGATTTGATAGATATAGATAATAGATAGTGGTCTATCCAAAATAGGATAGATTATAATTCAAATTCAAATTAAATGTCCACTTTGAATGGGTCATGGGTCATGCCACATGGGCACCCAAATCTGGGTCCAATACCCGATCCAATTTCCAACATCTCCCACTCGCACATGAGTTGGCATGACATTGCCACATCTCAATCTCAATCTCTCCAAATATTGAACAATCTCATACTAGCCAATGAATTGTGTGACTGGGTGGACTCACCTTTTTCTCCACCCCCGCCTTTCGGAAAGGGGTTTGAAAAGAAGGCCTCACAGTTCGGACTCCTGCAGTTCTGAATCTAGTCTCACAAGTGCAATGTGAAACTGATAATCACCAAAGAGTCTAAATCTGGCAAATCGTTTTGAAAAATCGATTTTCAATCAAATAATGCCAAAATTGGATTGCTTTGCCAGATTACAGAGTCGCCACCTAAATATTTTATTTTGGAAAAATTTTAGAAACCCTAACTTGTGTCAAAGGCCATGTGTCTGTCATCACCAAAGTTGCCTCGGCTTGAGAACTTGGGTACGAGAGGGGAAGGTCCTGAAATGAGCACCCTCGCTCGCCCGATCAAAGATCGGACTCTACTAATTATGATATGTTCTTTAATAAACCTCATGTGTTCTTATTCCGATTATTAATCTAACTTTACTATGTGGCGCACATAAGTAAGTATAGACTAAGATTGCAAGAATTGGAACAACTCAACTCATGTTTGTTTTCGAAAATGGTTTGAATTTGCCACCCTCAAGTGGGCTTAAAAACGCGAATTTTCCACCTCAAGTGGGCTTAAAAATCACATTTGTTGAATCATTCCAATTCAGACAACAAAGCCTTCATCCACAGGCATTCATGCAGTTTAGCAAGTAAGCACATAGCCTCATGGTAAGCATGCGAAACATGGTAATATGGCAATCACACTTGTGCAAGTATGCTAAAGCATAAAACTTATCGAGTACTCCAAGTCAAAACGAAAGCTAGTTAAAAATATGCATGATCCTAACTATATAAGATGCCTAATGTAACACATGCAATAATGCAACTAAGCAAGCTCGGCTACTAATCATGGCATTTCCAACACTTTGATAGCATGCTTTGAAACACGTATTCAAAGAAGTATTGAAATTACGATGCAGTTTGAATGATGTGTCGAGCCTCAGTGCATGCAAGACAAATGAATAGATACAAACATGCAAGCAAAAGGTATGCTAATTGAAAATGTCCCTAATCTAACCATCGAAAGCGATTAAATAAAAGGGAGAAAGATGTGGGGTTGAAAGACATACACACACGCACAAACACTTATTACAACATTACG
The DNA here is from genome assembly GCF_055761805.1 of Camellia sinensis. Lineage (NCBI taxonomy): Eukaryota > Viridiplantae > Streptophyta > Magnoliopsida > Ericales > Theaceae > Camellia > Camellia sinensis. Next base: position 103,613,286 of record NC_138967.1, on the reverse strand, counting down.
CCCTCATGAAATAGGGTCCGAATGAACAAGCTAACTAGCTACGCTAATTAAGCTAACTATTACAAACCAAAAACTAATTAACTATTCTAAGCTAATTAATTATTACAACATGATATTTAGCTAACTATTCTAAGCTAATTAAATATTACAAAATCGAAAGCGAATAACTAGTTACACTAACTAATTAATTACAACACTTGAAGCCATTCTAAGCTAATTAAAATGATTGGCCTCAAGGACGAGGGACACATGCATGCTCGGTTGCTTCACCTGAAAATGCCACCACTTTGCCATCGGATGCCTCTATTTACACTCGCTTAAACACCAACAGTGCTGCCAACTTCCAGAATGCCTCTGCTTCAAGTCAGGAGCACACTGGTGCAAAATTTCATTTCTGGCCAGTCGGTTACCAATGGTGGCTGTCGGCTACCATTGGTGGCCGGTCGGCTGCTTCTGGTGGTCGGTCGGCTACCCCTTCCCTGAACTTCCCTTTTTTGCTGCAACAGAGAGCAAATAGAGGCAAAACAATGTATTCTCAAGGTTTGTGTGCACTGCTACTCTCCTTATCATTACACAAGTTCAAAGGAGTGTAGCTCTTGGCCCTCAAACCATCAACCAAGCATTTTCAATGCATGATGGCTAAGGAGCCAAGCTTGCACAAGTTAGTGAATGCAAAACAAGACTCGACAGAACCACAACCCTATCATGCATGATCAAGGGTGATGGTGACCAAGAAAAATGACACGTTTCATCACTTTGAATATGAAACGTCCCATTTTTCTCGTGTTCGAATTAACGTCCGATCCGAACACATGCAATGCAACACAAAGATGCTTAATCTTGCCTCTTTTACTTTATTCATGTTGTTTACACATTTTAACTTACCAATCTATCCTTTAATTGATTAGTCCAAAAGGTGAGTGTCCTCTAATGGAAAGAGGGCTTAAACCACAAGTACCTTGAGCATGAAAGAGACTTCATGCTATTGGTAATGAACTCCCGAAGGAATTAAACCATTAGGCGTGAGGGTCTTAATTTCATACTCAAGCCAACAAAGGGTTCAAAGCCACGTTCAAAATAAATGAAAGAGTGAAGAATAAAGGGAGATTGCAGAGATTTCAGTGCTAAAATGGAGTGCAAAATGACATTAAAATATGCAAGCAACTCATGCAATTCATGTTTAAAAGCCTAAAACATTAAGCTAATGAAGGAAATTGCACTACAACCACACAATACAAGCCTCAAAGGACCAAACCAGCTTGAAACAGAGCTTAAACCAATCAAAACAATAGCAAAAACATGCTGAGATTGAGGTACAAAATGCTAGAAAAATATGCTCACATGTTAAGCTATCTAGGCTTGCAAACAAGATACAAGGAGGGGAGGCTAACCCCTCCAATTTTGGACTTCAAAACAAGCTTTTTGGCACTAAAATAACTCTAAATTTCAGTGGTTTAAAGGCTCAAAAAGTTTGATTTGAATATGCTAAAAGATGGTGCAAAAGCTTACACAATTAGGCAACAAGAAGAATGGACTACCCCTTAGCACAAAATGACCTCAAACCATCATGTTAAGCCTCAAAAAATAGAGTTTTTTGTAGTTGAAAACCAAGCCAAAAATAGTACAAAAAGATGGCAAAATAAGTAGTCAAAACAAGCTTACAAGGTGAGTCTTATACCTCTTAAAACACAGCACAAAATAGGCACAAATTCCAGCTCAAATGTCCTTCAAGAGCTCAAACTAGACTCCAAAGAACCTCAGCTCAAAGGTAAGGGTGTTTGGTTACGGCTTGATGTACAAAGGTGTAGAGAAACAAGGCTTTAAAGCACAAAACAAGAAGAGAGAGAGAGAGAAATTTGATCCAAATTTTCTAACCCCTCAAAATGGGGGAGAGCACCCCTTATATATAGAAAAACAAGATTTAGGCTTGAAATCATCCTACCATACACGTGTATGGAGATGCACTTCAGTGAACAACAGCTGGCACAATTGGCAAACAAATATCTAAACAAAGGAGAAAAATGGCCATCGGCCACCAGTGGTGGCCGACCGGCCATCAGTGTAGTCGACCGGCCAATAACATAACCGACCGGCCACCACTACTGGCTGACAGGCACAAGTCATGGCCGATAAGATATGGAGATGGCCAACTGGCCACCCTCTCCTCCAGATTTGAAACAACGAGCTCTTGGTCCACAACTAAGCACAAAACAGATAAGGTTCGAAGGCTCAAAGACGAGGCGCTCGGCCAAGATCTTCGAGCACTCAACACGAACTCGAGCATACAAAATCATCGAGTGTTGAAATGACGACGTCCAAGTCTCGAGGACGGTAAAAAATGGGGTGTCTGCTGACCGCTGAGAACACCTACATATGGGAACTCTATACTAGAAACTCAAAATGAGCCAGCATAAAGACATCAACCCAAAAAGAATAGAAATAGTGTCTCATGTAACCAGGCCCATCTAGTTACATCAGTCTAAAAACATCTCTAATCCCTCAAAGAGCATGTTTGACCCTCTTAGGTCCCGCATTATATTCACACCCAATCAGCATCCCATACAGAGCGATATGAGTTGTCGACAGTGAATGTAGAACAAAGATGTAAATCTAGATGATCTTCTCTTCACCCTCATATCATTTAACTTAGAATTGACCGTTTTCCCAGTAATATCCCTATAGCTCGACTTTTCGTGATCCTTTCAGATACGACTAGCCCTACAGTTCAGACTCTCGTGGTTCTGAATCTGATTCCACAAGTGCAATGCGAAATAAATAAACACAAAGAGTCCAAATCTGACAAATCTTTTGGAAAATCGATTTTGAATCAAAATGTCAAAAATAGACTGCTTTGCCAGATACAGAGTCGTAACCTAAATATTTTTTTTGAGAAATTTAGGAAACCCGAGACTCGTGCCAAAGGCTACTTATCCGTCATCACCAAAGTGTCTCGGCTCAAGAACTTAGGCACGAGAGGGAAAGGTCATGAATTGTGCACTCCCGCTCGCCCGATCAAAGATCGGCCTTTACTAATTATGATGTGATTCTTATTTATATTATATGCTTTTGTTCCAGTTATTAGACTAATTTTACTATGTGACGCACACAAGTATAGACTAATTTGCACAAATTGATACATTTGATCTCATGTTTGTTTTGAAAAGGGTTTGAATATGTGCCACTTAAAAAAGTGGGCTCAAATGTACATCAACAAAACTATCCCAATTCAAGCAAAAAGCCGTCATACACAGGTATTCAAACTGTTTATCACTTAAGCACTTAGCCTCATGGTAATTATGTTTTTGACATGGCAACAATCACACACATGCGATATGCTAAAGCACAAAAATGCTTACCCCAATTCCCGAGGTGAGCTAAAAGAAAGAAACAGTTAGAAAAATGCATGGTCCTAACTAATGAGATATGCTTAATGGAACACATGCAATATGCAATTAAAAGTCTGGCTACTTAACATGGCATGTAAATCAACTCAATAGCATGCAGTTTCAACATGTTTTCAACAAAGTATTTAAACAACAATGCTTGTAAGAATGATGCGTCGAACTTCATGCATGCAAGACTAATGGATGCAAACATGGGAAATGCTAAGATAAACATGATGCAACATGCTAACCATCATAAGCAAGTAAATAAAAGGGAGAAAGACGTGAGGTTGGAAGACATACACATTATTACAATTTGGCCCTCACACAAGAGGGTCCGAATAAATGTCCTTGCTAATTGCTACGAATTAACTAACTATTACAATAACAAATGGAATAAACTAATTACGCTAACTAGTTATTACAACATCACAACAAATTAACTATTCTATGGAACTAAGTAATTAATTATACTAAATAATTAATTACAATTTAGAATTAACTATTTAATTACAACATGAATACAACCCAAAAGAAATAGGAGCTAAGCTAACTACTCTAACTACGCAGCCCTGGAAAGCGAGAATTGCTCATGCATGCACGCGGATTTTCACCTGAAAAGCTAACTGTTCTGTTACTAGAATGCCTTTGTTGCACAGTTAGAACATTCCACTATTTTTTTTTTACCTCAGCCTTAGCTCTGTTCTGCTAGAAAAAGACATTGCCTGGTTTAACAAAAGTGGTTGGTAGGCCAAAAGTAATGGCCGGCTGGCCACAAATAGTAGCCTGTCGTCCAAAACAAATGGCCTGCCGGCCACTAAGGCTTGATTCCTCCTACTACAACAGAGAACAAGCAGAGCACAAACAGAGTATTCTTAGGGGTTGTTTGTCCACCCTACCTCTCCTTACCATCAAACAAGTCAAAGGAAAGGTAGGCTTGATTCGCAAGCTATTAATCAGCGCAATTTCATTGTGTGATGAATTATGAACCAAGGGACACAAGTTCAATAAATGCACAATTAATGATTCTCAAACCTCTTCCCTATCGTAGTTTGATCAAGGGAACTGGTTGACCTTGGAAACTTGAACCATTTCATCACTAGCAAGTATGAAATGCCTCAAGTTTTCATGTGTTCAATTAACGTCTGATTAAATACCACATTTATTATTATGTTACATCATTTTTAGTCCCACTTTTAATTATTCCATTTTAATTACCATCCATTCTTTAGTTCATTGAGTCCAAAAGTGAGCTTTAAGTCCTCTAATGGAGAGAAGTGTCAAGCCGAATGTTGTCTAAGGCATGAGAGAGGTGTCATGTCCTTGGTAATGAACTCCAAAGGGATTAAACCATTAAGTATAACAATCCCACCTCAAGCTTCAACAACACAACCAATTTAAAACAACTCTCAATTCCACCAAAGGAGCCAAGAAATGAGAGAAATACAGAGGTGGTTAGAGATGATCACAAGTATGGAAAGCAAAAAATAAATGCTTTCAACTCAAATAGGTTGGTGTCTAAGGCCTAAAACACCAAACCTATGAGGACAACTACACTACAAGCATGCAAAACAAAGCATAAATGCAATGAACAACTAAGATAGTCCTAGAATAGTCCTAAAACATTCAAAAGAAGTGTTGGAATTAAGATAAAAATAGCTAAAAGAGTAAGCTACAACATGGAGCAAGGTAAGCTAGTAAACATGCAAAAGGAGGGAAGGCTAACCCCTCTATTTTTGGGACTTCAAAATATGGTTTTAGCCTCTAAAAACCCTCTAAGAATCAGTAGTGAAAAGCTCAAAAAAAGTTGAAAAAAAGGTGGGAAACACAAGGGCAAAGGCCTAAGAAGTTAGGTGCAAAGAAGGGTGATCCACCCCTCCACCCTTCATGGCCTTAAACCACAAGTTTCAGCCTAAAAATATAGAGTAAAAACAGTCCAATAACAATCCAAAAATAGTAGGAAAGATGGAAAATAAACCAAAGAAACAAGTCAAGAATTATACCTCTTGAAGAGGCGTACCCTTTTTGAGTGACAAACCAACACTTACACATCCTCAAGAGCTAAAAGTAAGCTCAAAAATACCTCAGCACAAATACCACAAGGTTTGATTTAGAGTGTATAGGCAAAGGATTAAGAACTTGCAAGAGATAGCAAAAATATTTTTGCTCCCAAATTTTCTAACCCTAAAAAATGGAAGAGGAGATCTCCTACATATAGAAAAACATAAGACTCCCTAACAAAATCCATACATACACGTGTGGGCAGATGCATGCACCTATGGAAACAACTGGCATAGTTGGCAGAAGTATCTCAGAAAACACACATACTAATTGTGGACAACAAGCCATAAAGGTGGCCGGTAGTACACTTTAGTGGCCGGCAGTCCACATAAGTGGGCCTGCAGGTCCTAGGGTGTTTAGGCTTGAAAAACTGTTGTTTTAGTCCAAAAACAAAGCAAGAGGTGTATGGGGTTTTGAGGTTCAAAGCTGAGGCATTTTGCTGAGGGCTTCGAGCATTTGGCAAGCATGTACAATCATCTTTGGGTGTGCAATCGGTGGCACCCAAGTCATAAGTGTTGTAAAAAATAGGGTGTCAATAGTTGCCCCTCTTTGACAGAACTTAAAGTCATAAAATGACGTGAGTGAATGGCAAAGCCCAGAGACGACCCATTTTGACAAGGCTATAAGACTTGGGCAAACAATCAAGACATAAATTAAATTGGTTGCTGTCACGACCCTGTTAGAATAAATATAGAGAGAGAAAGAGAATAAATTATGTATGTATTGATGTATTGAATATATTGAATCTGTGTTGAATGTGTTGTTTACAGGGTTCAAAGGACTCTCCTTTATAGAAGAGAGTAGTTACATCAAGTAGCCTGCAAGTGGCCACCGAAAGGCTAAAGCAAGGGGGACACTAATTATTAAAGCTAAACACTAACATATAATAATATACTGACAGCCCCCCTCAAACTTAAGGAGGATAGGCACAAACCAACTTGAGTTTGGAGAGAGTAACAAAATAGGAAAATAAACTAATACAATAGGATAAGAGACACTGTATGGTCGTGTCAGACTGTTGGTGAAGACACTGTAAGGTTGTGTCGGACCATTGTAGCAGCTAACCGGAATCAATGCCGGGACAGTTTACGAGGTCATGCCGGACCGATGTAGAAGCTAACCGGAATCAATGTCGGGACAGTTTACGGGGTCATGCCGGACCAATGTAGAAGCTAATTGGAATCAATGTCGAGACAGTTTACGAAGTCATGCCGGACCGTTGTAGAAGCTAACCGGAATCAATGTCGAGACAGTTTACGAGGTCATGCCGGACCGATGTAGAAACTAACCGGAATCAATGTCGTGACAGTTTACGAGGTCATGCCGGACCGATGTAGAATACACTGTATGATTGTGTATATAGGTTGCCCAAATATATATATATATATTGAGCCCTCAAAAGTCGCGTCCTCAATTCATCAAAAGTCGTGCCCGACAGAAATCGTCGAGCGGCGAGCCATCAAAAGTCGCGCCGGACACGCGGCGATGCACGTGATCGACAAAGCGTCGTGTCGTCCTCTTCGTCATTGTCTATATAAACCGATGCAGAGGCTGTGCAAACCAAACTAGTCTGAAACCTCTGAACATTTTCATTCTAAAACACTCTGCAAGCAACCCTTTCTGACATTACCAGTCTGAAATCGCTGCTTCTCTGAAACACTCAGCAACCCAAAACATGGCCTTTTCTTCCCATGGTCTGTTCACTCTCTTTCCAGACCTCAACGAGCCCACAAGAGAGATAACCGGTGCAGTTGCCCTTGAACCTCAACCAAGCGCTCCTGGTTTTGCTCCATTGAACTTTCCTATACGGTCTGTGGAGCAAATAATGGCAGCGCAATCGGATATTGAGGCAAATCAGTATACATTGAAGTCATGTGTGGAGACCATGACTGCGGTCACAAACTTGTCGCACCGGCTTCAGAGTAGGACAAATGAGGTGCAGCAGTTAAACGCCCAACTGGCTCTGCTCCAGCGCATGTATAAGGATGCACGAGCAGAGATATGTGTGCTAAAGGCGGAAAACAAGGAGCTGAAGTGGAAGGCCACCGTTATGTTCCGATTCGGAGGTCCGCCATATGCTGTGTTGGAGGAGCAGGGGGGAGTGAACGGGCTCGGCGGCATGGGAAACACGGAGACAGCACCGTCAATGGCCGCCCAGGACGGAGGCAAGAAGAAGAGACCGGCGGAAGAGGCGAAGAAGTGAGGTCGGCGGGTGGCCGTCTGCAGAAAAGAAAACAAATCTTTTGTTATTGTGGGTGTTGGATTTGTTTTGTTATGTGTTCTTTTTTTTTTTTTTTTTAGTTTTTGTTTTGTTTTTTTTTTGTTTTGTTGTTGTTGTTGTTGTTTTTTTTTTTTTTATGGAATGAAATAAAAGAAAAATTTGAAAAATCAGAAGTGGTTGGAATGTATATATATATATATAGATATATATAGAAAATAAAAGAAAGTTGAAGAGAGGGATGTAACCTAGAATAATAATAATAAAAATAAAAAAATGGGTATCATGGAGTGGGCGGTGGTACAAAAATATTGTTTAGAAAAAGAGGGAGGTGGTGGAATGATAGGTCAAAAGGTAGAGTAAAAGAGAAAAAAGAGCACATGGGTTGGGTCATGGATGCCGATTGTGTTTATAATAATAATAATAATTATAATAATAATAATAAAATGATTGAGATTTCAGAGAGCTGAGAGAATGGAGATGCATTAGGCACGTGAGGTGTAAAGTGGAGGATAAAATAAAAGAAAGAGATAAAGAATGTGATGATTTCTGTCCCTTGGCACAAAAAAAGTACCACTCTCTCTCCCCAATATATGCCAGGCCAGGTAAGTCCCAAGTTCAGTCACCGATCGGAGGTTAAGTTCTCTCCTCAGAAATGGATTCGATCTCTACTTCTCCAACTTTGGGCTTCGGTGCTAACTCTATGTTCGCTCACGTTGTTCACGCTCCTCTTGTTTTGACTATGGTGAGAAAAGCAAAGCAGATCCTTGTTAATGATAGCTCCCGTGTGAAGGAATATCTTCCCATTGTTGGACTGGCAGATTTCAATAAACTGAGTGCTAAGCTCATATTGGGTGCTGACATCCCTGCTATTCAAGAGAACAGGGTTACCACTGTCCAGTGCTTGTCTGGTACTGGCTCATTGCGAGTTGGAGCTGAGAGCAAGTGTGTTGAGTTGCTTGCTGCGGGTGTGTGTATAGGATGGGCATGGAGTGAGTGAAGTATGGCTGCATGTGTGTAGCTTAAATTAATGCCCACCTCCCATGCACACGGAGAGAGAGAGCTCTCTGTATATAGCAGCATCTCTGGTTCATCTCAAAAAATAATTGAGAGAGAGAGACCAGGCCCAAGAGAGTGAGAGAAGTTTCAGGTGTTGATATATATATATATATTTTTTAGAGAGAGAGCCGAGAGCCGAGAGAGAGGCCCTGCATGTGTTTGTGTATATTGTTTAGCAGATGATGATGATGATGAGGATAAGGAAGAGTGGAGCAGCGTTCGATAGCTTGCTCAGATCTGGCACATTGGCGGCCGTAAACGCCTCATTCGACGGCACAAACACCGTCACCTTGCCGTCTTTCAAGTCGGTGATGTTGACGGAGTGAAGGAGTTCGCGGTGATGACGCTATTGCAGTTGTGTGGCGAGAGTGTGAGGAATAGGGGTTTGCTTGTCAGGGAAGGTGGGATTCCTTCATTGGCAGAGAAGAGAGCTCAGCAAGTTGATTGAACCATTGTAAGGTAGAGAAGAGTTCAGCTATGAAATTTGTGGCAGCGGAGTGAAGGTATGTGTAGAGGTCCGGCGAGCGGCCAAGACGAGGCTGCCGCCGGCCGGTGAAGCAAAATTATTAGGTTCTTAACCTCGCTTTGATACCATGTTAGAATAAATATAGAGAGAGAAAGAGAATAAATTATGTATGTATTGATGTATTGAATATATTGAATATGTGTTGAATGTGTTGTTTACAGGGTTCAAAGGACTCTCCTTTATAGAAGAGAGTAGTTACATCAAGTAGCCTGTAAGTGGCCACCGAAAGACTAAAGCAAGGGGACACTAATTATTAAAGCTAAACACTAACATATAATAACATACTAATAGACCCAAACCCGTCCCTTTGGGTTTAGTGTCGTAACCGATCAGTAATTCCTGGATTACCAAAGGCCTGTGAATAGGATAACATAAGATAGGGGCTGCGGAAGTAAATATACAAAATTAACATAGTCCATAGAGCTGTGCAGACATACATGGGACATAAATTTTCAAAACAAACTTACATATATATATATACAAATATGACGTCAAAAATACAATAGTCTTATGTCACTTGGTTACACAGATAGGGTCAAAGGGTACTTAGCCCAAGTGCAAATATACAAAACAAGCTCAACTAAAGCCTTGACATAATCCTCCCAAAAGGAACCTCCTTAGGAGGCACGGTAGTTGGCTGTCAAAACAGAAACATAGGCCGTCAACTCTAGGCCTGGTCACGTTCTTGTTCACCTACATACATAATATAAATAATGAGCTGGAGCCCAGTGAATAAGAACAAAGTAAAGAGGTTTAATAATGTTGTCCATAACAGTTACAGAAAACATAATTCAATAGTTGTCAGAAATGAATTCGTAATTATGTTCGAAAATCGTAGTACATAATAGATACAGTTTCAGAGTCGTATTCTTAATTAGAACTTGAAGTTAATCATACGTGGCACATTTATTAGCACTAGCAGAAACAATTTATCCATAAAGGGACGACCATAAAGGCATATAGTTGACCCGTAAAGGGATGGTCATAAAGGCATACAGTTGACTCCGTGCACGAAGACGGTACAATTGGCTTATAAGACGTACTGTTAGCCCATAAAGGGACATATACATAAGGATCCATAACAGTTGGCTCATGAGACGTACAGTTGACCCATAATTGGGACGTAACAGAACAGATAACAGATGTCATTTGAAGCTAAGAATATCACGAATACATTTCAGAAACATTGGACAACCATTCATTCATACAGAAAATAATATTTCTGAAACAGATCATCTTATATCATTCAGAAAATACTTATAGTTGAACATAGCTTTACAAAGTTATTACTCATAGATAACAGAGGCTCCAAGGTAAACAGACAGAATAAGCAAATCAGATGTCTTATGGCGTGTGACCTACATAACATAACAGATATACGTTGGAACACACGCTCGGAGTGTACATAACTTATTTCATTGTTCTTAGTGTATTTCTAGCCTTTATCCTCATTATGGTGTCTTAATCTTGGCCTAGGAATGCCTAGTATGGAATAAGAATGCAAAAATGTACTTGAAAACATTTTTCAAAACTTGCTGAAAACAAGGTCCATGCTCGAGCATGGCTTTCCTTGCTTGAGCGGGCATGCAAAACGTGAAGGTTCGCTCCAGCGCAACTTCCTTCGCTCGAGTGGTTTGCAAACTTTGAAAAAGCATTGGTTACTTGATTTTTACACTCGACGGACGCTCGATCCCTGCTCGAGCGTAAGACTCAGACCTTCGCTCGAGCGTGACTTTTGTCGCTCGAGCGATCTGTAAAACATATGGACTTCTGGGAGCATGCATTTCACGCTCGATCGGGCTTTAGATCGCTTGAGCGGAAGTGCACGCACTCAGAGTGATTGCTTGAGCGTAGGTGCAAAATTCTGGAATTTCCAGATTTGTTCTCCAAGTTCAAAACTCAATCTTCAAGCATCAAAACTTGATTTTTCTGGGCCAAAACTTGAGGAACACTTAAAAACTCATAATACATCATGAATTAAGGATCTTTTCAAGAGATCATGGCCAAATAGCTTGCCAATTGTGCAAAAAATCAACTTAAAATTTATGTATATTCCATGAACAAGACATGCATGAATTTCTTTGAACTTAAGCTTCTCAAAACATGATCAAATGCTACAAAACAACATGAAACTTGATCATTTCCCAAAATAAAGGTGAATTCAAGACATGCGTGAGGGAATCCTTGGAAATTTAAACTTAAAATGTGAGAAAATATGCATGCATGCATGATATGACTTAGTTTTCTTCAATTCTAGCTCAATTCCTACTTGAATTCACTTGTTTTCATACATTAATCAACTACATTACAAGATCAAAGGCTAATTCTCTTACCTAAAGTTAGAATTCCACAAGTGAGGGAGCTTCAATTCCAAATTCTTTGCAAATCTCCAATACTTCTTGGTAATTCTCTCATATCCCAACTTTGGTCTCAATGGCCTTCTCTCTCTCACTCTCTCACGTTTTGCTTGTATGAAGGAGCTCAAATACGTTGAATGAAGAAGGGAGAAAGAATAAAGGCTTATAAGAAGCCTTATATAGGCTCACTCGAAGATAAATAATTAAGGCTAAATAAGTGGGCATTAAATTAATCTAATTTAATCATTCCGAACCGAATTTCAATTGAACCTACCATAAAATTCTAAAAATTCTAATTAACACATAAATCAAGTCAATTTCTACTTCAGATGCCGATGAGGCCTACCAAAACGAAAACACGAACAGATCTTTCTATGTTAAACAAATATAATCACAAATAATGCAGTGCACATGTAATTAATTCAGAATTTGAACTCAAGAACTTATTAGGTATATTAAGCATGAATTAACGTTAATCATGGGTCAGGGTTGTTACAGTTGCGCTCGCAAGCTGCCTACGTATCCTTTTTGTAAGGAATCAAACCAACGTAGTTCTGGGGCAAGATGCAAATGATATGCATGAAAATACTTTGAAAGCTTGACTCATATGTTGCGCGAAGCCGGCTATTTTGAAAACTCATGATCATGCAAGATGATGCGATAAGCAATAACGGAAGCAATAACAAGATAACAACATACGAATGAACAGCTTCAAGTTTAAAACCAAAACAGGTTCCATGCAAAAAGAACAAAAACGCACTCTAACCATGCCAAATCATGAGATGAGGAAAGAAAACAAAGCTCAGGGTCATGTTTCATGCGTCCTAAGAAAATGAGGAACGAAAACCGCTCAAGGTCACATTTCACGCGTCTTGAGATGAAAATCGCTCATGGTCGTGTTTCACGTGTCTTGAGATACTCTAATCATGCTAAAGTCGTGAGAAGAGGAGAAAAACCACTCAAGATCGCATTTCACGTTAACTAAGATAATGCGATAGATGTAAAAAGCATAAGAGTGCGCGATAGATGGACAAAGTGAGCATGTGCGATAAACGCACAAAGTAAACAAGTGTGATAGATGCAGCAAGTGCGATAGATGCGCAAAGTGAGCAAGTGCGATAGATGCACAAAGTGATTGAAAAGAAATACAATGATGGCCTACCGACAGATGAGGTCATTGAACGCATGTTCGGTACAAGACATGAAAGCATGTTCTATGATGCATGAATCAAACGTATAGTCAAAACATGAGCATGTTCTATGCAAAATTGAAAGCATGTGAAAGTGCACATTCCATGCAAAATTAAAAGCATACTCTATGCATGAATCAAGAACGATGCAGGGCACGTATGCAACATAAGTGTATGTGAAAATGCATGTTCTGTGCAACAGAAAAGATCAAATATGTAATTCGACAGAATGAGCAAAAGTGATGTTTAGTGACAACCTCCGACTTACCTCTCGAAGACTTTGCAACATGTTCAAAAAGGATACACCTCATTCATATTGGCAAGTGGGGTACATTCACGCGCCGGAACACAGTTTCAAGCGCCCCAAGAATAAATCTGGACCCAAAAGAGAACCTCTCATACACTGCTTAGGGAATAAAGGCACAAAATAGAACTAGGCCACAAATGAGGACTGCCAGCCACCTGCCGGCCACAAGTGAGGACCGCCAGCCACCTGCCGGCAACAAGTGAGTCCTGCCGGCCACTAATTTTGGCCGGCCAGCCACTAATGCATTTTCAGGGCAATTTTGTCTTTTCAGCCACGAGTTTTCTTTAAATCAACACCCAAGCTTCATTTCCTCATATCTTCATGATCGAAATCTTTCCCTCTCTCTCTCTAGGTGCTTCCTCTCTCTAGATTCATGCTTTATACATGTTTTCCAACGCCCCACGCAAACTATATTCGTGAAACACCCTTGATTCTCTACACTTTGAACCGATCAGATTTTGTTTTCGTCGCTTTTCTTGAGTTTTCAACACTTTAGGCTTGTTCCCCTCGAGTTTCTCTCAGGTTTTGTGAACTTTCCCAGGTTTTGACATTTTCTCCCATTTTTCCTCTCCTAGGGTTGACTTTTTCCAAGTTTTCCCTTTTTTTTAACCATTTTCTTCATTTTTCACCCACTTTCCAGATGGTGGATGATGTTTTCACATGATGGTGCTCCTCTTGAGGTTCCACCTCCACTATCACCCCCAGCTGAGCTCGAGGAGCCGATGGTTGCCGAGGTCGGTAGGGCGGTGGAGGACATTGTCGCTGACTTCGAGGTAGCATTTGCTCCTAGGCCCAAGACCGAGCCACTACCACTGTGAGTGAGACTCTTTGATCCGATCACCTACCACCCTTACACACACACATACTGTCGCCTGGAGGTATCAGGCACTTTAGCGATTTGGCTGATGGTGTACCGGAGGAGATTCTGCTGAGGGAGCTGGACTCTTATCTTTCCTACAGCGCTGCTGAGGTGCAAGCTCTATTTTCATGCTTTCTTACCTTTCCTTTAATTGTATTTCTTGCACTATCTTTTATGACTATATTTTATCTGATCCACTCTTTCCTTGTCACAGGACTCTCGCTTTTGCAGGGGCTACCGAGTAGCAACAACCAAGGATTGGTACTACAAGCTCTCTATCGAGGTCGACGATGTTATTGATGAGGCTGGCTTCGGCTTATTCTGCACCGGGCTTTCACGGCATATGGCTAGTCGGGCCCTACTTGGAGCATTAGTAGAGAGGTGATGGGACACCACTAACTCCTTTCACTTTTTTTCCACCAGGGAGATGACGATGACCCTCTATGACTTTGTGATGATCATAAGCTTGGGGGTAGGGGGTGATCCGATCCCGTTTGATATGGACATTGGTGAGTGGGAGGCAGCCTAGACTTATCTGCTTGGAGCGAGCCTACCCTTATTCAGGCCTGCCATGGTGAGATATTGCTGGTTCTCTGAGCATTTCTGCCGGAGTTAGCCCAAGACACAAGAGGAGATAGATCAGTATGCCCGGGTTTTCTTGATGTTTCTCCTTGGTACAACCCTATTTGCAAATAGGTGGAATACTATGGGGTTGTACTTACTGAGTGCCCTCATGACCTTGCCCTGGGTTCGATTTTACAATGAGGGTGGAGCCGGCCTCGCCACCCTCTACGGCTATCTGAATTCCACTTCCCGCATAAGGAGAGAGTGAGTTGGCGACTACTGGAAAGCTTGGGAGGTATGCGTTGCACCTCCGATTCTGTTACTCATGCTTTTTGCTTTACATTTGCTAGCTCTATCTGTTCAATATCTATTCATACACTGTGCTTTCTGCTTTGCACTTTCCTGCAGTTGTGGGTTTATGTATATTTTTTGACTCTTGCTCCTAAGCCAGTAGATAATATTCCTTTCATCGTGCCTTATTCGTGACAGTATGACGGCCGGTGTCTGCACCGGAGCCGCAATGATACGACTTTCACCTTCTACCGTCGGTATTTCGATACGATGGTTGCCCACCTCAACTTCTTAGTAGCCCATACCAAGGCTAGGCAAGCTTTCTCCAGCGGAGTATAGCGGGTCTCGTAATCTAGCATTTCCTTGCTCAAGTAGTGGATGGCTTTCTCCACCCTATCTTCAGATTCCTGTGCGAGCATGCAGCCCATGGTCGTGTCTGTTACTGACAAGTACAGAATCAAAGGCTTCCCTGACTCTGGCAGTGACAACATATGTAGATTCTGGAGGTACTTCTTAACCTGCTCAAAGGCAAATTGACTTTGATCATCCCATCAGAGTTTCTTCCCTTTCTTCAGGAGACCAAATAGTAGTTTACAAGTCAAGATTAATTTGGAAATAAACCGTATTATGAATTGCACTTTACCCATAAAGCCTCGTTCCTCCTTTTCAGTCCTCGATGGTGGCATTTCTAAGATAGCCTTGATTTTGAAAGGATCTACTTTAATGCCACTCTATGTGATCAAAAAGCCCAGCATTTTTCCTGCCATTACGCCGAAAGTGCATTTCTACGGGTTCAACCTCAATCTGTATTCCCTGACTTTAACCCAGAATCTCCCAAATCACTAAATCCCTTCAATGAACAAATAAATAGGGTAAAAATCATACCAAAGGTTGAAGAAATCCTTGCCTTTAGAGTGGAGAAGGAAAAAAGCGAGGGTGAAACTTTGACGGAGTCGAAAATGAGATCCTCTTCAATTAGAATGAAGGTTTCGACGAGCTTTACTTTTTTCTCTAAAGAGCAATGATGGAGAAATCAATGGATGATGGAGTATCTGAGGTTTTAAGCAAGAATTAGAAAGAGAGAGAGAGAGAGAGAGAGAGAGAGAGAGAGAGAGAGAGAGAAAATGAAAAAGTGATTCAAAAACCCCTTTTCCCAAATTGATATAGGTACAGATCGCTCGAGCGACCGAAACATCACTCAAGCGTCAGACACAATAAGTGAAACTGCTCGATCGACCAAAACACCGCTCGAGCACACAATAACACCCTCCAGAAGATCTGACCTGTAAAAGACTGCTCGAGCGCAAGAAACACTGATCGAGCGAAGATACCCTCCTAGAAGTTTTGCAGGCCTATAAAAATGTTGGGAAATGTCAAAGACCAATCGAGTGACTAAAACACCACTCGAGCAAACAAGAAGAAAACTGGACAATAACTCTTCTGAAAAACTAACCCCCAACCTGTTCCAAACACAATAATAACTCCTAAACAATTAAACTCAACTTGATAATAAGAGTGGAGTTAGGTATGTAATATCACTCCCATTTTGAAAATGATTAGATTTTATATTTTTTTGGAAATTATCTGTTGAATAGAAATATCTGTTTTGCACTATCGGTGAAGGATAGCTTTGATTGTTGTAGAAATTGCATGAAGATTGGGTGAATTGAAATTAATTATTCATACATCTTATATTGAGCATTGTTTCATATTTAAATATTGAAAATGTATTGTTTTGAGAAAAATTCGTGAATACCTTTGTAAATAGTTATGGGGCATGGTTGTGGTTATTATATTGGCATGTGTGTTCTTACTGAAAGTCCAGAAACCCACGCGGTTAGGTTTCAATCCTTCTGGCTAGTACAGGTAAAATGGTTTTGGTAGTACTTGTATAGCCTACTAGCAGACACATACCAGAAGATTCTCAGTGTTTTGTATCAATTACCTTATTTGCTGATATAAATGGATATTTTTCATGAATTGATATATAATCTAGCATTACATTGTTTTGTGATGGAAATGTGAAATATTTGACAAATAGCATTCTTATGCATTCACTTTATGATTTCGTTAAGATTCATATGTTGTGTTAAAGCATCTCTACTGGGCTTTGGTTCACCCTATGTAGAAAATAACTTTTAGGTGCTGATGATATGCCTCTACCAAGGACTTAGCTTAGGATGTCTGTGGAGCTGAAGGCTCATTTTTTATTTCATGTTATAATTATTTTTTACAAACCTTGGGCTTTAACTGTAATGAGTAGAGCTCACATTTGTTGTAACCAAGCATTGTCTTGGAAAGATGTAACCATTAGGGCATTACTTATCTGTATGACCTTTTGCTTCAATTTACTCATATGTGGCATACGCTATAGATTCAGAATTTAAGATTTATGAATGTATACTTGCATATGTCATCTTTTGTACGGTGAAAGAATATGAATGAAGGGTTATTATTTTGCATGCGATGTTACTATTGAATATCATGAGATGGGTTGTTGTTATTATTATTTTGGGGCATTACATCTAACGTCACTTCTATATTTTGATTTTGATAGTGCCATTGTAAATTTTTAGATTTCTTTGATGATTGTAATGATGTCGTTGTAAATTATTTGCTAAATAACTCATGTTCATAGCAAAGAACTATGTTGTCATGAAAATAATGAGTATAGTTACGATGAATGGTAAACACTATCTAAATGAGTGGTAAATAGAATCACAATCAATGATAAGTATTGTGTGAATACGTGACTTACTACTCAATTAAATATCACTTGCTACTTAATAAGACTCTACATATTTCTAATTAAATCTCACTTACTACTTAATAAGACTCTGCTTACTGCTCGTTCATACTCTACTTACAATTCCATCAAAATTTACTTACGATTCAATCAAACATGATTACTACTCAATAAGATCCAATTACTATTGAATAGTAAATAGAATGAAAGCAAATTGTAGGTAGAGTCATAATGATTGATAAGTAATAAATTAGAAATATGATTTTTAAATTATTAAATAAAATGTAAAAGTTTATCAAACTTCATTTAGTACTGAAAAAAATACCACTTCATTTGACTTGACTTGCTACACACAAAAAAAATATCTCACATCATTCAAGCGAGCCGAGAAACCTATTTTTGTGTGGATGTAGTAGTTCCAATAATTTATTAGACTTAACTTAGTACTTATTAAGACATCATTTGACTTGATTTAACTCAATTAAATTTCACTTACTACTCAATTAAATCTTACTTACTACTTAATAAGATTACTTACTACTTCATTAGACTTTGCTTACTATTTAGTAAAACCCCACTTACAAGTCTATCAAACTTGAGCAATAAGTTTAAAATGAGTAGTAAGTTATTTCATAATAAGTAGTAAGTTTAAAACAAGTGGCAAGTAGAATCAGAAAGTATGGTAAATAAAATCAAAATGTATGATAAGTATTGTGTTTGTAAATAATAAGTATTCGGTCTTCTACTTGTTACTCAATTAGAGCCCACTTATTATGCAATATTCCTTTGCTTACTACTTCATCGTACTTGACTTGTTAGTCAATCCAATCTCAGTTACTACTCAATGAGTTTTTACTTACTATTTTATTAAACTTTACTTACTACTTAACTAAACTCCACTCACTATGTTACTAGACTTGACTTACTACTTACTATTTCATGATAAGTAGATTTGAGTTATTATTTAATCAGATTCCACTTATAATTTGGTTAGATTTCACTGACTTAATTAAACCCGACTTATTATTTAATGAGTTTCTAGCAACTATTGCATCTTAATTCACTTACTAATCAATTAGCTCTCATTTACTACATCATTCGATTTTACTTACTACTCAATTAAATTTGACTTATTACTTAATGAATTTTTACTTACTACTCCATTAAACTTTAGTTATTACTCAATAAATTTCCATTTACTACTCAACCAAACTCTACTTACTAGTTAAACATGATTTACTAATCAATATGACACCACTTTAATAAACTTAAGTTAATAGTTAATGAAATTATCTTATTATTTCACCAAACTTGACTTAAGATTTTAAAACTCCATTTTTTCTTTGACTAAGTGAAATAATTTTCCAACAAAATCTTAAAATTTATAAATTAAAATATCACACAATGTTAAAATAAAATAGAGACATAGATAAATTGTTATCTAAAAATTGTCTTCAACTTATAAAATCTAAATCATCCTCTTTCATTTATTCTTTGTGAAAAAATATGGAAAAAAACACAATCTTGTTCATTGTTGTTACCCAAAAGACAACCTAAGAGGGGGTTGAATTAGGTTTTAACAAATACAAAATAAAATTACAATTTGCACAATAGATAATTAATTCCAAGTAGCAGACGAATAACAATTAATGATAATGCTAATGAAGAATTTTAACAGTGAAGTACGCAATTACGGTAAATAGTTATATCAGTTAAGTAAAAGATTAAGGAAGAGGAGGCAAACAGATTTATAGTGGTTCAGCTTCAACCAAGCCTACATCCACTCCTCAAGCTTCACTTGAGATTTTTCACTATCTTCTAGCTTTACTGGGGTGCTACCTCTTCACAAATAGAGCAATCCTCCACAGATTTTACAAGACTATACCAAGTCCAAAACCTTGCCCTCTTTAGTTGATTCTCAATCACACTCAAAGAGTCCAGAAACCTAAGTGTACTACACTCTTACAATATTTGAATGATAGGTTTTTCTTTCACAGAAAGCTTGAAATGAAACTCTCTCAAGAAATATTACAAAGATTGAAGCTTTGAGTTTACATCAGTAAAAATAAAACTTTCACAGGTATGTATACTTACAGCTAAAGCTCACTGTAATTTCTGAAGGGAAAAAGAAAACCAGATGAAGAATACTTCAAAGAATAGAGAAAGATGAGAGTGATAAAAGATTAGAGAAAATTTCTTGCTTATGTTGTTGCTTTCTTGTTGTGTCTTGTTCAGCAGAAGCTCTGCTATTTATCAAGCAAAAAATCATCAACCATTGTCTGTTGCATGTGTTGAGAAGATTGAGTAAGATTTTGGTTAAATCTACTCTACTCAAATTTGCATTTCCCATACATGATTAGATCTTGATGGAGTTGAAATATGGGTCGAATTGATGACAACTATATTTGAAAAAAAACCGTTGAAGTACAGAGTGGTTTTCCACCTGAATGTCCAAAATGAAATTTTGCTCTTGAGGGACGTCCACCTGGATGTCCTCCCGGATGTCCGATGGGGTCCCGGTCGTCAAGGATGACTTCCGCAATTGTCAAGGATACTGTTGGTTTGACAGTCGGTGAGAAGCAAAACTGAACTGCAGCAAACCTGGGCCAAAAACCCTTGGCCGGTCATTCGGCCGGATGTCCTCCCCGACATCCAGCCTCCTTTGGGCTAGACTGCTTCGGCTACTGCTGTGCTAGGCTGTTTTTGGTGCTGTCTTGGACTCTGTTTTGAGCTGAAATTAACACCTGTTTAAGCACTAGTTTTACACTCCAAAATGTTAAGGATAAAAAATTAGGTGAAAAATAATGGGACAAAATATAAGATTTCAATTTATTTTTCTCTTCCAAATAAATCATAAACAGAATCAAAATAATCATCAAAATCAATAAGTCTAACAATTGTGTATGCAAATGAGTTGGGAGTTCTTCTATAGTTTCCTAATTAACTGTAACACTTGTATCCTTTAATCTATTAGAGGATGTATTTAATTTCCTTATTTTAATTTTAGGCGTCCTCGGAGTTGTATCTTGGTTTGGAGGAGTATAATTTGATTTAGACTTAGACTTGTTGGGTTTGTTTGTTCGCGCCTGTTCTTGTCAAAAGTTCCTTGAGAACTTAGAAATTTTGTTATGGGGTTGACACCAGCCTTCTTAATGGTCAACCCTTACCTATTCCTGAAATTTCTGGAAGTGTTGCTGGAATTTGGGGTCGACACCAGCCTTGGTGGTGTCGACACCTGTCTTTTGTTGTCGTCCACAAGAGTCAACACCAGTCTGAGAATGGGTTAACACCAGTCTGGGAGGTGTCGACATCTTGTCCTCTGCACATATTAGTGTCTCAGCTTTTCTTTCTAAGGGTTGACACCTCTGTCGGCAAGGTCGACACCTGTGTACAATTTTCAAATTTTTTGGTGGGTTTGGGCCCTACTTTGGGGATTTTTGACTTGTTCTCTTCATTTGACTTTGGGGCTATTGTTCTATTATTACCTTGCTACGATAAATAGGCTCCAAACACATGTTTATTTCACTTTTTCTCCTCTTTTGTCTCTTTACATCATGAGTTTCTCTTTTCTCTCTCTCTAAACTCAAACTTTTTCACTTAGATCTTTTGATCTATTCACCTAGAGTGATCTTTGTAGATCTCGTCAGGGGCTTCCTTTTGATCCAAGAGTTTCATGGTTTCGTCGCTGGTGATTTTTGGGTTGTCATCTCTTTGCTTCAAGAGGTAGGGTTTCTAGTTCTCCTTCAATACTCTCATTTATAGATAGATTTGTGGTATTTTCTTTATATAAATGCAAAATTTACATTTTAAGCATATTGTGACAAATCATGAGACTTGGGGGTTTAGGGTTTGAAGTGTTGGGTTATGATTTTGGGTCATGAGTTTGGGTGTAAAGCAATACAAGGGTTGGAATAAAATGTGTTTTTTGAAAAGCTTCAATTTCTTTTAAAAACCCTAGTTTGGTCTATGAAGATAGATTATGGTTTTGCTTAAATTAAAAGTAGTATCATGAAATTGAGGTGCTAAATTACACATGTACAAGTTTAATTGAAATTGTAAAGAGTTTGAGAATTTATGTAAAAGTTACGATTGAATCCTTAATGTTGATATTTTAAATTATGTCATAATATGAAACCAAACTTGGAGGGAAAGAAATTACTAATGGTATGGATGATATGAGCTTTGTGATAAAATGATGATGTAGAGGTTTAAGAGTTTGTATTGGATTATGCAAGATTGTATTGAATAGTGTTGAATTGGGTTGTGTTGAATTTTGTTATGTGTTATGTTGAATTGCATTAAGTTATGTTGAAATGTGTTGAGTTGGGTTGAGTTGGGTTGAGTTGTGTGGAGTTAGATTGAGTTGTGTGGAGTTGGGTTGAGTTGAGTTGCGTTGTGTTGAGTGATGTTGGGTTGTGGTCTAATTGGTACCCGCGTTGGGGAGTCAAAAAGACAAAGAGGAAAATGTTTTTGTGAGCCCACATCCCACCGTATAATAGCCAGCAAAAGTGAGGGTGGTTTTGAATTAAACGTGCATAGATGCCCTGTCTAGGCTTATCCTTGGACGAATGTGGGAAAAATGTTTTTTGGCGTCCACACAGTCCTGCCGTATAATAGTCGACAAAAGTGGAAAAATGTTTTTGGGTGTCCACACAGTCCCGCCATATAATAGCCGGCAAAAGTGAAAAAACGAATGGTTTTGAAAGTGTTTTTGGGTGCTCACTTCCTGCCTTATAATAGCCGGCAAATGTGGGGATGATTTTAAAAGTTGAAAATGGTTTTTGGAAAAATATGGTTTTTGAGAAAAGGGTTTTTGGGAGTTCACTTCCCGCTGTATTATAGCCGGCAAAAGGTGGAAAGTGTTATGAATTGGGTGCTATCTCGCCGTATCAAGTCGGCAAAAAGTGGAAGGTATCATAAGTTAGGTGCCCACTATCCCATCGTGTCAAGTCGGCAAAAAGTGGAATGTGTATGAAATGGGTTGAGTCGGTGATGATATATGTGACTTGTGATGAACTTATGAAATTCTAATTTGATGTGTAAATTGGCATGGAAGAGGAATGCATACAGAAATTATAACTGGATAAGGGGTTGGTGATAATAGATTCACTGGGTTGTTTGTAACTATAAGGAAAGATTAAGAATTTTGTTTTGTAATTAATGGAGAAATTGAATTAAGTGGGTTTATTATTCTTGTGTTATTTTGAACAATAATTGATAATGCAAACAGGGATGTGATGTAGTTGTTAGACAAATAGGAGTTGAGTGTAGGAAACTGTTATAAAATATAAAGGAGATTTGGATTTCTACGTTAAGGAGTTACAGCAAATATGAATGGACTAGTGGGAATGGAGTGTATGAGGGTTGTTTTTGAGTATTAAGGGAACTTGAACTTGAGGTTATGGTGTTATAATAAATATAATTAGTAAAAAGAGACAATGGAAATAAAAAAGAGAAATATTATGATGGAAATTAAATGAGGAATATTTTGAAATTAGTTAATAAATTTAAAATGATGCTATTCCTTAAATTCAAAATTATGGTTTTTTTTATGACAAGTGTTAATTTTTATGGCTGAAGATTTTCTTTAAATGTTCTAATAAATTTTGAGAAAAATGTACTCTACGTACAATATTTTGAAATTACAAAACGCCACCTTACTATATCGTATCACCCTGCATGCATGATCATTTCTATATGTGTGTTAGTTATTGTTGTAGAACTATGAAATTTCTACTGGGCAATTATACTCATCCCTTGTTGTTTCATTTTTTATAGGAAAAGAATTCGGATTTAACAGTTGGAGAGTTAAGAAGTTCATGTATCTTTTATGTGTAATTTCATCGTAGATATGAAAAGGATGAATTCTGTACATTGACGTTTGTAATTATTTATTTGTAGCTTCACAGTGGAAGTTTGCGTGTATTATTATATTTGTTGTATTCATTGTGAGAGAGAATATGTATTATTATGTTTTTATTACTTAAGGGATATATAAATAAATAAATAAAAAATGAACATAAATTAAAGACTTTTGGTAATGTTTCCAAGTAATTAAAATTTGAGGGCGTGACGTTAACTATATTCTTATAACAATTAATGTTTTCAAGTGTAGTAGGTAAAAGAAAGCAATTACTGTACATTTATTCATTTATTACCATTAATAAATATTGACAAATGAGAGGTCTTTTTAAATTATTTTATTCTATTTTATTTTCAATCTATGCTTTACAATATTTTAGATATTAAAAAATATTATGGAGAAAACTTATGAATAATTGAAGAAAAAAAACATTTCATTATGGATACTACAGGGTTGTTTGTGAAGTGTTAGATTAATATACTTTTTTAATTTTTTATAAAAATATATGAAATGTGAGTTCGGGTTGAAATGATGTAGTAGATAGATGATGTGACTTAAATAAGATGATTATGACTCCAATAAGATAATGTTATTTTAGCACATGTTAAACAAACGCTAAATTGATAATAATAAAAATAAATTTAAAAAAAAACAACAATTATGAATTTATAAAAGTTTCTAAAAGATTTTTTTAGGTGTTGTAGGTATTAAAAAAAATGTAACTATTTTAAATTAATTTTTTTTAAAAAATAAGTTTAAATAACTTACAATTTAAAAACATTTTGTTTGCAATTTTTTTAATTTATTTTTAATATTATATTGAAAAATAATTTTTCACAATAATGACTATTTTAAAAAAATTAGTAAATTTTAACAATTTTTAATAAATTGATATTTATGTATCATATGTTACTTTTTACAAATCATAACAAGGCAAAATGTGGAGGGAAAATAATTAAATATGGTGTGTAATTGGTATTTAAAATTAATTTAAAATGCAAAAGAGCGCATAATTTTCAAAAAATAAAGGTGTTTAGCAAATAATATTTTAAATAGTAAGCTTATTCATAACAAATAGTAAATGGGTGAATAGCAAATAGTAAGCATGTATGTAGCAAATTGTAGACATCCCATTTTTGATCGCCCTTAAGACTTGGGAGCCTTAGGTTGATCACTCAATGAGAAAAAGATACGTTGTAGAAATGTTCGATTTCTTCAGTGAGGAACCTCGGTGTTGAGTTTCAGAAGCCTAGAACCTTACACCTCCTTTGAGCTTTTTTTTTTTTTTTTTTTTTTAAAAAAAAAAAAAAAACCTGACCACCCAGAGGCCTGCTGGCCAAATATTGGTGGCCGACCGTCCCCGGCCGGCCAGGTTTCCCAGCAAAGCAGATATTTGCTGCCAACTGTCCCCCCTATGTGCATGCACTACACCAACTGGCTCAATATAGATATTTCCGAGATAGCAACTTGTTTTTCTATATATAGGGAACCTTCCCTCTTGGTTTTAGGTTAGAAAATTTTACTAAAGTTCAAAATCTTGCAAAACACACACACACACTCTCTCTATCTTACAATATACATACACCTTACATATACTTCCTAGACCAATATTTTAGGGCTCATTGCTGAGATTCTTGAGCTAAAATATCTGCCCTTGAGAGTAAGAACCTTGTGGCTTATGAACAAAAGTGTAACTCATTTTCAAAGGTATAACTCTTGCCATCCTTTGTCTACTTTTTTCCCCATCTTTTTCTTGGTTTTGTATACTATTTTTACACTGTTTTTGTGGGCTCAAACTTGTGATTAAAAACTACCAAAGGTGGAGGGGTTAATCACCATTCCTTGAACCTTGTTTCCCAAGCTTTTATCCTTGTCTTTCCCACTTATTTTCCAACTTCTAGCCACTATTTTTCAAATATTTCAAAGGCTAAAATATGTAGTTTTAAGGTCCAAAAAGTGAAGGGGGTTAGCTACCCCTCCTTAGTCTTACTTACTAGTTTCAATTCTCTCCCTTTTTGCTTACCTTTTTTTAGCTTTTGTAATGTAATTCCAGCATTGTTTTGCTATTTTTAAGATTGTTTTAGTGTGTTTACTTCATTCATGCTTTGAATATTAGACTTGTGTTGTTGTAAGTCCTCATAGGTTTGATGGTTTAAGCCTTGGACACCAACCTATTTGAGTTAATAGCTTTTATTTCATACTTTTCATACATGTACTCACGCTTGCAATAACTATCTCTGCAACCTCCCTCATTTCTTGGTTTTCTCTTTGTTTGTTTAGAATTGGTTCAAACAATTGACGGTTGTTTAAAGTATGAGAAAGAAACCCTTCCATGCTTAATGATTTAATCTCTCTCATATCAAGAACAACTTCTTGTTTGACACTTCCCTTTATTAGTGGACATAACTATCACTTTTGGACAAAATGACTAAAGAATGGAAAGGTAATGAAAAGGACTAATAAAATTGGACAAAAAGAGGCACAAGATAATAAAATTGAGTTGGGTTCAATCGAATGTTATATTGAACACATTGAGTCTTGAGTCATTTCATACTCTTTAGTGATGAAAATGGTTCAAGAATCAATGTCTATCACTTCTCTTGAGGTAACTTCCATGATAGGGAGGAGGTTTTGTTGGTATTTTATTTTCATCCATTGAGCCTTTGTCCTATCAGTTCATAGATCATCATGCAATAACCTTGTGACTATTGATAATTTGTGAACCGATTCTACTACTCCCTTGATCAATTTCATGATAGGGAGAGGCAAAGAGGATAAACCTCATTGGAAACACTCTGTTTTTGCTCTGTTTCCATTCTGTTGCAGCAAGGTAGTACCAAAAATCAGTGGCCGGTCGGCCACCCTACCATCCGACCGACCACTATCTAAGACCGGCCGGCCACCTTTTGTTGAGCAAGCAGTGCCATGTTCATGGCAGAACAGAGGAGAAACTATGACAAAAACAATATTATTTGGTGACTGCAGACAGAACATAATCAAGCAACAAAACAGAGGCATTTCGAGGTGGATGTTCTCGGTTGCATGTGGGGTTCCCCGACTACCGTTTGATTTAACTAGCTTAAATAGCTTAGATTAATTAGAGTGTTGTAATTAATTAGTTAAATTCCTTTGAATTTGTAATAACTAGTTAACTTAGTTAATTAATTTGGTGTTGTAATATTTAGTTAATTAGGACATTCATTTGAACCCTCTTGTGCGAGGGCCAATTTGTAACACTTGTACATATTGCGTATGTCTTTCAACCCCCATTTCTTTCTCCTTTTTATTTACTCACTTATGATGGTTCTATGTAGTATCATGTTTTTGGTTTCATATCATTACCATGTATAAATATCCATTTTTGCATGCATCGGGTTCAGTTCATCACTCTAACAAATATTTTCATTTCTTACTTACTTGAATACTTGTGCTATCGCATGTTTTAAGTTGATTCACATGACATAATATAAACCGAACCAAATAGTTACACTTTGTATGTGTTGCATTAGTCACTTTCATAGTAGAGTATGCCTTTTTCTAATGATTTTATTTCTTTTGGCTTGCCTCGGTTGAGTGCTAGGTGAGCATTTCTTGCTTTCGCATATTGCATGTATATTAGTATTGCCATATCAAGCATATTTACCATGAGGCTAAGTGCTTAATTGACATATCTCTTGAATGCTTGTGGATGAAGGCTAATTGCTCAAATTGGGATGATTTGATTAAATGTACATATGAGCTCACTTTTTCAAGTAGTACATATTCAAAACACTTTTTCAGAGCATGAAATCAAAGCGTTCCAAATTTTGCAAATTACTCTATACTTATGTGCATCACATAGTAAAAATAGCTTAATAAATTGGAACAAGAGCATATATTGTATCTAAGAATCACATCATGATTAATAGAGGCCGATTTTTAATCGGGTGAGTGGGGTACTCGATTTATGACCTTCTCCTCTTATATCTAAGTTTCCAAACTGAGATACTTTGGTGATGACGGACAAGTGGCGCTCAGCACGATTCACAGGTTTTCTAAATTTTTCAAAAATATTTAAGTGGCGACTTTAAAATCTGACAAAGCAGTCAATATTTGACATTTTTGATTGAAAATCGATCTTCCAAAGGATTTGTCGGATTTAGACTCATTTGTGTTAATTTATTTCACATTGCACTTGTGAAATCAGATTTAGAACAACGAGAGTCCGAATTGTAGGGCTATCGTATCTGAGGAGACTAAACCCCTCCGAAAAACAACGAAAAGCAAGCTACACAAATGGTAAGTTAGCATCATTGTTTTTTATTTCAAAATTAAGTAAAACTACTCTATTTTTTGCAAAACCATCTTACTTTTTCTACATAGTTTTACTATCTACTCTCATCCAATAGCTAGCATTTATTCTATCTAAATCTAATGATCCATATTTTTTTATATAACATACATGAAAACCACTTTCATGTATGGTAGAATTTCCCCCTTGAAAGAGTTTTATAGTCTCAAAGTACTCTTAATCCCATAACAATTTCATAAAACAAACATGATTTTTTTGAACTTACCTCACCATTTATCCAATTACA
The DNA here is from genome assembly GCF_055761805.1 of Camellia sinensis. Classification (NCBI taxonomy): domain Eukaryota; kingdom Viridiplantae; phylum Streptophyta; class Magnoliopsida; order Ericales; family Theaceae; genus Camellia; species Camellia sinensis. The sequence continues at coordinate 103,585,285 of NC_138967.1, read as the reverse complement.
ACCTTCAATTATACAAATAAATATGGCCAAAGTGAGATAATAGTTACTTTAGAAATCAAAATGCAAAAAGGACAATATAATGTTATGGTACATACCATCATATGTAAGTTATAATATTTATGGGATTAATTACTACAAATATCATTACTCAATCTTATGAGAGTTACAATTAAAAAAAAAAAAAAAAAGATGTGTTATAACCCAGCATCACAAGAGATATAATTAAAAAAAAATTTGAATCATAACTAAAATAATATTATAACTAATATCACAATGAGTGAAAACTAATACTTTTTGTCATTTTTATTTTTAGTATTTTTTTTCATAGTTTAGTCAAATTTTTATTTTTATTTTTAAAAGCATGTAAAATTTGAATATTTGCGAAGAATTTTTCTAAAAACCAAAAACAATATAAAAATATAAAACAATAAACTGATATATTTTTATATTTCTTATCTTTAGTGAACATTTTTTTATAAATATTTTTGATTTTTAATTTTCAATTTTTAAAATTTTTTTTCTAGCAAATTAAAAGTAATAAAAAAAAAATAAGAAACTCCAAATTGAAAGGGATAAAATGATACAATGCGATAGTTCAAAGGAGTTAAATGTAATTTACTTAATTGACAAAAAAGACATTTTAGTCCTAAAGGTCCAATTTGAAATAAATAAATAAATAAATAAAATCTAGTAGATTAAGCAGATTAGTTGTTATAATTTGTAATTAACGGAGGTAAACTAATATGAGTCAATAGTTGAAATTTATCAATAATTTTATGAGTAAATTACAAATACTCTTCAGATTTACTTAAAGTATAAATTATTTATATAATACTCGAAATTAAAACCCACTTCTTGAGGGTTCTAATTTCATAACAAATTATCGATTTTATTAATAAATTTTAATAGTGTTACAAATTTATTTCAATTAATAAATGAGTTAATCTTATTATTATATAAGAAAGTAGTTAGAAATTTTATTTTTTAATTAATTTTGTTAAATAATTTTTTTTTTGTTAATAAGGGAGTGTTTTTGATTTTACAAATCACAAAGTGTTCTTTTTATTTTAAACAAATCTCAAATAAGTGCAATCCTATTTTTTCATAATTTACATATGGAATAACTACATCGAGGACAACTACGAATCTGCAACCAAACAACCCAATAGGTTTAGGGCTTCAATTCCGCCGCTATTAGCCCTATAAATCATCGCATGATACTCAGTTCGGTTTCTAGGTCTCTCTCTCTCTCTCTCGATCTGGATCTGTAGTTTAAGCTTCTCACAGGGTACACTACCTTGTTGCTCATATTTTCGGGTCGCTCTCTCTCAAGTTTTGCATTATATATATTTGTATATTTGTCTCTGTGCATGTGTATACATACAGAGGGGAGAATGAATATGATGAATTTGAATGGGATGGTGATGATCAATTTCATATGATCGATTTTATCCTCGCTACGTTCTTTCTGATCAATTCTCTCTCTGTGCCTTTTTATTTTGTTTGTGGATTTGATCTTATTAATTTTGTAGAACTTGTTGTAATAAGGAATTAAATTGATTTATACATGGTCAAGATGATGAAATGAGAAAATCTTAGGACACCTTCTGACACAGTCCGACAATGGCTGTGTATGAGAAAAGATTTTCATTTCTGATGTTTCATGGTTTATCTACATTCTTTTCAACTGCTTTATATTTTTTTTAATATTTATTTTAGTATTTGGACATTTGTTAGAAATTAATTAATAAAAAAAACTAGCACTGTTCTTGATCTTTCTTTTATTTGTTAAATATCGCCGATAGCTTTCCGATGACGGTGACTGACTTGAATCTCAGCTTGCTTCATTAGCTTTCTACATCTTATGGGGCTGTTTTGGCTTCATTTTTGCAATTTTTCGGATCAATTTTTTTTTTTTTTTTTTTTGGGCTTCATGATATCCTTTAATTCTGTTAGATATAATGACGAGAGGAAAGATACAAATATATTGTTAGGCATCTCGAACGGTGTGTTATTTTTTTTAATATTAAATTTGAGCAAAAATTTAAGTAAAAATTTCATTTGATATTAAGTGTTTAAATGGAGGGTTTTGTAGTTTCGTCAAATCACTGGTTGATTGGTCAGTATAATTTTTTCATAATTTTTTGCGTTGAGGTACATCTGATGGTGAAAATTCAACGACAATAAACAGTGATTTGATAGAAGACACATAGCTAAGAAATTAAATCAAAATGGACACTTGTTAATTATAATATTAAAATTTTTTATAAAAATATTTCATATAAATTTTTACCATTAACTTCAAGGAAGATAAAAAAAATAATTAATGTTTTTGGTTTTAGTTTTCTGAATTCAGTTTTTTAGAAATTGTTTTTTATTTTTTATATTTTTTTCGTTTTAGTAAATATTTTTTAAATTTTAAATATTTTTTTTATTTTTATTTTTTTAGATACACATTACTTAGATTTGTATCCAAATAGAAAAATATTTGTGAAAAAATATTTAAAAAAATTAATAAATACACAAAAATATTAAAAATGTATTGAATTTTCATATTATTTTTATATTTTTTGGTATTTAGTGTATTTTTTAAAAAAAATTTCACAAATATTATATTTTTTAGGTATATTTATGTTAGATGTGTTTAAAAATTTTAAAAATTTGCTTAAAATATTAAAAAAATTATTGAAAACATTAAAATACGGAAAATAAAAATATTGAATTTTTTGAAAATTATTTTCTGAAAACTAGAACCAAATAAGCTAAATATTATTTATAATTAGTGTATCATGGACAATATTAAAAAAAGTTATGAATCTAAAGTTTTAAAATAAATTATATAATGATAAAATAATTTTTTATACAAAATATCCGTAATTCAATATAACAGTTATATAACGTCATCATTAAATTATATTTATAACTGTTATATTGAATTACGGATATTTTGTATAAAAAATTATATTTTATCTCGAACGGTGTTTTATTTTTTTTAATATTAAATTTGAGCAAAAATTTAAATAAAAATTTCATTTGATATCAAGTGTGTTAACGGAGGGTTTTGTAGTTTCATCAAATCACTGGTTGACTGGTCAGTATAAATTTTTCATTTTTTTTTTTTTGCATTGGCGTACATCTTATGGTGAAAATTCAACAACAATAAACAGTGATTTGATGGAAGACACATTAGTCTTCAGTTTGATAAAAAAAAAAGTGAAATCATGAATTTGATTATGGATCAAATTTAAATTTGGTAATTGATTTGACGAATCATTGAAGATGATCTGAAATGGTAAAATCTATACCATATAGTGTGAAATCATAATTGCATCATAACTAATTTTAAAATATATAAATTTTAGAAGATATATTATTAATTTATTTCAAGTTTAATGTTTTAAATATTTATCCATATGAAAATGATAAAAAAAAAAACAAAAAGAAAAAAAAGAAAAAAACAAAAACAAAAACAAAAACAGAAAAAAGTTAAAAGTTGTATGAATATTGAACTTCATTATGTATTTAGGGGTGTAAAAATGATCCGTGGGCAGCTCGAAACATGCCTGCAGCTCGGCTCGGTTAGGCCTAGGTTCGAGCCCAGCTTGAGACCCTGGGCTTGGGCTTAGGTCGTCATTTTGAAGCTTGACCCGTGCCCGCTCAAGGCCCACTCAAATCCCGGTCCATGATCCAATGTCATTTTTAGTGAAAAATAATAAAATTTTAGTAAAAAAATAAAAAAACTATTCAGGCTTGGTCTAAGTCCAAGCCCAAACCCAGGCCTAGATCCAGACCCGAATACCCCCTAAGCCTGAACTTGGGCCTAATTTTTTGACCCATGACTTGCCTGAACTTTGGCAGAAGCCCGAGCGAGCGGCCTGACATAGGTTGGCCTAAGCTAGGCCTGAGTGTGCCAGATTGGGTTAAATTTACACCCTTATATTACACAAAAATATTACCATTGAGCAAGTTGAAAGAAAAAAATACGATAATAATTATGAGAAAATAAAATATACTAATTAAAATTACAAAAATATACACTTATGTTATTAATTTTATTTTTTTTTCTCTTAAGATAGCATTAGTGTGTTAATATAATTAGATTATAGCTAAGGGGCCGCTATTGCTCCATCAACTCGAGCTCTTGACCTCCTATTCATTACACTCTAAGATGCAGCTATTAGACCATTAGACCACACCCCAATATCTAACTTATTTTTAATTGAAGATTTAAAATTTTGTTACTTTATGATTTTTTTTATTTTTTTTATTTTTGCTTTTGCTTTTGCTTTTGTTTTTGTGTTTTTGGGTGTGTGTGTGCATTTTTTTTTTTTTTGGTTGTGTGTGTGTGTGTGTTGGGTGCAGGGAGTAACTTCCAATTAATGTATGTTAATGATAAATAATAGGGTAAATTACTAATATATCAACTGAGATTTAATTAAAATACAAATTATCTCATATAGTTTTAAAAATTACATTCCATCATTGAGGTTTTTAATTTTATAACAAATTGCTTATTTATTAATAAAGCATCAAGTTAAGTAACAATTTTTAATGATGTTATAAATATATTTCAATTAATAATTTAAGTAATTTTATTATTGTATAGGAGAGGAATTATGATTTTTTTTTTTAGTTAATTTTGTTAGATAAAAAATTTTAACAAGGGAGTATTTGTAATTTTTGAAATTATAAGAAACAATTTATACTTTAAACAAACCTTAAGAGGCATATTTATAATTTACTCTAAATAACATATATCTCATTGAGGGTGTTTGTTTGGGATTTTCTGAGCCAACTTATAGCTTCTGGCTTTTGAAAAGCTATTTTGGACTGTTTGGTTAAACTTATTTCAAACAGCTTCTGATTCTAACAACTTATTTTAAGTCAAAAAAGCTGATTCAGAGAAGCTGCTCACCCCTTGCTTCTGATTATTAGTTTCTGCTGTGGACATGTTAATTTACGGTTATACTCTTAGATTTTTTTATTTTTTATTTTTTTAAAAATAGAAAAAGACCCAGATGAGCTATAGAATATTATTATCATTTTTTTATAAGAAATGTAGATAAATAGTGAATAACAAAAAATAAAAGTTAATTGAAAAAGCTATCTCACAGCTTATTTAACAAACACTACTCAGCAACTTAAATTTATAATCCAACAGTTACACCAAACAGATTAACAGTTTCTGATTAAAGTCATAATCTATAATCTGTTAAGCTATAATCTATAATCTGTTTTAACAGCTACACCAAACGGAGCCATTGTATTTAATAGCAACAATGTGTGACTTAGCGGTTTGGAGCATTGCTTGTCTTATTTAACTTGAGTTCGAATCACACGTGAGTGGTGCTCGAGGATGGCTTCTCTCTCTAACTTTTTTTAAGAATTTATGTCACGATCCCAACTCGTTTTTAGAAGTTTGAATCTTGATCGATCAGTAATCATAAATTATTTATGATTTTTGAATCAAAATACAGAATATTTATTAAGTATTAGGACCTGTGACTCAAGCTATATAGAAATAACTTTGTCCAGTAATAGTAAATTACTTACAACCTCTTAATCAAAATACAAAATATTTATTACGTATTGTGGCTTGTGACAGAAACTATATAGAAATAACTTTGTCCATTGAGCTGTGCATATATGACATAAATAGCAATACACAAAATATTTCATCACATACATATAATTTATACATACAGTTATCTTATACATCTCAAGATCGTACACATGATTTAATAAAACTTGACAAAGCTAAGCTTAACCATACATCCTAAGATCATACATATGATTTAATAAAACTTTACAAAACTAAGCTTAACCAAAAGCAAAAGCTTAGGCCTCAACATAGAAGCACATCTTCGCGTGGCTTGGCAAAACGGTTGACTCCAAGGCAAACTCTAATGCTGCACTTCCAGATGCTTATCTATATATATAAGAGAAGATGGTGAGTTAGAAGCCCAATGAGTAGCATCAATGTAAAGGGTTAATGAATAAGTTCTATATTTATAAAAACACTTAACATGATTAAAATATTGTTCAGAAATATATCTTACACAACGTTTATTAAACCTTTCAAAGCTAAACGTAATGTTATTCAAAGGTATATTGTTCAGAAACTTAACAGAGCTTTAAGAGATTGTTAGATGACGGGGTATTTCCCAATATCATTTAATAGAGCAGACTACATAGAACGGACAAAGCAAAACAAACAGAACAAAACAGAGCTTGATAGAGCGACCTCTAATCCAATACATGACAGAACGACCTCTGGTCCAATATATATAGATAACAGTTGTATCAAAAACAATGAGTTGACCTTTGGTCCAACATATAATAGATATTGCAGATATAATGGATAACAGACATAGCAGACGGACATGGTAGATATAAACAGATAGTAGATATGGCAAAAAGACCTATGGTCCAGCTTATGTATCATCATGAAGAATTTGTTAGTGGTTATCACAACAATTGGGGAATATATACCGAACGAAGGTTTCTGAAAACCAAAGCGTATTTTTGTAGACGTCACTTTAGTTGATCAAAAAGGAATATGATTCATTCTTAGCATATCTTAGCATTTCAAAAGAATTATTTAGAAAATTCATCATATCAGAACATTTCGTAAACAAAATATAGATTTCATTAAACATCGTATAACATAATCATTTCAAAATCATTTATACAAAAATATCTTTACAAAGACATCAATCACAGCCCTTGGTTAGAAAAACACAGCGGATCCACTACAAGAAAACTGGGTATATAAGACAGAACTATTTGCGACGGCACACTTGCCGTCTCAAAAAGTCACTTTTTGCGACGGCAGAAAATGCCGTCTCAAAAAAGTAGAGTATTTGCGACGGCACCATTTGCCGTCTCAAAAAATGAGAGTATTTGCGACGGCAGAAAATACCGTCGCAAATACTCTTATTTTTTGAGACGGCAAATAGTGTCGTCGCAAATGCTCTACTTTTTTGAGACGGCAAATGGTGCCGTCGCAAATACTCTGCTTTTTTGAGACGGCATTTTCTACCGTCACAAAAAATGGCTTTCGTGTTTTTTTTTTAAGTGAATATTTTTTAAATTTAAATATTTTTTTTTAGATGTACCTTACTTAGATGTATCTAAAAAATTAAAAAATTATGAAAAAATATTTTTAAAAATTAATAAATACATAAAAATACAAAAAAAAAAATTTATTGAATTATTGTATTTTTTTATATTTTTGGTATTTAGTAAATTTTTAAAAGATTTTTTTTACAATTTTTAAAATTTTTAGGTGTATTTATGTTAAGTGTGTCTAAAAATTTAAAAAAATACTTAAAATATTAAAAAAATTAGTAAAAACAATATAACACGGAAAACAAGAAAGTATAATTTTCTCAAAAGAGTTTTTGGAAAACTCTAACCTAGCATAGTGTTGCGGTTTTGAGATAGCTTCATATATATACAGTCACAAAATGGTTTGAATAAATTCAACGGTATTTTTCTGTTGCAAAAAGAATTTAAAAAAACAATGTCGTCTTACTCTTTTGATATAACATTTCTCTTTTCATTTATTTTTTTATCTTCCTGTCTCTCTGTCTCTATCTCTCTCTTTTCTCTTTATCTCTTTTCATTCATTTCTCTCTATCTCTATCTCTCTCTCTTTCTATGTCGGCCTGTTTCTCTCTCTCATTTTCTCTCTGTGTCTCTCGCATATCTCTATTCTCTCTATCTCTCTCGCTCATCTCTCTTATCTCTATCTTTTTCATTTTTTTTTTCTCTCTCTCTCTCTCTTATTTTTCTATCTCTCTCTATCTCTCTCGCTCATTTCTCTTCTCTTTCTGTCTCTCTCTTTTTCTGTGTCTCTCTCTCTCGCTCATCTCTTTTCGTTCTATTTCTCTATTCTTTTGTCTATCTCTCGCTCATCTCTTGTTTCTCTCTCTTTTTCTATCTTTCCATCTCTCTTTCTTTCTCTCTCTATCTCTTTTTCTGTCTATCTCTCTGTCCTTGTCTCTCTCTCACTCATCACTCTTCTTTCTCTCTCTGTGTCTACTTGTCCATTTGTCTATTTCTCCTTCACTATGTTCGCCTTGCTTACTCTCTTACTCACATCTTCTCTATTTATCGAGCTTCTTCTCGATTTATCGATCCACTATAAGAAAATACACTTTTAGCAACCACTTTGTCTATCTCTCTCTCTCGCTCATCACTCTATCTCTCTTCTTTATCTGTCTCTTACAAAATTAAAATATTTTTAAAATATTTAAAAAATTGATTTGAATTAAGTTTTGAACAGAGTTTTGAATTATATGTCTTCTTTATTTATTGAGCTCCCTATCGATTTATCGATCCACTACAAGAAAATGCACTTTTAGCGACCACTTTGTCTCTTTCTCGCTCATCACTCTATCTCTCTATCTCTTTTCTCTATTCGTCTCTTACTCATCTCTCTCTCTCACCACCCATCTTCTCTACCACATTTACCACTATTGCAAATGACATTCAACTACCACCACTATTCTCTTTCTCTCTTTCACTCATCACTCTTCTTTCTCTGTCTGTTTGTCTATCTATCGGTTTGTCTGTCTGTCTGTGTGTCTTTCGTTCATCTTTCTTCTCTCTATCTCTCTCCTTGGTCTTCTCTCTATGTCTCTCTCTCGCTCATCTCTCTTCTCTCTATCTCTTTCATCTCTTTTCTCTCTCTGTCTTTCTCGCTCATCTCTCTTTTCTCTCTCTCTGTCTCTCTCGCTCATCTCTTTTCTCTCTATCTCTCTATTTTTCTATTCTCTTTATCGTTCATCTCTTTACGCTCTCTTTCTATATGTCTCTCCCATCTCTTGTTTCTCTCTATTTTTCTATATGTCTCTCTATCTATTTCTCTCTCTGTCTCTCTCACTCTATATCTCTTTCTCTCTTTATCTCTCTCTCATTTATCACTCTTCTCTCTTTCTTTCTCTCTCTGTGTCTGTTTGTTTGTCTCTCACTTTTGTCTCTCTCTCTCTCTTTCTCTCTATGTGTCTGTTTGTCTCTCTCCCCCATTGTGTTCACATTGCTCATTCTCTCCCTCATCTCTTCTCTATTTACTGAGCTTTCCACTACAAGAAAATGCACTTTTAGTGACCACTTTTTCTCTCTCTCGCTCATCACTCTGTCTTTGTCTCTGTCTCTCTTTTTCTCTTCTCTATCTGTCTCTCACTCATCTCTCTCTCTCTCTCACCACCCATCTCTTTTACGACCTTCACCACTACTGCAAAACGCCATTCCACTACCACCATTACTTCTACTGTCGCCATTTCACCTCTACGACTACCATTACTACTACTATCGCCACCACTCCACTACCACCACTGCCACTACTGCCATTACTACTACCATTACCTCTCTTTCACCCCAGCCACTCCATTTACACTACCACTACCACAACTTCACCACTAATCTCTTTCGCCATCACCATCACCACCACCACCACCACCACCATCATCTCTTGTCCACCACCTTCACTACTGCTGCCGTTCTTTTTCCTCTACCATAAAAAATTAGTTCATGATTTTTAGTAATAAAAAAAAGTAGGCCGCAGAAAAATATTTTTCATTGACTACAGAAAATTAATTTTTATTTTAGTGGAAAATATTTTTCATTAAAATATATATGAAACAAATAAATTTTCAACCTTAATAACGAAAAGAAAATGAAAATTATTATTTATTTATTTTTATTATTTAAATATTCATTTATGATGAATTTTTTTTTATTTTTTTTTCTCATCCCCCCCTCATTTTTATTTTAGTGAAAAATATTTTTCATTAAAATATATATGAAACAAATAAATTTTCAGCCTTAATAACGAAAAAAAAATAAAAATTATTATTTATTTATTTTTATTATTTAAATATTCATTTATGATGAATTTTTTTTTAATTTTTTTTTCTATTACAAAATAAAAAAATGAAAATAATATTTTTATTATTTAAATATTATTTTTTAAATAATATTTTTTAAAAAATATTAAAAAAAAACCCATTTTTTCCATTCCCGCGCCCCCCAAAATCCCCAATTCTTAGAACCAAAAAAAACCCCCTCAATTCTTAGAACCAAAAAAACCCTAAATCTAATCGTCTCCCTTACATCACTCTCTCAGTCGCCTCTCTCTCTCTCTCTCACCCTCTCGTTCATCTCTGCACCGATCTCGTTCATCTCTACACCGATCACTCTCTCACTCTCTCACTCTCTCGTTGTTCATCTCATCGATTCGCACCGATCATCGCACCGCCGATCTACTCACAGGTAAACTCTTTCTCTCAATCTCTGTCTCTCTCTCTCTCTCAGCCCGATGGTTGTTTTATATATATATATATATCAGATATATCTCTGATCTAATCTGTCTCCCTCACTCTCTCATCTCATCAGATCAGTCTCATCTCTGTCTCTCTCTCTCTCTCTCGCCCCGATAGACTCACATTGTCTCACAGGTAAGTCTCTCTCTCTCTCTCTCTCTCTCTCTCTCTCTCTCATCTCTACACTGCACCGATCGAATCTGTGTGTGTAATGTCTCCCTCATTCTGTGATGTCTGTAATGTCTGTATGTTAATCTGAATCTGAAATGTTGATCTTAGTTGATCACACTGTGTAATCTGAAATCTGATCTTAGTTGTGTCTCACACTGTGTAATGTTGATCTTAGTTGTGAAATCTGAAATCTGTATGTTAATTTTATTAATTCTGAAATCTAAATCTGAATCTGAAATATGAATCTGTGTGTTTTTGTTTTTAATTAATTTAATTTTTTTTTTCAGATTTGGTATATTATATATGCAAATCAAGACAAAAGTACCCAGAAATTAAAATCAAGTTACATGTTTGTGCATTTAGGGCGTGTTTGGACATCCCATTGGACTTGAATGTTTACATACTTAGTTATATTTCAGCTTAGAAACTCTAATCGGTTCTTTTCTCATTAATACATATTTCATTGGTGTAATGGAGAAAAGAACTTGGGGTTGACTGTCTTCTACTGATTGGAGTACAGGTGACTCAAAAGAAAGTTTCTATATTGGTCCCCTGGAAAGCATTTCAAGTCATAATAATCTGAATCAATGGCCTTCAGAAGGTATTTTAATAATTTCGTGTGCTTTCATTTGTTTATGTTCTCTTAATGTGTCCTCATATAATAATTTCATTTCTCCTGCATTTTGTGATCTGTCATTTAGCATACATTTTGTACAATGGGTACATGATTCCTAAGGTGAAAACATTATTTCTGGTGTTGTCTGGCTAGGAAATTCCAGAAGTTTTTCCATCTTGGAGACCTACTATTGAATCTTACTATGAAAGAGTCCTGTAAGTTTTCCCCATTGTTTATTCCTGTGTCACACTCTGAAAAGAGAGTAGAAAGTTATCAAAAATCATAGTAGATCTATTCACTTAAACTGTGTCTGCCTAGTAAGTTCATTTCCTTCAATCAACGTTAATTTCTTTATACAAAATCAGAAGTTTTGCTCATGCATCCAATACAAGATTTCTTTGACTAGTTTATAGTGCTAATTTGTATTTCCTTCCCTTGGATTTGACGTTTTGGATTTCTTTCTTGTGCAATTGAAGTTGGAGTGTTGCAAGAATTCTAATATGTAGAAGACCAGATTGAGGGTTGTGAAATGTGAAATATCAATGATTTCTTTGATTTTTTTACTTGTGTCCAACACATTCCATGCACTTAACTTTTTTTTTGTTTCTGTTTTTGTGGGTAAATGGGCAAACCTGTGCTTATGCAGCTCCGTAATCTGGAAAGGGGTGTGGACATATTAGTTGCCACACCGGGGCGCTTAGTAGATATGATAGAGAGGGCAAGAGTTTCTCTTCGGATGATCAAGTATTTGGCTTTGGATGAGGCTGATCGAATGTTGGATATGGGCTTTGAGCCCCAGATTCGAAGGATTGTTGAGCAAATGGAGATGCCTCCACCAGGTGCAAGGCAGACAATGCCTCCACCAGGTGCAAGGCAAATGGATATGGGCTTTGCAGTCATGTTTCTATAGGTAGTAGTACTATGAAAGATGGCTTAGTTTTTTTTTTTTTTTTTTGTTTATAATATTTTTTTTGTTTTGTTTTAATTTTTTAATTTTATTTTTATGAGATCATGGTTCTACGTTTGATTTGATTCTTTTAATCTATTAGCTAGATAAAAATCATTGTTTGTTTTAACTTTTAGATACGGTGTAGATAGTTTTTCTATTGTACTCTTTTTAAAGAGTTAAAAATGCTTTGATTGCTGCTGTGCTGTGAAACAGGTTCACTTCTAGAATTCTAATCAAGCAGTATTTTAATTTCCCCCCCACCTTTTTTCCATTTAAAATTTTATTTTTTTTAATTTCAGTGACTTTTTTAGTTGTAGCCCTTGTAGAATGTTGGCTACATGGCCATGTTGACATTTGGTATTGTTGGACACAGAAAGCATTTGATGAAGATGGTAACGTAAAGCAACCGAAGCAACTCTCAATTAACAAAGTTGGACATGGTATGTGGGGAATACTATTCCTCTTCTTCTTTCTTGGATGTATGTATGTGGAGAATTCATATCATCTCTGTCATCCCCTTAAATTCTATAATTACTTTGAATGTTTTCATTTATATCTTTAAATTTTAATAATCTTATTTGGATTCTAATAAAGTTAGTAAATGAATTGCTATGACAATCCAAATGATCGAAAAGAGGATATGAGTGGATGGTACACTGACATTTGTTATGCCTTTTTGGTTGGCATTATATTGCCACTCTTTTTGGGTGAATACATTGTATTGCCACTCATATTGTATGTTTTGTGTAGCGCTGCATGAGATTGATCCAGTCTTCAAAAAATTCTCTTGCTCGGAGAAACTATCAAGCTTACTCTTATCCTTAGACTACAAGAGGCCGATGATCATTCAATCAATGTACATATTTAAGGTACCTCTTGTTCTTTTTTCATCATGTTATTAGCACACTTATTTTCTGTTAATGTGGCAGTTGTATGTATCCAATAGGCTGAGCTTGAGCTTGTGCTTGTGTCTTTGACATACAGCACTGTGCGAGCTTAGTGTGGCCTTCTTTAGAAGAAAAAATGCATTTGGCAGATGTCTGTTCAATTATGTTCTTTTTTTTTTTTTAAATATATAATTGATTTATCAAAGAATTTTTTTTATCAATTCTTTACCATCTCAAATAGTTGATCTCTTTCGCCCAAGATCACCTATGTTGAAGTTTAAGTTTATTAAAATCCCTCTCTAGATTTTTTAATTCATCGTCCGTCTTAAGGTAAACATCTTCATTGGTTTAGTTTTAAACTCCCCAGTCCTCACTAATAGGTGAAGAAATGTTGCTCAAATGATGACAATCCTTTAGGCCTGACGTTTTACTCTTTGTTGTTACCATATCACTAAATCAAATATAATTACTCTGTTTCACAACTTGCAGAAAAGCATATATATATAGACTATGGCAATGAGTATTCTTGATCATCATCTCATACAATAATCATTAATGTACTAAATATCTTTCTAGAGTGCTGTAAAATTGTGAATTTTCGTCAACCCTTAGTTTGCAATTTTCAAAAAGGAAGTCTAATTTAATTTTGTTTCCTATTCTGATTTACTATCATTTGATGAATATTTTTCAATTTTTCCTACAGAGTTTTGTTCTCTTGGAGTAATTCTTCAATCCTTTTATTTGTTCTTTCAACTCAAAATTTATAGAGCTACATGTCTGTTAGGTTGAAGCCTTGAATTTTAAATTCAAGTATATTTTTTAGATACTGAGTTGGCTCTTTTGTTGTATCTTCTTCAACCTCAACAGCTTCCCGAGGCAGAGAAGGAGATATAGAGGCTACTGGAGAGATGCGATGGTGTTTCAAGCAACAGCCCGATTTCATTGTTATCCATGGAAGCCATGGATCCACCTTTTCTAGGGGAGTTTGGGATGGAAGGGTTTGGAAATATTTTTTATGTGCCACAAAACAATTACAATCATGGCATGGATTGGGTTAATCTTATATGATATGTAATTAAAGCAATTCTAGTATTAATGTAGCTAGTGACCATCTTATGTACATTTTTTTGTTTTTTTTTGCCCTTGGCTTTGTTTTTATGTTGCAGTGTTTCAGTGGTATTTTACATTTAACTAGAAGATGGAATTGTTAATGTTAGAATATAACTTGTTTTTTAATTATAGATGAATTTTTATTTATATATTGGACTTTTTAATTATTATATAATTATTGGTTTTTTTTATAGTTATTTTTCATTTAATATAAGTCATTTTTATATTTTTAATAATTTTATTACAGGTTTTTTTTTTGTTTTTTGTTTTTTAATTTTTTTTGAGACGGCAGAACATCCCGTCTCAAAAAGAAATTTGAAATAGGCTTTTTGCGACGGCACCTCTACTGTCGCAAAAGGTAGGGAATATTATTGAAAAATAAGGCCTTTAGCGACAGTATTATAGCCGTCGACAATAGTCATTAGCAATGGCTTAGGTTGCTGTTTCAAATACACTTTTAGTGACGGTATTTTTTCCGTCGCAAAAAACCCTTTTAGCGACGGCAATACGGTGCCGTCGCAAAAAAATTCAGATTTTCATCTATTATTGGCGACAGAAATTTGCCGTCGTAAAAAAAGAATTTTCCCGTCGCAAAAGCAAAGGCGACGGCACTTGCCGTCGCTAAAACCCTTTTGCAACCCCTTTTGTTGCGACCCCAACTTGCCGTCGCAAAAAGTCATTTTACCGTCGCAAAAACCTTTTGAGACGGCAATTGGGGTATTTGCGACGGCGTTTTACCGTCGCAAAAAACAATTTTTTTTGTAGTGATCAACCTTCATAATACACACAAAGACATACACATTGAAACATAACATTATTCACTTGATCAAATCTTACTTCTCTTATCATTTCTTCTCAAATAAACCAAATTTTTACTTTGCTTCTTTAACCAATTAACTTATGTTGGTTCTTAACTTATAATTTCCTTAATGAGACTTAATTCATATCTAAGAATGCTCAGAAAAAGAAGGGAATGAAGATGTGAACAAAAGGACATGTTGAAAATTGGTTGGCCGTTTGAGCGGTCCTTTTACCGCTTGAGCGGTAAATGCAAGGTCACAGTATTTTCAATTTGCAAAAAAAATTATTGGATGTCTTCATTGTGTGCTCAAGCAGTGACTAAACCACTTGAGCGGTATACAGATTTTTAGAACTCCGAATTTTATAAAAATAGCACCCAAACACAATTTCAAAACTTGAAAACCATGCATATCTTGATCAAAATCATGAAAATACTTCAGAAAACATAAATACAACTTTATTTATAAATCATTTGCTCAAAACCTCATCAATTCAACAAAACTTAAATCAAATCTTTATGCATGTAAAAAATTTTCGACTTCTTTTTCTTTGAAGACCAAAATATGAAATTAAACATGTGAAAATTTTTCTGAAATAAAATGCGATACATAAATTTTCATGCAACTTAGACTTTAGAATCCAAAATAAAATGATGAACCCAACATAATCTTTCATAACTTATAATTCTAAGTCAAGTTCTTCAAAACATGAAATCAAATTTTCAAAACTTTTGAAAATCCATGATGGATGTGTAGTTGAAACTCAAAACTTACAGAATTTACTCATGCATGTAACAATGAAATTTCATGCAAGACTACAAAAATCAAACTCAAAATAATTAATTTTCTAATTAATTTTCAAATTTATTTTCAAAACCATGAACCTAGCTCAATTTTCTTAATTTTCTTCTTAATTTCTTTCAATTACATGATGTTGACTCCAAACTCATCTTAATTTCAAGTGTAATACAAAAATTTTAAATAAATTAAGCATAATTTCTATACCTCAAGCTCTAATTTCATAAATTGTAATTCATTTCCCCTTGAGTCTTCTTGTTCTTCTTCTCAAAATTGGATCTCTCTCTCTCTCTCTCTCTCTCTCTCTCTCTCTCTCTCTCATGATTCCAGCACAAAACAAATGAATAAGACATTCTATCTGGGGGTTTACGGTGGCAGGTGTTGAATGGTAAATCTATTAACTTCTGAGAAGACCAATGGATCCCCACTACTCCGGGCTTTCGTGTTCTGTCAGTGAGGCATCCTGGAGTTTCAGTGCAAAAAGTGAATGAGGTGATTAATCTGTCTTACAAGACCTGGGATGCTCCGAAGCTTCGAAGCCTTGTGTCTGCATCAAAGTGTGAAGCTATTCTCTCTCTTCCAGTTTCAGTTGAGGATAAAGATGATATTCTTCTTTGGCACCATGACTCCACGGGTTGTTATACGGTCAAATCGGGGTACCAAGAAGCCGTGAAACAAGCGCATTTGGGCTCTAATTTTCCATCTTCTTCTATGACTTGGTCGCCGAAAGACTGGAAGATTGTTTGGAGCCTGAACTTACCCCCAAAGCTAAAGCATTTTGTTTGGAAGATTTATCACAATGCTTTGGCCACCTCTCAGAACCATTTTAACAGGTGTTGTGCAAATTCGGGATGCTGCCCTGTGTGTTTGCAAGCGTCTGAATCTATTGAGCATATTCTGTTTGAATATGAATGGGCTAAACGAGTTTGGCTTGGGTGTGATCTTGGTCTTAGATGCGATGCTCTTGATAGTTCTTCGGTTCGAGTTTGGTTTAGCAAATGCTTCGACACTCTAGGTGCATCTGCTTGGGGTAAGTCAGTTATCTGCCCCATGGTTTGGGTTGCTTGGACCATTTGGAAAGGTCGTAATGATCATCTGTTCAATCACTGTCTGGTTGATCCTACAGCAGTGATTGTGAAGGCAAAGCATGATGAATCCGAGTTCCTGGCCGCTTGCCAAGTCTCCTTAACTCCCTCTTCTGCAGCCACAAGGATGAACAACGGCGGGGCTGTGTGGGTTCCCCTTGCTAGAGGGACTTGGAAATTTAATTGTGATACTGCTGTGGATTTGCGTCAAGGCACTGGAGCTGTTGCAGTTCTTCTTCGGAACCACTTAGGAGCTTTAGTGGATGGAGTGGTGTGTAAGGTCAGAGTGAACTCTGTCGCTCAAGGAGAATTTTTGGCCCTTCGCCAAGCGTGTCTTATGGCCGCTGCTCTCAATCTTGTTGCAGTGGAGTTTGAAAGTGACTGCAAATCCGTTATTCATCTTTGCGTCTCTGAGGGGGTTCCCCCATGGGACTGTCTTGTTGTGCTTAGTGATGTTAGATCGTTGGCCTCGCATAGGCAGTGGGTCTTTCGGTGGTGTCCTAGACAGAGTAATCGGGCTGCCCACTGGGTTGCTTCTGCTTTTTTCCGCAATGTTTTAACCCCTAATTGGGTTGCCCAACTACCTATGGGACTTGTTAGGTGCTTATCTTCCATGGCTATATAGTTGTTCTGCTGTTTTACCCGATCAAAAAAAAAAAAAAAAAAAAACTCACCTCTTTGACTTAAAGAAGTCCTCAACACATTACACATATACACACACCCACTTCTTGACACCACACACGTGCACACACTCACGTACCCTCAACTGTTCCAACACAACAAATAATATACATACACACAAAAGGTTAGAATCCTCTACACACTTTTTCACAATTAATCACATGAGTAGGATTAGCTTAAACACTAATTAGCTATTAGCTTAATTAAATACAACTTAATCTTTATTAATCTGAATTATATTTTTAACTAAATCACTATGTCATTGTACACATTAAGCTGATTCAATTGACATTGTCAATTAAGATTTCTCAAATCATTAAAGCTTTTAATTTATAATCGGAATCAAAATTCCTATCAATAAATTACATATACAAATTAGACACATCACAAAAAAAATCAAAATCAAAATAATCACAAATTCCACATAACTTAATCAACTTAATTAGTTTAATCAATTCCAATTGGCGCTTAATTTAATAATATCTCTAATTTTACTAAACTGAATCAAGTTTTTAATTAAACTCCCATATGGTTTAATAAATGAAATTAAACTAATTCAAATCATTAATTATATTTTTTAAAGCCATTTAGGCCTTCAATTTTTGGTTCAGAAATAAATTCTTAACAAGATCATAGACAAATAAGACACAATCAAACAAATATTACACATTCTCAAATTAGGCACAAAATATGCTAATAAATTCCACAATTAAATCAGAATATGCAAATTAACGTCCAAAATCTCATAATTAAATAAATGTAAATGACATGTATGGTGTGGTCTTCACAACTTCTCTACGCTCTTCAGACGAAAACAACGGTAACCTCAGAGGCAAAACGCGTGAGGAAGAAGATCATCTGACTCATAGCACAAAGAATATCAAAGGAGCTAATGCCGACGATGATGATGCTATGCTCGATAACCCTGCTCGAGGTATCTAGACCAAGATGGCCTTTGTTCAAAATAATTAAACCGGTTCAGCAATACCTAGCTGGCATAAGCCTACCCCTAAATCTTTCAAAGAGGCTCTCACCAATAGACGATTAAACGAGAGGCCTTTTGAGGAGGGTGAAAAACCTAAGTGATTTGTGATTCAAATCAAGATTAATTGCAACAATACCCAAATAATTAAAACAGACAATCTAGATCATCTAGTACATACGAAAGTGATTTAGATTGTTGCTTCAAAATCGATAAATCAACACAATAGTTTTTGCGTGGAAAAACCGCAATTGGAGCACCTCCAATTGTGATTAAAAAACCACGGGCTAAACGCCACTAATCAATCCACTATGAAAGAAAGAAAGAATACAAATTTACCAAACAAATTACCCAAACTCTGTCAATTTGTCTTGAACAATCTGTATCTCTTTCACCACAACCATCGCTTCAGAATTGATCAGATTGATGATGAATCCACAACATCTACGTCGAATTAACAACTACGCACAGCTTCGAACTCCTTCGAATACTCCACGAATCTTCGGATTCCACTGAAGAAGAACACACTTGAAGTAGAACACTCAAACAACCAAACTCTTTGATGTATGCTTGTCAAACCATGTGAGTTTAATACTCAATCAACATAAAAGAAAACTAGCAAAATAGTCCCAGAAGAAAACCTTAGAACCCTCAAAGAAGATCCGGAAGCTGTACCTTAGATTCGGAGCAAACTGCAGATTTATAGAAGTTGAAACGCGATCTCCGCTCGAGCGCAGGACTTGCCACTCGATCGGCAACACTTAAACGCATGTTTCAAACCAGGATCCACGCTCGAGCATTGAAACTTACGCTCGAGCATAAAATCACACCTCACAATATTTTTGTAGATAGGCTAAAGCACTGAGAAGCTGAAAACTCCGCTCGAGCGCAGCTTTTCCTACTCGAGCGGGAAGACCAAAATAGAGAAAAAAAAGTACAGCTCAATTAAGCTAAACTTGTTCGTGAAATTGGAAACAAGTAGGGACCTAACAGTCTCCCCATTTTTCCATTCCCAGACAAAACTTTTCTAACAATTTTTCCTAACAAACACACGCACTAGACACACTAACTAACACAATCAAAAGCTCCAACCCAACAAAAATAGAAAATTGCAAACCCTCAAAAGCTGATTTGATTGAGAAACACTTAGAAACAATTTGAACAATCTACCTGTGAAAAAAATACCATACAAACCAAAACTGTGGAACCAAACAAGACAAATAAATCGAAATAAGCAAAATAGACAAATAGAGCGAACTAAGCAAAATAGCCAAATATACATCCAAAATGATCTATTTTAAAACATCCCAATATCTATGCATCCCAATATCCATGCCCAAAACATTTTCTTTTTGAAGTGTTTGAACAAAAAACAAATGTCTAGCAAAAACAACCAATGTGTCTAGCAAAAATACCAACTACCCCTTTTTGTCCAGGAGACAAGCACTAAAAAAACATAAGAGAAACAAGAGAAGAAACTATGCAAAGAAACAACACACTGTCCAATGAGAGAGACACAGGCATCACTGATTCGTCGGTGGGAGAGGCTACTACATTTGAAGCAAGGACACAAGCTGGACAAGATGCTGGGAAGACTGAGCAATAGACTCCTCAATGCGGCTGGAAGATGTCTCCAAGGAAGTGAGTCGGGCATCGGTGAAGGTCTCAAGATCAGTGAGCTGAGCATCAAATATATCCATTCGGTCCTCCAAGCGATCAAAATGGGAAACAATGACATGCTCAAACTGACACAACTAGCCTCTGATAGAATGAGCCAGAGAAGGTTGCTCCCCCTCACCTACAACAGCAGCATCAAACTCTGCTTTCTCGGCCAGAGGATCATCACCTGTAACAGAACCACCCACCCCAGAAAGACCCCCCTTGACATGGGCTTGACTCTGAGAGATAGTCTTTTTGGTGAACGGTCAGGTAGGAAAGGCAAACTCATCTTCTTCAAAGGTAGGAACCTCAAGTTTGATGAGAAGACAGTTCAGAAGGCAACCATAAGGTAACCCTAAAGACTTTCTCTCAAAGGTGGCTACCATTTTTTGGATAACGAGGTTGGCAAGATTGATAGAGAGATGGTGATCTATGCAAAAGAGAACAAACCCTTAGTCTTAATTGATCTCGGAACTATGGGTGGTGATTATGATATTGGCACAAACAATTAGGTTGAGCAAATGGAACTGGGGAAGGAGCTCATGTTGTTTGATCAAGGCTCCGAGAATCCAAGTATGGGATGTACCACACAAGGCAGTGGCCACCTCGTTAAAGTCACACGTGGGTCGGACAGGGAAGGGATAGTGACATGGAAAGACACGTCCTATGCCTAAGAGCTCATGAATAAGATCGGGGGAATGGTGATGGACTTAGACCTAACCCAGGTCTTGAAAGAAGGGCCAATATCATCAATGCCTTCGATGTTATAATAAAATTCCCAGACCCAGTCAAGGTTTTGACGGCCAGAGAAAGAGAGAACGAAGTCACCCCCCAAGGGATCAAACAATGGTCAAATGGGTATAGACTCAAAAGTGTTGAGCTGGACATTACGCTCAAGATGGACAATCCTAGAAGTGTAAAACTCTTTAAAAGACTTGGTTTTTTCGGGGGATGGAAAACCGGTTGGTGTTATAAGAGGGGGCAAGTGGCAGTGGACTTCCTACATTTGAAGGTGGACATGGCTAACCCAAGGACAACCAAAGTAGACAAACACAAACCCCCCAACCCAAAACATGAACCAAAACCATAAACACAGACAAACCATTAGTAGCAAATCCCAAATAGACAAGAATCAAATAACCAAGAGCAGTATTAAAACTAGTAGTAATAGAAAAATAGGACCAAATCATTCACAACCAAGTAGCAATAGTAGCAATAATAAACCAAGAACAAAACACCCAAAATACGTAACCCCATTGTGGAAGTGTGTGAACAATCGAAACCCTAGACAATACACAGATAAACTACCACATCCCAGACTCAAACCAGACCAGAGAAACCAAAAAAAAAAAAAAAAATGAAAAAAGAAGATAGACAAACTTGTGAAGACGATGGATCACAGAATGAGGGTAATAACAGTCATGAACAAACCAAACCAAGATGGAAGAGGAAAGGGTGAGATCGCCAACGATGCCCTAAGAGAGATGAGAAGAGATTTGGGGAAAAAAATGGACTGAAAGGTTGAGGGAAGGGTTTTAAACGCACTGAAGTCCACTTGAGCGAAGGTTGTGACACTCGAGCGTTTGTACTTATGCGCGTGGCTTCGTTCGAGCCAAGATTCTTGCGCTTGAGCGCAAAAAAAAAAAAACCTCTCAAAAGTTGAGTGCCTCTGCAAAAGTGCAGGAAGAGTGAAATTTGCGCTCAAGCGCTAAAGTCGATGCTCGAGCGGTGAGGAACCAACAACAAAGAGAAAAAAAAACACTCTTCTGAGCAGATAAAAATGACTCACACTGTCAAGTGGGACTTGAAACAAAAGGAGGTGAGCACAATAGCAAGAATGTGACACCAAGATGAGATAATCTACAAACCATGAAGCCCGCGAACTTGCAATTGTGACAACATGAATCATAGTATCATGAGCAAATCAGGTAAACATCAATCAATAAGCATAAGCTACATAAGAATACATAACTCAAAGACAAACATGAGAGCTCACATAATGAATGTGTGTGTGTGCAATTCTTGAGAGGCCACATAGCTAGAGTTAATCCTCGTAGTGATCGGATGGCTAGACCTCCAGCAAGAGTTACTAAACATCATTGAGAAAAGTCAAACCACTAAAAATCAAAGGGTATTTGTTGAGGAAAAATGGAAGCTCCCCCTTAATCAATGAGTCCCTTATTCT
The DNA here is from genome assembly GCF_055761805.1 of Camellia sinensis. Classification (NCBI taxonomy): domain Eukaryota; kingdom Viridiplantae; phylum Streptophyta; class Magnoliopsida; order Ericales; family Theaceae; genus Camellia; species Camellia sinensis. Next base: position 103,563,034 of record NC_138967.1, on the reverse strand, counting down.
TTTTTTTTTGTTATTTATTTATTTTTTCTTCAATTTATTTATTTATTTATATTAAACTTTTCTTGCTTGTGGGCACTCGCTGGTGGCATGCACGCTCAAGAGTATGGAGACCAAACTAGAGAAGCATGGAGTCAATAAAGATGGCCTGGTTGGTGCCTTTGAGGTAGCATTTTCCTAATGCCTGGATTTTAATGAACTGATAGAGGAACTGTGAAAGTGAAAAATGATGGTAGATGGTTAAGAGACTCAACATCTCCCATGATATGCCAATATAGGTCAATTTCTCTGAAAATGTATAAAAGACACTGTTAGAGGTCCATAGAGAACTTTGATCACTTGTGCGGAAACCCCTACAACAGTTTATCTCAAGGATGTGTGCAGAATGAGATCATGAAGTCAATGAGTATAAGCATTCAAAATGAGCTATGAACAAAGAAGAATGAAATATTGCAAGCAGCATAAGAGGTGTTCATATGAGTCTAAATGCAGAGATGACAGGAATCAATGACAATGAGATTATAGCATCCAAGTACACATAAAGCCATTCACTCTCACCCACTCAAGTAATGGGTCACACCCTAGTGACTGAGCACTACACCCAAGGTCTTTCTAAGGAACTCAAACCTAAGAAGATCAAGGGGTTTTGTAAAAATATCAACTTTTTGATGCTCAGTGGGTACATATTCAAGAACAAGAAGGCCCTCTTCCACTAACTCTCGAATGAAATGATGACGAATGACAATGTGTTTAGTGAAAGTGTATTGGACAAGATTTTTCGAAATGTTAATGGCACTTGTATTATCATAGAAAATGGTGGGAGTGTTCTGGTCTATATCATAATCATGAAGCATTTTCTTCATCTACAACATTTGTGCATAACAACTCCTTGTAGCAATGTACTCAGCCTCTGCGGTTGAAAGAGAGATGACATTTTGCTTTTTCTTATGCCAGGAAACCAAATTATTCCTAAGGTAAAAACACCCTGCCCAGTCGGCATAAAAAAAACTAGTGATTTCAGTTGTAGTATCAGTCAAGAACCAAATCCCATACCCCCAAGTCCCATTAACATACTTAATGATGCGTTTGACTGCAAGAAGATGAGACTCTTTAGGGCAGGCTTGGTAACGGGCACAAACACCTACACTAAATGCAATGTCATGTCGATTGGCTGTGAGGTACAAGAGACTCCCTATCGTACTCTTATAAAGGGCTGGATCAACATTAGTACCAGGAGAATCTTTGGAAAGGTAAAGACTAGTGCTCATGGGATTGCGTGCATGTTTGGCCGACTTTAGACCGAACTTAGACACAAGATTTTTGGCGTACTTGGTCTAAGAGACAAATATACCCCAAGGAGACTGTTGATTTTGAAAACCCAAGAAGTAAGACAACTCCCCCATCATGCTCATTTTAAACTCATGTGTCATGCAATTTGAGAAATATTTCACAAGGGAATCAGAAGTGGATCCAAACACAATATCATCAATATAAATCTGAGCAACAAGCATATGAGCCTTAGTATGTTTCACAAATAAGGTCTTGTCCACACTACCTTTTTGAAAATCATTATAAAGCAGAAAGGTAGTAAGTTTATCATACCAAGCTCGAAGGGCTTGTTTCAACCCATATAATGCCTTGCCTAACTTGTAGACATGGTGTGGACATTTTGGGTCCTCAAACCCTTTTGGTTGCGCAACATAAGCCTCTTCTTTCAAGTACCCATTCAGAAAGGCACTTTTCACATCCATTTGGAACAGTTTGAACCCTAGAAAACATGCAACACCAACTAAGATACGAATAGATTCGAGACATGCAATAGGGGCAAACGTCTCATCATAGTCAACACCCTCTACTTGTGTATAGCCTTGAGCAACCAACCTAGCTTTATTTTTAACCACAGTGCCATTCTCATCAGATTTATTTTTAAAGATCCGCTTGGTATCTATCACATTCATGTCTCTAGGTTTGGGTACAAGAGTCCACACTTTGTTACGTTCAAATTGACCTAATTCATCATGCATTGCATTAGCCCAACTATCATCTCATAAGGCCTTTTTTACATTCTTAGGTTCAATTAACGAAACATAGCACATGTGAGTTACCTCTTCCCGAACTTGTTTTCGGGTTTTCATTCGATCTGAAACATTTCCAATTACCTGTTGAATCGGATGATTTAGTTTTACCCTTACTGATGGTTTTAACTCTGGACTGGTAGTGACTGGAGCATCAGAGGTGGTGTCTCTTTGGACTAGGACTAACCATAGATGTTGGTACTTGCTTACCTTCTTGAGCTTGGGTATGTGCTTCTCATTGACTTTGTGGTTTAGTATCTAGGATTTGAGACTCACTATTTTCTTCCTCATGTATAGATGGAATAGGAGAACCTGTGTCATTTACAACCATATTGATCAATTCCATCAAGGATAAAGTACGCATGTTATAGACACGAAAAGCTCTATTGGTGGTTGAGTACCCTAGAAAAATATCTTTATCACTTCGAGAGTCAAATTTTCCCAAAAGCTCTCTATCTTTGAAAATGTAACACTTACTCCCAAAAGTTTTGAAATATTTTACATTAGGTTTCAATCATTTCCACAGTTCATATGGAGTTTGTAAAGTGCCGGGCCTTAAATACACACGATTCACAACATAAACCGTGGTATTTAAGGCTTCAACCCAGAACTTAGGAGGAACTTTCTTGCTAAGGAGCATGACCCTAGTCATCTCTTGAACTACCCTATTCTTCCTCTCAACAACTCCATTTTATTGTGGAGTAATCGGTTCAAAAAACTCATGCTTAATTCCATGCATATCACAAAAATTCGAAAACGAACTATTTTCAAATTCACGACCATGATCAGTTCGGATTCTTATGACACGCCCAATAGAAACACCCTGTTCATTTTAGATTTTAAGGACTAAAGCTTGGAAAGCATCAAACGTATCAAATTTTTCTCGTAAAAAATTAACCCATGAAAAATGAGTATAATCATCAACAGTTAAAAAAATGTATCTTTTACCTTCAATATTTTCAGTGCGATTGGGTCCCATAAGATCCATGTGAACCAGTTCAAGAGGATGTTTGGTTGTGAAGCTGTTTACCTTTTTATGAAGGGCACGAGTTTGCTTCCTAAGTTGACATGGTCAACACACATGGTTCACATTCTTATACATTTTGGGTACTCCTCTCACAAGCTCTTTGTTGGCTATCTTAGTTAGGTCTTTGAAGTTCATGTGACCTAATCTTTGATGCCACAGATCAAGATTACTTATGATGGTTGAGTGGCAAGTGAGATCATTTGTAGTAACAATCCCATAGTAGTTATCAGATGTGCGAACCCCATGCATGATAGTATTTCCCTTCTTATTCAAAATTTCACATTTATTTTTTGAAAATAATACTTCATAGTGGGAATCACACATTTGACTGATGCTCAAAAGATTCGCTTTAAGGCCATCAACAAATAATGCATTTTCAAGCTTGGGAAGACCGACCACACTTATAAAACCCTTACCAATGACTCTAGAAGTGCCACCATCTCCAAAAGTAACAATTCTTCCTTCATATTTTTCAAGAGATGTGAAGTAGGATTTGTCACCAAACATGTGACGAGAGCACCCGCTAGCAAGTTACCACATGTGTGAGTCACGTGCTTTCAGTGCAGTGTGAACAACAAAACAAGTTAAGTCACTCTTTCTCACCCATATCTTTTTGGTCTTAACAGAAATAGGACTAACAGTCTTGATAACTGTCTTAGCGTTATGAGCACCATCATGAATCTTGGTGTTCCGCCTAGACATGTAAGGTTGTCTCCTAACGCATGAAGTATTAGAATTTCTAATTTTCTGAGACACCTTACCAAACAACTCATAACAGTAAGGACGAATGTGGCCATACCTACCACAATGATGACAAACAAAAATAGGTTTTACCTTATTTTGGTTGATCTTACCCCTTTAGGTTAATGAAAAGAGGGATCACCCCGTTAAACCTTCAACTTTCCATTTGTTTGAGTTTTAATGACATGTGATGTAGAGGCCTGTCCCTTTTGAATTGTTTCATTACCATAGCCTATCCCACTTTTGTCAGAACTCATCTGTTGAGACCCGAGGATGTCTTCCAATGTCTTTGCCCTTTTGTTCCACATAGCAATCGTGACTCTAGCATCTTTGAGTTCTTCCTCTTTCTGATTGACCATCTTTTCTAATGCAGCTTGTGACATCTCAAGGATTTCAATTTTCTCTTCATATATGGCATAGATTTTTAGAAGTTCATTCCTTTTGATCTCACAAGATATAAGTTTTCCATATAGATCTTCTCTGTCATTTGAGATCTTAATGACATCCTTTTTCACTATTGTAATCTCTCGCTTGACATTCTCGGTTTCACATGTTTTGAGCTTGAGAGTGAGTTTGTCATTGATCTTAGACAAGTTCAGAGATTCATTGTAAAGCTTTTCATAAGCTTGTTGTAGATCATCACCATCAATCTCATCATTGTCTTTCGAGGTTTCATCATCTTCTTTTTTCTTTTCTTTCTTCTTGACCTCATCCAGTCGAGCAACTAAGGCATGAAAGTTGATGGATGGTTGTGCAGATGACTCTCCTCTTTCATGGATTTGACTAAGAATGTCCCATACATCTTTGGCCTGTGTAGTGAGCAATTTGTTGTTATTTTTCTTCAGAAATTGCTTCACAGATGGTAGTTAGAACTCTTTGATTGCTCAGATTGTCAGCACTTTCAGCATCAATTTCAATTACTTGCCAACCTTCAGGGTCATGAACTCTAAGATACATCCTCATTCGTATCTTCCAGAATAAGTAATCACTCCCATCAAAGGTAGGAGCACGGTACAGACTCTGACCACGAGTGAACTCAACTGGCTTTGGAGATGGTTGAGTGACAGTAGACCAGAATGCCATGTAGGTACTATCTCCATCTTCACCAGATTCGGTTTCTTCGGGTTCTTGCTCTGACCCGCTTTTATCATCGCAAGTCACAATATAGACTTTCTTGTGGTTCTTTTTTGATGGACATTCAAGTGCAATATGTCCAAACCCTTGACATTCATAACACTTGACACCTTGCCCCTTCACAGTCTTCTTTTCAGTATTTGGAGCAACTTTTGGAGGAAAAGTTTTGAATTTTTCATTACCCTTATCTTTTGAACTAGAGTCCTTGAAATTTGGCTTCTTTTTCTTTATTTTTTTTTTGAAACTATTTGGTAAACATCCCCATCATTTCGAACTCTAGATCAAACTCAATCTCAGGGATCTTACTAGTCTTATAAGCATTGGTAAAAGCCACACTATCTTTTTGTTTTTTCTTAGAAATCTGGTGGGCTTCATAAGTCTACAAGTTTCTAACCAACTGATCAAGGTTGAGGTTCTTAACATCCTGAGTCTCCTCAATAGTTGTCACTTTTGATTGGAACCTCTCGGGTAGAGACCTCAAAATTTTTCCAACGACCTTCGATTTAGGGATTTTTTTTCACCGAGTGTGAAATAGGAATTCATGATGTCACTAAGTTAAGCATAAAAATCATCAAATGTCTCATTACGCATAAAAAGAGTTTCAAAAGAAGAGGTAAGATATTGAAGTTTTGATCTTTTAATAGCAGTAGTGCCCTCATGAGTAGTTTCACGTATGTCCCAAGCCTTTTTTGCTACTTCACACGTGCAAATACGACGAAACTCTTCTGGTGTGATAGAGCAAAAGAGGGAATTGAGAGCTTTAATATTCTAACTCGAGTTTTGATAATCGATTGCGTCCCATCTATTGATTGGTTTGGGGATATCAGCACCATCAATGGTGACAACATGTTCACTCCACCTATAGAGCACATAGTGCCAAACTTTCTCATTAATAGATTTTAAAAATGCCCTCATACGAGCTTTTCAATAAGAATAGTTTGTACCATCGAGTAACAGAGGTCTATGGGTCAAGTTACCTTCGCGAATTGAATCCATATCACAAATCACACAAAATCACACTCCTATAATTTTGAGAAAAACAAAGAGTGATCTGCTCTGATACCAATTGAAAAACTAAAGTGATTCATGATTCAAATCAAGATTAATTGCAACAATACCCAAACAATTAAAATAGACAAGCTAAACCATCTAGCACATACAAAAGTAATTTAGATTGTTTCTTCAAAATCAATAAATCAACATAATAGATTTTTACGTGGAAAAACTACAATTGGAACACCTCCAATTGTGATTAAAAAACCATAGGCTAAATGCCACTAATTAATCCACAATGAAAGAAAGAAAGAATACAAATTTACTAAACAAATTATCCAAGTTCTGTCAATTTGTCTTCAACAATCTGTATCTCTTTCACTGCAACCCTCGTCTTGGAATTGATCAGATTGATGTTGAATTACAACATCCATGTTGAATCAACGACTATGCACAGCTTCGAACTCCTTCGAATACTCCACGTTTGAATCTCCGGATTCTACTGAAGAAGAACACTCTTGAAGTAGAACACTCAAACAACCAAACTATTTAATGTGTGCTTGTCAAACCATGTGAGCTTAATACTCAATCAAACATCAAAGAAAACTAACAGAATAGCCCCAGAAGAAAACCCTAGAACCCTCAAAGAAGATCTAGAAGCTGTACCCTAGATTCGGAGCAAATTGCAGATTTATAGCAGTTGAAAACATGATCTCCACTCGAGCCTAGGACTTGTCGCTCGAGCGACGACACTTAAACGCATGTTCCAAACCAGGGTCCATGCTCGAGTATTGAAACTCATGCTCGAGCATAAAATCACACCTCACAGTATTTTTGCAAACAAGCCAAAGTACTGAGAAGCTAAAAACTCCACTCGAGCACAGCTTTCCCTGCTCGAACGAAAAGACCAAAATAGAGGAAAAATTATAACTCAATTAAGCTAAGCTTGTTCGCCAAATTGGTAACAAGTAGGGACCTAACAGAGGGCTTAGATGATTTGTTCACTAATGATAAGTTTATGAGTGATGATAAAGAAATTGAAGACCCCATGACTCCATATTCGAATGCTCTAGGCATAACACAGATCTTAATCCCGAAGAAGGTGCTGGCTAAGATTAGAAGATCATGGAAAAACTACTTAATCATCAAGCTTTTGGGGAAGAGGGTAGGTTACAAACTATTGATGACAAAGATTTGCAGGTTATGGGATGTACAGGGGTGTTTCGAAGCTATTGATCTTGATTCTGGCCTCTTCCTCATCAAATTCTAAATGAAAAAGGACTCTACTTATGTCTACGTGGGGGGCCCTTGGATAGTGCTTGATCACTATCTCACCGTTCATAAATGGATAAGATTTCAAACCATTGGTAACCGAAGAAGCAATGACAGCGTTGTGGGCCAGATTCCCTCAACTGCCCATCAAATATTATGACGAAAAAGTGCTATTCCACATAGAAAAAGCAATGGGCAAACCACTAAAGATCGATCTCAATACGACTACCTTAACTAGGGGAAAATATGCTCGTGTTTTCATTAAAATGGATCTAAATAAGCCTTTCATTTCTTATTTTGCTATTGGTAAATATACTTATTCGATTGAATATGAACATTTACACACCTTTGGTCATGACCCCATGTCGCCCCTTAAAGAATGATGCCATGATGGCCAGTAATCCTAGATTACCGAAGGCCAACCTAACAAAGATTCACAAATACAGAGTATACATATGGGGCATACATGTGCAGAAGTAATAAATTTAAATCTAATTAGTTCATAAGAGTTGTGTATAGATTAAAGGAAATGACACACATTGAGATACATAAATATTAACATAGCTTTACAACTTGGATACAGACATGATAATAAGCTTGTACACAAACATCCTCATGTTACATCTTAATCAAAAGGCTTCTTAAGCCAAAACATACAAAAGAAATGATCTATAAAGCTAAGAAGCACAATCTTCAAGATGAATACAAACCATGAAACAAAACACATCTTCCACAAAGCTTAGGCGACATCACCTTCTTGTTCATGACCTACACATGTATAAAGGAGAAGGGTGAGCTGAAAACTCAATGAATGATATAAGTAATAAAGGTTTGAATGAATGATATCCGAGATTTCATCAAAACAGTACATATCATATCTTGTAACAAAATCAAAGGATGAACCGAGTTCATCAATCAAAGGCATTCAAACCTTCAAAGGATGTTTACTAACATCTACATAATACGAAGGATGAACATTCATTGATTGACAAAACAAAGGAATAACTGACCCGGAATTGATTAGACAAGCCCACTCGTCGGTGGCAAAGGGGATATCTTAAACAAAGGTGCTAGTTGTATTAAAGTCCCCTAACACACAAGGACCTTTCAAGAATGTCATCAAAACAAACATAATACTTGATATAAAAACTAAAGGATAATCATTCATGCTTGACCAAATATTTTTCCAAAGCAAAGCAAAGCTTTTATCAAAAACATTATAACATAACTTTATTAAAAGTACCACTCACAATGGCTCCTCGGACATGGGGATTAAGACAAAGATCCAAGACCTACAAATACATGATAAATCCCATTGAAGGTACTTCAACAAGACAACAAAAGATGCTCAAAGATGGTTATGCTTCAACAAGACAACAAAAGATGCTCAAAGATGGTTATGTAATGCACTCTCAAAACAAGCTTCAAATGAGTAATATAGGTCTCGACATTTCTTTCCAAAACCAAGTCAAAACAAAGAAAAATATGTTCTGGAAGTTAAATCAATCTTTTGCTTCTTTATTCAGCTATTAGAGCTTTAATTTATTTCATAGTGGCCAAGTTAGCTTTTGTAATCAGAGCTCGGTCAAGTACATCCACATGTTTAGGCAATTTCAATACAACAACCTGATGAAACACATCCAGATTCAGCCCTCTTTCAAATTTTTGAGCTTTCTTATAATCTGTGTCTACCATGTGTGGGGAAAACCGGGCTAACTTAGTAAATTTGGCTTCATATTTAGCCACAGAAATGCTACCTTGCTTTAATTGTTCAAACTTGGACACCTTTCGGTCTCAGAAACACGGAGGGAAGTATTTTTCATAGAAGATCTCTTTGAATTGATTACAGGTTAAAGCCCCACTATTATCTCGGATAAGCATCCACCAACATCAGGTTTCATCTTTTAGAGTATATGTGGCCAATAGAACCTTTTGAGTTTCAGAACATGAAAACACTTCATACAGTTTCTCGGTTTCTAACATCCAAGTCTCAGCCTTTAGTGGTTCAATTCCCCCTAAAAAGGTTGACGGTTTCATTTTGTTGAACTTTTGAGTCAAACTAATGATGTCATTGTTCATCAGTTTGAATTGTACTGGGAAAAGCAGAGGAGGTAACGGTTGTTGTCTTTGTTGCTGTCTTATGAATTCGGTGAAGGCCTCAAGCATTCTTTCTATTTGATTCATTCGAGTCTCAGAGGATTCAGTTGCATCATCACTTCTTGTATTTTCCATTTGCTATAGGTAAAGAGCACAATAATAAACATAGGCAAATAATATTCATAGTTTCACAATGGTCATATTCAGTTCAGATGTGTTCATGTCATTTCACTTTAGTTTAGATATGTTCAGATATGTTTAGATAATTCACACACACTCACACATGCAAATGTAATATCCTAATTCTTTTCTAGGACATCGTACAACTCATATAGACTTATGTGTGTGGTATAACTCGTAACTGGCCAGTAATATTGGGCATATTGCTTATCCCTAACTAACATTTTCAGGAATTGGTGATGTGCCACCACCTCAATGAGATGAAGCATGCTCTTTTGTTTTGATTGGAGTGCCGAGGCTCAGGGATGTTTAAATGTGGAAGCTCCGAGCTTATTTGCTTAGGACCTTGGGTCCATTGTTGTTTGTAACAAGGTGTAGACACCCAATTTTTGACCGTCCTCAAGACTTGGACGTCACCATTGGAACACTTGGTGATTATCCATGTTTGTGTTCGTCTTGAGTTCCCGGAAGCCATGGCAGCGCGCCTCGTCGCAGGACCTCTCGACTCGACTATTTTGTGCTTGCTTTTGTAGATATTCTTTTACACAGCTGTCTTGCATTTGGCTCCCCTCCATACACGTGTATGGAGGGATCTCTCTCTTTAGAAGCTTGTCTTGTAAGCTTTACAAGACAAAAATCTCTATAAAGAGAGGGATTCTCTCTTGTTGAAGGGTTTAGACATTTTAGACAGCCATTTTAGGGTTTGAGTTCTAGGGTTACGGTTTGTCTATGTCCTAGCTCTATATCTCTCTTTCTCTTGTATTGTGTGTGTTTTGGGCTTACTATTGCACACAAACACATAGTGTTACACCTTTTCTTGGTTCTTGAAGGGCCAGAGGTTTGTTCTTGAAGCTTTGGAGCTGTTTTGAGCTCAAGGAAGGGGCTGGTCCACCATTTGTGAGGAAGGTCAACAAGGGTAACAATCTTACCCCTTTTTACCCCATTCTTGCATACTATTTTTGCCTATCTTAGAACTATTTTTGAGCTTAGTGTGTAATATAAAAAAGTTCTGTTTTTGGGCCCTCTAAATAGTTTGTTTAGAGTGTTTTGTGGTTTGGAGGTGTTTGACCCCTCTTAAGCCTTGAGGGGCTCCTTTTTGTGCTATTTTGAGTGAGCTCCGGGACTTTGGTGTTTGGGCCTCCTCACCACTGAAATCTTGAGGGATTTCAGTGGTAAGAATGGTGCCTTGAAGTCCCAAGAAGGAGAGGGCCACCCCCTCTCCTTGTTGTCCTTGAAAAGGACCATTTTTTGCCTCTTGAGGGAGCACCTAGCTTAGGCTCATGTTGACCATGCCTTAGTTGTTTTTTGTGCTTATTATGTCATAATATGCTTCTGTTTTTAGTTGGTTTTGGTACACCATGCTTGCTTAGCATACATGCCTTGTAATGCCACTTTGTTGCCTTAGTATGCCTTAGGTGGTAAACCATTGTTCTAGCATGTTTTAGGCTTGGCTTTGTGAAGCTTTTGTGCTTATTTTGCTATGTTTGAGGTCTGTCCTTAGTTTTTTAGGTCGACTTTGGCATGCTTAGTATAGCCCCTTTGCATTTTTGGCTTGTTGGCCTTAAGTGTGTGAATGTATAGCATGCATCCTTGCCTTAATTTAGTGGGTTGGGACCATTTGCCATGTTATTTCAGTCCCTTTAACATGCTTGTATGCTTGCCTTGGATGCCTCTTTGAAGCTTTGAAAGCTTGTCTTGCATGCTCCATGTTTTGGTCATTGTGCATGCTTTTGAATTTGAGCTACTTAGATGCCATCTAGGGGGTCCCCTTTTGCATTGTCTAGGTCTGCCTTGGACCTATTTTAAACCCTCTTGGCCTTGTGAGGTTTGGTTGGCTTAGCCACGGTTTAAGTCCCCTTGACTTGCTTCAAGTACTTGGGCCATTTGCATGCTAATGTTTAGCCTAACTTGTTTGCTTGGTTTGGCACCATGTTCTCGCATGATTTTCAGAGCTTAATGCATGTCATTTGTCCATGTTTGCACCCTCTTGAGTGTGCTCGAGAATTGCTCTTTAATGCTTAAGTGTTGGTCCTTGTGTGCATGCATGTTTGCATGTCATTTTGCCTTCATTCTTGAGCATGTTGGCCACTGTTTTGGGCCTAGCATGGGGCTGTCGAAATTAGTGTAAGACCATCCTCTCATGTTATTGCATGCATGCCTTGCATATCATCACATATTCGCTCCATTTCACCTTGTGTTGCATGCCATGTGTAATTGCATTTTGTTGCAGTGCTTGAGTTGCATGATATGTTGTTGTATGCTTAGGTTGTAATACATTTGGCATGTATTCTCTCCTTTAGCCACTTAACATATTGTTGCATGTTTGTGCATTGCCCATGTTCATGCTTGCATGCTTGCTCTCATGATCATATTGTATGCTAGTTTACATGCTTAGGATTGCATTCCATCTAGCATGCATGCCTTGTCCCTTGATCGAGTGATAGGGAGTGGGCCTTTGTTTGTTTGTGTGCATTACATTTGAAATCAAAGTGCACACTTGATTCTTTGGGCCATCACGCATTGAAATGCGTGATTGATGGTCCGAGAACCAAGGACCATGTCCCTTTGAGTCGTACGCATGATGAGGGATAGGATTGGTGCATACATTGCTTGAATTGCATTGCCATGCTATGCCTTGCCCTCTGCTGCTGTCAATTGTAGGTTCTGCAGACATTCTTTGCCGACCGGCAGTGTTTAGTGCCGACCGGCAATCCATTGGTGGCCGATAGCTTCACCAACAGCCGATGATCACATACCACTGCCGGTGGCTATTCTACTCAGCCGGTGGTGTCTCCCAATGTCCAGGGAAGCAATTCTGAGACTTTGGCAGTCTTCAAAGAGGCATAACAGGGAAAACAGAGGCAGCCTATGCATGGCAGTGCACTTCCGAGCAAGACCCGAGCACGCGCGCATCGAACCCTCTTCCCGAGCTCCCCCCTTTTTATTGCTTTCCTTATGCTTAGTTAATTTGTTAATTAATTAGGTGACTTGTAATAATTAATTAGCTTGCGAGTTAGTTAATTTGTATCATTCTTCTGGTCCCTTCGGGCGAGGGCGAATCTGTAATAAGTGTGGGTGCGTGTGTGTGCATGTCTTCCAATCCCCACTTCTTTCTTCCCTTTTATTTACCTGCTTATGAAGGTAGATTAGGGCATGTTTAAATTAGCATACCTTATGCTATGCATGCGTGCATCCATACATTTGTCTTGCATGCACCGGGCTCGGTACGTCATGCTAACTGCATTTGTACTTCAATTCCAAATTGAATACGTGCATCAATTGATTGCATTTCACATGCCATGTTTAGGTTAGCCGAGCCTACTCTAATTGCATCCTGTATGTGTTGCATTAGTCAATTTGACATGAACTAGGACCATGCATGTTGGCTAACTAGTTTATTGTTTTGGCACGGAGTACGTGTAGACACCCCATTTTTGACCGACCTTGAGACTCAGACGTCACCAGTTGAGCGCTTGGTGATATTGCATATCGTGCTCGTTCAGAAGTTTCAAAGTCTCGGCTGTAAGCCCTGCCTCTGGATTTCCGAACCCTCTTCTGTGCCTTGCCTCGGTTTTCTCTGTTTCTTTTCCTGAGGGGAGGGAGAGGTTCCATAGACCATCTCTCAGTGGCCGTGGGTTACATTTTGTGGCTGCAGGCCATTTTGCCCATTTCGGAGCCCGGTTCCCGATTTTTCGGAGCCCGGTTCCCGATTTTTCGGAACCGTAGGCCGTGTGCCTCGGTTCGGGACCGCTTAACCATCTCCTATTGCTCCGGTTTTTGGAGTGTTTCTTATTTACTCCCTTTTGAGGGACACTGAGGCCTGAGAGACCCATTTCGTGGTCGAATGCCACTTTCGGTGCTTAATAGGCAGTTTTCGGGGCCCCAAACTGTGCGTTCTGGCCCCCGAACATTCGTTTTGCATCGGCTTTCGTTCATTTTTGGCAGGTACCTCTGTTTCATCACTAGGAAGGCCATAGAAGGGTGGGAGGCCAGCAATTGTTTCAGCAACCAGTTATATTCCTCCGGCACCCTCCGACGCCCGCTTTTTCTCACTTCCAAGCCAATGTTGAACACCCTTGGGCCATTTTCTTAAACTTTTAACCACATATTTGTGATGTACACACATGGGAGGACACTAAAAGTTGGTGGCCGGCCAGTAATTCCACCTAACCCTTTTGAACCCTTCCTAAAAATGGCCTATTCTCTCTACTGTTTTACAGTTGACAATTTTGAACCACAGGGTTGTGTTGAGGGCACCTGGGAGGACAGCAATTTGTGGTGGCCGGCCATTAAATCTTCTTGACCCTTTTGACCCTTGGCCGGCCGGCCATGGGGGGTGGCCGACCGGCCACCTGAAGCTCCAAAAACTAGCCGGCCATGATCCTTGCAATATGTACATTACAGCTATACATTTTTTTCCCCCCAAAAACCTGTATCCGGGAGGACAACTTTTGGGGGGAAACTTGGCTTGTTTTCCCCCCATTTCTTTCCCTCCCTTTCCCCCCTCTTTGGTCCATATACTTGGCTGGCCAGCTCTGTCCTAAGGGTTAGAAAATTTCCCTTCAAGCCCTTTGCATTATATCTCTCTCCCTCTCCATCTCCAAGCTTCCATTCTTCAAACCCTACACCATTTTACACTACACCACCAAGCCCTACCCTTCCATCCTCCACTCCAGCATTTTGAGGGTGTTCTCCAGAGCTTAGGGGTGCTGCAAACTCAAGCCAAGAGTTGCTAAAGACTTGTCTTCAAGGGTAAGTTCTATTTCCCCTCTTTTGAGCTTATTTTTGTATCATTTCTTAGCCATACATGCTTGCTGTTTTGAGCTTCGGCCCTAACTGAAAGTGGCATTTTTGTTGAGCTCCTTTTCACTTTTGCTTAAGGGCCTCTCACTGTTTGAGGCCCCCTTGATACACTTGCTTCATTATCCTTCTTATATACCGTTATCTTGCATAGTATTTTCAGCCTATGTGTGATCTGTTTTGGAGCATGATGTAAACTGTAGATAGGCTTATTTTGAGCCCTTCTTCAACATTGAAGAAGGGCTCATCACTGTTTGGGACCTCCATGTGCCACTTGTCATTATACCCCTCTTTGGTCCCCATTTTTGCATGATTTGGCAGCCCATTGTGCTTCTGTTTTTGGGTTCTTTTCAGAACTGAAAATAGTCTTATTTTGGCCCATTCTTCATGTTTCATTAAGGGCCTTTCATGGTTTGAGGCATCTTTTATACACTTCATGTTATATCTCTCTTTTGGGCCTCATTTTGCATAGCATTTTGGACATATTTTCATACTGTTTTGGGTCCGGCCATCAACTGTAAAATGCTTTATTTTTTGCCCTTCTTAAACATTGTTGAAGGGCCCCTTTGTGTTTAAGGCCAGCAACCACTACTTGCTTCTTTGGCCATCTTTTGGCCCATTTCTTGCATGAGAGTTTAGTCATACCTGTGCTGGTTTTTGTGGCTTTCCATAAACTGTAAAAGATCATATTTTGGGCCCCTCTTCAACTTCGTTGAAGGGCCCTAATCTGTTTGGGGTCAGCAGCTGCGAGTTGTTTCATTATCTCACATTTAGGGCCATTTTTTTGCATGCTAGTTTTGCCCTATTTGTGCTTGCTGTTTGGCCATGCTTTGAAATGTAAAAATGTTTGTCTAGGGGCTGCCTTGCTTCTGTCTTTTAATCTCATGTTCAAATTATGCATGCATTGCATAGCTATAGGCCATTTCATGCGCCAAAATTCATGTTTCGGGACTTGTTCCGTGCATCGGGTATCATTTCGCTTTGTTTCGGGGCTGTTTTCCCCCTCGTTTTGCTACTGATTTTTGCATGTTTGCATATCATATTCCATGTCTTTGCCATGTCTCATTAGAGTGGCATTTCGGTGCCTGAGAGTCGGTCCTCGGTTTGCGTGCACGCATGCACGCATTTCGAGTTATCTTGTTTTCATCTGATGGCCTCCTGTGTGAGTGTGGCTGAGGCTCTCTCATATTGGTGTAAGCCCATTATTGCATTACGTATGCCATTTCACCCATAGCATTGTGTATTACCTTATTGCATTGTGTATGCCATTCCATAACATTGTGTATGTTAGGATTGTATCTTAGTCGCATTCCATGCATGTCATGCATATTGCATCGTGTTCGGGATAGGAGTTAGCCCGGGCACAGGAAACGAGGTACGTTTCGTACTCCGAGTGATGAAACGTGTCTCAATTCCAAGTCACTGACACTCCGGATTACCCATGATGGAGTTAGGTTTTGTTGTGTTTATATGTGCATTCATTCTACATTGAATTGCACATTTTGACCCCTCGGCCATCATGCATCGATATGCGTGATTGGTGGCACGAGGATCGAGGCATGCATATATCTGTGAAAATACATTGCTATGCCCCTTTCCTGCTCTCTGTTGCAGCAAATCAAGAATCAGCAGTCTTCCGGAGATCGGCGCGCTTTTCAAGAAAAATTACAAAATAGAGGCTAATCGGGGCATCCCAGTGGATTTCCGCGCAAGGCAGCCCGGGCATGTATCATTCATCAGAGTCAAGGCAGTCCCTGGCTTGCATGCCAGTTTACAGCTTTCTTAGTTAATTTGTAAATTAATTAGGAATTTGTACATTATTTGGACTGTAATATTTGGACTGTACTATTCTTTCATTTGGGACTGTTTTATTTATTCGGACCCTCTGTGCGAGGGCATAATTGTAATAAGTGTGCGTGTGTGTGATGTATGTCTTCCAACCCCACGTCTTTCTTCCCTTTTATTTACCTGCTTATGATGGTTAGATTAGGGCATATTTCAATTAGCATACAGTATGACAGCATGTTTGCATCATTTATCTGTTTTGCATGCACCGGGCTCGGCGCATCATACTAACTGCATTATATTTCAATTTCAAAGTTGAATACATGTTAGCTGTAGCATTCCATATGCCATGTTTAGAATAGCCGAGCCTGCTATAGTTGCATTTTTGCATGTGTTGCATTAGGCATTTCTGTATACTTAGGATTCATGCATGATTTCTAATGTAGTTTCTGTTTTGGCTTGGAGTACTCGGTGAGTTTTTATGCTTTAGCATCCTTGCATGCGTGTGAGTGACTGCCATGAATAGCATGCTTACCATGAGGCTAATTGCTTATGTGATATAACTGTCTGAATGCCTGTGAGTGAAGGTTGGGTTAGTTGGATTGGGACAATTCATCAAATGTTTGTTTAAAGCCCACTAGATAGTGGCAAAACCATCTTTTCTAAGCCCAACCGAGGGTGGCAAAATCTGCATTTTAAGCCTACCTACGGGTAGCAAACCATCTTTCAAAAACAAACATGAAATGTTTTGTTCCCATTCAGGCGATCCAGTCTATACTTGTATGCTGTGCGCATCACATAGTAACCTAGGCTAATAACCGGAATAAGGACACACGATGTTTTCAAAACTTGATATCACCATTAGTAGAGGCCGATCTTTGATCGGGCGAGCGGGGGTGCTCACGAAGTGACCTTCCCCAATCGTACCCAAGTTCCCGAGCCGAGGCAACTTTGGTGATGACGGACACGTGGCCTTTGGCACCGAGTCAGGGTTTCCTAAATTTCCCCAAAATAAAATATTTAGGTGGCGACTCTGTATCTGGCAAAGCAGTCCATGTTTGGCACTTCTTTCAAAAATCAGTTTTCTCAAAACGATTTGCCGGATTTGGACTCTTTGGTTCAGACTTAGAACCGTGACAATTTGAGAGTCCTGAGCTGTAGTGACCCCTAAATGAACTGAACAGGACTAAACCTCCCGGGGCGTTCGGGGACATCTACAGTTTCTGGTGACTCTGCTGGGGATTTAGAGGACTTGACTCGAACTCATGATATCTGTTTTTGACTACACTTGTGTGTTTCTTTGCATTGCATTTGCATTGGTGCGCCTAGGACACCGTGTTTGCCATCTGCTATTCCTGAACGGTTTGCCGGAGGCTTGCCTTGTCAAGGCATGACCATAAGGCTGACCGGTTGTGGGCTCTGCCAGTATGGGAACACAAACCCCGGTTTTACCGGGGCACCCTTTTTGACCATTCGACCTAGTGCATATTCGGATCCATAGTGACCATTCCAAACTAGGACAGGTTGCTTACCCGTTTATAGGTTGTTTGAAAACCGTTGTGTGCGTAGTGAAACCCTAGCTCCTGACAAAATAGGACAGGGAAACCCTACCCTAACATAGGGGTGTTTTAGCTCTCACTTACTTGTTATGTGCTTTGGGGTGCGTGTCCATACGAATGCATGTATCAGTTTATAGGGTTTGGGCATCAGGCCTGCGGGCATCAGTTCAGTATTGTGGATATCAGGCCTGCGGGCATCAGTCAGTATTTGAGAATCAGTTATCTGCGGGTATCAGATTTAGATTTGAGGACAGTGATTCAGGGATAATAATCAGTGATTGAGGATAGTGTGTATTCAGCTTGTCAACCGTGTGTTGTTATGCCAGGCTGTGTGTCATGCATTTATTTTAAGCTGTTATGCTGTCCGTTTATCTGTTTATTTATTTCCTTTTCGCTTTATTTATCTTTTGCTAGGGCAGTTCCAGCACAATTGCTTCCAACCCAGCAGACATTCCCCAAGCACTTTGGACACGAGGTCGTTGACTCAATCGATCCGAGGATCTAATTGACGGACAGCCAGTGTTCCATTCTCTACCCCCGGTTATCAGGCAGAGACCGAGGAAGCGTAGTGTATCCGAGCAGAGGACTACCTTGTCAGTGGACAGTCAGATTGGGATCCCAATTACTGCTATAGAAATAGACTTGCCAATAGTTCGGGCGAACCAAGGCAGTATGGCAACACCGACAGGAGTCGAGGAAATGATGCGTCAGATGCAAGAAACCATGAGAGCCATGCAACAGGACGCCATTCGTCGGGATGAGTTTGCCAAACAGCAGGCCAAGATCATGGCCTAACAGGCCGAACTGATTACTAGACTGCAACAGCAGAATGCGGCATCTGCTTCACATCAAGTCCCTCCTCCGCCAGGGGCTCCACTACTCGAGC
Source organism: Camellia sinensis (assembly GCF_055761805.1). Classification (NCBI taxonomy): domain Eukaryota; kingdom Viridiplantae; phylum Streptophyta; class Magnoliopsida; order Ericales; family Theaceae; genus Camellia; species Camellia sinensis. The sequence continues at coordinate 103,544,488 of NC_138967.1, read as the reverse complement.
AGGCACCTACTGTTCAGAACGCTCTGCCTAACACCCAGAACACTGTGCCAAATCTCCAAAACTTACAAGAGGACACGAATCTTCCAACGGGGCCAGCTCCGCCCCCGCTTCTGCCACAACTGTCCAAGACCCATACACCTAATCACCCGGACTCTCATTTCGAGTTCGAGATTGATCATACAGCTCTGAAATTGAGCAAGCTTGAGAAACTCTTCAAGAAATCCCAAAGGGTAAGGGCTATTCCGGATATCGAGGACGGATATACCGACGTGGCCGTAACATTGCCCGATAGGTTCAAGATGCCTCAAATCGACCGTTTCGACGGATCTGGAGACCCCATGGTCCATCTTCGGCTATTCTCAGACATCCTGCGGCCAATGGGCCTAACCCGACCACAGAAGCTTTCACTGTTCGGCCGAACCCTGTCGGGGGTGGCCGTCCACTGGTACGCGAAGTTAGAGGATGAAGTAAAGAAGAGTTGGGATGAAATGGCTGAGGCCTTCGTCGCGCAATACTCGTACAACACTCAGATCGAGATCACAACTCGTGATCTCGAAACGACAAGGCAAGAACCCAAGGAAGCTTTCTCAGACTTTGTAACCCGGTAGAGGGCGAAGGCGTCAATGATGACTTTGAGGCCCATGGATAAGGACCAAATCTGGATGATTGTGCGCAATCTCCAACCAAAGTTGATGCAGAGAATGATTGTAATCCCCTTTCCCACTTTCTTAGATTTACACGAGATGGGGGTACAAATCGAAGATGCAATGAGGCAAGGTCTGTTTGACCAGGATAGGGAGCAACCGAGGAGGACTTTCAACCGAAATAACAATGCAGGCCCGAGTGGCGCTGCAAATACAAGAGCTTCAGAGGTCAGTATGGTCGCCACCATTCCCCCTCCCTTTCCAAGGCCCATGGCAGCCACACCCTTCTCCGGTGCATCCGGAAGCAATGCTCAAACCTCCAAATACCCCCCTAGAGGCCAAAGAACCTTCACCCCATTATACATGCCTTTGTCTAAGGCTCTGGGGGTCTTGATCAGAAAGGGACATCTCAAGCCCTTAGAGCCGAGGCCATTGCCAAATCCACTCCCTCCCTCTCACAACCCGGCCAAATACTATGCATATCACCAGCAGCACGGCCATGACACCGACCAATGTTACAGGCTGCGTCATGAGATTCAAGACCTCGTTGATAAAAATGTGATTTTGCCACCAGAAAAACCCAACGTCACAACCAACTCCCTCCCTACACACAACCAAACTCCACCTCCCAAAAGAGTCAACTTTATCCAGACTGGGGTCGTGTCTTACGATCCTAGCATCTATATTACTCCCACCCACCTACCTAAGCCGGAGGTGTTCCTCCCCGACTGCACTGACTCCTTGTGCATGTTGGACATCTCTACAACCCAACCCGAACCAGCGGTGGTGACTGTGGAAGATAGTGCAGCAGAGGTTACAGAGGGGGATAGAATGGTCGAGGCTGGGTTTGAAAAGTCTGGAATTTTTGCTAGGAAAGCCTATGACCCGAGTGAATACATCCTATCAGTGGGCCAATCCGAGCTGAGTGCGAGGTTGCCAGAAAGTGCAGAACTGTGTATGATCCGAGGGGGGGATTTGAGCAGAGATCAGATGATCTGACAGCTGTAGAGGAGGACTTCGCCAACTTGCAATTTTTCGATGATCAGGAACCAGGGGATGCGGCAATCAACTGGTTTGACTATGAGGAATCGGCAGAGGCCACTGGATGGCTCGATGATCAACCAGATGTAGTGGGAGGATCACAACCAGAACAGGGCCCGGCAGGGGCGGGAGTATCAGTTGTGGCCGGAAGGGCCGGAAGTCAAAGTATATTGCTGGAGAGCGCTGGTACGAAGAATTTCTCTCTGGACGGAAACATTGTGGATGCAAGAAAGGCTGAACAACAGGCTGCGCTGACGCAGATAAAACAACAAGGTTCTGAGAGAACCGGGAAAACTAAGATCCATGAAGGGATCGAAAGTGCTGCGGGCACAAGGATAGAGGATGCTGTGGGCATACAGACTGAAAGTGCTGTGAGCACGAACATGCCCGAACCGGATGGGTGCCTTTTGAATGCTAGCGGAATGTGGTGGGAAGACGATGACTTATGTCTTGCCCACACGGATGAGGATTGGGGAAACAATCAACCGGATGACACTTGGTACCTCGATGAGGTGGATCACATGACGAGAAGTGGGCGGTACTTCAAGCCCCCACATCTAGATCAACCCGAGGCATCTGGGAAGGATAGAGAAGCGAAAAAATAGAAGGAGAAGCAGATTGAAGAGGAAGCTGTGCTGAAGCAGCTAAAGAAGATACCAGCAGACATCTCCATCTGGGGACTGCTTATGGCATCGCGAGCACATAGGCAAGCTGTCCTATCTGCTATGGACAAGTCCAAACTCTCCATAGACACCACGCCTGAACAGCTGGTCGGGCTGGTTTTTTCGAGAGGAGGTTCCCCGGCATTGACCTTTTCAGACAAGGAACTACCGCCTGAGGGCACAAATCATAACATCTATATTTCCGTGGAATGTAGAGACAAGTGGATACCGGTGGTACTTGTTGATACCGGGTCTGCTATTAATGTCTGCCCGACCAGAACAGCGTATGCAATCGGGTTGAAGCCCGCGGACTTCGTCCCGACTACTCAAGTAATCAGAGCATACAACAATACCAGTAGGGAAGTGATGGGGACTGTCCAAATTCAAACCAAGGTTGGTCCAGGACAACACAGCATTGAATTTCATGTCTTGGACGTTCCCGCAACCTTTAACCTACTTTTGGGGCGACCGTGGTTGCACCAGGTCAAGGCAGTCTCTTCTACTCTACATCAGATACTGAAGTACCCTCACGGGAAGGGGGTAGCGATTGTTTTTGGGAATTCATCAATCCATTCGCCGCCGGAAGTGTCCACACCAGTATTGAAAATCGAGCACGGCACGGAGGATGTGTTTTTATCGGGGTTCACTTTGGCTGAGGCTCGAGTGGTACAGAATGTCATGGCTGTGAATAAGGGAGTGTACGTCAGTGCTCAATCCGTCTACCTCATGAACAAGCTACAACACATCCCCGAAATGGGATTGGGAAGGAGCGGCCGGAAAGGCGCCGCGGCATTGGCCGAAGTGCCACACAACCCTCACACCTTTGGATTGGGTTATCTGCCCACCAAAGAGGACTGGGTGAGGAAGGGGAAAGAGATGGCCGGAAGAGCCAGAGCAAAGAAGGCTGGGAAGCCTTTTGAGTTAATGCATAGGCCCATTTGGGGTACCCTAAACGGACGCTTCGTCCGGGAGGGAGAAGACTTTCCATTTGCGGCTTCCCAGAACCATGGCTAAACGCAGAGAGGAAGCGCGTGCCTGGTTTCGAGATCTTCTTCGACTTGCAATTACCTGGGGATGACGTTGCCGAAGCGCAGACAGACCCACCAACTGAGGTTGAGCAGTGTAAGGCAGTGGATTCTGAGAGCACCGAACTTGAGATGGGGGTAGCGCTGGCGTGTCTACTTTCAGATCCTTCGATCGACCAAAGTGCTTGGGGGATAACTCCTCGGTTTCCATGATTGGAGATGAAACAGCTGCGGGCTTTCCAACGACTATCTTGGATGCATCTATCGCACCCTCTCTCACTTGGCAGTACGAGGAGGGATTTTTGTCCAGCGACACCGGGTCAGGTAGTGAGCCGGAATCTGATTCCACCGAGTCTTGTGAGTCGGAATCATGTTCCAGCTCGACTGAGTCTGAGTCTGGTAATCCTGGGGATGATAACCCGGATGCCACAGTTGTGTCTAGGCCGTCTTTTTTTTTCTCATTTGAGTCTGTTGTAACCGAGAATTCGGACGATTTGGTTGAGCTTAATGAGAATCAAGTAACTGTGGTTTCTGAGTACTTTTCTGTGGCCTTAATTTATTGCATAAATTCAGACTTTCAAAATTTTGATGAAAACGACGAGAACGAAATTCCTCCGGTTTTGCAATGTCTAATTGAGCAGGAACAGGAGAGATTTGTCAAACCCTTAACAGATGAAATCATTACCGTGAACATTGGTACTAAGGAGGACCCGCGGCTGGTCCAGATCGGGTCCACGCTGTCTTCGGAGGAACGCGAGCACTTAGTCGCTTTATTAAAAGATTTCAAAGATGTTTTCACGTGGTCCTACGAAGACATGCCTGGGATCGATCTTGAGATTGTACAGCACCGGATCCCCCTTGACCCCGAATCCCGACCTGTTAAGCAGAAACTCCGAAGGATCCGCCCCGACTGGGCTCTCAAGATCAAAGAAGAGGTCACCAAGCAAATCGATGCAGGCTTCCTGCTGGTATCCGAATACCCGACTTGGTTGGCCAATATCGTTCCAGTACCGAAGAAGGATGGCAGGATCCGGGTATGCGTGGATTTCGGGGATTTGAACAGAGCTAGTCTGAAGGACGACTTTCCCTTACCGCATATTGATGAGTTGGTGGATTTTACAGCAGGGCATGCTTTACTTTCATTCATGGATGGCTTCTCAGGGTACAATCAGATAGTAATGGCACCAGAAGACAGAGAAAAGACTGCATTCACCACCCCGTGGGGGACATACTGTTACAGGGTAATGCTGTTTGGGTTGAAGAATGCCGGAGCTACTTATCAACGGGCCGCGGCCACGATATTACACGACATGATCCACAAAGAGGTGGAGGTGTATGTGGATGACATGATTGTCAAGTCCAAGGAAAGAGAGGGCCACTACACCGCCTTGCAAAAGTTCTTTCAAAGGATCAGGGAATTCCGGTTGCGGCTAAATCCTCATAAATGCACATTCGGTGTTACAGCGAGAAAAATGCTTGGGTTTCTGATTACACAAAGGGGCATCGAGGTCGACCCTTCAAAGATCAAGGCCATCTTAGAAATGCCACCACCAAGGACTGAAAAGGAGGTGCGAGGCTTTCTGGGTAAAGTGCAATTCATAAGACGGTTTATCTCAAAATTAACCTTGACTTGTGAACCATTTTTTGGTCTCCTGAAGAAAGGCAAGAAGTTCCAATGGGACGGCCGATGCCAAGCTGCGTTTGAACAGATCAAAGAATATCTTCAGAACCCGCCCGTGTTGTCGCCACCAGAGCCAGGGAAACCGTTGATTTTGTACCTTTCGGTGACTGAGACTACAATGGGCTGCATGCTCGCACAAGAATCGGAGGATAAGGTGGAGAGGGCCATCTACTATCTGAGCAAGAAGATGTTGGACTACAAGACCCGCTACACTCTGCTCGAGAAGGCTTGCTCATCTTTGGTATGGGCTACCAGGAAGCTGCGGCACTACTTGTTAGCTCACTCCGTAATGTTGGTTTCACGATTGGATCCCATCAAGTACCTTTTCGAGAAATCGGCACTTACGGGTAGGCTAGCTCGTTGGCTGCTGTTGCTCTCCAAATTTGACCTGGAGTATGTAACACGCAAGTTAGTCAAAGGAAGAGCAGTAGTAGAGTTCTTGGCTGATCATCCTGTCGAAGAAGGTGAAACAGTTGAGTATTTATTCCCAGATGAAGCCATTTTGCACATCAACGACGAATATTGGACGATGTACTTTGACGGAGCATCAAATCAGTACGGATATGGGATAGGGGTGTTGCTGATAGCACCCGACAATTCCCGTATTCCTTTAGCCTTCAAACTCTGGTTCAAAGTCTCGAACAATGAAGCAGAATATGAGGAGTGCATTGCCGGCCTAGAAACGGCCTTGGAACTAGGGGCAAGACGTTTGGACGTCATTGGGGATTCAAACCTCGTTGTATCTTAAGCAAACGGAGACTGGAAAGTCAAGGAAGAAAAGATGATGATGTACCACCAGACCTTGGACTTGTTAATTCCTCGGTTTGAAAAGCTAAATTTTGCTCATCTTCCAAGAGAGAACAACAGGTTCGCAGATTCTCTAGCAACTCTATCTTCCATGATAGACATCCCATTCGGAATCCGGATGCGTCCAGTCGTCATTGACCAGAATTTGCGCCAGCCTATGAGTCGATTGCCGCTATAGATGAGGTTTAGGACGAAAACCCTTGGTATTATGACATTTGGAATTTCCTGGAAAAGGAAGCGTACCCTCCAGGGGTAAATGCCAAGGATAAAAGGGCAATCAGAAGAATGGCCATCTAGTTCATCATCTGTGGGGGTAAACTGTATAAGAGAGGTCATCTGGGAATGCATAAACTGTGTGTTGAAGCCGAGGAATCGAAGCGCCTGATGGAGGCCATTCATGGAGGAGAATGCGGTGCGCATATGAACAGAGTAATGCTAGCACGAAAGATCCTCAGACAGGGTTATTACTGGTCCACCATGGAGGAGGATTGTATTAGTTTTGTTCGGCGATGCCACAAGTGTCAGATTCATGCAAATCGCATGAACATCCCGCCGTCGAAGCTGTACAACATGACTTCGCCATGGCCTTTTTCAGTTTGGGGAATCGATGTGATCGGGGCTGTTACTCCGAAGGGGTCAAATGAGCATGAGTTCATCTTGGTTGTGATAGATTATTTCATGAAGTGGGTCGAGGCCCAATCATATGCGGTGTTGAAGGCGTCATACGTTGCAAAGTTTATCAGGAACAACATCATTTGTCGCTATGGGGTCCCAAACGAGATAATTTCAGATAATGGTTCCCACTTCAAGAAGGAAGTGATAGACTTGTTGGAGAAATACAACGTGGCTTTCCATAAGTCATCTACGTACCGGCCGCAAACCAACGGAGCAGTCGAGGCTGCCAACAAGAATATCAAACACATACTGCAGAAGATGGTGGAAACCTACCGGGATTGGCCAGATAAGCTGCCATTTGCTCTGTGGGGCTACAGGACTTCATTCAGAACTTCTACCGGAGCGACTCCGTATTCATTGGTTTATGGAATGGAGGCTATTCTACCCATCGAGATTGAGGTTCCGTCATTACGAGTATTGGTTGAGTGCCAAATAGCCGAAGCAGATTGGCAGCAGAGCAGATTTGAGGAACTCATGCTTTTTGACGAAAGAAGACTGAAAGCACTGTACCACATTCAAGGCTATCAACGCAGAATTGCCCGGGCTTTCAACAAGAAGGTTAAGTCCAGGAACCTAAAAGAAGGAGATTTGGTGCTCAAGGACAACCGAGCTCCCATCCACGACCCAAGGGGCAAGTTCCAACCCAATTGGACCGGTCCCTACATCATCAAAGCTATCTGGTTAGGTGGAGCTGTGGTTTTGATGGATCTAGATGGCCTAGAGTTTTCCCAACCGATCAACATGGACAAGTTGAAGAAATACTATCCTTGAGAGGCTCGCTAGGCCGAAAACCCGAAAGGGCGACCTAGGCAAAAGTTAGAGCACAAAAAATTGGAAAATATAAAAACTGAGCTCGCAAGGCTGAAAACCCGCAAAGGGCGGCCTTGGCAAAAGTTAGAGCGCAAAAGGAGAGTGAAAATATCCGAGCGAACCTAAGCCTGAACTACGTAAGGCTTGATTCCCATCTTTGGGATACGTAGGCAACTTCACCTTGAAGTTCAGCCATAAACTTTTCCCCGATCAACTTTGTCCATTTTGATCATCTCGGTCATTTTTACCCATCAGCATTTATCGCGACCCCCGGTACAGTGCTATTCAGACTAGGGGCAACTTTCTGTTGCCGCGACGGTGCAAGAGCTATTCAGACTAGGGGGAACTTTCCGTTACCGTGCGGTGCCGCAGTACTCTTCAAACTAGGGGCAACTTTCCAGTTGCAGGGATCTGGGGTTGTGCATCTCAGTGACAGATCTTCGGCGTGTCCAGTTTCTGATCCATATCGAAAATGGTTTTGAAAAGTTTTAATAAAATTTGACTTTGTTCAAATTAATCTCTTTACAACTAAGACCATTTTTGGACCAACGCGGAAAATTTTCAGTACCACAACCTTCAATTTCATTGATTTCAAAACAGAGTTCTCCTGCTCTTACATACAATCGAAGTTGCTTGAAAGTACTAATAAAGCAATAAATCTGGGGCATAGTCAAGTCAAGTATCTCTGCGCCCCCTCCCAGAACTGGTCGAAGCCTCTGACGCCAAGCTAGGCCCGACCTATGCCTCCTCATTGAGCCAATCCAAGCACTCGTCAGACAAAGTGCAATTGAAAGTGGGAGCAGGAGCCAGGAGCTCTCTAGTCTTCCATGCTATGGCATACCGGGCAAGCTGTGCACCTCGGACCGGGAAAGCAGCTGGGTACTCAATCCCCTCTGGTGGGCAAATCTGATCATGACCAAACTGGCGCAGGAACCGGAATGGAAAGTAGAATACGCAGTGGGTCAGACCAATCAACTGGATCCCGATCAGCCAGGACATGCTATAGCTCATTGCCGGGAGATTGAGCCAAGGACAACGCCAAGCAATGCGATCTGCGGACAAATTGCACATCCAATCAAACCATCATCCTTCATCGGGTGCCTCGACTAGGCGCTATCGAAAGAAATAGCCTCGAGCCGAGTAGGCCGAGCAAGAGTCCACAACCTGCAATTTGTCCATTAACCATACCTGGAGAGGGATGAAAAATGAGAGAATAAAGAATAGAGAGATGTACGGTGAGAGAAAAGTAAGACAAGGGTTTTGTGAGAAAAACCGAGCCTGAGGGCCGAGTGATGTGAGCAAATACATATGTGAGATTGGGTGGGAAACATTACCTGCAGTAGCAGTGGACTCCCAGCAAATCTAGTCGTCTCCCGGCGATAGACAAAATCCAAACCCATCAGCGTCTCGGCCAAGGTCATGGCGATACAGCTCTTTCCTTCTCTCAAACCTTGGGCAACTTCAATTAGACGAATGCTAGCTCCGCCGAAGCCCGAGGAAAGCAGAAAGTGAGACAGCAAGCACAAGCAAATGGCGTATTGCCGGAAACCTTGCCAATAATGGTTGCTGCGGTCATCGGCGTCAGAAAAGCGATGGATCAAGCCAAGGATATCCAGTTCCCCATTACAGATCAGAGACCGAGCATCATGCGCGGTAAGTCCACACATCCGCCCTAAAGCTTGGGCATGGCCAAAGCGGAACTGGGGCAAGATCTCTTCATGACTTTCAGATTCCATCAAAACTTGAAAATCTTCAAAAGTTGGACATACCTCTTCACCGCCGAAGCTAAAGACGTGCGTCACCGGGTTCCAAAACCTCGCCGCGGCATGGAGAAAAGGGAGATGTAGCCGAGTACGGCTCAGCGTGAATAGTGCATTCAAGCAGAAACCCCGAAAGTTCAGCTTTTCCGAGCCGTCTAGAGAAGAGATCCAAGATGTGAGATTTTCTATAAGAAACGCCTCCATTTCTTGTGCAAAGCAGTGATGAAATGAATGTTCCCGAAGTTGAGGCTTTTATAGAGGGAAAAACACTATTCAGGAGGACACGTGTCAAAAATTGGACGGCTGTAGGGATAAGTGGCCGGCCGGCCACCTTTTCTAGCTGGCCGGACACATTTCTCCTTTCCAACACAAAAAACTGGCCGGCCGGCTCCCAAAAGTGGCCAGCCATGCTCCAGTGTATGCCTTTGGCCCTATTTTACCCTCCGAGGGAAAGTTTCAAGCATTTCCATGCAACGGATGTGCCGAAGGCCTCTACTTTCCTCTGTTTTGGATGCGTTCCGTTGCCCAGATCGTCCGAAGTACACTTCACTTTGTTAAGTCTTGTTTATCGAGTTGTTGTTTTGCTTATCGAGTTGTTGTTTTGTTTATCGAGTTGTCGTTTTGCTTATCGAGTTGTTTGTCGAGCTGTCGTATTTCGTGTTTTTTTGAGTTGTTACTCTTTGTTTAAGCTTTTTGTTTAAGTCTCGTTTATCGAATTGTCAACATTATTGCATTTTGTTTATTGAGTTGTAAACTTGCTAGGATTCTGTTATATCTTAGTAAGTTGAGTTGCTTAGTTTGTTGCGTCGGTTCACTACCTGACTTGGTGATTACACAATGCACATTCCCATTCAATTTCTTTTTTGTGCAAAATAAAATGATGCGATACGATGCTAAAAGTTTAAAATACAAACACCTTTTCAAAAGCTGTTTCATTCCATCATGTTTTACAACAAACGAAGGCATAAGTTTTACAAAAAATAAAACTGCCTAACAATATGCAAAGTGCTACAAACTACTAGTAAAAAGGAAAATAAAGCAGGAAACAGTAGCATCAATGCCCTCGGGAGCAGGAATGAGAGGCACTCCTCATCCTCTTCTGCAGGACAACCTCTGCACCATCATCATCATCCGGGTCGGAGCTGTCGTCCTCAGGATCCCCCTCAGCCTCGCCTCCGCTCCCGGAACCAAGACCGGAGTCCCCCTCCTCAGCAGATGTCTCTGACTGACGGTCGGTAACCTCCTCCTCCTCCTCCTCATCGGGCTCCGCCTCTACAACAGGTGCCCTGCGTCTATGAGAGGACCCTCCTCGAGCTCCTCGGAAAGGCCTGGATGGCCCAACTTCGTGAAAAGGCCTGGATGGCCCAGCTCCCTGAGAAGGCCTGGATGGCCCAGCTCCCTGAAAAGGCCCAGATGGCCCAGCTCCCCAGGAAGGCCCAGGTGGCCCGGCCCGCGGCTGAGCATATACCGGAGGCATCTGAGAACAAAGAGTTCAAATTAAATACATCAGTCTAAATATGTACATCAGATGCAGATGCAAGCAAAAAGGGGCTACATGGAGTGGGTGCATGTAAACACAGTGTACAAGTGGGGTGTGTGTCAGATGTGCTCTACACAAATAGCCTACCAATGCAGTAGAAATCAGCATGTCATCAGAAGTATGATAAATGCCAGAAAACTGAAGGGTACCTGAAAGCCCATGATAGACAACTGTGCCTCCCTCCGCAAGACCATGCCCTCGAGTGAGGCTACCAATCCGACCACCTCCTCTATGTACTCTCTGGGTGGCTGCAAATACAAGCTCAAATCATCAACGAATAAAGGAGTGTATAAAGCATTTGAATGATAGATGAAAAGTAGTAGAACATACCAGCGGTGAGTCGGGATCAATGACATATCGATGACCGGGCATCGGAGGCTCAATCGGGATCGGAGTCGGAGAGGTAGCCCCAAACTGCCACCCCATCAGCTCAGTCGGCATATCCGGCCACCCAGGATGAGAAAGAGTCGGAGGAATCGGGGGAACCGGTCTACCCCCACCTCTAGATGTACCAGCCCTGCTGGTGGAAGGGGCGTCTGCAGCCTGAGCCCGAGCTTGGCTAGAGGATGGCATACCAGCAGACCTCGCCATCGGGGTGCGAACTCCCGTCAATGGAGGCATCAGGTATGTATGACAGTAAGTGGCGTAGTCCCCCTCCTCGAGATGTAACAAAGCATCAGAACCCAGCATAGCACTGACTACATCCTGGGAAGAGAACCTATCAGCAGTTCGCATACTGACTGGGGGTGCTGCGGGAGGGTCCCGAGAAAGGTACCCCCACACCTGACGTAAAAAGCGTTCCCCCAGAAACCATGCTCTACCAACTGGTCCTTCAAGCAGGAGCCTGTACTGGGAGGTACCCGATCCTCTGGCATACTGAAATCGGAGACCATCACCCAAGGGTGCCCAGGGCTGCCATGTGATTTGCGGATAACAAGTGCATAAACCAATCAGAAATCGAGAATATGCGTGGCAAATCAAAGATGAAAATGGAAGGGACTAAGAGTTCTGAAGTACCTCCGATGGCCGCACAGTGTCAAAACACTGCCGTAGATAAAGGAGAGTCTCTCGGGGTCTCGGCCGGTGCTGGCCCTCGAACACCAGCGAGTACGGGGTCATGAGGGGCCCTGCCACCTCCAACTCTGGGGCTAACGTCGGGAAGTATACGTAGACCCATAACTGAGAAAAGTAGTGCAGAATGTAAATACAAAGTGCTGAGGGCAAAATACAGACTGTAAAGTGCGTTGTGTGTGCAATATACAAGTAATGAGGAGCAGGAATGTAAATCAAGAGGACAGAAAGTACCTCCCAAGCTCTCCAATAACCGCCAAGTAAGTCTCCCTGCCCGCGGGAGGTTGCGCTCATGTAACAGTAAAGGGTAGCCAGGCCGGCGCCACCCCAGTCGTACTGACTGACCTGTGATAGGTCAACTAGAGCGCTCAACAGATACAACCCAACCGTGTTCCCTCTATCGGCGAACAGAGTAGTTCCGAAGAGGAACATAAGAAAACCGCGGGCATACTGCTCTGTCACCTCAGGAGTCCCGGGCTCCATCTCCACCCGCCGAAAATGGGAAGAGAACCAAGTATATCGGACTCTCTCGGAAGCCCTGTCAACAGGCGGGCGGGCCCCCAGTAAGTGTATCCAAGCGGCCTCCCATTCGCCCATGTCCTCGTCATAAGGAATGGACCAACCTCTTATGTCCAGGCCAGTCAGTACAGCAAAATCCAGCGGGGTCATAGTCAAATCCCCAGTGGCGGAAAAAGAAAGGAGTTGGTGGTGTCCCACCATCTCTCCACCAAAGCGGCCATCAGTGTCCTCCTGGCAGGACAACGCGATAATCCCATGCAGAAGGCCCCGAACCCTGCCAGATCTACTAAATCCCGGACAGCCTCCGGGAGCTTAGTATACCAATCTCTCGCAGCGATGGAGCCGTATCCCCGCACATTGCGAGAACCAACCTGCATTCAGAATGAATACATGTGTCAGTATAAAAATGAATGAGCTGTGTGCCAATGAAATGAATGAGCTGTGTGCCAATGAAATGAATGAGCTGTGTGCCAATGAAATGAATAAGCTGTGTGCAAGTAATCTTGGGCTGCGTGTTCAGAAAATCAGAGTTTGGGCTGTGTGTTCTACTCTCAATCAGTGTGGGCTGTGTGTTCACCATCAATTTGGGCTGCGTGTTCAGAAAATCAGAGTTTGGGCTGTGTGTTCTACTCTCAATTAGTGTGGGCTGTGTGTTCACCATCAATTTGGGCTGCGTGTTCAGAAAATCAGAGTTTGGGCTATGTGTTCTACTCTCAATCAGTGTGGGCTGTGTGTTCACCATCAATTTGGGCTGCGTGTTCAGAAAATTAGAGTTTGGGCTGTGTGTTCTACTCTCAATTAGTGTGGGCTGTGTGTTCACCTTCAACTTGGGCTGCGTGTTCAGAAAATCTGAGTTTGGGCTGTGTGTTCTACTCTCAATGAGTGTGGGCTGTGTGTTCACCATCAATTTGGGCTGCGTGTTCAGAAAATCAGAGTTTGGGCTGTGTGTTCTACTCTCAATCAGTGTGGGCTGTGTGTTCACCTTCAACTTGGGCTGCGTGTTCAGAAAATCAGAGTTTGGGCTGTGTGTTCTACTCTCAATCAGTGTGGGCTGTGTGTTCACCATCAATTTGGGCTGCGTGTTCAGAAAATCAGAGTTTGGGCTGTGTGTTCTACTTTCAATCAGTGTGGGCTGTGTGTTCACCTTCAACTTGGGCTGCGTGTTCAGAAAATCAGAGTTTGGGCTGCGTGTTCTACTCTTAGTCAGTGTGTGCTGTGTGTTCACCTTCAAATTCGAGCTGTGTGTTCGACAAATCAGTGTTTGAGCCGTGTGTTCATTTCTTAACTAATGTGTACCGTGCGTCCGCAATCAATTAATGAGCCGAGTGTTCAGAAATTCAAGTGTTTAGGCTACATGTTCAAGATGCAAACAAAGTACTATGTCATAGGCTAAACTGTGTGTTCAAGCATGGCAAAGGCACAAAATGCACGAAAAAATGCAGAAAATAAAGTAGATACCTCTCGTGCCTCATAGGAGAGGTGATGCTCTGGCTCTCGCAGAAGTAGATCTCCGGGTGCTCGATCATCAAAATCAGTAAAGTAACGAAAAGTGGCCCGGGGAAGAACATGTGCCGGCGGGGCATACCTCTCGGGAATAAAGGGTCGAACCCTCGGAGGTAAAGTCATGACATCAAAATCATCCCCGGCACCCGGAGAGCCTCCACCATGAGGAAAATTGCCCGCCATTTTAACAAATCTGCAAAAGGAGCAAAAATGAGTAAAAATGAGCCAAAATTGGAAAATGTCAACAAAAGTCAACTCTCGGGAAATGAAAAAGTCAACAAAAGTCAACTCCCGAGAAAATGTTCCAAATGTTGAGACAAACTCACCTCAAGTGGCGAAAATGAGAAAAGAAGCCCCGAAATCAAAATTTAATCAGTTCAAAGTGCTTGAAACTGAATGTTTTCGCGAAAACAACTTGCGTGGGGCGTTGGAAAACGCGTATAGAACCCGGATCTGAAGGAGAAAATGGCTTGGGAAGCAAGAGGAGAAGATTTCGTGGCTGATGTTATGAGCTCAAAGTGTTTGGGTGAGAGAATATATATAGAAGAAGGTGAAAAGACCAAATTGCCCGCGGATTTGGGCAGGTGGCCGGCCGGCCACCTCCCCTTGGGAAAATAACTAGCCGGCCATGTTTCCCACATGCTCACCTAGCTCTCTGAAAATTTTGAGGAGGATTGGAGTTCCCGGGACCTGAAAAAGTTCAAGAAAAGTGCACTTTCGGTCGCGAAATTGCTCCGCCGGAACTTCAGCTTCAAGATTCTGACATGTGTCTCATCATCATTCATCGAAATCAAGATGTATCCTTTTTGAATGTGTTATAGCCTTTCCAGGAAGTGAATCAGAGGCCATGATCGAGTCGCCTTCGCCGAAACACGCGTTTCCTTGCTCGTTGTTTTGTAACAAACGGGCACCTTGATTTATGCTCGTTTTGCACTATCATGCACATAACTTGCATTCTCATGAGCATACTTGCATTCTTATGCACATTTCTTGATATTGCCATACCTCTGTGCTTGAGCATGCGTTGTCACGCACGTTCCTTTCTCACATCATGATGCATTCACTCGCCGGCACTGCGTGTGTCAAACTTTCGGAATCACATTGAATATATGTTGTTAGCATATTGTGCTTGTTGAATTTCTCTCTTTTGCAGGCACGATATTGTATGTACGGTTCATTTAAGGATGGTGCGACCAGACGAATCGTGCAGGTATCGTATTTTCTCCGTGTGAGACGCGACGAGAATTGAACAATTCTCCGCATTCTTAACTGCATGAAATGTAGTTGTTGCTTTGCATTCTTGCTTAAAACTGTTGCATCTATTTGCGAATACTTGCTTCATTACAGCTTGCTACATTTGCATGATCATTGAGTTACCTCCGGCTCTGTGCATATCGCTTTGCATTTTGCCCCGTTGCCTGAGGGCATGCCTGCGGGCACATCTCTGTTTATCTTCTATGTTTGTCTAAGTCTTCGGCCTTGTCAATTCACTCCCGTCACTTATGACTTTCGAGTTCTGTCAAAGAGGGGCAACTGTAGACACCCCATTTTTGACCGACCTTGAGACTCAGACGTCACCAGTTGAGCGCTTGGTGATATTGCATATCGTGCTCGTTCAGAAGTTTCAGAGTCTCGGCTGCGAGCCCTGCCTCTGGATTTCCGAACCCTCTTCTGTGTCTTGCCTCGGTTTGCGAACCAGGCTCGGTTTTCTCTGTTTCTTTTCCTGAGGGGAGAGAGAGGTCCCGTAGACCATCTCTCAGTGGTCGTGGGCTACATTTTGTGGCTGCAGGCCATTTTGCCCATTTCGGAGCCCGGTTCCCGATTTTTCGGAACCGTAGGCTGTGTGCCTCGGTTCGGGACCGGTTAACCATCTCCTATTGCTCCGGTTTTTGGCGTGTTTCTTATTTACTCCCTTTTGAGGGACACTGAGGCCTGAGAGACCCACTTCGTGGTCGAATGCCACTTTCGGTGCTTAATAGGCAGTTTTTAGGGCCCCGAACTGCGCGTTCTGGCCCCCGAACATTCGTTTTGCATCGGTTTTCGTTCATTTTTGGCAGGTACCTCTGTTTCATCACTAGGAAGGCCGTAGAAGGGTGGGAGACTAGTAATTTTTTCAGTAACCAGTTATATTCCTCCGGCGCCCTCCGATGCCCGCTTTTTCTCACTTCCAAGCCAATGTTGAACACCCTTGGGCCATTTTCTTGAACTTTTAACCACATATTTGTGATGTACACACATGGGAGGGCACTAAAAGTTGGTGGCCGGCCAGTAATTCCACCTGACCCTTTTGAACCCTTCCTAAAAATGGCCTATTCTCTCTACTGTTTTACAGTTGACAATTTTGAACCACAGGGTTGTGTTGAGGGCACCTGGGAGGACAGCAATTTGTGGTGGCCGGCCATTAAATATTCTTGACCCTTTTGACCCTTGGCCGGCTGGCCATGGGGGGTGGCCGACCGGCCACCTGAAGCTCCAAAAACTAGCCGGCCATGATCCTTGCAATATGTACATTACAGCTATACATTTTTCCCCCCAAAAACCTGTATCCGGGAGGACAACTTTTGGGGGGAAACTTGGCTTGTTTTCCCCCCATTTCTTTCCCTCCCTTTCCCCCCTCTTTGGTCCATCTACTTGGCTGGCCAGCTCTGTCCTAAGGGTTAGAAAATTTCCCTTCAAGCCCTTTGCATTATATCTCTCTCCCTCTCCATCTCCAAGCTTCCATTCTTCAAACCCTACACCATTTTACACTACACCACCAAGCCCTACCCTTCCATTCTCCACTCCAGCAGTTTGAGGGTGTTCTCCAGAGCTTAGGGGTGCTGCAAACTCAAGCCAAGAGTTGCTAAAGACTTGTCTTCAAGGGTAAGTTCTATTTTCCCTCTTTTGAGCTTATTTTTGTATCATTTCTTAGCCATGCATGCTTGCTGTTTTGAGCTTCGGCCCTAACTGAAAGTGGCATTTTTGTTGAGCTCCTTTTCACTTTTGCTTAAGGGCCTCTCACTGTTTGAGGCCCCCTTGATACACTTGCTTCATTATCCTTCTTATATACCGTTATCTTGCATAGTATTTTCAGCCTATGTGTGATCTGTTTTGGAGCATGATGTAAACTGTAGATAGGCTTATTTTGAGCCCTTCTTCAACATTGAAGAAGGGCTCATCACTGTTTGGGACCTCCATGTGCCACTTGTCATTATACCCCTCTTTGGTCCCCATTTTTGCATGATTTGGCAGCCCATTGTGCTTCTGTTTTTGGGTTCTTTTCAGAACTGAAAATAGTCTTATTTTGGCCCATTCTTCATGTTTCATTAAGGGCCTTTCATGGTTTGAGGCATCTTTTATACACTTCATGTTATATCTCTCTTTTGGGCCTCATTTTGCATAGCATTTTGGACATATTTGCATACTGTTTTGGGTCCGGCCATCAACTGTAAAATGCTTTATTTTTTTCCCTTCTTAAACATTGTTGAAGGGCCCCTTTGTGTTTAAGGCCAGCAACCACTACTTGCTTCTTTGGCCATCTTTTGGCCCATTTCTTGCATGAGAGTTTAGTCATACCTGTGCTGGTTTTTGTGGCTTTCCATAAACTGTAAAAGATCATATTTTGGGCCCCTCTTCAACTTTGTTGAAGGGCCCTAATCTGTTTGGGGTCAGCAGCTGCGAGTTGTTTCATTATCTTACATTTAGGGCCATTTTTTTGCGTGCTAGTTTTGCCCTATTTGTGCTTGCTGTTTGGCCATGCTTTGAAATGTAAAAATGCTTGTCTAGGGGCTGCCTTGCTTCTGTCTTTTAATCTCATGTTCAAATTATGCATGCATTGCATAGCTATAGGCCATTTCATGCGCCAAAATTCATGTTTCGGGACTTGTTCCATGCATCGGGTATCATTTCGCTTTGTTTCGGGGCTGTTTTCCCCCTCGTTTTGCTACTGATTTTTGCATGTTTGCATATCATATCCCATGTCTTTGCCATGTCTCATTAGAGTGGCATTTCGGTGTCTGAGGGTCGGTCCTCGGTTTGCGTGCACGCGTGCACGCATTTCGAGTTATCTTGTTTTCATCTGATGGCCTCCTGTGTGAGTGTGGTTGAGGCTTTCTCATATTGGTGTAAGCCCATTATTGCATTGCGTATGCCATTTCACCCATAGCATTGTGTATTACCTTATTGCATTGTGTATGCCATTCCATAACATTGTGTATGTTAGGATTGTATCTTAGTCGCATTCCATGCATGTCATGCATATTGCATCGTGTTCGGGATAGGAGTTAGCCCGGGCACGGGAAACGAGGTACGTTTCGTACTCCGAGTGATGAAACGTGTCTCAATTCCAAGTCACTGACACTCCGGATTACCCATGATGGAGTTAGGTTTTGTTGTGTTTATATGCGCATTCATTCTATATTGAATTGCACATTTCGACCCCTTGGCCATCATGCATCGATATGCGTGATTGGTGGCACGAGGATCGAGGCATGCATATATCTGTGAAAATACATTGCTATGCCCCTTTCCTGCTCTCTGTTGCAGCAAATCAAGAATCAGCAGTCTTCCGGAGATCGGCGCGCTTTTCAAGAAAAATTACAAAACAGAGGCTAATCGGGGCATCCCAGTGGATTTCCGCGCAAGGCAGCCCGGGCATGCATCATTCATCAGAGTCAAGGCAGTCCCTGGCTTGAATGCCAGTTTACAGCTTTCTTAGTTAATTTGTAAATTAATTAGGAATTTGTACATTATTTGGACTGTAATATTCTTTCATTTGGGACTGTATTATTTATTCGGACCCTCTGTGCGAGGGCATAATTGTAATAAGTGTGCGTGCGTGTGATGTATGTCTTCCAACCCCACGTCTTTCTTCCCTTTTATTTACCTGCTTATGATGGTTAGATTAGGGCATATTTCAATTAGCATACAGTATGACAGCATGTTTGCTTCATTCATCTGTTTTGCATGCACCGGGCTCGGCGCATCATACTAACTGCATTATATTTCAATTTCAAAGTTGAATACATGTTAGCTGTAGCATTCCATATGCCATGTTTAGAATAGCCGAGCCTGCTATAGTTGCATTTTTGCATGTGTTGCATTAGGCATTTCTGTATACTTAGGATTCATGCATGATTTCTAATGTAGTTTCTGTTTTGGCTTGGAGTACTCGGTGAGTTTTTATGCTTTAGCATCCTTGCATGCGTGTGAGTGACTGCCATGAATAGCATGCTTACCATGAGGCTAATTGCTTATGTGATATAACTGTCTGAATGCCTGTGGGTGAAGGTTGGGTTAGTTGGATTGGGACAATTCATCAAATGTTTGTTTAAAGCCCACTAGATAGTGGCAAAACCATCTTTTCTAAACCCACCCGAGGGTGGCAAAATCTGCATTTTAAGCCTACCTGCGGGTAGCAAACCATCTTTCAAAAACAAATATGAAATGTTTTGTTCCAATTCAGGTGATCCAGTCTATACTTGTATGCTGTGCGCATCACATAGTAACCTAGGCTAATAACCGGAATAAGGACACACGATGTTTTCAAAACTTGATATCACGGTTAGTAGATGCCGTTCTTTGATTGGGCGAGCGGGGGTGCTCACGAAGTGACCTTCCCCAATCGTAACCAAGTTCCCGAGCCGAGGCAACTTTGGTGATGACGGACACGTGGCCTTTGGCACCGAGTTAGGGTTTCCTAAATTTCCCCAAAATAAAATATTTAGGTGGCGACTCTGTATCTGGCAAAGCAGTCCATGTTTGGCACTTCTTTCAAAAATCAGTTTTCTCAAAACGATTTGCCGGATTTGGACTCTTTGGTTCAGACTTAGAACCGTGACAATTTGAGAGTCCTGAGCTGTAGTGACCCCTAAATGAACAGAACGGGACTCACCCTCCCGGGGCGTTCGGGGACATCTACAGTACGATGTAAGTATTTTCATGCTTTAGCATATCGCATGCGTGTGAATACTATCATGACAGCATGCTTACCATGTGGCTAGATGCTTATGTGATAAACTGTTTGAATGCTTGTGGGTGAAGGTTGGATTGTCTGAGTTGGAAAAACTCGTTGAAATCCGTATTTTAGCCTACTTGCGAGTATCAAATTCCAAAGTGTTTTTCAAGACAAACGGATATGCAATGCTTATTTCCAAATTAGGCAATCTAGTCTATACTTGTTTGCTGTGCACATAGCATAGTAATTCTAGGCTAATAACTGGAATAAAAACACATAACGTTTTCAAAAACGGATATCACGGTTAGTAGAGGCCGGTCTTCGGATCGGGCGAGAGGGGGTGCTCATAGCTGACCTTCCCCGATCGTACCCAAGTTTCCGAGCCGAGGCAACTTTGGCGATGACGGACACGTGGCCTTTGGCACCGAGTCAGGGTTTCCTAAATTCCCCCATTAAAATATTTAGGTGGCGACTCTGTATCTGGCAAAGCAGTCCATGTTTGGCACTTCTTTTCAAAAATCTATTTTCTCAAAACGATTTGCCGGATTTGGACTCTTTGGTTCAGATTTAAAACCGCAAACAAAATCGAGTCCGAACTGTAGCGCGTAGCGAGGGTCCTTCGCGGGCGCGTGCTACAGTTTCTGGCGACTCCGCTAGGGATTTTAGAGAGCTTGACTCGAACTCGTGATATCCTGTTTTGATTACACTTATGAGTTTCGTTGCATTGCATGTGCATTGGTGCGCCTAGGACACCGTGTTTGCCATCTGCCATTCCTAAACGGTTTGCTGGAGGCTTGTCTTGTTAAGACATGACCATAAGGCTGACCGATTATGGGCTCTGACAGTATGGGAACACAAACCTCGGTTTTACCGGGGCACCCTTTTCGACCATTCGACCTAGTGCATATTCGGGTCCATAGTGACCATTCCAAGTTAGGACAGGTTGCTTACCCAATTATAGGTTGTTTGAAACCGCTGCGTGCATAGTGACACCCTAGCTCCTGACAAAATAGGACAGGGAAACCCTACCCCAACATAGGGGTGTTTTGTCTCTCACTTATCTGCTATGTGCTTTAGAGTGTATCTCTACAAGAACGTGCATATCAGTTTGCAAGTTTGAGTATCAGGCCCGAGGGCACCAGTATCAGTATTATTGAGAGATTGGTTATCCGCAGGGGTATCAAGTTCAGTTTCGGGGACAGTGATTCTGGGAAACAGTGATCAGTAATAGAGTGCAGTTGTTCGGCTTCACCTGTGATTGATCTGTTTGGGCTGAAATGCTATTTGTTTTTCCTTTCAGTTCAGAGTGTCCAGAGAATTGATACAGAGTAGCTAGTGTTCCCCCTTGCTGAGACAAGATAGATATCTGATCCGTCAGTCACCGTTCAGTACAGCGGACTTATGATGACGCAGAATTCAGAAGAGATTGTGGTTATGACGGCTACGCTAGATCAAGGGATCACCCTGCAGGATGAAACCAATGTTGATGTATCGCATCCGCCCAGGTCGCCTGTCACGCACCCGATCTGGACTGCCCAGTTGTATCAGGCTCGCGAGCCCACTATATTCGAGCTGATGGGAATGATTGGTGACCTCCAGAGATCCGTGGCCGATCTGGCCTATGGAATGTCGGCTTCACTGCCAGCGGCACCGTATGCCGGGAATTTCATACCGCAGGAGCGCCTACTACTGGGGCGGATTATGATAGAGCTCAGCCAGCCAGAGGTGGCTTCCAGCTACAGCCACGACGTGTCAGCAACAACCGGGCTTCGCTCTGATGTAGCAACCCAAACCCTTGATCAGCCCGAGGCCAGAGGCAAGAACAAAATGAAGGCAGATGCCGATCCCATTGAACAACTGCTGCGGGCAGTCGAGGCTTTGAAAGCCGGGGGGATGAACAAGCAACAGATATCCGCAGTTGTAGCAAAAACTGTGGAGGATGCTTTCCCCACTCCACCTGAGGGTAGTTCAAATCAGTCAGAAAGTCGGGATAGACCCCGTCATGCCAGAACAGTTCCTTCTATTCCCAACCCTGCACCTGGGAAAGATCAGAAAACCAAGGCGGTGCCTGCCGACCCTTTTGCTAGTGCGTCTAGTAAGAGTACTCAAACTTCAAAGTACCTGCCCCGAGGGCGCAGGACCTTTCATGCTCTCTACATGCCTCTATCTAAGGCACTTCAGATTCTTGCCGAAAGAGGGCACCTCAAACCCCTTGAACCTCGGCCTCTCCCGAAGAATCTCCCTCTCACACATGATGCTGCTTTGTACTGCGCGTACCACCAACAGACCGGTCACGCCACCGATAACTGTTTCCGCCTTCGCCATGAAGTGCAGGATCTGATTGATAATGAGGTCATTCTTCCACCTACCTCAGCGAAGTCTGTTACCACCGAGCTGTTGGACTTTGAGGATACTGCGAGTATGTGATCAGGGGTTGGACCACCTGCGGGCAGCGCTCGGTGTATTTCAGATGTGGCGTCTGGCACGCACCTTTTGAGCATTTGTAAATGCAGTTTTGTAGCTTCTGGCTTGGGTTTTAAGTCAGTTCTCTGTTTTGTTTTGAGTCTGCCTCTTTGCTTTGAGTTAGTCTTTTTGTTTTTGGGTCTGTCTTGTGGTACCGAGTCAGTCTCGTTGTATAGGATGTCGAGTGATTCCGGGGTTGTTGCCTCGAACACCGTTTCTGTAGTTAACCTTTTTGCTTTCCTTTTGAGTCTGTCTCTGCTGTGGTGCCAGTTGCATCCGAGAAACCTGAATGAAACAGCTGCGGCTATCATGTATTCGTGCTTATTGTTTGTTTTGGGCTAGTTGTGCCAGAGGTTTTGAATCAAACGGCCGTGCATTCTACTTGCTCTTTTGTGCCCTGAAAATCATTGCATTGACCTATGTTTTTCAAAACCTCTTTAACACTGCGGTGAAAACGAAGGGGAAGGAATTCCTCCGGTTTTGCAAAAATTTGATCAATTGAGAGAAAGAGAGGCATGCTAAGCCCTTAATGAATGAAACCATGCTTGTTAGCGTGAGTACTGAGGAGGACCCTAGCTTGATCCAGATTGGTTCCGCACTATCTTTGGCGCGAGCGATTTGTCGGTTTCTTCAAAAATTTCAAAAACAAATGTTTTGCGCGGCCCTGTGAAGACCTGTGTGGAATCGCTCTTGAGATTGTGCAGCTGTAGACACCCCATTTTTGACCGTCCTCAAGACTTGGACGTCACCGTTTGAACACACGGTGATCTTCCATGTTTGTGTTCATTTGGAGTTCCCGGAGGCCTCGGCCCGCGCGCCTTGCCTCGGGATCCCCGAACTCGACCGTTTAGTGTCTGGTTTTGCACCAAACACTTGCATCTTGCCTTGGAAAGGCAAAATGGGGCTTGTAGACCATCCCCACCCATCACCGGCAGTGGCTAGATGCCACCGGCTGGTTTTTGCTGCCACCGGCAATATTGTTTGCCGGCCGGCACTCTTTGTTGCCGGTCGGCACTCTTTTGTGCCGGTCGGCACTCTTTTTGGCCAAGATGACATTTTTGGCCGGCCGATTGCTGTTCATCTGCTTTTGCAGATATTTTTAGACAGCTGTATTGCTTTTGCTCCCCTCCATACACGTGTATGGAGGGATCTCCCTCTTGCAAAGGTTGTCTTGTAAGCTTTACAAGAGGCATATAGAGAGGGTCTCTCTCCAAGAAAAGGGAGAGCTTTTAGACATTTTTGAGAGAGGAAAATACAGACCAAGCTCTGGTTTTTCTAGGGTTAGGGTTAGATATACACTCTCTATCACTCTTTCCCTCTTATTTGCACACTAGGTGTTTTGTGTCTCACTATTGCACACAAACACCTAGTGTTTCACCTTCCTCTTGGAGCTGAGGTTCCAAAGAGTGTGTTTTGAGATTTTGGTGTTGGATTCAAGCTCAAGAAGGCCATTGGAGCACCATTGTTGAAGAGGACTACAAGGGTAAGAAACTAGTCCCTTTTTCCCCCATTTTTGATTTGATTTTATACCTATCTTAGAGCTGTTTTTGTGCTTGTTGTATAACATAAAAAAGTTCTGTGTTTAGGCCCTCTTTATTGTTTATTAAGAGTGTTTTGTTGTTTGAGGGGTGTTGACCACCCTTAGGCCTCAAAAGGCCTCATTTTGAGCCATTTTGTGTTAGCTCCGGGATTTTGGTGTTGAGGTCTCTTCACCACTGAAATCTTGAGGGATTTCAGTGGTGAAGATGATGCTTTGAAGTCCCAAGAAGGAGAGGGCCACCCCCTCTCCTTGTTGTCCTTGAAAAGGGCATATTTTGGCCTCCTAGCGAAGCCCATGCTTGAGTGTGTGTTGAGCATGTTTGGTTTGTTTTTCATGCTTATATATCTATAATATAACATGATTTCAAGTTGGTTTTGGAACTCCATGCATGTTTAGCATAGTTGCCATGTAATGCCTTATTTGTGCCTTAACATGTTCTAGGTTATTAGCCTTTGTTGGAGCATGTTTTAGGCTTGCATTTGTGAAGTTTATGTGCTTATTTTGCCATGTTTTAGCTCTGTCCATAGTCGTTTGGGTTGATCTTTGCATGCATTATATAGCTCCTTTGTATTTGGGCTTGTTGGCCTTGAGTATGTGCATGTGTAGCATGCCATCTTTGCATTGTTTTGGTGATTTGGGGTCACTTTATATGTTATTTCAGTCCCATTTCCATGCTTGATTGGTTGCCTTGCATGCATCTTTAATGCCTCATAAGCATGTGTTGCGTGCTCCATGTTTTGATGCCTTTGCATGCCTTTGAATTTGAGCCACTTAGACGCCATCTAAGGAGTCCTTTGACCTTGTTTTAACATGCTAAAAATCTGTTTTTAGTTGTCTAATGCATGCCATGTTTGGTCATGTTAAGTGTAGCTCAATGCCTTATTGATTTGCTTTGAACACTTGGGCTATTTGTTGCATGTTTTGGCTTGATTTTGTTGCTTGGTTTGGCACCATATATTAGCATGATTTCAAGGCTTATAATGCATGCTAATTGTTCATGTTTCCTCCTTTCAAGTGTGCTTGAATGTTGTTTGATTTGTGCTCAAGTGTTGGCCCTTATGCGCATATGTGTGTGCATGCCATTTAGCCCTCACTTTTTAGCACTATGGCCACTGTTTTAGGCCTTATTAGAGCTGCATAATTCATGTATAAGCCCATCTTGCCATCCATTTGCATTGCCATATGTATGCTTGTATGCTTGCATAAGTGCCTTGCCATGCCATGTTGCATTCTTAGCTTGTATGCCTAGGTTGCATTGCATCTTGCATGCATGCCTTATTCCTTGAAATGGTGATAGGAATTAGGCCTAATTTGTTTGATTGGTTTGCATGCATTTGAAATCAAAGTTGCATACTTGGTTCCTTGGGCCATCATGCATGGAAATGCGTGGTTGGTGGTCCGAGAACCGAGGCACATGTCCCTTTGAGTCATCACAATGATAAGAGACATGGTTGGTGCATACATGCCTTGAATTGTGCTGCCATGCCTTGTTTTGCCCTCTGTTGCTGTGAGTTGCAGGTCCAGCAGACTTTCTTTGCCGACCGGCAGTGTAAGGTGCCGGCCGGCAACCTTTTCTCTGCCGACAGACTCAATTTTGTGCCGATGGACACATACCAGTGCCGGTGATGATTCCACTCAGCCAGTGGTACTTCCCAGTGCCTAGGGATGCAACCCTGAGGTTTTGACAGCCTCCAGAGGAGCATAGGAGAGAAAACAGAGGCAGCTTGCGCATGGCGGCGCGCTTCCCGAGGCGTTTTCCTGTTTTAATTAGTCTATTTAATTTGTTAATTAAATTAGGCAATTTGTAATATTAATTAGCCGGTGTAGTTAATTAATTTGTAATATTTATTCGGTCCCTCCGAGTGAGGGCAAATCTGTAATAAGTGTGCGTGGGTGGTGTGTATGTCTTCCAACCTCACTTCTTTCTTCCCTTTTACTTACCCGCTTTAATGGTTAGTATTAGGACACGTTTAAATTAGCATACCTCATGCTATGCATGTGTGCATCCATGCATTTGTATTGCATGCATTAGGCTCGGTACATCACGCTAATTGCATTCGTACTTCAATTCCCAAACTGAATACGTGATAATTGTGCATTTTCACATGACATGTTTAGGATAGCCGAGCTTATTCTAACAACACTTTGTATGCGATGCATTAGGCACTTAACATGGACTTGGACCATGCATGTTTTCTAACAAGTTCTCTGTTTTGGCACGGAGTACTATGTAAGTATTTCCGCTTTAGCATATTACATGAGTGTGAATATTGCCATGACAACATGCTTAACATGCAGCTAGATGCTTATGTGTTAAACTGTTTTGGATGCCTGTGGGTGAAGGTTGGATTGTTTGAGTTGGAAAAACTCGTTGAAATCCGTATTTTAGCCTACTTGCGAGTAGCAAATTCCAAAGCATTTTCAAAACGAACGGATATGCAATGTTTCTTTCCAAATTAGGCAATCTAGTCTATGCTTGTTTGCTGCGCGTATAACATAGTAATTCTAGGCTAATAATTGGTTTAAGAACACATAACGTTTTCAAAATCGGATATCATGGTTAGTAGAGGCCGGTCTTCAGACCGGGCGAAAGGGGGTGCTCATAGCTGAGCATCCCCGATCGTACCCAAGCTCCCGAGCCGAGACAACTCCGGTGATGACGGACATGTGGCCTTCGGCACCGAGTCAGGGTTTCCTAAATTTCCCCATTTTAAAAAATATTTAGGTGGCGACTCTGTATCTGGCAAAGCAGTCCATGTTTGGCACTACTTTTTCAAAAATCTGTTTCTCAAAACGATTTGCCAGATTTGGACTCTTTGGTTCAGATTAAGAACCGCGACAACAAAAATCGCGAGTCCGAACTATAGTAGCACGAGGCCGACGCGGGCGCTGTTACAGTTTCTGGCGACTCTGCTGGGGAGTTTAGAGAGCTTGACTCGAACTCATGATATCCTGTTTTGATTTCGCTTATGTGTTTCTTTGCATTGCATGTGCATTGGTGCGCCTAGGAACACAGTGTTTGCCATCTGCCATTCCTGAACGGTTTGCCGGAGGCTTGTCTTGTCAAGGCATGTCCATAAGGCTGACCGGCTACTGGCTCTGACAGCATGGGAACACAAACCCCGGTTTACCGGGGTACCCTTTTGACCATTCGACCTAGTGCATATTCGGATCCATAGTGACCATTCCAAACTAGGACAGGTTGCTTACCCGATGCTAAGTTGTTTGAAACCGCTGTGTGCGTAGTGAAACCCTAGCTCCTGAGAAAATAGGACAGGGAAACCCTACCCCAACATAGGGGTGATTGAACTCTCTTTTACTTGCTATGTGCTTTTAGAGTGTATCTCTACAGGAACGCATATACCAGTTTGCGAGTTTGAGTATCGGGCCCGAAGGCGCCAGAATCAGTATTGCTGAGAATCAGTTATCAGGAATCAGTTATCCGCGGGTATCAGATTCAGTATTTTGGGAACAGAAATCTGGGAACAGTGATCAGCAGTAGGGTACAATTGTTTGGCTACACCCGTGTTTGATCAGTTTGGGCTGAAATGCTGCCTGTTTTTCTTTCAGTTCAGAGAGTTGTAGAGTTGATACAGAACAGCCAGTGTCTCCCCTTTGCTGAGGCACGATTTATGGCGGCACAAAGTTCAGAAGAAATTGTGGTTATGACGGTTGCATTGGAGCAGGGGACCGCTCCGCAGAGTGAAGCCAGCATCAGTGTGTCACACCCGCCCAGGATGCCCGTTGTGCACCCAGTTTGGGCTCCCCAGTTATACCAGGCTCGTGAGCCCACCACCTTCGAATTAATGGGGATGATAGGTGACCTCCAAAGGTCTGTGGCAGACCTCGCCTATGGAATGTCGGCTTCACCACCAGCGGCGCCGTATGCCGGGAATTTTGTACCACAGGAGCCCCCGCTACTGGGGCGGATTGTGATAGAGCTCAGCCAGCCAGAGGTGGCTTCCGGCTATAGCTGCGACATGCCAGCACCAACCCCGACCCTTGACCAGGCTGAGGCCAGAGGAAAAGACAAGGCAAAGATAGATGCCGACCCCATTGAGCAACTGATGTGGGCAGTCGAGGCTTTGAAGGCCAGAGGAATGAGCAAGCAACAAACGTCTGCAATAGTGACCAAAGCTGTGGATGATGCTTTCCCCACTCCGATCAAAGGCAGTTCAAGCCAGGCAGAAAACCAGGATGGGCCCCGTCATGCCCAGACAGTCCCTGTAGTTCCCAACCTTGCACCGGGGAAGGTTCAAAAAGCCAAGGCAGCGCCAGCTGATCCTTTCGCCAGCGCATCTGGTAAGAATCCTCAAACTGCAAAGTACCTGCCCCGAGGGCGCAGGGTCTTTCACGATCTCCACATGCCTTTGTCTAGGGCATTATTAATATTGGCAAAGAACGGGCATCTTAAGCCTTTGGAGCCCCGGCCACTCCCGAAGAATCTCCCCGCCACTCATGATGCTACCTTGTACTGCGCGTACCATCAACAGTCCGGTCACAGTACCGATGGATGTTCCCGCCTTCGTCATGAAGTGCAGGATTTGATTGATAACAAGGTTATCCTACCACCCACCTCGGGCAAGCCCGTCACCACTCAGTTGTTGGATTTCGAGGGCTCAGATACTGCGAGTATGTAAAGTGAACCGCCTGCGGGCAACATTTGGTACATTTTGGATGAAGCGTCTGGCACGCATTTTTGAGCATCGGTGAAACCGAGTTTTGTAAATCTTGGCTTGGATGTCGAGTCAGTCTTTTTTTTTGAGTCTGTCTCTTTGTCTTGAGTCAGTCTTTTTTGCTTAAGGGTCTGTCTGATTGTATCGAGTCAGTCCCCGTTGTATATAATACCAGGTGATTCTGGGGTTGTTGCCTCGAACACCATTTTGTTTTGTAATTATTATCTGTTTTTGTCTTGAGTCTGTTTCTGCCGAGGGGCCAGTTGCACCAACGGAGCCGATTGAAACAGCTGTTGCTATCTCAACTTCATGCTTGCTTTCAGCATAAGGACCAGAGAATTTGATCGGGTTGACAGTACATCTCGCCTGCTCTCCTGTGTGCCAAACTCATTGCATTAACCTAAGTTTTTCAGAAAACAAACCTCTTGAACACTGCGGTGATAAAAACGAAGAGGAAGGAATTCCTCGGGTTTTGCAAAATTTTGATCATTTTGAGAGAAAGAAAGGCGTGCTAAGCCTTTTTATGAATGAAATCATGCTTGTCGGCGTGAGTACTGAGAAGGACCCTGGCCTGATCCAGATTGGTTCCACACTATCTTCGGCGCGAGCGATTCGTCGCTTTCTTAAAAACTTTCAAAAACAAATGTTTTACGCGGCCCTGCGAAGACCTGTGTGGAATCGCTCTTGAGACTGTGCAGCCTAGGATCGCTCTCAGCCTCAAGATTCGACCTGTTGTCTTGAACCTCGAACTCATCCGGAACATTCAACAGTCAACCGTTGGAGGAGGCTCGTGTGGCCAGTTTTGAAGTAGCCCTCGAGCAAGAGGCACCAAAAGCCAAATCAGAAGGAGTGGATCTCGCCGGAAGAAGCTCGTGGAGCAACCGTGATGGATTCTTCTGCAAATCAGTGCAACAGCCGTTCTCCTGGACACAGAGAGGCTTCAATTCAAAAGAAACCATTTGGCATGGACTTGCTACACTTTTTACCCTTTGAGAGGCTCGCTGGGGCGAAAACCCGGAAGGGCGACCCAGGCAAAAGTTAGAGCAAGAGAAAAATACAAAAAAAAATGCAAAAAAAAAAGAAAAGCAGAAAAAAGAAAAAGAAATGAAAAAGAAAAAAAATAGAAAATGAAAATAAGCTCGCAAGGTCGAAAACCCGCATTGGGCGCCTTGGCAAAAGTAAGAGCCAAACAAAATGAAGGTTAAAATACCCGAGTGTACCTTAACCGGAACTACTTAAGGCTTGATTCCCATGTTTGGGATACGTAGGCAACTTCATCATGAAGTCCAGCCCCCAACGCTTTCATAGCGTCTCAGTCCATGCGATGGTTTCGATTTCATCCCCAAAGTCCAGTGGCCAACACCCTTTAAGGTGATTGTGTCCATATATTTGTTGTGACCGTCTTCGTCATCTCTGTGTCCGAGAGTTCGACCACTGCCAATGAAGACTGTGTGCGGATTGCTGTGGCACCATCCCAAACAAGGGGCAACTTTCCGTTGCCACAAGCCGTCGTGAGACGCCATTCAAACTAGGGGCAGCTTTCCGTTACCTCCCACCCCCCCTTCAGACCAGGGGCAATTTTCCATTGCCTCCGATCCGAGGTTGCGCATCTCGAAGGGTAAGTTTCATGCTCGTTGAGCATTGACTGTTTGAAAAATAGTTTTTGAAAATTTTTACTGAGGCTGACTATTTTCTCGAAAACTATTTCATTTTCCAAAACCGGACCATTGTCTTGGACCCAAAAAGGAAAATTTTCAGTGCTTGCTGCCTGACTTGCATGCTTTTCAAATCAAAAGTCGAACAAGTACGTTAATCCGACTCTCGTTTTGATCAAAACCGTTTTAGTAGAAAGCAAAAACGAAAGAATGGTTAAAATGATGAACTAGGGGCACAGTTGAGCCAGACGTTCTGTCTTTCCCCCGTCATCGACGTACTTGCCAGAAGGGCGCTCTACCCGCCGGAAGAAATAGCCGTGAGCTAACGGTATTGAGCATGAACCCACACCTTGCTATTTATCCATCAATCACCCCGGGGAGGGATGAAAAATGAGAGATTGAAGAATAGAGAGGTGTAAGTTGAGAGAAAAGTGAGGAAAAGGGTTTTGAGAGAAAATCCAAGCTTGAGAGTCGAGTGATGTGAGGATCACAAATCAGAAAGGGTGGGAAACAATACCCAGATTGAACTGGCTCCTCGTGGTCCGAGGTCTCCCATCTTCGTTTACGCGTCTGTGTGTCGTGTCTCTTTCATTTGACGGTCTCGTCTTTTGTTTTGAGTCTCTCCCGAGCGTGCCTCGTTGTGTTTAGGTCGTGTACCTCTTTGTTTGAGTCCTCCCCGCTGTGTTCAATGGTAGGCTCGATATCCCGGTTTGAAAAACCCTCATTCGATTTCAAAAATTGCTTATGCTCAGAATGCTGTGCCATTCTCTATATTTGAACGTGTCTCGACTCCAACCGGTTCCATCTTTGAGGTCCGTCCTGTCAGATTGGGCTGTTTGTTTGAGAATTGCCGTGTGCAGAATGAATCGAATGCTGTGTTATGGGCTGAATGCAGATTAATCCCCAGTAGAGTAAGGGCTGTGTGTCCAGAATCAGGCAGTGGGTTGCTTGGGTTATTTTGCTGTTGGCTGTTTAAGTTATCTGATTATTACAGTGCAAGTGCTTAATTTTCAGACAACCAATCAGTTCCATTTACATTGAGGTGTAACATGATGAGATGCGATACAATGCATGAAATGTGTAAATGTAAACACTTTTTCAGATAAAAAGTCCGTTTCATTTCATTATCTTTTCAAATGTACAAGTTTTGAAGAAAACAAAATCTGCCTGCGGCAGTACAAGGTAATCTATCTACCAACAAAAAAAAAAGTACAAGAAAGAAAAGATAGCAAAAATCTGCATCCATGTCAAGCACTCCGGGGGCCGTCAGTCCGTCCTAGTCCTCTTCCTGGACGAGGGTCCAGGAGCATCATCAGCATCGTCGTCAGAGCCCGAGCTAGAACCGTCTCCGGTCTCCTCCTCCGATGACCCTGCCTCCGCCTCTGACTCCTCGTCGTCGTTATCATCCGGGACTAGAGCTCGCGAGCTACTCCCGACGTGAGTACGCCCTCCCCTGGTACGGGGAAATATCCGGCCCTCCTCATCTCTCCCCCGAGCAGGGACAGAAGGTCTAGCTGAAGCACCTCCTGCCATGGGAATTTGGAAAGGAGGCTGAAAAGTTCACGAAAAGGGAAATGCATCAGTATACCGTGAGCAGTTTAGCAATGCAGAATGCAGTGTGTGAGTACAGTGTATGAATGCCGTGAGCAGTTTATCAGTATAGAGTACAGTGCAGAATGCAGTATATGCAGTGTGTCAGATGCTGTGAGATCAGTGTATCACGTGTTGTGCCGTGCATCAGATTATGCGAATCAGTATATGAATGGTTTGAGGCCAGTGTCAGAAGGACATACCGGTATGCTGTAGACGGCTAGGAGGTCAAAAGTCCGCTGGAGCATCCCCATCATCGAGGCATTCATCGCCAACGACTGACGGGTGTACTCAGAAGAGGCCTGCAAAAGTATCAGATGCATCAATATTCTGTGGAATATCAAACTAAAATGAAATGACTGTACAGAAATGCAGTAATACATACCGGAGGTAGGTCAGGGACGTCAATGAACTCATGACCAGCCGGTGGAGGGGCGAAGGGGATCTGATAGGTCGACCCACCCTACCCCTGGAAAGTCAGTACAGCAGGCAGGGCAGGCCAGCCAGCTCCTCGTCCTCCCCGCACTCCGCCCTTACCACGGACCCGGGCCCTCCTCGAAGATCCAGCCCCTGCTTCCGCTCCGGCCCCAGCCGCCGATGCTACAGGCCTGGCCCCCTCTGCTCGACGGCCGCTCAAGGGACGCATCAGGTACGTCCGCACGTACTCCTGATAGTCGCCGGTGCCTCGGAAGCCGGCCTCCTCCCAGCCGATGGAGTAATCATCCAGCTGCTCAGCGGTAAGCCCCTCAGTCTCCCTCATCTCTGCAGGAGGGTGAGCCGGGACTATCTGCTCACGTAACCCCAGGGTCTGGCGTAGAAAACGCTCCCCCAGGTACCAAGCCCGACAGACCGGGCCCTCTAGCAAGATCCGGAAACACGAGGTCTCCTCAGCACCAGGGAACCGACCCCGCATCGCCGACGGCAAGGAGGCCCATGGCCGCCATGTGATCTGAAAGTGACAGACAGTTTGTTATCTACTGTTATTGAAACATGCAGTGGGAAAGCGAAGCTAAATGAACTGAAAGTAAAGCATACCTCGGCCGGGGTGATGGTGTCAAAATATCGGCGGAAGAAGCCGAATGTCTCCCGTGGTCGCCGGGTGCATCTCCCGTCGAAGCGACTCGAGAACGGGACAGCCGGAGGAGGCTCCGCGACTGGTACGGGTGCAAGCCTAGGGAAGTAGGCGTAAACCCACAGCTGCAAGACAGATGTCAGTATGACTATCAGAAAAAGCAGAATATACAGAATAAAGCAGAAATGGCAGAGCCGTGTGTTGTGCAGTGTATTGTTTGCAGTGTACAGTGTGAGCAGTGTACAGTCAGTGTAAAGCAGAATGTATGTGTGTGCCGTGTGTACAGTATACAGTAAGTGTAAAGCAGACCGCAGTGTGTGCAGTGTACAGGGTACAGAAAGTACGAGGCAGAAGTGAAAAAAGCGGAGAAGAAATGTACCTCCCAAGCCCGCCAGTAACCTCCGAGCAGCTGGCCGCTGCCACGAGAAGCCGAGCTCATATAGCCGTAAAGGGTGGCCAGAGCAGCGCCGCCCCAATCATAGTGCAAGATGTCCCGGACGTCCACCAGTGCGCTGAGAAGGCAGAGAGGCACGGTGTTCGCCCGGTCGGCGAAGATGGTAGTCCCGAACAGGAACATGAGGAAGCCGCGAGCATACCTCTCCTCGTCCTCTGGGGTCATCTGCACCTCCTCCAAAACGGGCTGGACCCGAAACTGTGTCTCGAACCAGGAGTATCGGACGAAACCTGGACGAGCTAGTGGTGGGGCCTCCCCCAGTAGATGGACCTGAGCGGCGGTCCACTCATCCATGTCGGTGTTGAAAGGGATCGGATCCCCCCTACCCCGATGCCTGTGAGCATCGAGAAGTCATAAGGGGTCATCGTCATGTCCCCTGCAGCAGAAAAATGGAAAGAATCGGTGGTGTCCCACCACCTCTCCGCCAAAGCAGCAAGGAGAGGTCTGCATGTGGACAACCTGGAGAGCCCTCGGTAGAAGGTACCGAAGCCAGCTCGGTCCACGATGCGCTGGACCGCATCAGGGAGCTCATCATACCACTCCCGTGCGCCAGTATTCCCATACCCGCGAATGGTATGGGAACCCTCCTGCAAACAGAAAACAACAATTGCAAGACAATATTCAACATGTAGTTTTGAAAAGACAGATATGGCATGTATGTAAGTTTGTCAGATTCAGGCAAATACCGGGTGCCGGTGTGCTTACAGTAAAATACGTGTGCTGTGTCAGCGTGTTTGGGTGTTTCAGAACAGATGTGGCATGTGTGCAAGTTTGATAGATTCAGACAAATACTGGGTACCAGTGTGTGTGCAGTGAAATACAGTGTGTGCAGTGTGTTTGAATGATTCAGGGCTAGTGCAGTGTGTGTGCATGTGTCAGTCTCAAACAGATATCAGTTGTATGTATGTTTACAATCAACTACGGTCTACGGCATATCAGATTTCAGCAGTTAAAGAGTACAACTAACTATGGCAGTTTTGTATCCTACATTGCAGAAAGTAAAGCAGAAGATGAAGAGTTACCTCGGAAGTGCCGAATGAAAGGTGGGAGGTAGGCTCGCGTAGTAGTAGCTCAGGCGCCGCGTACCTCTCAAAGCTCCGGAACTGACGCAGTCCGTCTGGGGGCAGAACGTGGATCGCCGGCCGGTAGGTCGCCGGGTCGAACGGGCGCTCGCTCAGTAGTAAGAGCTCGACCCCGGGATCCATCTCGTGGTCCGGGGGAGTCCCGCCACGTGGAATGTCGTCCGCCATGTAGAGAATGGTGTGAAAATGGCCGGAAAAGGAAAACCGGGCCGGAATGCGAAGAGTCAACCAGAAAGTCAACTCCTGAGAGGGTCGGAAATGACCGGGAAGGCCGGAATGTGAAAAGGCACAGGAATGAAGAGAAAAGTGAGGGGAACAAACCCCGAAAAGGCGAGAACGCCAAACGAGGCGCCGAAACGAAAATGTGATCGGTGGAAAATGTCTGAAACGCGAAGGAAATCGCGAATCCGACGACGAAACGAGCGTAGAACGCGAAGAAATGGGCGAAAAATGAAAGAGAAAAGCTCTAGAGAGAGAGAGCAAAGGATTTCGGCGTGAGAAGAATGAGAAAATAGGGCTTGAAGCCCTATTTTATAACACCCAAGCTGAAAAGTCAAAACTGCCCCGCACCAGCAACTGTTTGCCGGTCGGCAATGTTTTGTGCCGCGGCCGGCACTTTTTTGTGCCGATGGAATTGTTTTTGTGCCGATGGCCAGCCGGTGGCCTCATCTTTCGGCCGGTGGGGTTCCCACAGCCTTGTTTAGGCCATTTGAGTTGTTTTTGGTCTTCATAGCTCAAGAAAGTGCAAGAAAGTGCATCTCCGACATTCAACCGGCCTCCGTTTTGACTTCGGGCCGTGTCTCCAGTGCGTGGCACTCGAATTCATGCAACGTGTATCCTTTTTGTATCCTTTTTTAAATTCAAAAGTTATCCCATGTGTGTTGCACAAGTTCATCACACTACTTCGATGCATTACATTGCGCTGTCATGCGCCACACATTTGCATTGTTATGCACGTGTTACATGCGTTGCAACACGCACCCCTTTGCATTGTCGTGCACATTTCTCATGCATCATCATTGCATTTCCATTCCATGCATTGTCATGCATTCCGGAATACGTGCGTTGTTGCGCATTTAAGCCCGTTTACATTCCGTGTGGCGTGCGTGTCACACTGGTCATCGCACTGTTTTGTGCATTTCAAAATTGTTCGCGCTGTTCTGCGCATTGCACTGTCTTGTGCATTTCAAAATTGTTCGCGCCGTTCTGCGCATTGCACTGTCTTGTGCATTTCAAACCTCGCGCTGTTCTGCGCATTGCACTGTCTTGTGCATTTCAAACCTCGCGCTGTTCTGCGCATTGCACTGTTTTGTGCATTTCAAAATTGTTCGCGCTGTTCTGCGCATCGCACTGTTTTGTGCATTTCAAATCGTCGCACTGTTTTGTGCATTGCATTCCGTCGCGCTGTTTTGCGCATCTCATTACATTTTGCATTGTCATGCATATTAATTACATTACCTGCGTAGACCGCATGTTAATTCTTTCTTTGCGTAGACCGCATCTCAATTCTTTACCTGCGTAGACCGCATATTTTGATTGCGTAGACCGCATTGTTATTTTCATTACCTGCGTAGACCGCATGTTTTGATTGCGTAGACCGCACGTTTAATTCCAATACCTGCGTAGACCGCATGTTTTGATTGCGTAGACCGCATGTTTAATTCCATTACCTGCGTAGACCGCATGTTTTGATTGCGTAGACCGCATGTTTAATTCCATTACCTGCGTAGGCCGCATGTTTTGATTGCGTAGACCGCATGTTTAATTCCAATACCTGCGTAGACCGCATGTTTTGATTGCGTAGACCGCATGTTTAATTCCATTACCTGCGTAGACCGCATGTTTAATTCCATTACCTGCGTAGACCGCATGTTTTGATTGCGTAGACCGCATGTTTAATTCCAATACCTGCGTAGACCGCATGTTTTGATTCCGTAGACCGCATGTTTAATTCCATTACCTGCGTAGACCGCATGTTTTGATTGCGTAAACCGCATTGTTATTTTCATTACCTGCGTAGACCGCATGTTTTGATTGCGTAGACCGCATGTCTTACTTGCGTAGACCGCATGTTTTGATTGCGTAGACCGCATTGTTATTTTCGTTACCTGCGTAGACCGCATGTTTTGATTGCGTAGACCGCATGTCTTACTTGCGTAGACCGCATATTTTGATTGCGTAGACCGCATTGTTATTTTCATTACTTGCGTAGACCGCATATTTTGATTGCGTAGACCGCATTGTTATTTTCATTACCTGCGTAGACCGCATGTTTTGATTGCGTAGACCGCATGTCTTACTTGCGTAGACCGCAAATTTTGATTGCGTAGACCGCATTGTTATTTCCAATACCTGCGTAGACCGCATATTTTGATTACGTAGACCGCATGTCTTACTTGCGTAGACCGCATATTTTGATTGCGTAGACCGCATTGTTATTTTCATTACCTGCGTAGACCGCATGTTTTGATTGCGTAGACCGCATGTTTTGATTGCGTAGACCGCATGTTTAATTCCGTTACCTGCGTAGACCGCATGTTTTGATTGCGTAGACCGCATGTTTAATTCCATTACCTGCGTAGACCGCATGTTTTGATTGCGTAGACCGCATGTTTAATTCCAATACCTGCGTAGACCGCATGTTTTGATTGCGTAGACCGCATGTTTAATTCCATTACCTGCGTAGACCGCATGTTTTGATTGTGTAGACCGCATGTTTAATTCCATTACCTGCGTAGACCGCATGTTTTGATTGCGTAGACCGTATGTTTAATTCCATTACCTGCGTAGACCGCATGTTTTGATTGCGTAGACCGCATGTTTAATTCCATTACCTGCGTAGACCGCATGTTTTGATTGCGTAGACCGCATGTTTAATTCCATTACCTGCGTAGACCGCATGTTTTGATTGCGTAGACCGCATGCTTAATTCCATTACCTGCGTAGACCGCATGTCTTGATTGCGTAGACCGCATATTTAATTTCATTACCTGCGTAGACCGCATGTCTTTGTTTGCGTAGACCGCATGCTTAATTTCATTACCTGCGTAGACCGCATGTCTTGATTGCGTAGACCGCATGTTCAGTTTCATCACCTGCGTAGACCGCATGTTTCAACTGCGTAGACCGCATATTTGCTAAATATCATCACCTGCGTAGACCGTATGTTCATGATCAATTTTGTTGACTGCGTAGACCGCATGCTCCACTTACATGTTTGTATTTCCACAGCATTGTCATGCTCCCCACTTGCCTTGCGCTGTCACGCATTTCAAGTATGCTATTGTGCATATTGCTAACAATATTGTACCTGTTAAGTTTGTTTTCTTTTCAGGCACGATATTGTATGTACGGTTCATTTGAGGCTGGTGCAACCAGACGAGCTGCACAGGTATTTTATCTCCGAGTGAGACGTATTGAGAATTCCATAATTCTCTTACATCCTTTCTGCATTGTAGTGTAGTTTGGTATGCTAGCTTAAAATTGTCGCATGTTTGCTTCATTACAGCTTTCTTTGCATGATCATAAGTTATGCTCTGCTTTGTGCATTGTCTTGCATTTTGCCCCTGCCTCCGGGCGCATACCTTATTTGTCTTGCGTGTTTGTCTAAGTCTTCGGCCTTGTCAAAAATGGGTCGTCTCTGGGCTTTGACATTCACTCCCGTCATTGTTATGACTTTCGAGTTCTGTCAAAGAGGGGCAACTGTAAACACCCCATTTTTGACCGTCCTCAAGACTTGGACGTCACCGTTTGAACACACGGTGATCTTCCATGTTTGTGTTCGTTTGGAGTTCCCGGAGGCCTCGGCCCACGCGCCTTGCCTCAGGATCCCCGAACTCGACCGTTTAGTGTCTGGTTTTGCACCAAACACTTGCATCTTGCCTTGGAAAGGCAAAATGGGGCTTGTAGACCATCCCCACCCATCACCGGCAGTGGCTAGATGCCACCGGCTGGTTTTTGCTGCCACCGGCAATATTGTTTGCCGGCCGGCACTCTTTGTTGCCGGTCGGCACTCTTTTTGGCCAAGATGACATTTTTGGCCGGCCGATTACTGTTCATCTGCTTTTGCAGATATTTTTAGACAGCTGTATTGCTTTTGCTCCCCTCCATACACGTGTATGGAGGGATCTCCCTCTTGCAAAGCTTGTCTTGTAAGCTATACAAGAGGCATATAGAGAGGGTCTCTCTCCAAGAAAAGGGAGAGCTTTTAGACATTTTTTAGAGAGGAAAATACAGACCAAGCTCTGGTTTTTCTAGGGTTAGGGTTAGATATACACTCTCTATCTCTCTTTCCCTCTTATTTGCACACTAGGTGTTTTGTGTCTCACTATTGCACACAAACACCTAGTGTGCAAATAAGAGGGAAAGAGAGAACCTTCCTCTTGGAGCTGAGGTTCCAAAGAGTGTTTTTTGAGATTTTGGTGTTGGATTCAAGCTCAAGAAGGCCATTGGAGCAC
Organism: Camellia sinensis; assembly: GCF_055761805.1. NCBI lineage: Eukaryota > Viridiplantae > Streptophyta > Magnoliopsida > Ericales > Theaceae > Camellia > Camellia sinensis. The sequence continues at coordinate 103,505,826 of NC_138967.1, read as the reverse complement.
CATTGTTGAAGAGGACTACAAGGGTAAGAAACTAGTCCCTTTTTTCCCTATTTTTGCTTTGATTTTATACCTCTCTTAGAGCTGTTTTTGTGCTTGTTGTATAACATAAAAAGTTCTGTTTTTAGGCCCTCTTTATTGTTTATTAAGAGTGTTTTGTTGTTTGAGGGGTGTTGACCACCCTTAGGCCTCAAAAGGCCTCATTTTGAGCCATTTTGTGTTAGCTCCGGGATTTTGGTGTTGAGGTCTCTTCACCACTGAAATCTTGAGGGATTTTAGTGGTGAAGATGATGCTTTGAAGTCCCAAGAAGGAGAGGGCCACCCCCTCTCCTTGTTGTCCTTGAAAAGGGCATATTTTGGCCTCCTAGCGAAGCCCATGCTTGAGTGTGTGTTGAGCATGTTTGGTTTGTTTTTCATGCTTATATATCTATAATATAACATGATTTCAAGTTGGTTTTGGAACTCCATGCATGTTTAGCATAGTTGCCATGTAATGCCTTATTTGTGCCTTAACATGTTCTAGGTTGTTAGCCTTTGTTGGAGCATGTTTTAGGCTTGCATTTGTGAAGTTTATGTGCTTATTTTGCCATGTTTTAGCTCTGTCCATAGTCGTTTGGGTTGATCTTTGCATGCATTATATAGCTCCTTTGTATTTGGGCTTGTTGGCCTTGAGTATGTGCATGTGTAGCATGCCATCTTTGCATTGTTTTGGTGATTTGGGGTCACTTTATATGTTATTTCAGTCCCATTTCCATGCTTGATTGGTTGCCTTGCATGCATCTTTAATGCCTCATAAGCATGTGTTGCGTGCTCCATGTTTTGATGCCTTTGCATGCCTTTGAATTTGAGCCACTTAGACGCCATCTAAGGAGTCCTTTGGCCTTGTTTTAACATGCTAAAAATCTGTTTTTAGTTATCTAATGCATGCCATGTTTGGTCATGTTAAGTGTAGCTCAATGCCTTATTGATTTGCTTTGAACACTTGGACTATTTGTTGCATGTTTTGGCTTGATTTTGTTGCTTGGTTTGGCACCATATATTAGCATGATTTCAAGGCTTATAATGCATGCTAATTGTTCATGTTTCCTCCTTTCAAGTGTGCTTGAATGTTGTTTGATTTGTGCTCAAGTGTTGGCCCTTATGCGCATATGTGTGTGCATGCCATTTAGCCCTCACTTTTTAGCACTATGGCCACTGTTTTAGGCCTTATTAGAGCTGCCTAATTCATGTATAAGCCCATCTTGCCATCCATTTGTATTGCCATATGTATGCTTGTATGCTTGCATAAGTGCCTTGCCATGCCATGTTGCATTCTTAGCTTGTATGCCTAGGTTGCATTGCATCTTGCATGCATGCCTTGTTCCTTGAAATGGTGATAGGAATTAGGCCTAATTTGTTTGATTGGTTTGCATGCATTTGAAATCAAAGTTGCATACTTGGTTCCTTGGGCCATCATGCATGGAAATGCGTGGTTGGTGGTCCGAGAACCGAGACACATGTCCCTTTGAGTCATCACAATGATAAGAGACATGGTTGGTGCATACATGCCTTGAATTGTGCTGCCATGCCTTGTTTTTCCCTCTGTTGCTGTGAGTTGCAGGTCCAGCAGACTTTCTTTGCCGACCGGCAGTGTAAGGTGCCGGCCGGCAACCTTTTCTCTGCCGACAGACTCAATTTTGTGCCGATGGACACATACCAGTGCCGGTGATGATTCCACTCAGCCGGTGGTACTCCCTAGTGCCTAGGGATGCAACCCTGAGGTTTTGACAGCCTCCAGAGGAGCATAGGAGAGAAAACAGAGGCAGCTTGCGCATGGCGGCGCACTTCCCGAGGCGTTTTCCTGTTTTAATTAGTCTATTTAATTTGTTAATTAAATTAGGCAATTTGTAATATTAATTAGCCGGTGTAGTTAATTAATTTGTAATATTTATTCGGTCCCTCCGAGTGAGGGCAAATCTGTAATAAGTGTGCGTGGGTGGTGTGTATGTCTTCCAACCTCACTTCTTTCTTCCCTTTTACTTACCCGCTTTAATGGTTAGTATTAGGACACGTTTAAATTAGCATACCTCATGCTATGCATGTGTGCATCCATGCATTTGTATTGCATGCATTAGGCTCGGTACATCATGCTAATTGCATTCGTACTTCAATTCCCAAACTGAATACATGATAATTGTGCATTTTCACATGACATGTTTAGGATAGCCGAGCCTATTCTAACAACACTTTGTATGCGATGCATTAGGCACTTAACATGGACTTGGACCATGCATGTTTGCTAACAAGTTCTCTGTTTTGGCACGGAGTACTATGTAAGTATTTCCGCTTTAGCATATTACATGAGTGTGAATATTGCCATGACAGCATGCTTAACATGTAGCTAGATGCTTATGTGTTAAACTGTTTTGGATGCCTGTGGGTGAAGGTTGGATTGTTTGAGTTGGAAAAACTCGTTGAAATCCGTATTTTAGCCTACTTGCGAGTAGCAAATTCCAAAGCATTTTCAAAACGAACGGATATGCAATGTTTCTTTCCAAATTAGGCAATCTAGTCTATACTTGTTTGCTGCGCGTATAACATAGTAATTCTAGGCTAATAATTGGTTTAAGAACACATAACGTTTTCAAAATCGGATATCACGGTTAGTAGAGGCCGGTCTTCAGACCGGGCGAAAGGGGGTGCTCATAGCTGACCTTCCCCGATCGTACCCAAGCTCCCGAGCCGAGACAACTCCGGTGATGACGGACATGTGGCCTTCGGCACCGAGTCAGGGTTTCCTAAATTTCCCCATTTTAAAAAATATTTAGGTGGCGACTCTGTATCTGGCAAAGCAGTCCATGTTTGGCACTACTTTTTCAAAAATCTGTTTCTCAAAACGATTTGCCAAATTTGGACTCTTTGGTTCAGATTAAGAACCGCGACAACAAAAATCGCGAGTCCGAACTGTAGTAGCACGAGGCCCACGCGGGCGCTGTTACAGCAGCCTAGGATCGCTCTCAGCCTCAAGATTCAACCTGTTCGTTTTCGAACCTTGAACCCGTTCAGAACGTTCAACGGTTAACTATCGGAGGAGGCCCGTTGTAGACGTCCCCGAACGCCTCGGGAGGAACGAGCTCCCGTTCCGTTCATTTTGGGGTCACTACAGCTCAGGACTCTTCAAATTGTCACGGTTCTTAATCTGAACCAAAGAGTCCAAATCCGGCAAATTGTTTTGAGAAAAACAGATTTTTGAAAGAAGTGCCAAACATGGACTGCTTTGCCAGATATAGGGTCGCCACCTAAATGTTTTTTAATGGGAAATTTAGGAAACCCTGACTCGTTGCCTAAGGCCACGTGTCCGTCATCACCAAAGTTGCCTCGGCTCGGGAACTTGGGTACGATTGGAGAAGGTCAATTCGTGAGCACCCCCGCTCGCCCGATCAAAGATCGGCCTCTACTAACCATGATATCAATTTTTAAAAACATTGTGTGTTCTTATTCTGGTTATTAGCCTAGATTACTATGTGATGCGCACAGCATACAAGTATAGACCGGGTTGCCCGAATTGGAACAAAACATTTCATGTTTGTTTTGAAAGATGGTTTGCTACTCGCAAGTAGGCTTAAAATGCAGATTTTGCCACCCGCAGGTGGGCTTAAGAAGAGATGGTTTTGCCACTTTCTAGTGGGCTTAAAACAAATAGTTGATGATTTATTCCAATCCAAATAACCCGACCTTCACCCACAGGCATTCAGGCAGTTATATCACATAAGCAATTAGCCTCATAGTAAGCATGCTATTCATGGCAGTCACTCACACGCATGCAAGGATGCTAAAGCATAAAGCTTACCGAGTACTCCAAGCCAAAACAGGAAGTTTATTAGAAATCATGCATGATCCTAAATATACAGAAATGCCTAATGCAACACATGCAAAAATGCAACTATAGCAGGCTCGGCTATTCTAAGATGGCATATGAAATGCTACAACTATCATGTATTCAATTTGGAATTAAAAGTACAATGCAGTTAGTATGATGCGCCAAGCCCGGTGCATGCAATACAGATGAATGATGCAAACATGCTTTCATACTGTACGCTAATTTAAACATGCCCTAATCTAACCATCATAAGCAGGTAAATAAAAGGGAGAAAGACGTGGGGTTGGAAGACATACAACACACACACTCACACTTATTACAATTGTGCCCTCGTGCAGAGGGTCCGAATAAATATACAGTCCCGAATAAAAGAACATTACAGTCCAAATGTTACAGTCCGAATAATATACAAATTCCTAATTAATTAACAAATTAACTAAGAAAATAAATAAAACTGGCATGCAAGCCAGGGACTGCCTTGCTTCTGATGGATGATGCATGTCTGGGCTGCCTTGCGCGGAAATCCACTAGGATGCCCCAATTAGCCTCTGTTTACACCTTTTCTTGAAATGCGCGCCAAACTCCAAAAAGTTGCTGATTCTTCATTTTGCTGCAACAGAGAGCAGGAAATGGGCATAGCAGTGTATTTTCACAAATATATGCATGCCTCGATCCTCGTGCCACCAATCACGCATACCGAGGCATGATGGCCGAGGAGTCGAATTGCACAATTCAATATAGGATGAATGCACATGAAAACACAACAAAAACCTAACTCCATCATGGATAATCCGGAGTGTCGGTGACTGGGAATTGAGACACGTTCCGTCACTCGGAGTACGAAACGCACCTCGTTTCCCGTGCCCGGGCTAACTCCTATCCCGAATACGATGCAATATGCATGACATGCATGAATGCAACTAAGATACAGCCTAGCATGCACAATGCTATGAAAATGAGACGCCTCGAAATGCGTGCACACGGGCACGCAAATTGAGAAAATGCATGAATGTGATCTAAGATACCACCTAGTATACACTATGCTGTGAAAATGAGATGCCTCGAAATACGTGCACACGGGCACGCAAACCGAGACAATGGCATACGCAATGCAATGGCATGGAATGGCATATAGAATGCAACATGGACTTGTACTAACATGAGAGAGCCTCAGCCACACTCACATAAGAGGCCGGTGGATGAAAATGAAGTGCCTCGAAATGCGTGCACACGGGCACGCAAACCGAGACAATGGCATACGCAATGCAATATGACAAAAATGGCATATAGAATGTAATATGGACTTATACTAACATGAGAGAGCCTCAACCACACTCACATAAGAGGCCGATGGATGAAAAAGAAGTGCCTCGAAATGCGTGCACACGGGCACGCAAACCGAGGCAATGGCATACGCGATGCAATATGGCTGAAATGGCATACAGAATGCAACATGGACTTATAATAACATGAGAGAGCCTCAGCCACACTCACATAAGAGGCCAATGGATGAAAAAGAAGTGCCTCGAAATGCGTGCACACGGGCACGCAAACCGAGGCAATGGCATACACGATGCAATATGGCTGAAATGGCATACAGAATGCAACATGGACTTATACTAACATGAGAGAGCCTCAGCCACACTCACATAAGAGGCCGATGGATGAAAAAGAAGTGCCTCGAAATGCGTGCACACGGGCACGCAAACCGAGGCACTGGTATATGCAATGCAAATGCATGGAAAATGATATGCAAACATGTTAATGGATTTTCAGCAATGAAATGTGGGGGAAAACAGCCCCGAAATGAGGCGAAAACACACCCGATGCATGGAATCTCTCCCGAAATGCAAATTAGGCGCATAGAATGAACTACAGCTATACAAAGCATGAATAATTGGTACATGAGATGAAAAGATAGAAGCAAGGAAGCCTCAAACTAAGTATTTTTACAGTACAACTCATGGCCAAACAGCAAGCAAGGATAGGGCAACAATGGCATGCAAAAATGGCCCTAAACATGAGGTTATGAAGCAACTCACAGCTGCTAACTCCAAATAGGTTAGGGCCCTTCAACAATATTGAAGAGGGGCCAAAAATAAGCCACTTTTCAGAACTGTAAAAACCCTAAAAACAAACATAGATATGGCTAAGCTCTTATGCAAGAAAAAGGGCCAAAAGGTGGCCAAAGAGGCAAGTGATATATGCAAAGCCCAAACTGAAAAATTCCCTTCTACAACATTGAAGAGGGACCAAAAATATGCATATTTACAGAACTATAAAAAACCCAAAACAGTATACAAACATGCTAGAAATGCAATGCAAAATGAGGCTCAAAAGTGGCTATAACACAAAGTATACAAAATATTCATCAAACAGCCAACGACCCTTGATGAAACATGAATAATGGGCCAAAATAAGACTATTTTTAGTTCTGTAAAAAGGCCAAAAACCGAAGCATAATAGGCTACCAAAACATGCAAGAAATGGGGACCAAAGAGAGATATAAAGGCAAGTATAGCATGGAGATCCCAAACAGTGTTGAGCCCTTCTTCAATGTTGAAGAGGGGCTCAAAATAAGCCTATTTTTAGTTCTGTAAAACGCCCAAAAATGGAAGCGTAATGGGCTGCCAAAGCATGCAAGAAAATGGCATTCAAGGGAGATATTGAAGCAAGTGCAAGATGGGGGGCTCAAACAGGGTTGAGCCCTTAATGAAACAAGAAAATGAGCTCAAAAGAAGGCCACTTTAAGTTAGGGCCGGAGCTCAAAACAATAAGCATGTATGGCTAAGAAATGTTGCAAAATTAAGCTCAAAAGAGGGGAAATAGGACTTACCTTTGAAGACAAGTCTTGGATGCTCCTTGGCTTGAGTTTGCAGCACCCTTAGGCCTTGGAGAACACCTTCAAACTTTTGGAATGGAGGATGGAAGGGTGGGGGTTGGTGGTGCAGAAGAAATGGTGATGTTGGACTTGGAGGTTTTCAAGGAAATGAGAGAGATGGAGGAGGATTTGTGTATCAAGGCTTGAAGACTAATTTTTCTAACCCCCTAAACCAATGCTTGCAGTTGGTTATAAGGACCAAAAGGAGAGGGAGTATGGAAGGAAAGGGTGGGGAAAAAAAGGACCAAGGCTTTCCCCCACAAAATATCCCCCGGATTGAGATATTTTCTGGGGGAAACAGCTATACAGCTGTAAAGTCCCTTTTGAGAGGATCATGGCCGGCCACCTTTTGGGCTTGCAGGTGGCCGGCCGACCACCCCCCCTAGCCGGCCGGCTAGGGGTCAAAAGGGTCAACTTGATTTAGTGGTCGGCCACCATAAAAAGGTGGCCTCCCAGGTCTCCTCTTCACAACCCTATAGTTCGAATTTGGAAACTCTAAAACAGGAGAGAGAACAAGCCATTTTGAGGAGGGTTTCAAAAGGTTCAAATGGAATTAATGGCCGGCCATGAACTTTTAGGGTCCTCCCATGTGTGTACATCACAAATATGTGGTTCAAAGTTCAAGAAAGTGGCCCAAGGGTGTTCAACATTGGCTCGGAAGGAGGGGTTCAAAACGTTCAATTGGATTTTCTGGCCGGCCATGAACTTTTAGGGTCCTCCCATGTGTGTACATCACAAATATGTGGTTTGGGGTTGAAGAAAATGGCTCCAAGGTGTTCAACATTGGCTCGGAAGTGGGAAAAACGGGTGTCGGAGGGCGAAAATAGAATATAACTGGTTGCCAAGATAATTGCTGGCCTCCCACCCTCCAGTGACCTTCCTGGTGATGAAACAGAGGCACCTGCCAAAAATGAACGAAAATCGATGCAAAACGAATGCTCGGGGGCCGAAACACGCAGTTCGGGGTCCCGAAAATTGCCTGTTAAGCACCGAAAGTGGCGTTCGGCAACGAAGTGGGTTTCTCAGACCCCAGTGTCCCTTGAAAGGGAGAAAATAAGATGTATGCCAAAAATCAGAACAAACGGAGATGGTTAGGAGGTCCCGAACCGAGGCACACGGCCAACGGTCCCGAAAAACCGGAAACCGGACTCCGAAATGGGCAAAATGGCCTGCGGCCACAAAACGTAGCCCACGGCCACTGAGAGATGGTCTACGGGACCTCTCCCTCCCCTCGGGAAAAGAAACAGAGAAAACTGAGTCTGGTTCGCAAACCGAGACAAGGCACAGAAGAGGGTTCGGAAATCCGGAGGCAGGGCTCACGGCCGCGACTCTGAGACTTCTGAACGAGCACGATATGCAACGTCACCGAGCGCTTAATCGGTGTTGTCTGAGTCTTAAGGTCGGTCAAAAATGGGGTGTCTACAGTTGCCCCTCTTTGACAGAACTCGGAAGTCACAAGTGACGGGAGTGAATGTCAATGCCCAGAGACGACCCATTTTTGACAAGGCTGAAGACTTAGACAAACATACAAGATAAATAGAGATGTGCCCGCAGGCATGCCTGCAGGCAAAGGGGGAAAAGTGCAAATGATATGCAGAAATATTTTGAAGATTGGACTTATATGCCACGCGAAGCCAGTTTTGAAAGTTGGACTTATACGCTACACGAAGCCGGTTATCACTCATGATCATGCAAAGAGAGCTGTAATGAAGCAATTATGTGAAATAAATGCAACATTTTAAGCGAATGCTAGGCAAGCAAGTAAACTCGAGCCAAACTACACTTCGTGCAGAAAGGATGTAAGAAAATTATGGAATTCTCACTGCAAATACAGTGTGCATGTGTGATAGATACACAGAGCGAACATGTGATTGATACACAAAAAGGTGAGCACAAAGTGTGATAGATGCACTAAGTGAACAAGTATGATAGATACACAAAGCGAGAGTGTGTGATTGATACACAAAAAGGTGAGCACAAATTGTGATAGATGCACTAAGTGAGCAAGTATGATAGATACACAAAGCGAGAGTGTGTGATTGATACACAAAAAGGTGAGCACAAAGTGTGATAGATGCACTAAGTGAGCAAGTATGATAGATACACAAAGCGAGAGTGTGTGATTGATACACAAAAAGGTGAGCACAAAGTGTGATAGATGCATTAAGTGAGCAAGTATGATAGATACACAAAGCGAGAGTGTGTGATTGATACACAAAAAGGTGAGCACAAAGTGTGATAGATGCACCTAGTGAATCAAAGTGTGATAGATACACAAAGCGAGCACAAAGTGTGATAGATGCACTATGTGAACAGAATGTGATTGATACACTAAAAGTGAACACAAAGTGTGATAGATGCACAATGTGAGCAAAGTATGATTGATATACTGAAAATGAACACAAAGTGTGATAGATGCACAATGTGAGCAAAGTATGATTGATATACTGAAAGTGAACACAAAGTGTGATAGATGCACAATGTGAGCAAAGTATGATTGATATACTGAAAGTGAACACAAAGTGTGATAGATGCACAATGTGAGCAAAGTATGATTGATATACTGAAAATGAACACAAAGCGTGATAGATGCACAATGTGAGCAAAGTATGATTGATATACTGAAAGTGAACACAAAGTGTGATACATGCACAATGTGAGCAAAGTATGATTGATATACTGAAAATGAACACAAAGCGTGATAGATGCACAATGTGAGAAAAGTATGATTGATATACTAAATGAATGAAGTGTGATTGATACACTAAACGAGAATGTATGTGATAGATACACAAAAGTGAATATGCGCATGGTAGATGCACAAAATGAGAATGTGTGTGATAGACACACAAAAGTGAATGAAGAAAGTGTGATAGATACACTAAAGAAATGATCTTAAATGGAACTTCTTTGATTGAACCGTACATACAATATCGTGTATGAATGAGAAAGAAACTTGATAGGTACAATGCAATACAATGCATGATGTTTAAGGAACACAATGAACAAGCGTAGCGACGCTTTTAGAAAGCACCTCATGAGGTGAGTGGCGGTGAACCGCTCTGCTCCGATAGGGATCTTCCCCTGTGCTCTTCGAACACTTACCTTCAACTTACAGTACAAAGGCTCTGAAATACTGACAAGGGTTCTTCATGTAGAACACTTTGGACGTTGCCTTTCTTCCTGATCATATTCACAACTTTCCCTATTCTCCAACGGGGTGACAGACTAGGTTGGTTCAGTATCCAGAATTGAGGTGCATACACGCTATCTCAACCTATGGGGCTTCCATACAGATTTCAAGCCGAGGACACGCCTCTGGGTATTTAAACCAGACTTTAGTCCCGGAAATCCCGAACCTTTACGTTCTAGGCATCAGCCATTCGAACTCTAGTTTCCACCGTCGCAGTTGGTCTCCTAGGAACTCATTGCGAACACAGCCAAGATGCCTCTAGCAGGGAATGGTACTCAGGGAGAGCACTTTTGATCGCCATTTTGGCTTGAAGCAGACTTGATCTTGAGCTTGAGGTAGAGGCATACTCATACTTCGGAGCTTTGGCAAGACTTGAAGAGGTACACACGGAATGTAGTCTTGGAACTTACTGAAGTTGGAACAAACTCAGATACCCGACATTTCCTCTTTTGCTTTTGCTTTGTAGTTTGGAACCCATATAGTTTCAAATAGGTCCTAGTTTTACTGTTCTGACATGACCTGGGTTGAACCCTGCGGTTTTATGAAAGAACGAATCTTGTTTTGCACAGATGTGGGGAACGACACGGCACTCAGAGCAAAAAATGATTTTATTTTTGAAATTGAGAGATGAGTTTTCGACCAAGTATTGAACCTACGACTGAACATAGCAAAACGACTTAACAAGGAAATAAAAGGCACACAACCTAGACACATCGAGTAACACTCGAAACGACTCAAAACAAGAATCGAGATAAAACAAAACAAAAGACACGACACTCAGACGTGCACAGGGAGCCTGTTTCACCGGGTAGTGTTTCCCACCCTTTCTCATTTGTGGTTCTCACATCACTCGGCCCTCAAGCTCTGTTTTTCTGAAAAAGCCCTCTTCTCACTTTTCCTCTCATCGCACGTCTCTCTATTCTTCAATCTCTCATTTTTCATCCCTCCCCGGGGTGGTTGATGGATAAACAACAAATTGTGGGCTCGTGCCCCTAGCATTCTGCTAGATTCTCTTTCTTCCACTCACAGCTAGTGAATTCCTCCCACAGAAAGGTTGTGCTACAACTGGGTGTGTAGCAAGTCTGCAGCTAACATCAGTTGATGATGCTTTGCTGGGGAGTTTGGACGTGATAAGATCTGTCCAGATGATGTAGTGGAATATCTTGCCCCATTCTAGTTCGTGCTTCGCACTTTGCTTGATACCTCGTTGCTTGGAGGATGTGAGAGCTTTCTGCCCTTTGTTGTTAACTTTAGTTGTGCCTTTTCTGGCAGGTAGAGTGCCCTTCTTGGCAAGTATGGCGCCTTTTCTGGCATGTATGTTGACAATGGGGAAAAGACAGAACACCTGACTCAACTGTGCCCCTAGTTCATCATTTTGACCATTTTTTGTTTTTGCTTTCTACTAAAACAGTTTTGACCAACATGAAAGTTAGATTAACATGCTTGTTCAATTTTCTGATTTAAAATCATGCAAGTTAGGCTGTGAGCACTGAAAATTTTCCTCTTTTGGGTCCAAGAAATGGTCCAGTTTTGAAATTGGGATACTTTTCGAGAAGATTAGTCAACTTCATTAAAAATTCTCAAAAACTATTTTTGCAAACGACCACTGCTGAATGAGCACGGAACCTACCCTTGAGACGCACAACCTCAGATCCGTAGCAATGGAAAATTGCCCCTTGTTTGAAAGGCACCGCGGCGCATCGAATGGCAACGGAAAGTTGCCCCTTGTTTGGATGGCACCGCAGCGTATTGAATGGCAACGGAGAGTTGCCCCTTGTCTGAATGGCACCGTAGCGCATTATAATCAGTCCTCGAAGTGATGATTGCAACCGAACTCTCGGATACAGAGAAGGCAAAGATTATCAGAACCATTACATGGACAAGATCGAATTTGAAGTGTTTTAGGGCTGGACTTCAGAATGAAGTTGCCTACGTATCCCAATGATGGGAATCAAGCCTTACGTAGTTCGGGGTTAAGGTACACTCGGGTATTAACCTCTCCTTTTTAGGCTCTAACTTTTGCCAAGGCGCCCGTTGCGGGTTTTCGACCTTGCGAGCTTTGTTCTTCTTTTCTTTTCAATTCTTTTCATTTCTTTTCCTTTTTTTTATTTTCTTTTTTGTTCTTTTCTTTGCATATTTCTTTTTTGTTCTCTTTTTTGTAATTTTCTCTTGCTCTAACTTTTGCCTGGGTCGCCCTTCCGGGTTTTTGGCCCAGCGAGCCTCTCAAGGGTAAAAGTGTAGCTTTGTCCATGCCAAATGGTTTTGAGATCCTGAAGTCATCTGAATCCAGGAGGATGGCTGCTGTTTTGCTTTGTAAGCTTCTTCTGATGAGATCTGATCTTCTTGACCTGACTTTCCTGGCCTCTTGTTCGAGGGCTGCTTCAAATCCGGCCACACAGGCCTCACATCATAGTTGACCGTTGAACCTTCTGAATTCAAGTTTCAAGGTTTGGAAGCAAAGGGGTTGAGTCTCGAGGCTGAGAGCGATCCTAGGCTGCACAATCTCAGGAGCGATCCCACACAGGTCCTCGCAGGACCGCGCAAAATGTTTTTGAAATCTTTTAAGAAAGCGACCAGTCGCTTGCGCTGAAGACAGTGTAGAACCAATCTGGATCAAGCCATGGTCCTTCTCAGTACTCACGCTAACAAGCATGATTTCATTCATTAAGGGCCTAGCACGCCTCTCTTTCTGTCAAATGATCAAAGTTTTGCAAATCCCGAGGAATTCCTTCCTCTTCGTTTTCACCGCAGTGTTTAAAAAAAGTTTTGAAAAACTTAGGTCAATGCAATGATTTTGGGGTGCAGAAGAGTAGGCGAAAAGTACTGCCGTTTCATTCAAACTTTCTGGCACAATTGGCACATGGCAGAAGCGAACACAGAAGTGCAAAAATTACTGTTGTTTCATTCAAATCTTTTGGTGTTACTGGCTCCTCGGCAGAAACAGACTCAAAACAAAACGAAAAAGACAGACACAAAACAAAATGGTGATGCCCGTGGTAACACCCCCCGGAATCACCCGACTCCTATACAACAGGACTGACTTGATACAACAAGATAGACCCAAAACAAAAAGAGACTGACTCAAAGCAAAAAGACAGACTCAAAATAAAACAACAAGACTGACCCAATACCCAAGTCAGAAACTGGCATTCGCAAATGCTCAAAACAGTGCCTGTCCTTCTCCCATCTGGAGTAAATCGAGTGCCACCCGCAGCCGGTTCAATCTCTGATCAGATCACATTATCCCCCCACAAATTCACTGATCGAGTGCCGATAGACTTTGCTGGACTGGCGCGGGAATGACCCCGTTGTCAAACAGATCTTGTACATCATGGCGCAGACGAAAGTAACTGTCAGTGTCATGGCCGGTTTGTTGATGGTAGGCGCAGTATTTAGTCTGATCATGCTTTGCAGGGATAGGATCAGGTAAAGGCCGTTGTTCCAATGGCTTCAGATGTCCGTTTCGGATTAAGGCCTCTAGGGCTTTTGACAAAGGCATATAAAGCGGGGTGAAAAACCCTCTTGACTCGGGGTGGATATTTGGCTCCTTGTGAGCTACTTCCGGACGCACCGGTGAGTGGGGTAGCTATTTTTGATACGGTGGTAGCCACCATGCCCACGTCAGAAGATCTTGCAGCTGCATCACCACTGGTGATCGCATTCGAACTGCGGGAAAACGCCCTCCTGGGCTGCTCCTTCTCCTGGTCAAAAAGGCCCTGCTTCATAGCATCCTCGATCTGCACTCCCATCTCGTGTAAATCTGAGAAAGTAGGAAAGGGGATTACGATCATTTTCTGCATTAGTTTGGGCTGGAGGTTGCGCACAACCATCCGTATTTGATCCTTATCCGTTGGCCTAATGGTCATCATTGAGGCTTTGGCTCTCCAGCGGGCCACGAATTCTGAGAAGTTCTCCTTAGGCTCCTGTCTCGTCGTCTCAAGATCACGGGTCGTAATCTCAATTTGGGTATTGTATGAATATTGCGCGACGAAGGCCTCGGCCATCTCCTCCCAGCTTTGTTTTACTGAATCCTCCAATTTGGCATACCAGGTGACCGCAATACCTGACAGGGTCCTGCCAAAAAGGGAGAGCTTCTGTAATCTTGTCAAGCCCATCGGGCGCAAAACATCTGAAAACAAGCTCAGGTGGACCATGGGATCTCCTGACCCATCAAAACGGTCGATGTGAGGCATCTTGAACTTGTCCGGCAGAGTTACAGCTGCGTCGATGTACCCGTCCTCAATGTCCGGGATGGACTTTACCCCCTGGGATTTCTTGAACAGCTTTTCAAGCTTGCTCAACTTCAACGCTGTGGGGTCGACCTCGAACTCGGAGGGAGAGTCCGGTAGATTGGTAGGTGTTTTGGATAGTTGAGGTAAAATTGGGGGCAGAGCCGGCCCGCTTGGAATGTCCGTATCATCCTGGACGTTTGGCATCTCCCCAGGTGCTGGAACTCCTGTTGGGGGAGGAACTTGTTGTGAACCGGACGCGCCGCTTTGCTGTTGCAGCTTGGTGATGAGCTCGGCTTGCTAGGCCATGATTGCAGCCTGCCGTTTGGCAAATTCCTCCTGACGAGCAGCATCCTGCTGCATGAGTTTCATACTTTCTTGCATCTGGCGCATCATTGCCTCCATCCCTGACGTGTTCTGCTGTTCCATCTGACTGATTGGTATCTATCCCTGCAGTAGGAACTGAGACCTCAGCCTGACTGTTCACTGGTGGGGTGGATAAGGGCCACTGACCTGGTAACTGCTGAACCGGTGATTTGTGCCCGACCAGCCCTTTTTACCTTGCCTCTGGCGAAGGAACACTGATTGCCCTTGAACTGAATCTCTGACCTAGCAAAGTCTATCAGCACAAGTTTGATGAACCTCGGGGGATATCGGAGCCTTCTGAAGCTATGGTTCCCAGACTACCTAGCAAAAGAGAAAACAGACAGCATCTCAGCCTGATCCCATCTGAACAGATACGAGCAAAGTTGAATGAGTGTGCCCTCTACTGAATTCTGTCCCAAAATTCTGCCCCAAATCTGAGTCTGATACCCACAGGTAAAGCTGACTCCAAATACTGAACTGGTGCCCGCAGGCCTGATGCCCAAACTTGCAAACTGATACATGCATTCCTGTAGGGACACACCCTAAAAGCACATAGCAAGCAAGTGAGAGCTAAAACACCCCTATGGTGGGGTAGGGTTTCCCTGTCCTATTTTGTCAGGAGCTAGGGTTTTACTACGCACGCAGCGGTTTCAAACAACCTATAAACGGGTAAGCAACCTGTCCTAGTTTGGAATGGTCACTATGGATCCGAATATGCACTAGGTCGAATGGTCAAAAAGGGTGCCCCGGTAGAATCGGGGTTTGTGTTCCCATACTGGCAGAGCCCACAACCGGTCAGCCTTATGGTCATGCCTTGACAAGACAAGCCTCCGGCAAACCATTCAGGAATAGCAGATGGCAAACACGGTGCCCTAGGCGCACCAATGCAAATGCAATGCAAAGAAACACACAAGTGTAGTCAAAAACAGATATCAAGAGTTCGAGTCAAGTTCTCTAAATCCCCAGCGGAGTCGCCAGAAACTGTAGACGTCCCCGAACGCCCTGGGAGGAACGAGCTCCCGTTCCGTTCATTTTGGGGTCACTACAGCTCAGGACTCTTTAAATTGTCATGGTTCTTAATCTGAACCAAAGAGTCCAAATCCGGCAAATTGTTTTGAGAAAAACAGATTTTTGAAAGAAGTGCCAAACATGGACTGCTTTGCCAGATACAGAGTCGCCACCTAAATGTTTTTTAATAGGAAATTTAGGAAACCCTGACTCGTTGCCTAAGGCCACGTGTCCGTCATCACCAAAGTTGCCTCGGCTCGGGAACTTGGGTACGATTGGAGAAGGTCACTTCGTGAGCACCCCCGCTCGCCCGATCAAAGATCGGCCTCTACTAACCATGATATCAATTTTTGAAAACATTGTGTGTTCTTATTCTGGTTATTAGCCTAGATTACTATGTGATGCGCACATCATACAAGTATAGACCGGGTTGCCCGAATTGGAACAAAACATTTCATGTTTGTTTTGAAAGATGGTTTGCTACTCGCAAGTAGGCTTAAAATGCAGATTTTGCCACCCGCAGGTGGGCTTAAGAAGAGATGGTTTTACCACTATCTAGTGGGCTTAAAACAAATAGTTGATGATTTATTCCAATCCAAATAACCCGACCTTCACCCACAGGCATTCAGGCAGTTATATCACATAAGCAATTAGCCTCATAGTAAGCATGCTATTCATGGCAGTCACTCACACGCATGCAAGGATGCTAAAGCATAAAGCTTACCGAGTACTCCAAGCCAAAACAGGAAGTTTATTAGAAATCATGCATGATCCTAAATATACAGAAATGCCTAATGCAACACATGCAAAAATGCAACTATAGCAGGCTCGGCTATTCTAAGATGGCATATGAAATGCTACAACTATTATGTATTCAATTTGGAATTAAAAGTACAATGCAGTTAGTATGATGCGCCGAGCCCGGTGCATGCAATACAGATGAATGATGCAAACATGCTGTCATACTGTATGCTAATTTAAACATGCCCTAATCTAACCATCATAAGCAGGTAAATAAAAGGGAGAAAGACGTGGGGTTGGAAGACATACAACACACACATGCACACTTATTACAATTGTGCCCTCGTGCAGAGGGTCCGAATAAATATACAGTCCCGAATAAAAGAATATTACAGTCCAAATGCTACAGTCCGAATAATATACAAATTCCTAATTAATTAACAAATTAACTAAGAAAATAAATAAAACTGGTATGCCAGCCAGGGACTGCCTTGCGCGGAAATCCACTGGGATGCCCCAATTAGCCTCTGTTTACACCTTTTCTTGAAATGCGCGCCAAACTCCAAAAAGTTGCTGATTCTTCATTTTGCTGCAACAGAGAGCAGGAAAGGGGCATAGCAGTGTATTTTCACAAATATATGCATGCCTCGATCCTCGTGCCACAATCACGCATACCGAGACATGATGGCCGAGGAGTCGAATTGCACAATTCAATATAGGATGAATGCACATGAAAACACAACAAAAACCTAACTCCATCATGGATAATCCGGAGTGTCAGTGACTGGGAATTGAGACACGTTCCGTCACTCGGAGTACGAAACGCATCTCGTTTCCCGTGCCCGGGCTAACTCCTATCCCGAATACGATGCAATATGCATGACATGCATGAATGCAACTAAGATACAGCCTAGCATGCACAATGCTATGAAAATGAGATGCCTCGAAATGCGTGCACACGGGCACGCAAACCGAGAAAATGCATGAATGCGATCTAAGATACAACCTAGTATGCACTATGCTGTGAAAATGAGATGCCTCGAAATGCGTGCACACGGGCATGCAAATCGAGAAAATGTATGAATGCGATCTAAGATACAACCTAGTATACACTATGCTGTGAAAATGAGATGCCTCGAAATGCGTGCACACGGGCATGCAAACTGAGGCAATGGCATACGCAATGCAGTGGCATGGAATGGCATATAGAATGCAACATGGACTTGTACTAACATGAGAGAGCCTCAGCCACACTCACATAAGAGGCCGGTGGATGAAAATGAAGTGCCTCGAAATGCGTGCACACGGGCACGCAAACCGAGGCAATGGCATACGCGATGCAATATGGCTGAAATGGCATACAGAATGCAACATGGACTTATACTAACATGAGAGAGCCTCAGCCACACTCACATAAGAGGCCGATGGATGAAAAAGAAGTGCCTCGAAATGCGTGCACACGGGCACGCAAACCGAGGCAATGGCATACGCGATGCAATATGGCTGAAATGGCATACAGAATGTAACATGGACTTATACTAACATGAGAGAGCCTCAGCCACACTCACATAAGAGGCCGATTGATGAAAAAGAAGTGCCTCAAAATGCGTGCACACGGGCACGCAAACCGAGGCAATGGTATATGCAATGCAAATGCATGGAAAATGATATGCAAACATGTTAATGGATTTTCAGCAATGAAATGTGGGGGAAAACAGCCCCGAAATGAGGCGAAAACACACCCGATGCATGGAATCTCTCCCGAAATGCAAATTAGGCGCATAGAATGAACTACAGCTATACAAAGCATGCATAATTGGTACATGAGATGAAAACACAGAATCAAGGCAGCCTCAAACTAAGTATTTTTACAGTACAAATCATGGCCAAACAGCAAGCAAGGATAGGGCAACAATGGCATGCAAAAATGGCCCTAAACATGAGGTTATGAAGCAACTCACAGCTGCTAACTCCAAATAGGTTAGGGCCCTTCAACAACATTGAAGAGGGGCCAAAAATAAGCCACTTTTCAGAACTGTAAAAACCCTAAAAACAAACATAGATATGGCTAAGCTCTTATGCAAGAAAAAGGGCCAAAAGGTGGCCAAAGAGGCAAGTGATATATGAAAAGCCCAAAATGAAAAATTCCCTTCTAAAATATTGAAGAGGGACCAAAAATATGCATATTTACAGAACTGTAAAAAACCCAAAACAGTATACAAACATGCTAGAAATGCAATGCAAAATGAGGCTCAAAAGTGGCTATAACACAAAGTATACAAAATATTCATCAAACAGTCAAATACCCTTGATGAAAAATGAATAATGGGCCAAAATAAGACTATTTTTAGTTCTGTAAAAAGGCCGAAAACCGAAGCATTATAGGCTACCAAAACATGCAAGAAATGGGGACCAAAGAGAGATATAAAGGCAAGTATAGCATGGAGGTCCCAAACAGTGTTGAGCCCTTCTTCAATGTTGAAGAGGGGCTCAAAATAAGCCTATTTTTTGTTCTGTAAAATGCCCAAAAATGGAAGCGTAATGGGCTGCCAAAGCATGCAAGAAAATGGCATTCAAGGGAGATATTGAAGCAAGTGCAAGATGGGGGGCTCAAACAGGGTTGAGCCCTTAATGAAAAAATAAAATGAGCTCAAAAGAAGGCCACTTTCAGTTAGGGCCGGAGCTCAAAACAATAAGCATGTATGGCTAAGAAATGTTGCAAAATTAAGCTCAAAAGAGGGGAAATAGGACTTACCTTTGAAGACAAGTCTTGGATGCTCCTTGGCTTGAGTTTGCAGCACCCTTAGGCCTTGGAGAACACCTTCAAACTTCTGGAATGGAGGATGGAAGGGTGGGGGTTGGTGGTGCAGAAGAAATGGTGATGTTGGACTTGGAGGTTTTCAAGGAAATGAGAGAGATGGAGGAGGATTTGTGTATCAAGGCTTGAAGACTAATTTTTCTAACCCCCTAAACCAATGCTTGCAGCTGGTTATAAGGACCAAAAGGAGAGGGAGTATGGAAGGAAAGGGTGGGGAAAAAAAGGACCAAGGCTTTCCCCCACAAAATATCCCCCGGATTGAAATATTTTCTGGAGGAAACAGCTATACAGCTGTAAAGTTCCTTTTGAGAGGATCATGGCCGGCCACCTTTTGGGCTTGCAGGTGGCCGGCCGGCCACCCCCCCTAGCCGGCCGGCTATGGGTCAAAAGGGTCAACTTGATTTAGTGGCCGGCCACCACAAAAAGGTGGCCTCCTAGGTCTCCTCTTCACAACCCTGTGGTTCGAATTTGAAAACTCTAAAACAGGAGAGACAACAAGCCATTTTGAGGAGGGGTTCAAAAGGTTCAAATGGAATTAATGGCCGGCCATGAACTTTTAGGGTCCTCCCATGTGTGTACATCACAAATATGTGGTTCAAAGTTCAAGAAAGTGGCCCAAAGGTGTTCAACATTGGCTCGGAAGGAGGGGTTCAAAAGGTTCAATTGGATTTTCTGGCCGGCCATGAACTTTTAGGGTCCTCCCATGTGTGTACATCACAAATATGTGGTTTGGGGCTGAAGAAAATGGCTCCAAGGTGTTCAACATTGGCTCGGAAGTGGGAAAAACGGGTGTCGGAGGGCGAAAATGGAATATAACTGGTTGCCAAGATAATTGCTAGCCTCCCACCCTCCAGTGACCTTCCTGGTGATGAAACAGAGGCAGCTGCCAAAAATGAACGAAAACCGATGCAAAACGAATGCTCGGGGGCCGAAACACGCAGTTTGGGGTCCTGAAAATTGCCTGTTAAGCACCGAAAGTGGCGTTCGGCCACGAAGTGGGTTTCTCAGACCCCAGTGTCCCTTGAAAGGGAGAAAATAAGATGTATGCCAAAAATCAAAACAAACGGAGATGGTTAGGCGGTCCCGAACCGAGGCACACGGCCAACGGTCCCGAAAAACTGGAAACCAGACTCCGAAATGGGCAAAATGGCCTGCGGCCAAAAAACGTAGCCCACGGCCACTGAGAGATGGTCTACGGGACCTCTCCCTCCCCTCGGGAAAAGAAACAGAGAAAACTGAGTCTGGTTCGCAAACCGAGACAAGACATAGAAGAGGGTTCGGAAATCCGGAGGTAGGGCTCACGGCCGCGACTCTGAGACTTCTGAACGAGCACAATATGCAACGTCACCGAGCGCTCAATCGGTGATGTCTGAGTCTTAAGGTCTGTCAAAAATGGGGTGTCTACACCCGTGTGGCCAGTTTTGAAGCAGCCCTCGAACAAGAGGCACCAAAGCTGAATCAAAAAGACTAGATCTCACCAGAAGAAGCTCGCGGAGCAACCATGATGGATTCTTCTGCAAATCATTTCAATAGTCGTTCTCCTAGATACAGAGAGGCTTCAACTTCAAAAACCATTTGGCATGGACTTGTTACACTTTTACCCTTCTAAGAGGCTCGCTGAGCCGAAAACCCGGAAGGGCGACCCAGGCAAAAGTTAGAGCAAGAGAAAAACAAAAAAAAAAGCAAAAATCAAAAAAATGCAAAAGAAAGAAAAAAGAGAAGAAATAAAATCAAAAAAATCAAGAAAAAAAGAAAAAAAGAGAAAAAAAAAG
Organism: Camellia sinensis; assembly: GCF_055761805.1. NCBI lineage: Eukaryota > Viridiplantae > Streptophyta > Magnoliopsida > Ericales > Theaceae > Camellia > Camellia sinensis. The sequence goes on along the minus strand of NC_138967.1, from coordinate 103,484,962 downwards.
AAAAAGAAAAAATAAAAAGAAGTTCGCAAGGTCGAAAACCCGCATCGGGCACCTTGGCAAAAGTTAGAACCTGAAAAGTGAAGGTTAAAATACCCGAGTGTACCTGAACCGGAACTACGTGAGGCTTGATTCCCATGTTTGGGATACGTAGGCAACTTCATCATGAAGTCCAGCCCCCAATGCTTTCACAACATCTCGGTCCATACAATGGTTTCGATTTCATCCCAAAGTCCAGTCGCCAACGCTTCCAAAGTGACTGTGTCCATATATTTGTTATGACCGTCTTCATCATCTCCGTGTCCAAGAGTTCGACCACCACAAATGAAGACTGTTTGCGGACTACTGCGGCATCATCCAAACAAGGGGCAACTTTCCGTTGCCACGAGTCATCGTGAGTCGCCATTCAAACCAGGGGCAACTTTCAGTTGCCATCTACCCCTTCCAAGCCAGGGGCGATTTTCCATTGCCTCCGATCCGAGGTTGCGCATCTCAGAGAGTAAGTTCCATGCTCGGTGAGCATTGACTGTTTGCAAAATAGTTTTTGAAAATTTTTACTGAGGTTGACTATTTTCTCGAAAACTATTCCATTTTCCAAAACTGGACCATTTTCTTGGACCCAAAAAGGAAAATTTTCAGTGCTTATAGTCTGACTTGCATGGTTTTCAAATCAAAAATCGAACAAGTACGTTAATCCGACTCTCATCTTGATCAAAACTGTTTTAGTAGGAAGCCAAAACAAAAAATGGTCAAAATGATGAACTAGGGGCACAGTTGAGTCAGGCGTTCTGTCTTTCCCCCGTCGTTAACATACTTGCCAAGAGGGCACTCTACCCACCAGAAGAAATAGCTGTGAGCTAACGGCGTTGGGCATGAACCCGCAACTTCCTATTCGTTCATTAATCACCTTGGGGAGGGACGAAAAATGAGAGAATAAAGAATAGAGAGGTGTAAGTTGAGAGAAAAGTAAGAAAAATGGTTTTGAGAGAAAAAATCGAGCTTGAGTGCCAGAGTGATGTGAGAATCACAAATGAGAAAAGGGTGGGAAACAATACCCAGAGAAACTGGCTCCTCGTGATCTGAGGTCCCCCGTCTCCGTTAACGCGTCTGTATGTCGTGTCTTTTGTTTTGTTTACCTCAACCTTTGTTCTGAGTCTTTTCCGAGTGTTACTCGATGTGTTTAGGTCGTGTACCCTTTTGTTTGAGTCCTTCCCGCTGTGTTCAGTTGTAGGCTCGATACCCCGGTTGAAAATCTATTTAATTTCAAAAATCATTTATACTCAGAATGCTGTGCCATTCTCTATATTTGATTGTGTTTCAACTCCAGCTGGTTTCACCCCCGTAGTCCGTCTTGTCAGATTGGGCTGTTTGTTCAGGATTTGCTGTGTGCAAAATGAACCAAATGCTGTGTTACGGGCTGTATGCAGATTAATTCCCAGTAGAGTAAGGGTTGTGTGTCCAGAATCAGGCAGTGGGTTGCTTGGGTTATTTTGCTGTTGGCTGTTTGGTTATCTGATCATTACAGTGCAAGTGTTCAATTTTCAGACAACCAATCAATTTCATTTACATTGAGGTGTAATATGGTGTGATGCAATGCAAAGTATGAAATGTAAAGATATATGGATGTAAACACTTTTTCAGATAAAAAGCCTGTTTCATTTCATCATCTTTTCAAGTACACAAGTTTTGGAAACAAAAATCTGCCTGCGGCAGTACAAAGTATCCTAACTACCAACAAAAGGGAAAAGTACAAGAAAGAAGAAAAACAACAAAAATCTGTATCCATGTCAAGCGGCTCCGAGGGCTATCGGTCTGTCCTAGTCCTCTTCCTGGACCTTCGTCCAGGAGCATCATCAGCATCGTCATCAAAGCCCGAGCCAGTGCCGCCTCCGGTCTCCTCCTCCGATGACTCCGCCTCCGACTCTGCCTCCGCCTCCGACTCCTCGTCATCATCATCATCATCAGGGACTAGAGCCCGCGAACTACTCCCGACATGAGTGCGTCCCACCTTGGTGAGGGGGAATACTCTGCCCTCCTCATCTCTCCCTCGGCCGGGGACGGAAGGTCCAGCTGGAGCACCTCCTACAACAGGAATTTGGAAGGGAGGCTAAAAAAGTACATAAAAGGCAAATGCATCAGTATACTGTGGATAGTTTATCAGTGCAGAATGCAGTGTATGAGTACAGTGTGTGAATACTGTGGACAGTTTATCAGTGCAGAATGCGGTGTATGAGTACAGTGTGTGAATGCCGTGAGCAGTTTTTCAGTGCAGAATGCGGTGTATGAGTACAGTGTGTGAATGCCGTGAGCAGTTTATCAGTGCAGAGTACAGTGCAGAATGCAGTGTATGCAGTGTATCAGACGCTGTGAGATCAGTGTGTCAGGTGTTGTGTCATGCATCAGATTACGTGAATCAGCTTGTGAGTGATTTGAGGCCGTGATCAGAAGAACATACCGGAATACTATAGAGGGCCAGGAGGTCGAAGGTTCGCTTTAGCATCCCCATCATGGAGGCATTCAACTCCACGGACTGCCGGGTGTACTCGGAGGACGCCTGCAAGAGTACAAGATATATCAGTATTCCGCGGAATATCAAATAAACTGAATTGAAATGCCAATGCAAGATGCAAAATGAAGTAACACATACCGGAGGCAAGTCGGGGATGTAGGCTAACTCATGACCAGCCGGAGGAGGAGCAAAGGGGATCTGGTAGGTCGCCCCATCCTGCCCTCTGTATGTCAGTAAAGTGGGCAGAGTAGGCCAACCGGTCCCCTGTCCTCCCTGAACTCCACCCCTGCCACGGACTCGAGCCCTCCTCGATGCTCCTGCTCCAGCTCCCGCTCCTGCCCTAGCTACTGGCGCCACGGGCTTGGCTCCCTCAGCTCGACGGCCGCCGCTCAGAGACCGCATAATGTATGTCTGCACGTACTCTCTGTAGTCGCCGACGCCTCTGAAGCGGGTGGCCTCCTAGCCGATAGTATAATCGGCCATCTGCTCGGTAGTGAGTCTCTCGGTCTCCCTCATGTCCTCAGGAGGGTGAACCGGGACTATTTGCTCTGGTAACCCTAGGGTCTGGTGTAGGAAACGCTCACCCAGGTACCAAGCCCGACAGACCGGGCCCTCCAGTAAGATCCGGAAACGCGAGGTCTCCTCAGCATCGGCAAATCGGTCCCGAATCGTCTCCGGCAACGGAGCCCAAGGCTGCCAAGTGATCTGAAAGTGACAGACAGTTTGTTATCTATCGTTATTGAAATATGCAGTGAAAAGCAAACCTTAGATAAATTCTGAAATAAAACATACCTCAGCAGGGGTGATAGTGTCGAAGTAGCGGCGAAAGAAGCCAAATGTCTCTCGTGGCCTCCGCACGCATCTCCCGTCAAAGCGTCGCGAGAACGGGACGACGAGGGGGGTCTCCGTGTCTGGCACAGGTGCAAGCCTGGGAAAGTAGGCATAGACCCACAACTGCAAAGAAAACATCAATATGATTATCAGGTAAGAGCGGAATGCAAAATAAAATAGGAATAACCGGGCCACATATTGTGCAGTGTGTTGCGCAGACAATGTATTGTGTACAGTGTACAATGTGAGCAGTGTACAGTCAGTGTAAAGCAGAGTGTATGTGTGTGCCGTGTGTGCAGTATACAGTTAGTGAAAAGCAGACTACAGTGTGTGCAATACAGAATACAGTACAGAGTACAGAAGATAGAAAAGCATAAATGAAAAGCAGAAAAGAAACGTACCTCCAAAGCATGCCAGTAGCCCCGAGCAACTGTCCGCTGCCACGGGAAGCCGAGCTCATATACCTGTAGAGTGTGGCCAGAGCAGCGCCACCCCAATCATAGTGCAAGATTTGCCTGACATCCACCAGTGCACTAAGCAGGCAGAGGGGCACGGTGTTCGCCCGGTCGGCGAAAATGGTCGTCCCCAACAGGAACATGAGAAAGCCCGCGCATATCTCTCCACGGCCTCCTGAGTCATCGGAGCCTCCTCTACCAACGCGGGCTGGACCCTAAACTGCACCTCGAACCAGGAGTAACGAACAAAGCCTGGACGGGCGAGAGGTGGCACCTCGCCAAGCAAATGGATCTGAGCGGCAGTCCACTCGTCCATATCAGTGTCGAAGGGGATCGGATCACCCCCTACCCCGATGCCTGTGAGCATCGAGAAATCATGGGGAGTCATCGTCATGTCTCCCGTCGCAGATAGATGGAACGAGTCGGTGGTGTCCCACCACCTCTCCGCTAGAGCAGCAAGGAGAGGCCTGCTCGCGGTGAGTCTGGATAATCCCCTGCAGAAAGCGCCGAAGCCCGCCTGGTCCACAATGTGGCAAACCGCGTCGGGAAGCTCAGCATACCAGTCCCGAGCGACAATGTTCCCATACCCGCGGACGGTATAGGAATCTCCCTGTTTTCAAACAAATAATTGCGAGGCAATACTGAATATACTAGTTTTGAAGGGCATTCGGAATTCAGTGCAAATATAGCATGCATGCAAGTTTTTCAGATTCAAACAGATCCCGGGTGCTGGTGTGCTTATAGTGAACTACAACGTGTGATGTGTCAGCATGTTGGCGTGGTTCAGTACAAATATAGCACGTGTGCAAGCTTTTCAGATTCAAACAGATATCGGGTATCGGTGTGATTGCAATGAACTACAGTGTGTGCAGTGTATACTGTGTTGGTGTGTTTGAGTGATTCAGGGCCAACGTAATGCATGTGCACATGTTAGCCTCAAACAGATATCAGTTACCAGTATGGTTGCGATCAACTACAGTGCACAGTGTGTCAGTGTATCTGAGTCAAGCAGTTAAAGAATGTAATCAGCTATGGCAGTTTTTATATTCTACATTGCGGAAAGTAAAACAGAGAAAGGAATGTTACCTCGGAAGCGCCGAAGGATAAGTGAAATGTAGGCTCACGCAGGAGGAGGTCTGGTGGCATCGCTCTGTCGAAACTCCGAAACTGGCGAAGTCCGTCAGGAGGTAGCGCATGAATCGCCGGCCGGTAGGTCGCTGGGTCGAATGGGTGGACGCTCAATGGGAAGAGCTCAACCCCGGGATCCATCTCGTGATCCGGGGGAGTCCTGCCCTGTGGAATATCGTCGGCCATGTCAAAAATGGTGAGAAAATAGCCGGAAAAGGGAAAATCGGGTGAAAATGTGGAAAATCAACCCGAGAGGGTGAAAAGTGGCCCGAGAAGCCGGGAAGTGAAAAAGGCACGCAAGTCGAGAGAAACTCGAGGGAAATAAACCCCAAAAGGTGGAAATGACAAAGGAAGCACCGAAATGAAGAAATATTCGGATGAAAATGTTCGAAATGCGAAGATATACGCGAATTAAACGACGAAACAGGCGTGAAACGCAAAGAAACGGAGAAAAGAAGAGAGAAAAATGCTCTAGAGAGAGAGGGAATGGATTTTCGGCTAAGGAGGATGTGTAAAATAGGGTTTGGAACCCTATTTTAAAAGACCCGAGGTGAAAAGTCAAATTTGCCCCGATTCAGGCATTTTTGCCCGGTCGGCTACATTTTTGGCCGGTCGGCCAAATATTTGGCCGGTGGAATGTATTGATGGCCGATGGACAGCCGGTCGCCTCCTCTTCCGGCCGGTGAGCCTCCTGCATCCTTGTTTGGTTCAGATCTGTAGTTTTGGGTCTTCATAGCTCAAAGAAGTACAAGAAAGTGCATCTCCGACACTCAACCGGCCTCCGTTGTGACCTCGGGTCGTGTCTTCTGTGCGTGGCACTCGAATTCGTGCAAGGTTTATCCTTTTCGTATCCTTTTGGCTTTTACAAAACTCAAAAGTTGCCCCATGCGTATCGAATATCATTCGCACTGTCTTGTGCGCTCGCGTTGTCTAAAACGCATCGCGCAGTTTTGCGCATCTCATTGCATTTTGCATGCATTCAATCAATTTCATAACTTGCATAGACCACATGTTTTGCTTGCGTAGACCGCATGTTCAATCAATTTCATTACTTGCGTAGACCGCATGTTTTGCTTGCGTAGATCGCATGTTTGTTCAATTTCATTACTTGCGTTGACCGCATGTTTTGCTTGCGTAGACCGCATATTTGTTCAATTTCATTACTTGCGTAGACCGCATGTTTGTTCAATTTCATTACTTGCGTAGACCGCATGTTTTGCTTGCGTAGACCACATGTTTGTTCAAATTCATTACTTGCGTAGACTGCATGTTCTACTTGCGTGGACCGCATTCCTGTGTTCAAATTCATTACCTGCTTAGACTGCATGTTCTGCTTGCGTAGACCGCATTCTTATGTTCAATTTCATTACTTGCGTAGACCGCATGCTTATGATCAATTTCGTTGCCTGCATAGATCGCGTGCTCCACTTACATGTCTGTGCCTTCACAGCATTGTTATGCTTCCCACTTGCTTTGCGTTGTCACGCATTTTCAAATACATTAATATGCATATTGTTAATCACATTGTACCTGTTAAGTTTGTTTTCTTTGCAGGCACGATATTGTATGTACGGTTCATTTGAGGTTGGTGCAACCAGACGAACCGGACAGGTATGATATACTCCGAGTGAGACATATCGAGAATTTTGTTCGGTCTAGGAGACCTTAAATCCTTGGAAGGTGCAAAACCTTTGGCGCATTGATGTGCACAGTTCGTTTGCATTGTCATGCATGTCTTAAGCCGCACGTTGTTGCGCATTTCAAGTTCACTTGCATTGTTATGCATTTCTTGTGCAATATCCACGGTTTAGGAGACCTTAAATCCTCGGAAGGTGCAAGACCTTTAGTGCATTGATGTGCACAGTCCATTTACATTGTCATGTATCTTAAAAGCCGCGTGTTGTCGCGCATTCCATGTAACATGCATTTCATACATCATTTGCATTTCGAAAAAAAAAAACAACAAAAACAAACAATCGCATTGTCATGCATCATCATAAATAGTTGCATTGTCATGCATTATTGCATTGTAAATTGCACACATTCACTGCATCACCTTTCATCTATGGCTCGCGCCTTTCCATGATTGAGCTTGGTCTGGAATGTGCCCATACTTTTCACGTCGAAACATAGTTCAGTAGACCGTTCTATGTCAGACACGGCTTGTATGTGTACATGCCTTTCCTAGGCAAGATTTGGTTTGGCCCGCGTGCCATATCCATTGCCATTTCCCCAGCATTTTCATTATATATTACATTGTAGTGTAATTGTCGCATCCAGCATTAGGATCGTAGTCCTTTCTCCAGCGGGTCGTTACCCCACTTATGTCATTCCACCCAATACTTGTTCTTGTGTCCGTCTACATTACTCATAGTTCAGTAGACCGTTCTATGGTAGACAAACTTGTTACCTCCATCAATCTATTTGACATAGGTGTGGTTTCGAACCGCTCATGATTGGATCATGATTCAATTGCATTGCACTTTCATTTGCATTGTTTATACATAGTTTTGTATATATTGCATATCATTTTGCATTCATTTTTGCATTGTCATGCATGTTGCTAACGATATTGTACCTGTTAAGTTTGCTTTCTTTTCAGGCACGATATTGTATGTACGGTTCGTTTGAAGCTGGTGCAACCAGACGAGCCGCACAGGTATTGTATCCTCCGAGTGAGACGTATCGAGAATTGCATAATTCTTTTACATCCTTTCTGCATTATAGTGTAGTTTGGTGTATGCTAGCTTAAAATTGTCGCATGTGTGCTTCATTACAGCTTTCTTTGCATGATCATAAGTTATGTCCGACTCCGTGCATTGTCTTGCATCTTGCCCCCATCTTCGGGCGCATATCTTGATTGTCTTGCATGTTTGTCTGAGTCTTCGGCCTTGTCAAAAATGGGTCGTCTCTAGGCTTTGACATTCACTCCCGTCATTGTTATGACTTTCGAGTTCTGTCAAAGAGGGGCAACTGTAGACACCCCATTTTTGACCATCCTCAAGACTTGGACGTCACCATTGGAACACTTGGTGATTATCCATGTTTGTGTTCGTCTTGAGTTCCAAGAAGCCTTGGCAGCGCGCCTTGTCGCAGGACCTCTCGACTCGACTGTTTTGTGTTTGGTTTGACACCAAACACTTGTGTTTTGCCTTTGAGAGGCAGGGTAGGGCTTGTAGACCATCCCCACCCATCACCGGCCATGGCTTGAGGCCATCGGCTGTGTTTTGTGGCCACCGGCCAAATATTTGGCCGGCTGGCACTATAGATGGCCGGTCGGCTATCTTTTTTTGGTCAATTGCATCTTTGGCCGGCCGACTACTGTGCATCTGCTTTTGCAGATATTTTTTTACACAGCTGTCTTGCATTTGGCTCCCCTCCATACACGTGTGTGGAGGGATCTCTCTCTTTAGAAGCTTGTCTTGTAAGCTTTACAAGACAAAAAGCTCTATAAAGAGAGGGCTTCTCTCTTGTTGAAGGGTTTAGACACTTTAGACAGCCATTTTAGGGTTTGAGTTCTAGGGTTAGGGTTTGTCTATGTCCTAGCTCTATATCTCTCTTTCTCTTGTATTGTGTGTGTTTTAGGCTTACTATTGCACACAAACACATAGTGTTACACCTTTTCTTGGTTCTTGAAGGGCCAGAGGTTTGTTCTTGAAGCTTTGGAGCTGTTTTGAGCTCAAGGAAGGGGCTGGTCCACCATTTGTGAAGAAGGTCAATAAGGGTAACAATCTTACCCCTTTTTACCCCATTCTTGCATACTATTTTTGCCTATCTTAGAACTGTTTTTGAGCTTAGTGTGTAATATAAAAAAGTTCTGTTTTTGGGCCCTCTAAATAGTTTGTTTAGAGTGTTTTGTGGTTTGGAGGTGTTTGACCCCTCTTAAGCCTTGAGGGGCTCCTTTTTGTGCTATTTTGAGTGAGCTCCGGGACTTTGGTGTTTGGGCCTCCTCACCACTGAAATCTTGAGGGATTTCTGTGGTAAGGATGGTGCCTTGAAGTCCCAAGAAGGAGAGGGCCACCCCCTCTCCTTGTTGTCCTTGAAAAGGACCATTTTTGGCCTCTTGAGGGAGCACCTAGCTTAGGCTCATGTTGACCATGCCTTAGTTGTTTTTTGTTCTTATTATGTCATAATATGCCTCTGTTTTTAGTTGGTTTTGGTACACCATGCTTGCTAAGCATACATGCCTTGTAATGCCACTTTGTTGCCTTAACATGCCTTAGGTGGTAAACCATTGTTCTAGCATGTTTTAGGCTTGGCTTTGTGAAGCTTTTGTGCTTATTTTGCTATGTTTGAGGTCTATCCTTAGTTGTTTGGGTCGACTTTGGCATGCTTAGTATAGCCCCTTTGCATTTTTGGCTTGTTGGCCTTAAGTGTGTGAATGTATAGCATGCATCCTTGCCTTAATTTAGTGGGTTGGGACCATTTGCCATGTTATTTCAGTCCCTTTAACATGCTTGTATGCTTGCCTTGGATGCCTCTTTGAAGCTTTGAAAGCTTGTCTTGCATGCCCCATGTTTTGGTCATTGTGCATGCTTTTGAATTTGAGCTACTTAGATGCCATCTAGGGGGTCCCCTTTTGCATGGTCTAGGTCTGCCTTGGACCTATTTTAAGCCCTCTTGGCCTTGTGAGGCTTGGTTGGCTTAGCCACGGTTTAAGTCCCCTTGACTTGCTTCAAGTACTTGAGCCATTTGCATGCTAATGTTTAGCCTAACTTGTTTGCTTGGTTTGGCACCATGTTCTCGCATGATTTTCAGAGCTTAATGCATGTCATTTGTCCATGTTTGCACCCTCTTGAGTGTGCTCGAGAATTGCTCTTTAATGCTTAAGTGTTGGTCCTTGTGTGCATGCATGTTTGCATGTCATTTTGCCTTCATTCTTGAGCATGTTGGCCACTGTTTTGGGCCTAGCATGGGGCTGTCCAAATTAGTGTAAGACCATCCTCTCATGTTATTGCATGCATGCCTTGCATATCATCACATATTCGCTCCATTTCACCTTGTGTTGCATGCCATGTGTAATTGCATTTTGTTGCAGTGCTTGAGTTGCATGATATGTTGTTGTATGCTTAGGTTGTAATACATTTGGCATGTATTCTCTCCTTTAGCCACTTAACATATTGTTGCATGTTTGTGCATTGCCCATGTTCATGCTTGCATGCTTGCTCTCATCATCATATTGTATGCTAGTTTACATGCTTAGGATTGCATTCCATCTAGCATGCATGCCTTGTCCCTTGATCGAGTGATAGGGAGTGGGCCTTTGTTTGTTTGTGTGCATTACATTTGAAATCAAAGTGCACACTTGATTCTTTGGGCCATCACGCATTGAAATGTGTGATTGATGGTCCGAGAACCAAGGACCATGTCCCTTTGAGTCGTACGCATGATGAGGGATAGGATTGGTGCATACATTGCTTGAATTGCATTGCCATGCTATGCCTTGCCCTCTGCTGCTGTCAATTGCAGGTTCTGCAGACATTCTTTGCCGACCGGCAGTGTTTAGTGCTGACCGGTAATCCATTGGTGGCCGATAGCTTCACCAACAGCCGATGATCACATACCACTGCCGGTGGCTATTCTACTCAGCCGGTGGTGTCTCCCAATGTCCAGGGAAGCAATTCTGAGACTTTGGCAGTCTTCAAAGAGGCATAACAGGAAAAACAGAGGCAGCCTATGCATGGCAGTGCACTTCCGAGCAAGACCCGAGCACGCACGCATCGAACCCTCTTCTCGAGCTCCCCTCTTTTTATTGCTTTCCTTATGCTTAGTTAATTTGTTAATTAATTAGGTGACTTGTAATAATTAATTAGCTTGCGAGTTAGTTAATTTGTATCATTCTTCTGGTCCCTCCGGGCGAGGGCGAATCTATAATAAGTGTGGGTGCGTGTGTGTGCATGTCTTCCAATCCCTACTTCTTTCTTCCCTTTTATTTACCTGCTTATGAAGGTAGATTAGGGCATGTTTAAATTAGCATACCTTATGCTATGCATGCGTGCATCCATACATTTGTCTTGCATGCACCGGGCTCGGTACGTCATGCTAACTGCATTTGTACTTCAATTCCAAATTGAATACGTGCATCAATTGATTGCATTTCACATGCCATGTTTAGGTTAGCCGAGCCTACTCTAATTGCATCCTATATGTGTTGCATTAGTCAATTTGACATGAACTAGGACCATGCATGTTGGCTAACTAGTTTATTGTTTTGGCACGGAGTACGATGTAAGTATTTTCATGCTTTAGCATATCGCATGCGTGTGAATACTATCATGACAGCATGCTTACCATGTGGCTAGATGCTTATGTGATAAACTATTTGAATGCCTGTGGGTGAAGGTTGGATTGTCTGAGTTGGAAAAACTCGTTGAAATCCGTATTTTAGCCTACTTGCGAGTAGCAAATTCCAAAGTGTTTTTCAAGACAAACGGATATGCAATGCTTATTTCCAAATTAGGCAATCAAGTCTATACTTGTTTGCTGTGCACATAACATAGTAATTCTAGGCTAATAACTTGAATAAGAACACATAACGTTTTCAAAAACGGATATCACGGTTAGTAGAGGCCGGTCTTCGGATCGGGCGAGAGGGGGTGCTCATAGCTGACCTTCCCCGATCGTACCCAAGTTCCCGAGCCGAAGCAACTTTGGTGATGACGGACACGTGGCCTTTGGCACCGAGTCAGGGTTTCCTAAATTCCCCCATTAAAATATTTAGGTGGCGACTCTATATCTGGCAAAGCAGTCCATGTTTGGTACTTCTTTTCAAAAATCTGTTTTCTCAAAACGATTTGCTGGATTTGGACTCTTTGGTTCAGATTTAGAACCGCAAACAAAATCGAGTCCGAACTGTAGCGCGTAGTGAGGGTCCCTCGCGGGCGCGTGCTACACAAGGCAGTGCTTTGATTTGTTGTTAGCCATTAAGGCAACTTACTATGTCCTTTAGCTTATTGAACTCTGTTGTAATTGGAAGTGTAATTTATATGTTGAACATGGAACTGTAGATGAAACCTTAGTTCAATGAGAAAGAGGATCTTTTGGTGTTAATTATGTTTTGGATTGATATATTTATATTATGTACTTTGGGGGCATTACAAATTGATATCAGAGCTAACTAGGTTTGAATACCTTGAGCTCGTGGGATGTGGCTTTGCCACAATGGGTTTATCATGGTAGAAAGGGATGCTAGGTTATCTTGTGTGTTATATGTGTTTACATGACTATGTGGGTATGGTATCAAACTTCTAGGATACAACTTGGATCCACTGCACTCATTGAAGTCCTTTTGGAAAGGCACTTGATCAATGCTTTTTCCATTTGGAATTCCTTGAGCACCATGTAACATATTGATATCTTAGGAGGGTGGTTCGTATGTGCTCTATGTGACTATGTGCTTGAATGGTTTGCCTTCTGTGAAAGTAGATACATGTATAAGTATAAACCGTGTGTGGCATATGAGATCTCGAGGGGAGTATCTAAGTATGGAGGGTGAGTCATGAATTTATTATTATTATTATTATTATTATTATTATTATTATTATTATTATTATTATTATTATTATTTTACCTTTATTTCTTATAGGCTGTTTGAACGCGTTAGAGGTCGTGGCAAACCTTGCCGAAAAGGTCAGAATGTTCCGGCCTAACCAAAGATCCCTTCACAAGAAGAAAGAGTGGGTCAGAATAATGTGGCCACTCCACCGGCCTAAGATGCAATGAGGGCTTTGGCCTGGGAGATAGCAGGGGCTCTTAGGGAGTCCATAGATATACTGAGAGCTGAACAAGCAGCTTGGACTATTGAAAGGGAGACTAGAACTTCTGTCCTTAAAAAGGAATTCTTCTGTTCAAACCTACCAAGTTCAGTGGTGGGCCTAACCCGATGAAAGTAGATGACTGGTTAGAGCAAATCATCAAATCTTTTGAGATTTTGGACATTCGTGATGATGAGTTACAGGTGGCATTAACGACCTACCAACTTAAAGGAGAGGCTGGGCAATGGTGGAAATACGCCAAGAATTGTGTTGAGCACACTTTGGAGGCATTTACGCACACCTTCCATGAGAACTTCCTCCTTCCTACTGCTAGAAAATGGTTGAAGAGGCAGTTTGAAGAGCTATTGCAGCTTGACACCTCTATGGTTGAATTTGAAGCTACATTTACTAGTCTTTCTCACTTTGCACCTAAATTTATGGCGATGGAAGAGCATCAATGCCTAGAGTTTGAGATGCGATTGAGACCAAAAATCTTGATGAAGGTGGTGTGTAATATGATTCGCAATTATGATCATTTAGTAAAGACCGCATCACATGTAGAAATTATGGTAGAGGCAGATGATGGAAGATAGAAGTTGAAGAGGATAAAAAACTCGAAATTTTAGTCTGATTCAAGATCCTCTAAGAAGTCTAGGGGTTCATCATCCTCATTTCAATCACCACCATAGTAGACCAAGTCTTCTAGTTCTATGATGGGTGGAAGCTCAGGGAACATGAGGTTAAATCCGTAGTGCATGTTACCGATGTGGCCAGTTGGGTTACAAAGCTTCAGAGTGTGGACAGAAGAGTGGGCCATAGTCTCAGTTTGATCATTCTCTAGGCCAATCTCAAAATAGAGATCAGGCTCCATTATGTTATCAGTGTGGTCAACCAGGACATTTGAAAAAGTTTTGTCTACGGAGAGCTAGGTCAGCCAGTGTGTCGGGGTATCATCAGCCAAGAGGCTTTCAGATGAATCAGGGGCAAATGTAATCTCATTAATCGGTTCAGTTGGGTCAGGCATCCAAGGGAGTACATGGGGCCACATCTATGCAGTATGTACATCAGGCCTATGTTTCGAGAGACAATCTAGGAGAGTAGAGGTTACAGGGAAGGGTGTATATTGTAACTGTATCAGAGCAGTCTTCAGGACCAGCCATTGTGAAAGGTACTTGCCTTAGTTTTAATACTTGGGCTAGTGTGTTGATAGATACTAGAGCATCCCACTCATTCATATCATCAGCATTTGTATCTTTGTTAGGGTTAGAAAATGAGCAACTAGAGTCTCCGCTTGTGGTAGAGTCACCTGCTAGGGGTAAGACTGTTTTGAATTGGGGATGTCGCGGGTGTGTAATTGAGGTCGCCGGTCGTCGACTTCCATTCATCTTTGTGTTGTTGGATATGTCTAGTTTTGATGTCATTCTCGGCATGGATTGGTTATCCTCCTATCATGCTATGATAGATTGTTACCTTATGAGAGTTACTGTATGTACGTCAAGTGGTGATTGCTTCTCTTTTCTGGGGGATAAAACTAAGGGATCATTTGCCGCCATTATATAACCCACATGGTTGAGGCATACTTAACTCTCTCTTGACAATATTCTTAGATAACGGAAGTGGAAGGTTCAAAATGCGTTTCCCAAGGTAGTTTGTGAATATTCAGATGTTTTTTCTAAAGATCTTACCGAATTACCACCTCACTATGAGGTTGAGTTTTCCATAAACTTAGTGCCGGGTACAACACCTATATCTATGTCACCGTATAGATTTGCACTAGCAGAGTTAGTTATCCTAAAGGAACAATTACAAGAGTTTCTAGATAAGGGTCTCATACTGTCATGACCCAATTCCGCCCTTATAGATTAAGGTCATAACCAGACAGTAATCGTGAGATTACCTACGGCCTCAAACTGAAATCAAAATAATAATTCATAATATGGGGCCAGACGCGGAAGCAGACTTAAAAATTGTTGTCCAACGAGCTGTGCATACATGGCATATCAAAACATTTCCCATATACATATTAATAATTCACACCAAATTTAAGTAGTTAACATCTTTTATGCCCAGCATCATTCAAACACATAGTCAGTTGTACCAAAAGCTTATACACATAAATGGTCTATCAAGACCAATGGAAATAACAAAGGAAAATATAAAAGATCATAAACAAAGCCTCTTGCGCGAGGCACCTAGGTTGACTTCACTAAACTCGAGTTTCTTTCTCAAACACCACTAAGGCTGGATTTGGATGTCTCTTTGCTCACCTACATACATATAAATGAGAGTGAGCGAAAGCCCCAGTGAATAATATCAAATAAAGAATTACATGAATGAAATTCATAACGTACATATCAAACGGCCTTAGGCCCATTCATATTGCTATTTAATACGTCAAATGGCCTTAGGCCCAAACATATCAAACGACCTCGGGCCCAATTCATGCATATCAAACGGCCCTTGCCCCAATCGTTCATGCCAAATGACCTTTGGCCCAATCATTCACATCAAATGGCCTTTGGCCCAATCATTCATATCAAATAGCCTTTGGCCCAATCGTTCATATCAAACGGCCTTTGGCCCAATCGTTCATGTCAAATAGCCTTTGGCCTAATCATTCATTGTCATATGAATATTCGTTCACAATTCAAATTAAAAAATCCATGAAACTTATATAAGAGTAAGCATTTAGAAAGTAGCATACTGCAAAGTATCCTTATTAAGATATTACTCACAGTGTTATGCCGATGATTTTGTCCTTGCACTCGACCCTACACATTTCATAACATATTAGGTCACAAGTAATTCAATCCGTTCTTAATTTATTTATTTCTCTTAGGCTTCTTTCTTATCCTTTTAGGTCATTTACAATGCTCAATGCATGCCTAAAAGTACTTAGGAATGAAAGAGAACGGAAGACAAAACACAAAATGACTTTTCAAAATTTCTGAAACAGGGCTCTCCACTCAAGTGCAGACTTTCTCGCTCGAGCGGACCCCTTTGGTCTGCAAAAGTACTGGTTGCCTCATTTTTGTGCTTGAGCATGACCTTGGTCGCTAGAGCCAAGAATCAAAACATGTGGCTGGGCACTCGAGCGCAATTATTATCGCTCGAGCAGACACTAATGTCTGCAAAACTTCTCAGAGCTTGATTTTTACGCTCGAGTGGCACTTTCCCTGCTCGAGCAGACATGACGAATTCTGGAATTTCCAGAACTGTACTTGAAGCTCAAACTTGATGTTCAAAGGTCCAAAGCTCATGTTTTTGGTACAAAAACATTGAAGGACATTACATAGCATGAGAATATAAGTAATTTGAGACCAATTGTCCAAAACCATGATCCAGTTTTTAAATCATTTCATATGACAACTTCAAAACATATGTAACCAAGCTTCATAACTACATGGATTATGCATGCATGTGTAATATAGACTCTAATACCATTTCAAATGGCACAAATGATGCTTATGATCATGAAGCTCAACAAAACTATGCTTGCATGTATGATTTGGTACTCAATTTTTCATATTTAACATGCTACATGCTTGGTTCTGCAATTCCATTGCAACTCTCTACATGCGTGGTTATAATGACTTCAAATTCATTATAATCAACTCAATCCTTGCTCTTAACTACACGTCTTGCTTGAACTCACTTAATTATAAGCTTAAACTCATGATTTTGAGTTCAATTACTCACCTAGAAGCTCTAATCTTCCAATTCCTAACTAGTTCTTGAGCCTAGCTTCCAAATTCCCAAGCTTTTAGTTCAAAGATCCAATTTTGTGCTCCCTCTCTCTCTACAATCGGTTCACTCTCTCTCTCTCTAGAGTGAAATCTTAGCCAAGTTAGAAGAAAATGAACTCAAGAAGTAAACTTAAGTGTATATAGTGCTATTTATAGGCTTGCTTAATTAAATTTGATTAAGGTTAATTAATTGTGCCTAATTCAATCAGTTTAATATAATTATTTTGATCCGAATTGATTTTTAATCAAATTTCACCATAGGTTCTAAAAATCATGCTAATCACAAAAATACAGTCAATTTCAGTTTCAGTCACCTCTACGGCCTTTAATTAAATTTTATAGCAGAAAGTCAAACAGATCTTCTTACGGTGAACAGATAGAAATTCAAAAACACATATAATCATATAAATGGAACCAAAAATCATATCGAGCACATAATCACAATCATAATTAAGAATAATTAACATAGCATAGGACAGGGTTATCACACATACGCCCTAGTACTTCACTGTGGAGAGCACCGGTCCTGTTTGCTAAAAAGAAAGATGGTTCGTTGACATTGTGTATAGATTATTGCTTTTAAATCGAGTCATGATTAAAAATAAGTATCCCTTGCCTAGAATAGATGATCTCTTTGACCAACTCAAGGGCTCACGTTGTTTTTCAAAAATAGAATTGAGGTTGGGTTATCATCAACTACGAGTCAAGTATAAGGATATTCCTAAGATGGCCTTTCGTACGAGATACGGTCATTATGAGTTCCTAGCTATGCCCTTTGGTTTGACCAATGCACTTGCCATATTTATGGACTTGATGAACCGAATCTTTCGAGAATTTCTTGATAAATTTGTAGTTGTCTTTGTAGACGGCATTCTCATCTACTCGCATTCTGAGGAGGAGCACGAATGTTACCTCCGCAATGTCCTACAACACCTTAGGGAACATCATTTGTATGCAAAGTTTGAAAAGTGAGTTTTAGATATTAGAAGTGAAGTTTTTCGGCCATGTAATTTTCAGGAACGGGGTTGCAGTGGGTTCTTCACAAATTGAAGCCGTACAAAATTGGGATCAACCTAAAAATCCCTTTGAAATTCGTAGTTTCTTGGGTTTAGCTGGTTATTACCGCCACTTTGTATGGAATTTCTCTTCTATAGCATCACCTTTGACTAGATTAACTCATAAGGAAGTGAAATTCGTTTGGAGCAAAGCTTATAAGAAATCCTTTCAAGAAGTAAAGCTTAGGTTGACTACAACTCCTATTTTCATTATATCGGAACATGGCTTGGGGTATACGGTGTATTGCGATGCATCAAGGGAAAGGTTGAGATGTGTGTTGATACAGGAGGGCAAAGTGGTAGCATATGGTTTATAGCGTTTCTGGTTTAGACCCGACTCATTGTTTGTTTCAGATGCGAGTATCTTTGTCGTATATAGTTATCCATGTCTTGTTTCCTTTTCATATCTCTTTGAGTTTGGCTTTTAGGATCTGTTGTTTGCATTTAGAACAGGTTGGTAGCTTGTTTTTCAAACTTTTGTTGCCCAGATTTTTGCTCCTTCGCTCGAGTAACATTTCTTGCACTTGAGCGGTCTTTCTAAACCTCCAGTACTTTTACAGGTTTGCAAAAATACTAAGAGTCTGTATTCTGCGCTCGAGCGAAGCGTCTTGAGCTCGAGCAGTAAAACTTATTGTGTCTGGTTGCTCGAGCGAACTGTGCGTATATCATATCGTAACCCTAGATTTACACACACTCTCTCTAAAACTTATCTTCTCTCTACAAAAACACCAAGATCAAGTGATTTCTTCACCTTACTCCCTTTGTTAAAAAGGCAGAACACTCTATGGGCTCTCTTTTCATATGAATAAAAGTGGATTTTGGCTTGTTTGAGGTTTCTCCACTCCCTCCTTGGTCTTCTAGCTTCGAGATAGGGATTCTTCGCACTTTCTATAAGTTTTAACTTAGTTATTTGTGATTTCCAAACAATATTGTGATTTTGGAAATTTTTTGAACAAACCTAGGGTTTTGGTTGAAAATGAAAAGAGGGGTTTTTCAAATAGAGTCTTGAAAATGACTTTGATGTTGGAAATAATGTTGAGTTGGGTGGAAATAGTCAATTTAATACTTGGGGTTAGTTTTGGAAAGAAAATGAATTTTACTCTAAATGTCCCATATGTTGATTGTGTATAAATAATGGAATAGATGTTGAAATTATCGAATTAGAAAAATATTGATGAGGATGGTAGAGTTGAATTTGTATTATCACTCACCTTTTGAAACTCGAAAAGCTTATTTGTGTGGAATACTAATTATATGTTTAAAAATATTTGTTTTGGGCTATCGGTAGAGGATAGCTATAATGGTTGTAGAAATTGCGTGTGAATTATGAGAATTGAAACTATTTTTCTCATTCATTTGCATTGAGCATTACCTCACACTTATACATTGAAAATGTTACTGTTTTGAGCAAATGGGTGAATCTGGGAAAGAGTTGTTACTTCAAATAAGTTAGCATGTGTGTCTAGGGTGAATGTCCTGAAAACCGCGCGTATACATGGGTGTCGATCCTGTGGATGAAATTTTCGTAAAATGGCAACAGAAGTGCTTGTATAGCCTACGTTTACATGGGTCTCGGTTTATGATTTCCTCCAGACGAAATTTTCGAGAAAGGTAGTATTGTTTTGAAATTCCCAGAGTGTGATTCACTGCCTTATTTTCTATTGTAAAAGGGATGATTTATGAACCATGATAATTACTCGGTACCACATGGTTTTGGAAAGTAATATAAAATGTTTTGGCACTAGCATTGTATACACATTCACCTTATAGCTTTGTTAAGATTCATATACTATGCTAGATTATTTCTACTCGGCTTTAGCTCAACCTATGTGGGAAAAACATTTTAGGTGCTAATGATATGCCTCCGCCAAGGCACTAGCTTGGGAGGACTTGGAGCGAAAGCTTCTTTTGTCTAATTGCTATATTTATTTTTGTACAAGTCAAGGGCTTAAATTGTATTGGACTTAAGTCCACTTTTTTTTTATAACCAAGCACCGTCTTGGAAAGCTGTAAGCCCTTAGGGCATTTCTTATCTGTGTAACTTCCATTTTCTTTTCTTTTGTTTACAACATATGCTATAGATTTAGGGCCAGGCATTATGAATATATACCGCATATGTTCATCTTTTGTAAACTCAATTGGGTTCAATGGAAGATAATCATTTTATCATTATTGCCGTTTATTGTTATTGTGGGTGTACTGTGGTAATTATTTTTGGGCGGTATCAGAGTGTACCGGGTTTGAACACTTTGGGTACGTGGAAAATGGTTATTACCACAATGGGTTTGTCTCACTTGAGAGAGATATTTGTATGTGTGGTATGTTTTGTGATGACATGTTTGTGTGATTATATGAGTATGAGATTTAATTCCTAAGATATTGATTGGGTCTGCGGGTTTCTAGAAGTCCTATTAGAAGAGCACTTGATCACTATTGTTTTTAATTGAAACTTTGGCAATGCCGCAAGATGATCATTATCTAGGGAGGAAATTTGTATGCGCACATGTGATTATGTCCTTATGTGGAGTGAATTAATTGTTGTCCATCGCTTTAGGACGCGAGTGAGTTAGCTTTGGCACATTTGTAAATGTGCTAATCTTTTTTGTTAACTTCATTAGGATGTCAGGACGTGGACGTGGTGATAGTAGGCATAGTAGGTCTAGAAGACATGAGATGCTTTTATCGGATGAAATTCCAGCGCAAGAGGAAGGGGTTGGTCAGGCTAATATGGCCAAACCAGTTGGTCGGCAGGTCATGGGTGCTTTGGCCCGTTAAATGGCCAGAGCTTTGCTGGAATCCATAGTCATTCTCAGGCTTGAGAATCAAGTCCAGGCCCAAGTTGCTGAAGCAGGGCCGTCTTTCTAGAAGCAAGAGTTGTTTTAGTCAAATCCGGACGAGTTTTTCAGTGACCCTAAGGAGCCACTGAAGGCAGATGAGTGGCTAGAGCAGATGGTGAAGATGTTTGAGATGCTTGGCATTAAAGACAATGGTTTGAGAGTGACTTTGGTATCCTTCAAACTGAAGGGAGATGCAGGTCAATGATGGAAGTATGTGCGTGGGTGCATGGAGCGACTTGGGAGGTTTTTGTCAATGCCTTCCAGGACAAGCTCTTGCCTCCCACAGCTAGGGAGACGTTGAGAGACCAATTTCTGAAGCTCAAATAGCTTAGCCTGCTAATAGCTGAGTTTGAGGCAGCTTTCACAAGCCTCTCTAGATTTGCAGCGGAACTTATGGCGATAGAGGAATGTCGTTGTATCAAGTTCGAGAAGAGATTAAGGATCGGGCTTCTTTTCAAGGTAGCTGGGTCAATAATCAGGGATTACGGACGCCTTGTGGAGGTGGCGGCTCATCTTGAGACCGTAGTTCAGGCAGATGAGGAATGGATGAGAGGCTTCAGGAGGAGTCAGGAGGTTCAGGGGGAGAGTCGGGACAGTAAGAGGCAGAGAGGTCCCGCTCCACAGTAGTCCCAAGTTGCACAGTCTAGATCCACCTTTCTTGTTCCGAGTTCGGGTTCAGGGAGAGGTAATCTGGGAGGTTTCTCTTGTTATAATGTGGCCAGTTAGGCCACAAGTCTCCAGTTTGCCTGCAAAAAGGAGGAGGGCAACAGTTTGCACCGTCTATGACTCGTTGTCAGAGCCAGAGTTAGGGAGAGGACAACCGCTTACTTGTTATCAGTGTGGGCAGTCAGGGCATATGAAAAGGATCTACCCTTAGTTAGGTAGCACACTTGATGCGTATGGTTTGAGACAGACACAGAGCCACCAGCATGCACAGTTAGTTCAGGCATCGAGGGCCAATCAATGAGCCTCTTTGGCTCAGTCAGTGCATTAGACTTATGCTCCGAGGGGTAAGCAGGTGGAGCAGAGACCTTCAGGGCGTATGTATGCTGTTACCACACCAGACTTTGTGCCAGCACCTTCTGTTGTGAGTGGTAATTTTTTGTTATACAATTCTATTGCCAATGTGTTGATTGATACGGGTGCTTCCCATTCTTTTATTTCGTCTGCATTGGCATTGGCATTGGGGTTATAATTGGCTTGGTTAGTATCTCCACTCAGTGTAGAGTTACCTATTGGTGATGAGATTGTTTTGAAATAGGGGTGTCGGGGTTGTGATATAGAGGTTGCCAGTCGCCGACTTCTTTTTGCATTTGTGTTGATTGGCATGTCGAGTTTTGATGCTATATTGGATATGGATTGGTTGTCAAAAGATGTCATAGATTGTTACCGTCTGTGGATTACTGTATATATCATGAGCAGTGATTGTTTTTATTTCATTGAGGATAGAACCGATAGAGCTTTATCACCAGTATGTGATTCGCGAGGGCAGAGTCAGCTTAGATGTCTTCTTGTAAACTTCTTGGGTAGTGAGTGTGACAAAGTCCAAGTTGATTTTCCAAGGGTAGTTTGTGAATAGCTGGATGTCTTTCCTGAGGATCTTACTAGTTTACCACCTTATCGTGAGATCGAGTTCTCTATTGACTTAGTGAGTTGAAGATTCAACTCTAAGAATTGCTAGATAAAGGTTTTATCTGCCCTAGTACTTCGCCTTGGGGAGCACCGACTCTCTTTGCCAAGAAGAAAGACGGTGCATTACTACTTTGTATAAATTACCGAAAATTGAACCAAGTAACTATTAACAACAAGTACGCAATGCCTCGCATAGACGATTTGTTTGACTAGTTAAAGGGGTCTTGTTGCTTATCTAAGATAGATTTGAGATCGGCCTATCACCAGTTGAGGGTAAGGGAGGAAGATATTCAGAAGATAGCATTTTGTACACGGTATGGCCATTATGAGTTCCTAGTGATGCCTTTCGGGCTAACCAATGCACCATCCGCGTTTATGGATTTAATGAATCGAATATTTCATGAGTTCTTAGATCGTTTCATAGTCATCTTCGTTGATGATATTCTGATTTACTCACCCTCCGAGGTGGAACATGAGAAACACCTACGGGTTGTGCTTGAGCTACTTAAAATCCGTAAGTCGTATGCTAAGTTTGGGAAATGTGAATTCTGGTTGAAAGAAGTTTAATTTCTAAGCCATGTGGTATTTGGAGAAGGAGTGTCTGTAGACTCTTCTAAAGTAGAAGCAGTGCAAGAATGAGAACAATCCAAGAATGCCTTTGAGATCCGTAGTTTATTGAGGTTGGTCGGGTATTATTGTCGGTTTGTGAAGGATTTCTCTAGATTAGCCTCATCACTAACAAGACTTACGAGGAAGGGAGTTAAATTCGCGTGGAATGAGACTTACGAGAAGTCTTTTCAACAGCTTAAGGTTAGACTTATCACTGCTCCAGTGTTGATTATTCCGGAGAGGGGTTTGGGCTATTCTATGTATTGTAATGCTTCATGAGAAGGTTTGAGTTGTGTTTTGATGCAAGAAGGAAAGGTAGTAGCTTATGGCTCACGTTAGTTGAAAATACACGAGAGGAACTATCTAACCCATGATTTAGAACTAGCAGTTGCAATCTTTGCCTTGAAGATTTGGAGGCATTACCTTTATGGTGAGGAGTTTGAGGTGTTTTCTGATCATAAGAGGTTGAAAATGTCTATTATCGCAGAAAGATCTGAATTTGAGGCAAAGGACGTGGATGGAGTTTATGGAGGATTACGATTTTGAGTTACACTATTATCCGGGAAAAGCCAATATAGTGGCTGATGTCTTGAGTAGAAAGTCCTTTAGCAGCGTAGCAAGTACTACCATCTAGGAATGGGAAATATTGGGTGCTACTGGTGAGTTTGACTTCCATCTTGGCGAGTCCATTGAGTCGGCAGCTTTGTTTTCGGTAGTTGCACAACTTACACTTGTGAGGCGAGTTATAGAAGCACATAGGGGTGACCTTGAGGTAAAATCCCTCTGGGAGAAGATCACTAGTGGGAAGGTAGAAAGAGGCTTGAATGTGTACTTTGACTTGAGTGTTAGGTACCTTGACCGTCTTTTCGTGCTGGAGTCTTGTCGAGAGGAGGTACTCCGAGAGTTTCACCATTTACACCTTGCAGTGCATCCAGGAAGCACAAAGATGTATCACGATCTTAGTCACCAGTTTTAGTGTAAAGGGATGAAGAAGGATGTAGTCACGTTTTTGTCGAGGTGCCTTACTTATTAACAAGTGAAGGCCGAGCATTAGAGACCTGCGAGTTTGTTGCAACCCTTACCTATAGCCGATTGGAAGTGAGAGCATGTCACGATGGATTTTGTTGTGGGTCTTCCGAGGACTCAACGGGGTAATGACGCCATTTGGGTTGTGTTTGACCGATTGACCAAGTCAGCGCACTTTGTACCTATGCGCACAAGTGGCTCTGTAGATTATCTAGCTGACCTTTACATTAGGGACATTGTTCGACTTCATAGGATCTCTGTGACTATTGTGTCGGATAGAGATTTGCGTTTTACAGCTTGGTTGTGGCAGAGCCTGCAAAATGCCTTGAGTACTAGGTTGACTTTTATTATCGCCTATCATTCTTAGACTGATGCGCAGTCCGAGCGTATTATTCAGATCCTTGAGGATATGCTTCAAGCTTGTGTCCTTGACTTTAAGGGGTCGTGGGAGAGGCACTTACCCTTAGTGGAGTTTTCCTATAACAATAGCTTCCAGTCGAGTATTGGTATGGCACCATTTGAGGCCTTTTATAGCCGATTGTGTAGATCACTTGTGTGTTGGGCCGAGGTGGGTGATGCACCTATGTTAGGTCCAGAGTTAGTCTGGGAAACGACGGAGAAGATTGTACTTATCCGTAAGAGGTTGGTTACGACTCAGAGTCGTCAGAAGAGTTATGTCGACCATAGGAGGAGACCGTTATCCTTTGAGGTAAAAGATCACGCGTTCTTGAAGATATCACCTAGAAGGGGTTTGGTGAGATGTGGAAAAAATAGGAAGTTGTCTCCTAGGTTTATTAGGCCTTTTGAGATCCTAGAGAGGATTGAGGAGGTAGCTTATCGCTTGGCCATGCCGCCATAGCTTTCCGGGGTTCATGATGTGTTCCATATCTGTATGCTCCAAAAATATGAGCTGGATCCATCACACGTGTTGGATTGGACAGAGTTAGAGGTAGATAAGGATGTCTCGTATGAGGAGAGACCTGTTAGAGCTTTAGATAATCGAGACCAAGTCTTGCGAGGCAAGATAATTCTTGCGAGGCAAGATAATTCCATTGGTAAAAGTATTGTGGTGACACCACGGGGTTGAGGAGGCCACTTGGGAACATGAGGCGGAAGCCCGTGAGAAATATCCGGACTTAATTACTGATGTTTGAACATATATTGAAAACTTTGTTATATTAATGCAATGTAAACATTGCATATGTTTTGGAAATGTGAATTATATATTAAGTATTGAAAACTCGTTTGTCATGTTGATGAGAATAGATGACTGGTTGATACGTTATGGTGATGAATTTGATTGACTATCATTGTTGCAATTGGTTTAAACTTGGTTTTAATATTTGGTTTAAAATTTCGGGGACAAAATTCCTTAAGGGGGGAGGTTATAGCGTTTCTGGTTTAGACCCGACTCATTGTATGTTTCAAATCCAAGTATCTTTGTCTTATATAGTTATCCATGTCTTGTTTCCCCTTATATCTTTTTGAGTTTGGCTTTTGGGATATGTTGATTGCGTTTGGAACAAGTTGGTAGCTTGTTTTTCAAACTTTTGTTGCCCAGATTTTTGCTCATTCGCTCGAGCGACACTTCTTGCGCTCGAGCAGTTTTTGTGAACCTCCAGTACTTTTGTAGGTTTGCAAAAATACTGGGAGTTTGTATTCTTCGCTCGAGCGAGGCTTCTTACACTCGAGCTCGCTCAAGCGACGACCTTTGTCTGTAAAACTACTGGGATTTTGTATTATGTGCTCGAGCAGTAAAACTTATTGTGTCTGGTCGCTTGAGTGACACAACTTGCGCTCGAGCGAACTGTGCGTATATCAGATCGCAGAACCACCTTTTTGGGTCACTTTTTCATTTCACTTTCTCTCTAAACACTTTAAAAACCCTAGATTTACACACAGTCTCTCTCTAAAACTTACCTTTTCTCTACAACAACACCAAGATCTACTGATTTCTTCACCTTACTCCCTTTGTTAAAAAGGTAGAACACTTTATGGGCTCTCATTCGAACAAAAGTGGATTTCGGCTTGTTTGAGGTTTCTCCACTCTCTCCTTGGTCTTCTAGCTTTGAGGTAGGGATTCTTTGCACTTTCTATGAGTTTTAACTTAGTTATTTATGATTGCTAAACAATATTGTGATTTTGGGAATTTTTGGAACGAATCTAGGATTTTGGTTAATAATCAAAAAAGGGGTTTTTCAAATAGAGTCTTGAAAATGATTTTGACGTTGGAAATAATGTTGAGTTTAGTGGAAATGGTTGATTTAATACTTGGGGTTTGTTTTGGAAAGAAAAAGAATTTTACTCTAAATGTCCCAAATGTTGATTGTGTATAAATAATGGAATTCACGTTGAAATTATTGAATTAGAAAAATATTGATGAGGATGGTAGAGTTCGATATGTATTATCACTCACCTTTTGAAACTCGGAAAGCTTATCTATGTGGAATATTAATTATATGTTTAGAAATATCTGTTTTGCGCTATCGGTAGAAGATAGCTATGATTGTTGTAGAAATTGCATGTAAATTAGGAAAATTGAAACTATTTTTCTCATTCATTTTCATTGAGCATTACTTCACACTTTATACATTGAAAATGTTATCGTTTTGAGAAAATGGGTGAATCTGGGAAAGAGTTACTTCAAAAAAGTTGGCATGTGTGTCTAGGGTGAATGTCCTGAAAACCGCGCGTATACATGGGTGCCGATCCCGAGGATGAAATTTTCATAAAATGGCAATAGTAGTGCTTGTATAGCCTACGTTTACATGGGTCTCAGTTTATGATTTCCTCCGGACAAAATTTTTGAGAAAGGTTGTATTGTTTTAAAATTCCCAGAGTGTGATTCACTGCCTTATTTTCTATTGTAAAAGGGATGATTTATTAACCATGATAATTACTCGGTACTACATGGTTTTGGAAAGTAATATAAAATGTTTTGGCACTAGCATTGTATACACATTTATCTTATAGCTTTGTTAAGATTCATATACTGTGCTGGATTATTTCTACTCGGCTTTAGATCACCCTGTGTGGGAAAAACATTTTAGGTGCTAATGATATGCCTCCGCCAAGGCAATAACTTGGGAGGACTTGGAGCGAAAGCTTCTTTTGTCTAATTGCTTTATTTATTTTTGTACAAGCCAAGGGCTTAAATTGTATTGGACTTAAGTCCACTTTTGTTATAACCAAACACCGTCTTGGAAAGCTGTAAGCCCTTAGGGCATTTCTTATCTGTGTAACTTCCATTTTCTTTTCTTTTGTTTACAACATATGCTATAGATTTAGGGCCAGGCATTATGAATATATACCGCATATGTTCATCTTTTGTAAACTCAATTGAAGTCAATGGAAGATAATTGTTTTACCGTTGTTGCCGTTTATTGTTATTGTGGTGTACTGTGGTAATTATTTCGAGGCATTACATGGTTCACAACAATTAAAAGATCATGAGCGAAATTGCCCGACCTATGGCCTAGAGCTTGCCACTGTCATATTTGCCTTGAAATTACGGAGGCATTATCTATATGGAGAAAAATTTAAAGTATTCTCTGGTCATAAGAGTCTTAAGTACCTATTTTCTTAGAAAGATCTGAACTTGCGTCAACGGAAATGGATGGAATTTATGGAGGATTATGACTTTGAATTACACTATCATCTTGGAAAGGCCAATGTTGTGGCTGATGCTTTGAGTAGAAAATCTGTAAGTGCCATAGCTAGTCTAGCAGTGAGGGAATGGAAGATGATGGGGGATATTAGTCAATTTGACTTACAACTTTGCGAGTCCTCTGAGCAGGCTACATTGTTCACCATTGTCGCACAACCTACCCTAGTTACACGAGTTATGGAAGCACAACAGGGTGATACAGAAGTGGAGACTATTCGGGAGAGAATCTCTAAGGAAAAGGAAGAGAAGCGTTTGAATGTCTACGCCGATGCGAGTGTTTGTTATTTTGACCGATTGTTTGTTCTTGAATCTATTAGAGATGAAGTTCTTCGGCATTTCCACCACTCTCGCCTAACGGTGCATCATGGAGACACCAAAATGCACCATGACCTTAGCTGTCAGTTTTGGTAGTGGGGTATGAAGAAGGATTTAGCATTGTTTGTGTCTAAGTGTCTAACATGTCAACAAGTCAAGGTCGAACATCAAAGACCCGCGGGATTATTACAACATCTTCCAATTGTCGAGTGGAAGTGGGAATATGTTAAAATGGATTTTGTTACTGGTTTTTCAAGAATGCAAAAGGGTAATGATGCGATATGGGTAATTATAGATTGACTTACTAAGTCAGCTCATTTTCTTGCTATGAGTGTGGGGGATTCTATTGAGTTTTTAGCCAAACTTTACATCCGTGAAATTATTCGACTCTATGGGGTTCCAGTGAGCATAGTTTCTGATAGAGATCCTCGATTCATTGCCAGGTTGTGGCAGGGTCTTCAGAGTACCTTGGGTATCCAGCCAAATTTTAGTACTGCCTACCATCTTCAGACTAATGGACAATCTGAGCGCACTATTCAAATTCTAGAAGACGTGTTGTGAGCGTGCGTTTTAGATTTCAAAAGGTGTTAGGAGAAACACTTGCCATTAGTTGAGTTTGCTTACAACAACAGTTACCAGGTTAACATTGAAATGGCGCCCTTTGAAGCTCTTTATGGACGTCCTTGTAGATCACTTGTTTGTTGGGTGGAAGTAGGGGATTCACCTATGCTTGGGCCAGAGCTGGTCCATGAAACCACCGAGAAAGTAGCTCTTATTCGGAAGAGATTAGTCATGGCTCAAAGCTGTCAAAAAGCTATGCCAATCAGAGACAAAAGGCCATTGTACTTTGAAGTAGGAGACTATGTGTTTATAAAAATCTCACCTACGAGGGGGCTGATGAGGTTTGGTAGAAGTAGAAAATTATATCCCCAATTTATTTTCCCTTTTGACATCATAGAGCGGATGGGAGAAGTTGTATATCGTCTTGCCTTACCACCACAAACCTCAAGAGTGTACAATGTATTTCATGTGTCAATGCTCTATAAATATGAACCCGACCCTTCTCACGTCTTAGATTGGACGGATATTGAAGTTGATGAGGATGCATCTTATGAGGAAAGACCGATTCAAGCCCTAGACACACAGGAGCAAGTATTAAGGGGTAAGACCATTCCATTAGTCAAAGTGTTGTAGCGCAATCACGGTGTTGAGGAAACAACTTGGGAGCGTGAAGCCGAGGTCTGCGAGAAATACCCAGGTTTATTCCAAAATATGTGTTGTATCCACTCATGTTGCTTTTCAATCGATATGTGATAAATAGAGCTTAAACCATACTTTCTCATGCTTTTTCTTTCTTTTGTTACTAGAAATGGTTTGTTGTTTATTTGGGAATTGTTCAAAACCGATGGTCACTACGTTGTTATTATATTATTGACGTAGTGTTGAGGATTGACATTATTTCAAGAGCGAGATCCCTTAAGGGGAGAGATTGTAACATTGTGCTTCAAGTGACCGCTCGAGCGGTGGAAATACCGCTTGAGTGAAGATTTGGTGCTCCCAATAGTTCATTTTTCAAGCCTGAGGACCACTCGAGCGAACAAGTAGTTGCTCGAGCTAATATGAGGGGCTCCTAGTATCTTGTTTGCAGATAGATATACTGAGAGGTATCATTCACCGCTCGAGTGATGAAAAGACCCCTCAAGAGGTCAACGGGATTTCAACATTTTAAAAACTAATTTCTAGATCATTCTTTCACTTTTCCTTTTCTCTCTTCCTTCCTCTCTCTCTAAGTCTAAAAACCCTACATTTCTCTCTCTACATACCTCTCATTTCACTAAGTTCTGAGCCAAAATCACTTGCAAGAAGTGGAGTTTATGTAAGGATCTTGCTATCTACCAATTGGATTTTGGTTCTACGAAGGATCCTCTTCAACAGTCTAGTTTTCTTGTTATTTCTCGAGGTAGGGTTACTTTTAGCTTAGTATCTCTTTATTTTGAGGATGATTGTAGTGACACTACAAGAAAATACACTTTTGGCGACCACTTTTGCCGACTAAAAATATTTTGGTTGCCAAAAGTTGTGGAATTGGCGACCAAAAATTATCTTAGTCAGTAAAAGTACAATATTTAGCTACTAAATTTTTTTAGTCAGGGTATATTGATTATTGGAGACTAAAAAAAAAATTTGTCGCTACAAAAGTCACAATTGGTGACTAAAAAAAATTTAGTCGCTAAATTTGCCACAATTACCGACTAAAAAAATATTTTAGTCGCTGTATAGATAGCTTTGGCAACTCAAATAATTTAGTCGCTGAATGAAAAATAAAAATTTACTTTTTATCTTTGGCGACCAAAAGTTTGGTTTGCAAAAGTTCAATTTCAGCGACTAAAAAATATTTTAGTCGCTGTATAGATAGTTTTGGCAACTAAAATAATTTAGTCGTTGAATGAAAAATAAAAATTTATTTTTTATCTTTGGCTACCAAAAGTTTGGTCGGCAAAAATTCAATTTCAACGACTGAAAAATATTTTAGTCACTGTATAGATAGTTTTGGCAACTAAAATAATTTAGTCGCTGAATGAAAAATAAAAATTTACTTTTTATCTTTGGCAACCAAGAGTTTGGTTGCCAAAAATTTAATTTCAGCGACTAAAAAGTATTTTAGTCGCTACATAGATAGTTTTGGCAACTAAACTAATTTAGTAGCTGAATGAAAAATAAAAATTTACTTTTTATCTTTGGCGACCAAAAGTTTGGTTGGCAAAAATTCAATTTCAACGACTAAAAAATATTTTAGTCGTTGTATAGACAGTTTTGGCGACTAAAATAATTTAGTTGATGAATGAAAAATAAAAATTTACTTTTTCTCTTTGGCGATCAAAAGTTTGGTCGCCAAAAATTTAATTTCAGCGACTAAAAAATATTTTAGTCGTTGTATAAATAGTTTTGGCAACTAAACTAATTTAGTCGCTGAATGAAAAATAAAAATTTACTTTTTATCTTTGGCGACTAAAAGTTTGGTCGCCAAAAATTTAATTTCAGCAATTAAAAAATATTTTAGTCGCTGTATAGATAGTTTTGGCAACTAAAATAATTTAGTCGCTGAATGAAAAGTAAAAATTTACTTTTTATCTTTGGCGACCAAAAGTTTGGTCGCCAAAAATTTAATTTCAGCGACTAAATGTATAGATAGTTTTGGCAACTAAAATAATTTAGTCGCTGAATGAAAAATAAAAATTTACTTTTTATCGCCAAAAATTTATTTTCAGCAACTAATAAATATTTTAATCGTTGTATAGTTATTTTTGGCTACTAAATTTATTTAGTCATTGAATGGAAAACAAAAATTTACTTTTATTTTTGGCGACTAAAAGTTTGGTCGCCAAAAATTTATTTTCAGCGACTAAATAAATTTTAGTCGTCATATGCCAACTTTTGCCAACTAAAAGAAATTTAGTCGCCAAATATCTAGTATAATTTTACTTTTAATCTTTGGTGACTACCCCATTCGCTCGGCAAATATACATTTTTGTGACTAAAACACATTTACTTGGCAATAAAACTCAATTTTTTTGTGGGAACACATACCGCCCAATTTGAGTTCATGTTTAATTTTATTATTATTATCATTATTATGTATTTTTATAATTTTCTTTTTTATTTATTATCATTTTGGAGGGATTTTTAAATTAATTTGGTGAGGAACTCTGGAGGGATTTCAAACACACTAAACTGAGTTAGGGCTTAAACACGTCTCTCTCTCTCTCTCTCTCTCTCTCTCTTTCTCTCTCGCATCTGCCCTCTTCCGATTCTTTCACCCCTCTGTCTCTCTCATTCCATTACTCTCTCTCTCTCTCTCTCTCTCTCTCTCTCTCTCTCTCTCTCACGCTGATTGCCCTCCTTCTGATATTGAATCTCTGTCGCTTTGTTTCCATCGCCGTCGGGTAAGGAGCATCACTACCATCGAGCACCACCGTCGATCCACTATTGGAGCATTACCCCAGTATGTCCTCTCTATTTTGCCTTCTCTCTGTCCCTCTCTCTGCCTCTCTTCCCCTAATATCTGTCTTTCTCACTCTGTGACTCTCTTTGTCTTTATTTTCTCTTTGACTAAAGTAATTTTCTTCTACAATGTCTCATCCACCAGGGCCTTCACCATCCCCATTTTGTAGAGCATCTTCAACTCTCCCTAAAAACAATTTGAGGTATAAATATCCATCTCTGTCTATAAAATGATTCAAGGAACATGTAATTTCTTGTTTTTCTTTTTTTGGGTTGTGAAAGTCTGAAATTCGTAACACTTAAATTTTATCTTATAGTTTCATCTTATACTTAATTTATACTGGTAGCGCCGGATAAAGATTCTTCAAGCTGCCTTACTGAACTTTGCTTCTGTGATCTTTATCTTATACTTAATTTATACTAGTAGCACCCGATAAAGGTTTGGAGTTTTACTGACTAATATTTTTTAGTTGCCAGAATATAATTTTCTGCGATCAAATCGAAATTAGATTAGCAAAAGTCGAAGAGGGAAGACAAAAAAAGAAGAAAAAAGAAAAAAAGAAGTGTGGTTAGATTCTGTTGCCATGAGGGCTCTAAATGTTATGGAGTGCAAAACTGATACTAACAAAATCAAAACTCTTTCCGAAGTTGAAAGAGTGGCCATGTTTGGTTTGATTTTCGAAAACTTGATTCAAATTTATTTTTTTAAGACTAAAAATTGGTTTCGTAAAAAAAATTTAAAAAGAAAAACTACCTTACTTGTCAATTTTATATAATTTTACGAAGGATATGATTAGCTTGTTTGGTTTGGATTTTTAATATTCACTTTTCAGATAATTAAAATTTTTTATTTTCCGTATTTTTTTATTTTCACTAAATGTTATATTCTAATGTTTTTAAAAAAAATTCGATATACCAAACATAAATACACTTTAAAAGTATAATATTTGTAAAAAAAATATTTAAAAAATTTACTGAATACTAAAATAAAACAAATTTGAGAAATTAGTACATTTTTCGTATTCTTGTGTATTTATTAATTTTTTAAAATATTTTTTGACAAATATTTTACTTTTTGGATACATCTAAGTGAGGTAAATCTAAAAAAATGCTTAAAATTTAAAAAATATTCACTAAAAATAAATATAAAAAATAAAAAACTCAATTTTTAAAAAATTAAAACCAAAAATTCAAAAATATACTTTCCAAAAAAATATCGCCGACCGTGCAAGTGAAAACCCAAATTAAGAGTAAATTTTGAGTCTTAGTTTTTGGGTTTTTTTTTTTTTTTTTTTTTTTTTTGATAGAGTTAATTGGGTGTGAATTAGAATTTAGATTAAAATTTACATTTGGATTAGAATTTAGGGAAAATTGATTTATCTAGTTCTCTTACTGTGTATAGATTGTTGGAGATGATTCAAACTTTGTGTTCCTTACACTTATTTATATCGTTCTCCCACATTGGTGACCATATATAAATATATATATTATTTTCCGATTTCATACTTAGCTATATTTAATTTTTAATATATTAATTTGTTAACATGAGTATTTTACAACTGTTGCTCATGGATTGGAAATCTTCATTTCCAACTTATAATGGAGCACATTTGAATCTTAGATGTTGCTTTAACCCACCAAGCCACTCTACTTTTAAATAGATCACAAAGCACATTCATATTAGGTTGCATACCCAAAAACACAATATCATTCCTACCCTTCCAAATGGACCATAGAACAACCAGAGGTATGGCCTTCCAAAATTGTTGTTCTAATCTTTTAAAGCTAAAACCAGCCCACCACTGCAACACTCCCGTTTATTAAGTTACAAGGTTTAGTAATGCATTATGAGTAATACTATGAATTGGCTCTCCTTATTTCTAAGGCGATGATCAAAAAATAGATGTCAACTATACTGAAAATCATGTCACCGTTTTTCAATAATACATTTCCTTACAAATTGCCATTTCAAATGAAGTACTACTACACACATCTCCAATTTGAAGACAGCATTTTTCTACTCTTAATATGCCATTAAGTATTTCTAGTTTGACTAACTAAAATAGCTTCAACGTGTTTGAGGCTTTGTCAGAAGCTCTAACTACTTATACATCCTTGAGATTTGGTCATCGGAAAATATTCAGTGTGTTTGCTTTCAGTTTTCTAAATTCAGTTTTTTGAAAATTGAATTTTTTGTTTTTTGTGTTTTTTTTAGTGAATATTTTTAAAATTTTAAGTATTTTTTTTTTAAAACTTTTTTAGATGTATCTTACTTAAATGTATCTAAAAAGTAAAATATTTGTGAAAAAATATTTTTAAAAATTAATAAATATACAAAATACGAAAAATATACTGAATTTTAGTTTTTTTTTGTTGTATTTTTGGTATATATGGATTTTTTAAAAGTTTTTTTTTATGAAAATTATACTTTTTGAGTGTATTTATGTTAGGTGTGTCTAAAAATTTTAAAAATTGTTTAAAATATTAAAATCATTTAGTAAAAACAAAAAAATACGGAAAATAAGAAAGTATATTTTTCCAAAAAGTATTTTCAAAAAACTAGAAACAAACATGGTGATTGGTGATTAAAATAAAATTAGTTGTGGTATACTAATTTTTTCCAATGGAAAAAAAATTAGTCGCCAAAGGATTTCGGTGACTAATATTTTAGTCGTTGTTACTTAAGTTCTGGCTACAAGAAGTTTTAGTCATTATATATGGGTTATTTGCCGACAAATAACCGATTTAGTTGCTACAGGTCTAAAATTTGAGAGGGAAATTACTTTTAATATTTGCGCCCTCTTCTATTCTCTATTTAAACATACACAAAAGTCCTCTTCTCTCACACATCACCACCAAACCTCACTCCACCTCATCTCAGCACAATCCCTCACCACTGTAGCTAACCGTACATTGCACATCGCCACCGTCGCAACCACAAATCACCACCGCCACTGCCGCAGATCACAGGTTCTCTCTTTCCCTCTTTGTCTTGATTGCGCTCTATGTCTCGCTCTCGCTCTCTCTATCTCGCTCTCGGTCTCTCTCTCTCTCTCCTTTCCTCTATTTCCCCAACTATCAACTCTTGCTATAGTGTTTTATATGATTTATACTAAATAATTTCGTGTTGATTTCTTAAACTGGTTTGATTTCTAGAGCTTTATGGGTTTAATCTTGTAAATGGGTTTGATTTTACTGGTAAAATTTTCTTTCGCCCTCTTTTTCCTTTCTCTCTCATTAGTTTCAAAGCCCTAATCCATTGATTGTGAATGTATTTGCATGCATGGCTGCTCAATGATTGTGTATGTATTCTCATGTGTTCTGATTGTTTGAATTGAAATTTGATTCTATGATTGCAATAGTAAATAATTTATTGGCTTCTCTTTAATGATTATTTCTCAGATTTTGGGCAATACCCCTCATTTTGCTAGTTTTCAGGAGGCTTCTCAGTCTCACTCCATGGTTTTGCTACATTTGTTTTCTTAGATCTTGTGTAGCCTTGGATTTGGTGTTAGAGTAATAGTGTAATTCTCTGAGATATATATATCTGGTTTTGCTAAAGCTACTATCTTTGTTTATTGACCTACTTAAGATCTATATATTAAACATATAAGGAAGTCTAACTTATTTAATCGTCCTATTCACACTCTCCTTTTACAGAACCCTAGAAAATAATCTTGCATGTCCAGGGAGGTTTTACTTTTTAATTTAAAATTTCAAAATGACAACAAAATTTTAATTTATGACTTTTGAAAATTATTCACTATCAATTGTTTCTCATGATTTGTGTGAAGTAATTTGAGGAATTTTTTCTTTCAACAAGCATTGTATAGTAAACAATGATGGTTAACATTTCTTACCTCAAGCATTGGATAGTAAACAATGTAGTTAGGTTCTGAATGTTGTTCTCAACAGGAGAACATTTCGTTGAGATTCCTTGGATAGCTTGTAATATTGCTTTCTTTTTTTAGTGTGAAAAAAGTTTTTAAAATTTAGAAATATATGTTTACTATTTATTTTCCCCAAACTAGTTTTTAATAATTTTATAGGACAGATCATTTTCATTGTGACTGGGATTGTATGCATTATTTTATAGGACAGTCATAAAGAGATGATTTTATAGGACAGTCACAAAGATCATTTTCCTTTGATTTTGGAAATTTGTCTTTCCTGCATTATAATGTTGAAAACAGAATTTGCATTGGAAAGAAAGCACTGGCCCTCCATTTCTGAATAAACCTGTGGTATGTAGAGCAGTAATAGTTTTTTGGAAACAAAATATGTTTTCTTTTGGAAAGGAAAAGTTGAATGGTCAAGCAAAAGTTAATTTGTAATATAAAGCAGAAGAAAATCAGAAACTTGTTTTGTTGTGCAAAGAAGCATCTTATTTTTATTTTTTCTTCTTTTGCTGGGAAATATCTTTGTGTTTTTTTACTTCCGTAAAACATTGTTTTATACTTCAAAGTGATTGCTTGAGCAAGAGGCAAGTTCAGTCCCAAGACTCCCTACTACCACTAACAAAACTCATAGCTGGAGTAAACTTTGTTTTTCCTCAACGAGCTAGAAATAATTGCTATTTCTATTTTCATTTGCAAGTGACTGCGTCTCTAAAATGGATTGACATGGCCTTTTAAGTGTTCATTAGATAAAAATATCTCATAAAGGCTTTTGTTGCTCCACAATTGCATTTTTGTTGTGGTTTCTCCCTGGTGATCAAGGTGAACAGTGTCAGGGGTTTGTTTGGGTGAAAAGTTCTAGATGTTGGAATTAAGTAAGAAGACAAATTTCTGTTTGAGTTGGTTGTATGTTGTTAATGTTTAACTCTGTCAAATTCCAATTTCCCGAGCATATCATTCTCTCTGAAGTTTTACATACTTTGGAGTTAATTTTTTATGTTTGTGTATACTTGTCATTGTATCAAAATAGAACATTGTTGAAGAAGAAAATAACAGAAAGATCACAAGAGTACTCGACTGAATGATAAAATATTCTAAGTTGCTGCAGACTGTCAGAGTTACCAATTTATTTTCATCTGTGATCTAATATTCTATACGTGCGAAAGATCACTAACTGCAACTTTATGTTGTCAGTTATTTTATTAATAGACAAAAAAACTCATAAATCTTTATATGTTTAGTCAATCTAGGAGAAAAAGTTGAAGTACACTTTAATTTAGGATACTATGATCAGCACAAATGTGTGATAGCTGAGCTTCACAGTAATTATTATGTAGTTGGACCAAGGTTCAAGAAGAAATCTAAATGGAGGTAGGAAGATATAATCTGCTGAATGTAAACTTTGGAAACTTTGTGAATCTTAACTAAATGTTCTATCCAACCACTGACCATAAAAAAATGCATCAAGCTTTGGAAACTTATTCCTTTCAAACTCACAAATTGTCAATTTAATATTCTCTTCATCAAAATGTCTCTCCAACCAATTACGAATTACATTGTATGGATGCGCCAATCCATAATATACTCAGAGACACGAATCTTCTGAGCTATGTTGATGGATCTGTTGTTCCTTCATTTGCAGCCATTCTTGATTCTTCTCGAAAAACTTTGGCTAATCCTACTATCACCAATGGATTTTGTCATAACCTTGAATGGACTTCCTACAGAATTTCTGTCACTTAAGACCACAGCTCCTGCATAATTTTACTCTATTATGGGGCTTTGTATGTTGTTTTAGATACTAAGTCTTCTAATTATGATCTCAGTGTTGCTTATTCCATTACAATATATCACACTCACTCAGTTTCAAAATCAATCATCTGCTAACTCTCGAGGGAATCATAATCAGTTTCATAGAGGAGATAATACCTCAATAGGAGGTTGATTTTGAGGAAATCCAATTCTCTAACTCAGGCCGACAATCTCAATCTTCATCTTCTTCCTCTGGTTCATTTCTATTTTTTCAGATCTGTAGCAAGCCTATCCATACAGCTATTGATTGTTGGTTTCATATGGATGCTTCTTACAATTCTTCTACACAATCATCCTCTCCATCCTACACTGCCTATATGGCTTCTCAGTCTGTTTCTCCCCTTACAAATTGGCATGTTGATTCTACTGGTACTACTCATGTCACCAGACCTAAAGCATCAGTCTCTCATCAGTGACTGTTTGTGTTTTATTGCTCCTGATCCTGCTCTGATTGAGCCTCATAGTTTCTCAAATGCCATTAACACTCCAGTTTGGGCTGCAGCCGTGACTGAGGAATTTCAGGCTATCCAAAGTCAAAAGACATGGATGTTGCTGCCTCTTCCTCCTGGCAAACAGCAAATTGGATGCAAATGATGTGGCCCTGCAAGCAGGTCAACATGCTTGAATTTAAGCACAGCTCCAACCAAAGCCACCTAATGCTGTCCTCAATTCCAGTGGAGACATTAATACAACCTGGAAAACCAAATAGTGGGTAGAAGAACAGAGAAACAAAGTCAGAATAAATTGAGAATAGGATCAATAACCTGAGGCAAACCTCACTGATATTTGTACTAACAAACTCAACAGTCCATAGCATAATCACTTATCAAATGAACATGTTATAGAAACTATATATAAATCAAACCAAATATATATCCTCTCATCACTAGTCTCTTACCAAAGAATTCCCTACTAATGTGCCAGCACGGATCTGGTCCAGCAAGAAAATAGTTAGGAACACTCTTACAAAATTTCACAAGCTCACTACTTCCCACCACCAGACTACATGCTCACAACACACTTAACCAACCATCCCTAAGAAAGGCTAGAATGACAACCTGCATGGCAAACTGTTAGGAACGATTTTATAGTAGCTCACATGCTTTTAACCCTGATTATAGGTAACACACCACACTCAACTCACTGCTCCAATCATCTGGTCCATTCATGATAATGAGGTATACCAGTAACCAGAATAAGGGCAGGACCACCTTCAAAACTATTAGATATACCTACTAAGACTTTGCTGTCTTTGTCTTGGTATTTTTGTTGTTATCTGTTGCTTCTGTCTTTGTGTATCTGTTACTGTATTGTAAGCTCTGGTGGTGTGTGTATTACAACAGTTTAATTGGTTATTATGTCTTCAACATGTGTCACTTTCTTGGCCTTTTCTAGGGCCATATTACCAGGCTATAAAATCACCAAATGATCTCATTTTTTTTCACATACAAAATAAACGTTTAGTATGTTTAGGGTAGTTTATTACACTTTCTCTAATATTTTGTAGATTAATTAATGTAATGGTTGTCTTTAACCTTTCAGGTGGCCCAAATAGACAAGGATTGGATGACAATAAAAAATAGATTAAGCAGTAGGGAGTATCAAGAAGGGGTGAATTCATTTATTGAATTTGCGAAGATAAATGTAGGCTTCGAGTATAAGATTCAGTGTCCATGTATCGATTTTATGAACGACAAAATACATACGAGCCACGTGGTGAAGATTCATTTGATTCTATGTCCTCAATATCACTTGCAAATTTACATACATGGATTAATATATATATATATATATATATAT
This sequence comes from Camellia sinensis, assembly GCF_055761805.1. Taxonomy (NCBI): domain Eukaryota; kingdom Viridiplantae; phylum Streptophyta; class Magnoliopsida; order Ericales; family Theaceae; genus Camellia; species Camellia sinensis. The sequence goes on along the minus strand of NC_138967.1, from coordinate 103,445,891 downwards.
GAAATTAAGATGCTTCATGGATGTTCATTTCTTACTTAAATATTTGTTAATTATCAGTCTTGATGTATATGTCTATACGCATTAAAAATTTGTGCTCATTGTGCTCTTTGGCCTTTGATTATGTTAAATTGTAATAGAATGGCGCCTGCGAAAAAGATGTGCTATTTACCACCACCAAAGAGGGCATTAATTGAACCATACTCATCACAGACCTTACACCTACACCTACTCCTGAAGGTATTGTAGCAGATGGATCTCAGACTATTATACCATCTCCATCTGAACAAGTTGCATTGTCAGGATCCCAGACTATTGCACCATCTTCGTCTGAAAGTAATGCACCAGCTGCATCTGAGAGTTGTGAAGCATCTCCATTTGAAACGAATCCACCATCTCTTCAAAGTCAATCGAGTGGCGCAGGTAATCAAATATGTTTGATCTGTCTTCAATTTATATATGTGGTTAATATTTTGTAATTTGCAAAGACATTAGTAATATTATCAATTACCAGGTGCATCATCATCAAAGTGTGTGCAGGGACCAACAGTTGGAAAAGCAACAGCAAAAAGAGTTGCCAACAATAATGGAAACAAGCTGTACATTCCAATCACGGAGACATTCAATGCATTCGAAGGTGTGCTGGCGACCCAGAATCGAATGAGATTGGCCTTCAGATTAGGAGGATGTGCCCCATTCAAGGCATTAACAGTTGAACTGTTGCTAATCCAGCAACAAAAGCTGCTATTGTACAAGTTGTCCGGGTATGATTAAATTGCTTTCATAGTCTGTGTGGATGATGGAAACAGTGCTGTTCTAATGTGCATATAGGAGCTCATCTGTTTTCTTTGTTTACTTTGTTGGTTTTCAAAGCTTGAAAGCAGTGAAGAGATGAAAAGCTCATTTGTTTTCAACTTGTCTCTATAAATAAGCAGCCCATTCCATCTTAGATTTTTTGGGGAGGGGTGTCTATAAATAAGTAGCCCATTCCAACTTATTCATGAATCATGTTGGTACATGAAATTGTTTAAGGCCCCGTGGTTTCCTTTTTTTTTTTTTTTTTTTGTTGATATAGCTTTTTTAAAGTTACTCACCATAAACTTCTCTTCATTATTTTATCATTCCAATGGAAGTTAAGAGCAATGCAACCTACATAAAGTACATGACATATTATTCTTGACCACATACTTAGGACAACCATTTAGTCTTTTTAGTGAGTGCCTTGTTAACCGACAGGACAATCACAAGCTCTATGAAATTGGATTCTGCATACATGTCTGATAAACATATCATTACAGAAAATGCCGATTCAAGTAAAATTATTTTGATACCCACAACCACATGTCTATGTTTAAATCGTTATTTTTCTACGAACATAGTATATTGGTATTCCATTTAAACAATGGCAATATATGAAGATGCACATTATAAATGTTTGTCAGGTTACTGCTAAGTCCAGTTTAGGTGGACTGTATGGATGGGAGATGTTAAGCTTCCATAGTCAATTTCTTAAATTGGCTTCTAATGGAAATCATCCAATTATTGGAGTAAGAGAAGTTGTAGTCAATCGCAATTTGTTTTGTAGTTCACAAAATTCATATATTGTTAGGATAAAGCTTGTGTTCTATTGTCAATATTACTTGGTTTCTTTAGTAATGATGTTGTATTTGTGTTGCAACTTTTTGAGTCACTGTTTTTTCAATCAAGTTGTGGAGGGCCAAATCTCCTTTATATAATTCTTGAATCTGAGTCATTCCTATGTTATTAGTGGAGTGTAATTTTGATGTCTGTTTCTGGGCTATGCCCATGTAAAAGAAAAAGTAATAAGCCTAGTCTTGGCTAAGAGTGATGAAAATAACAAGTGTACTTTATTTATTTGTCTCCCTTCCATGATGCAAGTGTTGCCTGCTCCCAGCTGTGTTGCTGTGGGTTCGAGTCATGTGAATTAGCCTAGTCACAAAAAATTTGGGGGTACGACTTGCCAACTAACTACCTCTTCTGCACTGGGTATGATGACCTTTCATCATTGATGCAGTTAATACAAATCAGTCTTCATTGTATACAAATTAGTCTTCATTGCCCCAATTCATGTACCAACATGATTCATGAATAAGTTGGTCAGAAAATTCTTTCTTCACAAATTGAACTATGAAAGTGGTGGATCATATATCACGGAAAGATTATAGGGAGTCTTGGTCATAGCTCCCTCATTTAAACTAGTAAAATGACTCCATTTTAAGGTTTTCACACTGTTAACATATTTGCAGCTTTCACATTACATAAGTTAAGTTACTTATTTGGTTTGTATTGATTGTAGGATAAATTTGAGATTGGAGATAATTACGAGGAGAATTCACTATCCCAAAAAGTTGTGGAAAAGAAGTGTTATGTGTTATATAAAGATTGGAAATGCAAAATGAAGAAGAAATGGGAGAAGCATGTGGATATGGGAATTGATCCCTATGCTCATCCATACAAAGGAGTACAATCCGATGATTGGAAGTATTTGATTGACCAAGTATGGTTAGATCCTCAAAACAAGGTATGTTATGATTTAGTTATTACTTAGTACTCTTTATCATTGTTTAAATATATATGTAACAAACCCTTATAATCTGGATTATGTAGCGTCGCTACGATGCCAGCAAACTAAATAGGAGCAAGCTACCCTATAATCACAGTAGTGGGTCGCGATCTTTTCCGGCAGCTGTAGACGTGCCCGCGTGGGGCCCTCGCTACAGTTCGGACTCGATTCATGTCACGGTTCTTAATCTCGAACCAAAGAGTCCAAATTTGGCAAATCATTTTGAGAAAACAGATTTTAGGAAAGAAGTGCCAAACATGGACTGCTTTGCCAGATACAGAGTTGCCACCTAAATATTTTTTTATGGGGGAATTTAGGAAACCCTGACTCGGTGCCGAAGGCCACATGTCCGTCATCACCGGAGTTGTCTCGGCTCGGGAGCTAGGGTACGATTGGGGAAGGTCAGCCATGAGCACCCCCTCTCGTCCGATCCGAAGATCGGCCTCTACTAACCGTGATATCCGTTTTTTGAAAACTTTATATGTTCTTATTCCATTTATTAGCCTAGAATTACTATGTTATGCGCACAACAAACAAGTATAGACTAGATTGCCTAATTTGGAAACACGCATTGCATATCCGTTTGTTTTGAAAAGCGCTTTGGAAATTGCTACTCGCAAGTAGGCTAAAGTACGGATTTCAACGAGTTTTTCCAACTCAAACAATCCAACCTTCACCCACAGGCATTCAAATAAGCATCTAGCCGCATGGTAAGCACGTTATCATGGCAACTTTCACACGTATGCAATATGCTAAAGCGAAAATACTTACATCGTACTCCGTGCCAAAACAACAAACTGTAGACACCCCATTTTTGACCGTCCTCAAGACTTGGACGTCACCGTTTGAACACTCGGTGATCATCCATGATCGTGTTCGTTCAGAGTTCCCGAAGGTCTCGGCTCGCGCGCCCTGCCTCAGAATCTCCGAACTCAACCGTTTAGTGTCTGGTTTTGCACCAAACACTTGCATCTTGCCTTTGAAAGGCAGGGAATGCCATGTAAGGCATCCCCACACACCACCGGCAGTGGCTGGAGGCCACCGGCTGGTCTTTTTCTGCCATCGGCACTTTTGTTTGCCGGTCGGCACATTTCAATGCCGGTCGGCATAGTTTGTTGCCGGTCGGCACTGTTTTTTGCCGAAATAGTATTTTTGGGCAGCCGACCACTGTTCATCCACTTTATGGAGATATTTTGTGCCAGCTGTGATAGCTGGCACCAACTCTTTCCCCCTCCATATATGGAGGGATTTCCCTCTAGCCAAGCTTGTTGTATAAGCTTTGCAAGAGGGAGTCCTATAAGAGAGGGGCTTTCCTCTTGGTTCTAGGTTAGAAAAACAGAAGCAAAAACCAGCCCTTAGCAATATAGATACATATTATCTCTATACCTCCCCCTCTCTCCTCCTTTGTATGTGTTTTTTAGCTCAAAAGGTGTGTTTTACCTTACTTTTGCACCATTACACACACCATCACACCTTACTCCGAGATTGAGGGACTTGGAGGAGTTGTTTCTTGAGTTTTGGACTAGTTTTGATCCAAAGAAGGAGGCTAGACCATTTGTTCTTCAAGGGTTCTTCAAGGGTGAGCATCTTCCTTTTTATTCCCCAAACTTGCATTGGTTTTCTACCTATTTTGTTTACTGTTTTAGCTCTTGTGTATAACATGAAAAAGGCTTAAATTTTCCTGCTCTAGCACTTTCATTAAGGTCATTTTGTGGTTTGAGTGCAAACTCACCCTCATAGGCCTTGTTTGGTCTATTTTGGTGCCTCTTTGGTAAGGTTTTGTTCACTTCAGCATTTTGATCTTTTCATCACTAAAAATCAGTGTATTTTAGTGTCAAAAAAGTTGGTTTGAAGTCTTGCATAGGGGAGGGACACCCCTCTCCCTTTATGGTTTTGTTTCCTTGCTTTTTGGGCTCAAAAGGATAGCATGTGTGCTTGTTGTTTCTTGGCTTCATTTCAGTATTTTTTTAGGCATCTTAGGTCATATATAACCTCTGTTTTTGGTCGGATTTGGGCCTCCTTGTATGCTTGTAATACTTGCTTTGTATTGCTCCATCTTGCTTAGAAATACATCTCATGATTAGGCCATGATTCTTGTGAGAGTTGGTTTAGTTCCATGAAGTTCTTAGTGATGTTTTTCCATGCTTAAGGTTTATTGGTTATCCATTTAGTCATGCTTGACATGTTTGTTAGGGTTGCTTTGTATTTTAGCTTAAAAGCTTTGAGCATGTTGACCTCTAACATGTATGTTTGTGATTATCCTCATGATTTAACATCATCTAAGGACCACATTTTAGTCCAAGAATCATGCTTGTATGTGTGCATGCATGGCCTCTTTCATACCTTGAGGGTGTGTCCTCTTATGCCTAGGAGTGAGCCTTAGCGCATTCGTTTCATGGGGGATACTTTAGCTGCCATATTAGGAGTTTTTGGGGTCCTATTTTGCATGCCAAAACTCTGTTTTTACTTGTTTTGATCATGCCATGAGAGGTCATGTTGGTGGGGGGAAGTTGTCTCCTTTTGTGCCTTAACTTTGGGACCATAAGTTTGCTTGTTAACATAAGTTGATTGTTCATCATTTTGAGCACTTTTGGCCACTGTTTTGAGAAGGGTGAGGGCCTGCCCCTTTGCCATTTTAAGCCCTCTTGCATGCTTGCTCCATGTTTGTTGCATAGTTGTTCCATTAAGCCTTGTAGCTTATCAATCCCATGGTCAAATTGGTCCATGTTTGCACCATTTTTGTACCTTGTATGCTTAGCATTGTACATTTGTCATGTTGGTTGCGTAATGCTTGTTGTGCTTTATATCTTGGTGGCATGATACATTTGAGCCTTGTTGAGCATTACATGTATTGCATTTACTTGGTTTGGGGTGTCAAACTAAGTTTGGGAATCAATGACCATTCATACTTCAAGTGATGCAATGTGCCTCGATTCCCGGTCATCGGGACCTTTGACTCCAACTTGATAAGGCCTCGGTTTTCATGTTGTTTGTTGCATACATCCATACATTAAGTGGCAAATTTGATCCCTTGAGTCATCATGCAACATTGATGGCTCAAAGGTCGAAGGTCATGCTTCTTTGAGTTCAAAATATGATAAGAAGTAGGACCATGCTTACATGTGTCCAAGAACTCCATGCCATGCACTGTCTGTTCTCTGTTTGCTGTCAAATTGTCTTCTGCAGGAAGTTTCTGCCGACCGGCAGAATTTAGTGCCGACCGGCACTATCTGGAGTGCCGATGAATCCGATAAAGTGCCGATGGAAATTGAGAAGTGCCGGTGGTAATTCTGTCTGGCCGGTGGTGCTCTGCTGGATGCAGGGAACTTGCTCCAGTGCTTTGGCATTTTTCAGAAAGACGAGGCAGTACAAACAGAGGAGGCAGGGGTACGGTACGGGTTTTTCGGGCGAGCCAAGTTCCGAGCATGCATCATCTGTGCACCCCGAGGCAGAGGCTGTGGCCACCCTCTTCTTTCTTTTGCTTCATTTCTTTTAATTAATTAGGAAATTTTGTAATATTTTCATTTGTTCATTATTTTGGGACGGTAATATTAATTCGAACCCTCTGAGTAAGGGTAAACATGTAATAAGTGTGGGTGGATGTGTGTATGTCTTCCAATCCCCATTTCTTTCTTCCCTTTTATTTACCTGCTTATGATGGTAGATTAGGGCATTTTTGAAATTAGCATACCTTATGATATGCATGCGTGCATTCATGCATCTGTTGACATGCACCGAGCTCGGTACATCATACTAACCGCATTCGCATTTTCAAATTCCAAAATTGAATACATGAATCAGTTGGTTGCATATCGTATGCCATATTTAGGTTAACTGAGCCTAACTAAAATTGCATCTTGTATGTGTTGCACTAGGCAAAATAACATGAACTAGGACACGCACATTTGGTAACTAGTTTATTGTTTTGGCACGGAGTACAATGTAAGTGGTTATGCTTTAGCATCCAACATGCGTGTGAATGTTGCCATAATAGTATGCTTGCCATGCGGCTAAGTGTTTACATGAGATAAATTGCTTGAATGCCTGTGGGTGGAGGTCAAATTGCTTAAATTGGGATAATGCGTTAAAACTATATTTGTTTTAAGCCCACTAGATAGTGGTAAAACCGTCTTTTCCAAAAACCCACTTGAGGGTGGCAAAATCTGCATTTTAGCCTACTTGCGAGTAGCAAACCAATTTCAAAACGAACATGGAATGTTTTGTTCCAATTTGGGCAATTTGGTCTATACTTGTTTGCTGCGCGCATAACATAGTAATTCTAGGCTAATAATTGGAATAAGAACACATAACGTTTTCAAAACTGGATATCACGGTTAGTAGAGGCTGGTCTTCGGACCAGGCGAGAGGGGGTGCTCATAGCTGACCTTCCCCGATCGTACCCAAGCTCCCGAGCCGAGACAACTCCGGTGATGACGGACATGTGGCCTTCGGCACCGAGTCAGGGTTTCCTAAATTTCCCCATTTTAAAAATATTTAGGTGGCGACTCTATATCTGGCAAAGCAGTCCATGCTTGGCACTACTTTTTCAAAAATCTGTTTCTCAAAACGATTTGCCGGATTTGGACTCTTTGGTTCAGATTAAGAACCGTGACACAAATCGAGTCCGAACTGTGGTAACCCCAAATGAACAGAACCGGGACTAACCCTCCCGGGGTGTTCGGGGGACGTCCACAGTTTCTGGCGACTCTGCTGGGGACATTTAGAGAGCTTGACTCGAACTTATGATATCCTGTTTTGATCTCATTTATGTGTTTCTTTGCATTGCATGTGCATTGGTGCGCCTAGGAACACAGTGTTTGCCATCTGCCATTCCTGAACGGTTTGCCGGAGGCTTGTCTTGTCAAGGCATGTCCGTAAGATTGACCGGCTATGGGCTCTGACAGCATGGGAACACAAACCCCGGTTTACCGGGGCACCCTTTTTGACCATTCGACCTAGTGCATATTCGGATCCATAGTGACCATTCCAAATTAGGACAGGCTGCTTACCCGATATTAGGTTGTTTGAGAACCGCTGTGTGCGTAGTGAAACCCTAGCTCCTGACAAAATAGGACAGGGAAACCCTACCCCAACATAGGGGTGTTTTGGCTCTCTTTACTTGCTATGTGCTGTTAGAATGTATTTCTGTAGGGAAATGAACACACCAGTTTGTAAGTCTGGGCATCAGGCCTGAGGGCATCAGTATCAGCTTTAAGAGAATCAGTTATCTGCGGGTATCAGGGTTCAGTATTGGGAATAGAGATTTTGAGAACAGTGATCAGTATCGAGGAACAGTGTGTTCGGCTTATCGACTATGTGTTTTGAATATCCAATTGTATATTATTTGTTTATTTTATGCCGTTGTGCTGTCCAGTTGTTGGTCTATTTATTGCTTTATTTATCTTTTTGCTAGGTAGTTTAGCATCATTGCGTCCAACCCAGTAGACATTCCCCAAGCACTCTGGATCAGAGGTCGCCGGCTCCATCGATCTGAGGATCTGATAGAAGGACAACCAGTGTACCATTCTCTACCCCCAGTTACTAAATGGAAAGCAACTAGGCAAAGGACACCGGTTCAACAATTAGTACAGAGGGCTTTGTCTACCCCACCTGTGTATAGTAGGGATCAGGATCCCGTTTCACCCACAGAGAGGGAACGCATACCAGCAATTCAACCAGAGCAGAACAGTATGGCTAGCTTAGAGGAGATGGTGCGCCAACTTCAGGAAAGCATGAAAATGATGCAGCAAGATGCTGCCCGACAAGCAGAATTTGCCAGGCAACAGGCTACAGTTATGAGTGAGCAAGCGGATTTAATTGGGAGATTGCAACAGCAAACTGGGGCATCACCTTCGCAGCAAATCCCTCCTCCATTAAGGGTTCCAATACCCGAAGAGACACCAAACGCCCGGAATGTCCAAGAAGATACAGACATCCCAACGGGGCCGGCTCCACCCCCGATTCCGCCTCAACAATCCAAGGCACCCACTCCCATTAATGTATCGGATTCTCCCTTTGAGTCTGAGGTAGACCCCATGACGTTAAAAATGCACAAGCTTGAAAAGCTGTTCAAGAAATCTCAAGGTGCGAAGTCCATTCCAGACATTGGAGATGGATACATCGACACAGCTGTGACGCTGCCGGATCGGTTTAAGATGCCCCAAATCGATCGTTTTGACGGATCTGAGGATCCCATGGTACACCTGCGACTGTTTTCAGACGTCCTAAGGCCAATGGGCCTCACCAGATTACAGAAGCTGTCTTTATTCGGTCATACCCTGTCGGGTGTAGCGTCCGCGTGGTACGCCAAGTTGGAGGATGACGTCAAGAGAAGTTGGGACGAGATGGCTAAGGCCTTCATTCTGCAATACTCATATAACACACAAATCGAGATCACGACCCGAGATCTCGAGACAACGAGACAAGAACCCAAGGAGAGTTTCTCAGAATTTGTAACCAGATGGCGAGCTAAGGCTTCGATGATGACCTTAAGACCCACGGACAAGGACCAGATTCGGATGATTGTGCGCAATCTCCAGCCGAGGCTAATGCAAAAGATGATTGTAGTCCCCTTTCCTACCTTTGCTGATCTGCATGAAATGGGGGTGCAGATCGAAGACGCCCTAAGACAAGGTTGGATCGATAATGACCGGGAGCAACCCCGCAGAAATTTCAATCGTAGTGCTAATGCAGGCCCGAGTGGCGCTACGACTGCCAGGACCTCCGAAGTGAGTATGGTCACCACTAACCCTTCCCTAAGAAATACGGCAGCCATGCCATTCTCCGGTGCGTCCAGAAGCAACTCACAAACAGCCAAATACCCTCCCAGAAACACCAGAACTTTCGCTCCACTTTATATGCCCCTATCTAAAGCTTTGGGGGTTTTGATCAGAAAAGGGCATCTGAAGCCCCTAGAGCCGCGGCCCTTACCCGACAGACTACCCGCCACCCACAACCCAGCCAAATATTGTGCGTTCCACCAGCAGCACGGTCATGACACCGACCTATGCTTTCGTTTACGTCATGAAATTCAAGATCTCATTGATAATGGGGTGATTTTACCCCCTGAGAAACCCAATGTTACCACAAATCCTCTCCCCACACATAACCAAGTTCCACCACCCAAAAGAATCAATTTCATCCACACTGGGGTCGCATCCTATGATCCTAGTATCTATATCACACCCTCCTACCTGCCTAAGCCTAAAGTTTTCCTCCCTGATTGCACCGATTTATGCATGATGGACGTCTCTATAACCCAACCCAAGCCAGTGGTGGTGGCCATCGAAAACAGGAAAGAGGTTGTTAAACCAGAGTCTGCGGAGTCTGAGAATGATGTTGGGAATGCTTACAGTCCGAGTGACTACATTTCACCAGTGGGCCAGAATAGACCAGATGTCGAATTTCCAGTCGGGGAAGAGCTGTGTGTAATCCGAGGGGACAATTCAGGACAGGGAACGAATGATTTGACAGCCGTGGAAAAGGATGTTGTCAAGTTCCAATTTCACGATGACCAAGACTCAGCCATCAACTGGTTCGATTATGAAGAGTCAGCAGAAGCCACGGGGTGGTTAGATGATCAGCTGGATGTAACAGAGGAGTTCCAGTCAGAACAAGGCCCGGCAGGGGCAGGAATGTCCACAACGGCCGGGAGTGTCGAAGAGCAGAATACATCGCCGGAGAGCGCCGGTGTCGAGAGTTTCGCTCGGGAATGGAGCATTTTGAGTACAGGGATCAGTGAGCCATCTACTGCATTGACACAGTCAGAACAAGGAAGATTCGAGGATTCTGAGAGGATCAGGAAAGCAAAAGGCCACGTGGGGGTCGAAACCGCCACAAGTACGGAAATGAAGGATGCTGCGAGCATAGGGATAAAAGGTACTGCAAGTATCGGGATAGTTGTGCCAGAACCAGACAGATGCTTGTCGGTCGCAGATGGTATGTGGTGGGAAGACGACGATCTATGTCTTGCCCACACGGACGAGGATTGGAAAGGTAACCAGCCAGATGATACCTGGTATATCGGCGAAGTCGATCACATGACTAGGAGTGGACGGTATTTCAAGCCTCCACACCTAGATCAACCAGAGGCGTCTGGAAAAGATAATGAAGCAGAGAAACAAAAGCAGAAGCAACTCGAAGATGAGGCCGTATTGAGACAATTGAAAAAGATACAAGCAGACATCTCCATCTGGGGACTGCTTATGGCTTCTCGAGTACATAGGCAGGCTGTCCTGTCAGCCATGGATAAGGCCAAACTTTCCATAGATACCACGCCCGAACAGCTGGTGGGCTTAGTCTTTTCGGGAGGAAGTTCCCCAGCATTGAGTTTTTCTGACAAAGAGCTACCACCCGAGGGTGCGAACCATAACAAACCGCTCTACATCTCTGTCGAGTGCAGAGATAAATGGATACCTGTGGTACTTGTCGACACGGGGTCCGCCATCAACGTCTGCCCGGCAAGGACAGCTTATGCGATTGGTTTGAAAGTCGCGGATTTTGTGCCAACGGCCCAGGTGATTCGGGCATATGACAACACAAGCCGGGAAGTAATGGGGACAGTTAAGATTCAAACAAAGGTTGGGCCAGGACAACACAAGATAGATTTCCACGTCTTGGAGGTTCCTGCAACGTTCAATTTGCTTTTGGGGCAGCCATGGCTGCATCAGGTAAAGGCGGTCTCCTCTACCTTACATCAAGTGGTGAAATACCCCTATGGGAAGGGAGTAGCCATTTTTTTTGGAAACTCATCAATTCATCCACCACCAGAGGTATCTACGCCTGTTCTAGAAATTGAGCACGGTATAGAAGATGTGTTCATATCAGGTTTTACCTTGGCCGAGGCTCGGGTCGTACAGAACATCATGGCAGCTAACGAAGGGGTGTATGTCAGTGCCCAAGCAGTTTATCTCATGAACAAACTCCAGCACATCCCCGGGATGGGATTAGGCAAGAGCGGTAGGAAAGGCGCCGCAACATCGGCCGAAGTGCCACATAACCCCCATACCTTTGGTTTGGGCTACCTACCCACCAAAGAGGATTGGATAAGGAAAGGAAAGGAAATGGCCGGAAGGGCCAGGGCGAAACAGATGGGAAAGCCCTTTGACTTAATGCACCAGCCCATTCGGGGGACCCTGAACGGACGTTTCGTCCGGGAAGGGGAGGACTTTCCGTTCTGTGGCTTCCCAGAGCCGTGGCTCAACGCGGAGAAGAAGCGCGTACCGGGGTTTGAGATCTTCTTTGATTTATAGTTACCTGAGGATGACACCGCCGAAGGGCAGGCAAATTTATCGGCTGAGGCTGAGCAAAGTACGGAAGTGCAGTCTGAGGACACCGAAAATAAAATGGGGGCAGCGCTGGCGTGTCTGTTTCAGATCCTCCGGTCGAACAGAGTTGCTTGGGGGATAGCTCCTCGGTATGTGTGATTGGGAATGAAGCGGCTGCGGGCCTACCATCCGCTATTTTGGATGCATCCATCGCACCTTCTCTCATCTGGCAATATGAAGAAGGCTTTTTACCAAGCAGCACCGGGTCAGGTAGTGAGCCGGAATCTGATTCTACCGAATCTTGTACGTCGGAATCAGATTCCAGCTCAACTGAGTCTGAGTCCGGTATTCCCGGGGGTGATAACCCGGATGCCACAGTCCTGTCTAGGTCGTCTTTTTCATTTTCTTTTGAGTCTGTTGTAACAGAGGAATCCGACGGCTCGGAAGTATTTAATGAGAATGACGTGGATGTGGTTTCGGAGTATTTTTCTGTGCCTTTGATTTATTGCTTAAATCAGGATTTTCAAAATTTTGATGAAAACGACGAGGAAGAAATTCCTCCGGTTTTGCAACGGTTAATTGATCAAGAGCAGGAAAGATTTGTTAAACCTTCAATGGATGAAATCACTACAGTGAATGTTGGTACTGAGAAGGACCCGCGGCTGGTCCAGATCGGGTCCACGTTGTCTTCTGAGGAACGCGAGCGCTTAGTCGCTTTGTTAAAAGATTTCAAAGATGTTTTTGCGTGGTCCTACGAAGATATGCCTGGAATCGATCCTGAGATTGTACAGCACCGGATCCCTCTTGATCCCGAGGCCCGACCTGTCAAACAGAAGCTCAGGAGGATCCGCCCTGATTGGGCCATTAAGATCAAGGAAGAGGTCACCAAGCAGATTGATGTAGGCTTCCTGTTGGTATCTGAGTACCCGACTTGGCTGGCCAACATTGTTCCGGTGCCGAAGAAAGACGGCAGAATTCGGGTCTGTGTAGACTTCAGAGATTTGAACAGGGCCAGTCCGAAGGACGACTTTCCCTTGCCGCACATTGATGAACTGATAGATTTCACGGCAGGACACGCCTTACTTTCGTTTATGGATGGTTTCTCAGGCTATAATCAGATAGTAATGGCGCCCGAAGACCGGGAGAAGACTGCATTCACTACCCCGTGGGGTACATATTGTTATCGAGTGATGCCATTTGGGCTGAAAAACGCGGGAGCTACCTATCAATGGGCAGCAACTACAATATTGCATGATATGATCCATAAAGAGGTCGAGGTGTATGTGGACGACATGATTGTCAAGTCCAAAGAAAGAGAGGGCCACTACACCGCCTTACAAAAGTTTTTTCAAAGGATCAGAGAATTTCGGCTGCGGCTGAATCCCCAGAAGTGTACTTTTGGTGTTACAGCAGGAAAGATGCTAGGGTTTCTGATAACGCAAAGGGGCATCGAGGTCGACCCTTCCAAAATCAAGGCCATCTTAGAAATGCCACCACCGAGGACTGAAAAGGAGGTGCGAGGCTTTCTAGGTAAAGTGCAATTCATAAGGCGGTTTATCTCTAAATTAACCTTGACTTGTGAACCACTTTTTGGCCTCCTGAAGAAAGGAAAGAAATTCCAATGGGACGGCCGATGTCAAGCAGCTTTTGAACAGATCAAAGAGTACCTACAGAACCCGCCTGTGTTGTCACCGCCAGAACCGGGGAGACCGTTGATATTGTATCTTTCGGTAACTGAGACCACCATGGGCTGCATGCTCACACAGGAGTTAGAAGATAAAGTGGAAAGGGCTATCTACTATCTGAGCAAGAAGATGCTGGATTACGAGACCCGCTATACACCACTGGAGAAGGCTTGTTTGGCCTTGGTATGGGCTACCAGGAAGCTGCGGCACTACCTGTTAGCTCACTCTGTAATGTTGGTTTCACGTTTGGATCCCATCAAATATCTTTTCGAGAAACCAGCACTTACAGGTAGGCTAGCTTGTTGGTTGCTATTGCTTTCCGAATTTGACTTGAAGTATGTAACACGCAAGTCGGTGAAAGGGAGAGCGGTAGCGGAGTTCCTTGCCGACCACCTGGTTGAGGGGGATGAAGCGGTTGAGTACCTATTCCCAGATGAAGTAATTCTGCATATCGAGGATGAAACTTGGACGATGTACTTTGACGGAGCGTCAAACCAGTATGGGTATGGGATAGGGGTGTTGCTGATAGCGCCTGACGATTCCCATATCCCTTTAGCATTCAAGCTCCAGTTCAAAGTCTTGAACAATGAGGCAGAGTATGAGGCGTGTATTGCTGGTCTGGAAGCAGCCCTAGAGCTAGGGGTAAGACGGTTGGACGTCATTGGGGACTCGAATCTTGTTGTGTCTCAAGCAAAAGGAGACTGGAAGGTCAAGGAGGAAAGGATGATAATTTACCACCAAACCTTGGATTTGTTAATTCCTCGGTTCGAGAAACTAAATTTCACCCACCTCGTAAGAGAGAACAACAGGTTTGCAGATTCGTTACCAACTCTATCTTCCATGATAGACATCCCGTCGGGAGTCCGGATGTGTCCAGTCATCATTGATCAGAAGTTTGCGCCAGCATACGAGTCAATTTCTGCCATAGATGAAGCCCAAGACGGCAACCCCTGGTATTACGATATTTGGAACTTCTTGGAAAAGGAGACGTATCCACTAGGGGCAAGCACCAAGGATAAGAGGGCCATTAGAAGAATGGCTATTCAGTTCATCATCTGCGGAGGTAAGCTGTACAAAAGAGGTCATCTGGGAATGCATAAGCTCTGTGTAGAAGCTGAAGAGTCGAAGCGCCTAATGGAGGCCATCCACGGAGGAGAGTGTGGTGCACACATGAATGGAGTAATGTTGGCCAGAAAGATCCTCAGACAGGGCTATTACTGGTCAACCATGGAGGAGGATTGTATCGGCTTTGTTCGGCGATGCCACAAATGCCAGATCCATGCAAACCGTATGAATATCCCACCATCCAAGTTGTATAACATGACTTCCCCGTGGCCGTTTTCCGTATGGGGGATCGATGTGATCGGAGCTGTTACCCCGAAGGGGTCGAACGGACATGAGTATATCCTGGTAGCGATAGATTATTTCACAAAGTGGGTCGAGGCCCAATCATACGCGGTGTTGAAAGCGTCGCACGTCGCAAAGTTCATCAGAAACAACATTATTTGTCGCTACGGGGTGCCAAATGAGATCATCTCGGATAATGGATCCCACTTTAAGAAAGAAGTGGTCGACTTGTTGGAAAAGTATAACGTGGCTTTTCATAAGTCATCTACGTATCGGCCGCAAACCAATGGAGCAGTTGAGGCCGCCAACAAGAACATCAAGCATATACTGCGGAAAATGGTGGAGACCTATCGAGATTGGCCAGATAAGTTGCCGTTTGCTCTGTGGGGCTACAGGACTTCAATTAGAACTTCTACCGGAGCAACTCCGTATTCGTTAGTTTATGGAATGGAGGCTGTTCTACCTATTGAAATTGAAGTTCCGTCTTTACGGGTATTGGCCGAGTGTCAGATAGCTGAGGCAGATTGGCAGCAGAGCAGGTTCGAGGAACTTATGCTCTTTAACGAAAGAAGACTGAAAGCACTGTACCACGTTCAGAGTTATCAGCGCAGGATTGCTCGGGCTTTTAACAAGAAGGTTAAGTCCAGAAATCTAAAGGAAGGGGATTTGGTACTCAAAGACAACCGAGCTCCCATCCACGACTCGAGGGGCAAGTTCAGACCCAATTGGACTGGTCCCTACATCATCAAAGCTATCTGGTCAGGCGGAGCTGTGGTTCTGATGGATTTAGATGGCTTAGAATTCTCTCAACCGATCAATATGGACAAGTTGAAGAAATACTATCCTTGAGAGGCTCGTTAGGCCGAAAACCCGAAAGGGCGACCTAGGCAAAAGTTAGAGCACAAAAAAAATAGAAAATATAAAAACTGAGCTCACAAGGCTGAAAACCCGCGAAGGGCGGCCTTGGCAAAAGTTAGAGCGCAAAAGGAGAGTGAAAATACTCAAGCGAACCCAAGCCGGAACTACGTAAAGCTTGATTCCCATGTTTGGGATACGTAGGCAGCTTCATCCTGAAGTTCAGCCATAACACTTCCCCGATCAACTTTGTCCATTTGATCATCTCAGCCATCTTTGTTCATCAGCATTCGTTGGAATCTCCGGTGCAGTGCCACTCAGACTAGGGGCAACTTTCCGTTGCTATGCAGTGCTGCGGCGCTCTTCAGACTAGGGGCAACTTTCCAGTTGCAGGAATCTGGGGTTGTGCATCTCGAGTGACAGATCTCAGGCGTGTCCAGTTCTAATCCACATCAAAAATATCTTTGAAAAGTTTTAATATAAGCTGATTTTGTTCAAATAATCTTTTTACAACTTTGACCATTTTTGGACCAAGGTGGAAAATTTTCAGTGCCACAACTTTCAATTTCTTTCATTTCAAAACAGAGTTCTCCTGCTCTTACATACAATTGAAGTTGCTTTTTATTACATTCATAAAAGAAAACTTGAAAGTACTAATAAAGCAATAAATCTGGGGCATAGTCAGGTCAGGTATTCCTGCGCCCCCTCCCGGAGCTGGTCGAAGCCTCTGATGCCAAGCTGGGCCCGATCTGTGCTTCTTCATTGAGCCAATCTATGCACTCATCAGACAAAGTGCAACTAAAAGTAGGAGCGGGGGCCAGGAGTTCTCTCATCCTCCACGCAGTGGCCTGCCAAGCAAGCTGCGCGCCTCGGGCTGGAAATGCAGCAGGATACTCTATCCCCTCTGGCGGGCAAGTCTGATCATGGCCAAATTGACGTCGAATCCGAAATGGGAAATAGAATACACAATGAGTGAGACCAACCAGTTGAATCCCAGTCTGCCGAGGCATATTGTAACTCATTACCGGAAGGTTCAACCAAGGGCACCGCCAAGCAATATGGTCTGCGGACAAGTGGCACATCCAAGCGAACCACCATTCCTCATCCAAGGCATTGACTAGACGATGCCGGAAGAAGTAGCCGCGAGCTGAATATGCGGGGCAGGAGTCCACAATCTGCAGTTTATCCATCAGCCACACCTGGGGAGGGATTGAAAAATGAGAGAATGAAGAATAGAGAGGTGTAAGTTGAGAGAAAAGTGAGGAAAAGGGTTTTGAGAGAAAATCCGAGCTTGAGGGCCGAGTGATGTGAGCAATACAGAAATGCGAGATCGGGTGGGAAACATTACCTGTAGTAGTAGTGGACTCCCCGCCAATCTGCACGTCTCATGACGGTAAAAAGCGTCTAAGCCCATTAGCGTCTCGGCCAGAGTCATCGCAATGCAGCTCTTGCCCTCCTTCAAGCCTTGGGCGACCTCAATCAGCCGGACACTAGCCCCTCCAGAGCCTGAGACGAATAGAAAATGGAATAGCATGCACAAGCAGAGGGCATGGCGCCGGGAGCCTTGCCAGTGATGGTTGTTGCGATCACCAGCATCGGAAAACCGATCCGTCAAACTCGGAATGTCCAGCATCCCGTCACAAATCAGAGACCGAGCGTCACGCATGCTGAGTCCATACATTCGCCCTAAGGATTGGGCATGACCAAAATTAAGTTGGGGCAGGAGCTCCTCGTCGCACTCGGACTCCATTAGAGCTCGGAAATCTTCGAAGGTAGGACACATCTCTTGCCCGGCGAAGCTAAAGACATGTGTCACCGGATTCCAAAACCTTGCCGCGGCATGAAGAAACGGGAGATGCAACGGGGTACGACCCAGAGTGAACAGTGCATTTATGCCAAAGCCCCGGAAATTCACTTTTTCCGAGCCATCCAAGCTAGCAATCCAAGCTGTGAGATTTTGGGCAAGAAACTCTTCCATTGGAGCAAATCAGTGTGAAAATGAGAAAAACTACGAAGCTGGGATCTTTTGTAGGAGATAAGGTTGAGTGGGGGACAGGTGTCAACATTCTGGTGGTCCCCCTCGTTTAGTGCTGACCGGCCAAAAAAATATGCCGACCGGCCATTTTAGTTTGCCGACAAAACAGACATATGGCCGGTAGCCGCTCCTTGCAGCCGGTGGTCCCTACACCATGCCGGTGGACTTCCTTCTGGTTTCCTGAGCTGTTTATGCTAAGAAGTGGGGAACTTCACCACCTCCAAACCCCCCCGGCGATAAACTCTTGCGAAGCCACGCCCGTCTGCTTGTCGAGTTTTGAACATTTGCTTATCGAGTTGTATTTCGCTCTCTTGTAGCTCTCGATTTGTTTATCGAGTTGTATTCACACTTGTTTGGTTGTGTCGTGTCCTTGTTTTGCTTATCGAGTTGTAAGTCGGTTCACTACCTGATTATTACGATGGCAGCTTTCCGAAATGAGTTCAATTTCGTTCACATTGTGGTGTGATACCCTGCGATGCGATGCATAGAAGATCCCCAAATGCAACATCTTTTGAATAAAATGATTCGTTTCATTTCCATCACATGTTTTGCAAAGTGTGTGAATTTTGAGAAAGAAAATAAACCTGCCTGAGGTAGTGCAATGTGCTTAAACTACTAGTAAAAAGGAAAATAAAGCGTAGAATGGCAGGGTAGCCAAGTATCAGAATTGATACCGGTGAAACTCCTCTTGCGACTAACGCACCTTCCGCATCTTTGTTCGGGTCAACCGCGTCATTGGACACTCTCACAATACGGGAAATCACACCTTTGAAACGTGAACCTTTGAGTTGACCTCAGGCCACAACTTCTGCGAGCAACGCTCGATGCGTGCGAAGAATATCCCGCCCCGTATCCTTTTCATGCTTTGTGAGCCCCGCAAATTGTTTCGATTATGCTGTGTAATAGTACGTTCCTTTACTTGCGTAGACCGCATGTTTAGATTGCGTAGACCGCATGCTTAATTCCATTACTTGCGTAGACCGCATGCTTAATTCCTTTACTTGCGTAGACCGCATGTTTTGATTGCGTAGACCGCATGCTTAATTTCATTACCTGCGTAGACCGCATGTTTTGATTGCGTAGACCGCATGCTTAATTCCATTACCTGCGTAGACCGCATGTTTTGATTGCGTAGACCGCATGCTTAATTTCATTACCTGCGTAGACCGCATGTTTTGATTGCGTAGACCGCATGCTTAATTTCATTACCTGCGTAGACCGCATGTTTTGATTGCGTAGACCGCATGCTTAATTCCATTACCTGCGTAGACTGCATGTTTTGATTGCGTAGACCGCATGTTTAATTTCAATACTTGCGTAGACCGCATGTTTTGATCACGTAGACCGCATGTTTAATTTCATTACTTGCGTAGACCACGTGTTTAATTTCAACATCTGCGTAGACCGCATGTTTTGATTGCGTAGACCGCATGTTCAGTTTCATCACCTGCGTAGACCGCATGTTTCAACTGCGTAGACCGCATATTTGCTAAATATCATCACCTGCGTAGACCGCATGTTCATGATCAATTTTGTTGCCGGCGTAGACCGTTTACTCCACTTACCTGATTGTCTTTCCACAGCATTGTTATGCTCCCCACTTGCCTTGCGCTGTCACGCATTTCAAGTATGCTACTGTGCATATTGCTAACAATATTGTACCTGTTAAGTTTGTTTTCTTTTCAGGCGCGATATTGTATGTACGATTCATTTGAAGCTGGTGCAACCAGACGAGCCACACAGGTATTGTATCTCCCGAGTGAGACGTATTGAGAATTCCATAATTCTCTTACATCCTTTCTGCATTGTAGTGTAGTTTGGTATGCTAGCTTAAAATTGTCGCATGTTTGCTTCATTACAGCTTTCTTTGCATGATCATAAGTTATGCTCGGCTTCGTGCATTGTCTTGCATCTTGCCCCTGCCTCCGGGCCTGTATCTTATTTGTCTTGTATGCTTGTCTAAGTCTTCGGCCTTGTCAAAAATGGGTCGTCTTTGGGCTTTGACATTCACTCCCGTCATTGTTATGACTTTCGAGTTCTGTCAAAGAGGGGCAACTGTAGACACCCCATTTTTGACCGTCCTCAAGACTTGGACGTCACCGTTTGAACACTCGGTGATCATCCATGATCGTGTTCGTTCAGAGTTCTCGAAGGTCTCGGCTCGCGTGCCCTGCCTCAGAATCTCCGAACTCAACCGTTTAGTGTCTGGTTTTGCACCAAACACTTGCATCTTTCCTTTGAGAGGCATGGAATGCCATGTAAGGCATCCCCACACACCACCGGCAGTGGCTGGAGGCCACCGGCTGGTCTTTTTCTGCCATCGGCACTTTTGTTTGCCGGTCGGCACATTTCAATGCCGGTCGGCATAGTTTGTTGCCGGTCGGCACTGTTTTTTGCCGAAATAGCATTTTTGGGCAGCCGACCACTGTTCATCCACTTTATGGAGATATTTTGTGCCAGCTGTGATAGCTGGCACCAACTCTTTCCCCCTCCATACACGTGTATGGAGGGATTTCCCTCTAGCCAAGCTTGTTGTATAAGCTTTGCAAGAGGGAGTCCTATAAGAGAGGGGCTTTCCTCTTGGTTCTAGGTTAGAAAAACAGAAGCAAAAACCAGCCCTTAGCAATATAGATACATATTATCTCTATACCTCCCCCTCTCTCCTCCTTTGTGTGTGTTTTTTAGCTCAAAAGGTGTGTTTTACCTTACTTTTGCACCATTACACACACCATCACACCTTACTCCGAGATTGAGGGACTTGGAGGAGTTGTTTCTTGAGTTTTGGACTAGTTTTGATCCAAAGAAGGAGGCTAGACCATTTGTTCTTCAAGGGTTCTTCAAGGGTGAGCATCTTCCTTTTTATTCCCCAAACTTGCATTGGTTTTCTACCTATTTTGTTTACTGTTTTAGCTCTTGTGTATAACATGAAAAAGGCTTAAATTTTCCTGCTCTAGCACTTTCATTAAGGTCATTTTGTGGTTTGAGTGCAAACTCACCCTCATAGGCCTTGTTTGGTCTATTTTGGTGCCTCTTTGGTAAGGTTTTGTTCACTTCAGCATTTTGATCTTTTCATCACTAAAAATCAGTGTATTTTAGTGTCAAAAAAGTTGGTTTGAAGTCTTGCATAGGGGAGGGACACCCCTCTCCCTTTATGGTTTTGTTTCCTTGCTTTTTGGGCTCAAAAGGATAGCATGTGTGCTTGTTGTTTCTTGGCTTCATTTCAGTATTTTTTTAGGCATCTTAGGTCATATATAACCTCTGTTTTTGGTCGGATTTGGGCCTCCTTGTATGCTTGTAATACTTGCTTTGTATTGCTCCATCTTGCTTAGAAATACATCTCATGATTAGGCCATGATTCTTGTGAGAGTTGGTTTAGTTCCATGAAGTTCTTAGTGATGTTTTTCCATGCTTAAGGTTTATTGGTTATCCATTTAGTCATGCTTGACATGTTTGTTAGGGTTGCTTTGTATTTTAGCTTAAAAGCTTTGAGCATGTTGACCTCTAACATGTATGTTTGTGATTATCCTCATGATTTAACATCATCTAAGGACCACATTTTAGTCCAAGAATCATGCTTGTATGTGTGCATGCATGGCCTCTTTCATACCTTGAGGGTGTGTCCTCTTATGCCTAGGAGTGAGCCTTAGCGCATTCGTTTCATGGGGGATACTTTAGCTGCCATATTAGGAGTTTTTGGGGTCCTATTTTGCATGCCAAAACTCTGTTTTTACTTGTTTTGATCATGCCATGAGAGGTCATGTTGGTGGGGGGAAGTTGTCTCCTTTTGTGCCTTAACTTTGGGACCATAAGTTTGCTTGTTAACATAAGTTGATTGTTCATCATTTTGAGCACTTTTGGCCACTGTTTTGAGAAGGGTGAGGGCCTGCCCCTTTGCCATTTTAAGCCCTCTTGCATGCTTGCTCCATGTTTGTTGCATAGTTGTTCCATTAAGCCTTGTAGCTTATCAATCCCATGGTCAAATTGGTCCATGTTTGCACCATTTTTGTACCTTGTATGCTTAGCATTGTACATTTGTCATGTTGGTTGCGTAATGCTTGTTGTGCTTTATATCTTGGTGGCATGATACATTTGAGCCTTGTTGAGCATTACATGTATTGCATTTACTTGGTTTGGGGTGTCAAACTAAGTTTGGGAATCAATGACCATTCATACTTCAAGTGATGCAATGTGCCTCGATTCCCGGTCATCGGGACCTTTGACTCCAACTTGATAAGGCCTCGGTTTTCATGTTGTTTGTTGCATACATCCATACATTAAGTGGCAAATTTGATCCCTTGAGTCATCATGCAACATTGATGGCTCAAAGGTCGAAGGTCATGCTTCTTTGAGTTCAAAATATGATAAGAAGTAGGACCATGCTTACATGTGTCCAAGAACTCCATGCCATGCACTGTCTGTTCTCTGTTTGCTGTCAAATTGTCTTCTGCAGGAAGTTTCTGCCGACCGGCAGAATTTAGTGCCGACCGGCACTATCTGGAGTGCCGATGAATCCGATAAAGTGCCGATGGAAATTGAGAAGTGCCGGTGGTAATTCTGTCTGGCCGGTGGTGCTCTGCTGGATGCAGGGAACTTGCTCCAGTGCTTTGGCATTTTTCAGAAAGACGAGGCAGTACAAACAGAGGAGGCAGGGGTACGGTACGGGTTTTTCGGGCGAGCCAAGTTCCGAGCATGCATCATCTGTGCACCCCGAGGCAGAGGCTGTGGCCACCCTCTTCTTTCTTTTGCTTCCTTTCTTTTAATTAATTAGGAAATTTTGTAATATTTTCATTTGTTCATTATTTTGGGACTGTAATATTAATTCGAACCCTCTGAGTAAGGGTAAACATGTAATAAGTGTGGGTGGGTGTGTGTATGTCTTCCAATCCCCATTTCTTTCTTCCCTTTTATTTACCTGCTTATGATGGTAGATTAGGGCATTTTTGAAATTAGCATACCTTATGATATGCATGCGTGCATTCATGCATCTGTTGACATGCACCGAGCTCGGTACATCATACTAACCGCATTCGCATTTTCAAATTCCAAAATTGAATACATGAATCAGTTGGTTGCATATCGTATGCCATATTTAGGTTAACTGAGCCTAATTAAAATTGCATCTTGTATGTGTTGCACTAGGCAAAATAACATGAACTAGGACACGCACATTTGCTAACTAGTTTATTGTTTTGGCACGGAGTACAATGTAAGTGGTTATGCTTTAGCATCCAACATGCGTGTGAATGTTGCCATAATAGTATGCTTGCCATGCGGCTAAGTGTTTACATGAGATAAATTGCTTGAATGCCTGTGGGTGGAGGTCAAATTGCTTAAATTGGGATAATGCGTTAAAACTATATTTGTTTTAAGCCCACTAGATAGTGGTAAAACCGTCTTTTCCAAAAACCCACTTGAGGGTGGCAAAATCTGCATTTTAGCCTACTTGCGAGTAGCAAACCATTTTCAAAACGAACATGGAATGTTTTGTTCCAATTTGGGCAATTTGGTCTATACTTGTTTGCTGCACGCATAACATAGTAATTCTAGGCTAATAATTGGAATAAGAACACATAACGTTTTCAAAACTGGATATCACGGTTAGTAGAGGCTGGTCTTCGGACCAGGCGAGAGGGGGTGCTCATAGCTGACCTTCCCCGATCGTACCCAAGCTCCCGATCCGAGACAACTCCGGTGATGACGGACATGTGGCCTTCGGCACCGAGTCAGGGTTTCCTAAATTTCCCCATTTTAAAAATATTTAGGTGGCGACTCTATATCTGGCAAAGCAGTCCATGCTTGGCACTACTTTTTCAAAAATCTGTTTCTCAAAACGATTTGCCGGATTTGGACTCTTTGGTTCAGATTAAGAACCGAACTGTGGTAACCCCAAATGAACAGAACCGGGACTAACCCTCCCGGGGTGTTCGGGGGACGTCCACACAAACTAGTTAGCAAACATGCATGTCCTAGTTCATGTCAAGTTGACTAATGCAACGCATGCAGGATGCAATTAGAGTAGGCTCGGCTAACCTAATCATGGCATGCGAAAATGCGATCAATTTGATGCACGTATTCAATTTGGAATTGGGGTACAAATACAGTTAGCATGATGTACCGAGCCTAATGCATGCAATACAAATGCATGAATGCACGCATGCATAGCATAAGGTATGCT
Organism: Camellia sinensis; assembly: GCF_055761805.1. Classification (NCBI taxonomy): domain Eukaryota; kingdom Viridiplantae; phylum Streptophyta; class Magnoliopsida; order Ericales; family Theaceae; genus Camellia; species Camellia sinensis. Next base: position 103,421,947 of record NC_138967.1, on the reverse strand, counting down.
AATTTCAAAAATGCCCTAATCTACCATCATAAGCAGGTAAATAAAAGGGAAAAAAGACGTGAGGTTGGAAGACATACACACACTCACGCACACTTATTACATAATTGCCCTCACTCGGAGGGGCCAAATGAATATTACAGTCCGAATAATAAACAAATAAATTATTACAGAACTTCTAATTTACTTAATAGGATGAATGCAAAAGGAAGAAAGGTGGCCACAGCCCCTGCCTCGGGATGCGCGTGTGATGTATGCTCGAAACCCGGCTCGCCTGGAAAACCCGTACCATACCCCTGCCACCTCTGTTTACACTGCCCTGTCTCTTTGAAAATTGCCAAAGCCCTAGGACAGGTTCCTTGCATGCTGCAGAGTACCACCGGCTAGGGGAAATTCCCACCAGCAGTGCAGAATTTCCATCGGCTGTTTTTAGGTTTATCGGCCATTCACCAGTGGCCGGTCGGCACTGAATTATGCCGGTCGGCAGGAGCTTCCTGCAGAAGACAGATTTGACAGCAACAGAGAACAGACAGTATATGGCATGGGATTTCAGGCACATGTGAGCATGGTTATGCTTCCCATCATGCTTCGAACTCAGGGAAGCATGGCCCTCGATCCTCGAGCCATCAATGGTGCATGATAGCCCAAGGGATCAAGTTTGTCACTTGATGTAAAGATGCATGCAACCACACAAATGAGGACCAAGACCCTATCATGCCGAAGTCAAGGGTCCCGGTGACCGAGAATCAAGGCACATTACATCACTCATAGTATGAATGTTCCTTGACTCTCACACTTGGTTTGACACCCCAAACGAAGTAATGCAATGCATGTTATACTCACATGGCTCAAAATGCAACATGGTACTAATTATACAAGGCATACTAAATGTCATGCAACTAATATGGCAAGAATGTAATGCTAGGCATGCAAGATGCAAATGCAATGCAAACATGGACCATTTAAGGAATGGGATCAACATATTACAACACTTAATGAAGCAATCATGCAATGGACATGAGACAAGCATGCAAGAGGGCCTTAAACCGTAAAGGGGCAGACCTTGATCCACCCCAAAACAGTGGCCAGAAATGCCTAGAAAGGTGGACCAATACTCATGCTAACAAGCAAACCAATGGTCCTAAGGTTAAGGCACAAAAAGGAGGCACTTCACTCCCACCAACAAGACCACTCATGGCATGACTTGGACAAGCCAAAATAGAATTTTAATATGCAAGAATGGACTCCAAAACCCATTAATATGGCAGCTAAAGTGACTCCAAAGAGGTGTGTGCACCAAGGCTCATACCTAGGCATAAAAGGGCACACCCTCAAGGCATAAAGGAGGTCACACATACACACATATAAACATGATTTATAGACTGAAATGTGGTCCTAAATGATGCCAAATCATGAGGATGATCATAGTTATGCATGCTAGAGGTCAATATGCTCAAAGCTTACAAGCCAAAACATAAAGAGGCGACACCAAACAAGGCAAGTATGACTGAAATGAATGGCCAACAGACCTTAAACATGGTGAAATAATGCCAACATCTTCATGGAATCAAGCCAACACATGCAAGAATCATGGCCTAAACACAAGATACAATTCTAGGCCAAATGGAGGAATGTAAAGCAAGCATATTAAGCATGCAAATGGGTACAAATCCGGCCAAAAACAGAGATCACATATGACCTTAAACTCCCAAAAAATTTCTGAAATGAGGCCAAAAATGATCAAGCATGCATGTTACCCTTTTAAGCCAAAATACAAGGAAACAAGACAATGAAGGGAGAGGGGTGTCCCTCCCCTATGCAAGACTTCAAACCTCCTTCCTCACCACTGAAAATCCACTGGTTTTTAGTGGTGAGACGACCAAAACACTTAAGCAAACAAAGCCTTACCAAAGAGGCAACAAAAAGGCCAAATAAGGCCTAAAAGGGTGAGTTTGAACTCAAACTATGAAAGACTCTTAATGAAAGTTCTTAAGCATGAAAATACAAGCCTTTTTTATGTTATGCACAAAAACTAAATCAGCAAGTAAGATAGGTAAAAAGCTAGTGCAAGTTTGGGGAAACTAAAGTAAAATGCTCACCCTTGAAGCACACTTCAAGAACAGCCAAGGCAGCCTCCTTCTTTTGATCAAAAATAGCCCAAAACCTCAAGAATCAACCCTCAAAGTCCTCAATCTCAGAGCAAGGTGTAATAGTGTGTGTATTGGTGCAAAAGTAAGGTAAAATCACACTTTTAGACCAAGAAACACACACAAAGGAGGAGAGAGAGGGAGATATAGAGATACGGTGTATCTATATGTGGAAGCTCTGGTTTTGCCTTCAAAATCTCTAACCTAGAGCAAAGAGAAGGCCTCTCCTCATATAGAACTCCCTCTTGCAAAGCTTATACAACAAGCTTGCTTAGAGGGAGATCCCTCCATACACGTGTATGAAGGGAAGCAGAGTTGGTGCCAGCTATCACAGCTGGCACAAAATATCTACATAAAGTAGATGAACAGTGGTCGGCTGCCCAAAAATGTCATTTTGACAAAAAAGAGTGCCGACCGGCAACAAAAGGTGCCGACCGGCAGAAAATATTGCTGATGGAAGCAAAAACCAGCCGGTGGCCTCTAGCCATTGCTGGTGGTGTGTGGGGATGCCTCACAAGGCATTCCCTGCCCCTCCAAGGCAAAACACAAGTGTTTGGTGTGAAACCAGACACTAAACAGTCAAGTTCGGAGATCCTGAGGCGGGGCGCGTAGCCGATACCTCCGGGAACTCCAAACGAACACAAACAAGGATAATCACCAAGTGTTCCAATGGTGACGTCCAAGTCTTGAGGACGGTCAAAAATGGGGTGTCTACAGTTGCCCCTCTTTGACAGAACTCAAAAGTCATAACAATGACGGGAGTGAACGTCAAAGCCGAGAGACGACCCATTTTTGACAAGGCCGAAGACTCAGACAAACATGCAAGACAAACAAGATATGCGCCCGAAGGCAGGGGCAAAATGCAAGACAATGCACGAAGCCGAGCATAACTTAAGATCATGCAAAGAAAGCTGTAACGAAGCACACATGCGACAATTTTAAGCTAGCATACACCGAACTACACTACAATGCAGAAGGGATGTAAGAGAATCATGTAATTCTCAATACGTCTCACTCAGAGGATATAATACCTGTGCGGCTCGTCTGGTTGTGCCAGCCTCAAATGAACTGTACATACAATATCGTGCCTGCAAAGAAAACAAACTTAACAGGTACAATATCGTTAGCAACATGCATAATAGTGTACTCGAAATGCATGACAATGTAAAGCGAGTGGGGAGTATAAGAATGCCGCGAAGGTACAGATGTGTAAGTGGGACATGCGGTCTACGCAGGCAATGAGTTTGATCGTAAGTATGCGGTCTACACAAGCAATGAAATTGGACATAAGAATGCGGTCTACGCAAGTAATGTAATCAACATGCGGTCTACGCGGGCAAAACGTGCGGTCTACGCAGGCGATGAAATTGAACAATTATGCGGTCTACGCAAGCAAAACAAGTGCTCTACGCAGGTAATGGAATTGATTAATCATGCAGTCTACGCAAGCAAAACATGCGGTCTACGCAGGTAATGGAATTGATTAATCATGCGGTCTACGCAAGCAAAACATGCGATCTACACAGGTAATGGGAGTGATTATAAACATGCGGTCTACGCAGGTAATGTAATTAACATGCGGTCTACGCAAGTAAAGGAAGTGATTACAAACATGCGGTCTACGCAGGTAATGTAATTAACATGCGGTCTACGCAAGTAAAGAAAGTGATTACAAACATGCGGTCTACGCAGGTAATGTAATTAACATGCGGTCTACGCAAGTAAAGAAAGTGATTACAAACATGCGGTCTACGCAGGTGATGTAAATAACATGCGGTCTACGCAAGTAAAGAAAGTGATTACAAACATGCGGTCTACGCAGGTGATGTAATTAACATGCGGTCTACGCAAGTAAAGAAAGTGATTACAAATATGCGGTCTACGCAGGTGATGTAATTAACATGCGGTCTACGCAAGTAAAGAAAGTGATTACAAACATGCGGTCTACGCAGGTGATGTATATAACATGCTGTCTACGCAAGTAAAGAAAGTGATTACAAACATGCGGTCTACGCAGGTGATGTAATTAACATGCGGTCTACGCAAGTAAAGAAAGTGATTACAAACATGCGGTCTACGCAGGTGATGTAATTAACATGCGGTCTACGCAAGTAAAGAAAGTGATTACAAACATGCGGTCTACGTAGGTGATGTAATTAACGTGCTTGAACATATGTGAGTGAGGACATATCATTCATAATGCAGGGATGTAACATAGCGTAATTGAAGCGATTTGTGGGAACCCTCAAGACATGAAAAGGATACGGGAAGGAACGTTCTTCGTACGTATCGAGCATCATTCGTAGAAGTTGTGGCCTGAGGTTAACTCGAAGGTCCACGTTTCAAAAGTGCGCTTCCCCGCATGGTCTCAAGTAACGAAGGTGCGAAACCATGTCGTTGACCCGAACAAAGGCACGGAAGGTGCGTTGACTGCAGGGGGAGTTTCGCTGGTATCCATTCCGACACTTGGCTACCCTGTCATTCTTATGTTTTACTTTCCTTTTTACTAGTAGTTTAAGCATATTGCACTGCCTCGGGCAGGTTTTATTCTTTCTCAAAATTACGCATTTTGCAAAGCAAGTGATGGGAATGAAACAACCATTTTATTCAAAAGATGTTTGCGTTTGTAAAATTTCTATGCATCGCATCGCTAGGTATCACACCACAATGTGAACGAAATTGAACTCATCTTGAACACCGAGTATTCGCATCGTAATAATCAGGCAGCGAACCGACTTACAACTCGATAAGCAAATGTACAAAGACATGATAGGACCAAACAAGCGTGAGTACAACTCGATAAGTAAATCAAAGACTCAAAGAGAGTGAAATACAACTCGATAAGCAAATGTTCAAAAACTCGACAAGCAGACAGGCGTGACTTCGCAAGAATCGATCACCGGGGGAGGGATCGGAGGTGGTGGAGTTCCCCAATCCCTAGCATAAACAGCTCAGGGAACCAGAAGGAAGCCCATCGGCCAGGGGGAGAGGCCATCGGCCACGAGGAATGGCCATCGGCCAAAAATTTGTTCGGTCGGCAAAATATGATGGTCGGTCGGCAAAATGTTTGGCCGGCCGGCTATGAATGAGGGAATCACCAGAATGTTGACACCTATCCTCCACCCAACCTTATCTCCTACAAAAGACCCCAACTTCGTAGTTTTTCTCAATTCCACACTAATTTGCTCTGATAGAAGAGTTTCTTGCTCAAAATCTCACAGCTTGGATTGCTAGCTTGGGTGGCTCGGAAAAGTTGAATTTTCGGGGTTTCGGCATAAATGCACTATTCACTCTGGGTCGTACCCCGTTGCACCTCCCGTTTCTTCAAGCTGCGGCAAGGTTTTGGAATCCGGTGACACATGTCTTTAGCTTCGCCGAGCAAGAGATATGTCCTACCTTTGAAGATTTCCAAGCCTTAATGGAGTCCGAGCGCGACGAGAAGCTCCTGCCCCAACCTAATTTTGGCCATGCCCAATCCTTAGGGCGAATGTGTGGACTCAGTATGCGTGACGCTCGGTCTCTGATTTGTGACGGGATGCTGGACATTCCGAGTTTGACCGATCGGTTTTCTGATGCTGGTGATCGCAACAACCATCATCGGCAAGGCTTTCGGCGACACGCCCTCTGTTTGTGCATGCTATCCCATTTTCTATTTGTCTCAGGCTCTGGAGGGTCTAGTGTCCGGCTGATTGAGGTTGCCCAAGGCTTGAAGGAGGGCAAGAGCTGCACTGCCATGACTCTAGCCGAGACGTTAATGGGCTTAGACGCCTTTTGTCGTCATGAGATGACCAGATTAGTTGGAAGTCCACTACTACTACAGGTAATGTTTCCCACCCAATCTCGCATTATGCATTGCTCACATCACTCGGCCCTCAAGCTCGGTCTTTTCTCATAAAACCCTATTCTCACTTTTCTCTCTTCGTACATCTCTCTATTCTTTACTCTCTCATTTTTCATCCCTCCCCAGGTATGGTTGATGGACAAACTGCAGGTTGTGGACTCTTGCCCAGCATATTCAGCCCGTGGCTACTTCTTTCGGCACCGTGTAGTCAATGCCTTGGATGAGGGATGGTGGTTCGCTTGGATGTGCCGCTTGTCCGTAGACCGTATTGCTTGGCGATGCCCTTGGCTGAGCCTTCCGGCAATGAGTTACAATATGCCCCGACAGACTGGGATTCAATTGGTTGGTCTTACTCACTGTGTATTCTACTTCCCATTTCGGATTCGGCGCCAATTTGGCCATGATCAGACCTGCCCGCCAGAGGGGATAGAGTATCCTGCTGCATTCCCAGCCCGAGGCGCACAGCTTGCTTGGCAGGCCACCGCGTGGAGGATGAGAGAACTCCTGGCCCCCGCTCCTACTTTCAGTTGCATTTTGTCTGACGAGTGCGTGGATTGGCTCAACGAAGAAGCACAAATTGGGCCCAGCTTGGCATCAGAGGCTTCGACCAGCTCTGGGAGGGGGCGCAGGAGCACCTGACTTGACTATGCCCTAGATTTATTGCTTTATTAGTACTTTCAAGTTTTCTTTATGAATGTAATAAAAAGCAACTCCGATTGTATGCAAGAGCAGGAGAACTCTATTTTTTTGAAATCAATGAAATTGAAGATTGTGGTACTGAAAATTTTCCGCTTTTGGTCCAAAAATGGTCAAAGTTGTAAAAAGATTATTTGAACAAAGTCGGTTTTTATTAAAACTTCTCAAAAACATTTTTGATATGGATCAGAACTGGACACGCCTGAGATCTGTCACTGAGATGCGCAACCCCAGATCCCTGCAACTGGAAAGTTGCCCCTAGTCTGAAGAGCACTGCAGTACTGCACAGCCACGGAAAGTTGCCCCTAGTCTGAGTGGCACTGCACTGGAGATTCCAATGGATGCTGATAGACAAAGATGACTGAGAGGATCAAATGGACAAAGTTGATCGGGGAAGTGTTATGGCTGAACTTCAGGATGAAGCTGCCTACGTATCCCAAAGATGGGAATCAAGCCTTACGTAGTTCAGGCTTAGGTTCACTCGGGTATTTTCACTCTCCTTTTGCGCTCTAACTTTTGCCAAAGCCGCCCTTTGCGGGTTTTCAGCCTTGCGAGCTCAGTTTTTATATTTTCTAATTTTTTGTGCTCTAACTTTTGCCTAGGTCGCCCTTTCGGGTTTTCAGCCTAACGAGCCTCTCAAGGATAATATTTCTTCAACTTGTCCATGTTGATCGGTTGGGAGAACTCCAGGCCATCTAGGTCCATCAGAACCACAGCTCCACCTGACCAGATAGCTTTGATGATGTAGGGACCAGTCCAGTTGGGTCTGATCTTGCCCCTTGGGTCGTGGATGGGAGCTCGGTTGTCCTTGAGCACCAAATCCTCTTCCTTTAGATTTCTGGACTTAACCTTCTTGTTGAAAGCCCGGGCAATTCTCCGTTGATAACTTTGAACGTGGTACAGTGCTTTGAGTCTTCTCTCGTCAAAAAGCATGAGTTCCTCAAACCTGCTCTGCTGCCAATCTGCCTCAGCTATCTGACACTCAGCCAATACCCGTAAGGACGGAACCTCAATTTCGATAGGGAGAACGGCCTCCATTCCATAAACTAATGAATACAGAGTCGCTCTGGTGGAAGTTCTAATTGAAGTCCTGTAGCCCTATAGAGCAAATGGCAACTTATCTGGCCAATCCCGGTAGGTTTCCACCATCTTCCGCAGTATATGCTTGATGTTCTTGTTGGCGGCCTCAACTGCTCCGTTGGTTTTGCGGCCGGTATGTGGATGACATACGAAAAGCCACGTTATATTTCTCCAACAAGTCAATCACTTCCTTCTTAAAGTGGGATCCATTATCCGAAATAATCTCGTTTGGCACCCCGTAACGACAGATGATGTTGTTTCTGATGAACTTTGCGACGTGCGACGCCTTCAACACCGCATATGATTGGGCCTCGACCCAGTTTGTGAAATAATCTATCGCTACCAGGATAAACTCATGTCCATTCGACCCCTTCGGGGTAACAGCTCCAATCACATCAATTCCCCAAACGGAAAATGGCCATGGGGAAGTCATGTTGTACAGCTTCGACGGCGGGATGTTCATACGGTTCGCATGGATCTGGCATTTGTGGCATCGCTGAACAAAACCGATACAATCTTCTTCCATAGTAGACCAGTAGTAACCCTGTCTGAGGATCTTTCTGGCCAGCATTACTCCATTCATGTGCGCACCGCACTCTCCTCCATGGATGGCCTCCATCAGGCGCTTCGATTCTTCAGCCTCTACACAGAGCTTATGCATTCCCAGATGACCTCTCTTATACAGTTTACCTCCGCAGATGATGAACTGAACAGCCATTCTTATGATTGCCCTTTTATCCTTGGCATTTGCCCCTGGTGGATACGCCTCCTTGTCCAAGAAGTTCCAAATGTTGTAATACCAGGGGTTGTCATCCTGAGCCTCATCTATGGCGGAAATTGACTCGTATGCTGGCGCAAACTTCTGATCAATAATGACTGGACGCATCCGGACTCCGGACGGGATGTCTATCATGGAAGATAGAGTTGCTAGTGAATCTGCGAACCTGTTGTTCTCTCTTACTAGGTGGGTGAAATTTAGCTTCTCAAACCGAGGAATTAACAAATCCAAGGTTTGGTGGTAAATTATCATCCTTTCCTCTTTAACTTTCCAGTCTCCTTTTGCTTGGGATACAACAAGGTTCGAGTCCCCAATGACGTCCAACCGTCTTGCCCCTAGTTCTAGGGCTGCTTCTAGGCCGGTAATACATGCCTCATATTCTGCTTCATTGTTCAAGACTTTGAACCGGAGCTTGAATGCTAAAGGGATACGGGAATCGTCTGGCGCTATCAGCAACACTCCATTCCCATACCCATATTGGTTCGACGCTCCGTCAAAATACATCGTCCAAGTTTCATCTTCGATGTGCAGAATGGCTTCATCTGGGAACAAGTACTCGACCGCTTCATCCCCTTCAACCGGGTGGTCGGCAAGGAACTCCGCTACTGCTCTTCCTTTCACTGACTTGCGTGTTACATACTTCAAATCAAATTCAGAAAGCAATAGCAGCCAACGAGCTAGCCTACCCGTAAGTGCCGGTTTCTCGAAAAGATATTTGATGGGATCCAAACGTGAAACCAACATTACAGAGTGAGCTAACAGGTAGTGCTGCAGCTTCTTGGTAGCCCACACCAAGGCCAAACAAGCCTTCTCCAGCGGAGTATAGCGGGTATCGTAATCCAGCATCTTCTTGCTCAGATAGTAGATGGCCCTTTCCACTTTGTCTTCTGACTCTTGTGCGAGCATGCAGCCCATGGTAGTCTCAGTTACTGAAAGATACAATATCAACGGTCTCCCCGGCTCTGGTGGTGACAACACGGGCGGGTTCTGTAGATATTCTTTGATTTGTTCAAAAGCTGCTTGACATCGGCCGTCCCATTGGAACTTCTTTCCTTTCTTCAGGAGACCAAAAAGTGGTTCACAAGTCAAGGTTAATTTCGAGATAAACCGTCTTATGAATTGCACCTTACTCAGAAAGCCTCGCACCTCCTTTTCAGTCATTGGTGGTGGCATTTCTAAGATGGCCTTGATCTTTGAAGGGTCGACCTCGATGCCCCTTTGTGTAATCAGAAACCCAAGCATTTTTCCCGCTGTAACACCAAAAGTACATTTATGAGGATTCAACCGCAGCCGAAACTCTCTGATCCTTTGAAAGAACTTTTGTAAGGCAGCGTAGTGGCCTTCTCTTTCTTTGGACTTGACAATCATGTCCTCCACGTACACCTTGACCTCTTTATGGATCATATCATGCAATATTGTAGTTGCTGCCCGTTGATAAGTAGCTCCAGCGTTCTTCAACCCAAATGGCATCACTCTGTAGCAATATGTACCCCACGGGATAGTGAATGCAGTCTTCTCCCGGTCTTCAGGTGCATTACTATCTGATTATAGCCTGAGAAGCCATCCATAAACGAAAGCAAGGCGTGTCCTGCCGTGAAATCTACCAATTCGTCAATGTGCGGCAAGGGAAAGTCATCCTTCAGACTGGCCCTGTTCAAATCTCTGAAGTCTACACATACCCAAATTCTGCCATCCTTCTTTGGCACCGGAACAACGTTGGCCAACCAAGTCGGGTATTCGGATACGAGCAGGAAGCCTGCATCGATTTGCTTGGTGACCTCTTCCTTGATCTTAATGGCCCAATCCGGGCGGATCCTTCTGAGTTTCTGCTTGACAGGTCGGGCCTCGGGATCAAGAGGGATCCGGTGCTGTACAATCTCAGGATCGATTCCAAGCATGTCTTCGTAGGACCACGTGAAAACATTTTTGAAATCTTTTAATAAAGCGACTAAGCGCTCGCGTTCCTCCGAAGACAACGTGGACCCGATCTGGACCAGCCGCGGGTCCTTCTCAGCACCAACATTCATGGTAGTGATTTCATCCATTAAGGGTTTAACAAATCTTTCCTACTCTTGATCAATTAACCGTTGCAAAACCGGAGGAATTTCTTCCTCGTCGTTTTCATCAAAATTTTGAAAATCCTAATTTAAGCAATAAATCAAAGGCACAGAAAAATACTCAGAAACAACATCCACATCGTTCTCATTAAATACTTCCAAGCCGTCTGATTCTTCTGTTACAACAGACTCAAAAGAGAAACAAAATGACGACCTAGACAGGACTGTGGCATCCGGGTTATCACCCCCAGGAATATCGGACTCAGACTCAGTCGAGCTGGAACCTGATTTCGACTCACAGGACTCGGTGGAATCAGATTCCGGCTCACTATCTGACCCGGTGCTACTGGACAAAAATCCTTCTTCGTACTGCCAAATGAGAGAGGGCGCGATAGATGCATCCAAAATAGTTGTTGGTAGGCTCGCAGCCGTCTCATTCCCGATCACACATATCGAGGAGCTATCCCCCAAGCACTTCTGTTCGATCGGAAGATCTGAAAGTAGACATGCCAGTGCTACCCCCATTTCATTCTCAGCGTCCTCAGACTGCTCTTCCTTACTCTGTTCAGTCTCGGCCGACAGATCTGCCCGCCCTTCGGCGATGTCATTCTCAGGTAGCTGCAGGTCGAAAAAAATCTCAAAGCCCGGCACGCGCTTCTTCTCTGCGTTCAGCCATGGTTCTGGGAAGCCACAAAATGGAAAGTCTTCCCCCTCCTAGACGAAGCGTCCGTTTAGGGTACCCTGAATGGGCCTATGCATCAACTCGAAGGGCTTCCCAGCCTTCTTTGCTCTGGCTCTTCTGGCCATTTCCTTTCCTTTCCTTATCCAGTCCTCTTTGGTGGGTAGATAACCCAATCCAAAGGCATGAGGGTTGTGCGGCACTTCGGCCAATGCTGCGATACCTTTCCGGCCGCTCTTGCCCAATCCCATCCCGGGGATATGTTGGAGCTTGTTCATGAGATAGACTGCCTAAGCACTGACATATACCCCTTCACTAGCAGCCATAATGTCCTGTACAACCCGAGCCTCAGCCAAGGTAAAACCCGATATGAACACATCTTCCATACCGTGTTCAATTTCTAGAACAGGCGTGGATACTTCTGGCGGCGGATGAATCGATGAATTTCCGAAAACGATGGCTACTCCCTTCCCATCGGGGTATTTCACCACTTGATGTAGGGTGGAGGAGACTGCCTTTGCCTGATGCAGCCACGACCGCCCTAGAAGCAGGTTGAAAGTTGCAGGAACCTCCAAGACATGGAAATCTATCCCATGCTGTCCCGGCCCAACCTTTGTTTGAATCTTAACTGTTCCCATTACTTCCCGGCTTGTGTTGTCATATGCCCGAATCACCTGGGCCGTTGGCACAAAGTCCGCGACTTTCAAACCGATCGCATAGGCTATCCTTGCTGGGCAGACGTTGATGGCGGGTCCCGTGTCGACGAGCACCACGGGTATCCATTTATCTCTGCATTCCACAGAGATGTAGAGCGGCTTGTTATGGTTCGCACCCTTAGGTGGCAGTTCTTTGTCAGAGAAGGTCAATGCCGGGGAACTTCCTCCCGAAAAAACTAGGCCCACCAGCTGTTCGGGCGTGGTGTCTATTGAAAGTTTGGCTTTGTCCATGGCCGTAAGGACAGCTTGTCTATGTACTCGAGAAGCCATAAGCAGCCCCCAAATGGAGATGTCTGCTTGTATCTTTTTCAATTGTCTCAATACGGCCTCATCTTCGAGTTGCTTTTCCTTTTGCTTCTCTGCCTCCTTATCTTTTCCAGACGCCTCCGGTTGATCTAGGTGTGGAGGCTTGAAGTACCGTCCACTCCTAGTCATGTGATCGACTTCGCCGATATACCAGGTATCATCTGGTTGGTTACCTTCCCAATCCTCGTCCGTGTGGGCAAGACGTAGATCATCGTCTTCCCACCACATGCCATCTGCAACTGACAGGCACCTGTCCGGTCCTGGCGTGACTGTTCCGATACTTGCAATACCTTCTATCCCTATGCTCGCAGCATTCTCCATTTCTGTACTTGTGGCAGTCTTAACCCCCACGTGGGCTTTTGCCTTCCTGATCCTCTCAAAATCTTCGAATCTTTCCTGTTCTGACTGTGTCAATGCAGTAGATTGTTCAATGATCCCTGTACTCAAAATGCTCCATTCCCGAGTGAAACTCTCGACACCGGCGCTCTCCGACGATGTATTCTTCTCTCCGACCCTCCCGACTGTTATTGATATTCCTGCCCCTGCCGGGCCTTGTTCTGACTGAAACTCTCCTACCACATCTGGCTGATCGTCCAACCATCCCGTGGCCTCCGCCGATTCCTCATAATCGAACCAGTTGATGGCTAAGTCTTCTGGATCTTGGTTATCGTAAAATTGGAACTTGGCAAGATCCCTTTCCACAGTTGTCAAATCATCCGTTCCCCGTCCTGAACTGTCCCCTTGGATTGCACACAGCTCTCCTTCTACTGGAAATTCCACATCTGGTCTATTCTGGCCCATCGGTGAAATGTAGTCACGCAGACTATAAGCATTCCCAACATCACTCCCAGATTCCGCAGACTCTGGCCCGACAACCCCCTTCTCCTTTGGAGTCTTCTCTCTCCTACTCTCGATGGTCACCACCACAGGCTTGGGTTGGGTTATGGAGACGTCCATCATGCACAAATCGGTGCAATCAGGAAGGAAAACCTTCGGCTTAGGCAGGTAGGAGGGTGTGATGTAGATACTAGGATCGTAGGATGCGACCCCAGTGTGGATGAAATTGATTCTTTTGGGTGGTGAAGCTTGGTTATGTGTGGGGAGAGGATTTGTAGTAACATTGGGTTTCTAAGGAGGTAAAATCACCCCATTATCAATGAGATCTTGAATCTCATGATGCAATCGAAAGCACAGGTCGGTGTCGTGACCGTGCTGCTGGTGAAACGCACAATACTTGGCTGGATTGTGGGCAGCGGGGAGTCTTTCCGGTAAGGGCCGCGGCTCTAGGGGCTTCAGATGCCCTTTTCTGATCAAAACCCCCAAAGCTTTGGACAGGGGCATATAAAGCGGAGCGAAGGTTCTGGTATTTTTGGGAGGGTATTTTGCTGTTTATGGGTTGCTTCCGGACGCACCGGAGAATGGTGTGGCTGCCATAGTTCTTGGGGAAGGGTTGGTGGTGACCATACTCACTTCGGAGGTCCTGGCAGTTGTAGCGCCACTCGGGCCTGCATTAGTATTACAATTGAAAGTTCTGCGGGGTTGCTCCCAGTCATTATCAATCAAGCCTTGTTTTAAGGCATCCTCGATCTGCACCCCTATTTCATGCAAATCAGCAAAGGTAAGGAAGGGGATTACAATCATCTTTTGCATTAGCTTCGGCTGAAGATTGCGCACAATCATCCGAATTTGGTCTTTGTCCGTGGGTCTTAAGGTCATCATCGAAGCCTTAGCCCGCCATCTGGTTACGAATTCTGAGAAGTTCTCCTTGGGTTCTTGCCTCGTTGTCTCAAGATCCCGGGTTGTGATCTCGATTTGTGTGTTATACGAGTACTGCCGGATGAAGGCCTCAGCCATCTCGTCCCAACTTCTCTTGACGTCATCCTCCAATTTTGCATACCATGCGGCCGCTACACTCGACAGGGTCCGGCCAAATAAAGACAGCTTCTACAATCTAGTGAGGCCCATTGGCCTTAGGACGTCTGAAAATAGTCGCAGGTGTACCATGGGATCCTCAGATCCATCAAAACGATCAATTTGTGGCATCTTAAACCGATTTGGCAGCGTCACGGCTGCGTCAGTGTATCCGTCTCCAATGTTCGGAATGGACTTCACACCTTGAGATTTCTTGAACAACTTTTCAAGCTTGCGCATTTTTAAGGTCAGGGGATCTACCTCGGGCTCAAAGAGAGAATCGGATTGATTGATAGGAGTGGGTGCCTTGGATTGTTGAGGCAAAATCGGGGGTGGAGCCGGCCCCGTTGGGATGTCTGTATCTTCTTGGACATTCCGGGCGTTTGGCGTCTCTTCGGGTATCGGAACCCTTAGTGGGGGAGGGACTTGCTGTGAAGCTGACGCCCCAGTTTGCTGTTGCAATCTCACAATTAACTCCGCTTGCTCATTCATAACTGTGGCTTGTTGTTTGGTGAATTCTGCCTATCGAACAGCATCTTGCTGCATCACTTTCATGCTTTCTTGGAGTTGGCGCACCATCTCTTCTAAACTAGCCATGCTGCTCTGTTCTGACTGAATTGTCGGTATATGTTCCCTTTCTGCGGGTGAAACAGGATCCTGATCCCTACTGTACACGGGTGGGGTAGACAAAGCCCTCTGTACTGATTGTTGAGCTGATGCCCTCTGCCTAGTTGTTCTCTATTTAGTAACCGGGGGTAGAGAGTGGTACACTGGTTGTCCGTCTATCAGATCCTCAGATCGATGGAGCCGACGACCTCTGATCCAGAGTGCTTGGGGAATATCTACCGGGTCGGAAGCAATGATGCTAAACTACCTAGCAAAAAGATAAATAAAGCAGTAAATAAACTAACAACCGGACAGCGTAACGGCATAAAATAAACACACACAATGTACAGTTGGGTATCCATAATACACAGTTGGTAAGCCGAACACACTGTTCCTCGATACTGATCACTGTTCCCCAAAATCTCTGTTCTCACAACTGAACTTGATACCCGCAGATAACTGATACTGATGCCCTCAGGCCTGATACTCAATTTTGCAAACTGATATGCACGTTCCTGTAGAGCAACACTCTAAAAGAACATAGAAAGTAAAGAGAGCCAAAACACCCCTATGTTGGGGTAGGGTTTCCCTGTCCTATTTTGTCAGGAGCTAGGGTTCTACTACGCACACAGCGGTTTCAAACAACCTATAAACGGGTAAGCAACCTGTCCTAGCTTGGAATGGTCACTATGGATTCGAATATGCACTAGGTCGAATGGTCGAAAAGGGTGCCCCGGTAAAACCGGGGTTTGTGTTCCCATACTGTCAGAGCCCATTACCGGTCAGCCTTATGGTCATGCCTTGACAAGACAAGCCTCCGGCAAACCGTTTAGGAATGGCAGATGGCAAACACGGTGTCCTAGGCGCACCAATGCAAATGCAAATGCAAAGAGACACATAAATGAAATCAAAACAGGATATCACGAGTTCGAGTCAAGCTCTCTAATTTCCCCAGCAGAGTCGCCAGAAACTGTACACGCGCCCGCGTGGGGCCCTCGCCACAATTCGGACTCGATTCGTGTCACGGTTCTTAATCTTGAACCAAAGAGTCCAAATCTGGCAAATCGTTTTGAGAAAACAGATTTTAGGAAAGAAGTGCCAAACATGGACTGCTTTGCCAAATACAGAGTCGCCACCTAAATATTTTTTTATGCGGGAATTTAGGAAACCCTGACTCGGTGCCAAAGGCCACATCAGCCATGAGCACCCCCTATCGCCCGATCCGAAGATCGGCCTCTACTAACCGTGATATCCGTTTTTTGAAAACTTTATATGTTCTTATTCCATTTATTAGCCTAGAATTACTATGTTATGCGCACAGCAAACAAGTATAGACTAGATTGCCTAATTTGGAAACACGCATTGCATATCCGTTTGTTTTGAAAAGCGCTTTGGAAATTGCTACTCGTAAGTAGGCTAAAGTACGGATTTCAACGAGTTTTTCCAACTCAAACAATCCAACCTTCACCCACAGGCATTCAAATAGTTTATAACAAATAAGCATCTAGCCGCATGGTAAGCACGTTATCATGGCAACATTCACACGTATGCAATATGCTAAAGCGAAAATACTTACATCGTACTCCGTGCCAAAACAACACACTAGTTAGCAAACATGCATGTCCTAGTTCATGTCAAGTTGACTAATGCAACGCATGCAGGATGCAATTAGAGTAGGCTCGGCTAACCTAATCATGGCATGCGAAAATGCAATCAATTTGATGCACGTATTCAATTTGGAATTGGGGTACAAATGCAGTTAGCATGATGTACCGAGCCTAATGCATGCAATACACTGCATGAATGCACTCATGCATAGCATAAGGTATGCTAATTTCAAAAATGCCCTAATCTACCATCATAAGCAGGTAAATAAAAGGGAAGAAAGACGTGAGGTTGGAAGACATACACACACTCACGCACACTTATTACATAATTGCCCTCACTCGGAGGGGCCAAATGAATATTACAGTCCGAATAATAAACAAATAAATTATTACAGAACTTCTAATTTACTTAATAGGATGAATGCAAAAGGAACAAAGGTGGCCACAGCCCCCTGCCTCGGGATGCGCGTGTGATGCATGCTCGAAACCTGGCTCGCCTGGAAAACCCGTACCATACCCCTGCCACCTCTATTTACACTGCCCTGTCTCTCTGAAAATTGCCAAAGCCCTAGGACAGGTTCCTTGCATGCTGCAGAGTACCACCGGCTAGGGGAAATTCCCACCGGCAGTGCAGAATTTCCATCGGCTGTTTTTGGGTTTATCGGCCATTCATCAATGGCCAGTCGGCACTGAATTATGCCGGTCGGCAGGAGCTTCCTGCAGAAGACAGATTTGACAGCAACAGAGAACAGACAGTATATGGCATGGGATTTCAGGCACATGTGAGCATGGTTATGCTTCCCATCATGCTTTGAACTCAGGGAAGCATGGCCCTCGATCCTCGAGCCATCAATGGTGCATGATAGCCCAAGGGATCAAGTTTGCCACTTGATGTAAAGATGCATGCAACCACACAAATGAGGATCAAGACCCTATCATGCCGAAGTCAAGGGTTCCGGTGACCGAGAATCAAGGCACATTACATCACTCATAGTATGAATGTTCCTTGACTCTCACACTTGGTTTGACACCCCAAACGAAGTAATGCAATGCATGTTATACTCAAATGGCTCAAAATGCAACATGGTACTAATTATACAAGGCATACTAAATGTCATGCAACTAATATGGCAAGAATGTAATGCTAGGCATGCAAGATGCAAATGCAATGCAAACATGGACCATTTAAGGAATGGGATCAACATATTACAACACTTAATGAAGCAATCATGCAATGGACATGAGACAAGCATGCAAGAGGGCCTTAAACCGTAAAGGGGCAGACCTTGATCCACCCCAAAACAGTGGCCAAAAATGCCTAGAAAGGTGGACCAATACTCATGCTAACAAGCAAACCAATGGTCCTAAGGTTAAGGCACAAAAAGGAGGCACTTCAGTCCCACCAACAAGACCACTCATGGCATGACTTGGACAAGCCAAAACAGAATTTTAATATGCAAGAATGGACTCCAAAACCCATTAATATGGCAGCTAAAGTGACTCCAAAGAGGTGTGTGCACCAAGGCTCATACCTAGGCATAAAAGGGCACACCCTCAAGGCATAAAGGAGGTCACACATGCACACATATAAACATGATTTATAGACTGAAATGTGGTCCTAAATGATGCCTAATCATGAGGATGATCATAGTTATGCATGCTAGAGGTCAATATGCTCAAAGCTTACAAGCCAAAACATAAAGAGGCGACACCAAACAAGGCAAGTATGACTGAAATGAATGGCCAACAGACCTTAAACATGGTGAAATAATGCCAACATCTTCATGGAATCAAGCCAACACATGCAAGAATCATGGCCTAAACACAAGATACAATTCTAGGCCAAATGGAGGAATGTAAAGCAAGCATATTAAGCATGCAAATGGGTACAAATCCGGCCAAAAACAGAGATCACATATGACCTAAAACACCCAAAAAATTTCTGAAATGAGGCCAAAAATGATCAAGCATGCATGTTACCCTTTTAAGCCAAAATACAAGGAACCAAGACAATGAAGGGAGAGGGGTGTCCCTCCCCTATGCAAGACTTCAAACCTCCTTCCTCACCACTGAAAATCCACTAGTTTTTAGTGGTGAGAAGACCAAAACACTTAAGCAAACAAAGCCTTACCAAAGAGGCAACAAAAAGGCCAAATAAGGCCTAAGAGGGTGAGTTTGAACTCAAACCATGAAAGACTCTTAATGAAAGTTCTTAAGCATGAAAATACAAGCCTTTTTTATGTTATGCACAAAAACTAAATCAGCAAGTAAGATAGGTAAAAAGCTAGTGCAAGTTTGAGGAAACTAAAGTAAAATGCTCACCCTTGAAGCACACTTCAAGAACAGCCAAGGCAGCCTCATTCTTTGATCAAAAACAGCCCAAAACCTCAAGAATCAACCCTCAAAGTCCTCAATCTCGGAGCAAGGTGTAATAGTGTGTGTATTGGTGCAAAAGTAAGGTAAAATCACACTTTTAGGCCAAGAAACACACACAAAGAAGGAGAGAGAGGGTGATATAGAGATAGGGTGTATCTATATATGGAAGCTCTGGTTTTGCCTTCAAAATCTCTAACCTAGAGCAAAGAGAAGGCCTCTCCTCTTATAGAACTCCCTCTTGCAAAGCTTATACAACAAGCTTGCTTAGAGGGACGTGTATGGAGGGAAGCAGAGTTGGTGCCAGCTATCACAGTTGGCACAAAATATCTACATAAAGTAGATGAACAGTGGTCGGCTGCCCAAAAATGTCATTTTGACAAAAAAGAGTGCCGACCGGCAACAAAGGTGCCGACCGGCAGAAAATATTGCCGATGGAAGCAAAAACCAGCCGGTGGCCTCTAGCCACTGCCGGTGGTGTGTGGGGATGCCTCACAAGGCATTCCCTGCCCCTCCAAGGCAAAACACAAGTATTTGGTGTGAAACCAGACACTAAACAGTCAAGTTCGGAGATCCTGAGGCGAGGCGCGTAGCCGAGACCTCCGGGAACTCCAAACGAACACAAACAAGGATAATCACCAAGTGTTCCAATGGTGACGTCCAAGTCTTGAGGACGGTCAAAAATAGGGTGTCTACAACAGCGATGAGCATTGCGGTGAGATGTGTGTCATTGATTTTATTAACTTTATCCACACATATTTCATATGTTAGTGTTGATATCGGTGTTTGGCATATCACAGGTGAAGGAAAACGGTGGCTTGTTGCCAGATATTTGCAATTTTTACAAGGACACTCATCAGAATAAGAAGACAAAAGAATGAATTGATCCTATATGCTGTGATTTACATGTAAGTATTCCAATCATTTGGACACTTGTAGTAACTACTGTGTTTGATTTATATTAACAATAGTTACATGTCACAATTACAGGAGCAAATGACAATGGTGCGGGATGAGTCTATTGAGTCTGGAACGCCGATGACACAAGAGGATATATCAAGAGTGGTGTTAGGGAAGAAGAAGGGATACTTGAGAGGTTTTGGGGTCGGACCAAAGCCCTCGTCCTGTGATGTTAGGTCGAATACGGCATCACAAGCACGTGAGGAGCACTTAAAAAGGCTTACATCCGAGTTGGAGATACTGCGTTCGTAGCAGCAGAGTGACCGTGAGGAGCAGGAAAAAAAAAAGGAAGAGGAGGAGTAAAAAAAGGAAGAGGAGCAATAAATAAAAGAGGCAGAGAATGCAAGACAGCATAAGGAGATGCAGATGCAAATTTTTGGACTTCAGAGCACATTGGTGCAAGTTTTGGAAAAGCTCAATCCATCAAAGTCCCCACCATAGCTACTCATGGTAATGGGTAAGTGTGTTAACCAAATTGCATTATATTTACGTTCAAAGTCAAGGCAAATAAACGTGTTATGAGAATATTAGAGAACAAATTGTTAGGCAAAAAGGGAAAAATAGCCCATTCGGGGCCAAACATTGGAAATAGCACCGAAACAGCCTCGATATCATAATAGGCACCTCGGCTTACATTAAAAAAATGTGTGAGAGGAAGCGGCTCATGGATATGGGAATTGATCCCTATGTTCATCCATACAAAGGAGTACAATCCGATGATTGGAAGTATTTGATTGACCAAGTATGGTTAGGTCCTTAAAACAAGGTATGTTATGATTTAGTTATTACTTAGTACTCTTTATCATTGTTTAAATATATATGTAACAAACCCTTATAATCTGGATTATGTAGCGTCGCTACGATGCCGGCAAACTAAATAGGAGCAAGCTACCCTACAATCACAGTAGTGGGTCGCGATCTTTTCCGGCAACGATGAGTATTTGCGGTGAGATGTGTGTCATTGATTTTATTAACTTTATCCACACATATTTCATATGTTAGTGTTGATATCGGTGTTTGGCATATCACAGGTGAAGGAAAACGGTGGCTTGTTGCCAGATATTTGCAATTTCTACAAGGACACTCATCAGAATAAGAAGACAAAAGAATGGATTGATCCTATATGCTGTGATTTACATGTAAGTATTCCAATCATTTGGACACTTGTAGTAACTACTGTTTTTGATTTATATTAACAATAGTTATATGTCACAATTACAGGAGCAAATGACAATGGTGCGGGATGAGTCTATTGAGTCTGGAACGCCGATGACACAAGAGGATATATCAAGAGTGGTGTTGGGGAAGAAGAAGGGATACTTGAGAGGTTTTGGGGTCGGACCAAAGCCCTCGTCCTTGATGTTGGGTCGAATGCAGCATCACAAGCACGTGAGGAGCATTTAAAAAGGCTTACATCCGAGTTGGAGATACTGCGTTCGTAGCAGCAGAGTGACCGTGAGGAGCAGGAAAAAAAAAAGGAAGAGGAGGAGTAAAAAAAGGAAGAGGAGCAATAAATAAAAGAGGCAGAGAATGTAAGACAACGTGAGGAGATGCAGATGCAAATTTTTGGACTTTAGAGCACATTGGTGCAAGTTTTGGAAAAGCTCAATCCATCAAAGTCCCCACCATAGCTACTCATGGTAATGGGTAAGTGTGTTAAGCAAATTGCATTATATTTATGTTCAAAGTCAAGGCAAATAAACATGTTATGAGAATATTAGAGAACAAATTGTTAGGCAAAAAGGGAAAAATAGCCCATTCGGGCCAAACATTGGAAATAGCACCGAAACAGCCTCGATATCATAATAGGCACCTCGGCTTACATTAAAAAAATGTGTAAGAGGAAGCGGCGCATTGATCGGACGCATGGTTAAAGAGTTAGACAAAAAAATGTGAGGAAAAAGGCGAAAACGGGCCATTTGGGGGAATTATAAACTAAAAACCCCCCAAACATATTAGAGATCATCACGGTCACCTCTGACTAGATTAAATAAACTTGTGAGAACAAGCGGTGTGTCGATAGGATGCATGGTTAGAAATGTAGACAACAAAATGTAAGGAAAAAGCGAAAACGAGCCATTTGGGGGCAACATAAACAAAACCCCTCCAAACATCTCGGAGATCATCGCGGTCACCTCCGACTATATTAAAGAAACTTGTGAGAGTAAGCGGTGTGTCGATAGGACGCACGGTTAGAAATATATACCAAATAATGTGATACAAAAGGCGAAAACGGGCCATTTGGGAGCAACTTCAACAAAAAAAACCCCAAACATCCCAGACATCATCACGGTCACCTCCGCCTAGATTATAGAAACTTGTGAGAGCAAGCGGTGTGTTGATAGGATGCACGGTTAGAAATGTAGACCAAAAAATGTGATAAAAAAGGCGAAAACGAGCCAGTTGGGGGCAACATGAACAAAAAAACCCCCAAACATCCCGAAGATCATCACGGTCACCTCCGACTACATTAAAGAAACTTGTAAGACCAAGCGGTGTGTTGATATGACTAGGGTTGTGGATATATATTTGATATTAATGCATCCATGCATGCATAGCTTGTTAAGAGATTATCAACAAAATACTATACATGCTGGATCAGAGTGATGTGCATATTTGATATCCCAATATTTCTGATAAGGGTTTCCTTTTTCAATTGAGAAAGTGGAGTTCACAATACTTCAACATTGGTCTTTCTGTTTCTTATGGCATAGTCACTGCATTTATTGATCATTTTATTACAGGTCAACACTAGATCAAAGACAAACTTTACATAACGGCCCAAATTAAAGATCTTAGGTGTTATATGTTGATCTACGGATATTATTCATATTGTATTTGTGTTCAAGTAACAAGGAAGGATATATCCCAAAAAGATTGAGACATCCTTCACAAATCCCATTGTAGTAGCCCCAGTAGCACAAAGCAACAATTACAATTTTATAACAGCACATGAGGTAAAAACACATTAACCACAAGACCCATCAGCAGCTTAGCTTCAAACCCTTCACAACCCTTGACTCCCAAAAACACTTTGCCTTACCTCAATGCAAAATAAGTAGCATAAAAAATATGAGTAGAAGGTAAGTGTTTTAATTTTTTGTCTGGTGTTGGTAATATGCTTCTGATAGAGAGATGGGTTTGTTGTTTTGTTGGAACTTGTGTTGATAATCACAACCTCGTATCTTCCACTCCGCTCTTACACTTACCCTCCTCCAAATAAAAGTTCAACCAAAGCATATAGACTATTCAGAAGTAGAAAGACTATTTTAACTTAGTTTCCATTGTTGAAGCATAGGTCAATATTGGCATATTGTGGAACACTAGTTAGAATTGATATATACATATGAATGATGTTTTATTTACAAAATGGTATTGATTGTCATTTAATTTGTTAATGTTTCCTTTACTTTCCATGCAGAAAAAATATTTTTTGTCCAGTTTTAAAATAAAGTTACGTGCAAATATTTTTAACCAAAAGTTACCTGACATTATTTCTCATTTTCTTTGGTACAGATGGATGATCTCGTGCACAAAACTAAATTGTACAGGACTAATTGACACTATAAGCATTTTTGGAAGGAATATATATTTTTGGATAGATGTGTATGGAAAAGATTTGGGAGGAGTAGTAGTTATATTTTTTGGATGAATGTGTATGTAAAATATTTAGGTAGACTACTAGTGTGTATATTTTTTGATAGCTGCGCATGGATAACAATTTAAAACATAACAATTATTATGTTTTAAATTGTTATGCTAGATAGATGTGACTTGGATAATTATATAGATTACAAGTGGATTTTAAATTGGAGGAATATGCAGTTTTGAAATTACTTGTGGATGAAAATTTATAATAGTTGATGACTTTCATTAAACAAGTTTAGGCTTGGATGATTTATATTTTGTCGATTGTTCATGATTTAGTTGATTTGAATGAAGCTTGCAAATTACATATTTTATTGAATGGATTTGATGAATTATTATGCATTACAGGTTTATTTTGTTGGATGTTGGCGACCAAATGTTGATCTTGTTTTTTTTTTTTTTTTTTTTGGCGACCAATTGATTAGTTGGGAAAGATAACTAATACTTTTGCCGACAAAATAATTAGTCGTTAAAATGATTAATTTTGGCGACCAAAGAGGAATTCGTCGCTAATAGGTCAATTGCCGACTAAAGTTTTAGTTGCGCAAACATTCTTTTTCGTGACTAACATGTTTGGTGGTGGAATGTGACAATTGCCGACCAAACTTTTTTAGTCGTGGAATGTGCCATTTGCCGACCAAACTTGTTAGTCGTGGAATGTGACAATTGGCGACCAAATTTTTTGGTTATGGAAATGGGCCTCAGTTGCCGACCAAACTATTTGGTCGTTGAATGTGCGAATTGGCGACTAACATATTTGGTCGGGAAAATATGACTTTTTGCAACTAAAATGTTTTAGCTACTAAATGGATTAGTCGCAGTAATTATTTATTTAGCGACTAAAAATTTAGTTGGCAAATATGACTTTTCGTGACTAAAATGTTTTAGTTACTAAATGGATTAGTCGCAGTAATTATATATTTAGCAACCAAAAATTTAGTCGGCAAATATAACTTTTTCACGACTAAAAAACTTTTTCGTTGCTAATTACTTTTCGTGACCCTCAATTGGTGACCAAAGTAGCGACCAAAAAAATTAGTCCCGAATGACTTTTACCGACTAAAAATGGACTTTTGCCGACTAAATTTTTAGTCGGCAAAAGTGTTAATTTCTGTAGTGTGACTATAATACTTTATTTTGATGATTGTGTAAAAGTTAAGTTTTATGTTTGACACAAAGGGGACTTTAACCAACATTTATTAAAAATTTCAAATAAATTCTCATGGATTATGTGTATTGATGTTGGAAATTATCAAATATATGAAGAGGGGGTAAAAGCCCCAAATTTGATAAAACTCTAGTTTTGATTTGGGAAAAAATGATGCTTAGATGGAATTGAATTTCAAAGCTTGAATGGTGTTGATACTTAGAATTTGGAATACATTGTTAATGTGTTTAGAGTTGAGATTTTGGACCTGGAACATTTATGACCCACGTATTCAATTTTCATAACACTTCCAAATTTTTATTGTATATTTGATTACTTAGAATGTGGTAAAAATGGTGAGGTAAATAGAGTGCGAGTGTGAGTCCGAATAGAGAGTCAGTTTTGAGAAAAATGTGTTGTGTTGGTACCCACACGGGGGAAATAAGGTGCCCAATTGCCATGTCTTGAGCTTATCGCTGGACGAATGTGGGAAAAATATTTTCGGGTGTCTACTGATCCTATTGTATAATAGTCGGCAAAAATGGAAAAATGAATGGTTTTTGGTGCCTACCACCTGCCATATTAATAATTGTCAAATGTAGGGCATAGTTTTGGTTATAAACCTATATGTATATGTAGTACAGAGCTCCTACAATAGACTCATGGCATATTTACCTCCTATGTTAAGAAATGTTTTTTTTTTTTTTTCATGAAACAAAAATGTAATTGTTTTCTTACCCATTTAATATGTGAATATAAACTCTAAATTATGTTTGAGTCATGATAACGCCACTTGTATGTTCAAATGATTAAATACTCTGTTAAATATATCCCTACTGGACATATTGCTCATCCCTAACTAACAATTTTAGAAATTAGTGATATGCCACCACCTCCATGAGATGAAGCATACTCTTTTGTTTTGATTGGAGAGCTGAGGCTCAGGGACGTTTAAATGTGAAAGCTGCGAGCTTATTTGCTTAGAACCTTGAGTCCATTTTTGTTTGTAGCAAGGCAATGCCTTGATTTGTTGTAAGCCATTAAGACAACTTACTCTGTCCTCTAGATTACTGAACTCTGTTATAATTAGAAGTGTAATTTATATGTTGAACATGGAACTATAGATGAAACCTTAGTTCAATAAGAAAGAGGATCTTTTGGTGTTAACCATGTTTTGGATTGATATATTTATATTATGTACTTAGGGGGCGTTACACTTTTTCATTCCCCTCTCTTTCTTTCTCTAAAACATCTCTAACCCTAATTTCTTCTCTTCGTCTCTAGTTCTTGTTTAAAACCTCAAATACACCATCACCCATTGATTTCTCTACCACAGCTCTTTGGAGAAAAAGGTAGAGCTCATCAAAAGCTTCGTTCTAATCAGAAAACATCTTGTTTTTGGCTCCGCCAAAGTATTACCCGTGCTCTCTTCCTCTTCTACTCTTCAAGTATGGATTTCTTCAACCTTTGGTATGATTCTTAGCTTAGCCATTTGCTCTTTGAAAATGTTTAGTGATTTGGAGATTTTGGGTAAACCTAAGGTTTGATTTTGAAATATAAAAGAGGGATTTTTCAAATAGATTCTTGAGAAAAGTTGCGGAAGTGTATAAAATGTTGGGTCGTATTGAAATTGTGGAATTTCGTTACTTAAATGTGATTTTGAAAGTAAACAAAGTTTTGTTTGAAAATTATTAATATTTGATTTATGAAAGAAAAGGGAAAAGATATTGGATTTTGAAAAGATAAGAGGAATATATCTGTTGATGATGAGAGTGGAGTTGAATATGTAGTATCACTCTCATTTTGAAGATGATGATATTGTATCTGTTGTTGAAAAATTATCTGTTGAGTAGAAATATCTGTTTTGGGCTATCGGTGAATGATAGCTTTGATTGTTATAGAAATTGTATGGGGATTAGGTGAATTGAAACTAATTACTCATACATCTTGCACGAAGCATTATTTCATACTTAAACGTTAAAAATGTATTATTTTGAGAAAAATTGATGTATACCTTCATGAATCTAGTTAGGGGCTGTGGTTGTGGTTATTATGTTGGCCTGCGTGTCCTTGGTGAAAGTCTAGAAACTCGCATGGTTAGATGCCGATCCTTCCGGTTAGTACCGGTAAAATGGTTTTGGTAGTGCTTTTATAACCAACTGGCAGACGCATACCTAGATATTCCCAGTGTTTTGTATCCACTGGCTTGTTTTTTGATATAAAATGATATTTTCCATGAATTGATATATATATATATATATATATATCAGTTCATCTTAATCACCCAAAAGATCAGTCTATTCTATCCACCTAGTTTAAGTCACCCACTTCTTCCCAGTCTTCTGTAAGTCCTTCGGTTTAGGCAGAGTCAGACTTTGGGGTTTAAAGATAGGGTATGTATGTATACTAGGTATGTGATAAAATTGACAAGAATAGGGTATGTATTAAGATATCTGTAAAACTGGTTAATTAAATCCAAACAATGAATCGATTATTTAGAAGTAACTCATCAGTCAGTTCTAGGTCAACTGCCTTGCCTTCCATACCTAATCCAGGCATCATAATTAATGAAGAACATGTTGAAATACAAAATGATCAAATTAATTCTGGATGGAATATTCCAAAACTACTCAAAAAGCTACCTTAATGAAGAAGGATTAAAAATGTGTATTGACCTTAAACTTACTCAAAAACCTAATAAAGATAAACATAAAGCTAAATATGAATTAGGAAATTTCTGTGAACAATATGGTTTACCTCCTGTTGCACCCTCTCGTAGAAAATCACACAAATACTCCAAACATAAATCATCCTATAAACATTCCAATAAAAATAAATATCAGAAGAACTATACACCTTCCAAATCCAATGATAAATTTTATACTAAACCTAAAAAGAAATATTATAAATCTAAATCACATCCAAAATCTAAATCTACTAGAGATGTTACTTGTTATAACTGTGGTCAAAAAGGTCATTATTCTAATAAATGTAAAGAAAAACAAAAATTAAAAGATAGAGTCAATCAACTCCAAATTGATGATAACTCCAAAAATCAGTTATATGATATTTTCCAATTAAATCACTCTGTTAGTAATTCTTCCTCTTCTGATCAACCTGATACGTCATCTGATTACCATTCACCTAGTGATAATTCCGACAATGATATTACAATAGGTTGTAATGATGTTTGTTGTAAACCCGTTAAACAAATTACTGTCCTTACCAAAACTACTCAAGAAGAATCCGCTCTAATCGATCTAATTAGTAAGTTAGATGATCCTAAGTTAAAACAAAAATATACAGATAAATTAAAATCCTTATTAATCCATTCAGATTCCAAACCCAAGTTTGATAAACCTATAATCAGTCTATCCAAAACTTTAGAAAGATTTAAAAATAAGCAAAAGGAAGTCACCTTACAAGATTTACAACAAGAAATTAATCAGATTAAACAAACAATCAAAGCATTACAGCATAAAGATAAAAAATTAGAAGATGAAATTATTACTTTAAAACTTGATAAAAGTTTAGACAATTTCCAAACCAATGAACATGGATCCCCACATGAATCTGAACATGAATCTGATCCCAATCCGGATAACTTAATATTTGATAACCGATCACACCAATCTCAATCCAATAACCCTGAAGAAAAACGGTTAAGTCTAATCAACAAACTTTACATTCAAAAATGGTATTCTAAAATCAAAATAATTGTAAATGATTTTGAATTAAAATTAATTGCCTTAATTGATACTGGTGCTGATTTAAACTGTATCCAAGAAGGATTACTTCCTACTACATATTATGAAAAATGTCAAGAAAAATTAACTTCTGCCAATGGTACTAAAATGCATATCAAATATAAATTACCAAAAGTACATGTTTGCCAAGATAATATATGTTTTAACACCTCTTTTGTTCTAGTCACTAATATGACAGATAAAATTATTTTGGGTTCCCCATTTATATATTTACTATATCCCTTTACTACATCTAGTACCGGAATTACTATACATGTTCTAGGCCAACCAGTTACATTTAAGTTTTTATCTCCTCCTGAATTATTATACTTAAATCAATTAAAAGATTGTTCTATTTCTCATCAAATTAACCGCCTTACTCGGCATTTAAAATTTCTAAAAGACGAAATCAATCACAAAAGAATTGATCAACAACTAACTAATCCAGTTCTTGTCTCTCAAATCCAGGATTTTTAATTAAAACTCGAATCAACTGTTTGCTCCACTTTACCTACTGCATTTTGGCATAGGAAAAAACATGTAGTTACCTTACCCTATATTAAGAATTTTCATGAATCCCAAATTCCTACTAAATCTCGACCTATCCAAATGAATCATGAATTACTTGAAATGTGTAAAAAAGAAATTAAGGAATTATTGAAAAATCATATAATTCGTCCAAGTAAATCACCTTGGTCCTGCCCCGCTTTTTATGTTAATAAAAATGCTGAATTAGAACGAGGTGTCCCTCGACTTGTTATTAATTACAAACCATTAAATTCTGTTTTAGAATGGATTCGGTATCCTATTCCTAATAAAAAAGATTTAATTAAACGACTTAGTCAAGCCGTTATTTTCAGCAAATTTGATTTAAAAAGTGGTTTTTGGCAAATTCAAATTCACCCTAAAGATAGGTATAAAACTGCCTTTAATACACCCTTTGGTCAATATGAATGGAATGTCATGCCATTTGGGTTAAAAAATGCTCCTAGTGAATTTCAACATATAATGAATGATATATTTAATCCATTTAGTCATTTTTCCATTGTCTACATTGATGACATATTAATCTTCTCGAAATCAATTAGTGAACATTGGAAACATTTAACTGCATTCTTTTACACAATTAAAAGTCATGGTCTTGTTCTTTCTGCTCCTAAAATTAAATTATTCCAAACAAAAGTCAGATTTTTAGGATATGATATTCATCATAATACTATCCTACCTATTAGTCGATCCATTGAATTTGCTTCAAAATTCCCTGATGAAATCCTTGATAAAACTCAATTACAAAGGTTCTTAGGTTCCCTCAATTACATTGCTGAGTTTTACAAAGACCTTAGGAAAACTTGTCAACCTTTATTTGATAGGTTAAAAGATAATCCTCCCCCTTGGTCTTCTGTTCATACTTCTATTGTTAAAAACGTTAAACAATATGTTAAGTCTCTTCCTTGTCTTGGTATTCCCACTGAAAATTCATTCAAAATTATTCAAAATGATGCCTCCGATATTGGTTATGGTGGCATTCTCCTCCAACAACTTACTCCTCAATCATCCGAACAAATTGTTCGTTATCATTCTGGTGTCTGGAATAAAGCACAATTTAATTATAGTACTATTAAAAAGGAAATTTTATCCACTGTTTTATGTATTCAAAAATTTCAAGATGATGTTTTAAATCAAAAATTCTTACTTCGTGTTGATTGCAAATCTGCTAAATTTATTTTAGAAAAAGATGTTGAAAATCTTGCTAGTAAACAGATTTTTGCCCGTTGGCAAGCTCTTTTAAGTATTTTTGATTTTGATATTACCTATATCCCTGGTTGTCAAAATTCCCTCCCTGATTTTCTTACCCGGGAATTTTTACAGGGGGGTAAGAGATGACTGCACCATTTACTGCTTACCATAAATCCCGAATTACCTATTTCAAAACTCTCATTAAACAACTTACCCATCGCATTCACCGCCTCAAATCAGCCAGACCCACTACCAAAAGAGCCCAGTATATCAATTACCAACAGATTCAAGCTCGCCGCAATTTACTTGCTCACAACTACAATTGTTTACATCATCATCAAGATTATCTAGATCTTCTTTCTGGTTGCTAATCACTGTTTATTATTTCACAGATGTCTCGACCAAGGCCTCCTTCAAAGGCTTTGGCCTCCTCTTCCCATAAACCAAATCAACTCATTGTCCCTCCTCCTTTGGAGTCAGTTACCCCCTCTTATTCACTTGACCTCATTAACCGTTACCAAACCCTTGGTATTATTCAACGCCCTGATTATTCATCTGCATTGGCCTCTGATCCTTTTATATCTAGCCAATCGGTTTCAGTTACTCCATTCCCAGTTAACCCTGTTAAAACATCTCGGTCTGACTATACCAATTCACACGTTACCAACCTGTTCTATAAAGAACCCAGTCACCCAAGAAATCAAACCATCAATGACATTGCTAAATTCCATTTTGGCTCTGGATGCCATTTCACCCTTTCCCATCCAGAAAAAACTTTAGCCTATTACAAGGATATTTTAATCAACCATCATTCCATCTTAATCAAGCCAATTCAGGACCGCACCTATGCCTATAAGGTCCTATACCATTCACTCTATATTCACAACATTGTTTCCATGGCTGAATGGGGAAATCCTAACCAGCTTCGAGATCTACCTGGTCATTCTATTCCATACAATTATCATGATTACGTAGATGCTTGGTTCAAGATTTTCCTGTACCAAAATGAAACTTTTAGTCATTCCTGGTTCATCTCATTTGATCAAAAATTCAAATCTGAATTACCAACTTGGTTTCTGAGATGGTGGTCTCACTATGGCGCCATTTCAGCTATCCTTCCTGATGATCTCAAAAATATAATTCATTATTTCAACTCTGTTTATCCATTTTCTGCTCACCAGAAGCAATTTCCCTTATTACTCATATTCATTGCCAAATACAAGATTCCATGGATATTCAAATGGCATTATGGGATTGATGATAATATTATCATCCGCCAACACACAGTTAAATGGTGGGATAAATTCAATGTTCCCAGAATTCTTGAAATTGTTCCAGCAGAATTTCCACCTGATCAATATGCTCCAACTCCTGCTCTTGCTCAAACCCAGCAGAACCCAACTGCTGCAAGCACTCAAGGCAGCCAGCCCAGTCTTCCTCCAGTCAACCTTGGCAGCCCCTCATCCAGTGGCTCCAAGCCCAAATCAACAAAATCAAAGTCCAAAGCTGTTGCTGCTCAACCAGCCCAATCCAGGCCCAAAGCACAATCCAAAGTCAAGGCAAAGCCCATTCCACCTCCTGTTCAGCCCAAAGGGAAATCCAAAAGTAAAGCCCAATCATCCAAAGCCGACATGATCCAGTTAGCCCATCAATTGTTGAATCAAGCTAAAGCCCAATCCACCGATTCAGATAATTCAGATGATTCAGCTCAGGACCATTCCTCTGAAGAATCAACCAATCAATATTCCGGACCAGAGTTTCAAGATGCTCAAGACCCATTTATCTAATCAACATTGGATTCCATATAGATACAAATTAGCTTCAATCAATACTCTTTTGAGAAAAGCTGCCAATTTGTATTTATATTGATTCATAATTCACATGTTCCACCGAAAGTAATGAATAGTAAAAACTACTGTTCACTTTTACTGTTCACCGTCACTATTCAACCAATCAACTTTTGCTAAAGGCTGCTCAGTTGTGTAATCACTCCACCGAAAGTATCCGGCAGCATCTGCTTTTCACCTGCTCGGCCAGCTGCTTTCAGAATTCACATGCGCACTATTTTACTTTTTATTTCTTTATATTGTAATCAATTGGAAGCATTCAGGCATTCTTCAATTTTCTTCTCCATCTTTGTTGTAAGAAAAACCAGAGTGTTTTGAGAGCCTTACCTGTTGCCCCGTTGTACCTATTTAAGATCCTTGCAGTTGCTACTAATACAATTGTAAGTTATGTTAATGTTGTAAGTTTTAAGTTTTCAGTTAATTAAATGAATTTTAATTAAATGTTTGATGGGTATTCCAGTGTTTAATATTCCTGTTTTGATTTCGTAATCCATCTCCTTCATTGCAGCATCCGCCTTTCTGATTACCATTCCCTTTACCTCCTGTTTCAGTTAATTAAATGAATTTTAATTAAATGTTTGATGGGTATTCCAGTGTTTAATATTCATATATATATATATATATATATAATCATGGCATTGCATTTTTGTGAGATGGAAATGTAAAACGTTTGACAAATGGCATGTATATGCATTCACCTTATGACTTCGTTAAGTTTTATACATTGTGTTAAAGTATCTCTACTAGGTTTTAGCTCACCCTACATAGAAAACAACTTTCAAGTGCTGATGATATACCTATACCTAGGACATAGCTTGCGAGGACTTGAAACCAAGAACTTCTTTTGTTTCTTTTAATGTAATTATTTTTGTACAAGCTATGGACTTTAACTGTATTGAGTTGAACTCACATTTGTTGTATCCAAGTATTGACTTGGAAAGATGTAGCCATTAGGACATAAACTTATATGTATATCCTTTTATTCCCATTCATGTACACATCTCAAATGCTATAGATTCATGGTTTAGAATTTATGAATGTAAATATGCATATGTCATCTTTTGTATGATCGAGGAGTATATCAACGAAATGTCAAATATAATGTGACATTCTAGGATATATTATGATGTCGGTTATTGCTATTATTTTGAGGCGTTACAGGCTGGAATCCCAACTGATCGATGGTTCAATCAGTTAAACTAGCAGGTCCGGTCCCCTTTTTAAAACCATTGCCATCTTACATTGCTAAAAATAATTCCATTTTTCTAATTTAAAATTTTGTAAGACTTTATCACGGCTAGTCTCGAGGAAAGACCAAGGTAAAATGTATTAGGACTTTGATTTTAGGTTATACTCCCAAAAACTTTGCGTCTAAGTCTAAGGCATATGTCTTAGGTGCGCTTTTGAGGAGTACACATGAGCTTATCTTGGATTTGGCTCATATTAAATTTAGTCTAGTAAATAGTTTAGATTAAAAGATGAAAATTAAAAATTTCTTTTACAACTAAAAATCAAGAAAATGACCAATTAAAAAAAATTAAAAAAATATGAAATGAAAGTTTGAGAACTCAATGACAATTTCACTTTTCATGAGCACAAACTTTCTTTTCTGTAGTGAAATGCTCAACACCTTACGAAGAAAAGTATTTATACATTTATATTTAATTTTTAACATTTTTTTACTATTTTATAATATTTAATTTACTTATTAAATATAAAATTTTAAATTTTGAAAATGCTTGTGCCTTGATGACTTAAAACCTATGTCTCGCATCACAAGGGATAAAATGCCTCATTGCCTTTAAAAAACTTTGCCTCAATTCACACAACAAACTGTGTACCAACCATAGGACCATGGTGAGTCATCTTGCTAAAAATAAATAATGCATTTAAATAAGAGTTTTAGGAATAATCTTTTTTTTTTGAATAAAAATTTTGTTACAAAAAATATTTAGGGGCCAATTCTTATTATCACAAGGATAGTTGTTAAAAGATAACTCCGAAAAGTCAAAAAAATTACTTTTAGCGATAAAATTTTGATAATATTCCCAATAAATACACTTTAGAGACAAAATAATTTGGTCTTAAAATAATAATAATTCATCACTAAATGTCTAATTTTATCACTAAAAATATGATAATGACACTTTTGATAACACAAATATTTTACCCTTAAAAAATGATTTTATTTCTAAATTTTTATTTCTAAAACCTTAATTTGTTGTAGTGAATCCATTCAGTTATATAGATTTCGTGTTGACCATAATAAAAAAAAAAATAACATTGTTCATTAACTTTAGCAGTTTTCAGTTAGGCTAATGCTTGAGATACCAATGTTGTGTTTGGTGGAACTTTCCAAACATGATTCCACAATATGATTTGAGTGTTTTGTTTGTTTACAATTTTTAAAAATGGATTCCATACTCACTTTTCAAAGCATGTCTATCCAGTCATTCTCTCGGACGTCCCCCCGGACGTCCGACCGGTTGACTGGAACAGTGTCCGTGTTTTTTTTTTTTTGGACACATGTTATTTTTATATTTTAAATAAAAAATATTTTGAGAATTTTTTTTTTTAATTTTTTATGAGCTTTGAATAGAATTTTGAGTTGTTTGTTTGGTTATGAGTTGTAAATTTTTGAATCAAATATCAGCCCCGTTTGGTGTAGCTTTTAAAACAAATTATAGATTATAGCTTAATAGATAATAGATTATGATTTTAATTATAAACTATTAATTTTTTTGGTGTAGTTGTTGGATTATAGATTTAAGTTGCTGAGTAGTGTTTGTTAAATAAACTGTGAAGTAGCTTTTTCAATTAATTTTTATTTTTTATTATTCACTACTTGTTTACATTTCTCATAATAAATAATAATAATAATAATAATAATAATAATAATAATAATCTATTTAGGTCTTTTTCTATTTATTTATTTTTTTAACTCTAAGAGTATAATCATGAACTAACATGTCCATAGCAGAAACTGATAATCAGAAGTAAGGGATGACCAGTTTCTCTGAATTAACTTTTTTGAGTTAAAATGAGTTGTTAGAAGCTATAAGTTGGCTCAACAAAGTCCAAACAAACATCCCCATCATATGTTACATCACTCAATTCAAACTCAATTTAAAACTATTTTTAAAATTCATAACCAAACAAATTTTTACACTCAAATCATAATTCTAAAACTCACAAACTCAAAATACAACTCTATTTTCAAATCATAATTCCAAAACTCTACTAAACGCAACCCAAATTTTCTATCAAATTAATGACCAAATGTCTTACATGGGTGTGAGGTCCACAGAAGTATGAGATTCACACCATATAAGACATTTAATCATTTATTTGATAAAAAATTTGAGATCTATAATATTTTTCTTTTAATTATTTGAGATCTCAAGTTAAATATCAAAATAACCTACGACAATAATAATTTTTTGAAATTTTTTATAATGAGCCTTGGGCGACAAAGTTAATCCCCCTATTGGCTAAGGAAAACAAGACCGTAGGAAAGAAAACATAATTTATGAGATCATAATACAGTTTAAAGTAATATTTAAATATTGTGCTCATGAAAGAAGTGTAAAGAAGAAGACAGAACTATTATGAGGCTTTAATTTCCTATTTGTTCTTGTTGGAAACTTTGGTGCTTGAAATTGCTGGTGAGGTAGACTCTACAGCTGCTCTGAAAATCATGTCAAAAGCCTTCTCTATGCATGAGTTGAATTTCTGTGGATCAATGAAGCTTTTGTCCATCCTGACTGCAACTCTAAGCTTTTCTACATAACTCACCACTGTTATGGACAGATCCTGCATTGCAATACCCATAAACAAGATTTGGTCTAGTAAGAGCAAGTTATGAACAATTAAACATAGATATTTTGAATCCGTAGAAGATAATCATGCTATAAGATCATTTGTCCCACTCTCTGCTTCGTACGTACCCTTCTAACCATTGATCTTGATGGCATGTAAATATGTAACAAATATAATAAAGATGGAACAAAAAGCGGGACAAATGATTTGTACTCGACAATCATAATCGTACAATATACCTCAGGACCGCCATTCACTGTAAAGTATAATCCTCTAACCGGATAGTTAGCCAAAGTCATTGGCTCCACTGGCCCAATCAAATTTGATATTCCCAGGCTTGAATTCTTTAGCGTACTATGGAGATACCGAGCAGTTGCCTGCAACACCAAACTCATTCTTAAATTGAGTTCTAAGTTTTAAACCAACTTTTGATGGACTCATAAATTATGGAAATGTGGGACGAAGGTAAAATTATTAGAATTTTGAGGGGTTGAAGGAAAATTCATAGATTTTTGGGGTCTAGATGCTTTTTTTTTTTTTTTTTGTTATTATTATTATAAATATTTAAAATTGCATAAACTATGAGGTTTTTGTAAAGATGGGAGTAAAATTATATAATTTTAAAGGGACTAAAATGCTAATTTTCCATGTAAATACTTAAAATTTCACAAAATTAATCAAGATTAGGGATCATGAAAATTTTGTCATAAAAATGATCATAAAAAATTTATGATCCTTGGATTACCTTGATTAGTGTGTTGTGCTTTATTCTAAGTGTAATTCAAGAATCACGAAACTTTCATGATTATTTTTATAAATTTTTTTTCATAATACCTAACATTGTTGTTTTGTGAAATTTGAAATGGTGACTCCATTTGCCCCGTGTCCGCTATTGTTTACGTATGAGCAATGGGCCATTGGTGCAGTGATGAAAGCACTATTTGAGCCCACATTTGACCCATGGTCAATTCTTAGGATCTTTCTTATCGCTCATATTGAAAAGAAAAGTAATATACAAGTGTATTTTTAAGATTCACTTTTTATACATAATGATATATAAATAATTTAATTAGTTAATGGTTAAAGAACATATGAAATAGAGAATTAGTTTAGGTATCATAATTGATTATCACATTATATTTTAAAAGTATAACAATGGTTGCATTTTTCTAATTTATCACCCTTAATGATGTGTCATTAAGATTAAATCTCACATGATGAAATGTTTGACAAATCAAAATTTCATACTTGTCAAACACATAATTAGAGATGATTTTTAAGAATGATAAATTAGGTATTTCAAGCATTTTTCTAAAAAATAAGTCTAATTTTTAGACTAGAATAGTAATGTGCTTTTTTTTTTTTTAAGTTTTTCTTGGGCATACACGGGAGAGATCCAATCCGGCCTCTAAACTCTTAAGGAAATTTTTTGAAACTCTTAAAAAGTATTCACAATTTTATCCATAATGATGTGACATGATATATGTTAACTTTTTATTTGTTACACACTTAACGATAATAGGCCTAACTCTCGTGTCACATCACTATGGATCAATTTATGGGCATAAATGTATGAATCTTTAGCATTACTCAAAATCTAATATGCCTCTCATTTTAATGATTTATGTCGTTTATTTATTTATGGGTAAATTATAAACATATTCTCAAAGATTTACTTAAATTATAAATTATCTCACGTGGTTCTAAAAGTTACATTATGTTCCCTATGATTTCTAATTTCATAATAAATAGGTCATTTTATTAACAAATAATCAAGTTAATTAACAGTTTTTAATCATATTAAAATTTTATTTCAATTAATAATTTAGATAATTTATTATTATATAGGTGAAAAGTTAGAAATTTCACATTTTCAATTAATTCTGTTAAGTAAAAAATTATGACAGGGAGATATTTATAATTTTTCAAATCACAAGAGATAATTCATATTTTAAGCAAACTCCGGAGGACGTATTTATAATTTACCTTTTATTTATTTATTTATTTTCAACCATTCATCTTGTAAAATAGATAATCTATGAAGAAAACAGATTTACCCAATTATCGTAGCCCAAATATTTGATCATATTTATCATAAAAAATAAACAGTTTAATTTTAAAATTATACTCATTATTTATTTTTATAAATACATATACTTATAGTTATTAAATCACTTCTTTAATTATAAATAATCTGCGCACAAAATCTTAAAAGATGAATGATTAGATCAACTGGTGGAACCAATATTGAGCCACACGAGATCGGACTGCACTTCATCCCAAAAAAGCACAAATAGCATACAACTGTTTTCCAAATTGTAAATTGAAAAATGTTTCGTAACTCAAAATTTTGTGACTTAAATGGCTTAAATCTATCAAAACGACGTCGTTTTACACTCAAAATCTGTCAAAACGACATCGTTTTGAGTGATTTGAGCTATTTGAGTCATAAAATTTTAAACTACCTAGCATTGTTGTTGTAAATTTTGTTGTATACTTTTCCGAAAGGGCGTGCCTTCTACTAGGAAATTTTATTTGGGCTCTTGTGGTTCATCAAGGACTCAATTTATATTACTCATACAAAAAAAAATTAAGTTAATATAATAATCGTAACTAATTCTATTTATGACATTTGTCATAAAAAAGAAATGAATAGTCTATTCTAAAAAATATATTTGCCGTCCAATTGTTAAGAGACAAA
Organism: Camellia sinensis; assembly: GCF_055761805.1. Classification (NCBI taxonomy): domain Eukaryota; kingdom Viridiplantae; phylum Streptophyta; class Magnoliopsida; order Ericales; family Theaceae; genus Camellia; species Camellia sinensis. The sequence continues at coordinate 103,383,548 of NC_138967.1, read as the reverse complement.
TACGATAAATTAAATATGTTACGATTATCAGATCAACTTTAAAAAAAAAAAATTTATTATAAAATGAATGATTCAGATAATCGAAACAAGTAAGTCCATCCATTTCAAAAAGAATAAATGAGAAACCCAACAACAGGATGCAAGCAGGCACATACCTCGGGGCCTCTAAGTTTTCGAAGTGTGTCTAACATGGTTCCAATGAGATAAACAGCAGCAGAGTTTCTTTTCCTCTTGATCAAGTGATGTGCTTTCATGACAAAGCGGAGTGGGTTTGAAGAAGACTCATCAGCAGCATCACCAGCATTAGCTAACTTTGGTATAGGGACTTGTAAGAATGTGAAACGGTTCCCCCATGGCATCTCAGCATTAGGCTTCACCATCTCACTAATCGACTTGTATCCACCAATGGCTCGAGTGTTGAACAATACTAGTGCCGTAGAACTCGCTTTGCCTGACTCATGGCTTGTCTCTTCCATGTATAGCCGTGTTCCCAAAAATATTATTCCCGTAATCACATCATTTATCGTCTGTTACAAATTTAATTGTTGGATCACTTGTCATTTATTGTCTCTTGGAAATTAAATCACTAAGCACATCCTAATGATATGCTTTCTTACAATTATACGCTTTAACAAATGAAACTGAAGTTCATACAGAAAATAAATTCAAAATAATGTGTCAAGAGATTTTCAAAATTATGAGAATAATGATGGGTATTTTTTTTTTTTTTTTTATTAGGAATGAAAGGATTACAAAAAGTCACATCTTCTATAATAAAAAAAATAATAAATAAAAAAATTTATTTGTATACCATTACTCTTTAGAGCTATGCCATAAAGACAAAATTGATTCACTAAATCAATCATAAAAAAGCATAAGAGTGAGCCTCCATTTGGTAATAACTTTTTTAGTTGATTTTTTGATTTTTTTGACTTTTTTAGCCTAAGACTTTTTTGTTCGTTTCGTACTCTTGATTGGTTTTTTTGGCTTTTTAACTTTGGAATGATATTTTTTTTTTTTTTATCTTCTTATGATTTTTATCTTTTTGTGGTTTTTTAACTTTTTTTTGTCCTTGTATAATTTTTTAACCCAACTCAAAAACCAAACAACCATTTCTCTGCACTTGGTTTTTCTCTTAAGCTGAATCAGTTATTCTGTATACCAAAAAATGGATGCCAAACATTTGTCGATGACATTCTGTGGCAAATTGGTAATTTCATCCTCAATTATTTCCTTTTCATGGGTTTTGGAAAAGATCAAACTTGCCTCCACTCTACGTTTTAGACTAGATGGTCCATTTTAGATAGAAGTGGGCTTACCTTGGGCGATTTAAATAGTTTAAATTGTCAGTTTTCTGGATCAAACCATTCAGGAAAAAAAATTAATTTAATTTGACTTCAATGAAAATTTCAAGTTAATTTGATTTCAGCAATCACATGATTTTTTTTTATATTTATGTTAAAAAAAAATTCAAATTTTAAAATCATACTTATTTTCTATTTTATTAAAAGAAATGTGGCTTAATCAGATAATTGTTGATATCCGATCAACTTAAGACTCGTTTGGCAACAGGCTGGTTTACTCAAAAAACCAAAAAGTTACTAAAAAAATCAAAAAGTCTCTCATACAAAAAAGTCAAAGATTTCATTTTCTCTCTACTTTTTGCACAGTTTTTCGTAAAAAGCCAAAAAATCATCCCAAACATACTAATTTTTTTTACATCACATTTTATCCAAAAAACTAAAAAATTACTAAAAAAGCTTGTTCCCAAACGAGGCCTTAATCTTTCACATGTATGATCTGCTTTACAAATCTTAAAATTTAAATATTTCGAATTATCAAAACTGTCTGAGAGTGTGCCCACACTACAATAAAACAATTTCAGGAACACACTTTTTTATCCCTAAAAATAAAAAATTTGTTAAAAAAAAATTTAAAAAAAATTGGGAACTAATTTTCCATTGTCACGAGGGTCATCGCTAAAAAATTGTCCCAAAAAGTCAAAAAATAATTTTTAAGTACAAAATTTAAAAAATGTCACTAATAAATATATCTATAAAATCCTAATTTGTTTTAGTGCCACAACTATCTAAATTGGACCTTCTAATTCAAAAAATGAAATGGAGAAAAACTAATAGCATTTGAAGAAAACTCACTTTTGGCGATGAATTTTGTTGCCCATCGCAAAAAAATTGTCACCAAATAAACCTGTGTGAGGCTCAGTTACGATCAGTTGGTCTCGATTGTTAGGTAAAAAAAATGTCATTATTGTATTTTTAATTATTGATCTCGTTATCCGAGGGTAATTGTGCAACCAAATTTCTTTCCCTAACATTTTGATCAAATGTGCATTCATGTAACTCAAAATAAACTGTAGGAAAAAAATAAACAAATAAAAGAAAAACAGAGCATATATGTACCCTAAAAAAAAAAAAAAAAAACAAACACGCAACTATTTAACTGAAAATAATCTATAATTACCACTTTAAGCTTGGCTTTGATTTGTTTGACGCAATCAAGAGAAAATGTTAATGTGGTTATTGTGGTAGCCCGAAATCCACCTTCACCGGATCGGATTGGTGATCGGTCATCTTCGACAAACCTACTCTTCATGTAGCTCCACCCAAAATCCTGCACAGTATTAATAACCCTAGTGAAAATTTTAGGCACACACTTGAAAATGCTAGTAGTTTTGCATTCTTTTTTCGAGTTTGATTGGCGCGAAGGGAATGTCAATGGAATAGCAGGATTGTCAGCTCTTTGTAGGCACGAAAGTAGAGCTCCCATTAGAGAAAATCCATCTCCGAGCGCGTGGTGAAGCTTAAAAATTACATTTCCAGCCGCGTTACTTGTAGGGTACTTAATTATGTGAATTTCCCATAATGGTTGGTTGTGTGGAAATTGATCCAAGGAAATTTTTGACAAGTAGTCGTTGAAATTTTTGTCGTAAAACTCCAGAGACATTCCTTCTGGGAACCTAGGCACATTAATGTGATCTTCAAGCTTCACTTCAACCCTTTTCCATTTTTTGACTCTTTTTTTGCCTTCCACCTGTTTTTTCGTCAGATTGAATGTCATGTAATCCAATTAATAAAATTTATAATCAAACATCAATCTTATGCTACAATTTTACTAATCAAACATGTCTGAGAGAATTTACAATTGACTTTTTAAAATAAGGGAAATTCTGTTTATACATCACTAATTCTCTCAGTATACACTATTAACAGATTAAATTTATATTACAATAATATTCTCAAATAAAAATACCATTAAGGACACATGAGTCCGTATTCTACCAATTCAAAGAATTGATATATGAAAACACAAAACACTCTTTTCACACCATTCTCTATAGACATATAAACGCTATATTTTCTTTATCATCTTCCAACACTCATTATCTTCGCTATTATAATCTAACACATTGCATTTATGATATCATTCATTATCAATTAGCTTACCTCATTCTTTTCTCCATTATATTTATTTCCCAAATTCAAAACATTATTGCCTTTGAAGATTTAAAGTTCAAGAATATAGAAATCAATTAGTTTTAAAGATTTGCATAACGTGGATGACAGTTAGATTGTTGGTTTGGAACAATACACAATGAAAATGTCAATTTTTTACAATGTCTTTTTGATTAGTTGTTTATCTCATTTGTATAATCAGAGTTGAACGTTTATACAACGTTCGATTATTTATATTGGAACAAAACCTTATGCATGCTAATAGTTCTCTTTGACGGGAGAGAAAGAAGACATACAACTACCTAAGAATTTATGCATGCTGCATGATGAACCTAAGAATGATGGTATAGAGAGAGAGAGAGAGGTATATAAACATACACATACATATATATATATATATATATAGAGAGAGAGAGAGAGAGAGAGAGAATACATACCATGATGGAGGAAAAGCGTGGATTAATGGGTAGGAACACATTCTTAAGGAGTGACATAGTTTGGGAGTCATCAATGGGAATTTCTGATTCTAAAACTGCAAGAATAGAAAGCGATAGCACAGAGCTGTTGAGGTATTGTCCACTAGGACTCACTGGCACTGATACTTCCGATACTTCACGCTCACACTCCATTTCTCTTTCGACTTCTCGATTTTACTCTTCCTCTCCTCCTCATACCTTTATCTCTATATATGAGTGTGCGTGTTTGGCCATATATAGTGGGTGTTTGGTAAGTTGTTATTTTAGTAGGTTTTTTTAGTTTTTGATTATTTTTGGAGGAAAAATCTATTGTGTTTGGGAAGATAGTTTGATTTTTTTTGTAGTTGGATGTGATGTTTGTGAGAGAAAAAATGAAATGATTATGAGTTTGATGTGATATTTTGTTTGGATTTATTTTTTTTTTAGTTTTTTAACTTATTTTGTCTTTTAGCAAAAAACTAACAACAAAAAAAAAAACTCTTCCCAAACACCACCATAGATCGGGAAATTCTATAATCACACCCTATTTTGGGGTTTACTACATGCCCCAATTATGATATTTATAATTTTTAATTATAATTTATTGTATTATTAGTTATAAATTATTGTGATGTTGGTTTTGACTTGTTATGATTATTATTTTGATTATAATTGAAAAAGTCTTTGGTTATATATTATATGATATTTAGTTATGATTCATTATGAATTTCTTAGTTAGGATTTGGATTCTTTCAAAGTTGTCTATTTCAATTTGAGATAATACTTGGACTTGGTAGGTCTATTTTGAAATCAACCTTGAAATGGAGATGGTTGTGGAGTGGTGGAGGTGATGGCAACAATGGTAGTATAGTGACATTAGCAAGATATTAGTCCAGAAAAAAGTTTTCACCCTTTCATCCAAATAAACTTGCTCTTCGTTAGACTTTTCTTTAAAGACATGGGGAACCTATACACTCAAGTACTAAGGTATTTGGAAAGCTTAAATTTAGTGATTTTACTCTAAAATTATAATTGTTATCTATTATTACAAAATAACGTGATTTAAATATATAATTATCACAGATTGATTATTTTAATTTTTTATATGAATATTCTACTCAACCAGTTATAAAAAGTGAATGATTCGGATTATCAATGCCGACTTTAAAATATAGGTCAAATTGAGAGAATTCAATCTTTTTTAATTATGACAGAAATAAATTTTATTATGATATTTGTGTAATCAGTACTACAAAAATGTGTATTTTAAGCATATAAATATATATAATCTCATTAATGCTACTCACTCAAGCAAAATACTAGTATAATTATAGTTGACTAAACTACATATATAGCAACAAAAATAGGTGTAGTAACCCAACTGAATAAAGTATGAAAGCTATGAAAAAATTAAATTAAAGTCGAGCTGAGGACAGTCATTCTTATCATTCAAGGTAGGAACTCAGACGCATGCCTCACACGGCCCTGAGGAAGCCAAAGACCCTCTCACAGCCGAAGGCTCTGCAACTCGTTGGAGCTCACCTGACTTCCTTCCGTCAATGACATCATCTATCTAATGATTAGCTCACCTATATGTTGAGTACAAGTAACCAAAATAGTTGGTCTATTAATTTTCCATTAAATTCATAAGCCATCTTGTGGTGAATGAAGCCCTAGCATTGATACTCCTGTCGTCTTAAAATATTAATTGTTTTTGAGAAATTTAATTTTTTTTAATTGTATAATTATTACATTTCAAAAATATTAAATTTTCAAATTTACCCTTTGATTTAAAATTAAAATAATACAATTTTTTTGACAATATCAATTATCAAGATACATTTGTGTATATTAATATTAATGAATTTAAAAGAAGCGCAAAATAGGAAATTCATGTTGTTTTAGTACTTGAATTTTAAAAATAGACTAATATTTTGGAACAATAAAAAATATAATAAGGGACTAATATTTTGAAACGGAAGGAGTAATCAAAATCAATGCTTCTCAGTTGTTTTGTTCCTTTATTTTTTCTTCCATTAGCTGTGTAACCAATGGGCGAATGGCAACGTGCTTGAATGTGGGTCAAGTAGCATTAGAAAAAAATAAGAAATACACAGTGGAAATAAATAAATAGAATCAGATATATCTTTCACAATCAAACCGAATCTAATGAATATGTGGGTGAGTGAATTACGTGCTTCCATGGATGAACTCGAACAATTCCCAACAGTGGATTAAAACTACTAGAGAACTACTCACACTATTTATAGTAGAAATACATTGTTGTTCTCCCATGATAGAGAGCTAGAGAGAGAAAATTGTTTTTTTTTTTGGCAGAAAATTATTCGATTAAAAGCCAAAATCCAATACATAATATATATTCATGGTGATTATAAAGAGAGAGACGTAACTACCTACAACTCTATCTCCCTAAAAGAAAGGATTGTGGGTTATTCACCCTCATAAGAGCCAGCACAAAGACTATAATGCGTTGAAAATTATCATCTTTTCACAACATTAATTAGTTCACAAATAAGTTGATTTATAAAAACAAGTTAGGCCATTAAATAAATCCATTTCATGATTTCAAAAGTTATCTTTTCCTATTGAACTATTCGAGTGATTTACATCGTTGTCAAGTACATTCATCAATAGAATAAATAATTCCGAACCCAAGAAATAATACAAAACATAATATCCTAACGGCTTACATCGTTTCAAAGATTTTTCTTTAAAACACAAAAGAGAGAGTTATATCTCCAGCACAAAAATAACCCAAAAGTTTCAACAGTTAACATTCATAGAGCCTCCATGCTCTCATCCAAAAATCTATCTTTAACCAACTCATTTTGGTAGTACAATCGCATCATCTCCTGAAAGGTTGTAAGTTTTAGAGTGAGCAATCGCCCAGTAAGAAGTACCATTAACAAATTATATAATTAATCAAAATACATATGATCATGCCATGCGAGAGATGAGAAAACCAAAACCTTTCTTTCTTTATAAAACCATGATGCGAAATGCTCGATGCCAACAATATCATAACCAAAACATGGGGTGTAAATACGCTATGACATCCCGATACAAGAGTTGCGCACCATACATACATATAAATATAGATTTACATACTAAAAATAGTTTCAACATTTGCCGACTCTCAAAACGATGGGACGATGGGTACCCAAGACCCTTACCTTTCCACATTTGTTGACTCCTGGAATGGCGAGCTCAAAATCAAGTCTTTTATATTTGTCAACTCTATTAGTGGTAGGCTCGTGAACACCCTAAAACTTTTCTCACATTCATCTGGCAATATGCACAAGATAGGGCAATTAGGCACCTTGACTCCCTGCATGAGTACCAACGTACAATACACTAGTTAAATCAAAATCCGACTCACAACCCGGACTCATGAGCTATTTACTTCCTTCCAACACTTCCCAAACATTAACATTTAAAGTTACAAAGTATATTTGTAAAGGCATATGATGTATGAGTTTCCAAATCTTAATTTTCCTAAGGTGGTTTTCAATTCACAACAATCCAATAATATAAACATTCACAATTGAAAGATTTCTCCAACTCGCAATCATCACCAATCAAATGGTTATTTCTTAAGAAGTTCCAAAATCTCATATTCCAATATCAAAGTCAAGCCACTACACCCAATTTCTAAATTCAAGAGTCAATAGAACAAAATCCACTTTATTGAACCAATTTGAAAACTAGGGTTTTTAGAAAAATTAGGACTTTTCCCCCTTGCATCATTTATAGGCCAATCTTCATCATCTACAACAATAATCATCAACAATGTACATAAACTCTTCCCAAAATCATGAGGTATAGCCCATTTTTCATCAAACTCATTTTCTAACATAAATTTATTTCATAAATCTTGACAACTAATGAAAATAACACATAGATGTATCAAATCAAAGATATAACGAGTTACAAGTACCTTTATCTCAAGATTGAAGACAAGTGATGAAAAACCAACTTTAAACTTCAAGAAAACGAGAAATAATCGGTAGAACTTTAAAATCAAGCTTGTTTTTCAACCCCCTTGGAAGGTCTAAGGTGAATCTTCGGAAAAACTAATGGAAATAAAGTGCCTTAGGGTTAGGGTTTTGAAAAACGGTGTTAGAAAGTGAAAGGATGTGAAAAAGTGAGAGAGAAATGCGTTTAGATTGACTTTTAAATGTGTTGTCTTGAACAAACCGCTCAAGCGAACTTTTCACCACTCGAGTGATAAACATATTGTCTCAGAAGTTCTACAGAGTTACAATGAAAATACTAGAAGCCTCAATTCTATGCTCGAGTGACCAATTTACCGCTCAAGCGGTCTCGCCTGCAAACAGGTAAGTTACTAAGAGCTTTGCATTACCACTCGAGTGATCGATTTACCACTCCAGTGGTCACCCAAAACAGATTGTTACAAAGATATCAACGCGAAGATAAACATAATGTCTCATGTATCCCAGAACCATCTAATTACACCAATCCAAAACCATTTCTAATCCCTCAGAAAATGGCATGTTTGACCCTCTCAAATCTTGCAATATATTCACACTCAATCCATCTCTTATACAAAGCAATGTGAGTTGGCGATAATGAATAAACAACAGAGGTATAATACTAGATGATTTTCCATTCACCCTCATATTATTTAGTTTAGGATTGATCGCTTTCTCAGTAATGTCTCGTAAGGCCGAATCATACATGACTGCATGTAGCATACTAAAGTAGCAAAGCATCAACCCTCACCTTATGACATAGTCAAAGGTCACACAATGTGATGTCCTGTCTTGGTTGTTGGACTTGACTAGTATTGTGTAGTTTGATAGTGTGCTTTACTTTTGGTGTTTGTTTATCGTATTGGGTCATTGATAATTCTTTTATGCTCTTACTAAATCCCCCTCAACATTTTCAAGTTAAATTTTTTGAGTTTTGGGCATTGGAACCTATTTTAGGATGCGAAATAAAATTATGGGTTTTCTAGGCAAAACCACTCATGCGGATTTGGCAACCGCTCAAGCGGAATCACACAATGTCTTTTGAAAATGTTTGGACAAAACCACTTGTGCAGATTTGGGTTCCGCTCAAGCAGATTTTCTGTGAACATTTTGGGTTTTCTCTAGAGCAAATTGCCCGTGGGGGCATTAGAATCCGCTCGTACGGATTGGAATTCTGCTCATGCAGAATTCAAAACGCTCGTGCGGATTTCGACGTGTTTGTTTCGAATTTTTTGTTTTTTTCCTCAAAATTGATGCCAAAAACATGTTGGATACACCTTTACACTACTCTGTCTCTCTTTATACTGATCTTTTCTCTCCCTGCTCTCTACAAACACACCCAAATCCGACTTATCTATAAGATTTAGCAAAAATCTTTAAGAATTTAAGGGGGCTTTTTACACTAAACTAGTAACAACCCTGACCTATGATTAGCTGATGAATCATGATTAACCATATCTAATAAGTAATCAAGACGAAATTTTGAATTAATTGCATGTGTGTTGTAATATTTGTGTTTTTATTTGCCTATCGTAGAAATATCTGTTTGTATTTTTGCTTTGTTCTGTGAATTGAGAACCTTGTCGGCATCTGAACATAAAATTGACTTGATATATGTGTTATTTGGAATTTTTATAATTTTATGATAGGTTTAATTAAAATTCGAATTCGAGTGAATTAATTAGAATAAATAATACCCATTTGCTTAGTTTAAGCCAAGTTTAATTAAGTTTTTTAATTGGGCCTATAGAAGGCATAAGTGGGCTCTAGTATAGAGTTTTACACTCTCATTTCATTTCTTTGGAAGCAAAAATGTGAGGGGGAGAGAGAGAGAGAGAGGGGGGGAGAGAGAGAGAAAAGCTTAGAGAGAGTTTGAGCTCGAGAGATGGTGAAGGTTTTGTAAAGAATTGTAGATTTGGGCTTGCGGACTCAAGAAATTGAACCTCTAGAATATAATTAAGTATCTAAGGTGAGTAATTAAACTCTTAGTTGTGTAATTGAGTTAGTTCATGTAGAGAATTCAAGAGAATTAAGTTGAATTAGTCAATAATTGAGCTAGTGAGTTGGTAGGAAGGTCATATCATGCATGCATGCCCATTTGAGCATAATTTAAGTTGATTTCAAGGAATTCTCTCATACATGTTTCCATCTTACTCCTATTTTCAGAATTCATCTTGTTTACTACCATTCCATACAATTGGTCATGTTTTTGAGGCTTTGAAGTCGAGATAAAACATGCATGTTATGTTTTCAAAGAATTGGGTTTGATTTTGCACAATTAGCAAGCTTCTGGGCCTTGATTTTGCTAAATGATTTTGAATTCCCATTGTTTTTCCAGTTCACACATGTTTTCTTAAGTTTTTGGCCCAAAATGATGAGTTTTGGTGTGTAGAATTTAAGTTTGAAGCTTGGAAGAGCAATCTTGAAATTCCAGATTATGTCCATTAGCTCGAGCGACGACTTTTGCTTTTGCACTTCCGCTCGAGCGACCAAAAGTTGGCTCGAGTGTAAAATGTATGCTCCCAGAAGTTCACATATTTTGCAGATCGCTTGAGCGACAAGAGTTGCACTCAATCAAAGATCTCAGTCATACACTCGAGCGACTGTCGAGCGTAGAATTCATGCTACCAGTACTTTTGCAGAAGTTTGCAGACCGCTCAAACGATTGATGTTACGCTGACCACTCTGGAATCTTTGCTTGTGCGAGACCCCTATTTTCAGCATATTTGCCTAAGTGTTTTCAACTGCATTTCAGCATCTTCATTGCATCTTAGGCATTCCTAGGCCAAGATTAAGATATAAGAATGAAGACGAAGAAGTAGAAACACACCAAAAGAAGAAAAAACTAAGTTAATAATTTTGGGTGTGTAATTCAGTACGTATTTGTTCTGTATCTGTGTAGGTCACGCGCCGCAAGTTATCTGATTCGTCTGCTCTGTTGTTTGCTTTAGAGCCATCTATGAGCAATAATTTAGTAAAGCTATGTTCAACTTTATTATTTTTTGTATGTGAAATAAGATCTGTTTTATGCAATGTTATGCTTTGTACAATGAATGATTGTCCAGTTTCTGACAAGCACTCGTGGTAATAATTCCATGGGTCAAGTACATGATCTGTTCCCAGTACTGGAGGTTCCTATGTGGAACTAGCAAGCATGTTATTTGTTCCCAGTATTAGAGGTTCCTTTGTGGAACTAGTAAGCATGTTATCTGTTCCCGGTACCGGAGGTTCCTTTATCGAACTGACAAGTATAACCCTTAATGCTCTGTACTTGATATGTTAATGCTAATGGATGTACCACATATGAACAAGTATGAATTCTGATTTTTGGATATGATTCAAGCATGATTATTAATATGGATATGATTCAAGCATGATTATTAATATGAATCTGTTTCTATTTTCTGAATCTATTAGGACATCATTTATTTAACCGTTTATTTTGTTATTATTCACTGGGCTTTCGCTCACTATTTATATTATGTATGTAGGTGAGCAGACGCGTTGTGATAACCCAACTCGTACTATGCTTAATTATGTATTTGATTATGTGTTTGATATGAATTTGCAAGTTTGAGTATGGAAAATAAATGAATTTGGAAAAATATCTGTTGAGAGTAGGAATATCTGTTGTAACTGAAACTTTGAACTAAAATTGAAGGCCATAGAGGCGCGATAAACAAAAGCCGACTTCATAGTTATGATTAACATGATTTTTAGAGCCTTTGGTGAAATTTTGAAAAAATATGATTCGTAATGAATAAATTAAGATTTTTGAGTTGAGTTGTATGTTAGCCTCTTTTGTTCTTTATTTGTTGGAAGAGGGCTCCAAAGTGTGAGTTTGAGAGAGGGAGAAAGCTAGGGATTTGAAGGGAATTAAGGGGCAAACCATAGATTTGAGTTGAGGTATGTTAATTTACTTACAAACTTTGTCTCTAACTCATCTTTGTCAAGAAATCATGAAGAAATTAGGAATTTTGAGTTAGGGTTTTGAGTTGTGTAGTGACTAGAGCTAAAGACATGAAGTTGGACCTTAATCTCTACACCTTTGTTTGATTTGAGTTAATTTTTCTGATTGATCCATGAAACAAACCCTAGATGGTTCATAAAAACAAGATTTCTGAGAAAATCATTCATGAATATATGTATTTTGAACTTGTGCATATAAAACCATGAAATTGTGAAAAAATGAGACCATGAAGTTGATGTTGATGCAAGATTGATAAGTTTAATGTGGAATTACACTTGTGTCATGCTTATGTATCATGTTTTTAAGTGAGTTTTACTTTGATTTGGGCTTGGAAATAAGTTTGGAAGGTTTGTCATTTTTGGCCATTTTTCGGATTGTCTAGGTGTGCCCAGACCGCTCGTGCGGCCACGGAGTGGCCATGTTTTGAACCAAAACTGGATATCATTGTGCGCTCGAGTGGCTGTAATTTCCGCATGTGCGGAGCAAGACCGCTCGAGCAGTTGGACCGGCCGCACGTGTGGCCAAATAGGGAAACAAATTGTGTTGTTTTGTCTGGCTACCCCCGGCCTCCGGAATGCATTCCCAACCTTATTTAACCCCCTTTGGGAGTGAAATGATGAATAGAAACTCATTAAAGAAGGTTATGAATAATGAAAGAAAAGAGTTCAATTGAAGTGAATTGCGTATCGAATATGTGTATGACATGTTTGGTATAGGTCGTGTGCCAGAGGAAACACCACAAGATCGATCCCACTGTGAGTAATAATACCATATTTATATGTTCGTTATTGTGTACCTCAAACCATGAACGGTGAATGGTGTCGACATTGTGATTTATTTCAAATGAGAAACCCCATTAATATTATATGACGTGTGCAACATTGGGCCCAAGGCTGTTTTGAAATATGATTGCGCCCGAGGCTGTTTTGTTATATGTTAGGCCCGAGGCTGTTTTGTTATATGTTAGGCCCGAGGCTATTTTGTTATATGTTGGGCCCGAGGCCGTTTTGTTATATGTTGGGCCTAGGCCGTTTTAAATATGATTAGGCCTGAGGCCATTTTGATATACGTTGGGCTTGAGGCCGTTTTGAAATATGATTGGGCCTAAGGCCGTTTTGATATACGTTGGGCCCGAGGCCGTTTTGGTAGATGTTGGGCCCGAGGCCGTTTTGTTATATGTTGGGCCTAAGGCCGTTTTGAAGTATGATTGGGCCTAAGGCCGTTTTGTTTATATAATTTTGGGTATTGTGAGAATCTTATGACTATCTATTTACACTGTTTTACGATATTGTTACTCATTGAGCTTCGCTCACCCAATCCTATGTATGCATATGTAGGTAATCCACAACATGGAGCACACCCCTAAAGTCAGCTTCAGGAGCCATTCTTTTTTAGACCCAATCGAGTTACACCTCCGAGATGGAGTTTCATCTTTGACTCACATCATACTTTGGCTTTATTTTGTTTTTGCTGTTCTGGTCTTGGGTTTGTAAACGTTATGCACAAATTTCTGTCGATATTTATATTCTTTTTGCATGGACATGTAAATGACGTGGATGTGTTACTTTTGCTCATATTGATATAGCCCAATGGACTTATTCTTTTGTTGTATACTTCTGCTTTTGGCCCCATTACTATAATTACTCTGTATGTTTGTTTGAGGCCGAAGGTAATCAAGTCATTACTGGTTGATTATGACCAAAACTTTTAGGGACAGGTTCAGGTCATGACAGAGTGGTTTCAGAGCACGAGTTAACATCTCACACACGAGTCCATGCGAGCAATAAGAAGTCTAGAAAGGGATTAATTTGCATCCGTAATACATCCATAATCAAGTATGACATGAAAATGTGCATTTGTAAATGTGTCTTATGTATTTATTATTTGGGAAAGTTATAATGTTTGTTCCTCTAGATCATGGTGAGAACAAAGGCAGAGGATGGGGAGGATTCAACCTTCGCACAACTTGATAGAATGGAGGCAATGGTCATGGATATGGTGGAGGCCTTTAGACAACAACAGCAACAATAACCACCGCTACCAATGCCTGTGCCACCACCTATAGTGCAAGACCACTACGCCAACGACCGAACTATTGCTCTTACAAAAGAATTTAAGAAGATGAAACCACCCTTGTTCAGAGGAGGAATTGATTTATTAAAGGCGGAGGCTTGGGTACTTGGTATCGAGAAATTGTTTGAAGTCTTTCCATGCACGGAGGTACAAAAAGTCTTGCTAGCTGCTTTTACACTAGAAGATGGGGTGTACCGTTGGTGGATGCTTATTCAAGGAGAGCATCAAGAGATGAATTGGGCTCAATTTTTGAAGATCTTCTATGAGAAGTACTTCCCACAGAGTATTCGAGACAGGAAGGTAAGAGAGTTTGAAAAGTTGAAGCAAGGGAACAAGACCGTAGTAGAGTATGAAGTGCAATTCACCGAATTAGCCTGTTTCGCATCGTACATAGCCGATATGGACTACAAGAAGGTGAGGTTATTTGAGGGAGGTATCCGAGACTCCATTCTTGAGAATATTAATGTATTACAGTTACAAAAATATGTGGATGTATTAGATCAGACCATCATAGTAGAAGGTAACCAAGTCAACCGCAATCGGTACTCGGATTGGAAAGTCAAAAGGTAAGGCTCCAATGTGCACAAAGGGTCGACGTCCTTACAAAGTAAGAAACAAAATTTGGGAACTTCCAACACTTCAGGTTCTATTCGTGATTCGGCACCAACTTGCCCGGAGTGTGGAAAGAAGTACCGGAGAGGTTGTTATCGAGCATCAGGAGCTTGCTTTAATTGTGGAAAGACGGGCATATGGTGAGAGATTGTCCTATGTTTGGGCAACAAAAAGGGAATAGGCCAACTACTAGTTCAGCCGGTTCCACTCCTGCAACAAACACCCCGACAAGGCCTACTACTTCTAAAGACAATGTTAGGCAAGGGAGAGTCTTTGCGCTTGTTCCTGGCGATGACCAAAATTCAGACGCTGCGGTTTTAGGTCCGCTTTCCATCAATGGCCAACCTGCTCATGTGCTACTTGATTTGGGTTTCATCCATTCATTTGTTTCGAAAACATTTGCTCCTAATTTGAATAGATCTATGGAACCCTTGAATTATGTGTTGTGCGTGTCCCTCTCATCCGGGGACTATGTGTTATGTGCTTCGATGTATCCTGCATGTGAGCTTTTACTTGGAGATATTCCATTATGTGCTAATTTGATGCCTCTTGATATGGAACACTTTGATATAATTTTGGGAATGGATTGGTTAGCTAAGTATCATGCAACCATCGATTGTGTGTCTAAGCAAGTGTTTTTCAGCCCACCGGGTCATGTGAGACATAGGGCGGTCCCTTCGCCCTATTTGATATCGGTTGTGAAACCTTGTAAACTACTTCAGAAGGGTTGTACGAGTTATTTGTATAGTATTTTGTATGCAAAGACAACTAAGGTGGGTGTTGAAAATATTCAAATTGTTAGTGAGTTTCTGGATGTATTTCCCGAAGAATTGCTAGGGGACTTGATAGATCGTGAGATTGAATTTGTCATTGATATTGTATCAGGTACTCAACCTATTTCCAAGGCTCTGTACAAAATGTCTCTGACAGAAATGAAGGAATAAAAAATATAGTTGCAAGATTTGCTTGACAAAGGGTTCATCCAACCGAGTACATCGCCATGGGGCGCACCCGTTTTGTTTGTGAAGAAGAAGGATGGGACCCTTCGATTATGTATTGATTACTGAGAACTTGATAAGGTAACAGTGAAGAATAAATACCTTTTACGACGAATTGATGATTTGTTTGACCAATTACAAGGGGCAAAAGTGTTTTCAAAAATTGACTAAAGATCCAAGTACCATCAGTTGAAAGTCAAAGCATAGGATGTTGAGAAGACCGCCTTTCGAACTAGGTACAACCATTACGAATTTTTGGTTATGCCATTTGGGGTTACGAATGCACCGACAAATTTTATGGATTTAATGAATTGGGTTTTTAGACCGTACTTGGATGAGTTTGTAGTGGTATTCATTGATGACATTCTTATTTATTTGAAGAGTAGGAGGAACATGAAAGGCACTTAAGATTAATTCTTTAAACACTTAGGGACAAGAAGTTATATGCTAAATTGAAAAAATGTGAATTTCGGTTGAATGAAGTTGTGTTTTTGGGGCATGTAATTAACAAGGATGATTTGTCTATCGATCTGCAAAAGATAAAAGCTATGGTGAATTGGCCTGCTCCTACCAATGTTACAGAAGTACGTAGTTTTATGGGTTTAGCCGGCTACTACTGAAGATTTGTTAAAGATTTCTCTAAGATTGCGGTGCCGCTTACCCAATTGACTTAAAAAGGTATTCCATTTGAGTGGACAGAACAGAGGGAGTCCACTTTCCAAGAATTAAAGGCAAGGCTCACAACGGCACCGGTCCTCGCCTTACCATCAGGTACAGAAGGGTTTGTTATTTATAGTGATGCTGCTTATAAGGGTTTGGTGTGTGTACTTATGCAAAATGGAAGGGTAATTGCGTATTCATCTCCACAATTGAAGCCACATGAAAAGAATTACCCTACACATGATTTGGAATTAGTTGCTGCGGTGTTTGCATTAAAGATATGGCAACATTATCTTTATGAAGCAACATGTGAAGTCTACATTGACCACAAGAGCCTCAAGTATTTCTTTACTCCAAAGGAGCTTAATATGCGGCAAACACGGTGGTTAGAACTCATCAAAGATTATGACTTGCAGATTTATTATCATCCCGGTAAAACCAACACGGTAGCGGATACTCTTAGTAGAAAGTCAATGGAAAACTTAGCGTGTTTGCTTACAGAGCAGAATGAACTATTATTTGACTTGAAAAGAATGGAGGTGGAATGTTGGCTGCAATGACTGCACAATCGGCTATTATTGAGGAAATTAAGCAAAGGCAATTGGAGGATGAATTCCTCAAGAAAGTACATGATGAGATGGAAGCAAAATCGAGACCGAGATTTTCTTTGGAAGCTCAAGTGTTGAAATTCAAGGGAAGATTGTGTGTTCCAAATGTCCCCGAAGTTAAAAGAAGAGTCTTGGGAGAAGCTCACAAGTCTAGGTTTGCTATGCATCCCAGGAATACCAAAATGTACCAAGATCTCAAGCAAGCCTTTTGTGGCCTAATATGAAGAGAGAAATTGTGGAATTCATTTCAAGGTGCCTTCAATGTCAACAAGTGAAAGCAGAGCACCAAAGATCGGCGGGGTTACTTCAACCTCTCCCTATTCCGGAATGGAAGTGGGAACATATAACTATAGATTTTATTGTGGGCTTACCCCGAACACCCCGAGGTATGGATTCCATATGGGTTGTTGTGGATAGATTGACTAAATCTACTCACTTTTTGTTTGTGAAGACTGCTTATAATGCTGATCGACTTGCTATTGTGTACATTGTTGAGATTATTCAATTACACAGTGTTCTTATTTTTATTGTGTCGGAAAGAGATTCTAAGTTTGTGTCAAGGTTTTGGCAAAGCTTACAAAAACCACTGGGGATGAAGTTGAGGTTTAGTACCGCAATTTATCCACAAACCGATGGACAATCTGAAAGAACTATACAGACATTGGAGGACATACTCCAAATGTGTGTTTTGGATTTCCGTGAAAGTTGGGAAACTCATTTACCTTTTGGCAGAATTTGCTTATAAAAACAGTTTTCACTCCAGTATTGGAATGACACCATATGAAGCTTTGTATGAGAGAAAATGTCAAACTCCAATTTGTTGAACCAAGGTTGGGGATAGGTCGCTGATTGTGCTTGAAATTGTGCAAGTTACTACGGAAAAGATTCAAATCATCCAACAGAGATTGAAAACTGCTCAAAGTCGACAAAAAATCTATACGGATCAAAGAAGGAGAGACTTGGAGTTTGAAGTTGGGGATCATGTTTTTGTCAAAGTCACTTCAATGAAAGGGCACACAAGATTTAAGAAAAAAGAAAAATTATCACCTCAGTAGATAGGGCCGTTTCGAATTTTGGAAAGATTGGGTCCGGTTGCCTATGTGTTTCACGTATCAAGGGGCAAACCATAGATTTGAGTTGAGATATATTAATTTACTTACAAACTTTGTCTCTAACTCATCTTTATCAAAAAATCATGAAGAAATCAGGAATTTTGAGTTAGGGTTTTGAGTTATGTAGTGACTAGAGCTAAAGGCAGGAAATTGGACCTTAATCTCTACACTTTTGTTTGATTTGAGTTCATTTTTATGATTAATCCATGAAACAAACCCTAGATGGTTCATAAAAACTAGATTTGTGAGAAAATCATTCATGAATATATGTATTTTGAACTTGTGCATGTAAAACCATAAAATTGTGAAAAGATGAAACCATGAAGTTGATGTTGATGCAAGATTGTTAAGTATAATGTAGAATTACACTTATATCATGCTTATGTATCATGTTTTTAAGTGAGTTTTGCTTTGATTTGGGCTTGGAAATAAGTTTGGAAGGTTTGTCATTTTTAGCCATTTTCGAACTGTCTGGGTGTGCCCAGATCGCTCGTGCGGCCGCGGGCTCCGCATGAGTAGCCCATGCTTTAAACCAAAACTGGACAGCATTGTGCGCTCGAGCGGCTGTAATTTTCGCATGTGTAGAGCCAGACTGCTCGAGCGGCTAGATCGGCCGCACGTGTGGCCAAACAGGGAAAACAATTATGTTGTTTTATTTGGCTACCCCTGGCCTTCGGAACGCGTTCCCAACCTTATTTAGCCCCTTTTGGGAGTGAAATTATGAATAGAAACTCATTAAAGAAGGTTGTGAATAATTAAAGAAAATAGTACAACTTAAGTGAATTATTTATCGAATATGTGTGCGACATGTTTAGTGTAGGTCGTATGCCAGAGGAAACACCACAAAATTGATCCAAATGTGAGTAATTATACGATATTTATATGTTCGTTATTGTGTACCTCGAACCATGAACAGTGAATGGTGCTAACATTGTGATTTGTTTGAAATGAGAAACCTCATTAATATTATATGACATATGCAACATTGGGCCCAAGGCCGTTTTGAAATATGACTAGGCCCGAGACCGTTTTGTTATATGTTGTGCCGAGGCCGTTTTGATATACGTTAGGCCCGAGGCCGTTTTGAAATATGATTGGGCCCGAGGCTGTTTTGATATATGTTGGGCTCGAGGCCGTTTTGATATATGATTGGGCTCGAGGCCGTTTTGTTATATGTTAGGCCTGAGGCTGTTTTGAAGTATGATTGGGCTTTAGGCTGTTTTGTTTATACGATTTTAGGTATTGTGAGAATCTTATGACTATCTATTTACACCGTTTTACTATATTGTTACTCATTGAGCTTCACTCACCTAATCTTATGTATGCACATATATGTAATCCGCAGCATGGAGCACACCCCTGAAGTCAGCTTCTGGAGCCATTCTTTTTGAGACCCAATCGAGTCACGCCTCCGAGATGGAGTTTAATCTTTGGCACACATCATACTTTGACTTTATTTTGTTTTTGCTGTTGTAGTTTTGGGTTTGTAAACGTTATACACAAATTTCTTTCGATACTTATATTCTATTTGCATGGGCATGTAAATGACGTGGATGTGTTACTTTTTCTCATATTGGTATAGCTCAATAGACTCATTCTTTTGTTGTATGCTTCCACTTTTGGCCCTATTACTATAATTACTCTGTATGTTTGTTTGAGGCCAAACGTAATGAAGTAATTACCGGCCAATTATGACCCAAAATTTTAAGGGGGGTTCGGGTCATGACACAAATGACCAGGCCTAAGCTGTTGCCTGAAAAGTTCTGGGGTCGGTCATCCAGCCACCGTGTCTCCCGTGGAGGTTCCTACTTATAGAAGCCGAGTTTTGTGAACCATGCTAAAGTTATTTTGCGTATCAAGTTGCGAACGTTTATGTTTTGTTTTGTTTTGTTTATTTGTACACTGGGCTAAGTCCCTTTTGATAATGTTGCATGTCTTATGTAGACATGACGTCATATATGTATATATTTTATGCACAGTTTTAAATTATCTGCCTCATGTATGTCAGCACAGCTCAATGAGCTACGTATATTTTATATATTTGCTTATGTCGCCCCTAATTATATCTTATTAAGTTCAAAGGCCTTTGGTAATCTGAGGATTACTAGCCGGTTACGACGCTAAACCTATAGGGGCGGGTTTGGGTCGTGACAAAATCAAAGAGGTCGATGGGGGCTACGTTTACACCGATTGAATCAAGTTTTCATCAGCATTGAGCTTTAGGATTTTCATCTCCCATGCTTGAGGTAGGGATATTCTTAGAGTTGTATTTATGTTTTTCCAAGTCTAAGGTTGTTTGGAGTATTTCTTACTTATTTGGATCATGATTTTGGGTTGATGAACCCTAGATGATATTAGAAGTGGGTTTTATCTATTTTTCCCAAAGCTTTTGAGAGTATGAACCTTGTTCTAAAGTATGGGTGTTATTTTGCAAAAATCTTTTCAAAAATAGAACAAAAACCTAGTTTTTGGCGAAAACCCTAAAATTTTGGGATTTTGAGAAAAAGTTGAGATATTGTGAAATTTATGCTTGATAAGTAGTTATGTGAATAAATGATGAAAGAAATTTTTATAGTTCTACCAAATGCGGAAATTTCATGAGAAAAAGGAGAATTGTTAGTTTGGGAAGCTTGAGAAATAGCTTATTGTTGTTTATCTTGGAAAGACCAAATTTCAAAAATGATGATTAATATGTGGAAAGTGCATGAATGATGATATTGTTATATTATCTCTTGAAAAAATGTATTATGATGTTACATTGATAAGAGATGTGCAAATTTGATCACAATTGAGGATTGTGTGGTGGAATTGAAAATGGAAATAAGTTAATGCATTGTTACATTTTGCATTACCATTCCATTTAATCATTGTCGCAATTGATTTTGAATCTTGCATTGGAAAATTATTACTTTGAGAAAGGAATTGTTTTGTGAAACATGATCATTTTGATTTGTTTTGGGATAAAAACATTTGTAAGTCCGAATAGGGGGTGTAGTTGGTCTTGGTTAAGTTAGCCTGAGTGTCCATGATGAAAGACTGAAAACACGCATGAATGAGGTGCCACGTGTCTTTCGGTTAGCAACTGGAAAAGTGGTGATTGATAGTGCTTGATATGCCTACTTGCAAACACCAACTTAGGGATTACCCAAGTCGTATTTACTTCCACTTGAACTACATTAAAGTTGTGGAATTGTTGTGTTTTCAAATTGCATTGAGCACAAGATTTTCAAAAGATAGAGATATATGTTTTGAGCATGGCATGGCATATGAGTTCATCTCAAGAAACTGTATAAAATGTATATACTTTGTTAAGATCTTCCTACTGGGCTTTGTGCTCACCCTATGAACATTACGAACATTGTATATGTTTTGAGGAAGATTAAACTTTGGTAGTTGATATTGAGAAACTCGGTGTATCCTTGTTATAAATATAGATGATATAGGAATTGCTTCACTTTCTTTAATTGTAAATTTGATTTTAAAATTTTAGGGACGAAATTCCTTAAGGGGGAGATTATAATGATTTTGGTTTAAGCCTGATCCTTTTATTGCTTTTGGATCCGAGAACCGTATATTAATCGTTGTCCAAATAATTCCATCTTGTTGTTTGTTAGGTTTGGCTATTGGGAGCTTTGGTTGTGTTTGAAACAGGTTGTTAGGTTAGTTTTTCAAAGTGTTGTTGCCCAGGATTTTGCTTGTTCGCTTGAGCGACCTTTCCTGCTCTCGCGCGGTCTTTTACAGTTTGTAAAACTACTAAGAGTTTGATATCTGTGCTCGAGCGACATTCATGTGCTCGAGCGAACTTTTATATGTCTAAACTACTGGGAGGGGATTATTATGCGCTCGAGTAGTGGTTTTGATCGCTCGTGCAGTGTCACTTACCGTGTTTGTTCGCTCGAGCGGTCTATACGTATACCAAGAGACAGTCCTTTTGGATCACTTTTTCATCTATTTCTGTCTCTAAACATTTCAAAACCCTATCTACTCCCTCCATCTCTTGTTCTTGAGCCTTTGTATCAAATACTCTCAATCCGTGCATTTCCTCACCCTAGTCCTTTGGAGTAAAAGTTAGAGCACTTCAAGGGCTTCATTCTAATAAGAGAAGTTAGTGTTTTTGACTCCGTCGAGTTCTACCGTTGCTTTTTCTTGACTTCTACTTTGAGGTAGAGATTTCTTTGACTCTTCAGATGATTTTTAGCTTAGTTATTTTTCTTTTTAAAGATGTTACTTATTTGAGTGATTTTGGTAAAACCCTAGGGTTTTGTTTGAAATCAAAAGACGGGTATTTCAAAATTGATTCTTAAAAATAGTTGGGGGAGAATGGTTATGAATGATTTAGGTTGAGGAGATGGAAATATTTTCTTAAAATTGATCTTGTCAGAAAATGGAGGTTTTGCCCTAATTTGGATATTGGAAATTGTGAAAAGGGAAATAGAAAATGATGTTGGATATTGTGAAATTGGAATAATGATTATGTTAATGATGATGGTGGAGTTGGATATGTATTATCACTCCCATTGGAATTGATGAAAATATATTTTGATTTAAATTTATCTATTGAATAGAAATATCTATTTTGGGCTATCGGTAGAAGATAGTCTTGATTTTTGTAAACATTGCATGAGGATTAGGTTGAATTGAAACTAATTTTTCATACATTGTGTGTTGTGCATCATCTTACATTGAACATTGTAAATGTATTGATTTTTGAGAAAAATTTGTGAATATTGTGGTGAATCTGGTTAGGAGGTGTGGTTGTGGTTTTGTTATGCTGGCTTGTGTGTCCTTAGTGAAAAGTCTAGATACCCGTGCGATTAGGTGCTGATCGTTTCGGTTAGTACTGATAAAATAGCTTTGGTAGTACTTGTATAGCCTACTGGCAGACATGTACCTAGAGATTCCTAGTGTTTTGTATCCATTGCCTTTTTTTCTATATAAAAGGGTTATTTTTTATGAATTGACATATGATCTAGCATTATATTGTTTTAAGATGGAAAACGAGAAATGTTTGGAAAATAGCATACATGTGCATTCATCTTATGATTTTGCTAAGAATCATATACTGTGTTAGTATCTCTGTTGAGTTTTGGCTCACCCTATGTGAAAAATAACTTTTAGGTGCTAATGGTACGCCTCTGCCAAGGATATAGCTTGAGAGGACTCTGAGCTTAAGGCTTTTTTTTTTTTTTTTGGATTTCTTGATGTAATTATTTTGTTTAAATCTCAAGCTTTAAATGTATTGAGTTTAAACTCATTTTATTGTAACCAAATACCGTCTTAGAAAGTTGTAAGCCATTAGGACATTCCTTATTTGATTTCAATTATTTTTATTTTTTTTATTTTACAATGTATCTATGACATATATACTATAAATTCAGGATCTAAGATTGTGAATATATATTGCATATGCCACCTTTTGTAATGATCAAAGTTATAATGAATAGAAGATATGGGATTGATGATCTATTGTAACATTGTTATTTAATGGGTTAATGTTAATTATTTTGAAGTGTTACAATTTTAGTTGACTATCATGACTCTCCTAAGGGTGTAGACCCAAAGGGAATTATGAGTTCAACTCTCTTTAAGGGGGAGTTGAATTGGGAAGCAAACACTTACAGTTTGTAAGGGTAGGAAGGCTAGTTCTCATATAGCGTTAATCTAATAATTAACAACTGATTTCGCCGATAAAAATAAATAAATAAATAGAAATTAGCAACTAAATAGCAACATGGGATAAATTTCGGCACCAATGTAGAATATGAGCTCAACCACTCTCTATTTTTGCAAGTAGTTTGGCCAATTAATCTCTCTTCTAATTATTCATTTAATTAACTAGGTAAATAAAATATGAATGATATATAATTAATTATATTTCACTTATATTTTTCGTTTCGCTTACCAAATTCATAATAAAATTTATGATTTAAGAAATTGAAATCAGTCAAGTTGCCAATGCATAAGAGCATACATCCACCACTACAATACTAGCGATCAGACAACTAAAAGACTAGTAATTTATATTGAGAAATTCCCCTAATCAAGAAGGTAAAAACGTCTCGACAACTCAAGATCCACAATAAAATCCCACCTACTCAAGCTTGAGCAATTTCGTAGGTCCAATCTTCTCTCATTTGGACATTTCTTTGACAAAAACATGCATTTCACACGAAACTGACTATGACTAATTTAAAACCGACAAGATTTATGCACAAGTTAAAATCTTAAACCAACCATATATAGATAATGAAAAACTTACTTGCACAAGACTCAAGTCTCTATTATAATGTAAACATTTTATGTGCACCAATTTTGTGCACGTAATAGAGATATCTAGCTAATATAGATGCAGAGTAATGTTAAGAATTATAAAAAATATATCACAAAGATTATCATGAAAAAAATTTCACTCTCAGATTACACATAATAAAATACCACATACTAATCAAAGGATAAAAATTCTTCATAAAACGTTTCATGATATTTTATTTATTTATTTATTTTTTTTTTATGATTCCTAATAACATTCATGTATGCATGAACAAAAACAATTGATAGATATGCATGCCCTTGTTCAAGAAACTCTTAAATGCCATACCTCAATGATGTATCATTTCCTCCAAATAAAGCACCCCTTTTGCTATCTATAATAAGATCTAGTATTCAACCTAGGTCCGACTCATGATTTTCTATATTGAAAAATTATGAAGCAAGTTTAAAGTATTATCTAGACTTATCTATATGATAATAAGAAATGGAAAAACACACTAGGTGAGTCATTTATTATCTATTATTTATTTACTTAATAAAGATATAGGCAGATTATACCTTGTTTTATTTATCAACCAAAAGCATAAATCTAGTTTTTGTTTTTTTTCTTCTTTACGTATTATTGTATAAACAATGTCACATGACTAAAAAAATTGTCTATGTTCATCGACCAAAAGTACAAATTTATTAGCCAATATCATTTTACTACATCTTTATATTTGGTTTTTACTTTTTTTTTTATTAATTAAAAAAAATTATTTATAAATATCAAGAGAATTACATTAAATAAAAATATCAAATATACGAGAAATTCAAACAACATATACGTTAAAGACCAATTCAAACAACAATTTCATCAATACAACAAAGTCTCATAAGGAGCCGTGGTGGCTCTAAGAATTCAAATGAAGATAGTCATTGAAAACTCAAATTCTACCAACTCTATTAAAATATATATAAATCATCACAAGTTTCTTGAAAAATAGATAAATCTATTAAAATATATATATAAATCATCACAAGTTTCTTGAAAAATAGATAAATCTTGTACGAAAGTGAATTTTATTTTGACAAATTTAACCATAGTTCTAGAACTAATATTATTTAACAAATAAATAAATCCAATGTGATGAATACTAAACATCACAAATAAATTATCAACACTAAACAACTATACAAAATAATTAGAGAAACAAAATAGTAAGATGCACCAAAGAATTTCGATTAAAAACATATATATCTAAGAAAATCACAGAAAAAATGAAGTTACAAGAGTAAGATGCACCTATAAATCTATGAACTAACCAATGATGTTAAAAATTTAGCCCACAAACAGATATTCGCCACCTGGCAAAGTTTACTTTATACTTTTGATATTGATATTGAATATATTAAAGGAGATTCTAACTCCTTACCAAATTATTTAACCAAAGAATATTTGCAGAGCTCATTAGTGGTGGCCGTGACAAAGGCCGAGGAAACCGCGGTAGAAGACGGGGACACTTGCCTCACTAGCAAAACTTCCAGGAAACTTCTGAGTATCCATGGATTACAGTAAAGCCGAAAGGCCAATCAAATTAAACTCCTCAAGGAGAATCCAGTACCATGAAAGAGGCTCTTCTTCCCAATCCAGAAAATACTTTCAACCCCACACCTCTTATCGAGGAAACAATACTCATCATTGAAAAACATGATGAACAATGGATGAGGGATCCTTGAGAAATCAAGAGGAGGTATCTTACCACTCTAACATTTCTACCTCATTTCAACCAGTACTGTTATGTCTATGAGCAAATTCTCATTGACACTGCTTCAATTGAATTTACCCACACTCTTGTGGAGTCCCTGCAAACAAATATTCCTTTTCGTTTTAGTAAGGCTATAATCAGAAATATTATGTCTATTTCTGCTTGGGGGATACATCCTCCCACTACCAGACAACTTAGCATTAAATCCCGAGAACAGAAATTTGGTTACTGGGATTATATTGATACTTTCTCCAAAGCATTTTATTACAAAAATCCAGTTAACAACCATTTATGATTTTTCAAAATTTGTCAAGATATTTTAAAGCCAGTATACCCAATTGGTTTTTATCTTTGGTGGAATAAGTTTGGTCCACCTATGCATATTTTACCAGAAGCCATTAAACCAAAATTTAGTGAATGGCAAGTTGCCTATTCTCACACTCTAGGAAATAAGGAAATCACCATGTCTAAATCTTGGGTTATCTTTGTTATTAAGTTTGGAATCCCCTGGATTTGGAAATGGGATTTCCAGTGTGACTATTTACTGGCTAGCATGCCCCGCTTGAAGCCAGTATTTTATGCCAAGTGGTGGAATAAGGATATGGACCCTCACCAGGAAGAATTAATCCAGTGAATTAAAGCCAATTCTAAGGTTTGCTGGGATATGGCCCCTAAGCCCATTCCCCCTTCAGTATCATCCCACAATCCATT
The DNA here is from genome assembly GCF_055761805.1 of Camellia sinensis. Classification (NCBI taxonomy): domain Eukaryota; kingdom Viridiplantae; phylum Streptophyta; class Magnoliopsida; order Ericales; family Theaceae; genus Camellia; species Camellia sinensis. Next base: position 103,356,845 of record NC_138967.1, on the reverse strand, counting down.
TTTGGACATTTATGAGGCTTTTTGCCAACAATTTCCAAATATTTCACAAACATAATTAATTGTAAAAAGTATGGATTAAATGAAGGAGAAATTCCTTCAAACCATTACCAACCAGTCACAGTCCAAAGATGATACATCTATGCACACTGTGTCTACCCACAGTGGTGAAAGATGAAGAAGAAACAACACTAGTATCGGCTACTCGTTCTGTATGTAGTAGCAATGATCCAGTCTTAGCAGGCGAATCACAAAATGTAGATGACGACATTATTGCTACAAAAAATATTGGCCACCTATAAAACTATGAATAATTTTACTCTTCATTTTAATACCCTCTCTCTATTGTAATATTCCTCTCTCTCTCTCTCTCTCTCTCTCTCTCTCTCTATTGTAATATCAAGTAGATGCTAGTTTGGATTAATAAAAGTATTTTGTAAGTATTTCTTTCATTTATGCTTGTTGAATTGCTTGCTTATTTAAATGAAATATTAGAATTTCATCAGTAAAGATGTTCTTTATATTTAAGTTTACTTTCAGATAATTATTTACGTTCATCTGTAGTACCAGTACTTGAAGAGCTTGATCAATTGATAGCTCAAACAAAACAGCAGATCCAAGAGGAGATCTGTTATTTGGCGGCCTTTCTTAGGCCTCCCCCCTAATAGTTGAATAGTAAATGAGACCATGTATGGCATAATTTAAGTTCTGTATGATCATAATATGGGTCATATTATTCTTGGGTTTGTGCTCTTTAGGGATTGGTCAAATTAAGGGTAAGTGGGACGTCACCCAAGTCGCGTATAAGGATTAGGACCGTTGTAGCTGTAATTGGGTTTAGGTCTAGTTCCCAGTAAGTCGTTTACAGACGTGCTTATCCTGATCCTTGTGTCAATCACCTAATCGGTATTAAAGCCAAGCTTATTATAACTCATATTAAGATTATACTTTATTTAAATTATTCATATATGGTCACCAGTACACATCATGACTACTGAAACTTCTGCAATAACTTCCATAGCTAATACAGTAGCTTCTACATTAGAATTAGCAGAACTAGTGGCTTACCAAGATGTTAATGAAGCCTTACAAATGGGCAATTCCACATGTCAAACCAGATACAATTTATAAAATTGGAACTTCTGATTTTATCAGTAAAAAGTTAATTAAAACTTTTGAGAATGCTACTCATTTTCAGAATAATGATGAAATAATTAAATTACTTCATATCCAGGATCTTGCACCCTTTTTCAAAAAATACAGATACATCCATATAGGACTTATCTAGCTAGCCTTCAAGCCTTCAACCTTGTTAGGCTAGAATACAAGTATCCAGTGTACCCTTAGAGATGGGAGGTGTGGCAAGCTTCTCTTATGGGTGCTATTGAAACTAGTTTATCTCATGGATCAATTTACTTTAATATATATCCGAATTTAAGTGTGTCGCTTTTTGACCCAAATCTTTCCGAAGTCCTAGAACTAAGAGTTTTTTTTCATGGTTATGAGTATTTACTTGGATCACCTCCTTTAGTAGCAATCTTTAGGATTCATTTGAAGGTTTTGGCAACCTTAAATCCTTACACCAAAAGACGAAGCGAAACAGGATATACAATCCTGATAGACACTAACCTTTTTAACTCCCAAGTAGCAGTCCCTAAGATGATACCATGGAAGGATATTACCTTTCCAGCAAATTGGCAAATACCATTGTTCCAGCCAGACCTATTGTAAGAAAAACTTTAGATTAGGTCATTCAAACACAAGATGGTAATGTGTACCTCCAGTTCCATTGTCCTTTGACTAGAAGTATGTCCAGTACTAGTTTCAGATTTATTTCATCATATAGAGTAGATTTACCTGACTCCTCTAGGCAGCCTACTTCTGAACCTCTTGAATTTGTCTTCCAAGGGATGCCTTACGGACCACCTAGTGAACCGCCACTAGAATTCGTAATTCAAGGAAATCATATATCTGAAAACCAAATACCTCATGGAGTGTATAATACCAGTAGGCTGTCATATGATAGGGAAAGCCCCACAGCTGGTGACATGAATTTTGAGATTTGATGGATTTTACTCCGGGAAGTGAAACCTCGTTGTCTTCTTAACTAGGAATTTATACAACCCAAATACTTGAAATTTAGACAGTTGTATTTTAGCTATCACAATTTTCATCAGCTTGAGAGATTAAAAAACCAATATTACTTCTATCTGGAAAACCAACAAAAAATCATTTCTTTTCTTGAGTGGTATTTTGAGTTTGCCACTGTTATGGAACTTCTTCCAGAACCACAGCTTAATGTCTTAGATGATTTACACAAGACTTGGCTGACAACAGAAGGAAAAAGTATCAAATCGATACATCCTCCACCATAGTCTTTAGAGCTAGCACCAAGTCTAGCCTCCTGTTCCAGTGCTCCGTTGGATATTACAGCTTTTGTTAAACTAACTGGTACTCCAAAAAAAAAGAGACCCTGTAAAGGTCACTGACCTTATGTCTCTCATTAAACAGAATAATTATACCAATTTGCATCTTCAAACTGTAGGGAAACAGCTAACCAGAATTGAAGACTCGGTTACTGAATTAGTTGCACATCAGAAGACTAGTTCTAAACTAGAAAAATTAGAAAAAGATCTTCAACCATTTAGTATCAAACCACCTTTAGAGGCTTCCAACTTTAAACTTAAACCTTCTAAATAGAATGATGAGTTTATTGACGCAATTATCAATAAAATGAAAACTATCCAAATAGGATCCTTCAGTCACCAGATTAATGTGCTTTCTCAGCACCAACCTGATCCTACTTTAGATAGTAAAGAAAATGATGGCCTTATGCCATCACAAATCTTTGAAATCCATAATAGTTTTTACGAAATGCAATCCATCAATAAGACGTATTTTCTCAAACAAACCAGTCGTATGGCCTTAACAAGGCCAAGTAGGTATTATTATTCTTGACCTACTCTCCCAAGATATACTTTATGAAGAAGAATTTCTTCATACCCAGAAATCCTATCATGGAAAAATCATTTATGAATGGAACATAAATGGTAAGTCCGAATACCAAATCTTTGAAACCATCCACCAGATACCTATGTACGGAACAATCTATAAACAAAATGATAATATAGACAGCCAAATAGCACGATACATTGTGAATAGCTTTACAGGAATTCTTAAAGGTTGGTAGGACAATGTTCTCACCCCTATTCAACAGAATGAAATCCTTAACTTTGTTAAGATTGAAACCGATCCAATTACCGGTACTACCAGAAATAGAGAAGATGTTGATTACACTCTAACCCAGACAATCCTTCATCACTTTGTCGGACCCGAAATCACTAGTAGTAATAGAGGTCGTGAACTCCTCCTGAATTTAATATGTCCATCTTTAACCCATTTTAAATGGTATAAATATGTTTTCCTACTTAAAGTTATGCAACACATTGATGCTAACAGGGACCACTAGAAGGCCAAATTTATTGATGGTCTTCCCAATCTCTTTGCAGAGAAAATTAGGAAAAAGCTTAGAGATTGTCACAATGGAATAACTATTCTTTATAACCAGTATACTTATGGCCAACTTATTGGTATAATCATTAAAGAAGGTCTATCTCTTTGCAATGACCATAAACTCCAGTATCTTATGAAAAAAAACAAAACCTTACAGGCAAGAAAGAGCTTGGTGAATTTTGTGATCAATTTGCCTATGATACTAAAATCCAGTGTCCGTCTAAGTCCAAGAGATCTAGACAAATTCAACCTTATACAAAATCTCCCAGGAAATCGTACTCTAAAAAGTATAAGGGTTCTTCTTCTTACTAGACTAAGCCTAAAAAACACTATAGAAGCAAACAAAAATCTAGTACTTAGAAGCATAAGTCTACAACAGCTTGCTACAAATGTGGCCAAATAGGACACTGTGCTAACAAGTGTAGATCTAAACAGAAACAAAAACTAAACCAGAAACTTAATGAGCTTTCTTTTGATGAAGGTCTCAAACAACAAATAAATAAGATTTTGCGTAATTCTTTTAATTCTGACTCTGAATCTGATCCTAAAGATGAGCTTGCTGAGCTCTATTCTAGCTCTGAGTCTGATGACTCTCCTGATAATACTCCATGTCCTTGCAACACAAGTCATCTGAATCCAATTACAAAATCCAATTTTTGGAAAGCCATTGTTAAGATGAATGGCCTTAATATTGGAGGACCTAGCCTCTATGTTCTTACAGACAATAAAGAATCTATTTTAGATTTAATTGACTAGGTTAAGGATCTATAAATAAAATTCAAAATTTTAGAAGTTTGTTACCAATCCCAAAAATCCGAAGAAGTTCTACTTGTAGAACATTACAGTTTGCTATAAATTATGAATCGTATGCAAACCTCTTCCTTTAAAGGAAATCCCGTAACAATCCAAGATCTTAAAATGAAGATTAATATCTTGAAAACAGAAGTTAAAAATCTTAAATCTTCTAACCAGGCCATTAATTCAGAAATCCTCGAAATCAATCACCAGTTCACTCAATTACCTCAAAAAAAATAAGGGTGTAATGATATAACTAACTCCAAAAAGAAGGATGACCAGTATTTACTATTAATGAAACAAGTCGCTTTCCAAAAGTAGTATAACAGATTACTTTCATTATAAAACCATACTTTATCATTAAAGATGTTATAGCTCTAGTTGATAGCGGAGTTGATATGAACTAATTTCAAGAAGGATTAGTTCCAACCCAGTGTTTCCAAAAAACCATCTAGTCACCTACCAGTGCCAGTGGTAACCAGATGAAAAATTAAATATATACTTTCAGAAGTTCTTATCTGTAATCAAGGGATTTGTCTCCCTACTTCTTTTGTTCTCATCTGAAACATATCCCAAACCATTATTTTAGGGACTCATTTTCTATGTTTGTTGATGCCCATAGATAAGGTTGATTCAGTAGGTATTCATACCACTATCAATAATCAAACTATTGTGTTTAAATTTATTACTGAACCCTATACCAAAGAACTAGATCAAATCAAAGATCTTGTCAACTTTAAAGAAAAACAGATAAATTTTCTCCAGAAAGAAATTGTTTTCTTAAGTATTAATCAAAGGTTACAACAACCTTCTCTCCAAAATAAAATCAAAATGATTGAACAAGAATTCCAATCAGAAGTCTGTAGTAATATTCCCAATGGTTTTTGGGATTATAAAAGACACATAGTCTCTCTTCCATATGAACCCGACTTTGACGAGTGTCATATACCTACGAAAGTTCGCCCTTGCTAGATGAGCAAAGAGTATTTAAAAATCTTCCAAATAGAAATTGTAACTCTTCTTGAAGAGAAGTTAATCAAAAAAAGTTACTCCCTTTGGAGTTGTATAGCATTTCATGTGAACAAAAATGCAGAAAAAGAAAAAGGTGTGCAAAGATTGGTAATTAATTATAAGCCTCTTAATGGTTACATATAAGAACTTATGGAAGTTTATATTTAATTTTCATCTGGTTACCACTAGCACTGGTAAGTGACTGGGTGGTTTTTTTGGACATATTGGGTTGGAACTAATCCTTTTTTGATGCAGTTCATATCAACTTTGCTATCAACTAGAGCTATAGCATCTCTAATGATAAACTCTGGTTTTATAATGAAAGTAATCCTGATATACCACTTGTGGAAAGTGACTTGATTCATTAATAGTAAAAACAGGCCATCCTTCTTTTCTAGAGTTGGTTATATCGTTATACCATTATTCTTTTGAGGTAATTGAGTTAACTAGTGATTGATTTTGAGGATTTCTTAATTAACCGCATGGTTAGAAGATTTTAGATTTTTAACTTATGTTTTCAAAATATGAATCTCCATTTTGAGATCTTGGATTGTTATTGGTTTTTCTTCAGAGAAAGAGGTTTGCATACGATTCATAATATCTCGCATATTGTAATGTTCTATAGGTAGAACTTCTTCGAATTTTTGGGATTGGTAACAAACTTCTAAAAGTTTCAATTTCATTTCCAGATCCTTAACCTGATCAATTAAATCTAAAATAGATTTTTGATTGTCTGTAAGAACATAGAGGCTAGGTCCTCTAATATCAAGGCCATTCATCTCAACAATGGCTTTCCAATAGCTGGATTCTGTAATTGGATTCAGATAACTGGTGTTACAAGGACATGAAGTATAATCAGGAGAGTTATCAAACTCAGAGCCAAAATAGAGCTTAGCAAGCTCATCTTCGGGATCAGATTCAGAGTCAGAATCATAAGAATTAAGCAAAATCTTGTTTATCTATTGTTTGAGACCTTCATCAAGAAAAAGCTCATTAATTTTCTGGTTTAGTTTCAGTTTCAGTTTCAGTTTCTGTTTCTGTTTGGATTTGCACTTGTTAGCATAGTGTCCTATTTGGCCACATTTGTAACAAGTTGCTTGTCATGACCCGAACCCGCTTCCAAGGGTTAAGGACATAACCGGCCAGTAATCATGAGATTACCTACGGCCTCAAACCAAACCAGACATAACTCGTCAGAGTAAAGGGGCCAAACGGAAGCAAAATTTAAAACTTTGTCCATAGAGCTGTGCTTACATGGCACGACATAACAAACCATACACATATATGTTAATAACTCGCTTCAGAAAATATAGTAACATAAGGTTCTGTACAGACAGGATCATTTAAGTCTAAGTCACCCATGAAAACTATATACAACAGATTCAAAGTCTTCGCCAATATGACAAAATAGAAACACATGACAAAAGGGCGAAGACGAGTCTCGTGCGTGAGACGCAAGGGCTGACTCTTCAAAACCTTGGTTGTTCCATACAGACTTCACTGAGACTGGGTCTGGACCTTTCTTGGCTCACCTACAAACACATGAATGAGCGTGAGCGAAAACCCAGTGAATAATATTAATTGAAGAAGATGCATTGGAACAATATACATCGGGCGGCCTTAGGCCCAATTTGTATTGCTATCTAGTATATAAATAGCTATAGATCAAGTGACTTCGGTTCCAAACACTTCAGACGGCCTTAGGCCCAATCCATTCATGTCAAACTGGCCTTTGGCCCATTTGTCTTTCATTCATGTCAGACTGGCCTCTGGCCCATTCATTCTTTAATTCAGATCATACTGGCATCTGGCCCATTCATTCTATCATTCAGATCATACTGGCCTCTGGCCCATTCATTCTATTGTTCAAATCATACTGGCCTCTGGCCCATTCATTCATTTATGTCAGACTGGCCTTCGGCCCATTAATTTATTCGTTCGTATCAAACTGGCCTTTGGGCCATTCATACTTTCATGTCAAATTGACCTTTGGCCCATTCATACTTTCATGTCAAAGTGGCCTTTGGCCCATTCATTTTCCATAGCAAACATTGTCCACCAATCAATTTAACAAACTTATAAACTTACATAGAAGTAAACAATTGGACAACAACACATTTCAAATATCTTGTCAAGATATTACTCACAGTGATCGGCTGGCTGATTTGCCCTGGAGCTTGACCCTATACACCACATAACACATATGGGTCACAAATGGCTTAATCCGTTCCTTAATTCACATATTCCTCTTTAGGCTTCTTTCTTACTCTTTTAATTCATTCACAATGCTCAATGCATGCCTAAGAGTACTTAGAAGTGAAAGAGAACGGAAAACAAAACACAGAACATCATTCTGAAATTTCAGAAATAGGGGTCCCCGCTCGAGCGTGGACTTCCCGCTTGAGCAAACCTATGAGGTCCGCAAAAGTACTGGATACAACATTTTCACGCTCGAGCGCGAACTCGAACGCTCGAGCTGAAGATCAGTCTACATGGCTCCTCGCTCGAGCGTGAACTTCTCCGCTCGAGCGAACATCAAGTCTGCAGAAAATACTAGGAGCTCGTATTTTACGCTCGAGCAGCGGATCCCTCGCTCGAGCGGACATCAAAATTTCTGGATTTTCCAGAACATGTTCTTGAGCTTTAACTTGACATTCAAAGGCTCTAAACTCATGATTTTGGCTCAAACTTTGCATATACATGTACTAACATGGTACAAACACCAAATTACAACATTATGAAGCTCAATTCTAAGAATTACTCACATGCATGTTCCAAATTGACTCAAACTCATCATCATCACACTAAATTCAAACACTCGAAGCTCACACTTTCATGATTTGCACTTGCATGTAGGAGATACCCATTATTCTCAACTTAATTGGTAAAGAGATGATCAAATACATAAACTTCATTCACATTCAACATGGATTACACACTTTATGCTCAAACATGAAAATATATAGCAATTTCCTACATGCATGTGTCTATTGACTTCAAATTCAACCAAACTAACTCAATTCATATTCTTTATCATCATTCAACTTTGAATTCACAAATTACAACATTAAACTCATAACTTCTTAATCAATTGCTCACCTAGAAGCTCAATCTCCCTAATTTATGGTCAAATCTTGGGTTAGTCTTCAATTTATTCAAGCTTCTTGAACAAATCTTCAATTGTTTCCCTCTCTCTCTCTCTCTAGTCGGCCCTCTCTCTTTTCTTGAGTTCAAAATCAGCCAAAATGAAGCTAAAAAGGAGAATTGTGCGTATAGTGCCCCACTTATATAATTTCTCTCAATTATAATTTCCAATATTAAATAATTGGGCACTATAGCATTAATTTAATCTAATTAATCTAATCCGAATCAATTTTCAATTAAATTTCACTGTAGACTCTAAACATTATGCCAATCACAATAGAGTAATCAATTTTGATTTCTGTGGCCGATAAGACCTTCAATTTAAATTTCAAAGCAGATAATCAAACAAATATTCCTACAGTGAACAGATAGAAATTCAAAATCACATATTTTCACATAAATGGCACACGTAAACATATCAAACACAATCATATTCATAATAAAGACCAATTAGCATAGTACGGAACAGAGTTATCACAGTCTTCCCTCCTTTAGGAAGTTTGGTCCTCTAAACTTAATTTATCTTCGTCGGAAAACAAATGTGGATAACGTAGTCGCATTTCCTCATCTTTTTCCCACGTGGCATCCGTCCCATAGTGCTCTTTCCATTCCACTTTCACCTTCGGAATGGACTTGCTTCTCAATTGTTTCACTTGCCGGTCAACAACTTGTTCTAGCCGTTCAGCGTATTCCATATTTTCATCAATGGCTACCCGGTGATAATCAATCACATGAAACAGATCTCGGAGGTAACCCCTCAACATCGACACATGAAACACATTATGAATTTTTTCAAATCCCGGTGGCAAAGCAACCCTATAGGCAACTGGGCCAAGCCTTTCTAGAATCTGAAACGGTCCAATGTAACGGGGCGACAACTTGCCTTTCTTTCCAAACCTGACTTGGCCTTTCATCAGAGACACATGGATGAACACATGGCCACCAACCTCATACTCGAGAGGTCTTCTTCGAACATCTGCATAATTCTTCTGTCGATCCTGAGCTGTTTTGAGCCTTTGTCGAATAGTTTTGATCTTCTCAGAAGTGTCTTGCACAATTTCAGGCCCAAGTAAAGCTCTATCTCCGACTTCTGTCCAACAAATTGGTGATCTACACCTTCTTCCATACAAGGTCTCATATGGTGCCATACCAATGCTGGAGTGGAAGCTGTTATTGTATGCAAATTCTGCAAGTGGCAAATAATCTTTCCAATTTCCCTGAAAATCTAAAGCACACATTCGAAGCATATCTTTCAAAGTTTGTATTGTTCGTTCTGATTGCCCATCTGTCTATGGGTGGAATGCAGTACTAAATCTCAATTCTGTTCCTATAGCTTCCTGCAAACTCTTCCACAATCTATATACAAATTTCGGATCTCTATCCGACACAATAGATACCGGAACTCTGTGTAAACGGACAATCTTATCAACATAAATGGTAGCTAGTCTATAAGCATTAAACATAGTTCTAACTGGCAGAAAATGTGCAGATTTAGTCAGTCTATCAACTACAACCCAAATAGAATCCATACCTCGAGAAGTCCGAGGTAGGCCGACAATGAAATCCATAGTCATATGCTCCCACTTCCATTCAGAAATATAGAGAGGTTGAAGTAGACCGCCTAGTTTCTGATGTTCAGCTTTGACTTGCTGACATTGAAGACATTTGGACACATATTCCACAATCTCTTTCTTCATTTTAGGCCACCAATAGGTTTGTTTCGAATCCCGATACATTTTGTTGTTACCCGGATGCATAGCAAACACTGATTTGTGTGCTTCATCTAAAACCCTCTTCTTTAGTTCCAGAATATCTAGGACGCACATTCGGTTTCGAAACCTAAACACTTCATTTTCAATGCCAAACTCTGCCTTTGGACTTGTCTCAAATTCATCAATCACTTTCTTGAGGAATTCATCCTCTTTTTGTTTCTGTTTAATTTCCTCAATGATTGTCGGTTCAGCTAAATTAGCGGCTATCAATCCATCCTGTTCACACAATACTACTTCGATTTCAGACTTCTCAAAATCTTGCAAGATTTCTTTCTATTTAGTAAGCAAACAAGCCATACTTTCCGTTGATTTTCTGCTCAAGGCATCAGCAACTGTATTAGCTTTCCTGGGGTGATATTGAATCTTAAGATCATAGTCCTTTATCAGTTTCAGCCATCTCCTCTGTCGCATGTTCAACTCCTTCTGTGTAAAGAAGTATTTCAAACTTTTGTGATCCGTGTAGACTTCACACTTTGCCCTATACAAATAATGCCGCCAGATTTTCAAAGCAAACACAACTGCATCTAATTCCAAATCGTGTGTTGGGTAGTTTTTCTCATGTGGTCTCAACTATCGGGAGGCATAAGCAATAACCTTTCCGTTTTGCATTAATACACAACCCAAACCTTTATAAGGCGCATCACTGAAAATTACAAAATTTTCCGTACCTGTGGGCAGTGTCAATACTAGTGCAGTGGTTAGTCTCGTTTTCAGTTCATGAAAGGCAGATTCTCTTTCGTCATTCCATTCAAATGATTGCCCCTTGCGTGTCAACTGGGTAAGAGGTACAGCTATCTTCGAAAAGTTTTTCACAAACCTCCTGTAATACCAGGCCAAGCCCATAAAACTGCAGACCTCTGTTACATTCGTCGGTGTAGGCCAATTCACAATTGCCTCTATTTTCTATGATTCCACTGAGATTCCTTCCCTGTTGATCACATGCCCTAGGAAAACAACTTCACCCAACCAAAACTCACATTTCTTTAGTTTAGCAAACAATTTCTTCTCCCTAAGTATTTGCAGGACAGTTCTCAAATGATGTTCGTGTTCAAGTTCATTCTTGGAGTATATCAGAATGTCATCGATAAAAACCACAACAAATTCATCAAGGTAGGTTTTAAAAATTTGGTTCATTAAGTCCATAAACGCTGCCGGAGCATTAGTCACCCCTAATGGCATAACAAGAAATTCAAAATGACTATACCTCGTTCTGAATGCGGTTTTCTCAACGTCTTCTGCCTTTACTTTCAGTTGATGATACTTGGATCTCAAATCAATCTTGGAAAACACTTGCGAGCCCTGCAAATGGTCAAACAAGTCATCAATACGGGGTAAGGGATATTTATTCTTTATTGTTACCTTGTTCAGTTCTCGATAATCAATACACAAACGTAGGGGTTCCATCATTCTTTTTCACAAACAATGCAGGTGCACCCCATGGCGAAGTGCTAGGTCGGATAAACCATTTGTTAAGCAGGTCTTGCAACTGTTCTTTCAATTCTTTCATTTCAGTAGCGGCCATTCTGTAGGGAGTTTTAGAAATAGGTTAGGTTCCTAGCATAGTCTCAATTGTAATCTCTATCTCCCTGTCCACCAATTCTCCTGGTAGTTCATTTGGAAACACATCTGGAAATTCTCTAACAATAGGGATATCATTAAATTCAACATCTACAGATTGTTCACACAACACATAACACAAGTAACCCTGGCACCCTTTCCTGATCAGTTTACATGCTTTCATTGTATATATCAAATAAGGTGGAGGTACTACCCCGTTAACCACAAACACAATTTCTTCCTGTTCTGATGGTCTAAACACAACCCGTTTTGTCACGCAATCATTGGTGGCACAATGTTTAGTTAACCAGTCCATGCCCGGATTTATATCAAAATGCCTAAAGTTCAAGGGTAACAAATCCACATACAAAATGGCATTCCCAACACGCATGTCACAAAAATGATATACAAATTCACATAACACAGATTCCACGGATGGAGCAGATACACATAGCAGATATGGCAACAATTCTAGAGGTCTACTTAGTCTAGATGCAAATGCACATGTCACAAAAGAGTGTGTTGATCCGGAGTCAATTAACACAAAGGCATCCTGATTACTTATAGAAATAGTACCTGAGACAACTGAATTGGCATTCCGCGTATCACTCGGAACAAGCGCAAAAACTCTCCCTTGCCGCACAGTATCCCCGGTGGTAGCAGATCTCATAACATTTCCTGGCTTCGGGATTGATGCAGTCAAGCTGGCTACTAGCTTCCCACTGTTTTGATTACAATCTCGGGCCATGTGCCCTTGTTTACCACATTTGAAACTGGCTCCTGATACACGGTAACAAACCCCACGTGCCTTTTGCTACAAATATTGCACATGGGAGATGTGTCTCAGGAAAAATTCGAAGTATTTGAGGAGCCCGTGTTTTGCTTTTTAAAAAATTTCTTCTTTGAGAAGAAGCCTTGCCTTTTATTGCCTTTCCAGTCAGTTGTGGACTTAGTCTATCTCGCTATATTAGCTTATGATATTATGGCCCAGTCTAGCACCCGAATGTAGGTTTCCATCTTCAAGACATTTACCCTTTCTAAAATGTCACTTCGAAGTCCACCTTCAAAATGCCTCGCCTTCTTATAATCAGTATCAATCACATGTGGTGCGAATCTGGCCAATTCAGTGAATTTGGCCTCGTACTCGGCTACAGTCATATTGTCTTGCCTAAGTTCCATGAACTCTGACACTTTCCTATCCCGAACACATTGTGGGAAGTACTTGTCATAGAAAATCTCCAGAAATTTCACCTAGTCAACATCTTTATGATTTTCCCGCATTAACATCCACCATCTCCTTGCTTCATCCTCTAGCATAAAAGTGGCTAGAAGCACTTTCTGTGCCTCCGAACACGGGAACACTTCAAACAATTTTTCGATGCCGAGAACCCAAGCTTCGGTTTTCAGCGGATCTAATCCACCATGGAACTGTGGTGGTTTCATTTTCTTGAATTCTTTGGTGAGAGCTATTATCCGATCATCATTCTGATTATCTGGCACGAGTGGTGCCGGAGGTGGAGGTGGAGGATGTGGTTGCTGCCACTGTTATTGCCATTCCTGTTGTTGCCTCAATGCTTTTGTCATTTCCTGAATCAACCTTTCCATTCTATCTATTCTGGCAGTAGAGGACTCTTCTAACTCATCACCTCTTGTTCTCACCATCTGATTAGATTTACATTATTCTTTGTACAAAAGATTCACAGGTATGCATCTATTAAAAAGCATACATATTTAATTAATTTGCAAAGCAAGCAAATCACAACGTATAGCACATAATTGTTCATATCAAAACATTTAAGCGTATTCTTGATGCTTCCAAATTCATAATTATCACATGAATGCATCCTAGATCTTTTCTAGACGTTTATTGCCCTTTTGGACAAGGGTGTGAGTTATTAACTCGTGCTCTGATACCACTCTGTCATGACCCGAATCCGCCCCCAAGGGTTAAGGACATAACCGGCCAGTAATCATGAGATTACTTACGGCCTCAAACCAAACCGGATATAACTCGTCAGAGTAAATGGGCCAAACGAAAGCAAAATTTAAAACTTTGTCCATAGAGCTGTGCTTACATGGCACGACATAACAAACCATACACATATATGTTAATAACTCACTTCAGAAAATATAGTAACATAAGGTTATGCACAAACATAATCATTTAAGTCTAAGTCACCCATGAAAACTGTATACAACAGATTCAAAGTCTTCGCCGACATGACAAGATATAAACACATGGCAAAAGGGCGAAGACGAATCTCGTGCGTGAGACGCAAGGGCTGACTCTTCAAAACCTTGGTTGTTCCATACAGACTTCACTGAGGCTGGGTCTGGACCTCTCTTGGCTCACCTACAAACACATGAATGAGCGTGAGCGAAAGCCCAGTGAATAATATCAATTGAAGAAGATACATTGGAACAATATACATCGGACGACCTTAGGCTCAATTCATATTGCTATCTAGTATATAAATAGCTATAGATCAAGTGACTTCGGTTCCAAACACTTCGGACGGCCTTAGGCCCAATCCATTTATGTCAAACTGGCCTTTGGCCCATTTGTCTTTCATTCATGTCAGACTGGCCTCTGGCCTATTCATTCTTTCATTCAAATCATACTGGCCTCTGGCCCATTCATTATATCATTCAGATCATACTGGCCTCTGGCCCATTCATTCTATCGTTCAAATCATACTGGCCTCTGGCCTATTCATTCATTTATGTCAGACTGGCCTTCGGCCCATTCATTCATTCATTCGTGTCAAACTGGCCTTTGGCCCATTCATACTTTCATGTCAAACTGGCCTTTGGCCTATTCATTCTTTCATGTTAAATTGGCCTTTGGCCCATTCATTTGGCATAACAAACATTGTCCACCAATCAATTTAACAAACTTATAAACTAACATAGAAGTAAGCAATTGGACAACAACACATTTTAGATATCTTGTCAAGATATTACTCAAGTGATCGGTTGGTTGATTTGCCCTGGAGCTTGACCTTACACATCACATAACACATATGGGTCACAAATGGCTCAATCCCTTCCTTAATTCACATATTCCTCTTTTGGGCTTCTTTTTTACTCTTTTAATTCATTCACAATGCTAAATGCATGCCTAAGAGTACTTAGAAATGAAAGAGAACAGAAAACGAAACACAGAACATTATTATAAAATTTCAGAAATAGGGGTCCCCACTCGAGCGTGGACTTCCGGCTCAAGCGGACACATGAGGTCTGCAAAAGTATTGAATACAACATTTTCACGCTCGAGCGCGAACTCGGACGCTCGAGCTGAAGATCAATCTACATAGCTCCTCACTCGAGCGTGAACTTCCTCGCTCGAACGGACGTCAAGTCTGCAGAAAATACTGGGAGCTCGTATTTTATACTCGAGCGGCGGATCCCCCGCTCGAGCGAACATCAAAATTTCTGGATTTTTCAGAACATGTTCTTGAGCTTCAACCTTACATTCAAAGGCTCTAAACACATGATTTTGGCTCAAACTTTGCATATACACGTACTAACATTGTACAAACACCAAATTACAACATTATGAAGCTCAATTCCAAGAATTACTCACATGCATGTTCCAAATTGACTCAAACTCATCATCATCACACTAAATTCAAACATTCAAAGCTCACACTTTCATGATTTGCACTTGGATGTAGGGGATACCCATTATTCTCAACTTAATTGGTAAAGAGATGATCAAATACATAAACTTCATTCACATTCAACATGGATTACACACTTTATGCTCAAACATGGAAATTTATAGCAATTTCTTACATGCATGTGTCTATTGACTTCAAATTCAACAAAACTAACTCAATTCATATTCTTTATCATCATTCAACTTTGAATTCACAAATTACAACATTAAACTCATAACTTTTTAATCAATTACTCACCTAGAAGCTCAATCTCCCAAATTTATGGTCAAATCTTGTGTAAGTCTTCAATTTATTCAAGCTTATTGAGCAAATCTTTAATTGTTTCCCTCTCTCTCTCTCTCTCTAGACGGCCCTCTCTCTTTTCTTGAGTTCAAAATCAGCCAAAATGAAGCTAAAAAGGAGAATTGGGCGTATAGTGCCCCACTTATATAATTTCCCTCAATTATAATTGCCAATATTAAATAATTGGGCACTATAGCATTAATTTAATCTAATTAATCTGATCCGAATCAATTTTCAATTAAATTTCACCATAGACTCTAAAAATTATGCCAATCACAATGGCTCAATCAATTTTGGTTTCTGTAGCCGATAAGGCCTTCAATTTAAATTTCAAAGCAGATAATCAAATAGATATTCCTACGGTGAATAGATAGAAATTCAAAACCACATATTTTCACATAAATGGCACACGTAAACATATCAAACACATAATCATATTCATAATAAGGACTAATTAGTATAGTACGAAACAGAGTTATCACATTGCTGTAGACTTATTCTTCTGAGTACTAGATTTTTGTTTGCCTCTATAGTGTTTTTTATGCTTAGTCTAGTAAGAAGAAAGACCCTTATACTTTTTGAAGTAAGATTTCCCGAAAGATTTTTTGTAAGGTCTAATTTGTCTAGATCTCTTGGACTTAGAAGGATATTGAATTTTAGTATCATAGGCGAATTAATCACAAAATTTACCAAGCTCTTTCTTGCCTATAAGGTTTTTTTTTTCATAAGATACTGGAGTATAAGGTCATTGTAGGGCCACCTAGTGTGTTTAGATGGCCTTGCAATGACCAATATTTTCTGTAGCTGTAGCGTTCTCAGTTTCGATCCTTCTTTTATGTTTTGCCACTTCGACTGGGCCAGTCGGGGGTCGAGCTGCCCAGCTTGCGTGAGTCCAGGGGGCAGCGCCCCTTGGCGGGTCTAAGGGCAGTGCCTTGACGGGGGTCGAGCTGCCTGGTCAGCTCGCGGGAGTCCAGGGGGCAGCGCCCCTCAAAACAAAAATGCAAAACGCATTCGAAGTTGGTTGTTCGCTCGGTCAGTCTGGAGTGCGGGAGAGGGCCGCATGTGCGGGGAATGAGGCCGTACGTGCGAAAAACAGGGCAGGGGCTGAAACACACTACTAAAAAGGCAGGTGTGGCTGGAGGTACGGGAAGTTAGGTAGATCCGGAATTTTTCCTTTTCTTCTCTCTTTGGGCTGATTGAATGTCACTTTTTGTATATCTCTCTCTCTCTAAAAACATTTCCTCTCCATTCTCTCTACATTTTCTACCAAAAATCTCACAAGATCTTTGATTTCTCCAAATCCATTAGGATTTAGATCTAATTCTTTCATCAAAGTTGGTTATCTAAGTGTACGTTGTGTGCGGTGGAGATCGAGTTTAAGCATCGTTGATTTTGGGGTTTCAACTCGTTTCTTCTTCAAACTTGAGGTAGGGATTTTCTACACTCTGATATGATTTTTAGCTTAGTTATTTGCTATTGTGTATAGATGATGAGATTTGGTTGTGGTTTGGACAAATCTAGGATTTGGGTGTGAAATGAAAAGAGTGGTTTTGATGAATATGTGGTAAACGAGTATGAAATTTGAATATAAGATCATGTTGTGCCAAAATAGTTGATTTTGGTGATTGGGTTGATATTTGGTGAATGGGGGATTTTGCCGTAATTTTGATTAAATTATTATTTTGCATAAATAATTGGGATTAACATTGAAAACGTGAAATTTGAAGGTTGTGATTATAAATGGTGATATTGGATATGTATTATCTCACCTATGAAAGTTTTGAATAAATTATTTATTTTGATATTGAACATCTCTTTAGAAATAATTGCATTGGGCTAGCAGTGGAGGATAGCTATGATTGTTGTAAAAATTACATGAGGATTAGGCGATTTAATGCTAATCCATTGTTGGTGTCATTGAATATGACCATGTTATAGATACATTGTATATGTATGTTTATTGGGAGGAGAAAGGGGATGTACTATATATGTGATTATGTTTATAAATACATTGCATATGTATATTTGTTTGGGAAGAGAAAGGGGATGAACTCCATTTAAAGCAAGTTTGCCGAGTGTCCTGGGTGAAAGTCGAAATTTTATATATAAATGGGTGCCGATTCCTTCGGATGAAATATCCATAAAATGACAGGTTTAAAGTGTTTATATGAGTTTTGCATAATTGGAAAATCATTGAGTTGTAGTCTTATTTTGATTGTTGAAAGATAGCAAATTTAACTCATGAATTGAGTAGCATATATGAGCTGAAAATGAAATTAAAGGAAAATGGAATAAGGTTGGTTTTAGTGACATATGGATTCGCAAGTCTTGTGGATGTTTCAGGATCGGTATTGTTTATGTATGTGGTATTTATATCTTTGCTAAATCTCATAAATTGTGTTAGATTATCTCTACTGGGCTGTTGGCTCACCCTATATGGGAATACCATTTTCAGGTACATGTGAGATAATTCCTCCAAGGCAATAACGTGGATGGAGTTTTGGGAAGAAAGAGCTTTTCAATTATGCCTTATGTGTGTATGTTTGTTATTTGTAAAGCCAAGGGCTTAAGATGTAATGAGCGAGACTCAATTTGCATAACCAAGCAATGACTTGTAAATATGTAAGCCTACATGGCATTTAACTGGTTGTTAAACGGTGAACTCTGATATATGAAAATATGTTGTTTCTTATATTTATTCTGCATATAAATTATCTTTATTGTATTATTTTGGGAGTCTAACAGTAGCAATAATATCGTCATTTGGATTTTGTGATTTGCCTGCTAAGACTGAATCATCTCTGCTACATATAGAACGAGCAGCCAGTACTGGTGTTGTTTCTTCTTCATCTTCATCACTGTAGGTGGATACAATGTGCACAGATGTATCATCTCTGGACTGTGACTATTTAGTGTTGTTTCTTCTTCATCTTCACCACTGGACCACAAATTCTTCAATTCACTTTTTTTTCCTTGCTGGATGTAAGGGTTGTGGATAATGGGCTGAGCAATGGGTTGGATGAGCATGCATGCTTTATGAGTTCGGCAATCAAAATATGTGAACTTAATATTTATCTATTACCTATATATAAAAAAAAATTATAAAAAATTGTCTTTTTTTTAAATGGATTAATAGGTCTATTTTAGAATTGATTTCGGTAATTCAAAATATTCATTTTTTAAAATTTGTTGAATAGAATATTCATACAAAAAATTGATATGATTGAATATTGGTAGTTATATATTTGGATCATATTTATTTTAAGAAAATGGACGATAAATATATTTTAAAAAATAACCATTTATTTGTTTGTAATACAAATTTGATTAAACCATATAGCTACCGATATGTAATTATTTTAAATTTTTTGTATGAATATTATTCTCAATAAGTCCTAAAAAGTAAACGTTCGGATTACCGAAGTCGATCTCAAAATGGACCTACCAAATCCAAATTAAGATAGCAAACACGAGAGAAGTCTAAAAACCAAGGATGGATCTACAGGTGTGAGCAAGGGCGGTTGCACCCCCAAATTTTTTTAAAATTATGTACATTATACTAGTAATTAGTAAGATAATTTCAAACTAAAATACTTCGTACCTCCCAAATTTCAATAGTTGACACCTTTCAAATTATATACATTAATTTTTTTTATAGATATTTTCTAAATTGAGTTTTATCAAATATTGTTCTATTCAATTTGTTATCTGTATTATTTGTTATATTTTTATATTATTTAAAGTTACTTGTATTCTTTTATTTGTTTCTATTTATTACTATTTTTGTTTTTTTGTTCATATATTATTTATGTTTTTTTTTTCCTTCTTTTATAAATCATACTTTAATTTTCTTATGCATCTTATTTTCCATTCATTCTTGTTTGTTCATTCTCTAGAAATAAGGATATTGTCTACAAATAAAAATATTATTTATTTCAACTTGACATTATTAAAATAAGTTAATAAAATTTGATATCGTTTCAAAAACGGATTATCATTATACTCATAAAAATATACATTTTCAATTATATATATATATTTCAAAACTAAATTGCATAATAACATGGAAGATGATTTTGTAGCAAGTTACTTGATAATATTTATTGAAAAAAAATATCAATTAAGGTTTTAATGTCGAGTTTACCATAGATATTTTTATACAGATTATAAAAAGTGGCAACTACATCATTTTCAAATAGTTAACTTTATTAGACAGAGACATAGTAATAGTTAATATTTTGTTAAATTAATGTAGACAAGAAATATGTTCTATTATATTTTTGTTCTCAATTATGTTGACAAAGAATATCTGATTAATAATAATATTAGTCATTTTTTTATATGTTAGTATAAATCAAAAATTAAAATTTTATAATTTTTTTTAATAAAAAAATACATATATTTTTGCGCCAAAATTTAAATCCTAAATTCGTCCCTAATCCAACCCAAAAAATAAATTTGAGGATATTCAATTGAATACTCGTCGGTAATGTGGCATTACTATTGATAATCGGAAATAACAAATAGAACGAGGCTTTCCAATAAGACAAAAATAGTTGACACTTGTAGCTGGTAAAAATTGACCACCTGACTTTTCAATTGAGAACGGAAAATGTTAGAGGTTCCAAATTTTCTACTAAATAAATGATCAATTGTCTCACATGGGTGTGAGGTCCACAAAATTACGGACCCCACATCACATTTGGTCATTTGTTTGGTAGAAAATTTGATGTCCCTAACATTACCCATTAAGAACCTACATGAACCATAAATGGTGGCCCCACTAACTAGCCCATTCGATTAGTGTTTAACTTGGGTTAGCATTAAATTAATTGATATTCTAATAATTGCAAGCGTTTATTATATTTTATACCTATAAACTATCATCAAATTATTTATTTAATTTTTAAACTATTGATTAAATATATTAAGTCTTTATCTTAAAGTATTTAATTTGAACGTATTTAATTCCTAAAATAATTATAAAAATAAAATATAAACTTGTAAGTATTATAAATTAATAAAAGATTTTATCTGTTTAAAATTTTATTTAAAAGTAACCCTTAAATTTTTATTTTGTTTCTGAAAACGGGTGTCAACTCTTTGGTGATTTTTTTTTAATAAAGAGTATGGGTAAAATTATGTACAATATTTTTTTTTTTATACTTATATTCTACAATAACTATGGGTTTGTTTTTATCTAATGTTATGTACTTAGGTTTCGTTTATAAGTATAGGAAAAATTCTATTTTACCTATATGTGGGATGATTTGATAGCATTTTATACCCTTATACTTAAATAGCCATATCCACAACACCACACCCCCCCCCCCCCCCCCCACCCACATAGTTTTGGATTAAAATGCAATCTTCAACACCGTTAATTATAGATGTAAAATAACTAGAATACCATCAAACATTATATTTTTAGTTGTTTTCTTTCTTTATCATTAAAGTTACATTTAATTTATAATGTCTAGTATTAATTCAATTAAATCACAATTAATTATAAATTCTTAATTATTTATTATAATTCTTAAATTTTATTCTAATTTTAATTTAATTGTACTTTAGATCAAAATTAATCCTAAATATTTAAATATTTATTGTAATTGATAACTAAATAATTAATTCTAATTTAATTATATTTTAGATCAAAATTATCCTAAATTCTTAATTATTCATTATTATAATTTCTAACATGTTAATCTAATTTTAATTTAATTACATTTTAGATCAATTCTTAATTACTGTTTATTTTACATTTTATTTAATTATATTTTAAATAAATTCTTAATTATATTTTATATTTTAGATCCATTCTTAATAATATTTTAATTTATTTTATTCTATTTTAATTAAAATATTAATCTAATTTTAGGTTTGGAAAAAATTGGGCAAAATTGTCCTTTTCTTGTATTAATTTGATTCTAGTTTTTTAGAAAACAAAACCCGCTCTAAAAAATGATGTGTGCAATATATCTTCGTCAATCTGGATGAAAAAATTAATGGTAGCACTTTAGTTCAAAATTACATGAAGGTTTTCTGATTATATTTGAATCATAAGGGGTAAAGTGCATTTAACACTAATTTTTAATTGATTGTTTTTAACTTTTTCTAGTTCTTTTAAAAACCTTAATTGATGTATTATTTTGTTCTATAATTATTTATAGCGAAATGTTATTATTTAAATTATCTAATTTTATTTGTTCAATATATTTAATAATCATATGATTTTATTGTCAATAAGTTCGAATTAATTTTTTTCAAAGAGTAAGTAAGTTTAAATTAAATATTTTAGACTGGAAACTGTGATAAACCCTAATATTACCAATGTATGTTGCTTAAGCTTCTTGGACATAACTATCACTGAAATATTTCAACAATATGATGCAATTCAACATTTATTTTTTTATTTTTTTTATCGATGAAAGTCAGTTATTAGTTGTTAGATTAGCATCATTGGGAGTTAGCCTACCCACCCTTACAAAACACTAAGTGTTTGCATCCTAATTCAACTCTTCGTTAGGGAGAATGGAACACATAACCTTCCCTTAAAATTAAACCTTTAGGAGAGTCATAGTGACCAATTAAGTTAGGCCTGGTTGATTTGCAATTCAACATTTATTAATGGTGCTTTTAAATAAAATTGCTCACTCAACCTAAGTAAAAAACAAAATGATACAATTATTTTTTTTTTTAAGAATTCATGGATTTGTTATACTTATGTTTGTCTCGTCATTCAATTAATTGTTTGCGTGTCTATAATTAATCTTAATTTCGGATCTAAAAACAGTAATGATAAATATCAACAAAAATATTTTTTTATAGTTGCCGTGATTGATTACATTGAAAGCATTTTTTGAGATAATTAATGGTGTGTGGTTAAGGGTTTCTTTCTATCCTTTACCCTATGTCAATTTGAAACCATTTTTTATGGAAGAACGTCTATGAATTAACCTTAATTTTGGATCCAAAAACAGTAATGATTAATTTATTGATAATAAACTATATATTCTTCCTGTTCTTGAAATAAATATCAACAAAAATATTTTTTTATAGTTGCCGTGATTGATTACATTGAAAGCATTTTTTTGAGATAATTAATGGTGTGTGGTTAAGGGTTTCTTTCTATCCTTTACCCTAGCCAAACATGAGGGATCAATTTGAAACCATTTTTTATGGAAGATTGTCGAAAATACAATCAAAATGAAAGAACATTTTGGCTCCCTTTAGTTTAGTTTTTAAATGAGTTTTGAGTTATATTTTGAATGACAAGTCTTTGAAATGCGTTTTGAAAATAGAAAAGCTATCTAATTGTGAGTTTTGAAAAGAGTTTTTAAAGTAGTTTTTGAATTGTATATTTTGAAAACTTATTTGTTTATGAGTATTGAAAATATATTTTTTATTTTATTTATTTTTTGAATTTTTTTATTTTTGCAAAAAATATTTATTTATTTATTTTTATTCAAACAAAATAATTTTGTAATTTTTTTAATTATTTAAAAAATTTAGTCAAAAGTAATTTTAAATTATATATATATATTTTATTTTTTAATTATTTAAAATTTTATTTTTGTATTTTAAACATAGATTTTTATTTTAAATATTTTTTTATTTTTTTGAAATATTTAATTTTTTTAAAGTTAAAAAAAAATCATCATCGAAATCATAACAAATTATTTGGCCAATACTTCAAAAAATAACAAAATATTTTTTTTGAAAATATAAAAAAAGAAAAATATTTTTTTTTCAAAAATAAATATAAAAAAATATGTTCTTAAAAAAATATGTTTTCTAAAAAATAATTGTAAAGTACAAAATAAAAAAATATTTTTTTTTGAATTTTTTTAAATAAAAAAATAGAGTTTTGAAAACTTGTTTGGTGAATAAGTTTTTTAAAAGAGTTTTAAAAATTTTGTGTGATTATGAATTTAAAAAAAAAAAATTCTATTTTTTTTTTTTTAATATCCAAATCATGATTTGAAAGGAAAATCAAATCTTTGTTGTTTTCTTGTAAATTCTTGACATCTCAGAATGATGATAAGATTACAGAGTTGTGCAAGGATAATATGATGTTGATAATTTAATACTTGGTATCTGACTAGTTGAGAGAGACAAAACTTTAGACAAGTCAAGTCTCGACCTACCCCATTTCAAATAAATTTCCAACCTCGAATTGAAAGACAAACCAATCAAGTCCATGTCATTGTATTATTGCATGAAATAATTCCTTGACAACTAGATAAAGACTCAGTTAATTAATTTACTCAACAATAACATTTTCGGATATTTACTAATAAGTCCAATTTAATTTTGAAAATTATTATTGTATTTTATCAAGTTTTTATATGGATAACTAAGTCTTATTATTATTATTATTATTTTTAAATTATTCATAAAACTTTGTTTATTTATAATAATACATTTTATCTCAACTTTATCCTTTTTATTTAATATGAACAACAATTTCACAAATAATTTTCATTTATTTATATTTTTATAATTAAATTCTTTAATTTTTTTTAAAATTAATATTTTTTTGACAATAATTATTAATCAATTATCTTATGCATTGAAAATACATAAACTTGTCATGGTATTATTTTTCATAACTCTAATATTTTAATAGAATTTTTCTTTTTCAATGATCTACCCAAAAACATTTCGGGCTTGTTTGGTTTGTATCTCAAGATAAAATTTTTGAGAAAAATTTTAAAATTTTGTTTGGTTCAAAACTTTTGAAAACAAATTTCCAAAATCACTTTATTTCTCCTACATATCAATCAATCACTTTTTCTCTCTTCTCTCTTCTTCTCAATCACTTTTTCTCTCACACACATTTAGTCAACTACAACAAAATATTAAATCATCCCAAACTCTTAAATTTCAAAACTATTTTCAAAATATGCAACCAAACAAACTAAAAAATTTCTAAACTCTCTCCCCAATATTTTTATTTTTATTTTTTGAAAATTTATCTAAAAACATAAACCAAACACCAGAATGTTTTGAAACAACAAAAAATGATGATTTTCATATATAGTTCTTTCGATCCAGTTTTTGTTTATGATTTTTTTTTTAATTTTTTTTTTAATATAAGATTCTAAAGTTTTATAAACCAAACCAAATCAAGCCAAGCCTTATTCTAAAGTTTTATAATTAAAAAAATATAAGTTTTAGTAAATTAAAAGAGTTTTTGAAATTGTTATTCATATTAAATGACAATATTAAAATTAGGGTAAAATATGCCATTATACAGAATTGAACTTTTTAGGAACATTTTATAATTCAAAAATGAAACTTATTTGGCCACATTAAAATTTGTTAGTATTCAATAGTAATATTGAAAGTAAAATGGGTAATTGATATTTTTCCTTATATTGATTTTCTCAACAAATTAATAGTTTATTTTTAGATATTCTGTAGAGGTCAGTATGGTTCGGATTGGTTCGGTTTAATCATAAACCAAGCCTAATCAATTGCCTACAGTTCTATCAAATTTGAAATGAAACCAATCCATGAAAATTTTGAAACCAATTGAATTGAACCACTATAGAATCATTTTAAAGCATGAATTAGCGCACAAAGGCACATAATGGAACTCACAGAATCAAATTAGTCGAATCTTAACGCATGAAAGATGGATGGAAAGCATGGATATGATAAATAAAATATAACGCTATATAGAAAGCACATATATAAATGGGTTAGAAAGACGTGGAGTTGGAAGATTATTACAACAACTCAAATAAGTAAGGAGGAGAGAGAGATTATTATAACACTTGAATAAATAATAATAATAAAAAGAAGGGGGATTGAAGAAATTATTCACCTCGTTTCCTTCCTTACTCACAAGGATCACTTAGGGAAGAGACCATTGGGCCCTAACCCTCAACAATGATACAAATATATATATATATATATATATATATATATATATAACATATATTTTGCAACAATAATTAAATGGATCCAAATCAAGAATGGCTTCAAGCTCAAAAAATGGATAGGAACCTACATCTTCTCTTTGTGAATAAGGGAAAATCAATATCCAAATACATGCTATTAAGTGGAGAGCATGGATTAATGCAAATCATTTCTTGGTGGAAGTTCAGCTTATTAAAGTAAG
The DNA here is from genome assembly GCF_055761805.1 of Camellia sinensis. Classification (NCBI taxonomy): domain Eukaryota; kingdom Viridiplantae; phylum Streptophyta; class Magnoliopsida; order Ericales; family Theaceae; genus Camellia; species Camellia sinensis. The sequence goes on along the minus strand of NC_138967.1, from coordinate 103,330,959 downwards.
AGATTCATCAAAGTATATTGCTAACTCCTCTCCTATTCAATGAAACAAGGGTGTTTCCACTCCTTTTTATGTTCACAAATGATTGAGAAGGGAGTATTTAGCACATTTTGACATAAAACATCTTACTTTACTTCCAAAACACCAAAGAAAAGTAGGGACACAACTTTCTCAACTCCAAATCCCATGGGTCACTCAAGCAATCCTATGAAGCATGTGAGACCCCTAACTTTTGTAAACTCTATTAAGTCCCTTGCTTTTAAATTATTTCTTTGAAATCGCTCAATTTCTTAATTAATTGCAATTTTAACCCTAGGATCAAAATGCGCACCAACTGAAAACTCACAAACCCTGATCGATTTTGATAACTTAGAAATCAATCTAATACCCTAATACTAATTAATTGACTCCATAAACGTAGAATTACCACTTGAAAACCCTAAGTTTTTTCGATTTTTATCACACTCGTCGGTTGATAGCCTTTTTATTTGAAACAAGAAATTCAAATCGAATCAGATTCTCTAACCCTAACTTAGTTAAATTCTACTCTAAAATAAATGTTTCAATTCATAAATTAAGGCCTTAGCCCTCATATTCTACTTAAATCACAAATTGACCCCAAGTTAGTACCATGGTATATATATATATATATATATTTGTACCTCTTATTCATCAAATCTTTTTGTACACAATATCTATAGAATTTGTACACAAAATAAATAGGAAAATCTCCCCAAATCTTGAGCACATGGCCAGCCATCATACCTCATAGGCTATAATCATTGTACTTTAGAGACAAATCCCTTGAGTCATGGAAATAATTATGACCTTGGTACCAATTCTGTATATATACATGTATGTATGTAATGTACTTGTAGCTAGAATGGATTAAATTAGACTTAAGCCTAACTAGATCATAATTAAATACATAATTAAGGTCCTAATTATCCACTATTCCATTTCGTTTGAACTAAATACAACTCAATTCCATTACATTTCAACCAAAGGACATTTTAGACAATTCTCACCATTTTTCCTATAAATACACCACCATCCTCCATCTATATGAACATCAAACACTACACCCACATGTCATAGGGAGAGGGAGAGGGAGAGGAGTGGAGAGTGAGCTTGTGGGAGGGAGAAAGAAGAGAAAGAGAGCAAGTCTTGCAAAATTAGTTCCATAAACATTTAAGCAAGCCACAACACAACTCTCTCTTTCATTTTCCCTTTTCAAATACATGTTATTAGAAGTTTTAAATGGTATTTTCAGATGTGTTTTGATGGTATTCTTGTGTTAAAAATGAAAAGAGTTGAGCCTTGATTCTACCCTTCTTGTATTTCTCTTAATCTGTATAAGACTACCTTTTTCCATATGAAACTCTCAAAATTTCCAAAGGCACACCTTCATCTCAAATTTCTGAGTTTAATACATATTATTTAGCATGTTTTCATCACAAGATAAGTGGAAAATTTTTCCTAGTTGACCTCTTTTCTCACTAATCTTCTTATTTTGAGTATTGTGCATGAAAAATATATTTTGACAGCCAACTTTGAAAAATTCTAAAAAAATATATTCTTTGTGATGGTTTGATTGGTGAGATAAGGTTGGGTTCGGATGAGACATTCAGGTGGATAAAAACTTTTTGGAAGGATAAGGTTGGATTCAGGAGATAAAACCTTTTTCCCTTTTGAGGCTTTGCGGTTGGTGCTACGCGGTATATAACCGTTGGTAGGCATCCAAGGTTAGTTCTGCAACAAAGCAACAAAACGGGGAGTTCCGAATAGTCCGGTGTCCAATTCTTGTGGTTGGGAGGATAAAATCTCTTCGGGAAATTTCTAGAATACTAATCACTAACATTATAACCTTTGTTATCTATTTGAATGACATGTTCATTTCCTCAGTTATTGAAATTGCTATTATTAACTTGAACATCATGCTTCATTACTTGTTTGCCATAAAAATGATGGTGTATTGGATTGGGAACAAGGGACGGGGTGCGTGTGCATTTATTGGGCATTCAAAACTCATGGTGTTTCATGCCAGGTATTGAAGACTATTAGACCGATTGAAGACAAAGCTGAAGTATTTGAGGACGTATGACTATCCTATGAGTGTTAGGAACTAGTTATGTTAAACGTGTTTTGAGATTGTAAGTGATAGATCCCATGTTGTATTTAAGACATGATTTTTGTAATTTGTATATATATTTGTAACATATCCTTATACTCCGTCCACTCATGTAGGCCTTGTGTTAATACCTTGTCAAGATCTGTCAAAAATGTAGTTTTGCTATCTAAGGTTGGACTTAGAAGGGAGGCTATTTTGACTCCTCCGACCTTCCTGTGATCTTGCTTGGTTATTAGCCAAATGACTCATTAGTGACGTTTCCTACTCTTGTAACCTTAGATAAACCCTGTATTTAATGGTTAATATATTATCTGATATTCCCGATTTTTAGGGCGTCACAAAACAACCCTTAGCACTCGTTGATATGGAGCAAAGAGTTGGAACACATGGATTGATGCACTTGAGAGATAGAATAGATGAAGGAGAGTAGTGCAACAACAAGAAAAGCTACTCTACTTATTGAACTTGTGAATGGATGGCTAATAGCTACTGCCAAACACATCCACAAGGGTCTAAGATGCATAAGAAAATGAAGAAAGACTATGAACTCAATGGATGGATGGCTAAATTCTACTCCCTCCACATCCATGAGGACTTACAGCAATCACATGATTAAAACACGGCAATAATGAGATGCAAAGCTTATAAATGAAGAACAAGAGAGAAATATGAGAAAATTGCAAAAGTTCACCTCTTGAAGAGAGGATAACCTTTCTTGTCCACAAACTCTCTTCTAGTACCCTCAAGGTTCTTGAAAATAGCTTAGAATCTCAGCAAGAAGCTTTAAGTTCAAGCTTCAATGGTGTTTACGTAATGGGTGTATGAAAAATTGAGGTCGAAGATGAAGTGTAGGAGGTAGGTGTAAACAAAGCTTTTAGCTTTTAGAAATGTTATGTAACCTTTTAGAAATATTTCTCAACCTTAGTTTTTAGCTTTAATGGAGTTTTTGGGTGGTGTATCAGTGAAGAATAGTGAAGAAAAGGGAAAAGAAGGTTGAAAATGGTATATAGGTGTAAATAAATTTTGTAACCTGTAGACACCTCATTTTTGACCGTCCTCAAGACTTGGACGTTATCGTTTGAACACTTGATGATCATCCATGCTCGTATTCGTTTGGAGTTCCCGGAAGTCTCGGTCGCGCGCCTTGCCTTAGGATCTCTCAACTTGTCTGTTTTGTGCTTGGTTGTGGACCAAGGACTTGTGGTTTTGCTTCTGAGGGAAGAGGGCGGCTTTTTGGCCATCCCTACAACCCATCGGCTAAGGCCTTGTGCCATCGGCCTTGTTTTCTTGCCATAGGCCATAAGTGTTGGTCGATCGGCACTCATTTTGGTCGATCGGCCATATTTTCTAGCCGAGACCTTTCTAGCTGCTTTTTCAGATATTTTCATGCCAGCTGTGACAGCTGGTGAGCACAGTTTTCATCCTCCATACACGTGTATGGAGGGATTGATTCAAGTCCTTAGCTTGCTTCACAAGCTTAGGAATTGAATTTCTATAAGAAGGGAGACCTCTCTCCCTTTCCAGAGATTATGAAAAATTGATATAGAAGTTACATATATATATATATATCTATATTTACCCTTGTTTGTGCTCAAAAGTGCATTTTCTTCACACTTTTGCACTAAAGCACCTACTGAAACACCATCCTTTTGTTGCTGAGGCTCTTAGAAGCTCGTTTTGGTGTTTTTGGTTTGGTTTGAGCTCAAAAAAGTTGCTGGAGTTGTAGCTTCAAAGTGGTTCTACAAGGGTGAGCTTTTAACCCCTTAAACCTTGGTTTTTACGTAAGCTTTTGGACCTATTTGCATGCTTATTTAGGCTTGACTTTCTACTGATTTTTTTTTTTGATTTTGCATGCTTATAATGTTTACCTTTGTGTTGGGGGTGGTCTACCCCCTCTTAGGCCTTGTTTGGCCTTGTTCTTGTGCCATCTTTTTAAGCTATTGGGATCACCTTGTTTTGGCCTTCTCACCACTGAAACTCAGAGGAATTTCAGTGGCGGAAATGGCGTTTTAAGGTCCCAAATAGAAGAGGGTCATCCCCTCTCCTTGTGTCTTGTATACTTGTATGGATGGCTCATCAAAGTAGCATGTTTGTCTAGCGTATGTTGGCCATATCTCAGCTTGTTTTTGGTGTTGTTTTGCCATGCTATGCCTCTGTTTTAGGTTGGTTTGATAGCATCTTGCATGCTTCACATACTTGTAGTGCAATCTTGCATGATAGCCTAACATGCATCATGTGTTTGAACCATTATTCTAGCATATTTTGGCTTAACTCTAAGAAGTTTTTGACCATGTTTTACCATGCTTAAGGTCTGATTTGTGTTGTTTTGGTCATGCATGCATTGCATTGTATAGCCATGGTTCATTCTAGCTTGTTAGCTTCGAGTTTCCAAGCCACTAGCATGCATTGCTTGGGCTACTTTCATGATTTAGCATAATTTGAAATGTGATTTCAGTACATGTAGTGTGGTCATACACTTGTATTTGTCACTCTTTCAATGCTTTGAAGAGTTGGTGTTTCATGCCTTAAGAATGGGTCATTGTGCATGCCACCATGCTTAGGCCTTTGGGCTATCATTTCAGTGTATTTTTGGCCTTGTTTTGCCATGATATAGCTCTAATTTTTGTTGGTGAAGCCATCTCATGCTTGGTCTTAGTAGGTGTAGAGCAATCCTCCCTATTGCCCTCGCATGATCGATGTTTTAGCCCTTCATGCTAGCATGTTTTAGCTTTGGTCCATACATGTTTTAGTCTCATCTTGACATGTTCAAGGACTGTTTTGAGTTGCCTTCGCCATATGCTTCATGTTTTGTATAGTTGTAGTGCAATTGGCCTTGTTAGCTTTGAGTTTTCAGCACCATAGCATGCTTAATTTGTGACATGTATATGATTTGGCATCATTTACCATGACATTTCAGAGCATATAGACTTGCCACGCTCCTACTTCTTTCACCCTTTGAGTGCCTCTAAGGGTTGTGCATTGTTGCCTAGCTTATGGACCAATATGTGTGCATGCATGTCTTGCCTTTTTGGTACCTTAGTTTTGGTGTTATGGCCCCTGATTTGGGTATGATTGAGATCTGTCCACTTTTGGTTTAAGTCCACTGAGTATGTGGTTTGCATGTTGTTGCATGCTTGGTACATTGCATGTTGTTGCATGCTTGAGTTACATTGCATGTTTGTATGTTTAGGTTGCATTGCATTTGGCATGCTTGAGTTACATCGCATTGTGTGTGTATGTCGCATTGTGTTTAGAATCTTGGGCATGCATTGCATTGTGCTTAGATAGGGAGTTAGTCCAAACACGGGAAACGATGGACGTTTCATACTTGAAGTGATGAAACGTGCCTCAATTCTTGGTCGCCGACCCTGTTGATCATGCATGATAGAGGTTAAGGCATTTATGTGTTTTTGTGCATTCCTTTGGCATTGATTTGTGCAACTCAGCCTCTTTGGCCATCATGCATCGAAATACGTGATTGATGGCTCGAGAGCTGAGCACTACACACCTTTGAGCCTTAGACATGATAAGGGGTGTAGTTTCACACATATTTTCTTGCAAATACATTGCCATGCTTCTGTTTGTGCTCTGTTGCAGCAAAAAGGAGAGTTTGCAGGAAGACATGGCCGATCGGCTATCTAGTGTGCCAATCGGCTATCAATAATTGGCCGATAACCTCAAAATTGGTCGATGACCGTTATCCTTTGGCCGATGGCCATACCTCTTGGCCGATGACCTCTCCGCCTGTCCATGAGGTGGATCAGAAGTGTTTTGGAGATTGGCACAATTTTCAGAAGTCTAAAACAGTGCAAACAGAGGCAACATGAGGCATGGTAACGGATTTCCGAGCAAGGCGATCGAGCATGCATCTTTGAACTCTTGGAACTGAGCTGAGGCTTTGTAATTTGTAATTAGCTTTACTTGATTAGTTAGCTTTTGAATTTGTAATTAAACTAGTTAATTTGTTAATTAGTTATCGTTTTGTAATAATTAGCTTACTGTTAGCTAGTTATTCAATTTGATTATGTAATAATTAGTCTAATTAGATAATTAGATTAGTTGTTTAGCTTAGTGTAGCTAGCTAGTTGATTTATTCGGACCCTTCGTCGAGAGGGCGAATTTTGTAATAAGCATGCGTGTGTGTGATGAATGTCTTCCAACCCCACGTCTTTCTCCTTTTTACTTAACCTCTTTCGATGGTTAGTTTTAGCGCATATTTCAATTAGCATCCTTATGCTTGCATGCGTGCATCCATTCATCTGTTTTGCATGCATCGGGCTCGACGCATCATACAAACTGCATTGTATTTCAACACCAATTTCAATACATGTCATCAAGTTATATTCACATGACATCTTAGAATAATCGAGCCTATCTTAGTCGCATTTTTGCATGTGTTGCATTAGCCATCTTAATATGAACTAGGATCATGCATGATTTCTAACTAGTTCTCTGTTTTGGCTCGGAATACACTGTAAGTGTTTATGCTTTAGCATCTTGCATGAGTGTGAGTGTTGCCATGATAGCATGCTTGCCATGAGGCTAACTGCTTAAGTGTTTAATTGCATGAATGCCTGTGGATGAAGGTTGGATTGCTTGAATTGGAATAATTCATCGAAATGCGAGTTTTAAGCCCACTTTGCGAAGTGGCAAAATCATATTTTCTAAGCCCACTCAAGGGTGGCAAATCCACGTCTTAGCCTACTTGCGAGTAGCACCTTCAAACCATTTTCAAACAAACAAACATGAGATGTTTTGTTCCAACTTAGGAGATTTAGTCTATACTTGTATGCTGTGCTCATCACGTAGTAATGATAGATTAATAAACCGGAATAAGAACACATGTGTTTTCAAAAATAAAATATCATGTTAGTAAAGACCGATCTTTAAATCGGGCGAGCGGGGGTGCTCATTGCATGACCTTCCCCTCTCGTACCCAAGTTCCCGAGCTGAGGCAACTTTGGTGATGACGGACACGTGGCCTTAGGCATGAGTCAAGGTTTCCTAAATTTCTCAAAATAAAACATTTAGGTGGCGACTCTGTATCTGGCAAAGCAGTCCATGTTTGGCACTTCTTTATTAAAATCAGTTTTCCAAAACGATTTGCCGGATTTAGACTCTTTGGTGATTTATCAATCTTGCATTGCACTTTGAAAGATTAGATTCAGAACCGTGACTTGAGTCTGAACTGTAATAGCTAATGAACAAAACGATTTCGCGCCTTCATGCGTGGAGCCGGGACGTTTGGGCACGTCTACATAACCCTTTGGAATGAAGAAGGAGAGCTGCATTTATAGGCTTTTGAGGAAAAGAAAATATCTGAGATATTTGCAGAGGAAGCCCAATGCAAAATATCTAAGATATTTGTGTAAAATTAGGAGAAAATGCCGAATTTCCTAAAATTGCTCTGTTTTCTGGAGAAATCATCCGGCCAGACAAAAAATCATCCGACCAAACAAAAAAATTGTCTGACTAGACAAAAATGTGTTTGGCCAAACAAAAAATCGTTTGATCAGACAATTTTTTAGAAGGGGAAAACATGATTTTTTTCCCAAAAAAATTCTCATTCTTTCCACTCATTTCCACTTTGTTCTTGCTCAATTTACTAAGAAAATATAACACGTGAATTTTAAAAATGCAAGTCTCAGACCTTGTAGAAATGTTTGAATTCATATGGAAAAAAAAAAAAACATTTTGAAAAAGATTTAAAAAGGGTCTAAAATAGTTTGGCCAAAACGGGTGTAGAGTTGGGATTAAAGCTTGAACCTAGCTCTCTTGGTGAAGAATTCGTAAGATAGCATATTCTAACTTTCATCATTGGGTTTTCAGTAAACAGCACTCAAGTCTTAAGGCCGATCAAAATGGGATGTCTAGAGTAGCACACTTAAATAATTAATTATAGCACATTCAAGCTCTCCACTGTAAAAGTGTCATGAAATTATCAGGCGAATCTCAAAAATGCACGTTGCTAAATGAACCTAAATAACTTATTATATCATAACACCATACCATTTTACACAAAATTTAACTGACACCCAAAAACATAATCATAGTTCTGGTGATGAGGGTAGGTGTAAGGGAAAAGGAGAGGGTAGAAATGATGATGGCAATGACAATGTGTGTAGTGGAAGAGGAATAACTGTAACAATCCCGACCTACGATTAGCTTATAATCCTTGATTAAGAATGCTTAATAAGTAATTAAGATGAAATCCTAGGTAAATTGTATGTGCCATGTGTTAAGAATGCTTAACAAGTAATTAAGATGAAATCCAAAGTAAATTGCATGTGCCATGTGTTATTTGTGTTTATATTTGTTTGTTGTAGAAATATCTGTTAGTAATTTTGCTTGAATCTGTGAATTGAAGGCCTTATCGGCATCTAAACACGAAATTGACTACGTTTATGTGTTATCTAGAATTTTTAGATTTTTCTAGTAAGTTTAATTAGAATTTGATTCGGAATCAAATAATTAGAATAAAATAATGCCAATTGATTAGTCTTAAGCCAAGCTTAATTCAACCCCACTACTCAAGCCTATATATAGCATTTCGGGCTTAGACCAGACCAATTATATGTTTGGTATAACGATTCTAGTTTAGGACCCGACCCATTTTGTATTTTGGACTCGAGTTACATGGTTCTGTATTGTTGTTCTTGTATTAGTCCCCTTTTCCCCCTTGAGTTTGGCTATTGGATTGTATTGGTTGCATTTGGAACAGGTTGGTAGGTTAGTTCCCAAACTTTTGTTACCCAGAATTTTACTCCTCCGCTCAAGCGTCACTTTTGCGCTCGAGCAGGCTTTGCGAACTCTCAATACTTTTGCAGGCCTGCAAAACTGCTGGGAGAGTGTATTCTACGCTCGAGTAGTGTTTCCTACACTCGAGCGGTCATGCGCTCGAGCGATGGTCATCTGTCTACAAAACTATTGGAAGTGTGTATTCTACGCACGAGCATCACTTCTTGCCCTTGAGTGGTAATCATTTTTGTGTTTGGACACTCGAGCGTTACTTCTTGCGCTCGAGCAGACTGCGCGTATATCAGTCTGTAACAATCACTTTTTACATCACTTTTTCATATCACTCTCTCTCTAAACATTTCCAAACCCTATTTTCTTTCACTCTCTTTCTAAAACTCACCTATTTCCTTCAAATACACCTAGATCAGTCGATCTTTTCACCTGTATGTCTTTGCTAAAAAGAAAGAGCTTAGCGAGGTTTTCGTTCTAACTGGAGCAAAGTTGGTTTTTGGCGCCTTTGGGTTTTCTTCTCTCTCTCTCACTCGTGCTTGAGGTAGGGATACTTTTCACACTTTTTATGAGTTTTAACTTAGTTATTTGATGTTTTTAAACTACATTGCGGATTTGGAAGGTTTGGAACAAATCTAGGGTTTTGATAGAAAAAATTAAATTAAAGAGGGGTTTTTCGAATAATCTATTGGGAATGGTTTTGATATTGAAAATAAGGAGGAGTTGGGTGGAAATGGTTGATTTTGAACACTTGGGTTCGATTTTGCAAAGAGTAAGAATTTTGCCCTAAATGTCTCAAATATTTATCTTGTATAAATAAATGAAATTGATGTTGGGTCAATGAAATTGAATTGGTATTGATGAGGATGGTAGAGTTGGACATATATTATTACTACCTCTCGAGATTTGGAAAGTTTTCCTTTATGGAATATAAACTATTTGTTTAGAAATATCTGTTTTGGGCTATCGGTGGAGGATAGCTATGAATGTTGTAGAATTTGCATGTGAATTAGGAAAATTGAAACTATTTTTTTCATTCATGTGCATTGAACATTATTTCACACTTATACATTGAAAATGTTATTGTTTTGAGAAAAAAGGGTGAATTCGAAAAACATGGATTGTGTTGTTGAACTAAGTTGGCATGAGTGTCCTAGGTGAAAGTCCCGAAAACCGCGCGTATACATGAGTGTCGATCTCGCGAACAAATTTTTTGTGAAATGGCAATAGTAGTGCTTGTATAGCCTACGTTTACATGGGCCAGCTTATAGTTTCCTCTAGACGAAATTTTTTGAAATTCTCAAAGTGTGAATCACCACCCTATTTTCTATTGAAATGAAAATGAATTGTGAATCAAGGTATTAACTTGGCATTGCATAGTTTTGAAAAATGATATAAATATGTTTTGGCAAGAACATGGCATATGCACTCTCCTTATATCTTTGTTAAAATTCATACATTGTGTTGGATTATTTCTACTGGGCTTTGGCTTACCCTATGTAGGAAAAACATTTCAAGTGCTGATGACATGCCTCTGCCAAGGTAGTAGCTTGGGAGGACTTGGAGCAAAGGCTTCTTTTGTTGTATTCATTTTTGTATAGCTAAGGGATTTAAATGTATTGGACCTAAAGTCCACTTTTGTTGTAACCAAGAACTAGCTTGGAAAGTTGTAAGCCTTTAGGGCATTTCTTATCTATTTAACTCCCATTCCTTTCTTATATTTGTAACATATGTTGTGGATGGGTTATGGTAATTATTTCGGGGCGTGACATTTTGGATCCGGGTTTCGTTGTGTTTTTTGTAGTTATTCATGTCTTGTTTCCCTTGTACCTCTTTGAGTTTGGCTATTGGGTTGTGTTGATTGCGTTTAGAACAAGTTAGTAGCTTGTTTTTCAAACTTTTGTTGTCCAGAATTTTGTTCCTACGCTTGAGCGTCACTTCTTGTGCTCAAGCGGTCTTTGTGAACTCTCAGTACTTTTGCAGGTCTGCAAAACTACTGAGAAGTGGTATTCTATGCTCGAGCAGTCTTGGCTCGAGCGACCTTTATTGCGCATGAGCATTGGTCTTCTGTCTGTAAAACTTCTGGGAATTTGTATTTCATGCTTGAGTGATAACTTCTTGCACTCGAGCGATCATATCTTTTGTGTTTGTACGCTCGAGCGTCACTTCTTGTACTTGAACAGTTTGTGCGTATATCAAATCATAGAACCCCCTTTTTGGGTCACTTTTTCATTTCACTCTCTCTCTAAAAATTCCAAAAACCCTAGATCTAGACACACTCCCTGTAAAACTTAACATCTTTTTACAAAAACACTAAGATCTAGTGATTTCACCACAACAAAAAAAAGGGTTTTCATGGCATGCATTGCAGGCCGTAAAAACCCTTCTACGATGTGCAACTTAACGTCATATTATGACCAGTCATGAAAAGTCATTCACTTTCAACGGCATGCCATAGTACGCCATAAAAAATATTTAACAGCGGATCTTGTATATCATGTTTGACTTTTCTACGACTACTTTTGGTACGCCGATAATTAAAGGAACAAACCACGATGTTCATTACTAGTCGTTGAATCTTTAATACAACGACCTATTTTGCCTGCTGTAGATAGCCCAAGTTTCACAGCATTTTTTGCATGCCGTAGGATATGTATATATTTAAAAAAAAAAAAAAATTAGCAGATTTTATTTCACCTATACAACATTACAAGAAAACATTGCAAACAAGGTTTACAAACATATATACATATATATATATATATATATATATATATATATATAAATATCAATCAACTACCAAAATATTGTTTCAAACATCCAAAAAAAAAAAAAAAACTATCTATAACTTTTGAACATCCAAAAACTATCTATTCATTCCAAACCATTCAAAAACTATATTTCTAAACATCAAAAACTATCCTTAAGTTCAAAACTGTCCAAAATGTTCAAAATGATCCCAAAAAAAAAAAAAAAAATCCTTAAGTTAAAACATTCAAAAACTATCCTTAAGTTCTAAACCACCCCAAGTATGATTGTATTTTGGGATGATCGCAACAGCATCAAGCAGTGCATCTAGACCACCTTCCTCCACAATCTTTTCTTGATTGATATCTGAAAGGAAAAAAAAAGAAAAGAAAAAGAAAAAGAAAAAGAAAAAGAAAAAGAAAAAGAAAATAAGGGAGGGGGGGGGGAAGAAGATAATGAGATTTTCATATATCGAATGTTTACCTTGAGAAGAAAATGAGTATAGCAGTAACAAGTTCTTATATAACCTTTCAATTTAATTGGGGAATCAAAGTGTTTCAAACAGAGCCTTAATGACAAGTAAAAAAGTATAGATTATCTTATGCCCAAACAATATTTTGACGTGTTGACTACTTAATATTTTACATCATACCACATGGCAACAGAGAAAGGATAGAAAATCTTTCTTGTGTACAAGAAAGATAAAGGCGCCAACGTTATGAAATAGGAATGAGGCTAGAATGAATAGCTGCTGAGTTTTGTAAAGTGTATATTCATCTTTGTTTTTGTTATTCACATTTCTCAAGGCATTGAATATATCTTAGTTTTAGTTAAGAGCAGAAGAATCCAGATTGTAGTAAGTAAGCTCTGATTGGTTAGCTGCTCAAATCACAATAATATCACAAATAAAGCCCCGTAAAGAAGTAAAACCGAATTTTACTGATTTTGAAGTTTTCAAAGAAGAATGAGCACTGGTTTGTGTTACTAAAAATTCATTTCAGACGAAATTTTAAATAACTTTTTAACAGTTCAGAATTTGTATAATTTTTTGTACTTTATAGTTAAATATGTTGTGTACATGCTTTTTTTCATATTTCATTTGAATCGTAACAAAACAATTTGTAAATTGTGCAGAACTACATAGTGAGCATGAAGTCACTCACTCACACATACATGCATGCAACAAGAAAATTTAGGAGACACAGAAACAACTCAAAAACAGTAATATGATATGTACCTTCAACAGCAAGATTAGCCACTACCTTTACAACATGGACTTGGACATTGATATCTCTAGATGTTAACAATTGTAATATTTTTTCAAGCCCAGGAGTAGAAAGTCTCGTAAGTTATCTAAAGCGGAGGGAGGAAGTGTTCAACTTTATATGGTCCAAAAAAATTTCGCGGAGAGGCTTAGAATAGGTGCAAATGTAACCTTTGCCATTATTTGAACAAACAGTTATTTTAAATGTGCACAATGTCTTACATGCCATACCAAAAACTTGGGTTCAAGTGTTCCTAGCAGCTTGGTCACCTAAAATTAATGCCTAACTATTCCATGTGATGAATAGAGATAAAAAAAAAACAATAATAATTAAAATTAAGCTAACAGTTAAAAATCCACAGTGCAAAGGTCCCGGTATACATGGTATTTTTCCAAGAATAACAAAGTACTAGGAGGAAGGCATATGTTCAAACGAAATATAAGTGATGTTGAAACAACAAACCCATTGACTACAAGAACATGACAAGTGGGCATCAAGCTTTTTCATTATTCAATAAAATACCTTTTCCAGCTTCCCTGCCACTAAATTGGGAGGATACTATGAGATTGGTTGTTTTTTGCATTTTTTAAAGATGAAGCCATAAATTTGAAACTATGTGAACAGACCAATTGAGAACACGAACCTGAAAATTTTTGCTAAAGATTTTTATCTTTGATGTACTTTCTCTGACAACATATTCTCCATGCCAAAGCTGTATATATGATGTATTCACCATCTCCACAAACAACAACAAACCTCCCATTGGGATTATGCCTTTGATTCTGGGAAAAAAGGACAAAAAAAAAAAAAAGACAAGAACTAATAGTGAGTACACACACATAAGAACAGATCAGGATGCCACTGATGTGGATCACAATTAGCTTTTATTGTTAATAGTTTAAAATAAATAAAAAAAAGATACATGTTAACAATGGGAGAAAGTGCGTTAGTTATCATATGACTTATTCATACTGTTAGCTAATCTCTTGTCAAAATTACCTTGGTCACAACAGCAATAATAGCACCATTATAAAGAAGTATACAAGATTTAAATCAAAGGCACCAAAATAAAAAGAATGCCAACTGATACAACAAGATCAAGTGCTGGTCCTGTCCATCCCTAATCTTGGGAGGGAGGTGAGCATTGGGTACAAACCTAACTTCCAACTTGTACTTGCACAGAGTAGCTGCCCTCAAATCTAAGTTTTCAAGCTTCACAATGACTGCCAAAAGTTCTACGTTTCTCATTCATGATTAAAGTGATTTCATATGGATCCATTTTCCACCACTTTCAAAACTGTATTCTGTTCTCCCAAATTTTAAAATTTTAAAAAAATTAATAGTAAAAAAAGCATACAAGAAACTGTTTGGAAAAGAAGTAAAAAAACAAAATTGGTTTTGAGAAAATTTCTTGAAAATAGAAAGAAGAGAGAGACTTACTCACAAGCTTGCGCTCTATTACCAATCGGCTAAAATTATCACATTTATTCACTCATTTATTTCTACAACAATGCTTGGTAACTCGAATTTTCATGACCCGAATGGCTCGAATGTATCAAAACGGTGTCGTTTTACTCCCAAAACGACATCATTTTGAGACATTCGAGCTATTTGGGCCACATAAATTTGAGCTACCAAGAATTTTTCTTATTTCTAATGAAATTTTTTTTAGATGAAACATTAAAAAAAAAAATTGAAAAAGTAAAACAAAAAATTCAAAACAAGGGCACTAAAAACAAAAACAAAAAAATCTACCTTTTCAGTGTTCATTAGTAGGTCTTCAATAAACTTCTAATTTTTTTAAAGCATCTTTTCACATTTGAACCTAAAAGAGTTAATTCTTTTGTAAAAATTTGTGACACATCACTAAAGACCAAACATCAAAATCAAAATATTAAAGACCACACAAAAAATACCAACAAAAAACTACTAAAAAAAGAAATTTCTAAACAACACTCAAGCAAACTTGAAATAGCAGAGTAATTTTGAGATCACAATAAAAAACCCCTAGCCTGATTTGGGTATTCTCTCAATGAGATCTCATTTGGATGAGATCTTCCTGCTGCTGAGACCAGTTCAAAAATCCTTTCCTAATTAAATAGGAAAACAAGCAAACAAAAATAAACTATATACAAAAATAATGCGACAACCAATTTTGAAATAATAAGCCAGTTTAATTAATCTTCTTCTAACTTGAAATGAATGGGCACACAACTATCACACTACACAAATTTCATACACTTCTTTTTTTTGTGTGTGTGTGTGTAAATTATTACTCATTGATAATATGCTATAAATAGTTTGGCAATATTTTCAAAGAACTTAAATGTCATAAATGGTTTTGCAAATTGAACTAGACTCAAAAGGCCAAAAGCAGGCAAACTAGTCAGTTGATGAAAGACATAAAAGACATAAGCAATGAACGCAACATTATTTTTGAGGTGATTATAAACATATAACTGAAAGCAGCAACATGACAATAGTAGTGGTCACAAAGGGTTCTAGAATTGAGAGTTCAGTTCACTCAAAGATCACACATTTAGACCTTCGTAGTAATCATAGTACAATAATAATTTTTTAACAGATAAAAAAAAACGAGTACAAATTAGGCTAAAAATTGTAACATACAATCAACTAGAGTAAAAAAATCAGAAAAATAGTCTGTTTGGCTAGTCAGAAAAGAGAATCAAAGTAAGAGAAAGCTCACCTCACTTGGGGCATTTATCAAACACGTTGTCTTCAGCAACCAAGCACCATATATGCACATGAAATTGGACACATCAATTACAGTTTTGGGGCAAGAGCAATATCAATTCTAACCAACTTAATCAAACATATATGAGTGTGTATACATATATATGTGCAAAATTCTCAAATGCAACAAATATTAATCAAATCAAATAGATGAAATAGATCACTCTAGAAAATAGAACACTAAATAGATGAAATTGATAGTTTAAAAGGATAAAAATGATAAACTAAACTCTAGAAAAAACATTAATCAAATCAAATTTTGCTTCAGAAAACAAAAAATTGCTTTTAAAAATGACAATAAGCAAGGTTAGAACTCACAGTTTTGATAGTATTCTCCAAGTTCTGAGCAACACCATGAGCCTAGAAAATCAACATGAAGGCTCTTGGTTAGGGTTTCAAAATTCGAGTGTTCAGCAACGAGTGGTGCCTCTTCGTCCATGGCTTCTCAGAACTCTCAATTGGGTCGATTTGCTAAAAAGAGATGTATAAACCCTAGAAATTGGTGGTATGGTGGGGCATATGAGAGAGAGTATGAGAGTGGGGTGAAGAAAGAGAGAGCACCATTTGAAACCCTTACCGTTCAAAGCCTCTCTTCTCCATCTCTTCTCGGTTTTCCTCTTTGAGCAATATTCTATGTTCAGCCATTAGAAGCCAATGAGTGAATGTTTTGAACAATATTCGGTGCTTAGACCCTTCTCTTTCGAATAATGCTTGGCACCCCTTTTGGGGTCACCCCACCCCCTTTTGTCACGTGGCGGGTGGTGATTGGAGGAGCAGGAAAAAAAAGAAAAAGAAAATGTAACCAATGAGAGAGAGAGGGGGTCAAAGGGGTGGGAGGAAAAGGGGGATGAATCATTGTTGTTCTCTTTCCCTGCAATTTTGCTTCTTTGAACCTTTCTCTTCTCTTCTTTATGCCTAACCCGTTCTTTTTTATTTTTAAAAGTCAAAGGGTGATATATTTATTTTTTTTAATAGATTTTTTTTTTGGTGTTTTGGCGCTAGAGTTTTTCATTTTGGCGCTTATTTTTTTTTTTGTTCATAGCATTCACGACATGTATTGTGCATCGTAAAAAGGTAATACTTTTAATGATAGGCACTGTGTGCATTGTAAAAAGTGCAATACTTTTAACGTTGCATGCGCTCTAAAAAGTGTGATACATTTCACGGTTGGCTTATGTGTGTCGTGTATAGTTGATGTATTAGCGGTATATCATATGCATGTCATAGAAAGTTTTATTCTTTACGGCAAACATTGCAAGTTGTACAAAAATTGTCTTTACTACCATTCATGGCCTACGTAATAGATATGTCGTGGTTGAAAATTATTTACGATGTGTAGAAAAAGCAAGTCGTAAAAGTGAGAGACCATGGCATGCATTTATTGTATGTCGTTGACGTGGTGCCGTGAAAACCTAGTTTTGTTGTAGTGAATTTCTTCACCCTACTCCCTTTGTTAAAATGGTAGAACGCTTTGTGGGCTCTCTTTTCATTTGAACAAAAATGGATTTTGGCTTCTTTGAGGTTTCTCCACTCTCTCCTTGGTCTTCTCATTTCGAGGTAGGGATTCTTCACAATCTTGTATGCGTTTTACCTTAGTTATTTACTATTTCAAAAGATTATAGTTGTTTGGGTTTTTAGGTAAAAACCTAGGGTTTGAAATCAAAATGAAAAAAGGAAGGGTTTTCAAATGGTTTCTTGGAAAAGCTTGTGGGTATGAAGGTAGGGTTGATAGATGTTGAAATAAGGTATTTCCTACATTCAAATTGATTTTCAAATAGAAAGGGATTTTTCCCTAAAATGTGAATATCGAGATTGCAAAGAGGAAATGAAATTGATGTTGAGAATTCTGAATTATAAAATTAAAATAATGTTGATGATGATGGCGGAGTTGGATATGTATTATCACTCTCATCTTGAGATTTTGGAAAAGTGTATCTTTTAAAGAAATTTATTTATCTGTTTAGAGATATCTGTTTTGGACTATCAGTGAAGGATAACTATGAGTGTTGTAGAAATTGTATGAGAATTAAGTGAACTAAAACTAATTTCTCATCCATGTGCAGTGAACATTGTTGCTTATTTAATACATTGAAAATGTATATGATTTTGAGAAAAATGGGTGAACGTTGGAAAGAGGTGTGTATCACCAAATCAAGTTAGCCTGCGTGTACAGGGTGAAAGTCCTGAAAAATGCACGTATACATGGGTGCTAGTTCCTGCGGATGAAATATCCATAAAATGGTAATAGTAGTGCTTGTATAGGCTACGTTTACATGGGTGTCGTTTAACAGTTTCCTGTGGATGAAATATCCGTGAAAGGTTGTATTGGTTTGAGATTTTCCCTTATTTTCTATTGTAAATGACATGATTTTGAGAATTGTAATACAAACTTGGCATGGCATGGTTTTTGGAAAGAAATGACAAACATTTTGCGTGGGCATTGCATATGCATTCACCTTGTGGCTTTGTTAAGATTTATACATTGTGTTGTAGTATTTCTTCTGGGTTTTGGCTCACCCTATGTGAGAAAACCATTTTCAGGTGCTAGTGATATGCCTCTACTAAGAACTTAGCTAGGGAGGATTGTAGAGCTGAAGGCTCATTGTTGTTATCTTTTATTTAAATTTTGTACAAGCCTAGGGCTTTTTTTTGTATTGAGCTTAAGACTTACTTTTGATGTACCCAAGCTTTGACTTGGAAAGATGTAAGCCATTAAGGCATATGGTTAGCTGTTTAGCCTTCATTTCTTTTCACTATCTTGTAACACATGCTGTAGATTCAAGATGTACTGTTTAAGAATGTATATTGCACATATATCAAACTCTGATTAATGAAAGCTTATCATTTCATTTATATTGCTATTTATTAGTTGTTAAGAGATGTGTATATTGTGTTTATTTCGAGGTGTTACATTATATAAGGCTAATGGTGACTCAACAACATTCCATCTTCATTTCCTTGAGCAACAAAACGTGAGAGAGAGAGAGAGAGAGAGAGAGAGAGAGAGAGAGAGAGAGAGAGAGAGAGATTGAGTGAGAGGAGAGTGAATTTAAGCTTAAGAAGGAGAAAAAGGGGAAATTCTAGAGAATTGAGAGGAAAATTGAAGGAATTGAGGAATTTAGTTTCAACATTTGCTAATTCAAGGTTTAAGGTAGGAATTCAACCTTTCATTTATGAATTTGAGTCAAATAGATTCAAGTGATTAACCATGAGAATTAAGCTTAGATTATGGAAATTGAGGTCGTTCCATGCATGCATGCATAGTTCATAGACTTTGAGTTTAGTTCTCACTCAATTCTTACGTGCAAGTGTTTATTTTTGCCAAGTTAGGAGAGCTCACTATGATTCTACACTCAAACACTTCATCTGTGCATGGTTTAGAGATTTTGAATCCATATGCATGTGAAGATACATAAAATTTCACTTTAATTATAAAGAATTGATTTGTGTTTGGGCATTGATTTTATGAAATAACCTTCATTTCATGTTTCACTACAAGTTTCCAAGTGTTTTCTAAAAGTTTTTGACCCAAATGAACAAGATTGAAGCTTTGGAATCAAGTTTTGAACCTTTAAGAGCAATCTGGAAATCCCATAATTTAGTCGCATCGCTTGAGCGACCAAGCCGTTGCTCGAGAGAAAATTTCAACCTCTTAGTATTTTTGCAGAGATTGATTGTTGGCTCACGCGACCGAAATATTGCTCAAGAAACCACCCTTTGTTTTGAACCTTGGCTTGAGCGACCGTCGAGCGTGAAAATCGAGCATCTAGTACTTTCGTAGACTTTGTAGACCGCTCGAGTGACCAAAGCTGTGCTCGAGCGAACTATCTTATTTTTCAAAATTTGGCTAAGTGTTCCAAAGTGTATTTTTGCATCCTCATTGCATCTAAGGCATTCCTAGGCCATGATTAAGCTACAATAATGAGGATGAGAGATAGAAACATATCAAGAAAGAAGGAATGATAAGTTATGCACCTTTGGGACATGTGTTCAATGTGTATATATTACGTGTTTATGTAGATCACGTGTTATCGCCCGCCTAATCAGTTTGTTCTGTCCAAGCGATTTGTTCTACTATTGGAGCTATCTGTGAGTAACGACTCTGTAAAGCTATGTTTGAATTTAAGTACTTTTTGAACAATGTGGTATGATCAGTTTTCTGAAATGCTATTTGTAAATCATGAATGACTGTCCAATTTTTTGAAATGTAATCGTGGCATCCTTAGCATCAAGTGTTCATGTGATATATATGACCTGGTACAAGGGTTTCAAGTGGGTACCATTTATGAAATTGGTTATGCATAATCATCTTTATCAAGTGAAAATGGATAATCTAAATGACCATCTCAAGTGAATGTGAGCCTTTATGACCAAGTGATCTGTAGCTAATGGATATGCCACGTATAACTGTTTATGAAATCTGTATAAGTATGTGAATCTGCATCTATTTCTGATATGAACTATGATTTCTAAATCTGTGATAGACATCATTCATAAAACCTTTACTCTGTTATTATTCACTGGGCTCTAGTTCACTGTATTATTTATGTATGTAGGTGATCATGTGCGAGACCTGGCCTAAGATGCCAGCCCGAAGTTCTGTTTTTCAAGCCAACCACCATGCCTTACGAGGAGGTTTCCAAGTGTTTCAATGTTCAAGTCAAGTGCACGTGATGCTATCTTTATCTTTTTGTTTCTTTATTGAACAAGACTTTTGTATACTCTGTAAATAGGGCTAAATCCCTTTTGTTTATCTGTACACGGGATAATGTGTGTATGACGTCATATTTAAATGTGATTATAAGTCTAAATCTTCTGTCCCATGTAAGTCTACACAGCTCTATGGACATTGTATTTTGATATTTGCTTCCGCTAGCCCATTATTTTGTTTATCTATTTCAGAGGCTTTCAGTAATCCTGGGATTACTGACCGGTTACGATACTAAACCTATAGAGGCTGGTTTAGGTCATGATAGAGTGGTATCAGAGCACTTGTTATACTACACACACGAGTCCATAGCAATATGATGTCCTAGAAAAGAATTAGGGACATTACATCTGCATGTGTGAGTGTGTGTGAAATCATATGTGCATGCGTAATGCAAAATAAAATGAATATGAACACTGTGAAAACTGTAAAGATTGTTCACCTATGTTTATTAGTGCCTTGTTTACCTATAGCAAATGGAGAGAACAAGAATTGATGATGCGACTGAATCCTTTGATGCCTGAATGGAAAGAATGTTAGAAACTTTGACTGAGTCCCTAAGACAACAACAGAGACAACAACTACCTTTTTATGCCTTCTCCTATACAAATCGAGCCGATGAACAATAACATTATCGATTTGACTCAGAAATTTAACAAAATGAAGCCACCGACTTTTCTGGGTGGTATTGAGCCACTAAAAGCAAAAACCTGGATGCTAGAGATCGAAAAATTGTTTGAAGTCTTTCCATGTATTGAAACACAGAAAGTGCTACTAGCGCCCTACACTTTAAAGGAATAAACCTGACGTTGGTGGATGTTGATACGGAATGATAATGGAGCTATAACCTAGAATCTGTTTAAAGAGATCTTTTATGAAAAAATATTTCCCCTAATGCTTTCGGGATCGTAAAGTTTCTGAATTTGAATAGCTGAAGCAAGGAGGTATGTTAGTGACAGAGTGTGAGGCTAAGTTCACCGAGTTAGCCCGATTTGTACCTTACATGGTTGACACGGACTACAAGAAAGCTCAGAAATTTGAAGGAGGGCTTAATTGGGATGTATTTGATCGAGTGGGCATTCTAAAATTGCCTAAATATGTAGATGTGCTTAACAAAGCTTTAATGACTAAAGCTAATTTAGCAGTCATGAAACAAACCAAAGCCCCAACAATTGAATGGAGAGGTAAACTGTCCGGATTCAATTTCAGGAAGAGCCAGTCATTTTCAAAGAAGCAAAATACAGGATCTACGAGTAGCTCAAGTCAAAGTAGTGGATCTGCACCTATCTGTTCTGAATGTGGAAGAAAACACAAGGGTGTATGTTATCGTACTACGGGTGACTGCTTTAAGTGTGGCAAGATTGGTCGCATGGAAAAAGATCGTCCACTTATAATTGACAATACTAACTGCCCGACGACAAGTTCAGCCAAATTTGCTTCTACAACGAGGACAAATGCAAGAGCCAAAATGGGAAAAAAAAACCTTGAGGCAAGGGAGAGTGTTTGCACTTGTGCTAGGAGATATTTAGAACACCGAATCTGTGGTGTCAAGTATACTTCCCATTTGTGCTTAAAATGCATATGTATTGATAGATTATGGTTCTACACATTCCTTTGTGTCGTATACTTTTTCTCAAAAATTGACTAGACCTCTAGAACAAATGGACTATATGTTGTATGTATCTACACCATCTAGAGGGTCTATGTTATGTGCATTTGTGTATCCTGCGTGTGACATCATGATAGAAGACATGCTATTATATGTTGATTTGCTGCCCTTTAATATTGATCATTTTGACTGTATATTGGGTATGGATTGGTTGACAAAGTACCATGCCACTATTGACTGCATTGCTAAATCTGTTATATTTTGACTACTGGGGTTACCTAAGTTTGTGTTTGTTGGGAATTGTGTAATTCATTCCCCGTATTTGATCTTTTCAATGAAAGCTAATAAATTGTTGAAAATAGGGTGTTGGGGTTATCTATGTTGTGTATTGACTGAGCCCACAGATAGTACTAATGTAGAGAACATCCCCGTAGTCAATGAATTTCCCGATGAATTCCCAAATGAACTACCCGGTGACTTAGTTGATAAAGAGATTGAATTCACTATTGAAGTAGTACCTGGAATGCAACCAATTTCTAAAACCCCTTATAGAATGTCAATCTCTGAATTGAAAGAATTAAAACTTCAACTTCAAGAGCTGTTAGATAAGAAGTTTATTCGACCAAGCACTTCACCTTGGGGTGCTCCAATTTCATTTGTCAAGAAAAAAGATAGAACCTTGAGATTGTGTATAGGCTACTGTAGACACCCCATTTTTGACCGGCCTTAAGACTCAGACGTCATCGATTGATAGCTCGGTGATAGTGCATGTTGTGCTCGTTTCGAGGTTTCGGAGTTTCGGCCGAGTGCCTTGCCTCCGGGCCTCTGAACTCTTTGTGCTTTGGCTCGGTTTGTGGACCAAGCCTTGTTTCTCTTCCCTGGAGGGAGGGAGTGGTCTGGTAGACCATCTCTTTGTGGTCGTAGATCACTTTTTGTGGTCATGGGCCACTTTTCCCGTTTGGAGACTAGTTTTCGATTTTCAGAGCCTTTGGCCGCGCGCCTTGTCTCGGGATGGCTTGACGTTCTCCGTTTGGCGTGGTTTTTGAACCACACCTTGTTTCCTTGGCCTAGAGGGCCACTGTGGTTTGGGAGACCACTTTTGTGGTCGTAAACCACTTTTGGTGCTTGTCAGCTAGTTTTCGAGGCTCCCGGCTTCGCGTTTTGCCTCCCGAACTTTTGTCTTGCGTCCGTTTTGTTTTTTTTTTTGGTAAAAACCTTGTTTTCCTTGTTTGGAAGGTGGAACAAGGGTGGGAGACCAGTATTTTCCCTTGGAGACCACTTTCCTTCCTGCCAGCCAGTTTTCTGGTCTGACAACTGGTCTCCTTGGTCTTTGGGCCATCTTTTCTGGTCGGCCACCACACCATTTGCTTGTTTTCATCCTCTGGACTCTCTCCCACTATGGCCGACCAGTTGCTGTTCTGGGAGACCACTTAAAGTGGTCGGACGACCACTTTTAGTAGCTGGACGACCACTCACTTTTTGTCACCTTTTTGGAGATATTTTCCTCCAGCTGCCACAGCTAGAGGGCATTAGAGCCATCCTCCATACACATGTATGGAGGGATTGGTTTGAGCCTTAGCTTCTTGGAGAAGCTTTGTCTTTTGTTCTCTATAACAGGGAGGCTCATCCTCCCTCCTCTAGGTTCAGAAAAAATCTCCCTTGAGATATACATATAGCCTTGTATCTATATCTCTCTTTTGTTCTTGTTTTGTGCCTTAAAAGTATAGTTTTGTCTCACTTTTGTACACAAACACACACTCAAACACCTTTCTTGTGTTGCTGAGGCTTCTTGAAGTTGTTTTTTGTGTTCTTGGGCTAGTTTGAGCTCAAAGAGGTTGCTGGAGTTGCAGTAATAAAGAAGGTCTTCAAGGGTGAGTCTTTAACCCTTAAATCCCCCATTTTTGCTGAAGCTTTTAGCCCTTCTTGCATATTGTTTTAAGCTTAACTCTTAACTGGAAAAAGTTCTGTTTTTGCATGCTTAAGAAGTTTGTTTAAGGTCACTTTTGAGCCATCCCTTTAGGCTCTTGTTGTAGCCTTCGCATGACCTTTCTACCACTGAAATCTAGAGGATTTTCAGTGATAAAAAGGTGGTTTTGGATTCCTAAATAGGAGAGGGTTATCCCCTCTTCTTGTATTTTCAATACTTGTCTTGAATGCCTCATGTGTGAGCATGTTTGTTAAGTTTATGTTGGCCATATCTTAGCTTGTATTTGGACTTATTTTGTTGAGGCATGTCATTGTTTTTACTTGCTTTGGTCACTTCATGCATGCCTAATACACTTGGGGTGTGTTTGATTGGGGGGGATAAGGGGGGGATTATTTACTGCGCAGATTGTAATCCGCACAGTAAATCCAATCCGATGTTTGTTTTTTTTTTAGTCCCCCGGACATGGAGTCCGGCCGGACTCCTTATCCCCCATATGGGGGATTATATTATCCTAGGGTGGTGTGGGATAATTTTGGGGGGATTATTTACTGTTGGGATTAGGTAATGAAATGACCATTTTGACCCTCTACTATTTAATTATGTATTATATTTAATAAAATTCAATAAAATTTAAATGTCTTAATTTAAAAATAAAATAATTTTATTTAACTTTTTATTGATGTTTTATTTATTTATTTTTAAATAATTTTTTATAGATATTTTATTGATGTTTTATTTTAAAATTTTGTTTATATTTTATTTAATTTCATTATTTAAATGTTAATAGATGCTTTATTTAATTTCATTGTTTAATTATTATTTTTAAAAACAAATTTATTTAAAATTTTAATTAAAAAAATAATATAATTTTTTATTGATATTTTATTTATTTATTTATTTATTTTAAAAAAATAAATTTATTTAATTGTGTAAAAAATAAAATAAAATAAATTTTTATTTAATCTAGCTAAAAATAATTAAAATATTAAAGCTATGTTTAATATTGCTATTACTTAGTAAATAATTGGAAAAAGGGTAAAATAGTCTTTTGTTCATTTATCCTATCCAATCCGTCCAACCAAACGTTGGATTCACTAAAAATAGTCCTTTCCAGATAGCTAATCCAATGAAAAAACAAACACAGGATACATATCCAATCCAACCAAATAGTCCGGAGGATTCACAGTCCCAGGACTCAAGTCCGATGGATTCTAATCCCCCCTTATCCAGTCCGTCCAATCAAACACACCCTTGTAGTGTAAATTACACAAACTAGTCTTGTATGCTTCATGGAGTAGCATGTCATTCTAGGTTGTTTTGTTTCCATTTCAGCATGTTTTTGGTGATGTTTTTCCATGTCATGACTCTGTTTTGGTTTGGTTTGGTTGGCCCTTGCATGCTCCATGCGTTTGTAGTGCAATTCCATGAAATAGCCCAACATGCATCATGCTTTAACATGTCATTCTAAAATGTTTTTAGCTTAACTTCATGAAGCTTTTGCCCATGTTTTAACATGCTTTAGCTCTGATTTTGGTTGTTTTGGCCATGTATGACTTACTTTGTATAGCCATAGTTCAATCTAACTTGATAGCTTTGTGCACCAAGTCCACTAGCATGCTTTACTTGGACTATTTCAATGATTTGGAATCATTTATTATGTGATTTCAGTCCATGTTTCATGCTCATGCACTTGCATTTTTCATCCATTCAATGCGTTGGAGGGTTTCCCCCTTTATGCCTTAACATGAATCATTGCGTATGCCTTCATGCCTTAGCTTGCAAACCATCATTTCAGTGCTTATTTGGGGTTTTTTTTGCCATGATATAACTCTGATTTTTGTTGGTTAAGTCATCTCATGCTTGGTCTTAATAGGTTTAGTGTAATCTACCTTATTTACCTTGTATGCATCATGCCTTATGCCCCTCATGCTAGCTTGTTTTGGCTTCCTTCCATGCATGTTTTAGACTCATTTTGACATGTTCTAGGACTCTTTTGGGTTGCCTTGGTCACATGCTTCATGTTTTGTATAGCTATAGTGCAATTAGCCTTGCTAGCCTTGTGCTTTGTTGACTCATGCATGCTATCTTTGAGCTATTTAGATGATTTGGAATCATTTATCATGTTATTTCAGAGCTTATAGCATTGCCATGTTCCCACTTCTCTCATGCTTTGAATGCCTTTAAATGTTATGCATTGTTGCCTTACTTATGGCCTAGCATGCATGCCATCTCACCTAAGCCTTTGAGCCTCCAACTTAGCATGTTTTGGTCCATGTTTTGACCTACTTGAGCTCTATTTGTGGTTGGTTCATGCATATTTTCCATGTATTGCATGCCTCCTTTGTAGTCCTCTTTATTAGCCTTCATGCTTTAGGACCTTTACATGCTATACTTGTGCGTGTTTGAATGATTTGGCATCATTTCTTACTTAATTTTAGTGCATTTAGTGTTGTTACACTTTTGCATTTATCACTCCTTGAGCCTTCTCGAGGGTTGTGCTCTTAGGCCTACTTGGTTGGCCAATGCATTGTGCATGCATGCTTTGTATTTTGTGCCTTTATTTTGGGTGTTATGGCCACTGATTTGGGCATGGTTGAGGTCTGTCCGTTTTGGTTTAAGTCCATTGAGCATGTTAGTTTTCATGTTGTTTGCATTGCGCATGCTTATTATTCATTGCATTGAGTATACCATCTTACATTGCATTGTGCATACCATGTAGTTCTTTGCATCGTGTATGCCAAGTAGTCCTTTGCATTGAGTATGCATGTCCCTAGCATTGATAAGTTGCCCTTGTTGCATTGCATTGTGCATGCATGCATTACATTGTATTTAGAATCTAAAGTTGCTTTGCATTGAGCAGGCATGCCATCGAGCATTGAGTATGCTATGTTATGTTGCCTCCCATGTTTGCATGCTTGTCCCTTGCATATTGTTCATATGCTTGTTTCATTGCATTGCATGCTTGCATGCTCTAGTTGCATTGCATGTTTGCATGTTTGAGTCACATTGTGTATGCCATGCTTTTGTTGCATTGTGTTTGGAATGGGTGTTAGTCCAAACACAGGAAACGAGGGACGTTTCATACTTAAAGTGATGAAACGTGTCTCTATTCTCGGTCGCCGATGCTCTTGATCAAGCATGATAGAGTTTTAGGCTTTATGTGTTTACTTGTGCATTCATTTCCATATTGAATTGTGCAACTTCGCTTCTCGGCCATCATGCATAGAAATGCGTGATTGGTGGCCCGAGGGTCGAGAACCGCACTCCCTTGAGTTCATTACATGATAGGAAGGGTGGTTGTGCACATATATCTTGCAAATACATTGCCATGCCCTTTCTTGCTCTCTGTTGCAACAGATTAGAATTCAGCAGCAACAACTGGTCGGCCAGCCAGAAAAACTAACTGGCCAACCACTTTTTCTAGCTTTCAACAAAGAAAGTAGTCGGCAGGTGGTTGCAGAGACCAAAGGTGGTTGGCCACCCTCCCATAGGACTCCCAAGGTGAAGTTTCAGCTTTCTGGAGCTTGGTGCAGTGTTCAGAGAACAAATGAAAATAGAGGCAAATCGAGGCATCGCATTGGATTTCCAAACGAGGCGACCGGGCATGCATGCATTCCTTTCCCTCTGAAGCTCCTGATTTTACTGCTTTATTTAGCTAATGTGTTTAGCTAGTTTACGCTTTGGTTTGTACCTTTAATAGTTAATGCGTTAGCTATTTCAATTTGTTTTGTAATAATTAGTTAACTAGGATTAGTTAATTAATTTGTTTTGTAATAATTAGTTTAATTAGCTTAGATTAGCTAGTAAGCTTCTTATTCGATCCCTCCCTCGAGAGGGTACACTGTTGTAATAAGCGTGCGTGTGTGTGATGCATGTCTTCCAACCCCCATTTCTTTCTCCCTTTTACTTAACCGCTTATGATGGTTAGTTTTAGGGCATATTTCAATTAGCATACCTTATGCTTGCATGCGTGCATCCATTCATCTGTATTGCATGCACCGGGCTCGGCGCATCACACTAACTGCATTGTATTTAAATTCTTATTTGAAAACATGTACCAAGTTGCATTTCATATGCCATTCTAGAATAGCTGAGCCTATTTTAATTATATTTTCGCATGTGTCACATTAGTCATCTTAACATGAACTAGGATCATACATGATTTCTAACTAGTTCTCTGTTTTGGCTCGGAGTACACTGTGAGTGTTTACGCTTTAGCATACTGCATGTGTGTTGATGTTGCCATGAAAGCATGCTTGCCATAAGGCTAACTGCTTATTTGATATAACTGCCTGAATGCCTGTGGGTGAAGGTTGGATTACTGGAATTGGAACAATTCATTAAAATCCCTGATTTGGCCTACTTACGAGTAGCAAACTCCAAACCATTTTGAAACAAATATGCAATGTTTTGTTCCAAATTAGGTGATCTAGTCTATACTTGTATGTTGTGCACATCACGTAGTAAGATTAGCTAATTAACCGGAATAAGAGCACATGTGTTTTTAAAAACAAAATATCATGCTTAGTACAGGTCGATCTTTGATCGGGCGAGCGGGGGTGCTCATTGCATGACCTTTCCCTCTCGTACCCAAGTTCTCGAGCTGAGGCAACTTTGGTGATGATGGACACGTGGCCTTAGGCACGAGTCAGGGTTTCCTCAATTCCCCCAAAATAAAATATTTAGGTGGCGACTTTGTATCTGGCAAAGCAGTCTATGTTTAGCACTTCTTTATAAAAATCAGTTTTCCAAAATGATTTGCCGGATTTGGACTCTTTGGTGATTTATCGGTCTCACATGGCACATTGTGAGATTAGATTCAGAACCGTGACATTGAGTCTGAACTGTAGTAGCTTAGAGAACAAGACGAGATTCGCGCCCCCATCGCGAGCGCGTGGATGTCAGGGAGTTCTCCGGGAGCTCGTCTACAGCTACCGAGAGTTGAACAAAGTAACCATCAAGAATAAATTCCCACTAATTGATGATTTGTTTGACCAACTTCAGGGTGCCCAAGTGTTTTCTAAAATTGACCTTAGATCTGGGTATCACTAATTAAAAGTTAAGCCAGAAGATATAAAGAAAACTGCGTACTAAACTAGATATGGACACTATGAATTTCACGTAACGTTGTTTGGGTAACTAATGCACTTGCTGCTTTCATGGATCTGATGAATAGGGCCTTTAAATCATACATTTATGAATTTGTTGTTGTGTTCATAGATGTTATTTTGATTTATTCTAAAGGGAAGAACATGAGATTCATTTGAGAATTGTGCTACAGATTCTGAGAGAAAAGAAATTGTACGCAAAACTGCCCAATGTAAATTCTGCCTTGACAGTGTGACTTTTTTGGGACATGTGATCAATAAGGATGGCATATCTATTGACCCACAAAAAATTGAGACTACTGTGAACTGGCCAAGGCCGACTACTGCGGCAGAAGTTAGAAGTTTTTTGGGACTTGCTGGCTATTACCGCAAATTTGTGAAGACTTTTCCAAACTTCCTATGCCATTGACTCAGTTAACATAGAAAAATGCACCATTTGATTGGAATGACCAAAGAGTGTCTGCCTTCCAAGAATTGAAAACCAGGTTAGTGATTGCACTGATCCTAACTTTGCCAAATGGTAGAAATGGGCTCCAAATTTATAGTGATGCTTCTTATAAGGATTAAGGTGTGTGCAAATGCAAAATGGTAAGGTGATTGCTTATGCTTCTCGAGAACTCCGCCCACATGAAAAGAACTATCTGACTCATGACCTTGAACTTATAGCTGTGGTTTTTGTTTTGAAAATTTGGCGTCATTATCTGTACGGAACAACTTGTGAAGTGTATACTGATCACAAAAGCCAGAAATATTTATTTACTCGGAAAAAACTAAACGTGAGACTAAGAAGATAGCTCGAACTAATTAAAGATTATGACTTACAAATTCTATATCATCTGGGAAAGGCAAATACCATTGCAAATGCTTTGAGCCAAAAATTCATTGGGAATTTGGCTTGTTTACTCACCGGCCAGAAAGAATTGTTGTGTGACTTAGACAGGAATGAAATTGAGATTGTCTTACGTGAACATGGTGAAATTTTTGTTGCTATTTCTCCAAAGCTAGCAATCATCGAAGAAATTAAAGAAAAACAGCTAGAAAATGAATTTTTGAAAAAGATTGTTGATGAGATTGAATCAAAACCGAGACCAGGATTTGTGTTTGAGGGCAATGTGTTGAAATTCCTAAGTAGGCTTTGTGTGCTAGATCATTCAGACTTAAGAAAGCGTATTATGATCGAAGCCCACAATTCTAAATTTGCTATGCATTCGGAGAATGCATAGATGTACAAAGATTTGAAGCAAAATTTTTGGTGGCCTGGAATAAATGAAAGTATTACCGACTATGTAGCCAAATGTTTGCAATGCCAACAAGTTAAAGTTGAACATCAAAGACCCGCCGGACTCCTTCAGCCGCTTCCAATACCGGAATGGAAATAAGAGCATATCACGATGGAACTTATTGTTGGTCTACCTCGTTCTTCAAGAGCTATGAACTCTATCTGGGTAATTGTTGATCGTTTAACTAAATCTACACATTTCTTACCTGTCAAAACTTTTTATACTGCAGATAGATTGGCTAACATTTACATTGATGAGCTTGTGAGACTACACAGGGTGCCAATGTCTATTGTATCTGACAGAGACTCTAAGTTCACCTCGAGATTTTGGTAAAGTTTGCAACAAACCTTGGGAATCAAATTGAGATTGAATAGTGCTTATCACCCACTGATAGATGGCCAATCAGAATGGACCATTCAAACTTTGGAAGATATGCTAGGAATGTGTGTGTTAGACTTCCAAAGGAACTGGGAAACTTACTTGCCATCGGCCGAATTTGCGTACAACAACAGTTACCATTCAAGTATCAGTATGGCTCCTTATGAAGCTTTGTATTGTAGAAAATGCCGATCTCCGATTTGTTGGGCTAAAGTAGGCGATAGACCGTTATTGGGACTGGAACTTGTCCAAGAGACGACTAAAAAAATAAAAATGATTCATCAACGCTTGAAAACCGTCAAAGTTGTCAAAAGAGTTATGCGGATGTTCGAAGAAGAGATGGAGAGTATGATGTAGGCAATCATGTGTTTATCAAAGTAACTCCTATGAAAGGATAGACATGGTTTAGAGTTGAAGGCAAATTAGCACAGCGATACAGTGGGCAGTATGAAATCATTGAGAAAATCAATCTAGTGATGTATCAAGTGGTCGTACCTCCAGTTATGGAGAACATGCATAATGTCTTTCATGTTTCTATGCTTCGAGATTATTTAAGAGACTCATTACATGTGATTGAACTGACACATGTGCCACTGAAAGATGACTTCACATATGAAGAATGGCAAATCCAAATTGTCAACTGAAGAATCAAAAGATTGAGGAACAAAAAGATTCCATTGGTGAAGGTTGATTGCAAAATCATGTAGGAAATTATGCAACATGGGAAATAGAAGAAGATATGAAGAAGAGATATCCAAATTTGTTCCCTCTGGACCCAATATTCTTCACTACTGAAGATTACTTTAAGTTTGGAGGACCAAAACTTTTTAAGGGGGGAAGGCTGTAACAACCCCGATTTGTGATTAGTTTATAATCCTTGAGTAAGAATGCTTAATAAGTAATTAAGATTAAATCCTAAGTAAATTGCATGTGCCATGTGTTATTTGTGTTTATATCTATTTGTTGTAGAAATATTTGTCGGTAATTTTGCTTGAATCTGTGAATTGAAGGCATTATCGGCATCTGAACATGAAATTGACTACATCTATGGGTTATCTAGAATTTTTAGAATTTTCTAGCAAGTTTAATTAGAATTCAATTAGGAATCAAATAATTAGAATAAAATAATGCCAATTGATTAGTCTTAAGCCAAGCTTAATTAAACCCCACTAATCAAGCTTATATGTCACGACCCAAATTTGGTACCCAGAGATTTGGTATCACAACAAGACAATAAAAATAAAGTAATTCTAAGATTTCTGTAGTAGTAGCAGTGCAAGCAGATAATTTAAATAAATTAAAATAAAATAAATGGATACCAAAAAGTTTGTTAAAAAGGAAAATAGTCATTTGTGCTTTATTTTATTACAAGAGTCCGATCAAAACTATAGTCAGTGAAAATAAAAAACACTACAATTTATTCCCAATCTTGATCCTGCTAAATCTCCTCACTTGAAAGGGGTAACAACTATAATCACACTGCGGAGTGAGCAATATTATACAAAGAGTATAGGCATACAAAATAACCATGGATAGTTATGTAACTAAAATATTTAAAATAAGTTAGTCTAGACAAATAATCATTTAAGTAGCAAAACTGAAATTATGTAAATAACTAACCATAACCACGGTATAGAACAGAATAAAACAGAGGTCAGTGGAGTGACAAACAGAACAGAGGTCAATGGATCTATGACAAACAGAGGACCACAAAGTGGTCAAATAGAGGCCAATGGTTATTTAAGTCCCCCAAGGCATGGGACTCTCGTGGTGGTACTTATAGAAAATAATTTTTTACAAGATCATTGTCAAATACTTTCTAAAATTTAAACAAATATATCCATAGGTTTCAGTTTAAGCAAATAGAGGTCAGAAAATAATTCACGTAATCGAAATATTAATATAATTTATAAAACATAAATTGCGTAAAATAAATTATGGTAACTCAAAACATACGTAAAATATATTATGATAACTCAAGGTATAATATAACTCACCTTAATGTTAATTCCAACTTTTATCTTTCGTTCACTGTGACCTACTAAATACTCCAAATTAAACTCAGAGTTTTATAGAAAAACAACTTAGAGAGCAGAGAGAGACTAAGAGAGTTTTTGGGAAAATGATGATGAGATTGGTATCTATATGCATCTACATATATAGGGGATAAGCGTGGGCCGCAAGACGCGTAGGCGGCACGGTAACTTGGGGCGCACGTATTTTTGTTGTACAGAAAATGTTATGTTTCAGTGTATTTTAGTCTAGAAAAAATATAGAGAAAAATATAATAAAAATACCATAATACTCAAAAAATAATATCGAATAATATTATAAACGTAAAATTATTTTTTTGAAATAATTTTTAGTATAAAAATATACAGACTATTAAATTTAAAATAACGTGAATAATTATTTAGAAAAATATATTATTATATATATATATATGTTTTTACACTCTAAACTTTAATACCATCTAACTTTTTAAAGCACATGTTTCCACAATTTTATATTAATGTGGTGTTAAATTAATTGAACATTTGGGGTGCCACATTTCTTCCCTCCTAAATAGAAGTTTATCCCCAAACTTGTCGTATCTTGGTTTTCGAAGAGGTGTAGGTATTTGGCCCGTATTTGACTTTTAGTTTTCCATGTACTTTCTTCGACACGATGATTTTGTCGTAAAACTTTTAAAAGAGGTATAGTCTTGTTTCGAAGAACCTAATCATGACGATCGAGAATTTGCACTGGTTGTTCTTCATAAGAGAGATCCTCTTGAACTTCCAGGTCCTCATAATCAACAACGTGCTCTAGATCTCGAAGCTACCACCGAAGCATCAACACATGAAATACGTTGTGGACATTGGACAGTTCAAGTGGCAGTGCAAGACGATATGCCACAGGATCAATCCTTTCTAGTATCTCGAATGGCCCGATGTAACGTGGGTTTAACTTTCCCCGTTTCCCAAATTGGATAACCCCTCTTGTTAGTGAGATCTTTAGGAATACATGATCTCCTATTTGAAATTCTAAGTCTCGTCTTCATGTATCTGCATAGCTTTCTGACGACTTTGAGCAGTACAAATTCGCTGTTGGATGAGTTGAATTTTATCACTCGTTATTTGCACGATCTCAGGACCAAACAGTTTCCTGTCTTCAACTGCCGTTCTGATGCTTGCTTGGTAGCTGTTTTATAGGCGAATTCCACCAAAAGTAGGTGATCATCTCAATTACCTTTGAGGTCTAGCACACACACACGTAACATATCTTCCAAAATCTGGATTGTTCTTTTAGATTGCCCATCAGTTTGCTGGTGATAAGCTGTGTTAAACCTCATTGTAGTTCCCAAAGCCTCTTGTAACTTGTTTCAAAAGTGAGACACGAAGCGGGGGTCTCGGTCAGACATGATTG
This sequence comes from Camellia sinensis, assembly GCF_055761805.1. NCBI lineage: Eukaryota > Viridiplantae > Streptophyta > Magnoliopsida > Ericales > Theaceae > Camellia > Camellia sinensis. The sequence goes on along the minus strand of NC_138967.1, from coordinate 103,296,899 downwards.
AAATTGGGGTACCATGCAATCGAATGATATCTTTGATGTACAAAGTGGCGAACTTAGTAAAGGGGTATGTGATTCGGATTGTTAGAAAATGTGCTGCTTGCCTCAATTGATCTACCATAGCCCATATTACATCATTCTTCGAGACTGACTATGGTAGACCGACCACAAAATCCGTAGTAATGTGCTCCTATTTCCATTCAAGAATAGGGAGTGGTTGCAGCATTTCTGCAAGTTTCTGATGTTCTACCTTAACCCATTGACAATGCAGGCATTTGGAGACGTGGCTTGCTATGTCTCTTTTTATTTTTGTCCACCAACAGTGTTCCTTCAGATCATGATACATCTTCGTATTGCCAGGGAAGACTGCAAACCTCGACCTATGAGCTTCTATCAATATCTTCTACTTGAGTTCTAGAAGGTCGGGTACACAAATTCGATCCTGAAATTTGAGCATCCCATTGCTTATCGTGAAGTCAGGATCGGGCGTGCTTCTTTTCCCCTCATACTTTTTCTTCAAAAGTTTATCTTCACATTGGCGTGCTCTAATTTCTTCAGTCAATGCGGGTTCCATGATTATGTTGGCGAGTAGTCCATTGATCTTGCGGGGAATGAGGAAACATGCCAAACTTCTGGTCGTCTTTCGACTCAATGCGTCTGCTACCACGTTAGCTTTGCCTGGATAGTGATGGATCTTTATATCATAGTCCTTCATAAATTCTAGCCATCGTCGTTGCCTTATATTCATTTCTTTTTTTGTAAGCAGGTATTTAAGACTCTTGTGATTGTGTGAATTTCGCAGATTACTCCGTAGAGATAATGATGCCAGATTTTGAGGGTAAAGATTACTGCGGCTAATTCCAAATCGTGGGTTGGGTAGTTCTTCTCGTAGGTCTTTAGTTGACGCGAGGTATATGCAATGACTTTTCTATTTTTCACAAGAATGCAACCCAAAACATTATATGAGGCATCGCTATAAATTATGAACCCTTCCGTTCCCGTAGGGAGTGCTAGTATAGGAGCTATCACAAGTCTGCATTTCAATTCTTGGAAGCAACGTTTCTGCTTGTCAGTCCATACAAAGGGTGTGTTCTTCTGAGTTAGCTGGGTTAAGGGTGATGATATCTTCAAGAAATCTTGTACGAAACGTCTGTAATAGCCAGCTAGACCCAATAAACTTTCACAATAGTAGGTCGTAGTCAATCTACAATTGCTGTAACTTTTTAGGGGTCAACCCAAATGCCATCATTGTTAATGACGTGACTGAGGAAGTATACACTAGTGATCCAAAATTCATATTTTTTCAACTTGGCATAAAGTTTGTGATCACGTAGTGTTTGTAGAACCGTTCGCAAGTGGTGCTCATGGTCTTCCAGTGACTTGGAGTATATGAGAATGTTGTCGATGAAGGCAATGACGAATTTCGTTAAGATAGGGTTTGAATGCCTGATTCGTGAGATCCATAAAGGCTGTTGGAGCATTTATGATGCCAAATGGCATGACAAGGAACTCATAGTGTCCGTAACGTATTCTGAAGGCAGTCTTTTCGATGCTTTTATGTTTTCACTTTTAGTTGATGCTAGCCGGAACACAAGTCGATTTTCGAGAATACTTGGGTGCCTTGAAGTTTATCAAACAAGTCATTGATTCGTGGTAGAGGGTATCGATTCTTGATGGTGACTTTGTTCAACTCCTGATAATCGATGTATAGCCTCATCGTGCTATCTTTTTTCTTTACAAATAGTACTGGAGCTCCCCATGGTGAGGTACTTGGTCGGATGAAGCCTTTATCCAAGAGTTCCTGAAGTTGGGTTTTTAGTTCTTTCAATTCTATCATTGACATGCGATAAAGAGCTTTAGATACTGGTTGTGTACTAGGTTGAGTTTCAATGGTGAATTCAATTTCTCGATCAACTGGGGTACCAGGTAGGTCTTCAGGAAATACATCTGGAAATTCTCGAATCACAGGGATTGCATCAAGTGTGGGGGCATCTTGTTGAGTATTGATCACATAACAGATACAACTACAAAAACCCTTTTTTAGAAGTCGCTGGCCGTCATGGAGGATATAACACATGGAGGGGTGGATACTGCAGTTCCATCAAAGACAAGCTCGACTTGGTTGGGTAATTGAAGGGAGACCTTTTTGGCTTTGCAATCGATAAAGGCATGATTGGTTGCCAACCAATCCATTCCTAAGATCACATCAAAGGTACTAATGCAGAAGGGAATCAAGTCTACAAGTAAGGTTTCACCTTTTAAGGATATAGTACAAGATTTGTACACGTTTGTAGCAAGGGTGGAATTACTAGAAGGGAAAGACACAAATAGTATTTATCCTAATGGTTCAAGTGTTGATGTGAACTTTGATGCAAAGTATGAACTTTGATGCAAAGTATGGTGCAACAAAAGAATGAGTGGAACCAGAGTCAAAGAGAACATGAGCTAAGTGACCACAAATAGAAAGTGTACCTGACACAACGATCTCGGTAACTTCCGGGTTTTCAGGTACCAAGGCAAAAGCTCTTCTTTAGCCTTTTTGGTCCTTCCTCACTCCTCCAGGTACTGCGGGTTTTGGGGCTGGTCCAGAAGGGCCTGTGAGATTGGTAAACTGTAGGCAATCTCTCAACAAGTGGCCAACTTGACCGCATTTAAAGCCTGCTCCCGTGTCTCGATACCATCACCCCCAATGAGTTCTCCCACAAGTAGAGCAATTTGGAATGGTGCCACCTCTGGGGTTAGTAAGACCTTGATTGTTTGCACCAGTTGAACCGGTATTTACCCTCTTTGGAGGTGCAGCACTAAATCTTTTATTGTCTTTTTTCCAGAATCGCTTCTTTTGACTTGTTCCCCAGAACATGAAGCCAATGTATGCTCGATCCACCACCTCCGCATAGGTTGGTAGTTTTAAAACCTCAAGCCTATCCTTGATTTTAGCATCCAATCCTGCTTTGAATTTCCTTGCTTTTCGAGCATCAGTGGGGATGACATATGTCGTAAATCGAGCTAGTTGCGTGAACTTGCTCTTGTATTCAGCCACCGTCATGGTTCCTTGCTTAGATATATGAATTCCAATGCCTTTTGTTTCCATCGCGAATCTGGAAAGTATTTTTCGTAAAATACTTCCAAGAATCTTATCCATGTCATGATTTCTTCTTTCTCCAGGGTAAGAAGCCACCATTCCTGAGCATTGTCTTTGAAGGGGAATGTGGCAAAGGTTACCTTCTGTCGTTCCGTACAAGGTAGCGCGTGAAAAATTTTCTCTATGTCTCTGACCCAAGCTTCTACTATTAGTGGGTTTATACTATCGACAAATGTGGTAGGTTTCAAGTCTTGGAATTGTTTTTATTGTAATTGGCTCTTTTTTCCGTTCAAACATTCCATTATTCATGTTGGTTTGTAGGGCTCGCAGAAAACTAGTAACTATTTTTTCCATGATTTCCTTCATTGGGCCGACACCACTAACCGATGATCCGATTCCATTTCTATCATTGGCCATTATTACAGGGTGAAAATGATTAGTGGAATAGTCTTTTTATTTAGTTATTTTTTGAACCAATTATTATGTATTTAATCATTGCAATATTATATGTATGACTCACAAAGATATTATAACAGCACATATATAACACATGTCTTACTTATACATAAAGTGTTAGTACAACATACTTATATAGCAGTCAAGAGTTAGTGTCTAATCCTACTAATATAAAAACATAAGGATCAGACTAATCAAGGTCAGGTCACAAAAATCTCCTGGTCGGACATCTAAAATGGACCATTAGGCTACCATGAGAGCTGGCTCTGAAAAGCTGGGCCATGGAACAACCTGCAAACTCACTCTGCATAAGGGACTCAAACTTCCAGCCATTGTGCTCTATCTCAAAACAACGCCATACAATCTGGACTTAGATTTGCCATTCCCTACCACACAGGAAGACTTAGCCTAGAAATATTTATAAAACGATTCAATCGTGTTAGACAAACTAAAGTGTTTTTTTTTTTTTTTTTTTTTTTTTTTTTTTTTTACTTTAAAAAAAAAAAAACCCAAAAACCATTGCTCTAATACCACTTTTGTGACGACCCAAATTCAGTACCCAAAGGTTTGGCGTCACAACAAGACAATACAAATAAAGTAATTCTAAAATTTCTATTGTAGTAGCAGTGCAAGCGGATAAATTAAATAAATTAAAATAAAATAAATGGGTACTAAAGAGTTTATTAAAAAAGAAAATAGTCATTTGGGCTTTATTTTATTACGAGAGTCTGATCAGAATTACAGTCAGTAAAAATAAAAAATAGTGCGCTTTATTCCCAATCTTGATCCCATTAAATCTCCTCACCTGAAAGAGGTAACAGTTATAAGCACATAGCAGAGTGAGAAATATTATACCAAGAGTATTGGGGCACAAAATAACCATGGATATTTATGTAACTAAAATATTTAAAATAACTTAGTTTAAAGAAATAATCATTTAAGTAGCAAAACTGAGATCATGTAAATAACTAATCATAACCACGGTACAGAACAGAATAGAGGTCACTGGAGTGACAAACAAAACATAGGTCAATGGATCCATGGCAAACAGACGCCTCTGGTTATTTCAGTCTCCCAAGGCATGGGACTCCAGTCGTGGTACTTACAGAAAATAATTGTTTACAAGATCATTGTCAAATACTTTTTAAAATTTAAACAAATATATCCATAGGTTTCAATTTAAGCAAATAAAGGTTAGAAAATAATCCACGTAATCAAAATATTAACATAATTTATAAAACACAAATTGCGTAAAATAAATTATGGTAACTCAAAACATACGTAAAATATATTATGATGACTCAAGGTATAATATAACTCACCTTAATATTGATTCAAACTTTTACCTTTCGTTCACTGTAACCTACTAAATATTCTAAACTAAACTCAAAGTTTTATAGAAAAACAACTTAGAGAGCAGAGAGATACTAAGAGAGTTTTTTGGGAAAATGATGATGAGATTGGTATCTATATGCATCTATATATATATAGGGGATAAGCGTGGGCCGCAGGATGCCTAGGCAACACGACAACTTCGGGCGCATGTATTTTTGTTGTACATAAAATGTTATGTTTCAGTGTATTTTGGTCTAAGAAAAATATAGAGAAAAATATAATAAAAATACCATAATATTCAGAAAATAATATCAAATAATAGTATAAAATTAAAATTATTTTTTTGAAATAATTGTTAGTATAAAAATATACAAAATATTAAATTTAAAATAATGTGAATAATTATTTAGAAATGTGAATAACTATTTAGAAAAATATACTATTATATATATATATATATATATATATGTTTTTAGACTCTAAACTTTAATACCATCTAACTCTTTAAATCACATGCTTCCACAATTTTATATTAACGTGGAGTTAAATTAATTGAACATTTGGGGTGTCACACTATATAAGGCTAATGGTGACTCAACAACATTTCATCTCCATTTCCTTGAGCAATAAAACGTGTGTGTGTGTGTGTGTGTGTGTGTGTGTGTGTGTGTGTATGTGTGTGTGTGTGTGAGAGAGAGAGAGAGAGAGAGATTGAGTGAGTGAGAGGAGAGTGAATTCAAGCTTGAGAAGGAGAAAAAAGGGGAATTCGAGAGAATTGAGAGGAAAATTAAAGGAATTGAGGAATTTAGCTTCAGCATTTGCTAATTCAAAGTTTACGGTAGGAATTGAACCTTTCATTTATGAATTTGAGTCAAATAATGTAAGAATTCAAGATGTTCAAGTGATTAACCATGAGAATTAAGCTTAGATTATGGAAATTTAGATCATTCCATGCATGCATGCATAGTTCATAGATTTTAAGTTTAGTTCTCACTCAATTCTTACATGCAAGTGTTTATTTTTGTCAAGTTATGAGGGCTCACTATGATTCTACACTCAAACACTTCATTTGTGCATGGTTTAGAGGTGTTGAATCCACATTATTGCATGTATGTCAAGAAACATAAAGTTTCACTTTGATTATAAAGAATTGATTTGTGTCTGGGCCTTGATTTTATGAAATAACTTTCATTTCATGTTTTACTACAAGTTTCCAAGTGTTTTCTAAAAGTTTTTGGCCCAAATGAACAAGATTGAAGCTTTGGAATCAAGTTTTGAACCTTGAAGAGCAATTTAGAAATCCCAGAATTTGGTCGCATTGCTCGAGCGACAAAACTGTCGCTTGAGTGCAAATTTCGAGCTTCAAATATTTTTGCAGAGATTGATGATTGGCTCGAGCGACCATCCTTTGTTTTGAACCTTGGCTTGAGCGTCTGTCAAGCCACTGTCGAGCGACCGTCGAGCTTAAAAATCGAGCATCCAGTACTTTTGAAAACTTTGCAGACCGCTGGAGTGGCCAAAACTGCACTCGAGCGAATTGCCCTATTTTTCAAAAATTGTCTAAGTGTTCGAAAGTGCATTTTTGCATCCTCATTGCATCTAAGGCATTTCTAGGTCATGATTAAGCTGCAATAATGAGGATAAGAGATAGAAACACATCAAGAAAGAACAATGATAAGTTAAGCACCTTTAGGACGTATGTTCAATGTGTATTTGTTACGTGTTTGTGTAGGTCACGTGTTATCGCCCACCTGATCAGTTTGTTCTGTCCATGTGATCTTTTCTACTATTGGAGCTATTTGTAAGTAACGACTCTGTAAAGCTATGTTTGAATTTAAGTATTTTTCTGAACAATGTGATGTGATCTGTTTTTTGAAATGCTATTTGTGAATCATGAATGATTGTCTAGTTTTCTAAAATGTATTTGTGGCATCCTTAGCATCAAATGTTCATGTGATATATGTGACCTAGTACCAGGGTTTCAAGTGGGTTCCATTCATCAAACTGGTTATGCGTAACCATCTTTATCAAGTGAAAGTGGGTCATCTAAATGACCATCTCAAGTGAATATGGGTCTTTATGACCAAGTGATCTGTAGCTAATGAATGTATCACGTATAACTATTTATGAAATCTGTATAAGTATGTAAATCTGAATCTGTTTATGATATGATCTCTGATTTCTGAATCTGTGATGGACATCATTCATAAAACCTTTACTTTGTTTTTATTCACTAGGCTCTAGCTCAGTATATTATTTATGTATGTAGGTGATCAGGCGTAAGGCCAGGCCTAAGATGCCAGCCTAGAGTTCTGTTTGTCAAGCCAACCAGCATGCCTCTCGAGGAGTTTCCCAAGTGTTTCAGTGTTCAAGTCAAGTGCACGTGATGTCTGTTTTTATGTTTTTCTTTCTTTGACGAACAAGTCTTTTATATACTCTGTAAATAGGACTAAGTCCCTTTTGTTTATTTGTACATGGGATGATGTGTGCATAGCGTCATATATAAATGTGAGTATAAGTTTAAATATTCGGTCCCATGTAAGTCTATACAGCTCTATGGACATTGTATTTTGATATTTGCTTCCGCTAGCCCCTTTATTTTGTTTATTTATTTCAGAGGCCTTCGGTAATCCCAGGATTACCGACTGGTTTCGATGCTAAACCTATAGGGGCAGGTTTGGGTCATGACAATAAGAGACAGAGATAGTGGTAGCAATGGTAATGGTAGTGTGTATTAATGCATTACAATGGCACTAGACCAGCCAATCAAATGAATAGCCCGTCAACTAGCTCTCTTTAGGGTGAGACTAATCCTTAAAATCGTTTCCTAAAGGACACCAATACATTTTGATAAAAATTGCAATTAAAGCAGTGAATCTATTAAATAAAAAATGATTAAGCCTAATTGGCCGAGTTAAAAGACCAACCAACTCACACAAAAACCAATTAATTAATTTTTTTTAATTTTTTTTAATTGTAATGAATTGAAATATGAACAACACTACAATATTAAATGGGGGTATAAAGTTCAAGTTATATATGTTAACAACTCAATCATTTTTTTTTTCCGACGTGGGATTGTGTAAAGTAAAAGCTAATAATTGTTAAGGTGAGACGTTCATTTTGAATCAAACAAATCAAACTAATATATTTTGATAAAACCACTAAAATTGCAGTTAAACCAGCAAATCAATCAAACCAAAAATGATTTAGCCTAATTGGTTAAGTCAAAAGATCAACTAACTTACATAAAAATTAATTATTTTAAATTTTTAAATTTTATTTTAAAATTTAAACAGTCTTGAATTGAGACATGCACAACACTATACTATTAAATGGAAGCATAAAGTTCACTTTATTTAAGTGAAACAACTCACTTTTTTTTCCACAATGTGGATTTGTGTAAAATAAAAGTTAGCAATTGTTTGGGCAGAAAGTTCATTTCGAATCAAGCAATCTTAGCCGTTCAATTTTTCATTAGGTCAATCCACACTATTCTAACCATTTGTATCTGTTGGACATTTTTAAAAACTATAGCAACCCTAATTTTTCTTAAGTCAATTTATTATTATTATTATTAGTAGTAGTAGTATTACTTTATTATTATTATTTTGGCTTTATTAATTGCGTGGATACTGTAGCTTGCTTTACGTGCTCTTTTCGGATACGACTAGCCTTACAGTTCAGACTCTCGTGGTTTTGAATCTGATTCCACAAGTGCAATGTGAAATTAATAAACACAAATGAGTCCAAATCTGACAATTCTTTTGGAAAATCGATTTTGAATCAAAATGTAAAAAATAGACTGCTTTTCCAAATACAGAGTCGTTACCTAAATATTTTTAGAAAATTTAGGAAATTTGTGACTCGTGCCAGAGGCCACGTGTCCGTCATCACCAAGATTGTCTCGGCTCGAGAACTTAAGTACGAGAGGGGAAGATCATGAAGTGAGCACCCTACTCGCTCGATCAAAGATCGGCCTCTACTAATCATGATATGATTCTTATTTACATTATATGCTCTTGTGCCGATTATTTGGCTAACATTAGTATGTGATGCACGAAAGTATAGACTAATTTGCAAAAATCGAAACACTTTGATTTCATGTTTGTTTGAAAATTGTTTGAATGCGCGTCACTTGAAATAGTGAGTTTGTGTGTACATTAATTAATTTATTCCAATTCAAGCAATTAGCCTTTATCCACCAGCATTCAAACAAATATATCACTTAAGCACTTAGCCTCATGGAATCATACTTTGATGACATGGAAACAACCGTACGCATGCGGTATGCTAAAGTAATTAAATGCTCACCTAGTACTCCGAGGCAAGCTAAAAAGATAAAAGAGTTAGAAAAAATGTGTGATCCTAACTAATGCAATATGACTAATGCAACACATACAATTATGCAACTAATAGGCTTGGCTGCTAGTATGGTATTTGAATCAATTTGATAGCATGTGGTCCAAGCACGTATTCAAAGAATTTAAGCAATAACAATGCTTTGTTAGAATGATGAACAGAGCTTTTATGTATGCAAGATGAATGGATGCAAATCATGGAAAATTCTAAGGAAACATGACTCTATTCTACCATCACAAGCAGAGAAATAAAAGAGAGAAAGAAATGGGGTTTGAAGACATACACACTTATTACAATTTTGCCCTCATGCAAGCGGGTCCAAATGAATGTCCAAGTGTCCGAAATAAACTAACTATTACAAAACCAAATGAAGGAATTAAGCTAATGAATACTAAATAACTAATTAGCTATCTAATTTATTACAACAAGGATGAACAATAAAACTAACTAGCTAAGTTAACTAACTATGATACTTGCGAATAAACATTAATAATAATTACAACAATGCTAACTACAATGATAATTAATTAATTACAACAATAATGTGAGCATTAATTTACAATATTGACATAAACAAAGATGCACAAGGATTGCATACATGTGACTATTTTTAGAAGCAGCTCTGTTGCCTCCCTGGGAATTTGCCCTGTTTCACCTTCAACCACTGCCCTCTGTTTCTGCAAAAACACATTGTTTACCAAACATTGGGCCCAAGCCAGCCCCCATTGAGGCCCGGCCGGGCCCAAACAAGGCCTACCATGCCCTAATTTCATGCAAAAGTCTGCTTCTATGTTCTGAGGTAAAAACAAGGCAAACATAGTCTTTCTGAGCTCTATTTGTCCCTTTTGCTCTTCTCTGTCATGGAGAGGCTCAAGAGAAGAACGAAGTTGGTTCTAAAACCATCAATAAGCAAGTTGATCGCTTGATGATTTTGGAGACAATTGGATAAAAATCAATGAATGTAATGAACAACAACCACTCCTTTCTCCTATCACGAAGTGAGTTCAAAGAGGAAGGTAGAGACGCTTCAAGATTCATCAACACATCATGAATTTGTGCGTGACGACTCTTGACACTATGGACTTGGCATAACATCCAGCCGAATCTAAGCAATCTTACTCATTTTCTGTACGTCGGTTTCATTAGTTTTAAGCCCATTTTATTAATCATTTCCATTCTTTAGTCAATTTGTCCAAAGTGATAGTTAAGTCTACTAAGTGAGAAGAAATGTCAAATGAGAGGTGATCCGAAGCATGAAAGAGGGACTACGCCTTGACGATGAACTTCCAAAGAGGTTAAGCCATTGAGCATAGCTCTTTTTCCCATGCCTTGAATAACCATCAATCTTTTGAGATAACTCTCAACCAAAAGAAAAGAAGAAAAGAGGGAGGTTGCAGACATGATTGTGCGAGATTAATTTTAAGAATGAGACTCTTAATATAAAAGAAAGTGAAGAAAAGCTATCAACTCAAGTAGCTTGATGTCAAAGGCCTAAACAAGCAAAGCCATGAGGACTTACAACATAATAAGCATAGTATTCAAAGAATAAGCTAATTAAATGAATTAAAACATGCCTAAACAGCCCCTAATATGTAAAAATCAATGACTAAAATGATGTTTAAAGAGTACAAAAAAGATAAGAAATATCATAGAATCACAAGGCTAGTGAACATGAGCAAGGAGAGGTGGCTAACCCCTCTATTTTTGAGACCTCAAACCATGTTTTTTTAGCCTTTTTTGAACTCTAAAAATCAATTTGAAGATTAAAAAAAAAGAGTGTAAAGAAAAGGGTGTGACCTATGAAGTAAGGTGCAAGAAAGGGTATTAAACCTTTCTACCTTTGGTAGCTATTCAAACCCAAGTTCTAACACTTGAAATGGATCCAAAACAATACAAAGACACAAGAAATTGATAGTAGGAGATAGAAATGAAAGCAAGAGAAAAGATGGTAAGCTTATACCTCTTAAAGAGGGCAAGCTCTTGTTGTGAATTAAACTTGGTCCAAACACACTCTCAAGCTTGAATTGTGATTCTCAAGGCTCAACCAAGGCTCCAAGGTTAAGGTTTGAGGGTGTGTATAGTGTATAGCTATAGTTCAAAGATGGTAAGCTTGCTCAAAGATGGCTTGCACAAGAAGAAAGAGCTCTCAAGTAAGTGCATAGGCTCTTTGTTAATTGTTTAACCCTCAAAATAGAGATATAACCTCGTATTTATAGAATTTGAGCAAAATAGGTTGAAAATATCTTCAAAAATAGATAGCTGGCGGGTTCCCACCTGGAACAGTGTTCATCGCCACCAAGGCACGGCCGACCCCAAATGGCCACTGCCGGCTCCCAATGAGGCACGGCCGGGCCCCAATGTGCTCCCCTATTTCTCTATTTCAAACTCAGTGTAGGGTGGCACAATGTTCATAAAGGGACCTCTAAAGTATAAACAAGGTAAATAGGAGGTGTTGGGACTATTTCAAAGCCTGACCTTGCAGTCCTTCGTTAAGCATTCGAATCACACACAATGTAACTTTCATCATCAAGTGCACAGGACAAAGCGCCCAAGTCTTATGAGTGGTCAAAAATGGGATGTCTATAGATACATGAGAATTTAATGTGTTATTTAATTAACGTAATGTGATATTGAATTATATCTAAGTAATCTGAATATATATATATATATATATATATATATATTTTGAACATATATAAAATAATGTTATATATATTGATCTTAGATAGCATATTTATATGTGTTGTATTTATATAATAAAATATAATATAACAGTTATTAGGTTAAGGGTGTTGTCATTAGGAAGAGAAGGAGGAAGTCTGTTCGTGGATGCATTGTCAGCCAAGACCTCTCTATTCTTGGAAGGCACAAGGAAGAGCGAGGAGAAGTAAATTGAAAAATAAAAAGTTAAGGTATTATTTTGGTGGCTTCATAAATTCTCCATGTATTTCTTTGATCTTTGAAAAAATTGTGAGTGCAAACCCATTTTCCTTGATTTAGGTTAATTTGTTATTTTCATTTATTTATTTATTTTTATTTGATATTGGTTTGATATTGTGCTTGCATGTAGATAATGGATTGATCTCAACTATTTTGGTTTGTGTATGCAAGGTTTAGGGTTTTTATATATATTTATTTTATGGATGTAATCACACACACTCATGGATATATGAAATTAAAATAAATTCCGAATACTCCACCCTAACTTCATGAATTGTTGTTTTATTTGAGTGCTGGTGAGAAAAAAGTGTATAAAACAAACATGAGGATTATGATATTTATTTGAATGCCTTAGGCTCGACATTGTTATGTTTGTTCTCATGAGTAGATGAGGGGTTGTGTATATATATATTATTGCCTCATTCTCAGGAGTAGACGAGTCAAACTTGGGATGATATCCCCAGACAAGTTTGGCTTCGCAGTGGTGTTTGGTATACGGAAGGCACATGGGATATATGTATAAGTGGGAAATGAAGGGTCGAAGTGGTAGAGTTAAGGTACAAAGAATTAAATATGAGCTTATTGTTATAGTTTGAATTGTATTGATTTGTACATCTTGAAAAATAGTAAACGACATTGATAAATTACGAAATTTGGGCAGGGGCATGCATATGTAATTCTAGACAACTTTTGTATTTTAACTTTTTACTAAAAAGATCAATTATAACCTGCAATCGGATGATCTTGGTTGCAATAGTTTTTATTCATTTTAGCAATGTAGACTTTAGATGCTGTTTTAACCTATGAAACGAGCTCATTTTCATTGATTTCACGTAAACTAAAGTACAACATTATTCAGAACACTTTTGATGTTTTGAATGTTTCTGAAAAAAATCATCTTAGGGTAGTTTCCTTTCATTTTTAGCTTCAGGTTTTCTGGTCGAATTCCGTCTAGGTTCTTCTATCAAGTTTTTCTCTCAACCTGCTTAGTTTGTACTAAATCCATAAATGTTACCTTTTAGGAAATTTGATTGTGTACAACTTTTGTTCTTTGAGTTTGGGTCAATTCGAATGATTTAAGCATGAAGCGGCGCCTTTTTATACTTCTTCAATAATTTACTTATGATTAAATTATACTAACTTTATTTTTTTATCGAATGGTGGGACTTTCTAACTTTTTATGCAGGGCTGGCCCACCATATTTTTTATTTTTTTATTTTTTTATACTCAATATATATTTAGTTGTGTACGGATAAGAAACTAAATGCCACCGTATCTTGGGAAACTACCCCTTCGTCTCAATGCAAGTGGAACTACTTATCTTGTCTCGTGGCAAGAATTAAATGTACTTTTGTTTGTGTCTGGTGGACATGTGGATTCAAATATTGTACTCATACCAGTATACATGTATACTGACCCGTTTTGTCTCTTGATATCTCGGGTGTGTTCTGTTAGAGCGCAACTGAGCTTCCTTTGTAGGAGTAGTTGGGACTACAGTGGTGACGAGAAATAACTACAGTTGTAGGACATGTCTCTCAGACTTCTTTTGTTTTCTAGAGTTTAGGGTTGATATTAGGTTATTTATTTTTTTATTTTCTTATGACCTTAGTATTATGATGATTTGGCATTACGAGTTATTTTCTAGCTTTACATTATTTAAGTTGTTTTGACTATTTGTTGCTACTTGAATGTTAGAGGAATGAGATAGTTATGAATTTATGATAGATGGTTTGGTTGACGTTTGTTAATTAATTTATTTTTTTATCCCTTGTAATTTTTTTTTAACATTGAAATTTACTTAAACCAGATTTAGACGAAAACATTTAGATTTTATTTCACCCTTAGGATTTGAATGATGGAATATTGATTGGGATTTAGTCCTAATTTAATATTTAATAGCCCAAATTTTGGGGCGTGACAGTTTGGTGTCAAAGCACTAGGTTACCCTAGACTTGTGAGAGTTTAGGTGATCCTCGAATTGTGGAACATGGGTTAGCTAGTTTGGTTTGGTGGTTGAATTTTTTTAAGTATTTATGAACGAATTTTGTTTTTCTGTTTAACTTGAAGGTGATGGCTGAAAGGTATAATTTGAGAAATGCTGAGCCCAGTGGCACAGGAGAAGAAATAGCTACTAACGTAGCAACGACGGTAACAAAGGTGGCTGCTGCTACTGGGGCAACTAATACTGTGCCGGTTAATGTGGGGAAGATGATGGCTCAGCTACTTTAGGTTGTATAGAACAATAATCAAGGCCAGTAGGGAGATCTCTTTGCGAAGAGAAACAAAGACTTTGGTTCTTTAGGAGGTCTAAAATTCTCTAGAGATGGAGAACCCATTGCAGTTAACCCCTAGGTCTAGAAATGTGAGATGGTGTTTGGTCATATGCAGCTCAGCGAGGTCCAAAAACAGGACTTGGCTACACATTAGCTTGATGGAGCAGCCATATTTTGGTGGAACTCGTGTAAGAAGAGTATAGATCTGACGGCTTTGACTTGGACATACTTCATGACCCATTTTGACCGAAAAGTTTGTTCCTGCTGCTATTTGGTCTCAGTTGAGTGATGAATTTTTGAAGCTAACCCAAGAGGGTAGAACAGTGATCGAGCATGTCACCAAGTGTAATGAGTTGTCTCGTTATGCCCCTCACTTGGTTGACACGCAGGAGAAGAAGAATGAGAAGTTTATTAAGAAATTAAATCCTTACCTGTCTAAGTCCCTTATTCCCTTTGATGCTGAACCATTTGACAGAGTTCTTGACTTGGCACTAAAGTATGAGGAAAAGAAGAAGCAGTTTAAGAAAAGGAAGGCTAGGGTCGGAGAGACTTCCAGAGGGAGTCATTTCAAGCAGTGTGATGGGAATAGATATCGACCCTACAATCAAAGACATAGGGGTCAACAGTTTCAAAGGCCACAATAACAGGGTAGTTAGGGAAATTTCAAACCTCAGGGTAATTTCAGGTCTCAAGGCAATTTCCAGCCCTAGGGGCACTATTATCAGAGACAGGATGGTCCGTGCCCATAGGGTTATCAAGGACGGTGGCAGCAGGTGCCACAGATGGGTTATCGTCTTGTCGTACCTTAATTAGAGGAACCCCCCATCTATCAGAGCAGTAGCACCGTAACCAATCAATAGGAAGTGTTTTGGGTGTTAGTAGTTGGGACATGTAGTCAAGGATTTCCCTAAGAAATAGTGAGCGCGGAAGGGTCGGAAAGCTTTAGCCAGGGCATCTGCAGTGATTCTAGGAAATGACAAGGTGCAAGGCACCTTTAATTTTTTCCAGGCACCTTTAATTTTTTCCAGGAACCTATTAGAGCATTTTTTGATACTGTTGCCTCTCATTCTTTTATATTTAGACAATTTGTAGAAAGAGAACACTTTGTAATTACCACATTGTCTAGACCTATTCGTGTTGAGACCCCTTTAAAAGGGTAGTTACTCTTTATGAGATGTATAAAAATTTCAAGATTGACTTTGCGGACAGAGTCTCGTATGCGGACCTAATTGTGCTAGGGTTTGAGGGGTTTGTCATTATTTTGGCTACGGATTGGCTACAGAAACACTTTGTGACTCTAGATTGTGGTGGAAGGATAGTGAATATAAATATTCTCAGTATGCCACAGCTTACCTACACTTATAGTGATGGAGAAGAGTCGGTGATGACAAGTTTTCTATGCTCGACAGAAATCCCTAAGCAGGATATTAGTGAGGTAGATGTGGTATGTAGGTTTGAGGATGTATTTCAGGAGATACCCAGACTTCCACCTCGACGGGTAGTAGAATTACGCATTGACTTAGTACCGGGAACTGAACCGATTTCTAAGGCGGCATACAGAATGGTTGCCTAAAGAGCTTCTAGAGATGAAGAAGTAGGTAGAAGAGATGCTTCAAAAAGGGTTCATATGTCTAAGTAACTCCCTGTGGGGAGCACCCGCGATCTTTGTCTCCAAGAAAGATGGCACTCTCCGCATGTGCATAGATTACAGGGAACTGAACAAGGTGACTATCAAAAATAAGTATCCGCTACCAAGAATTGATGACTTGTTTAATCATTTGAAGGGGGTAGTCGTGTTCTCTCAATTTGATCTCAGAACAGGGTACTATCAGATGGGTGTGTCAAAGAAAAGTATACTGCTTACTGCTTTTCAGGCTTAGTATGGGTTGTACGAATTTCCTATAATGCCTTTTGGCTTGACAAACGCTCCTACCTATTTCAAGGACTTGATAAATAGAATTTTTCATCCATATCTAGATAAGTTTGTTATTATATTCATAGATGATATTCTGGTGTATTCTAAGAATGACGAAAAGCATAGAGAACACTTTAAAAGTTGTGTTGCAGACTTTGAGAGAGCGACAGTTATACACTAAGTTTAGTAACTGTCACTTTTGGGAGAAAGAAGTTCAGTTTTTGGGACATGTTGTGCCCAATCAGGAGATAGCGGTATATCTTGAGAAAGTTGTCGCGGTCAAAGAATGGAAGCAACCCATAAACCCTTCAGAGGTGAGGAGTTTTTTAGGACTAACTGGTTATTACAGGATATTTATAGAAGTTTTCTACTATTACAACACCATGACCAAGTTGACCTATAAGAATGTAAAGTTCTTATGGATGGATGATTGTGAGAGAGCTTTCCAGGAGTTAAAGCAGCGTTTGACTACAGTTTCGGTGTTAACTATACCAATACAAGGGGAAAGTTAGTAGTGTTTACTGATGCAAGTGGAACTGGTTTGGGATGTGTGTTGATGCAATATCAGAAGGTTGTATCTTATGCCTCACGATAGTTAAAAGCTCATGAGAGACGATACCCTACTCATGACTTAAAGTTGGCAACAGTTGTTTTTGCGTTGAAAGTGTGGTGAAACAACTTGTTTGGGGAGCGCTTTGAGTTATACACAGATCACAAGAGCCTCAAATATCTTTTTTCCTCAAAAAAGTTGAACATGAGACAACAGAGGTGGGTTGAATTCATCAACAGTTATGATTTCGAGACCCTTTATCACCCATGGAAAGGAAATGTGGTCGTAGATGCACTTAGTCGATAACATGGGATTATAGCTTCTTTAATTATTCACGAATGGAAGTCCTTAGAGCTATTTTTGTTGCATGATGTTTAAATAAGAGAGGGTGTCAAGAGGGCATACATTGATAGTTTGATCGTGCAGCCGACGTTATTGGGTAAAGTTCCTCAAATGTAGTATTTAGATGGGTTCCTCGTTAGCAAGCTCGATGACCTTGTAGTGGATTTGATTGATGATTGTCCTACTGATTGGTTTGTGGACTTAGAGGGGGGATTACGATCAAGGGGCAGGTTGTGTGTACCTAACATTGTTGAATTGAGGAAAGAGATTATGGATGATGCCCATAGGTCCGAATAAACCATTCACCCTGGTGGGAATAAGATGTATCATGAGCTGAAAACGACGTTTTGGTGTGAAGGTATAAAGAAGGACACAAGAGAGTATGTTTCTCGATGTTATGTGTGTCAATAGGTTAAGGTAGAACACCAACGACCGTTTCGACTTTTGTAACCTCTCGAGATCCCTAATTGGAAACGGGAGTACATCTCTATGGACTTTGTGGATGGATTGTCGTAGTCAAAGCGAGGCAATGAATCTATTTGGGTGATAGTGGATCGGCTCACCAAGTCAACTCATTTTATTCCTATCAGTGTTCACCGAACTATGGATAAATGGGCTAGGCTATATATTCGGGAGGTGGTGTGACTTTATGGTGCACCAGTTTCTACAGTTTTGGATCGTGATCCATTATTTGTGGTAGAGTTTTGAACATGCTTTTGGTGCTACGTTAGACCTGAGCATGGCTTATCATCCTCAGACGGATGGGCAAACTGAGAGGGTAAATCAGATCTTAGAGGATATATATTGAGAGATTGTGTCCTCGATCATGGGGGTAGTTGGAAAGAACACTTGCCATTGGTAGAGTTTGCTTGTAGTAATAGTTATCACTCAAGTATCGAGATGACACCTTTTGAGGCTTTGTATGGGAGGCCATGTCAATCACCTGCTTGTTGGATGGAGGTAGGAGATGTGCCCTTGTAACGGGCCAGAGTTGGTGAGAGAGACCACAGAGAAGGTGAACATTATTCGGGAACGTATTAAGATTGCACAGAGTCGTTAGAAGAGTTATGCTAATAGAAAACGTAAGGGGGGTTGAGTTGAATGTTGGAGATTTTGCATTTTGAAGGTCTCGTCGATGAAGGGTATCATGCGGTTCGAAAAGAAGGGAGGTTAGCACCTAGATTTGTGGGACCATACAAGATCACTAAGAGTATTGGTAATGTGGCTTACAAATTAATCTTATCACCTGCTTTAGCTATGATTTGCAACATGTTCCATGTATCTTTATTGCAGAAGTGTGTGCAAGACCCTTTCCATGTAGTATCATCAGAGGTGTTGGAGATTAGTGACGATCTACCATATGTGGTGCGACCGGTTACTATTCTAGACCGGGATGTAAAGCAGTTGCGGCACAAGAAAATGAACTTGGTGAAAATGCAATGAAGTGAGGATGAGAATCATATCACTTTGGAATTGGAAGAGAAAGTTCGGCGCATGCACCCGGAGCTTTTTGCTTAGTGCTCTCTGGACGAGATTCTTTTGAGGTGTGTATATTGTAGCGACGCTAATTTTTCTTAAGTCATTATTTATTATTATTACTTTATTATAATTTTTTTTGGCTTTGTTAATTGTGTGGATTCTTGAGAATTTAATGTGTTATTTAATTAATTTAATATGATATTTAATTATATATAATTAAGTATATACCATATTTACATATGTTGCATTTATATAATAAAATATAATATAACAGTTATTAGGTTAAGGGTGTTGTCATTAGAAACAGGAGGAAGAAGTGTGTTCACGGGTGCATTGTCAGCCAAGACCTCTCTATTCATGGAAGGCGCATGGGAGAGAGATGAGAGGTAGATTGAAAAATAAAAGGGTTAGGGTTTTATTTTGGTGGCTTCATAAATTCTCCAAGTATTTCTTTGATCTTCAAAAAAAAAACTGTGAGTGAAAAATCCACTTTCATTGATTTAGGTTTATTTCGTTTCTTCTATTTATTTATTTATATTTATTTGATGTTGGTTGATATTGTATTTGCATGTAGATAATGGATTGATTTCAACTATTTTGGTTAGTTGTTAATGCAAGATTTAGGGTTTTTATATATATTTATTTTATGGATGTAATCACACTCATGGATATATGAAATTAAAATAAACTACAAACTTATAGATAAATTCCGAATGCTCCACCATGACTCCATGAATTATTGTTTTATTTGAGTGCTGGTGAGAAAAAGTGTATAAAAAAAAAGTGAGGATTATGAGATTCATTTGAATGCCTTTGGCTCGGCATTGTTATGTTTGTTTTCATGACTAGACGAGGGGTTGTGTATATATATATGTTATTTCATTGTTTTCAAGACTAGACGAGTACTTTGATTTACATGCGTACATATATGCTAACCGTCTGGGGAGTGTGGGTCAACTCGGGATGATATCCCCGCGCAAGTTTGGCTTTCACTACAAGAAAACTGGGCTTAAGAGACAGAACTTTTTGCGACAGCACATTTGCCGTCGTAAAAAATGACTTTTTGCGACGGCACAACTTGCCGTCGCAAAAAATGTGACTTTTTGAGACGGCACAACTTGCTGTTGCAAAAAATAGAGTATTTGCGATGGTATAAAATGTCGTCGCTAAAAAATGTGACTTTTTGAGACGGCACAACTTGCCGTCGCAAAAAATAGGGTTTTTGCGACGGTACCAATTGCAGTTACAAAAAAAAAAAAAGAAGAGTTTTTTGCAGGTGTAATAGGTACTGTTGTACACACAAAAAAAAAAGTAAAAAAAAATATATATATATATATATATATATATATATATTGTGGCTTTGAAACGGCTTCATATATATAGTCACAAAATTGTTGAAATAAATGCAACAGCATTTTTTTATCACACAAAAAAAAAAAAAAAATGACGCCGTCTTACTCTTTTGAACATTTCTCTTTTCACCCATTTTTTCATCTGTCTCTGTCTCTCTTCTCTCTCTCTCTCTCTCTCTTGCTCTCACTCATTACTCTTCTTTGTCTGTCTGTCTCTCTCTTTCTCTCTGTGTCTCTGTCTCTCTTTTTTTCTCTCTCTCACTCATCACTCTTCTTTGTCTGTCTATCTGTCTATCTGCCTCTCTCTCTCTCTTTCTCTCTGTGTCTCTTGTCCATCTCTCTCATCTCTCTTCTCTCTCTCTTCTCTTTATCTCTCTCGTTCATCTCTCCATGTCTCTCTCTCGTTTATCTCTTTTTACTCTTTTTTGTTCTCTCTCTCTCTCTCTCTCTCTCTTTGTCTATATCTTTTCACCCATTTTTTCATCTTCTTCTCTCTCTTCTCTTTCTCTCTCTCACTCATCACTCTTCTCTCTCTGTCTCTCTGTGTGTGTGTGTGTTTCTCACTCATCTATCTCTTCTCTCATCTATTTTCTCTCACTGTCTCTTTCGTTCGTCTCTCTTCTCTCTATCTCTCTCATCTCTCATCTCTCTCTGTCTCTCTCGCTCATCTCTCTAACTCTCTTGTTCATCTCTCTTCTCTCTATCTCTCTCGCCCAGATCTCTTCTCTCTATCTCTCTCGTTCATCTCCCTCTCGATTTATCTATCCACTATAAGAAAATGCACTTTTAGCGACCACTTTGTCTCTCTCTCGCTCATCACTCTGTCTCTGTCTTTCTCTCTCTCTCCCTCCTCTATCTGTCTCTCACTCATCTCTCTCTCTCTCACGACTCATCTCCTTTACCACCTTCACCACTGTTGCAAACGCCATTCCACTACCACCATTACTACCACTGTCGCCACTTCACCTCTACGACTACCATTATTACTACCATTGCCACCACTCCACTACCACCACTACCACTACTGCCACTACTACTACCATTACCTCTCATTCACCCCTGCCACTCCATCTACTCTACCACTACCACTACCACTACCACTACCACTACCACAACTTCATCACTAATCTCCTTCTCCTTCTCTATCACCACCACCACCACCACCACCACCACCACCACCGTCATCTCTTATCCACCACCTTCACCACTACTGTCGCTCCCTCTCTTCTACCACAAAAAATTAGTTCATGATTTTTAATAACCAAAAAAAATAGGCCGCTGAAAAATATTTTTCATTGACCACAGAAAATTAACTTTTATTTTAGTGAAACATATTTTTCATTAAAATATTACCCCTACTTTTACTAAATAAAAAATAATAATATTTTTTTTACATTAAAATAAAAATAAAACAAATAAATTTTCAATCTTAGTACCTTAAAAAAAAAGAGAATTTTTTTTTAAAAAATTCATTAACTTCAAAAATATATATATTTTAACAAAAAATAATTTTTTTTAACGATGACAACCATCGTCGCAAAAAAAAAAAAGGGGTTAAACGACGTTATTTTATTATTTAAATTTCATTTCTGACCCCACAAAAAAAAATATTTTTTATTTTTTATTCCCGCCCCCTTTTTTTTTTCCATTCTCGCTCCCTTTTTTTTTTTTTTTTTCCATTCCCGCTTCCTCCCTCCCAAAAACAAAAAATCCCCAATCTCAAACCTAAAAATCCCTAATCTCTTCTTACCCCCCCTCTCTCTCTCTCTCTCTCTCTCTCTCTCGATCGACGGTGAGCTGCGGAAGAGCAGCGTCGGAGGAGGAGGAGCAGCGTTGGAGCACTCCATCGGAAGATCTGAGCCACACATCTTCGTAGGTGAGGCGGAGACGAGAAGGAGTGACAGGGTAGGACTTGGTGAGGCCAGGCAACATCGGAAGATCTGCTGCTGCTCCAACGAGGTCTCTCTCTCTCTCTCTCTCTCATATCATGTTCATCCATCCCACTAGGCCACCATTAGATACTAGCCACCAACATAACCACCAACCATCACCACTGGACAACACCAATTGCCAGTACACCATTTTTATGCCTCTTCATCCATTTCTGTCTCAAAACATTGACTAATGGGTATTTACATCATAGGTCTTGTACGTATATAATGGGGTATATACATATATATAATAATGGGTCACCATGATCTGTTTTTTATTTGCTTAGCTATATATATATATATATATATATTTTTGATAGGTTAACAGAGGCATTCACCTTTGAATTGGTGGAACTCATTTGTTGCTTTGTTTTAATGGTGGAACTCATGGTTAGGAGACTAGAGGTAAACGATGAATAGTGGATTTAATTTGCAGACAAATTTATTGCTTGCTAATGATATGATATTAGGTCTAATATGTAATAGAGGGAGGGAGAGTGGGTATAATTTTTTTGAAAGGAGATCTGGAGAGAGAGAAGGGACGGTGAACACCAGAAAAGAAGGCCAAAAGTGATGGAGAGAAGGGGGGAGATACAAAGGGGTTGAGGGGGATTTAGTGTGGTCAAGTACATAAAAAATTATGTTGATTGTGCCCTCAAAAGAGTGTCATGTGCACTATATAGTAACTGAAATGATAGGGACTAAATTGATAGAAGAAGTAAAGTTCAGTGACTATTAGTACAATTTGTCTTAGAAAATAAAAAGTGGATAATTAGATATCCTGTACCACCATAGATATACAATAACATGTACATCTAGTGAATCTAAGAATTTAATGGATAGGAAAACAAAGTTGATTACATTATATGCTTCAAAATACTGAAACGATTATACACACAAGCTAGACAAAGCACACTTACTGCACACGAAGAGCATAAAATTTACATGGATCACTCAAAAATTAAGGCTACATCTACAATCGTTACAATTTTCACTATAAGTTGAAAGGTTACGCAAGATTAAAAGAGATAGCCATCTCCTTTCAACTACAAATACATAGAAATTAGAGCATTAGGCCACAAGTGTCGAATACAATAAATACCTATACTTCAAAATTCGGGTAGGATGCAAGCCCCCTGAACCCTTTCTTTTGAGTTCGAGTGGTTAGTGCTCAAAACTTATCAAGATCCACTTTACCCTAACATCTATAACTTCTTGAAGGACAAAATTATGCTATTTTCATTTTGTCATAGCATTCGTGTGCTCTTTCCAATTTGTTTTATGATCACTAACCACTTTTGTTAGGGTGAGATTTTCTGGTGTAGGTCAGGATAACAAAGAAGAGGCTAGCAACATCGGAGATAGAAGAATACCGCCACAAAAAACTCCATCCTTCAAAGAAGGTATGTAGTGAACTTTTCACATTTTCCCTTACCCTCCACAGAATTTTGGGGACTTCCTAGTAACTCAAATCAAATCTTAAATTATAGAAACTTTTCAATTATATACACATCAGTTTGTAGAAGATAAAAGCAAACTTCCAAGAAAAAGATGCCCTTAACCATCCCTGTCGTACATTAATCTACTCACTCCATAATGGCCTCTAGGTGTGATATATATTGATGAAGCAATGAAAACAAAACTTGGTAATGCATTTTACAGAGAAGAAAAAAACTCAGAATTGGTTCCGAAGAGAATTTTCTAGGCAAATGAGAGAGGATTATGATTTCGAAAATGGTGACGTAAGTCTATGATCGGGTTCTAATTGTTTTTAAAAAATTATAAAAATAATGTTAATCATTTATTTTTTGAAAAACAAATGTTCTCTTATTATAAGGCTTCTTATGTCCAATTGATTTTTTGAATAACAAATGTTCTCTTATTATAAGGTTTCTTATGTCCAATTGATTTTTTGAATAGATGATCTACTTAATAAATCTTGTAAATACGAGCCGTTCAAATTTTCAAATGTTTTAACAGCTCCCTTACTTGTTTGCTTTCAAATTTTTATATCCATGCTTCATAGGTGCATGTAGTAACAGCTTCCTTACTTGTTTGCTTTCAAATTTTCATATCCATGCTTCATAGGTGCATGTAGTAACAGGGGTAATAATTTATTTATTTTTCGTATCCATGCTTCATAGGTGCATGTAGTAACAGCTCCCTTACTTGTTTGCTTTCAAATTTTGATTCTAGGAAGATTTGAAGTTTTGCTCTATCTAAATCACCTTGTTCAATTTGGCTTGTTGGACGGACTGGCTAGATTGATGCTTATTACAATTATTGTGATATGCAGACATGTCGATTACTTATTAGAATTGTTTTATTATTCGATGAAGAATTGAGTTTGATATAAGGAGGTACCATTGAAACTTCAACGGGGGACGATAACACTGGTTTAACATTATCATTTTGCCCAATCCTCTAGAATGTCATCGCATATGACCTGACGAGTCTAGAAAATCATTTATATGAGTGCAAATATGTATGTGTGGCCTAGTAGAAGCATGAATGAAGGCTGCAGATATTGTGTCATCACCTCTGTTATCACTATATCATGGCACTGATAACCATGTGCTGGTTATTTCCCATTATATTGTGTCCATATCTTTCTTATTTGTATTTTATGCAAATATTTTGGGCTTGTAACAAGTAGTAATACTTTTCAAGGCTTAGAAAGTAGTGATGTTGGTTTTGCAGGCCCAACCATTCTGTTTTTCCAAGAAAATGCTGAGAGTATCCTTTTGCTGTTGTTTTCCAGTAGATTTGCATTGGGTTGTATTTATAATTTTTAAAATTTTTATTTATTTATGAATCTTTTGGGTATTTTTTGAAGTTTTGATGGGTCTTATTTGTGTTGGATGCCTTTACTAGCTTTCTTTAGCTATAGAGCCAGATTTCAGATATAATTTTCATGTTTTTTTGTTTTGATGCTATAGTAGTTAAATTTTTATTTTTGTATTTGATTGAGATGTTTAATTATCCATGTAGGATTTGATGACTAACAAAAAAAATATTGTATTTGATGCTATAATAGTTAAATTTTTATGTTTTTTTTGTAATTAACATTAACACATAATTATATTGTCATTAATTATTTTTATTTTTATTTTTCAGATATTTCCCATACAAGAGTGTGCTTCTTGTGGAATGCATGCCTGTGGAGAATGTGGTTAACTTATGTTTTTGTTATCTACGAAGAATGATGAGAAAAATATTTAATTTTGGTTTATGTTATTTTGAATTATGAACAAAATCATGTATTTAAACATAATATATGTATTATGGAACATTATGTAGTGGGATAATTTTGTTGATGTGTAATTATGAATGGAAGAATATTTAATTATGGAGAAATTGTTATTTTTATACAGGAATTTTTATATTATTAAGCAATTATTATGGAGAAATTTTAATATTTTTAATAATTTTATCGTAGGATGTTTTTTTCTTTTTTGTGACGACAATACACCGTCGCAAAAAACAAAAAATTTTAATAATTTTATTGATTTTGTTACAGATTTTACTTTTTGCGACGACACTAAACTGTCGCAAAAAATAAAAATTTTAATATTTAAAATAGAAATTTTATTATTTTTTAATACTTTTTGCGACGGCAGTACACTGTCGCAAAAAAATAGAAATTTTCATTTTTTTAATACTTTTTGCGACGGCACCACACCGTCGAAAAACAGTGTACGGCCGTCGCAAAAAAAAAAAAAAAACTAATAGCGATGGCTTTTTTGCTGTCTCAAATAACATTTTTAGCGACAGTAAAATAGTGCCGTTGCAAAAAGTCAAAAAATTTCAAACATTATTAGCGGCTGCAAAGTGCCGTCTATAGACACCCCATTTTTGACTGACCTTAAGACTCAGACGTCACCGTTTGAGCGCTCGGTGATGGTGTATATTGTGCTCGTTTTGAGGTTTCAGAGTCTTGGCTGCGAGCCTTGCCCCCGGACTTCGGGGCTCTTTTGTGTTTTGCCTCGGTTTGTGAACCAGGTCCTGTTTTCTCCGTTTTCTTTTCCCAAAGGGAGGGAGAGGTCTCGTAGACCATCTCACAGTGGCCGTAAGTTACGTTTCGTGGTCGTAGGCCATTTTTCCTGTTTGGAGACCAGTTATCGATTTTCAGAGCTGTCGGCCGTGTGCCTCGGTTCGGGACCGCTTAACTACCTCCGTTTGTTCCGATTTTTGGCACACACCTTGTTTCCCCTCCCTAGAGGGACACTGTGGCCCGAGAGACCACCTTCGTGGTTGTACGCCACTTCTAGTACCTAACAACCTATTTTCGGGGCCCCAGGCCACGTGTTTTGGCCCCCGAACCCTCGTTTTGCATCGGTTAGGGTTCATTTTTGGTATGGACCCTAATTTCATTGTTTGGGAGGTGGTACTATAGTGGGAGACCAGCAATTCTTTTGGAAATCATTTTCTCTCTCCTCCAGCCGGTTTTCTTGACAGAAAGCTAGTTTTCCTCACTTTTGGGCCATAATTTCTAGTCTCCCATGCCACCATTGTGTTGTACTCATCTAGGAGGCCACCAATATGGGTAGGCAGACCAGCTTTTCTTCTTGACCCTTTTGAACCTTGCTAGAAAGTTGGTTTTTCTCTCTTCTGGGTCACATTTTCTGGTCTCCCACCATACAGCTGTATTCTACTCATCTGGGAGGCCACCTTTCTGGTATGGTCGACCAGCATTTCAGCTTGACCCTTTTGAACCTTGGTCGGCCAACTAGGGCAAGTGGTCGGCCGACCAATTAACCATCTCCTTTTTGGCCCTCCTGAGTGCAACACAATTGTGCCAGCTGTGAAGCACCTGACCCTTTCTCTGAGATTTTGAGCCTTTTGTTTGTCTTCTTAAGGAAGATTTGATCATTTTGCATAGCTTCAAGGAGAAGCTTGACCCTTTTTTCAAGCTTCTTGAGGAAGCTTGACCCCTTTGGTCTAGCTTCCTCAAGAAGCTTGACCCTTTTGGTTAAGCTTCTTTGAGAAGCTTTGACCCTCTCTTGAGGCTTCTCCAAGAAGCCTTGTCTCTCTTCCTCTATAAAACAAACCTCCCCCCTCCATTTGCAAGGGTTAGAAACATTTGGTTGAGATAGATACACCCCACCCTCCATAGCTCTCTTCTTCAAGCTCCAAACCTTAATATTTTTGGCTATTTACACTACACCTCATAGCCTACCACCTCCACCATCCATTCAATCACCCCAGGGCTGCTTTTCAGAGATTGAAGGCTCACCTTCTTGGTCCAGAACTTGCTGCATTACTGTGCTACAAGGGTAAGTCATCATTTCCCCAATTTTTGCATTATTTTGCTTCATAACTTAGCCCTATTTGCAAGCATTTATGGGTTTCACCTTAAACTGAAAAGTGTCTTATTTTGGGCTCCTCTTGAAGTTTGATTAAGGACACTTTTCTATCTGAGGTCATCTACCTCCTTGTATGCTCCATCCCTCTTTGTAGGCTTATTTTGCTTCCTATCTTAGCCTTGCTTGCAAGCATTTTTGAGATTTTTCATAAACTAAAAAGAGTCTTGTTTTGAGCCCCTCTTGAAGTTTGGTTAAGGGCATTTTTCTTTTGGGGGTCCTTTACCCCCTTGTATGCTTGTTTGCCTCTTGTTTTGAGCCTTGCATCTAGGCCTTTGTCTCATGCTTTGTTTGGCTTCCTAGCCACTAAAATCCAGTGGATTTTCAGTGGCTAACACGTTATTTTGAGAGCCAAAATCAGAGGGGGGTGACCCCCTCTCTCCTTGTCTTGTTTGTTGGCCCTTTTGCCCTTCCAAAGGACCCCCATTTTGCATGCTTTGAAGTCTTGTTTCAGGCCATTATTTGTGAGTTTTTAGGTCTTCCTTAACTCTGTCCAGAGCCCCTTTGGCCATATTTTGTGTCTATCATGCATGTGTGGAGCAATCCTCCTCAAGGCCTTTCAAAGGGGCTTTCATTTGCATGTTTCATTGACCCATTCCAGGGCCTTTTTGGTGGGTTTTAGGACCTTCATAACCTATTTCCAAAGTTGGTTTTGCCATTTGGTGTGTCTATCATATAGGTGTGGAACAACCCCTTGCATGGCCCTCCAAAGGAGCCCATCATTTTTGCATGCATTGACTGAGTTTCAGCTGTTATTTGGGCATATTTTAGCATACCATGTTGCTATTTTTGGCTGTTTTGGCGACTTCTCTTGTGCTTCATATACATGTAATGTAAACCATGCTTACTAGCCTATGTTGCATGTTGTTTTAGCCCTTCATGTTAGCACTTTTTGGCCATGCTTAGAACTGATTTGGTGCATGTTTAGGACTGCCTTGGCCCTATTTTCATGCCTCATGGTCAAATAATGCTTGCTTTGCATACTTGGGGTTCAATGCATTTGCCTAGTTTTGAGTTTTAGGGCTTATTTCGTGCATTGGGTGACATGTTTCCATGATTTGGGACCATTGAGCATCTTATTTCAGAATTGGAAATTGCATGTTTGTGTGCCATCTTTCATCCTTTTCCATGCTTTGGTAGAGTGGCATTTGATGCCTTAGGATCGATCCCTTGCATCGTGCATGTTTTTATGCATTTCGGTTGTCTCATTTCCATCATATGGCCACTGATGTGAGTGTGGCTGAGGTCCACTCATGTTGGTATAAGTCCATCGTGCATTGTGTATGCCATTTCAGTCTATAGCATTGCGTATGCTAGGTTACATGTTAGAGCATTTTGTATGCCATGTTACATCACGTGCATTGTGTATGCCATTTTAGTCCATAGCATTGCGTATGCTAGGTTACATATTAGTCGCATTATGTATGCCATCTCATTTGCATTGTGTTTGGGATAGGAGTTAGCCCAAGCATGGGAAACGAGGGACGTTTCGTACTCCAAGTGACGGAACGTGTCTCAATTCTCGGTTGCCGACACTCCGGATTAACCGTGATGGAGTCTAGGCCTTGTTGTGTTTATATGTGCATTCATTTCACATTGAGTCGTGCAATTCGACTCCTCGACCATCGTGCATCGAGATGCGTGATTGGTGGCACGAGGATCGAGGTGTGCATACATATGTGGAAATACTTTTGCCATGCCCCTTTCTTGCTCTCTATTGCAGCAAATCAGAAGTCAGCAACTCTCTAAAGCCTTGCACAACATTCCGGGATTAATTGCAAACAGAGGTGAATCGGGGCATCACAATGGATTTCTGCGCAAGGCAACTCGAGCACGCATCTTTCATCATTCGGAACAGAGCTGAGGCGGTCCATGAATTTGCATGCTAGTTTATTTGCTTTCCTAGTTAAGTTGTTAATTAATTATGGTTTTGTAATATTTAATCATTCATTCGGACTGTAATTATTTATTCGGACTGTATTATTTATTCGTACCCTCCGAGCGAGGGCACAATTGTAATAAGTGTGCGCGTGTGTGATGTATGTCCTCCAACCCCATGTTTTTCTCCCTTTTATTTACCAGCTTATGATGGTTAGATTAGGGCATGTTTCAATTAGCATCTATATGCTTGCATGTTTGCATCATTCATCTGTATTGCATGCACTGGGCTCGGCGCATCACACTAACTGCATTGTATTTCAATTCCGAATTGAATACTTGTTAGTTGCAGCATTTCACATGCCATTGTAGAATAGATGAGCCTATTTTAGTAGCATTTTACATGTGTTGCATTAGGCATTCCAGCATAGTTAGGATTCATGCATGGATTTCTAATCAGCTTCTGTTTTGGCTTGGAGTACTCAGTAAGTGTTTATGCTTTAGCATCCTTGCATGTGTGTGAGTGACTGCTATGATAGCATGCTTACCATGAGGCTATGTGCTTATATGATATACCTGCCTGAATGCCTGTGGGTGAAGGTTGGATTATCTGAATTGGAATAATGCATTGACTGTGAGCCCACTTGAGAGTGGCAAACCGTTACGTTTTCTAAGCCCACCCGAGGGTGGCAAAATCTACATTTTTAGTCTACTTACGAGTAGCAAATCGCTTTAAAAAACAAACATGAAATGTTTTGTTCCAGTCTATGCTTATATGCTGTGCACATCACATAGTAAATCTAGGCTAATAACCGGAATAAGAACGCATAATGTTTTCAAAACTAGATATCACGGTTAGTAGAGGCCGATCTTTGATCGGGCGAGCGGGGGTGCTCACGAAGTGACCTTCCCCAATCGTACCCAAGTTCTCGAGCCGAGGTAACTTTGGTGATGATGAACACGTGGCCTTAGGGAAACGAGTCAGGGTTTCCTAAATTTCCCAAAAGAAAATATTTAGGTGGCGACTCTGTATCTAGAAAAGCAGTCCATGTTTGGCACTTCTTTAAAAAAAATCTATTTTTAAAAAACGATTTGCTGGATCTAGACTCTTTGATGATTCATCGGTCTTGCATTGCACTCTGCGAGATTAGATACAAGACCGTGACATTTGAGTCCTGAACTGTAGTAAGTCCAATGAACAAAACGGGATTTCCCTCTCGGGACGTTCGGGGACGCCTACAGTTTCTGGCGACTCTGCTGGGGAGTTAGAGAACTTGACTCGAACTCATGATATCTGGTTTTGACTACACTTGTGTGTTTCTTTGCATTGCATTTGCATTGGTGCGCCTAGTACACCGTGTTTGCCTTATGTTATTCCTGAACGGTTTGCCGGAGGCTCGCTTCGAGAAGCGTGCCACAAGGCTGACCGGTTGCGGGCTCTGCCACGACGGGAGCACAAACCCCGGTTTTACCGAGGCACCCTTTTGACCATTCGACCTAGTGCATATCGGAATCCATAGTGACTATTCCAAACTAGGACAGGTTACTTACCCGATCATAGGTTGTTTGAAACCGCTATGTGCGTAGTGAAACCCTAGCTCCTGACAAAATAGGATATGGAAACCCTACCCCACCATAGGGGTGTTTTGGCTCTCACTTGCTTGTTATGTGCTTTTAGAGTGCGTCTCTACAGGAATGCACGTATCAGTTTGCAAGTTTGGGCATCAGGCCTGCGGGCACCAGTTCAGTATTTTGGGAATCAGTTATCTGTAGGTATCAGATTCGGTTTTGGGAGCAGGGATTTGGGGATAATAATCAGTGTTTAAGAACAGTATTTTCAGCTTATCGACTATGTGTTGTGATGCCCAATTGTGTGTTGTGTATTTATTTAAAGCCGTTATGCTGTCCGTTTGTCTGGTTGTTTATTTCCTTATTTTTTCTTTATTTATCTTTTTGCTAGGTAGTTTTAGCACAATTGCTTCAGACCAAGCAGATATTCCTCAAGCACTCTGGACAAGAGGTCGCCGACTCAATCGATCTGAGGATCTGGTCGACGG
The DNA here is from genome assembly GCF_055761805.1 of Camellia sinensis. Taxonomy (NCBI): domain Eukaryota; kingdom Viridiplantae; phylum Streptophyta; class Magnoliopsida; order Ericales; family Theaceae; genus Camellia; species Camellia sinensis. Next base: position 103,265,587 of record NC_138967.1, on the reverse strand, counting down.
ACAACCAGTGTTCCACTCTTTGCCCCCAGTTATTAGACGGAGGTCGAGAAAACGCAGTGTGTCTGAGCAAAGATTGCCAGATCAGTGGACTTGGAACAGTTAGGTTGAGCTTCCCGAGGCTACTCCAGAGTTAGACCTACCGGTAGTCCAGATAGATCAGGGCAGTATGGCAGGAACGACAGGAGTTGAGGAAATGATGCGTCAGATGCAAGAGACCATGAGAGCCATGCAGCAGGACGCTATTCGTCGAGATGAATTTGCCAAACAACAGGCCGAGATCATGGCCCAGCAGGTAGAGTTAATTGCCAGGCTGCAATAACAAATCGGGGCATCTGCTTCATATCAAGCTCCTCCACCACTAGGGGTTCAGACACCCGGGGAAACACCCAATGTCCAGGAAGGTACGGACATTCCGGTAGGGCCGGCTCCGCCCCCAATTTTACCCCAGCTATCCAAAACACCTACCAATCTACCGGACTCTCCTTTCGAGTTCGAGGTCGACCCTACCGCGTTGAAATTAAGCAAGCTTGAGAAGTTGCTCAAGAAATCCCAAGGGGTGAAGTCTATCCTGGACATTGAGGACGGGTACACCGACGTGGCTGTGACGTTGCCAGATAAGTTCAAAATGCCACAAATCGATCGCTTTGACGGATCTGGGGATCCCATGGTACATCTCCGGTTGTTCTCAGATGTACTACGGCCGATGGGCCTCACCAGACCGTAGAAGCTTTCATTATTCGGCTGGACCCTATCGGGTGTGGCCGCTATTTGGTACGCGAAATTAGAAGACGATGTTAAGCGAAACTGGGATGAGATGGCCGAGCCTTTCATTGCATAGTACTCCTATAATACGCAAATCGAGATTACGACCCGTGATCTTAAGATAACAAGGCAGGAGCCTAAGGAGAGCTTCTCTGAATTCGTAGCCCGGTGGAGGGCAAAGGCCACGATGATGACCCTAAGGCCTACTGATAAAGACCAATTCCGGATGATTGTGCACAATCTCCAGCCTAAGCTGATGCAGAAAATGATCGTGCTCCCCTTCCCTACCTTTTCAGATCTGCATGAGATAGGAGTACAGATTGAGGATGCCTTGAAGCAGGGCTTGATTGATAATGACAGAGAGCAACCCAGAAGGACCTTCAACCGCAACAACAATACAGGCACTAGCAATGCTGCAAATGCTAGAGCTTCAGAAGTAAGCATGGTCACCACCATTCCCCCTCCAAGACCTATGGCAACTACACCTTTCTCCGGCGCGTCCGGAAGCAACACACAAACCACCAAATACCAACCTCGAGGCCAAAGAACCTTCACCCCATTATATATGCTCCTGTCCAAGGCTCTTGGGGTATTAATCAGGAAAGGGCACTTAAAGCCCCTAGAGCCGAGGCCATTGCCAAATCCACTCCCTTCTTCTCATAACCCAACAAAATACTGCGCATATCACCAACAACATGGCCACGACACTGACCAATATTTTAGATTGCGTCACGAGATTCAGGATCTCGTTGACAAGCAGGTGATTGTGCCTCCCAAAAAACCCAATGTCACAACAAACCCTCTCCCACCGCACAACCAAGCTCCACCCCCAAACGTATCAACTTTATCCAGACTGGGGTCGTGTCTTATGATCCTAGCATATATATTACCTTGTCCCACCTACCCAAGTCGGAGGTGCTCCTTCTTGACTGCACTGACTTGTGCATGTTGGACATCTCCAGAACCCAACCTGAACCAATGGTGGTGACTGTCGAAGACAAAACATGGGAGATTTTAGGGCAGAATGGGATTGTTGAGTCAGAATCAGAGGAGTCTGGGAGTTTTGCTGAGGAGGTATACAGTCCGAGTAACTACATTCTATCAGTAGGCCAGGTTGGGCCAAACGTGGAATTGTCGGCGGGGGCAGAGCTTTGTGTGATACAGGGGGATGAATCTAGTCAGAGGATAGATGACTTGGCGGCTGTGGAAGGAGACTTTGCTAACCTCTAACTTTTCAATGAACAAGATCCAGAGGGCATGGCAGTCAACTGGTCTGATTTTGAGGAGTCAGCAGAGGTCACTGGGTGGCCTGATGACCTACCAGATGTTGTCGACGAAACTCAGTCGGAATGGGGCCTGGCATGGGCAAAGACATCAGCTATGGCCGGGAGGGTCGGAAATCAGAATGCATAGCCGGAGAGCGCTGGTGCTAAAAATTTTGCTCAGGATCTGGGCATTTTGAATACAGGAATTATAGAGCAGCCAGCTGTACTGACACAGTTGGAGCAAAAAGGAATCAAGGAGTTTGAGAGAATCAGAAAAGCCAAGGCCCCCGTGGGGACTGAAAGTACTGTGTGCACAAGGATAGAGAATGCTGCGAGCATATGGACAGAAAGTACTGCAAGTACAATTGTACTAGAGCCAGACAGGTGTCGGTTGGCTGCCGACGGAATGTGATGGGAGGACGATGATCTATGTCTCGTCCACACGGATGAGGATTGGGGGAGTAACCAGCCAGACGATACCTGGTACATCGACGAAGTCGATCATATGACTAGAAGTGGGCGGTATTTCAAGCCCCCACACCTAGATCAGCCAGAGGTGTCTGGGAAAGATAAGGAGGCGGAGAAACAGAAAGAGAAGCAACTCGTAGAAGAGGCTGTGCTGAAGGAGTTGAAAAAGATACAAGTAGATATTTCCATCTGGGAACTGCTTATGGCATCGCGAGTGCATCGACAAGCTGTCTTATTGGCCATGGACAAGGCCAAGCTCTCAATAGACACCACGCCTAAATAGCTGGTGGGCTTAGTTTTCCCGGGAGGGGCTACCCCGATATTGACTTTCTCCGACAAACACTACTACAAAATAGTTAATGATCACACTTTGACAAAAAAAAAAAAAAAAAAATCTCACTTTTATTGAAAATGTGATAAAAAAAATTAGATTGATATTTTAATCACACTTAATTTGATTGAGTGTGATAATATTTATTTTTTATGTCACTTTTCAATTAAGTGTGATTATATATATATTTTTTTAATCACACCTTCTAATTAAAGTGTGATTATATATATACTACTACTTTTTAATCACACTTTTTAAATAAGTGTGATTATATATATTTTTTAATCACACATTCTAATTAAAATGTGATTATTTATATATTTTTTAATCACACTTTCTAATTAAAGTGTGATTATATGTACATTACTACTTTTTAATCACACTTTTTAAATGAGTGTGATTATATATATATTTTTTAATCACACATTCTAATTAAAGTGTGATTATATATACATTACTACTTTTTAATCACACTTTTTAAATAAGTGTGATTATATATATATATATATATATATTTATTTAATGACACTCCCTAAATAGGTGTGATTGTAGAAAATATTCCAATTTGATTTTTATATAAAATATACAATTCCCATTTTTTTTTTTAAAAAAAAAAAACCCCAACACCAAAACATAAATTAAAAAAAAAATTCAAAATACATTTAACTCTTTGGATATAGCTAAAAAGTAAAACATTTATAAAATAATGTAATACATGTGAAATGTATTAAATTTTATATTTTTTTGAATTTAATATTTTTTAAAAAAATTAAAAAATATTTTCCTTCTAAGTATATGTATTTTTTTTCAATTTAAAATGTAAAAAAAATTTAAAACATTTAAAAACTTACAATAACTAAAATAAAAAAAACTCAAAAACATGATTTTAAGGCTTCGTTGACCACTCTCCCTCTCATTTTATCTATACATGTTTTTGCCTCAAACCCTCTCTCTCTCTCTCTCTCTCTCTCTCTCTCTCTCTCTAATTTTGCTATAATTTTTTTAGACTTATTTGGGTATATTTATAATTTTAGAAAAAAAAAACAAATTTTAAAACTTATCTAAAAAATTACTAAAAAAGCTATACACACAAATATGACTTATTTTTTATCGGTGATGCACCAATTGGTATACCAACTAAGGTATCAACATACCTTATGTTATTATTACTGATCTCATTCATTATACAAATTATAAATATCCAAAAAGTTTAAAATTATGCCACATCATAGCATTATTAGTTTTTTATAGCATTAATTTTTTTATTTAAAAAAAAACTTATTTTTAATTAATAAATTTTAACATTAATTTTATGTCACCGTTTTTTTTTCTGACATAATTTTTTTTCCTAAGTAGACACTAAAAATAGATAAAGATTACACTTTGATACATGAAAATATCTCACTTTTATTCAAAGTGTGATAAAAAAAATTAGATCGATATTTTAATCATACTTGATTTGATTGAGTGTGATAATATTTATTTTTTCTAACACTTTTCAATTAAGTGTGATTATAGATATACATTTTTTAATTACACTTTTTAATTAACATGTGATATATTTATTTTTTATGTCACTTTTTAATTAAGTATCATTATATATATATTTTTTTATCAGACTTTTCAATTAAGTGTGATTATATATATACATTTTTTAACCACATTTTTTAATTAACATGCGATATATTTATTTTTTATGTCACTTTTTAATTAAATGTCATTATATATATATATATATATATATATATATTTTAATGACACTTTCTAATTAAGTGTGATTATATATAATAAAAATATAAATGTGATTATATATATTGAATATATTTTTTTGTACAAAAATATATCCCAAAATTGGTGCCTTTTCCTCTTCCACTACTCCAGACACGCCTTCTTCCAAAGAAGATTTAGAAGTTCCAAACATATACCAGACTCTTCCTTTTCCAATTCTGTTTTGCCTCTCTTTCTAATTCGTTTTCCCTAATTTGGTTTGCAGCTCCAAAATTCCCATTGTTACTCACTCAAGTCTTCGTCTCTGTTGAATCTTCAAACTTTTGGTGAGTTTTTTTTTTTTTTTTTTTTTTTTTTTTTTTTTTTTTTTATGCTCCTTTCGTATGTCATTCATAAGATATATTTGTATATGATTATGATTATTATTAATGGAATTATATAAATATAGTGTTTCATTTGGAATGAGGGTTTTGGGTGGGAATGTTGATATTGTATTTGGGTTTTGTAAATCAGAGTTGGAATTTTTATTTTTTATTTTTTATACTTTATGTTGATAGTGTATTTGTATCTGAATGTGTGGAAGATGTGGTCTAGGGTTGATGAAACGGTGGGGCTTGCAGTGGGTTCATTTAAAGCTGGTTCCCTGTTTTTTGAAGTTGGTTCTCTGTTTTTCATCATTTGAAGCTGGTTCATTTGTTTGGTTTACTTCATTTTTTTTGTGCTTCTTATGTCTCAATTGTTTGGTTTTTATTGATGTATTCATATGTTTTTGGTTTACTGATTTATTTCCATGTCTTTGAATCTCTCCATCCATTCCTCATAAATTCCATATATTTTTATAGGTGAACTGGTTTTATTAGGGGGGAAAAAACTGTAAAAACTATCCTCATAGTTCTAGAATTATTAATTTTGCTGCTATAGATTAAAATCAAGTAGATTGATTTCACCTCCTTATTCCAAACACATATTTACAATATCAATGACCCCATTGGGTTGGCCACAAAATTAAAACATGACATCTGCATCCAATTTGGGATAATTTATCTTGTTACAGTACTGCAGAATTTGCTGGTTGATAGATTCCCCCATAGTTAAACGTGGCTCCCCTGCTTTTGTCCTAAACATTGCTGCTGTTTAATCTTTTTATCATCTTAATAAGGTTTTCTGTTTCTTCATTTTGCTATCAGGCTGTGAGAATTCTTGCAAAAAGTCCACATTTGCTAGAAATCTAAGGCACCTTCAATTTGAGGCTGATATAAATCCGCTCTTTCTTTACACCAGGTCAATATCATTTGGTTATTGAATTAACCATTGTTCACATTACTTGTCCCGAGCCTGTTTTTGCCTTTCACAGCACCTTTGTTTCGTGCTTTAATGTTATGAATGCATTAATGCTTGATTGACCTGAGTTTTGTGGCCTTGAAAAAGAAGAAATTTTAACAACTATTAATGTATTGAAAATGCTGTCATATATTCTGGAAAGGTCATAATAAGATGCAAATTCATCTTGAATTCCTAAAGTATCTATTATCGACAATAATCTTATGGTATTTCAATTTGAGCAATATATAATTTTTGTTTCTATCTAGAAATCTAGTAGTAAGGCTTTGAATCTGTAAGCAAAAAAGAATCCAAAATTGATTTTAGCTAATCAAAAGTGAATCAATCGATTCACCGATTCACCGATTCACTCACGGTTCACAACTATTTTCGATTTATGCAACATGTTCATATCGATTACTCACTGAATCGAATAGAATTGTACGATTTGAATTGTGAACTGTATGATTCCAATAACAGAATAGTAATACTTGGCATAAGTGGATAAGTATTTATGATTGTTGAGCTTTGACGAGGTAATTCACTTTCATAGTGTTGGAAGATTGAGACAAACATCATGATTAATATTCTGCATGTCATGTATTGATGCTCTAATCTACCATGCTCCTTCATGTGAACACGATGCAGCCTTTGTTGCCATATAGTTACCTTCATTTCTTTTTGTCATTCTAGTCTTAATTCCTTATGAAATCCTTGCATATCCAGCTATAATCGTTTAGGAAGGAATGCTGATGAATCAAATGCAGAGGCGATCATTGATATGGCTGGTAAAGCCCCCCTCTCTGATCAACAGAAACATTGGTGCCAATCCTTCACAATCATATCACTAATTTCTTGGCATAGATTAAAATCAAGATTCAAGCTAGTTTGCATGAGAGTTTTTTAAAATCAAGATTCAAGCCAATTTACTGTTTGGCATAGATTAAAATCAAATTGCTAATTTCTGGAACTGTGAGAGTTTTTTATTTATTTAAATTATCAAGATTCAAGCCAAAGTCTTGAAGTTAATGATGAAGTTGGATCTTATTATCAAATTTTATCGTTCTGCCAATTCTTCAAAATTTTCCGACTATTATATTTATTATCAATATAATATTCACGCATAAAATAATAAATAAAATATGATAGGAAAATACCATCGTGTTGACATTATTAACTCAGAAAAAAAAAGGGGTCGAAGAAGACAATATTTGAGAAGGATTGCCTTGTAATGTCCTGACAGGCATACCACATCACTAGGTTTGAAGGGATTAGGTCCAAATCTAGGAGCCAAACATTCTTATTTTACAAAATTGACTATTATTATTAGTAGATTATATAGTTCTTTCCACATTCAATAGTGGCAGAATTGAATTTTTGAGTCAAAAGGTAGCAACACTAAATTAAAGCTAATCGGCTGAATCTTGATTTTAATCTATGCCAAGAAATTAGTGATATGATTGCGAAGGATTGGCACAAAAAGAAATGTTAATTCTGCCCGTTAGCTTGCCAACCTTCAAGTAGCCTACAAACAGTATGCATCAGCAAGCATGGTGCAGAGCTGTTTTGCTGCTGCTGCTGTTGTATAGCTGTTTTTGTTGTTGCAAGTTGCTGCTTGTTTGGGAGGCAAACCACCTAAGTTAGTTGGGCTATACCTCATCATTCCACTCCCAAATTGACACAGTTATGTAGTTAGGATTAACTACAGTTAGGTTGACTTGGTTATAGAGTAGTTAGAACTGTAGTTCAATTAGATGGTTATGCCATATATGTATATAAGTTCATGCACTCTGTATGGTTGTGTTAGGAATTGACCCAAAAAATTTCGGCTGGGGGGGTGGGGTGGGGTGGGGTAATTGATTTGTGACTGAGCCCTGCAATTCTTCTACAATGCGGTCACCATCTACTGTGGCTTAATATCAGCAATGACAATAATAAGCAAGTTTTTATGTCTCGATCCAGGAACAAATCAGATCATTAACAACCGTGCAACATATCTAACCAAAACTCTCCAAAATGTAATGTAGTTCAATCTCAGCATCCGAAAACCTTACTGCTGACCTACCTCATGTAAACTGTTACTGCTATTAAGTTGGACAGCTACATAAAGATAAACTCTTCCATACCCAATTTGACATGATATAGAAAAGCCCACAACAGTAAAAATACTAACGAAGAAGAAGCCGGTGAAGTACTCAATACTTCGGACCTGGCTTTTGGGTTGGCAACAATCCAAATCGTTTCTTCAGAAGAACCCTTTGCCTTGAATATTTGTCATTAGGGGAGAAGCGAGCTGTGGTTGAAAAAATATAACAATAAATAAATAAAACAGATTAATTATGGGAACAATGCAGTGTGCATTATATTATTCTATTGTTCAATAATTTAACTAGTAGAATATGCATAAATATAGACGCGCATATGTGAGACAAGAGAATAGGAGGTGAAAAGAGAGAATGGGTTCATCTGATCACTCTAACTCTTACAAAAAATTATCTACTTAAACATGGTAAAAAATTAACAATGGGCTTGAGCCCAAAACAACCTACTACCACAACTTGATACACATAGATGCAAATTCCAAATTAATGAAATGGGGTTTCCAACCAAATCTTCGCAGAGATCTCCTTTTAATAAAATCATTTATAACTAGGATTACACATAGCAAAGAAAAAGAAAATCACCTAACTCTTTGATTGTGGATGGGGAAAGGGGGGAAAATACTTGTCAAGATCTTCAAATATTAATGAAGAAAGGTACGATTGTTCATCCAATATTAAAAAAATATCAAATGTGCAGTAGATTATGGGACTGACTTTACTTTGATTAACCAACTTACCAGTAATATTTTCAACAAAAAATAAGGAAACAAATAGTATACATTTATTTTTGTAAATGAATTCTCTTCTTTGTTTTCATTTTACATATTTTAGAATATTAATTTTATAGGACTGGGATCAAGATATGCAACCATCTGAACATGAAACATACAGCCTAGAAAGGTTCGGTTTAAAGGAAGAAGTAAGACGAATAATTCAAATTGACTCAACTTGAAAAACACCCAATCTGGAATATAAATTTCAACAATGGAGTTAAAATAAACACTCATGTCAATAAAAAATCTACAACAATCAACACAATAATTTGTCACTCAGCAGGAACTACCAAAAAGTATCCCTAATAAACCATAGCAATGGAATAATTGCATTTATAAATGTTAGTTTAGTTGATAGCAAATCTATAAAAACTTTTACCGAATAAACTGAACAAAAGGACTCAAGGAAACATTGTGCAGTATAATAACTTAACAAGTCATGGAGACACAAGCAACATATGTGCAAGAAATGCTTAACAAGTCATTTTATCATACTTATATTTATGCTAATGATTGTTAAGCTTGATCATAACACTTTATATGTAGTTTCTAATAATAATGAAACTGCTTTCATGTAGTCCCCGCAACAACCTACAAGTGTGGAATGTGGGTTTTATGTAATGCGGTGTATGAAAGACCTCATTAATGATCAAAGCATCCCAAGAAAACAAAATGTGAGATAAACTCTAAACTTTTATTACTATTAATATTCATGATACTTGTACATCTTCTTCATATTATCTAATTGTTTGTAAATAACCTCTTGCAGTTCAATGGAAAAAAGACATACACAGAAGCCGAACTTGATGAAGTGCGAGTTGAATGGATTAATTTCGTACTAAAGATTATGAGTTGAAATCCAATGTAAGTATGATATAACTTCCGTTCTTTAAATTGCCAATCAACAATTTCTTTAGTTGGTGTGTGGGTAATTTTCTGACCACACTGCCCGCCTAGTAATCAGCTGGAGAGCACCGACAGAATAGATGGCTTCAGCTAACCTGTAACAGAAAGAAAAAGCTCCGGCGGTGGCTCTTCCACCCGGGGGCACTCCGACGATCAAGTCAGTATATCTTTCAAAGATAATCAAGTGCTAAACTTACTGCTCAAAGCATAAAATTGCGTACCTTAGACCCACGGGGGTGCCTCTCTTTTATAGCCAACTCAATCCTGATCCCACTAGAAGCCTGACTTCTATGAACTCCCATTCAGTGCTTACGTTGGATTTCTCAAGAGATAAAAATAAACTCCCTAAGAGCTTTATCCTTATCTTAGCTAAGTCTCCTCTTTACTCTAGGACTCCTGTCCCTTATCTTTTATTCATTTATCTCGGATTCCGATATCTTCGGAGACAATCTCGGCCTTGCCGAGATCACCTCGGCGTCATAACCTGGACAGGTGGCACCTCGGCTGACACGTCGGCGTCACCTTGCCACGTGTTGGTATTCAGAAAATACATCCCCACAACTGCCCTCTAGGTTCTATTACCTCGGCATTCTGAGGTGATGGAACCTATATCTGTATTTTCTTCCAGTAAATTGGATTAAAGTTTGATAGCTGAGATCATCCATTTCTGGCCGAATGCTTTCCCTAAAAAATCAAGATTTTTAAGGATCTTTTTACGCGCATGAACTGTTATGCACTTCAACTCAACCGTTTCAATCACGCGTTTCTTTCTTACTGGCTCGTGCTTGTGACGCGCCCATAAGTCATCTGTTTCTCACATGCGCCGTCTGACGTATGCGCACTTTTAGGCGTATTGATTACTTTTTTGCCACCGTTTTCATTTTTTGACAAAATCTTTCCCCCTTTCTTTCGTCTCTTCACTTTTGCATCTGAGTTCTCTTGTTTTTTCTCTCTCTAAAACTTTTCTTTCAAATCCGCCATCGCTTAAGCTTCCCAAGCTCTGCAACTTATTCCGTTCACCCCTTCCGGCAAGATTTCCACCGGTCTGCTGCTCTTGCAATCGTCGTAGGACATCGGCAAATCCCTTTCTGGCCTCATTTTTTCTGGTAAGCGTCTGTTTCTTTCGTTTTCAGTTCCTGATGTTTCTTCTTCTTTTGCTGTCGCCATGACTGTACTGTTTCAAGCTTTTTCAATTTGTAAATCGTACATCTGAATGCATTCATTCATGATTGTGCCTTTGCCCACATTTTGAACATACGCACTGTTTCACTACTTCTTTGCACTTTTGCCACTGTTCTTGGACATATACTCTTGTATTCTTCATGTTCTTGATAGCCCATTCCAATTCTTGTTTCTAAAACTTTGTTTTTGTCTTCTGTTTTTTTTTTTTGCATCTTTTCCAGATCTGTACCTTTGATCTTTATCTTCATAGCTTAGGTTTGGGATTTTTTTGTAGAACCCACAATTTAGGGCAAAACTGCAAACATTCCTTACAAATTTCTGTACCAGCCCAAACCTAGGTATTTGCCGAGGTCTCATTAATAAGAAATATCTTTCTTTTGAATTTCAACCCTTCTAATTTAGGCCGATATCATGGGTATGTGGAGACACAGGGTAGATATCCCGACCAAACTTGAGTACTTTAGGTAGGAGTTCTCCATCCCTGCCGATGTCCATTTGAGACTGGCTGGGGATAATGACTCTATCATGCTTACAGAAAACGCCATGCCCCTTCCCATTGTAGCTTTTACTGAGTGTGGACTCCGGTTCCCACTCAACTTCCTTTTTCGCGAGATCCTTCATTATTATAAGTTGAACCCCATGCAACTGGCAATCAACTCTTATCGAGTGATTTTTGGTATTATTGCCTTAGCTAGACAAGAAAATGTTAGGATCACCCTAGCCGATATACAGTATTGTTACACCATGTGTGCCCTTAACTTGAAAGAAAAAGGCTTCATTTACTATCTTAAGCCGAGGTCTACAGAATTCAAAATCGTAGCCGACCTCCCAGACTCTAACAAGGGGGCTGGAGACGACTATCTTATTACCTCAGGAAATTGGGAGTTTGCTCCAGACGAGGACATCCATCTCTACCCTCTTCCCCGATCCGTTTTAGAGGGCAAGGGTAAGAGCCTAGCATTTAGCTTTGCCTATTTTCTTTCAAAGTCTTGAATATTCTATCTGTTTCTGACGTCTGTTCTTTTTGCAGCTGTTCGTCAGCCACCAAAAAATTTTCGCCAATCCTTTGTCCCCAGCAAAGACTTGAAGAGACTTCTAGATTTTCCAATTGAGAAGCGAAAGGCACCTCTGTTTCTCAACTTCATCCCAACATACAGATCAGCTCTCCCCGATATCCCAGGAAAAAGAAAAAGAAGAGCTCATCTCCTCCCTCTGCTACAACTCTTCCAGTTGCTTCATCATCACGAACAGACCAAGGATCAACATCTGATCCAGCGGAATAGCCATCGACCTCGCTTCCATACCTCATTCCATCATCCAAAAGAAAGCGTCGCCGACGTCTTGTTCTTGCATCTGAGATGGGTCGTGCAAAGCCAATTACTAAAGACCTCCTAGCCGACATTCCATCATCCATTGATGAACAACCAACACAAATCCAACCTCCAGAAAAATAAAAAAAGAATAAAGAAAGCTCAACCGAAGGCGAAAGTGGCCCAGGTTGAGACTAAGGACACTTTGCTAGCCCCACAACTGGCTCCAAGTCAGAGAACTGCCTCTGTCCCTTCGAAGAGGTCTGCCGAAGTACCTCCTTCTGAATCTTCCAAATCAAAAAAGTCGAGGTCATCTGCAACGACTTCGGGGTCAAAGAAACCAGCTGTCCCTTGGGCCCCCAAGATCACCCTAGAGGATAAGCCTATAATGGCAAGTGACAGTGTCGACGATATTAATGTCGGTGTTTCACTCAGTACCGCCTTACTTCTCCCAGGCGACTTGGAGCGGAACGCCAAGTACAGCAAGTATGAAAATTATGCCTTGATGTTACAGCACTCTGTTCAGGTAAATGTCTTCTTCTTGGCAAATTTTTTCTTTCTCTTTATTTCACACTTTGAATATCTTTTAATATTTTCGTTCTCTTTCAGGCCATCCAACACGCCCTTTCATTCTCAATGCAGTCTTTTGAGAATCGGCAAAAGCTGGCCGATATGAAAAAAGAGTTCTCTTCTATTCAAAAGGTCAATAAAGGCCTTGAATCAAAAATGAAGAAACTGGAGGATCAAGCCGAAGCTGCAATTAAAGCCCAGAATAATGCCGAAGAGAAAGCTGAGGCTGCTGAAGCTATCAGAAAGGTGGCTGAATCTCAAGGGAGAGAAGCCGAGGAAAAGATGGCTCAAGCTGAGAAAGAGCTTCAGGTGGCCCTAGCCACCAAAGAAGCTGAAATCAAAGACGCCGATGAAAAGGCATATTCACAGGGTATGGCCGACGTTACTGAGGCCTACGAAAAACAAGTGAAGGAGGCATGCAACAAGGGTTTTACCCTTGGTTGGATGTCCTTTCTTAAAAAACTTAATATTCCTGATGACTTTCCACTGCGGAAGGTTGACTCCATTCCCTTGCCATTCCCTCCTGCCCCAACTCCAAGTGAAGATATAGGTGAATCTGATGCTGAGGATGAGGCCGAGGAGGAAGAGGACGATGCTTTGATCAGAAAATCCAAAGGCCCTGATGGGGCCAAGTCCCCTCCTCAGAATGAGCAAGTCCTAGACTTGACTCAGGATGATGAAGGTGATTTGGTTCCCAAAGAAGCTGTTCCTAAGATTGTACCAGCCGACATCCCTTCCGAGGTCAAGACGGTTGAAAAAACTCTTTAGGAAATTGACGTTGAGATAGCGGCAGAGAAGGAAGCTGAGGTGGTGTTTGATCTTCAACCAACTGTTGGGGAGGAGTCTTAGCTGTTTATCTTTTTCTTACTTGTATTTTCTGGCTTCTTTGTTTTGGGCAACAATGTATGCTTTTTGTATGGCCGATGTGCCCCCCTTTTTTCTTGGAATGTTAATACAACTTTTCTCTTTTATTGAATGCTTGTACTCCTGTCTTTTCTTCTTTGTCTTCGTATGATTCTATACTTAGAATATTTTGCATATATCATATGTACTCTTTCTTCTTTGTGCAATCTTCTCGGGATAACACACCTCGGATACATAAACTTCTCAGTTTTAATCTTAACAAGTGCTGAGTATCATGCTGGTTTAACTCGACTTGTAAATTGTCCACAAATTTCAACAAATGTTTAAACAATGTCTTTGGCTTAACTTTAACTTGTAAATTGTCCACAAATTTCAACAAGTGTTTAAGCAACACTCTTCAGTTTAACCAACTTGTAAATTGTCCACAAATTTCAACAAGTGGTAAACAATGATCTCGGCTTAACTTAACTTGTAAATTGTCCACAAATTTCAACAAGTGTTAAGCAATACTTTTTGGTTTAACCAACTTGTAAATTGTCCACAAATTTCAACAAGTGGTAAATAATGATCTCGGCTTAACTTAACTTGTAAATTGTTCACAAATTTCAACAAGTGTTAAGCAATATTTTTCGGTTTGACTAACTTGTAAATTGTCCACAAATTTGAACAAGTGGTAAATAATGATCTCGGCTTAATTTAACTTGTAAATTGTCCACAAATTTCAACAAGTGTTAAGCAATACTTTTTGGTTTAACCAACTTGTAAATTGTCCACAAATTTCAACAAGTGGTAAATAATGATCTAGGCTTAACTTAACTTGTAAATTGTCCACAAATTTTAACAAGTGTTGAGCAATATTTTTCGGTTTGACTAACTTGTAAATTGTCCACAAATTTCAACAAGTGGTAAATAATGATCTCGGCTTAACTTAACTTGTAAATTGTCCACAAATTTCAACAAGTGTTAAGCAATACTTTTCTTTTCCCTCTGCCCCCTAATGTGAGCCTGAGTTTCACTTGGGTTCACATTATACATGTATTCCAGAGACAATGTCAAGTATCTTGAAAACAGTACTGAATCTTTATTTATTTATTTCGGCAAATGGCCAAAGAACAAAGGAATTCTAATGATAGAAAAATTTCAAAGGGGTTTTCCCAGTTGATCTTCTCGGCGTAGTCCGATATGCCTAGAGTATATTTGGGCAGTTCGTCTACCCATTTTCTTTTTGCTACCTGTAGCCTCTTCTTTATTCCATCCAAGATTATTTTGTTGGCTGCCTTTGCTTGCTCATTACTTTGGGGAAAACTTGGTGTTAAGAAGTAGTTCTTGATTTTGAATTTTGCACAAAAGTTCTTCATCCCTATCCTGGACGAGGATTTTCTTTAGTGCCTCTTCGCTCTTCTCGGCTGGCTCTTTGCCGACGTCTTCTAGGACTTCCACGTCATCTTTTTCAATTTCTGCCTTCTCTAGCTCTTGAATGTTGCAAGCAGACTTCATTGCTGCCATGGAGCAACTGTTTGCCTGTAGCTGATCACCCCTGACTTCTTCTATCCCATGCTCTGTTGGGAATCGCAACAGTTGATGCAATGTGGAGGGAACTGCCCCCATCGCATGCAACCATGGTCTTCCCAAGATGATGTTGTAAGGGGAGGGTGTGTTGACGACGGTGAATTCTGTCTTGATTTTCCTGGTGCCAGCCCACACCTCTAAGCTTACTGCTCCCAGTGGCCATGTCGGCGTTCCATTGAACCCGACCATTGGGCCGTTGGATCGTTCCATGTCATATGGGTGAAGGCCGAGCTCCTTGTAACATCGGATATACATGATGTCACAAGAGCTTCCTTGGTCAATCAGGATGCGTTTCACTTGGCATTCCCCAACCTGGAGGGATACTACCAAGGCATCATTTTGCGGGTGCTGGACCATCACTAGGTCGGCTTCAGTGAAGGTTATTATTGGTCCCTAGTATTGTTCTGCCCGATGTCTTTTTTCTCCGACTTGATAGATATGTTGCAGGTGTTTTACCTTTTGGGTTTCTCCTCAGATTTCGTTTTCGTTCACCTTTGAGTGGATTACATTGATTACCCGAGGTCCTTCTGCCTGTAGTTGTTGTGCTGGGGGAGGTGGGGTTGCTGGTGCTTGAGGCAATCTCGCTCGTTCTTCCCTTGTTCTGGTTTCATCAACAAGGTCTCTCAGATGTCCTTGTCTTACCAGGTCTTCCAAATATGTTTTCAGGGTTCTGCAACCCTGAGTCGTATGTCCATCTGCATTGTGGTAGGCACAATGCCTACCAATGTTTCTTCCCATGAACTCTCCTGGAGTCCTTTCTGGCGTTCTGAAATAGAGCTGGTTTCGAATTTGATCCAGGACTTTGGGAATTAGGATTCGGAACACGATTGTTACTGCTTGTGTAGCCCTTAGTTCTGTCTCTTTCCTGCTCGTTCCATTGTTACCTCGGCCTTGCTTCGGCGAGCCGTTCCCTTTCTCTTGTTTTATCTCCCTATTTGCCGATGTGTCTTCTTCGGCTCTGGCATACTTCTCGACTTTTTCCATGAGCTCTTCCATGTTTTTTGGCAAAGTTTTTGCCAAAGATTTCCGTAGCGGACAATTGTCTTTTAGGCCATTCTTGAATGATACGACTGCTACTTCTTGATTACATTCTGGTATTCGGTTGAATACCTCATAGTATCTTTTTGCATAGGCCCTAAGGCCTTCATCCTTACTGATCCTCAAGGCCGTCAATGCATCCACCCTTAATGGCTGTAGCTTATTTGTTACGAACCGGGCCACAAACATCTCAGCAAGGCCCTCCCAAGTCTTCACGCTTCCCTTCGGTAGTTTATGGAACCAATCTGATGCAATCTCCCTAAAGGATGAGGGGAATACTTTGCAGAGCAACGGCTCGTTCCCACTATACAATGCCATTGAGTTCAAATATAGTCCGACGTGGAAGTTGGGGTCCGACTTGCCGTCGTATATTTGAAACCTCGGCATACTGAATCTCTTTGGTGCATCGAACCTATCCAATTCCACCGAGAATGGTGTCCTCGGCTTATCTGGGGATGTCACCTCGGCTTCGGCATTCTGCTGCTTCCTCTTGAGGTAATCTCTTAAGTCTTCTTTGCTCCTCCCTGGAGCTCGGCTATCTATGGACTTCAATCTTTTTGGCACACTACTTTCAGCCTCGTGGTGGGCTCGTTTTGACCTCTCTCCATGTGTTGTGTCAAAGCAGTGCCCTTGCCCTTGAACATGCCGATGTTTTTTGGGCTCTGGGTCCTTCATCTGATACGTCCTTTGGGACTCTTCTCGTCTTGGCTCCTCTCGTCCGACTTCCTTGGAAGGTCGGTGAGAGTGCCTTCCACTCCTGGTGTGCTGAGGGACTTCGGGGATTGCTCTTCTTCCCCTCTTTTGTGTATTAGTTGTGGGTATCGGCGTATCCTGCAGCGGGTATGGTGGCTGCGTGACATTATTTTGCATCATGAAGTTGACGACTGGCTGAAGGTCTGCCAACTTGTTTGCCAATTCTTTTACTTCCTCATCCCTCCGTAGGCACCTATCCCTCCATACCTAAAGGTTATCTTCGTTATAGTACTTGCCTTGTTCTGTCCTCTTCGAAGTGTCGCCCTCCTGGCCGACGTCTTTCGCGCCGTGGGTCTAGTTATGAGTTTCTGCATTGTGGTTGTCTCCTTCAATGTCAAGGTCAATTGGTTTGCCACTTCCAGTAGGAGTGTCGCCCCCAATGTTTTCCTTCTGTCCGTTACTGGCCATCTATTCTTCTAAGTTTCCCACAGACGGCGCCAAATTGTGTGGGTAATTTTCTGACCACACTGCCCGCCTAGTAATCAGCTGAAGAGCACTGGCAGAATAGATGGCTTCAGCTAACCTGTAACAGAAAGAAAAAGCTCCGGCGGTGGCTCTTCCACCCGGGGGCACTCCGACGATCAAGTCAGTATATCTCTCAAAGATAATCAAGTGCTAAACTTACTGCTCAAAGCATAAAATTACGTACCTTAGACCCACGGGGGTGCCTCTCTTTTATAGCCAACTCAATCCTGATCCCACTAGAAGCCTGACTTCTATGGACTCCCATTCAGTGCTTACTTTGGATTTCTCAAGAGATAAAGATAAACTCCCTAAGAGCTTTATCCTTATCATAGCTAAGTCTCCTCTTTACTCTAGGACTCCTGTCCTTTATCTTTTATCCATTTATCTCGGATTCTGATATCTTCGGAGACAATCTCGGCCTTGCCGAGATCACCTCGGCGTTATAACTTGGACACGTGGCACCTCGGCTGACACGTCGGCGTCACCTTGCCACGTGTTGGTATTCAGAAAATACATCCCCATAGTTGGTAAGGACTATATAATGACTTCAAGATTTCATTTTAGATTTGTTGATTCTATGTATATTTGGTTTTATGACTTTAAAATATATGCTCATACATTGAAGATCTTCATTTTGGATTTATTGATTCTCTGTATATGTCATATTTATATATGGTAATCCTTTATACAAGTAATAATCAAAGTTGTTATTCATTTTCTATTGATGAAGGAGATAAAGAGTCAGTGTGATGAGAAAACATTCGATTTTGTCTTTTGTAAGATAAGAACAATCTCTACAAAAATATTAAGTTTATTCATATGCTTCTAGCGGTTTCTGAATTAATTTGTGTTTTTATTTTTCAGGTCAGAAATTTCTTGGAGAAATGCAAAATATGGTCAAAGAATTCAACAATTTCGTTTTTTCAAGTTTTTTTATGTTTTAATATATGTAAGCACAATTAAAAACTTTTTATTAATTCCTTTGTATATACTTTGAACATTTAATTTTCATTTATGAAATATATGACGTTATTCCATTCAATATATGGTTGTGATTCAAACTATAGTATATAGTGTGTATTACAATCTTCAAATGCATATAACGTGTGATCTTATCTGATTATTAATCACATGTTTTATTAGATATTAATCACACTTAAAATCTGTAATCTAAATGTTTATTATCACACTTAAAAGATGTGATCTAAATATTTTTAATCACACTTAAAAGGTGTGATCTAAATGTTATTAATCTCACTTAAAATGTATGATCTAAATATTATTAATCACACTTAAAAAATGTGATCTAATTATTTTTAATCACACTTAAAAAATGTGATCTAAATGTTATTAATCACACTTAAAATGTGTGATCTAAATATCTTTACTCACACTTAAAAGGTGTGATCCAAATGTTATTAATCACACTTAAATGGTGTGATTAAAAATGACCCCTTTTAATCACACTCCCAAAGATCACACGTTAACAAAACTTAAAAGGTGTGATTAAATAACATACATCACACAAAAAAAGTGTGATCTTTATATGTTTTTGTAGTGAAAGAATTGCCACTTGAGGGTGCGAACCATAACAAGCCACTTTACATCTCTGTGGAGTGCAGAAACAAATGGATACCCGTGGTGCTCGTCGGCACAAGGTCCGCCATCAATGTGTGCCCGGCAAGAACTGCATATGCAATCGGTTTAAAGACCGCGGACTGTGCGCTGACAGCCCAGATGATTCGGGCATATGATAACACAAGCCAGGAAGTAATGGGGACAGTGAAAATTCAGACCAAGGTTGGGCCGGGACAACATGAGATTGACTTTCACGTCTTAGAAGTTCCTGTGACCTTCAATCCACTCTTGGGGCGGCCGTGGCTGCACCAGGTGAAGGCAGTTTCATCCACCTTACATCAAATGGTGAAATACCCCCATGGGAAGGGAGTAGCCATTGTTTTTAGGAATTCATCGATCTATCCACCGCCAGAGGTGTCTACACTAGTCCTGGAAATTGAGCACGGTATGAAGGATGTGTTCTTATCTAGTTTCACTCTGGCTGAGGCCCGGGTCGTGTAGAACATTTTGGCTGTTAATGAGGGGGTGTATGTTAGCGCTCAATCAGTATACCTCATGAACAAGCTTCAACACATCCCCAGGATGGGATTCAGAAAGAGTGGCCGAAAGGGCGTTGTAGCGTTGGCCGAAGTGCCACACAACCCATACACCTTTGGCTTGGGTTACCTGCCCACCAAAGAGGATTGGATAAGGAAAGGTAAGGAGATGGCTGGGAGAGCCAAAGAAAAAAAGGCAGGGAAGCCATATGAGTTAATGCACCGGCCCATCCAGGGTACCCTAAACGGACGCTTTGTCCTGGAGGGGGAGGACTTTCCATTTTGTGGCTTCCCGGAACCATGGTTGAACGCGGAGAGGAAGCACGTACCAGGCTTTGAAATCTTCTTTGACCTGCAGTTATCCGGTGATGACGTTGCCGAAGAGCAGATAGACCCATTAGCTGAGGCTGAGCAGAGCAAGAAAGTGGGGTCTGAGGACGCCGAAAGTGAAATGGGGGTAGTGCTGGCATGTCTACTTTCAGATCCTCCAATCGAACAGAAGTGCTTGGGAGATAACTTCTCGGTATACGTGATCGGGAATAAAATGGCTGCGGGCCTACCAGCAAATATTTTGGATGCATCTATCGCACCCTCTCTCATTTGGCAGTATGAAGAGGGATTTCTGTCAAGCAGCACAGGGTCAGGTAGTGAGCCGGAATCTGATTCCACCAAGTCTGTTGAGTCGGAATCAGGTTCCAGCTCGATTGAGTCTAAGTCCGGTATTCTTGGGGGTGACAACCCGGATACCACAGTCCTGTCCAGGTCGTCTTTTTCTTTCTCTTTTGATGTACTTAATGAGAATGATATGGCTATGGTTTCTGAGTACTTTTCTGTGCCTTTGATTTATTACATCAACTCAGACTTTCAAAATTTTGATGAAAACGACGAGGAAGAAATTCCTCCAGTTTTGCAACGCTTAATTGAACAAGAGCAGGAAAGATTTGTTAAACCCTTAATGGATGAAATCACTACTGTGAATATTGGTACTGAGGAGGACCCGCGGCTGGTCCAGATCGGGTCCACATTGTCTTCGGAGGAACGTGAGGGCTTAGTCATTTTATTAAAAGATTTCAAAGATGTTTTCGCGTGGTCCTACGAAGACATGCCTGGAATCGATCCTGAGATTGTACAGCATCGGATCCCTCTTGACCCCGAGGCCCGACCCGTTAAACAAAAACTCAGAAGGATCCGCCCGAATTGGGCCCTCAAGATTAAAGAAGAGGTCACCAAGCAAATTGACGCAGGTTTCCTACTGGTATCCGAATACTCAACTTGGTTGGCCAACATCGTTCTGGTGCCGAAGAAGGATGGTCGGATCCGGGTATGCATGGATTTCAGGGACTTGAATAGAGCTAGTCCGAAGGACGACTTCCCTTTGTCGCATATCGATGAGTAAGTGGACTTCACAGCAGGGCATGCTTTGCTTTTGTTCATGGATGGCTTTTTGGGCTACAACCAGATAGTGATGGCACCTGAAGACCGAGAAAAGACTACATTCACCACCCCGTGGGGGACATACTGCTACAGAGTGATGCCGTTTGGGTTAAAGAACGCAGGAGCTACATATCAACAGGCCGCGACCACGATATTGCATGACATGATCCACAAAGAGGTTGAGGTGTATGTGGACGACATGATTGTCAAGTCCAAAGAAAGAGAGGGCCACTACACCGCCTTGCAAAAGTTCTTTCAAAGGATCCGAGAATTTCGGTTGCAGCTGAATCCTTAGAAGTGTACGTTTGGTGTTACAGCAGGGAAAATGCTTGGGTTTCTGATTACACAGAGAGGTATCGAAGTCGACCTTTCCAAAATCAAGGCAATTCTAGAAATGCCACCACCAAGGACCGAAAAGGAGGTGCGAGGCTTTCTGGGTAAAGTGTAATTCATAAGACGGTTTATCTCAAAATTAACCTTGACTTGTGAACCACTTTTTGGCCTCCTGAAGAAAGGAAAGAAATTCTAATGGGACGGCCGATGCCAAGCTACTTTTGAACAGATCAAGGAATACTTACAGAACCCACCTGTGCTGTCACCACCAAAGCCGAGAAAGCCGTTGATTTTGTATCTGTTAATGACTGAGACCACAATGGGCTGCATGCTCGCGCAAGAATCAGAGGACAAAGTGGAGAGAGCCATCTACTATATGAGCAAGAAGATGTTGGAGTACGAAACCGGCTACACACCGTTGGAAAAGGCTTGCTTAGCTTTGGTATGGGCTACCAGGAAGCTGCGACACTACCTGTTAGCTCACTCCATAATGTTTGTTTCACGACTAGATCCCATCAAATATCTCTTCGAGAAACCGGCACTTACGAGTAGGCTAGCTCATTGGTTGCTGTTGCTTTCCGAATTCAATCTGAAATATGTGACGCGCAAGTCGGTTAAGGGAAGAGCAGCAGCAGAATTCTTAGCCGATCATCCAGTGGAAGGAGGTGAAGCAGTTGAGTGCTTATTCCCAGATGAGGCCATTTTGCATATCGAAGACGAAACTTGGACGATGTACTTTGACGGAGCGTCAAACCAGTACGGGTATGGGATAGGGGTGTTACTGATAGCACCCGACAATTCTCGTATCCCTCTAGCATTCAAACTCCGATTCAAAGTCTCGAACAACGAAGCAGAGTATGAGGCATGCATTGCCGGTCTAGAAGTAGCCCTGGAATTAGGGGCAAAACTGTTAGACGTCATCAGGGACTTGAATCTTGTTCTATCCTAAGCTAAGGGGGATTGGAAGGTCAAAGAAGAAAATATGGTAATGTACCACCAGGCCTTTGATCTGCTGATTCCTCGGTTTGAGAAGCTAAACTTCACTCATCTACTAAGAGAAAACAACAAGTTCGCAGATTCACTAGCAACTCTATCTTCCATGATAGACATCCCGTTTGGAGTCCGGATGCGTCCAGTCATTATCGACCAGAAATTTGTGCCAGCTTACGAGTCGATTGCTGCTATAGATGAGGTTCAAGATGAGAACCCCTGGTATTACAATATTTGGAATTTCTTGGAGAAGGAAGTGTATCCACCAGGGGTAAATGCCAAGGAAAAAAGGGCAATCAGAAGAATGGCCATTCAGTTCATCATCTGCGGAGGTAAATTGTATAAAAAAGGTCATCTGGGAATGCATAAGCTATGCATTGAAGCTGAAGAATCGAAACGCCTGATGGAGGCCATCCATGGAGGGGAATGCGGTGCGTATATGAACGGGGTAATGCTAGCGCGAAAGATCCTCAGACAAGGTTATTATTGGTCTACCATGGAGGAGGATTGTATCGGCTTTGTTCGGCGATGCCACAAGTGTTAGATCCATGCAAACCGCATGAACATTCCATCGTTGAAGCTATACAATATGACTTCGCCATGGCCATTTTCAGTTTGAGGAATCGATGTGATCGGGGCTGTCACTCCAAAAGGGTCGAATGGGCATGAGTTCATCCTAGTCGCGATAGATTATTTCACGAAGTGGGTTGAGGCCCAATCTTATGCGGTGTTGAAGGAGTCGCATGTTGCAAAGTTTATCAGAAACAACATCATCTGTCGTTATGGGGTCCCAAACGAGGTCATTTCAGATAATGGTTCCCACTTCAAGATGGAAGTGATTGACTTGTTGGAGAAATACAACATGGCTTTTCATAAGTCATCCACATATCGACCGCAAACCAATAGAGCGGTTGAGGCCGCCAACAAGAATATCAAGCACATACTGCAGAAGATGGTGGAAACCTACCGGGATTGGCCAGATAAGCTGCCGTTTGCTCTGTGGGGTTACCGGACGTCAATTCGAACTTCTACTGGGGCGACTCCGTATTCATTAGTTTATGGGATGGAGGCCGTTCTACCTATCGAGATTAAGGTTCCGTCTTTACGAGTGTTGGCTGAGTGTCAAATAGCCAAAGCAGATTGGCAGCAGAGCAGATTTGAAGAACTCATGCTCTTTGATGAGAGAAGACTGAAAGCACTATACCATGTTCAAGGTTATCAGCGTAGAATTGCCCGAGCATTCAACAAGAAGGTCAAGTCCAGGAATCTAAAAGAAGGAGATTTGATGCTCAAGGACAATCGAGCTCCCATCCACGACCCTAGGGGCAAGTTCAGACCCAATTGGACTGGTCCCTACATCATTAAGTCTATCTGGTCAGGTGGAGCTGTGGTTTTGATGGACCTAGATGGCCTAGAGTTCTCCCAACCGATCAACATGGACAAGTTGAAGAAATATTACCCCCTGAGAGGCTCGCTAGGCCGAAAACCCGAGAGGGCGACCTAGGCAAAAGTCAGAGCACAAAAAATTTGAAATTATAAAAACTGAGCTCGCAAGGTTGAAAACCCGCAAAGGGCGGCCTTGGCAAAAGTTAGAGCGTAAAAGGAGAGTGAAAATACTCGAGTGAACCCCAGCCTGAACTACGTAAGGCTTGATTCCTATCTTTAGGATACGTAGGCAACTTCATCTTGAAGTTCAGCCATAAACTTTTCCCCGATCAACTTTGTCCATTTGATCATCTCGGCCATCTTTGTCTATTCAGCATTCGAGAGTTCGGATATGATCCCCGGTGTAGTGCTTTTTAGACTAGGGGCAACTTTCCGTTGCCTTGTAGTGCCGCGGTACTATTCAGACTAGGGGCAACTTTCCAGTTGCTAGGATCCGAGTTTGTGCATCTCAGTGACAGGTTTCAGGCGTGTCTAGTTCTGATCCATATCGAAAATGATTTTGAAAAGTTTTAATAAAAGTTGACTTTGTTCAAAGTTAATATTTTTACAACTTAGACCATTTTTGGACCAAAGCGAAAAATTTTCAGTACCCACAACCTTCAATTTCATTGATTTCAATATAGAGTTCTCCTGCTCTTGCATACAAATTGAAGTTGCTTTTTATTACATTCATAAAGAAAACTTGAAATTACTAATAAAGCAATAAATCCGGGGCATAGATAAGTCAAGTGTTCCTGTCCCCCCTCCCAGAGCTGGTCGAAGCCTTTGATGCCAAGTTGGGCCCAATCTGTGCCTCTTCATTGAGCCAATCTATGCACTCATCAGACAAGGTGCAACTGAAAGTAGGAGCGGAGGCCAGGAGCTCTCTAGTCCTCCATGCTGTGGCATACCGGGCAAGTTGTGCGCTCCGGGCTGGGAACGCAGCAGGGTACTCTATCCCCTCTGGCGGGCAAGTCTGATCATGCCCGAACTGGTGTTGGAACCGAAACAGAAAGTAGAAGACACAGTGTGTCATGCCAATCAATTGAATCCCAGGTTGATGGGTCATGTTGTAACCCATTGCCAGCAGGTTGAGCCAGGGCAGCGCCAAGCAATGCGGTTTGTAGACAAACTGCACATCTAGTTGTACCATAACCCCTCATCCAGGGCATCGACCAGGCATTGTCGAAAAAAGTAGCCGCGAGCTGAGTATGTTGGACAAGACTCCACAATCTGTAACTTGTCCATCAACCACACCTGGGGAGGGATGAAAAATGAGAGAATAAAGAATAGAGAGATGTACGATGAGAGAAAAGAAAGAAAAGGGTTTTGTGAGAAAAACCGAGCCCGAGGGCCGAGTGATGTGAGCAATACATATGTGAGATTGGGTGGGAAACATTACCTGCAAAAGTAGTAGGCTCCCCGCAAGCCTAGCCGTCTCCCGGCAATGAAAAGCGTCTAAACCCATCAATGTCTCAGCCAATGTCATGGCGATGTAGCTCTTGCCCTCCTTCAAACCTTGGGCAACCTCGATCAACCGGACACTGAATCCACCGGAGCCCGGAGCAAGCAAGAAATAAGATAACAAGCATAGGCGAAGCGCATGTCATCGATAGCCCTGCCAATGATGGTCGTCGCGGTCACCAGCATCAGAAAACTGGCGAACCAAGCTTGGGATGTCCAGCTCCCCGTCGTGAATCAATGATCGGGCGTCATGCAAAGTGAGGCCGCACATTCGCCCTAGGGCTTCGATGTGTCCAAATTGGAGTTGAGGCAAGATTTCATCATTGCGCTCGGATTCCATCAAAGCTTGGAAATCTTCGAAAGCAGGACACGTCTCTTGCCCGCTAAAGCTAAAGACGTGTGTCACCGGGTTCCAAAACCTTGCCGCGGCATGGAGGAAAGGAAGATGCAGCGGAGTATGGCCTAGTGTGAGCTGTGAGATTTTGGACAAGGAACGCCTCCATTTTGGTGCAAAACTGAGATAAAATGGATGAACCACGAAGCTGGGACTTTTATAGAGGATAAGACACTGTTCGGGGGACACGTGTCAACAATTTGGTAGGCCGACCACCCCTTTGGTCTCTGATAAAAAAAGCTGGTCGCCCAGCTCCCTATGATGGTCGGCTATGAAGAGAAGTGGGGCTTTGGTCTTGTCCTAGCCTCTGGAAGAAAGTTCCTAGCATTTCCATGCATTGGGAGTGTTGAAGGTGTGAGTTTTCATCTGTTTCCGATGCGTTCCGTCACCCCGATCATCCGGGGTACGTTTGTTTATCAAGTTGTTATTGAGTTTTGATTATCGAGTTGTTGTTGAGTTTTGTTTATCGAGTTGTTGTTGAGTTTTGCTTATCAAGTCGAGTTATTAAGTTTTTATCGAGCTGTCGAGTTTTGTCCGTCGAAATTGTTGTTCTTTGTCTATCAACATTTTCGTGTTTTGCTTATCGAGTTGTAAACTTGCTAAGGTTTTGTTGTTTCCTAGTAAGTTAAGTTGTTTAGTTTTTTTTGTGTTGGTTCACTACCTGACTTGGCAATTTTCAGTGCACAATTCCATTCAATCTCATTTTTGTCCAAAATAATGCGATGCAATGCTAAGAATATAAAATGCAACACTTTTTCAAAAAGCTGTTTCATTCCATCATGCATCATTTGTTACAACATTTTACAACAAGGGTACAAGTTTTACAGAAAATAAAACTGCCTAATAATGTACAATGTGCTACAACTGCTAGTAAAAAAGGCAAATAAAGCAGGAACAGCTGCATCAGGTGCTCTGCGTCTGCTTCAGCCGCGAGTCGAACCCCTTCTCCCAGCTCTCCGAGGAGGCCTGGGTGGCCCTGCCTGTGGCCCAGTATGTAGCGGAGGCATCTATAAAGAAAGAGTGCAATTTGAATACATCAGCCAAAGTATGTATATCAGATGCAGATGCAAGAAAACTACGAGGGGTGGGTGTATGCAGATACAATACATAAATGTGGTGTGTGTCAGATGTGCTCTACACATACAGTCAATCAATGCAGTGAAATATTCAAGTTCAGCATGTCATCAAGAGTGCGATAAATGCAAGAAAACTAAATAGTATCGGGACACCGACGATGGACAACTGCGTCTTTCTCCATAGGACCATGCCTTCGAGTGAGGCTACTAACCCGAGTAATCCCTCCGTATACTCCCTGGTAGGCTGTAGATACAAGTTCAAGTCATCAATGAGTAAATAAATGAGTACCTGAGTGGTAAACAAAAAGTAGTAGAACATACCGGTGGTGAGTCAAGATCACTGACGTATCAGTGATCGGGCATAAGGGGCTCTATCGGAATCAGGTATGAAGTCCCGTATCGCCATCCTGTCAACTCAGTCGGGATAGCTGGCCATCTGGCCTAATGATACGTCGGGGGAATTTGGGGAACCAGTCGAGCCCCACCTCTAGATGTACCGGTCCTGCTGGTAGAAGGGATATCTGCAGCCCGAGTTCGACTCGATGATGGCATGCCAGCAGACCTCCTCGTGGGGGTACGAACACCTGTCAATGGAGGCATCAAGTATGTATGACGGTAGGTCATGTACTCCCCCTCCTCCAAATACAGAAGTACATCAGTGCCCAGCATGGCCGACTCAACATCCTGGGGAGTGAGCCCCTCAGTGGACCGCATGTCGACCGGAGGTACTGTGGGGACACTCTGCTCGGGGTAGCCCATAGTCTGACGCATGAAGCGGTCCCCTAGAAACCAGGCCCTACCAACGGGCCCCTCAAATAAGATCCTGTACCGGGAAGCGGCCCACCCCCCAGCAAGCTGAAATCGGGTATTTCCACCGAAGGGCACCCAGGGCTGCCATGTGATCTGCGGATAACCAATGCATGAGCCGATTAGAAATCATAAATGTGCAAGAGGAATCAGAGATGAAAACATGAAGAACTGAGAGTTCTGAATTACCTCTGTTGGCCGCACTGTGTCAAAATACTGCCGTAGGTAGGGCAAAGTCCCTCGGGCCCTCGGCCAGTACTGGCCCTCAAATACAAGTGAGTAAGGGATCATGAGAGGCACCGCCACCTCGAGCTCCGGGGCCAACGTTGGAAAGTACGCAAAGACCCATAATTGGGGAAAACAGGCCAATAGCCATCAGAATATAGAATGCTGAGTGCAGAAATGTGAATGCAGAATGTACGGAGAATACAGAATGTTGACAGCAGAATGCAAAGTACAGAATGTAAAGTGTGCCGTGTGTGCAAGGTACAAATAATGAAAAGCAGAAATGTAAATCAAGGGGGCAGAAAGTACCTCCCAGGCTCTCCAATAACCGCCGACTATGTTCCCCCGCCCGCGAGACGTCGCGCTTATGTAGCAGTAGAGGGTAGCCAGGCCGGTGCCACCCCAGTCATACCAACTGACCTGTGGTAAGTCTACTAGAGCACTCAAAAGATAGAGTCCGATGGTGTTTCCCCTATCGGAGAACAGGGTGGTCCCGAGGAGGAACATCAAGAACCCTCGAGTGTACTGCGCTATCTCCTCGGGAGTCTTGGGCTTGGTCCCCCTGAAATGTGTGAAAAACCAAGTGTACCAGACCCTGCCTGATGCTCTATCAACCAGTGGGCGAGCTCCCAATAGATAGATCCAGGCGGCCTCCCACTCGCCCATATCCTCATCATAAGGGATTGCCCAGCCTCCCACGTCAAAGCCTGTCAATACAGCAAAGTCGAACGGGGTCATAGTCATGTCCCCGGTAGCTGAGAAATGGAAGGAGTTGGTGGTGTCCCACCATCTCTCTACTAGGGCACCCATCAATGTCCTGCTAGCAGGATAGAGAGATATCCCCGTGCAAAAGGGTCCGAACCCTGCCTGGTCAACCCAATCATGAACAGCCTCCGGGAGCTCTGTGTACCACTCCCTTGCAACGATGGAGCCATATCCTCGTGTGACACGGGAAGACACCTGCATTCATAATGAACACATGTATTCAATTTCTGAATGAAATGAATAAGCTGGGTGCAAATGAAATGTGTGAGCTGTGTGCAAACCAAATCAGATACAATGCTGTGAGTTGTGTGTTCAACATGAAGTATATGAGCTGTGTGTTCAAAATGGAAGTGTATGAGCTGCGTGCAAATACAAGTGTGTGCTGTGTGTTCACCTCAAAATTGGGCTGCGTGTTCAGAAGTTCAACAGTTTGGGCTGCGTGTTCAACTTTCAACAAGTGTGGGCTGTGTGTTCATCTCAAAGAATGGGTTGTGTGTTCATCATCAAAGTGTGGGCTGTGTGTTCATCTAAAAGAATGAGCTGTGTGTTCAGACTTCAAAATTAGTGGGTTGTGTGTTCGTCATCGAAGTGTGAGCTGTGTGTTCAACATCAAGTGTTTGAGCTGTGTGTTCAGATTTCAAAATAGTGGACTGTGTGTTCATCTCAAAGTTCGAGTTGTGTGTTCACAATCAACAATGGGCTGTGTGTTCAGAAATTCATAGTGGACTGTGTGTTCATTTCAAAGTTCGAGCTGTGTGTTCACAATCAACAATGGGCTGTGTGTTCAGAAATTCAAAGTTTGGGCTGTGTGTTCATCTCAAAGTTCGAGCTGTGTGTTCACAATCAACAATGGGCTGTGTGTTCAGAAATTCAACAGTTTGGGCTGTGTGTTCAACTCTCAACAAGTGTGTGCTATATGTTCACAATCAACAATGGGCTGCGTGTTCAAAAATTCAACAGTTTGGGCTGTGTGTTCAACTCTCAACAAGTGTGTGCTGTGTGTGTTCACAATCAATATATGGGCTGCGTGTTCAAAAATTCAAGTGATTGAGCTGTGTGTTCAAGATACAAATGGAATGTTGTGTGATAGACTAAGTGTTCAGAACAAGCTATGTGCTAGAATGAGCAGATAAACACAGCGAAAGCATGAAATGCACAGAAAATGCATAATACATTGCGGAAAACGTAAAAGTGAAGTACATACCTCCCGTGCCTGATGAGAGAGGTGGGACTCCGGCTCCCGCAATAGCAAATCCACGGGTGCTCGATCATCAAAATCAGTAAAATGGTAGAAAACGACCCGAGGAAGGATATGCTCCCGAGGGTGATACCTCTCGGGGTTGAATGGCCGAACCCTCGGGGGCAAAGACATAATGTTCGGCTCACCTCCGGCACCGGGAGGACCTCCTCCATAAGGGAAATGACCCGTCATCTCAAGAAATCTGCAAAAAAGGGCAAAAATGAGCCAAAATTGAAAAAAGTCAACAAAAGTCAACTCTCAGGAAATGAAAAAGTCAACAAAAGTCAACTCCCGAGAAAATCTTCCAAACGTTGAGACAAACTTACCTCAAGTGGTGAAAATGAGGAAAAGACCTTCGAAATCAAAATCTAATCGGTTCAAAGTGAAGAAAATTGAAAGATTTCGCGAAACAACTTTGCGTGGGGCATTGGAAAACGCGTATAGAGCGCAAATCTGAGAAGGAAAATGCTCTAGGAAGGGAGAGGGACTGATTTTGGACTTAGAGTTGTGAGCAAAAGAGCTTTGGCCGAGTGTATTTAAAGAAACAAGCGTGAAAGTACCAAACTGCCCCGGATTTGGGCTGGGTGGTCGGCCGACCACCTTTTCTGGTAGGCCGACCACCCCCCTTTACCAAACCTGGTCGGTGGCCTCCAATAGCCTCCAAACCTGGTCAGTAGTGTTCCTAAGGTGGTCTCCAAGGTCTCTTTGAACTATCTGCAAATTTTGGTAGTGATCGGAGTCTCAGGCACTCGAAAAAGAATAAGGAAAGTGCACTTTTCGTCGTGAAATCCCTCCACGGAAACTTCAACTCCAACTTTCGATGCGTGTTTCATCGTTACTCGTCAAGAGCGAGGTGTATCCTTTTTTGAATATGTTGTGACCCTTCCGGGAGGTAAACCGGAGGCCGCGATTGAGTCGCCCTCATCAAAACTTGCATTTCTTTGCTCGTTGTTTGTGTCAAATATGCATTCGAGTTTGCACTTATCACGCATTGTTTTGCACGTCACTTGCATTCTCATGCACACCACTTGCATTGTTGTGCACGTTTCATTGGTATTGTCATGCCTTCATGTTTAAACTTGCGTTGTCATGCATGTTTCTTCTTGCATTGTGATGCACTTTATCATCGGCACCATGTGCGTCTGCGTCCGATATAGCGTTGGACATATGTTGCTAACTATGTGGTGCTTGTTAAGTTTCTCTCTTTTACAGGCACGATATTGTATGTACGGTTCATTTGAGGCTGGTGCGACCAGACGAGCCGCGCAGGTATTGTATCTTCTCTGTGTGAGACGTGGCGAGAATTGAATAATTCTCTGCATTCTTAAACTGCATGAAATGTAGTTGTTGCTTTGCATTCTTGCTTAAAACTGTTGCATCTATTGTGAATAATTGCCTCATTACAGCTTGCTGCTTTGCATGATCATGAGTTACGTCTGGCTTGGTGCATATCATTCTGCATCTTGCCCCCTGCCTGCGGGCACATCTCTTTTGTCTCGCCTGTTTGTCTAAGTCTTCAGCCTTGTCAAAAATGGGTTGTCTCTGGGCTTTAACATTCACTCCCATCACTTATGACTTCCGAGTTCTGTCAAAGAGGGGCAACTGTAGACACCCCATTTTTGACCGACCTTAAGACTCAGACGTCACCGTTTGAGCACTCGGTGATGGTGCATATTGTGCTCGTTATGAGGTTTCAGAGTCTCGACTGCGAGCCTTGCCCCTAGACTTCGGGGCTCTTTTGTGTTTTGTCTCGATTTGAAAACCAGGTCCTGTTTTCTTCATTTTCTTTTCCCGAATGGAGGGAGAGGTCTTGTAGACCATCTCTCAGTGGCCGTAGGCTACGTTTCATGGTCGTAGGCCATTTTTCCCATTTGGAGACCAGTTGCTGATTTTTAGAGCCGTCGGCCGTGTGCCTTGGTTAGGGACCTCTTAACTACCTCCGTTTGTTCCGATTTTGGCACACACCTTGTTTCCCCTCCCTAGAGGGAGACTGTGGCCTGAGAGACCACCTCTGTGGTCGCACGCCACTTCCGGTACCTAACAGCCTGTTTTCGGGGCCCCAGGCCACGTGTTTTGGCCCCCGAACCCCATTTTGCATCGGTTAGGGTTCATTTTTGGTATGGACCCTATTTTCATTGTTTGGGAGGTGGTACTATAGTGAGAGACCAGCAATTCTTTTGGAAATCATTTTCTCTCTCCTCCAGCCGGTTTTCTTAACAGAAAGCTGGTTTTCCTCACTTTTGGGCCATAATTTCTGGTCTCCCATACCACCATTGTGTTGTACTCATCTGGGAGGCCACCAATATGGGTAGGCCGACCAGTTTTTCTTCCTGACCCTTTTGAACCTTGCTAGAAAGCTGATTTTTCTCTCTCCTAGGTCACATTTTCTGGTCTCTCACCATACAGTTGTATTCTACTCATCTAGGAGGCCACCTTTCTAGTATGGCCGACCAGCATTTCAGCTTGACCCCTTTGAACCCTGGCCGGCCGACCAGGGCAAGTGGTCGGCCGACCACTTGAACTGGTCGGCCAACCATCTCCTTTTTGGCCCTCCTGAGTGCAACATAGTTGTGACAATTGTGAAGCACTTGACCCTTTCTCCAAGATTTTGAGCCTTTTGTTTGTCTTCTTAAGGAAGATTTGATCATTTTGCTTAGCTTCAAGGAGAAGCTTGACCTTTTTGTCAAGCTTCTTGAGGAAGTTTGACCCCTTTGGTCTAGCTTCCTTAAGAAGCTTGACCCTTTTGTTTAAGCTTCTTTGAGAAGCTTTGACCCTCTCTTGAGGCTTCTCCAAAAAGCCTTGGCTCTCTTCCTCTATAAAGCAAACCTTCCCTCTCCATTTGCAAGGGTTAGAAACATTTGGCTGAGATAGATACACCCCACCCTCCATAGCTCTCTTCTTCAAGCTCCAAACCCTAATATTCTTGGCCATTTACACTACACCTCATAGCCTACCACCTCCACCATCTATTCAATCACCCCGGAGCTGCTTTTCAGAGATTGAAGGCTCACCTTCTTGGACTAGAACTTGCTGCATTGCTGTGCTACAAGGGCAAGTCATCATTTCCCCCATTTTTGCATTATTTTGCTTCATAACTTAGCCCTATTTGCAAGCATTTATGGGTTTCGTCTTAAACTGAAAAATGTCTTATTTTCGGCTCCTCTTGAAGTTTGATTAAGGACACTTTTCTATCTGAGGTCATTTACCTCCTTGTATGCTCCATCCCTCTTTGTAGGCTTATTTTGCTTCCTATCTTAGCCTTGCTTGCAAGCATTTTCGAGATTTGTCATACACCGAAAAAAGTCTTGTTTTGAGCCCCTCTTGAAGTTTGGTTAAGGGACTTTTTGTGTTGGGGGTCCTCTACCCCCTTGTATGCTTGTTTGCCTCTTGTTTTCAGCCTTGCATCTAGGCCTTTGTCTCATGCTTTGTTTGGTCTCCTAGCCACTGAAATCCAGTGGATTTTTAGTGGCTAGCACACTATTTTGAGAGCTAAATCAGAGGGGGGTGACCTCCTCTCTCCTTGTCTTGTTTGTTGGCCCTTTTGGCCTTCCAAAGGACCCCCATTTTGCATGCTTTGAAGTCTTGTTTCAGGCCATTATTTGGGAGTTTTTAGGTCTGCCTTAACTCTGTCCAGAGTCCCTTTGGCCATATTTTGTGTCTATCATGCATGTGTGGAGCAATCCTCCTCAAGGCCTGTCGAAGGGGCTTTCATTTGCATTGCTTTATTGACCCATTCCAGGGCCTTTTTAGTGGGTTTTAGGACCCTCATAACCTATTTCCAGAGTTGGTTTTGCCATTTGGTGTGCCCATCATATAGGTGTGGAACAACCCCTTGCATGGCCCTCCAAAGGAGCCCATCATTTTTGCATGCATTGACTGAGTTTCAGCGGTTATTTGGGCATATTTTAGCATACCATGTTGCTATTTTTGGCTGGTTTGGTGACTTCTCTTGTGCTTCATATACATGTAATGTAAACCATGCTTACTAGCCTATGTTGCATGTTGTTTTAGCCCTTCATGTTAGCACTTTTTGGCCATGCTTAGAACTGATTTGGTGCATGTTTAGGACTGCCTTGGCCCTATTTTCATGCCTCATGGTCAAATAATGCTTTCTTTGCATACTTGTGGTTCAATGCATTTGCCTAGTTTTGAGTTTTGGGACTTATTTCGTGCATTGGGTGACATGTTTCCATAATTTGGGACCATTGAGCATCTTATTTCAGAACTGGAAATTGCATATTTGTGTGCCATCTTTCATCCTTTTCCATGCTTTGGTAGAGTGGCATTTGATGCTTTAGGATCGATCCCTTGCATCGTGCATGTTTGTATGCGTTTCGGTTATCTCATTTCCATCATATGGCCACTAACGTGAGTGTGGCTGAGGTCCACTCATGTTGGTGTAAGTCCATCATGCATTGTGTATGCCATTTCAGTCTATAGCATTGCGTATGCTAGGTTGCATGTTAGAGCATTTTGTATGCCATGTTACATCACGTCCATTGTGTATGCCATTTTAGTCCATAGCATTGCATATGCTAGGTTACATATTAGTCGCATTATGTATGCCATCTCATTTGCATTGTGTTTGGGATTGAAGTTAGCCCAAGCACGGGAAACGAGGGACGTTTCGTACTCCAAGTGACGGAACGTGTCTCAATTCTCGGTCGCCGACACTCCAGATTAACCGTGATGGAGTCTAGGCCTTGTTGTGTTTATATGTGCATTCATTTCACATTGAGTCGTGCAATTCGACTCCTCGACCATCGTGCATCGAGATGCGTGATTGGTGGCACGAGGATCGAGATGCGTGTTTAATTAATTAGGATTTTGTAATATTTAATCATTCATTCGGACTGTAATTATTTATTCGGACTGTATTATTTATTCGTACCCTCCGAGCGAGGGCACAATTGTAATAAGTGTGCGCGTGTGTGATGTATGTCCTCCAACCCCACGTTTTCTCCCTTTTATTTACCAGCTTATGATGGTTAGATTAGGGCACGTTTCAATTAGCATCTATATGCTTGCATGTTTGCATCATTCATCTGTATTGCATGCACTGGGCTCGGCGCATCACACTAACTGCATTGTATTTCAATTCCGAATTGAATACTTGTTAGTTGTAGCATTTCACATGCCATTGTAGAATAGATGAGCCTATTTTAGTAGCATTTTACATGTGTTGCATTAGGCATTCCAGCATAGTTAGGATTCATACATTGATTTCTAATCAGCTTCTGTTTTGGCTTGGAGTACTCAGTAAGTGTTTATGCTTTAGCATCCTTGCATGTGTGTGAGTGACTGCCATGATAGCATGCTTACCATGAGGCTATGTGCTTATATGATATACCTGCCTGAATGCCTGTGGGTGAAGGTTGGATTATCTGAATTGGAATAATGCATTGAATGTGAGCCCACTTGAGAGTGGCAAACTGTTACATTTTCTAAGCCCACCCGAGGGTGGCAAAATCTACATTTTTAGTCTACTTACGAGTAGCAAATCGCTTTAAAAAACAAACATGAAATGTTTTGTTCCAATTCGGGCGATCCAGTCTATGCTTGTATGCTGTGTACATCACATAGTAAATCTAGGCTAATAACCGGAATGAGAACGCATAATGTTTTCAAAACTAGATATCACGGTTAGTAGAGGCCGATCTTTTATCGGGCGAGTAGGGGTGCTCACGAAGTGACCTTCCTAATCGTACCCAAGTTCCCGAGCTGAGGCAACTTTGGTGATGATGGACACGTGGCCTTAGGCAAACGAGTCAGGGTTTCCTAAATTCCCCGAAATAAAATATTTAGGTGGCGACTCTGTATCTGGCAAAGTAGTCCATGTTTGACACTTCTTTAAAAAACGATTTGTCGGATCTGGACTCTTTGATGATTCATCGGCCTTGCATTGCACTCTGCGAGATTAGATACAGGACCGTGACATTTGAGTCCTGAATTGTAGTAAGCCCAATGAACAAAACGGGATTTTCCTCCCGGGACGTTCGGGGACATCTACACTGTCGCAAAAGACAAAAATGCCATCGCAAAACATTTGTGACGGCACTGTGCCGTCGCAAAAACTCTTTTGCAACCCCCTCAGTTGCGACCCCCTCTTGCCGTCGCAAAAAGTCATTTGCCGCCGCAAAAATTTTTTTGCGACGGCATTAGGAGTATTAGCAACGGCATTTTACCGTCGCAAAAAATTGAAATTTTAGTAGTGTTTGGAGTTGTATTAGGTATACAGGAGACACATGGGATATATGTGTAGGCCAGAAGTGAAGGGTTGAAGTGGTGGAGTTAATGTACAAAGAATTAAATAGGAGCTTATTGGTATAGTTTGAATTGTGTTGATTTGTACATCTTGAAAAATAGTAAACGACCTTGATAAATTATGAAATTTGGGTGAGGCATGTATATGTAATTCTAAACAACGGTCGTATTTTAACTTTTTACTAAAAAGATCAATTAGAACTTGTCGTCGGATTATCTTGGTTACAATAGTTTTTATTCATTTTAACAATGTAGACTATAAATGCTGTTTTAACCTATGAAACGAGCTGATTTTCATTGATTTCACAAAAAAATAAAGTAAAGCATTACTCTGAATGATTTTCGTGTTTTGAACTTTTCTAAAACAAATCATCTGAGGGCAATTTCTTTTCATTTCCAGCTTCAGGTTTTTTTTGTCAAATTGCGTTTAGGTTCTTTTCTCAATATTTTCTCTCAACTTGTTCAGTTTCTACTAAATCCTTTCGTGAGACCTTGTAGGAAATTTGATTCTGTACAACTTTTCTTATTTGAGTTTTGGTCAGTTCGAATGATTTAAGCATGAAGCGGCACATTTTTATACTTCTTCAGTAATTTACTTATGGTTAAAGTATACTAACTTTATTTTTTGCAGAATGGTGGGACTTTCTAACTTTTTATGCATGGTTGACCCACCATTTTTATTTTTATTTTTATACTCAATATATATTTAGTTGTGTATGGGTAAGAATTTAAATGGCATCATATCTCAAGAAACTACCTCTTTGTTTTGGTGCGGGTGGACCTACTTGTCTTGTCCCGTAGCATGAATTAAATGTACTTTTGCTTGTGTCTGGTGGACATATGGATCTCAAATCTTGTACTCATACCAGTATACTTGTATATTGACCCGTTTTGTCTCTTGGCATCTCGGGTGGGTTTTGTTTGAGTGCAGCCGAGCTTCCTTTACAGAATTAGTTGGGACTACGGTGGTGACGTGAAACAACTACGGTTGTGGGACATGTCTCTCGGATTTCTTTTGCTTTCTGGAGTTTAGGGTTGATATTAGGTCATTTATTTGTTTATTTATTTTTTATGACCTAAGTATTATGATAATCTGGCATCGTGGGTTATTTTATAACTTTACATTATTTAAGTTGTTTTGACTATTTTTTGCTACTTTAATGTTAGAGGAATTTGATATTTATGAATTTATGATAGATGGTTTGGTTGGCGTTTGTTAATTTTTTTTTAATTTTTTTTTTAGCCCTTGTAATTTTTTTTGTGCATTGAAATTTACTTAACTCAGATTGAGACGAAAACAATTAGATTTTGTTTCACCCTTAGGATTTGGATGATGGAATATTGATTGGGATTTAGTTCTAATTTAATATTTAATTGTTCAAATTTTAGAGCATGACAAAAACAGTCCTCTTTTATTAAATATGTGTATTAAAATTTTAAAAAAAAATATAAACATAATAAAATTTCATATTTATAAAAAATGAACCTATAAATATTATTAAATGCTACCTTATAAATATCATGTGTTGGTTTTTTTAAAACTTTTTTTTGGTTTTTGTTTTGTTTGGTTTTATTTTGTTTTTTTTTTTTTTGGGGGGGGGGGGGGCGAGAGGGGGGGGGGATTTGTACAACTTATAAACATATATAAAAAAAATAATTAATTTTTATCTTTTCACAATCCGATACTATTCTGAAATTTTAATTTTTATCTTTAAATCCTTCAATTTTCAATCAATGCATATTAGAAAAATGCATGTCAATATTTCTTACGTTATTAACAAAATTAAAAAAAAAATGAATATAAATGTGAAAAAAAATTTAATCCCATTTCAATAAATTAAAATTAGTTAATAGGGAATGAAAGATTAAGAAATAAATAGAGAATAATAAACTATGTAAACAATTTGTTATTTTCTATACCTAAAATTAAAATTAAATATTACTTGAATGAAAAAATTATTTGAAAATAATAAAATGCTCAAATAATTTGTCATCTATTACACAAAATGTAGATGTGGCAAATAGGTAGGTCAAAACAGATTATACATTTAAAGCAATTCAATCCAAACCAGCCCATTTAATAAATGAGATTAAACGAGTTGGGCAAAATTAGATATGGGTTGAAGAAATGAACCCAACCAATGATGGATCTAGGTGGTGTAAGTGAGGTGACAACACCCCAAATTTTTTAAAAATATCATATATAATCTTGGATTCGTACCAACCCATTCACTTTACCTCCTTCTTTTTCTTCTTCTTTTTTTTTATTATTTTTTTTATAAATTATTAGTATTTTTTTTATAAATTATTAGTTTTTAAATTTATTTTTTATTTATTTTTTATAAATTTTTATTTTTATATTTTTTGAAAATATATTTTTATTATTTTTGAAAAATTAATTTATTTTATTTTGTTCTAAATTTTAATATCTTTTATTCATTAATAAAATTATTTAAAAATTTTTAAAGTAAGTGGTAGAAGTAATGCCCGTTAATAAAATTTATAAATTCAATTCTAATTGTGTTGACAATGAGTATGGAACGCCCCCAAATTTATTAAATTAAAATATCATTCCTAATCTAATTAATATGATATCTTTCCAAAACAATAATAACAATAATATGAAAAAGTCCTCTTTTCCATTGATCTACATATCAAATATTACAATTTTCATGTTCTTGTCCTCGTGATAATAACATTTACATAATCCAAAAACTAGAAATAA
Organism: Camellia sinensis; assembly: GCF_055761805.1. Taxonomy (NCBI): domain Eukaryota; kingdom Viridiplantae; phylum Streptophyta; class Magnoliopsida; order Ericales; family Theaceae; genus Camellia; species Camellia sinensis. Next base: position 103,226,925 of record NC_138967.1, on the reverse strand, counting down.
AAATAATAATGTCTTAATGGTGTATGAACAACAAGGCATAGCCTTGGAACAACGAAATGGTCACATGGTCCCAATACACATTAGCTCCGAAACTTCAACAATTAACAATCATTGAGCCCACGTGCTCCGTTCAAAAATCTTCACCGCCTTGTTACTTGGGGAGAATCACACCAACAATTCCTAATATGTTAGATAGGAATGAGCTAGATGCCCAGTAGAAATACTTTTAACAAAGTATCTAATTATCTAAAAATCCATACGGCATCATCACAACCAAAACATTTTCCTTTTTAAACACATGGTAAATGTTTAAGCATAAAAAAAAAAATCAAATATTATCATTTCCCTGAGAAATCACAATTCAAAAACCGGGGGTAAATGAGCCATGAAGTCCCTAAAGAGAGCCCTAGTACATATATATATATATATATATATATATTATATCCAAAATACCCCCACATTTACCGACTGTGATATGGCAGGACGTGGGCACCCAAAAACATGCGTTTTTGTTTAAAAACAACCCCACATTTATCGACTATTATACGGTAGGACGTGGGCACCCAAAATCATCTGTTTCCCACTTTTACTAGCTATAATACGGTAGGACCAGTGGACACCCAAAAACATTTTCCCACATTCGTCTGGCGATAAGCTCTAGACAGGGCAATTAGGCACCGTGATTCCTCGCGCGGGTACCAACACAACACATAACTCGTTTCAAAACTGACTCTCTACCTGGACTCTCATACTATTTACCACCCCCTTAAAACAATCTTTCCAATCTTTCCACAAATTCCAAGCATTTATACATCCATGAGAACAAAGGTAAATATCACCATGCAAATAATTACACTATTATAGATACATAATCATCATATTTCCAAGGAAAAATCTCAAAGGCTTTCGAATTCGTAAATCTCAAGCAATACATATTCAAAATACAATAATCCAATCATCAATTTAAATATTTGAAATCAATTTACTCTTTTCTCCAAATTTGACAACTAGGGTTTTCATAAATTTGTGGCTTTTGCCCATAAATCATATCTTCAAACTAAAATCTCCATGATCCATAGCCATTAATAAAATCTCAAGAGAAAGTAGAGGAAATCTCATTTTTGAAACAAAACCCAATTTTGTAAACTCAAATGTTTGATTATAGCATCAATGTCACAATAAAACCAAATAATCATCCTAAAAATAAAGAGATACAAAGCTAAAAGTAATCCTACCTCAAGAAAAGAGCAAGAAAGCAAGGCGTCTAGGATAATCCTTCACAAAACTAAGATCCAATCGGTTAAAAATGCTCATCTTCACTTGTTCTTCATCTTTAATGCAAGATCCATGGTGGATTCTAGGTGAAATGGATGAAATCAACGTTTTTAGGGCTAGTGTTTCGGGTATAGAGGATAAGGGAAGAAGAGAGGAAGAAAAATAAAGTTTTTGGGCCCAAAATAATATCGACCAGTTCTCTCAAGTGAAGAAAGGTAGGCTCAAGCTTAGAGAAAGAGCTCCTAGAATCTCTAAAATTTGTGCAGACTGCTCGAGCGCAACTTCCTGAGCTTGAGCAGACTTGCTTCTAGCACAGGTACACGAAATTCAAATGGGTATAACTCCCTCGTCTGGACTCCAGTTTAGGTCGTTATTGTGTACAAATCAAATCCTTGAAAATAAGATTTCCAATGATTCTAGCCTCACATCTGTAGACTCAACTTTCTTCGCACGCCCTCCTTTCGAAGAGGCGCGAATTGGTCTCCTACAGCTCGGACTCCGGTCATGGTTCTGAATCTAATATTACAAAGTACAATGTGAGACTGATAAACACCAAAGAGTCCAAATCTGGCAATTGGTTTTGGGAAATCGATTTTGAATCAAAAAGCACCAAACATGGACTGCTTTGCCAGATTATAGAGTCGTCACCTAAATATTTTATTTTGGGAAATTTAGGAAACCCTGACTCGTGCCAAATGCCACGTGTCCATCATCACCAAAGTTGCCTCGACTCGGGAACTTGGGTATGAGAGGGGAAGGTCATAACATGAGCACCCCCACTCGCCCGATCAAAGATCGGCCTCTACTAAACATGATATATTGTTTTATAAGCACATGTGTTCTTATTCCGGTTATTAGCTAACTTTACTACGTGATGCGCACAACATACAAGTATAGACTAAATCGCAAGAATTTGAGCAAAACAATTCATGTTTGTTTTGAAAATGGTTTCAAAGTGACACCCTCAAGTGGGCTAAATTGTGGATTTGCCACTCTCAAGTGGGCTTAAAACATGATGATTTGCCACTTCACAAAGTGGGCTTAAAACTCACATTTGATGAATTGTTCCAATTCAAGCAATGAAGCCTTCATTCACAGGCATTCATGCAGTTAAATTACTTAAGCAAATAGCCTTATGGCAAGCATGCTATCATGGCAATACTCACACTCATGCAAGTATGCTAAAACGTAAAACTTACAGTGTACTCCAAACCAAAACAAAAGCTAGTTAGAAATCAATGCATGATCCTAACTATGTTAACAATGCCTAATGCAACGTATGCAATAATGCAATTAATAGGCTTGGCTACTAACATAGCATATGAATGCGATAGTTTGATACGCGTATTCAAATAGGTATTGAAATACGATGCAGTTTGAATGATGCGCCGAGCCTCGGTGCAAGCAAGAAAAATGAATGGATGCAAACATGGAAGCATAAGGTATGCTAATCAAAACGTGCCCTAATCTAACCATCGAAAGCAGTTAAATAAAAGGGAGAAAGACGTGGAGTTGGAAGACATGCACACACACGCGTATGCTTATTACAAAATTGCGCCCTCGCGAGGGAGGGTCTGAATGAATAAGCTAAGCTAATCTAAGCTAACTAATCTAATTAAACTGATTAGACTAATTATTACACAATAAATTGAATAACTAGTAAACTACTTACTAATTATTACAACACCTAACTAATTAGCACACTAATTAATTAAATTACAAATTCATGCTATCTAACAAGAAAAGCTTTAAACTTATATTGCCTCAACTCTGTTTGAAGAAGTTGAACATGCATGTATTCGGTTTTCGTCCCGAAAAGCCCACCGGTTTGCTCTTGAGAGGCTCTGTTTGCAGGGTGTCTCCAAGAACTTTCTACTAAACCTTACCAAATAACTACTGGGGAGTGCACCAGTGGCCTGCTGGCCCGGCCATTTGCCGGCCAAGGGTGGGCTCTGCCGGCCAAAAATGAAGCAGTGCCGGCCACTGGTGTGCTGATTCACCAAACTACAACAGAGCATACATAGAGAAAAAGGGAGGGTTTTCCTTGGACATGCAAAGAAAACGCGAAGTTTTAAGCAAACGAATAAGGTACAACAGTCTCACACATGAGAAGAAGTGAGTAAACAAACACGCTAGGTGTGAGTATCACAAACCGAACCGCCTTTCACACAGAAAGAATGTAAGAAAATTATGCAATCTTAACTGCGCATCAAGAAGAAAAGACCAAAAACGACTATGGGGCATATCCGAAGTCTCAAACAAAACACATCCTAGCACATCACATGCGAGAGGAGAAAAAAAAGCGGTGTAAACACCAGAGGGTGGTATAAATATCGGAACACGTCCCAATGTTTCTAACCCAGAACAAGGTACAAACATCGGGCACACGACCCAATGTGTCTAACCAAAAACAAGGTATAAATATCGGGGACACAACCCAATATCTCTAACCAAGAACAAGGTGCCATAAGTGTTGGACACGCGTCCCAAACTCTTCTAACTGGAGCAAGGTATAAGCGTCGGGCACACAATCCAAAACACTTCTAACCAATGACAAGGTATAAGCGTCGGGCTCACAACCCAAACGCTTCTAACCAGCAAAGTGTCGTTGTAAACATCGGGCGTACCCGAATGTTTCTAACCAACGCGGGGTATAAACGTCGGGCACACGACCCAAACGTTTCTAACCGAAGTAAGGTATAAACGTCGGGCACACAACCCAAAACGCTTCTAACTGGGGACAAGGTATAAGCGTCACGCACATGGTCCAAATGCTTCTAACCGGAAGGGAGGTATAAGCGTTGGGCACACCGTCCAAATGCTTCTAATTGAGGGGGTGGTATAAACATTGGGCACACGTCCCAAGTGTTTCTAACCGGAGGGGTGTCGGTGTAAACATCGGGCGTACCCGAATGTTTCTAACCAATGAGGAGGTATAGGAGATGAATGGTTTTACCCAGGATTCTTCTGAATGAACCATACATACACTATCGTGCATGTATAAGAAAGAAACTTGATAGGTACAATGCAATACAATGCATGTCAAATGCGAGACAGATGACCATAACACAATGTTTGAGGTATGTTTCATGCACAGCATGCAAGAAATGAAACAGAGGCATATTCTATGCAAAATGATCAGTGACGCACATCCAATGCAACATGTATATTCTATGCAACATGATAATGCATGTTCCATGCGACAATTCAAAATGCATGTTCAATGCAACGTGCAAATTCTATGCGATGACAAAAGCATGCTTGATAAAGGCAACTCGAAGGCAACTTCCGATTTACATCCCGGAATAGTTGCAATATGCTAAAAAGGATAGACCTTGTTTATGTTGATGAGCGATGACCACCGCACACTGAGAATGCAATTTTAGGCTTCCGCGGAGGCATTTTGAATCAAACTTTAAGCACACCTTGCATTTCTTGGAACCCAAGGACACATATCAAGATCAAAGAGGCATAGGGAGCTTGTGGGACCATGCCGACCATCTGGGGAGGCCGCTGGCCACCAGTCGGCCATCGGTGAACACTACTGGCCACCAATACAACACTGCTAGCCATCGATGTGCGACTGCCGGCCATCGATGGCAGATTTGGGCAGTTTGGTCTTTTGACCCACAGGGCTTCAAGTATAAGCAAAACCTCTTCATTTCCTCACGACCTCTTGCACGAAATTGCCCTCCCTTGTTCTCTAGGTGCTTCTTCTCCTTAGATTCATGCATTCTACGTGTTTTCCAACACCCCAAAAACATTTTGTTCGCTAAAACCCTCTAGTTCTCTTCACTTTAAACCGATCAGAATTTGATTTCGACGCTTTTTTCGTCATTTCTACCATTCAAGGCCCATTCCCCTTGAGTTTCTCCCAAGGTTAGTACACTTTCCCGGGTTTTGACTTTCTTTGACTTTTTCCTCTCTCCTAAGGTTGACGTTTTCAAAGTTTCACCATTTCCCTTCTTTTTTTCCTTATTTTTGCTTCTCTTGCATCTATTTCAGATGGCAGATGACGTCCCTCATGATGGGGCCTTCCCCGCACTTCCTCTGATAAAGTTTAAGGCAGACTTTGAGGCTGAGCCGGAGGTCGAGCCTGAGCCATTACCACTAAGCATATGCCCCTTTGATTCGGCAGGGTATCACCCTTAGACCCATATAGTACCTACTGTGGGAGGCATCAAAGCATTCACTGATTTTGCTGAGGACGTGTGTAGACACCCCATTTTTGACCGTCCTTAAGACTTGGACGTCATCGTTTGAACACTCGATGATCATCCATGCTCGTGTTCGTTTTGAGTTCCCGAAGGTCTCGGCTGCGCGCCTTGCCTTATGATCTCTCAACTTGACTGTTTTGTGCTTGGTTGTGGACCAAGGACTTGTGGTTTTTACACCTGAGGGTAGGAAGTGGCTTTTTGGCCATCCCCTTAACCCACCAGCCGTGGCCTGAGGTCACCGGCCTTGTTTTCTTGCTATCGGCTAAAAGTGTTGGCCGATCGACACTGTATTTGGTCGGCCGGCCATTGTTTTGGTCCATCGGCCACATTTTCTAGCTGAGGCCTTTCCTTTTCCCTTTTCAGGCATTGTGCATGCCAGCGGTGCCAGCTGATGAGCACAGACTCTGCCCTCCATACACGTGTATGGAGGGATTTGAACCAACACTTAGCTTCTCTTGGAAGCTTTGAATTGGGCTTCCTATAAAAGGAGAGCCTCCCCTCCCTTTCTAGAGGTTCAGTCAACTGATATAGAAGATATATATCACTCTCTCTCTTATATCTCCTCTCTCTCTATAGTTGTGTATGTAATAGTGTTCTAAAGGGTGTTCTTGTTCATATTTTTGCACTAAAGCACCTAGTGGTACACTATCCCTTAGTTACTGAGGTTCTAAGGAGTTGATTTCAGAGTTTTTGAGTTGGTTTTGATCAAAAGGAGGTGCTGGAGTTGGTGTTCTTGAAGTGTTCTTTAAGGGTGAGAAACTACTCTTTTATTCCCCATTTTTGCTTAAGCATTTAGCAATACTTGCATACTATTTTAAGCTTAGTGTCCACCTGAAACAATTTATGTTTTTATATGTTAAATATGTTTGTTTAAGGTTACTTTTGGGTTGGGGGTTGTCTACCCCCTCTTAGGCCTTGTTTGGCCTTATTTTGTGACCTTCTTTTTAAGCTTTGAAACCTTTTTGTTTTGACCTTCTCACCATTGAAATCTAGAGTTTTTTCAGTGGTGGAGAAGTGGTTTTGAGGTCTTGAATAGGGGAGGGACAACCCCTTCTCTTTGTGTCTCATTTGCTTGCATTGTTGGCTCACCATAGTAGCATGTTTGCTTAGCATATTTTGGCCCCATTTTAGGAAGTATTTGGTGTTATCTTGGCATGATATACCTCTATTTTAAGCTGGTTTGTTGGTCTCTTGCATGCACCATGTACTTGCCTTGTAATCCCTTCTATTGCCTTAACATGTATCTTGCATTTAGACCATCATGCTTGCATATTTTGGCTCAACTCCAGGGAACGTTTTGTCATGTTTCACCATGTTTAAGCTCTATTTGGTGTTGATTTGATCATATATGCATTGCTTCGTATAGCCTTAGTTCATCCTAGCTTGTTAAGCTTTGTGCATCGAGTTGCTAGCATGCATTGTTTTGACTATTCTCATGATTTGGCATCATTTGAAATCACATTTCAGTCCATGTAGTGTAGCCACACACATATGTTTTCCATCTTTTCAATGCTTTGAAGAGTTGTTGTTTTGTGCCTTATGATTGGGTCATCGTGTATGTCTCCATGATTAGGTCTTTGGGATGCCATCTCATTGGGTTTTAGGGCTTATTTTGACATATTATGACTCTGTTTTTCATTGCATAATTCATGCCATGATTGGTTATGATAGGCGTAGTGTAATGCTCCCTTTGTAGCCTTGCATGCCCCTTGTTTGTGCCTATCTTTTTAGTATGTTTTGGCCTCATTCCATGCATGTTCTAGCCTTGTTTTGGCCTGCCCTAGGACTGTCTTAGGTCACTTTGGCCTTTTGGGGCATGGTTGATATGGCCATCGTGAGAGCCCCTTGACTAGCTTTGGGCATTGAGCCTATTAGCATGCTATGCTTCACTTGTGTATATGATTTGACATCATTCTTCACATGATTTCAGAGCTTATTGCATTTTCATGTTCTCATGTTTATCCCATTTTACTCTTGGTTGAGGATTGTGCATCATTGCCTAGCTTGCGGATCCATGTATGTGCATGAATGTGTCCCTTTTTGGTACCTTGATTTGGGTGTTTTGGCTACTATTTTTGGTGCGGCTGAGGTTTATCCATCTTTAGTGTAAGTCCATGGATCATGCATTTGTGTATTGTTGTATACTTATCGCAATGCATGTTGTTGCATCCTTATGGTTGGTGTCATTGTTGCATACCTATCACCTTGTGTATTTCCATATCTAGGTTGCATTGTAGTATTGCATACTTGTTGCATTGCCATGTTGTTTGCATGTTAGGTTGCATCACATTGCACTTGGCATGCTCATGTTATACTGCCTTACATTTCCATGTTGCATTGTGCTTGGGTTGCATGCATTGCATTGTGTTTGGTTTGGGGTGTCAAACCAAACATGAGGGCCGATGGACGTTTCGTACTTGAAGTGACGAAACGTGCCTCGACCCTCGGTTACCGATGCTCTTGATCAAACATGATAGAGTTCTAGGCATTCATATGTTTTGTTGCATTCATTCCACATCGATTTGCACACTTGGCACCTTTGGCCATCATGCATTGAAATGCGTGATTGGTGGTCCGAGTGTCGAGAGCCATACTTCCTTAAGTTTATAGCATGATAGGGAGGGTGGTTATGCACACATTATCTTGTAAATGCCTTGCCATGCACTGTCTGTCCTCTGCTGCAGCAAAAACAAAATTCTGCAGGAAAATATGGCCGGTTGGCCATCTTCAGTGCCGGTCGGCTACCAAAATCAGGCTAAGAGCCTTACAAATGATCGATAACCATTTTACAATGGCCGGTGGTCCTATCTCTTGGCCAGTGACATCACACAGTTCTTAGGGAGTGGTTTAGAAACATCCCCGGGACTTGTGCAGTTTTCAGAGGAGCAAAACAGTGCAAACAAAGGCAACATGTGGCATGGCAACGAGTTTCCGAGCAAGGCGATCGAGCATGCATAATTCAATCATTCTGAGGTGGAACTGTGGCGGCCTCCTTTTGTAATTAATTTGTTAATTAATTAAGGGTTTGTAATAATTAATTAGCTAGGATAGTTGATTAATCATTTGGTTTGTATTATTTATTCGGACCCCCCGTCGAGAGGGCGAATTTTGTAATAAGTGTGCGTGCGTGTGTGAATGTCTTCTAACCACACGTCTTTCTCCCTTTTACTTACCCGCTTTCAATGGTTAGTTTTAGGTCATGTTTCAATTAGCATACTTGTGTTAGCATGTTTGCATACATTCATTCGTATTGCACGCACTGGGCTCGGCACGTCATACTAATTGCATAGTGTTTCAATTCCAACTTGAATACGTGTATCGAGTTGTCGCATTTCACATACCATTCTTAGACTAGCTGAGCCTATTCTAGTTGCATTTTGCATGTGTTGCATTAGCCATCTTAAACATGAACTAGGATCATGTATGATTTCTAACTAGTTTCTTGTTTTGGCTCGGAGTACACTGTGAGTGTTTATGCTTTAGTATCTTGCATGTGTGTAAGTGTTAACATGACAGCATGCTTGCCATGAGGCTAATTGCTTATGTGATATAACTGCCTGAATGCCTGTGGGTGAAGGTTGGGTTGCTTGAATTGGGATAATTCATTGAAATCCGTGATTTAGCCTACTTGCGGGCAGCAAACTTCAAACTGCCTTCCAAACAAACGGATATGTAATGCTTTGTTCCAAATTACGCGATCTAGTCTATACTTGTGTGTTGTGCGCATCACATAGTAATTCTAGCTAATTAATCGGAATAAGAACACATGTGTTTTCAAAAATAAAATATCATGTTTAGTAGTGGCCGATCTTTGATCGGCGCGAGCGGGGGTGCTCATAGATGACCTTCCCCAATTATACCCAAGTTCCCAAGCCGAGGCAACTTTGGTGATGACGGACACGTGGCCTTAGGCAACGAGTCAGGGTTTCCTAAATTCCCCCAAAATAAAATATTTAGGTGGCGACTCTGTATCTGGCAAAGCAGTCCATGTTTGGCACTTCTGTCTTAAAAATCAGTTTTTCAAAACGATTTGCCGGATTTGGACTCTTTGGTGATTTATCAGTCTTGCATTACACTTTGCGAGATCAGATTAAGAACCGTGACATTGAATCTGAACTGTAGTAGCAAAGCCCAAGGGCGCGTCTATAGTTTCTGGTGACTCTACTAGGGACTTAGAGAACCTGACTCGAACTCATGATATCTTGTTTTGATTACACTTATGTGTGTCTTTGCATTGCATTTGCATTGGTGCGCCTAGGACACCGTGTTTGCCGTATGCTATTCCTGAACGGTTTACCGGAGGCTCGCTTCGAGAAACGTGCCATAAGGCTGACCGGTTGTGGGCTCTGCCACGACGGGAACACAAACCCCGGTTTTAAACAGGGCACCCTCTTTGACCATTCAACCTAGTGCATATTCGGAATCCATAGAGACTATTCCAAATCTAGGACAAGTTGCTTACCCGATTGTAGGTTGTTTGAAAACTGCTGTGTGCATAGTGAAACCTTAGCTCCTGACAATAGGACAGGGAAACCCTACCCCAACATAGGGGTGTTTTTGCCCTTACTTTTTTGTTGTGTGCTTTTTAAGTTGACCTCAACAGGTATGCACATATCAGTCTGCAAGTTTGGGTATCAGGCCTGCGGGCATCAGTATCAGTACTTTGAGAATTAGTTATATTTGCGGGTATCAGATTCAGATTTGGGGGCAGCGATTTGGAAACAGTGATCAGTGGTTGAGAACAGTCCATTCAGTTTATATTTGCCAACTGTGTGTTGTCTTTATTTAAGCTGTTATGCTGCCCATTTTTCTGTTCATTATTTCCTAATTATGCTTTATTTATCTTTTTGCAAGGTAGTTTAGCACCATTGCATCCGACCAGGCAGATATCCCCCGAGCACTCTGGGTTAGAGGTCGTAGACTTAACCGATCTAGGGATCTGATAGACAGACAAGCAGTGTTACTTTCTTTACTCCCGGTTACCAGACAGAGGTCAAAAAGGCACAGTGTATCGGTACAGCGGTCGTCTGATCAGTGGTCTACCACATCAGTGGACAGTCAGGCTGAGGTCTTAGTTTCTACTGTAGGGACAGATATACCAATTGTACAGATAGATCAGCGTGATATGGCAGGCATAGAGGAACTGATGCGTCAGCTCTAGGAAAGTATAAGAACTATGCAGCAGGACGTTGCTTGTCAAGCCAAATTTGCCAAACAACAGGCCGAGGTCATGGCCCAACAGGCAGAATTAATCGCCAAGTTACAGTAGCAAACCGGAGCATCTGCTTCACACCAAGTTCTTCCCCCACCAAGAGTTCCCATACTCGGTGAAACAACACCCGTCCAGGATGATACGGACGTTCCAATCGGGCCGGCTCTGCCCCCAATTCTACCCCGGCTATCCAAAACACCTATGAACCTGTCGGATTCCCCCTTTGAGTTCGAGGTGGACCCCACGGTGTTAAAAATGAGCAAGCTTGAAAAGCTATTCAAGAAGTCTCAAGGTGTGAAATCCATTCCGGATATTGAGGATGGATACACCGACTCGGCCGTGACGCTGCCAGATCGGTTTGAAATGCCACACATCGACTGTTTTGACGGGTCTGGGGATCGTATGGTGCATTTATAGTTATTTTCGAATATACTGAGTTGATGGGCCTCTCCAGATTGTAGAATCTTTCTTTGTTTGGCCGGACCTTGTCAAGTGTAGCGGCCATCTGGTATGCAAAACTGGAAGATTCCGTTAAGAGAAACTGAGAGGAGATGGTCAAGGCCTTCATAGCTCAATACTCCTACATTACACAGATCGAGGTCACAACTCGTGATCTCGAGACCACCAGGAAAGAACCGAAGGAGAGCTTCTCCGATTTTGTGACCCGATGGAGGGCCAAGGCCTCGATGATGACCATCAGGCCTGTTGACAAAGATCAGATTCAGATTGTTGTGCGTAACCTCCAGCCCAAGCTTATGCAGAAGATGATCATTCTCCCCTTCCCCACCTTTGCAGATTTACATGAGATAGGGGTGCAGATCGAAGACGCTATGAAGCAGGGCCTCATTGATAGTGAGAGAGAACAACCCAAGAGAACATTCAACCGCAGTACGAATGTAGGCATGAGCAGTGCTGCAGCTGCTAGATCTTCAGATGTGAGTATGGTTACCACCACTAATACCCCAAGAGCCCTTGCAGCTACGCCATTCACCAGTGCGTCCGGTAGTAGCTCGCAAACAGCCAGATACGCACCCAATGGCCAAAGAACCTTCACTCCACTATATATGCCCCTGTCCAAAGTTTTGGGGGTTTTAATCAGAAAAGGACACTTGAAGCCCCTAGAGCCGCGACCATTGCCAGAAAAACTTCCCTCCTCCCACAACCCGTCGAAGTACTAGGCGTTTCACCAACAGCCTGGTCATAACACCGACCAGTGCTATAGATTGCGTCACGAGATTCAGGATCTCATTGACAACAGGGTGATCGTGCCTCCGGAGAAACCGAATGTCACAACCCACCCTCTCTCACCACATAACCAAGCTCCACCTCCCAAACGCATCAATATGATCCAAACTGGGGTTGTGTCATACGACCCTAGTATATATATCACCCCTTCTCACCTACCCAAGTCGGAGGTGTTCATTCCTGACAGCATTGACTTGTGCATGTTGGACATCTCCCAAACCCAACCTGAAACGGTGGTGGTAGCTGTCGAAGATAAAAGTGGGTCGATTGCGGAGGAAGACGAGAATGCAAATACAGAGCCTGAGAGGTTTGCAAACTTCATGTATAACCCGAGCAGTTACATTACATCAGTAGGCCAGGCTTGGACGAATGTCGAATTGCTAGTAGGGGCAGGGATTTGTGTAGTCTGAGAGGATGGACTCAATCAGGGGCTAGATGACTTGGCAGATCTGGAGGAGGACATCGCGAACCTTCAATTCTTCAACGAACAAGACTCGAGAGACGTGACAGTCAACTGGTTTGATTCGGATAGGGCAGCGGAGTCTACTGGTGGCTTGACGACCAGCCGGATGTTTTTGAACAACCTCAGTTAGACAGGGTCCGTCAGGGACGGGGACATCAACCGTGGCCGGAAAGGCCGGGAATCTGGATGCATCGCTGTAGAGCACTGGTGTTAAGAATTTCGCTCGGGATTCGGGCAATTTGAATATAGGAGATGTTGAATAGCAAGCTGCGCTGAAGCAGTTTGAGCGGGAAAGCATCGAAGATTCTGAGAGGGTCAGAAAGGCCAAAGCCCCTGTGGGGACAGAACGTGCTATGTGCATAGGAGCAGAGCATGCTGCGGGCACGGGAACAGAAGGTGTTGTGGGCATAAGAATAGTTGTGACGGAGCCGGACAGGTGTCTGTCGACTGCCGATGGCATGTGGTGGGAAGATGACGATCTATGTCTTGCCTACACAGATGAGGACTGGGGGAGTAACTAGCCGGATGATACCTGGTACATTGGCGAAGTTGATCACATGACTAGGAGCGGGCGGTATTTCAAACCCCCACACCTAGATCAACCAGAGGCGTCCGGGAAGGACAAGGAGTCGGAGAAACGGAAAGAGAAGCTACTTGAAGAAGAGGCCGTACTGAAGCAGTTGAAAAAGATACAAGCAGACATCTCCATCTGGGGACTGCTTATGGATTCACGTGTTCATAGACAAGCTGTCCTATTGGCAATGGACAAGGCCAAACTCTCAATAGACACTACGCCTGAACAACTGGTGGGATTGGTTTTTCTGGGAGGGGCTTCCCCAATGTTGACCTTTTTCGACAAGGAACTATCGCCTGAGGGCACGAATCATAACAAATCGCTCTACATCTCTGTGGAGTGTAGAAACAAATGGATACCGGTGGTTCTTGTCGACACGGGATCTGCTATTAACGTGTGCCCGTCAAGGACGGCATATGCAATCGGTTTGAAGCCTGCAGACTTCATACCCACAGCCCATGTGATAAGGGCTTATGACAATACTAGCTGAGAAGCGATGGGGACTGTGCAGATTCATACCAAGCTTGGTCCAAGACATCACAAGATTGACTTTCATGTCTTGGACGTTCCCGCAACCTTTAATCTACTCTTAGGGCGGCCGTAGCTACACCAGGTAAAGGCGGTTTCTTCTACCTTGCATTAGATGTTGAAATACCCCCACGGGAAGGGGGTGGCTATAGTTTTTGGGAATTCATCAATCCATCCGCTGCCAGAAGTGTCTACACCAGTTTTGGAAATCGAGCATGGCACGAAGGATGTGTTCTTATCGAGTTTTACCCTAGCCGAGGCCCGAGTCGTACAGAACATCTTAGCTGTTGATGAAGGGGTGTATGTCAGCACTCAGTCAGTATACCTCATGAACAAACTCCAGCATATCCCTGGGATGGGACTACGAAGAAGTGGCCGGAAGAGCATTGCAGTATCGGCTAAAGTGCCGCACAACTCACATACCTTTGGTTTGGGTTATCTGCCCACCAAAGAGGATTGGGTGAGGAAAGGCAAGGAGATGGCTGGGAGAGCTAGAGCTAAGCAGGTAGGGAAGCATTTTGAGTTGATGCACCGACCTATTCAGGGTACCCTGAACGGACGCTTTGTCCGGGAGAGGGAAAACTTTCCATTCTGCAGCTTCCCAGAGCCATGGTTGAATGCCGAGAAGAGGCGCTTGTCGGGATTTGAGATCTTCTTTGACTTACAATTGTCCGAGGATGATGTTGCCAAGGAGCAGACAGACCCATCAGCTGAGGTTGAGCAGTGTAAGGAAGTGGATTTCGAGAGCACCGAGATTGAAATGGGGGTAGCATTGGCTAGTCTACTTTTAGATCCTCCGATCGTACATGAGTGCTTGGGGGATGATCTATCAGTGTCCATGATTGGAAATGAAGCGGCTGCGAGCCCATCTACAAACATTTTGAATGCATCCACTGCACCTTCCCTTGTCTGGCAGTACGAGAAAGGCTTTTTATCGAGCAGCACCGGGTCAGGTAGTGAGCCGGAATCTGATTCTACCGAGTTTGTAGGGTCGAAATCAGGTTCGAGCTCGTCTGAGTCTGAGTCCGGTATTCCTGGGGGTGGCACACAGATGCCACAGTCCTGTCTAGGTTGTGTTTTTCTTTTTCCTTTGAGTCTGTTGTAACAGAGGAATCAGGCGACTTGGAAGTGATTAATGAGAATGAAATGGCTGTGGCCCTTGATTATTTTTCTGTGCCCTTGATTTATTGCATTAATTTAGACTTTCAAAATTTCGATGAAAATGACGAGGAAGAAATTCCTCCGAATTTGAAATATCTGCTAGAACAAGAGCATGAGAGGTTTGTAAAATCGCTGGTTGACGAAATCATTCAAATGAATGTTGGTACTGAGAAGGACCCGCGACTGGTCCAATTCGGGTCCACGTTGTCTTCGGAGGAGCGCGAGCGCCTAGCACTTTATTAAAATATTTCAAAGATGTTTTCGCGTGGTCCTACGAAGACATGCCTGGAATCGATCCAAAGATTATACAGCACCGGATCCCTCTTGACCCAGAGGCCCGACCTGTCAAACAGAAGCTCAGAAGGATCCGCCCCGACTGGCCCATCAAGATCAAAGAAGAGGTCATCAAGCAAATTGACGCAGGGTTCCTGCTGGTATCTGAGTACCCAACTTGGTTGGCCAGCATAGTTCCAGTATCGAAGAAGGATGGCAAGATTCGAGTATGCGTGGATTTTTCAGATTTGAACAAAGCCAGTCCGAAGGACGACTTTCCTCTGCCGCATATCAATAGTGGACCTCACAGGGGGGCATGCATTGCTCATATTTATGGATGGCTTTTCAGGCTGTAACCAAATTGTAATGGCACCTGAAGACCGGGAGAAGACTGCTTTTACCACCCCGTGGGGGACCTACTGTTGTAGAGTGATGCCGTTTGGACTAAAGAATGCTGGAGCTACATATCAATGAGCCGCGACCACGATATTGCATGACATGATCCACAAAGAGGTTGAGGTGTACGTGGACGACATGATTGTGAAGTCCAAAGAAAGAGAGGGCCACTACACTACCTTGCAAAAGTTTTTCCAAAGGATCAGAGAATTTCGGTTGCGGCTGAATCCTCAGAAATGTACGTTTGGTGTTACAACAGGGAAAATGCTGGGGTTCTTGATTACACAGAGAGGTATCGAAGTCGACCCTTCCAAAATCAAGGCCATCTTAGAAATACCACCACTGAGGACTGAAAAGGAGGTGCGAGGCTTTCTGGGTAAATTAACCTTGACTTGTGAACCACTCTTTGGCCTCCTGAAGAAAGGAAAAAAATTCCAATGGGGCGGCCGATGCCAAGCTGCTTTTGAACAGATCAAGCAATATTTATAGAACCCACCCGTGTTGTCACCACCTGAGTCGGGGAAATCGTTGATTTTGTACCTTTCAGTAACTGAAACTACAATGGGCTGCATGCTTGCACAGGAGTCTAAGGACAAGGTGGAGAGAGCTATCTATTACCTGAGCAAGAAGATGCTGGATTACGAGACCCGCTACACTCCATTGGAGAAGGCTTGTCTGGCCTTGGTATAGGCTACTAGGAAGCTGCGGCACTACCTGTCAGCTCACTCTGTAATGTGGGTTTCAAGATTAGATTCCATTAAATATCTCTTTGAGAAACCAACACTTACGGGTAGGCTAGCTCGTTGGTTGCTTCTGCTTTCCGAATTCGATCTGAAGTATGTGACTCGCAAGTCAGTGAAAGGGAAAGCGGTAGCAGAGTTCCTAGCCAATCACCCAGTCAAATAGGATGAAGCAGTTGAGTATTTATTCCCTGACGAGACCATTTTGCATGTCGAAGATGAGTTTTGGACGATGTACTTTGACAGAGCGTCAAACCAATACGGGTATAGGATAGGGGTGTTGCTGATAACACTCGATAATTCTTGTATTCCTCTAGCATTCAAACTCCGGTTCAAAGTCTCGAACAATGAGGCAGAGTATGAAGCGTGTATTGCTGGACTAGAAGCCGCTCTAGAACTAGGGGCAAAACGGTTAGACGTCATCGGGGACTCAAACCTTGTTGTATCTCAGGTTAAGGGAGATTGGAAAGTCAAAGAAGAAAAGATGAGAATTTACTACCAGACCTTGGACTTGCTGATTCCTCGGTTTGAGAAGCTGAACTTCGCTCATCTACTAAGAGAGAACAACGGGTTCGCAGATGCACTTGCAACTCTATCCTCTATGATAGACATCCCTTTTGGAGTGCGGATGCGTCCGATCATCATTGACCAGAAATTTGTGCCGGCTTACGAGCTGATTGCTGCCATAGATGAGGTTTAAGATAAGAATCCTTGGTATCACGATGTATGGAACTTCCTAGAGAAAGAAGCATATCCACCAAGGGCAAATACCAAGGATAAAAGGGCAATCAGAAAAATGGCTGCTCAGTTCATCGTCTGCAGAGGTAAACTGTATAAGAGAGGTCATCTGGGAATGCATAAGCCGTGTGTTGAGGCTGAAGAGGCGAAGCGCCTAATGGAGGCCATCCATGGAGAAGAGTGCGGAGCGCACATGAACGGGGTGATGCTAGCCCGGAAGATCCTTAGACAATGTTACTATTGGTCCACCATGGAGGAGGACTGCATCGGCTTTGTTCGGCGATGCCACAACTGTCAGATCCATGCAAACCGCATGAACATCCCGTCGTCGAAGCTGTACAATATGACTTCGCCATGGCCATTTTCCGTCTGGGGGATTGATGTGATCGGGGCTGTCACTCCGAAGGGGTCCAATGGGCATGAGTTCATTCTGGTCGTGATAGACTATTTCACAAAGTGGGTTGAGACCCAATCTTATGCGGTGTTGAAGGCTTCACATGTTGCGAAGTTCATCAGGAACAACATCATCTGTCGCTACGGGGTCCCGAACGAGATTATTTCAGATAATGGTTCCCACTTCAAGAAGGAAGTGATCGACTTGTTGGAAAAATATAATGTGGCTTTCCACAAGTCATCTACATATCGGCTACAAACCAACGGAGCATTGAGGCCGCCAACAAGAACATCAAGGGTATTCTGCAGAAGATGGTGAAAACCTACCGGGACTGGCCAGATAAGTTGGCATTTGCTCTGTGGGGCTACCGGGCGTCAATTAGAACTTCTACTGGGGCAACTTCGTATTCATTGGTTTATGGGATGGAGGTCGTTCTACCTATCGAAATTGAAGTTCCGTCAGATAGCTGAGGCAGATTGGCAGCAGAGCAGATTCGAGGAACTCATGCTGTTTGATGAGAGAAGGCTGAAAGCACTGTACCATGTTCAAGGTTATCAACGACGAATTGCCAGGGCTTTCAACAAGAAAGTTAAGTCTAGGAATTTGAGGGAAGGAGATTTGGTGCTCAAAGACAACCGAGCTCCCATCCACAACCCCAGGGGCAAGTTCAGACCTAATTGGACTGGTCCTTACATCATGAAGTCTATCTGGTGGGGTGGAGCTGTCGTTCTGATGGACCTAGATGGCCTAGAGTTCTCCCAACCGATCAACATGGACAAGTTGAAGAAATATTTTCCCTGAGAGGCTCATTAGGCCAAAAACCCGAAAGGGCGACCTAGGCAAAAGTTAGAGCACAGAAAATTTGAAATGATAAAAACTGAGTTCGCAAGGTTGAAAACCCGCAAAGGGCGGCCTTGGCAAAATTTAGAGCGTAAAAGGTGAGGGTTAATACACGAGTGAACCAGAGCCGAACTATGTAAGGCTTGATTCCCATCTTTGGGATACGTAGGCAACTTCATCCTGAAGTCCAGCCATAAACACTTCCCCGATCAACTTTGTCCATTTGATCATCTTGGTCATCTTTGTCTATTCAGAATTCAAGAGCTCGGTTGTAATCTCTGGTGTAGTGCTACTCAGACTCGGGGCAACTTCCCAGTTGCTGGGATCCAGGATTGTGCATCTCAGTGATAGATTTCAGGCGTGTCTAGTTCTGATCCATATCGAAAATGGTTTTGAAATTTTTTTAATAAAAGTTGATTTTGCTCAAATTAATCTTTTTACAACTTAGACCATCTTTGGACCAAACGGAGAATTTTCAGTACCCATAACTTTCAATTTTATTGATTTCAATACGGAGTTCTCTTACTCTTGAATACAAAATTGCAGTTGTTTTTCATTACATTCATAAAGAAAACTTGAAAGTTCTAATTAAAGCAAATAAATCAGGGGCATAGTCAGGTGTTCCCACGTCCCCTCCCAGAGCTGGTCGAAGCCTCTGATGCCATGCTGGGCCCAATTTGTGCCTCTTCATTGAGCCAATCTATGCACTCATCAGAAAGGGTGTAACTGAAAGTAGGAGTAGGGGCCAGAAGCTCTCTCGTCCTCCATGCCGTGGCATACCGAGCTAGCTGTGCGCCTCGGACCAGAAATGCAGCTGGGTATTCTATCCCCTCTGCCAGGCAAATCTGATCATGGTCGAACTGGCGCTGGAACCGGAAAGGAAAGTAGAACACGCAGTGTGTCAGGCCAATCAATTGAATCCCGGTCTGCTGGGATATGCTGTAGCTCATTGCCGGTAGATTGAGCCAAGGACAACGCCAAGCAATACAGTTTGTGGACAAACTGCACATCCAGTCGAACCACCATCCCTCATCAAGGGCATCGACCAGACGTCGTCGGAAGAAATAGCCGCGAACTGAATACGCTAGGCATGAGTCCACAACCTGCAATTTATCCATCAACCATACCTGGGGAGGGATGAAAAATGAGAGATTAAAGAATAGAGAGATGTACGATGAGAGAAAAGTGAGAAAAGGGTGTTGGGAGAAGAATAGAGCCCGAGGGCTGAGTGGTGTGAGCAATATATCCGTAAGACAGGGTGGGAAACATTACCTGCAGCAGTAGTGGACTCCCTGCGAATCTGGTCGTCTCCCGGCGATGGAAATCGTCCAAGCCCATCAATGTCTCGGCCAGTGTCATGGCAATGCAGCTATTGCCTTCTTTTAAGCCTTGGGTAACTTCGATCAAACGAGTGCTAAACCCTCCCGAGCTTGGGGCAAACAAGAAATGGACAGCATGCACAAGCAAAGCGCATGTCGCCGAAAGCCCTGCCAATGATGGTCACCACGGTCACCGGCATCGAAAAATCGATGAATCAAACTCGAAATGTCCAGCATTCTGTCACAAATCAATGACCGAGCGTCGTGCTTAGTGAGCCCACACATTCGTCCTAAGGCTTGGGCGTGGCCGAAACGAAGCTGGGGCAAGATTTCTTCTTTGCACTCAGATTCCATCAAAGCTTGGAAGTTTTCAAAGGTAGGACGTATCTCTTGTCCGCCAAAACTAAAGACGTGTGTTACCGGATTCCAAAACCTTGCCGCGACATGGAGGAACAGAAAATGTAGCGGGGTGCGGCCCAGTGTGAATAGTGCGTTTATGCCGAAACCCTGAAAATTCAGCCTTTTCGAGCCATCGAAGTTGGCAATCCAAGTTGTGAGGTTTTGGGCAAGAAACTCTTCCATTTTGGGGCAAATCAGTGTTGAAATGAGGAAAACTATGAAGCTGAGGATTTTGTAGAGGATAAGGTGGTGAATGGAAGACAAGTGTCAACATTCTGGAGGTGCTTGCCATTTTTGGCCGATCGGCCAAAAATAGTGCCGACCGACCATCCCTTTTGGCCGATCGGTTAAAAATGGTGGCCGATGGCCATTTCTTATGGCCGGTGGGCCTTCCCTTTGGTTGATGGCCTTCCTTATTGTTCCCTAAGCTGCTTATGCATTGAACATGCTGATAACTTGTAACTCATTCCACTTTCAATGTCTTTTAGTGATGATTTTGTGAAGTTGCGCCTATTACTTTGATTTGTTTATCGAGTTGTTGTACATTTGCTTATCGAGTTGTATTTTACATTCTTTAAGTCTCTGCTTTGCTTATCGAGTTGTATTTACACTTGGTTAGCTCATCTAGTTCTTTGTTTTGATTATCGAGTTGTTTTTGTCGTTACTCAGTTCACTACCTGATTATTATGATGCAAGTGCTTGATTTTCAAACAAAAGTTCAAATCTCATTTACATTGTTATGTAATGCGATGCGATGCATAAAATGCATAAAATGTAACACATTTTGAACAAAACAACTGTTTCATTTCATCATGTCTTTTGCAAAAAGCGCATAGTTTTGAGAAAGTAAAACCTGCCTGAGGCAGTACAATGTACTCAAACTACCAATAAAAAGAAAAATAAAGCAAAACAAAAGAGAAGAAAAGCAACAAAGTGTCTGAACAGAGCAAAAAAAAGAGGAGAAAAGCAGCAGAAAGACTAGATCAACATCAATGGTATCAAGTGTGGGAGTCGGTCCTGGTCCTCTTCCTAGACGAGGGTCCAGGATCACCACCGCCATCTCTGTAGTCAGAGTCTGAGCTTCCTCCAGCCTCGCCTTGAGACGACGCTGCCTCCTTGTCAGAATCATCGAGGGAGGGCTCTCGTGAACTACTCTCAGCACGGGTGCGCCTGTGTCTGCCTCGGCTGTGGATAGTCATCCCCTGCCTGGCTCTCCCTCCTCCTCGAGCAGCAATAGATGGTCCAGCTGGAGCACCTCCCGCAGCCGGAATCTGGAATGGGGCCTAAAAAGGACAAACAGCAAATGCATCAGTCATGCTACGCAAAACAGTGTATGAATGCTGTGAGCAGTATATCAGTACATAATGCAGTGTATGAGTACAATGTATGAATGCCGTGAGCAACGTTGTGAGCAGTGTGTGGGTTATAGGGTATCAATGCCGTGAGTGTTGTGTATCAAGTGCTGTGTTCATAGTGTGATGTGTCAGATTATGTATGAAACAGATTAGGTAGAGTTTGAGACTGCGGTTGAAAGAACTTATCGAGATATTATAGATGGTCAACAAGTCGATGCATCGCTGTAACATCCCTACTGCTAAGGCTGTCAACTCTAAGGATTGGCGAGTGTACTCGACGGAAACCTCCAAAAGTGTTGAAGTCATTAGTATTCTGAGGGATATCAAATGAATTGAAATGACTGTACAGAATACAAAGTCTAGTAGTACATACCGGGGTCAAGCCGTAGACTCCGACAAGCTCATAATCAGCAGGAGGAGGAGCGAAAGGGATTTGATAAGTCTCTCCACCCAGCCCTCGGCATGTGATCGTCGTGGGCAGTGCTGGCCACTCAGCACCCCGTCCCCTCCGAGATCCACTCGTACCACGGGCCCGAGTCACCCTCGGTGCTCCTACTTCTGTCGGCGCCGTAAGCCTCTCCCTCTCGACTCGGCGAGCGCCGGTCAGAGGCCGCATGAGATAAGCCTGAATGAACTCGGCGTAATCGCCCTCATCTCTAAAGCGCTCTGAGTCCTAGTCGATCGTATAATCCATCATCTCCTCAAAGGTATACCTCTCAGTATGCCTCATATGGGTGGGAGGCGGCCTCGGGACTACCTGCTCCTGTAAGCCGAGGGTCTGCCGCAAGAAGCGCTCACCCAAGTACCATGCCCGACAGACTGGACCCTCTAGCGAGACCCTAAACCGGGCAATCTCTCGAGCACCCGCATACCGCTCCCTAACTGCGTCAGGCAACGGGGCCCAAGGCTGCCAGGCGATCTGCAAATAATACACAGTTTGTTATCTATTGTTATTGAGAGTACGATATAAAGCGAAGCTTAAATAAACTGCAACGTTTGACATACCTCGACTACGGTGATGGTGTCAAAATAGCAACGGAATAACATGAAGGACTCTGGTGGCCTCCGCTCGCATCTCACATTGAAGCGGTGGGAAAACGAAACCATAGGGGGCATCTCTTCATCCGGCACTGGGGCCAGCCTAGGAAAGTAGGCATACACCCACTACTACAGAATGCAACAGAGCAGATATGAGTATGCTTATCAGATAAAGCAGTATACAGGTGAAACAGAGTGTAGTATGTGCAGTGTATTGTGCAGTGTGTGCAGTGTACAACCAGTGTAAAGCAGATTGCATGTGTGCAGTGTGTGTGGTATACAGATGATGCAAAGTAGAATTGTGAAATAGAAGAGGGAAAGCGTACCTCCCAGGCTCGCCAGTAGCCTCCAAGTAACTGCCCGCTGAGGCGGGAGGATGAGCTCATATATCCGTAAAGGGTGGCCAAGCCCGTGCCGCCCCAATCGTAACCGCGGATCCGCGTCATATCCACAAGTGCGCTCAGTAGGTAGAGAGCGATAGTGTTCGCCCAGTCGGCGAAGAGCGTGGTCCCCAGCAGGAACATGATGAAGCCACGGGCATACTGGTCCTCCTCCTCCCGAGTAGTAGGTGCCTAGATTCGGAAGTGATCCTCGAACCATGAGTACCTCACAAACCTTGCCCGGGTAAGAGGTGGCTGAGTGCCGAGCAAGTATAGCTGAGCGGCGTCCCACTCGTTCATATCTGTGTCAAAGGGGATCAGATCACCCCCTACTCCGATGCCTGTGAGCATGGAGAAGTCAAAGGGAGTCATCGTCATCTCCCCGGTGGCAGAAAGGTGGAGGGAGTCGGTGGTGTCCTGGCACCTCTCCACCAAAGCAGCAAGAAGGGGCTTCTTGCAGTGAGGCGCGAGAGTCCCATGCAGAAAGTCCCAAAACTAGCCTAGTCGACAATATGACAGACCGCGTCGGGCAGCTCCATATACCAACCTTGGGCGACAGTGTTCCCATACCCCCGGAAGGCATGAGAATCTCCCTGTGTTCAAAGACAAACAGGTGCGAAGCAATGTTAGGCATATAGTGTTGAATACACTCAGAATTGATAAAAATGTTGTGTATGCGCATGTGTTGAATCTACACAAATGCCAGGTACAGGTGTGCTCATGACAAACCACAGCATATGATGCGTCAATATATTCGGGTTATTTAGTTGAAAATGCAGTGTGTGTGCATGTGTTTGAATGCGTTCAGAGTTGATGAAAATGTAGTGTGTGTATGTGTTTGAATGTGTTCAGAATGGATAAAAATGCAGTGCGGGTGCATGTGTTCAAGACTACACAGACTTCGGGTGTGGATGTGCTCACAGTGAACTACAACGTGTGATGTATCAGTATGTCTGGGTTAAGCAGTTAAAGAACAGTATTGACTATTGTACTTATACATTCTACATTGCGGAAAATGAAACAGAGAAGTATACCTCAGTGGCGCCGTAGGACATATGCGACTCAGGCTCGCGCAATAGAAGCTCCAATGGCGCACCCCGCGCATAGCTCCTAAAGTGGCGGATGCCATCGGGAGGAAGCACATGAATCGCCGGCCTGTAGGTCGCCGGGTCGAATGGTCGGATGCGAAGAGGTAGAAGCTCGACCTCGGGGTCCACATCTATCTCTGGGGAGCCTTACCGCCTGGAACGTCGTCTGCCATCTTAAGAAAAGTGCAAAAATGGCCGAAAGTGTCAAAAATGGGCGAGAATGTGAAAAGTCAATCCAAAAGTCAACCCCGAGAGGGTGAAAAATGGGAGAATAGGTCGAAGTGTGGAAAAGGCATGAAAACCAAGTATGACTCGGGGGAAACAAACCCCAAGTGGTGGAAACCGAGAAAAGGTCACCAAAATCGAATTTTGTTCGGTTCAAAGTGTACGAAACGAGAAGGGTTTCGCGAATCAAACAACGGAAAAGCGTCGAAAATAAAAGAAAACGAGGATCGAAGGTTGGAAAATCACCTAGAGAGAGAGAGGAGGGATTTTCGAGCTAGGAGGAAGTGAAAATATAGGGTTTGAGGCCCTATATTTAAAGACTCGTGGCTAAATGTCAAAACTGCCCCGGCACCGCCATTTTTAGCTGGTCGGCCAAATTTTTAGCCGGTCGGCTAAATACTTGGCCGATGGTCTCATTTTGTGGCCGATAAATGGCCGGTGGCCTCCCCATTGGTTAATGCACCCCTCACACCCTT
This sequence comes from Camellia sinensis, assembly GCF_055761805.1. NCBI lineage: Eukaryota > Viridiplantae > Streptophyta > Magnoliopsida > Ericales > Theaceae > Camellia > Camellia sinensis. Next base: position 103,202,589 of record NC_138967.1, on the reverse strand, counting down.
TTCTGGGTTAGTTGTGTTGGTTGGTACCCTTGTTTCTCAAGACAGTGCAAGAAAGTATGCTTTTGAAGCTTAACCGGCCTTCGGTTGATCTCGAACCGTGTCCTCTGTGCGCGACACCCGATACGTGCAAGGTGTATCCTTTTTCGTATCCTTTTGTACTTGGCAAAATTCAAGAATAACTCGAGAACTATTTTTGAACGTGTCGCATTACGATGTTTCGTCATGTTTATAATAAGCGCGCTTGTTACACATCTTTTCGTTCTTTCATTGAGCATGCTTCGTCTTACTTTCGAATTGCATCTCAACATCACGAATAACATGCCTTTACCATGTTTCCGTTGACTACGTGTCCCTCTCTCTAGGTTGCATTGTTACACACATTGTATGCGTTGTCGCGTATACTTTACTTACATGTGTTTATGCACCCTTCTCGCATTGTTAGACACATTGTATTCGCTGTCGCGTATGCTTTACTTACATGTGTTTATGCACCCTTCTCGCATTGTTACACACATTGTATGCGTTGTCACGTATTCTTTACTTATATGTGTTTATGCACCCTTCTCGCATTGTTACACACATTGTATATGTTGTCACGTATGCTTTACTTACATGTGTTTATGCACCATTCTTGCATTGTTACACACATTGTATGCGTTGTCACGTATGCTTTACTTACATGTGTTTATGCACCTTCTCGCATTGCTACACACATTGTATGCGTTGTCGCGCATGCTTTACTTACATGTGTTTATGCCTTTCTTGCTTTACACATTGTATGCGTTGTCGCGCATGCTTTACTTACATGTGTTCATGCTTTTCTTACTTTACACATTGCTATACATTGTCGCGTATGCTTTACTTACATGTGTTTATGCCTTTCTTGCTTCACACATTGCTATACGTTGTCGCGTATGCTTTACTTACATGTGTTTATGTTTCAAATTGCATTGTTATGCATCTTACCCAGCTTGCGTTGTCGCACATGCCACCTCCTCGCATTGTTATGCACCGCGATCGGCTTGCATTGCCGCTCATGCCCTCATTGCATTGTTATGCTTGTTTCAAATCGCATTTTTATGCGCACACTTAGGTTGCATTGTTATGCACCCCTTCCTCCCACATTGTCATACACTCTTCACATGCGTTGCCACGGACGTCCCTCCACATTGTTATGCGTCACACTTAGGTTGCATTGTCTCGCATCCATTCCGCATTGTTATGTGTCGTACTTAGGTTTCATTGTCTTGCACCCCGTCACTTGTGTTGTCACGCACTTTTCACTTGCATTGCTATGCATGTTTCTAACGATATTGTACCTTTTAAGTTTCTTTCTTTTGCAGGCACGATATTGTATGTACGGTTCATTTGAAGCTAGCACGACCAGACGAACCAGACGGTATTGTATGTACTCCGCGTGAGATGTAGCGAGAATTGTATAATTCTCTTACATCCTTTCTGCATGAAATGTAGTTAGATTTGTATATGCTTGCTTAAAACTGTTGCATGACATGCTTTGTTACAACTTTATTTGCATGATCATAAGTTACGTTCGGCACCGTGCATGTCATTTGCATTTTGCCCCTGCCTTCGGGCGCATATCTTTATCTTTCACGTCTTGTGTGCCTGTCTAAGTCTTCGGCCATGTCAAAAATGGGTCGTCTCTAGGCTTTGACATTCACTCCCGTCATTGTTATGACTTTCGAGTTCTGTCAAAGAGGGGCAACTGTAGACACCCCATTTTTGACCGTCCTTAAGACTTGGACGTCATCGTTTGAACACTCGATGATCATTCATGCTCGTGTTCGTTTTGAGTTCCCGAAGGTCTCGGCTGCGCGCCTTGCCTTAGGATCTCTCAACTTGACTGTTTTGTGCTTGGTTGTGGACCAAGGACTTGTGGTTTTTGCACCTAAGGGTAGAAAGTGGCTTTTTGGCCATCCCCTTAACCCACCAGTCGTGGCCTGAGGCCACCGGCATTGTTTTCTTGCTATCGGCTAAAAGTGTTGGCCGATCGGCACTGTATTTGGTTGGCCGGCCATTGTTTTGGTCCATCGGCCACATTTTCTAGCCGAGGCCTTTCCTTTGCCCTTTTCAGGCATTGTGCATGCCAGCTGTGCCAGCTGGTGAGCACAGACTCTGCCCTCCATACACGTGTATGGAGGGATTTGAACCAACACTTAGCTTCTCTTAGAAGCTTTGAATTGGACTTCCTATAAAGGGAGAGCCTTCCCTCCCTTTCTAGAGGTTCAGCCAACTGATATAGAAGATATATATCACTCTTTCTCTCTCTATATATATCTCCTTTCTCTCTATAGTTGTGTGTGTAATAGTGTTCTAAAGGGTGTTCTTGTTTATATTTTTGCACTAAAGCACCTAGTGGTACACTATCTCTTAGTTACTGAGGTGCTAAGGAGTTGATTTCAGAGTTTTTGAGTTGGTTTTGATCAGAAGGAGGTGCTGGAGTTGGTGTTCTTGAAGTGTTGTTTAAGGGTGAGAAACTACTCTTTTATTCCCCATTTTTGCTTAAGCTTTTAGCAATACTTGCATACTGTTTTAAGCTTAGTGTCCAATTGAAAAAAAGTTATGTTTTTATATGTTAAATATGTTTGTTTAAGGTTACTTTTGGGTTGGGGGTTGTTTACCCCCTCTTTGGCCTTGTTTGGCCTTATTTTGTGACCTTCTTTTTGAGCTTTGAAACCTTTTTGTTTTGACCTTCTCACCACTAAAATCCAGAGGATTTTCAGTGGTGGAAAAGTGGTTTTAAGGTCTTGAATAGGGGAGGGACACCCCCTTCCCTTTGTGTCTCATTTGCTTGCATTGTTGGCTCACCATAGTAGCATGTTTGCTTAGCATGTTTTGGCCCCATTTCAGCAAGTATTTGGTGTTATCTTGGCATGATATGCCTCTGTTTTAAGCTGGTTTGTTGGTCTCTTGCATGCACCATGTACTTGCCTTGTAATCCCTTCTATTGCCTTAACATGTATCTTACATTTGGACCATCATGCTTGCATATTTCGGCTCAACTCCAAGGAACATTTAGTCATGTTTCACCATGTTTAAGCTATGTTTGGTGTTAATTTGATCATATATGCATTGCTTCGTATAACCTTAGTTCATCCTAGCTTGTTAAGCTTTGTGCACCGAGTTGCTAGCATGCATTGTTTTGACTATTCTCATGATTTGGCATCATTTGAAATCACATTTCAGTCCATGTAGTGTAGCCACACACTTATGTTTGCCATCTTTTCAATGCTTTGAAGAGTTGTTGTTTTGTGTCTTATGATTGGGTCATCGTGTATGTCTCCATGATTAGGTCTTTGGGATGCCATCTCTTTGGGTTTTGGGGCTTATTTTGACATATTATAACTCTATTTTTCATTGCATAATTCATGCCATGCTTGGTTATGATAGACGTAGTGTAGTGCTCCCTTTGTAGCCTTTCATGCCCCTTGTTTGTGCCCATCTTTTTGGCATGTTTTGGCCTCATTCCATGCATGTTCAAGCCTTGTTTTGGCCGGCCCCAGGACTGTCTTAGGTCACTTTGGGCCTTTGGGGCTTGGTTGATATGGCCATGGTGAGAGCCCCTTGACTAGCTTTGGGCATTGAGCCCATTAGCATGCTATGCTTCACTTTTGTACATGATTTGACATCATTCTTCACATGATTTCAGAGCTCATTGCATTGTCTTGTTCTCATGTTTATCCCATTTTGCTCTTGGTTGAGGATTGTGCATCGTTGCCTAGCTTGTGGATACATGTATGTGCATGCATGCCTCCCTTTTTGGTACCTTGATTTGGGTGTTTTGGCTACTGTTTTTGGTGCGCCTGAGGTTTATCCATCTTTAGTGTAAGTCCATGGATCATGCAGTTGTGTATTGTTGTATACTTATCGCATTGCATGTTGTTGCATCCTTATGGTTGGTGTCATTGTTGCATACCTATCACCTTGTGTATTTCCATATCTAGATTGCATTGTAGTATTGCATACTTGTTGCATTGCCATGCTGTTTGCATATTAGGTTGCATCACATTGCACTTGGCATGATCATGTTACATTGCCTTACATTCCTATGTTGCATTATGCTTGGATTGCATGCATTGCATTGTGTTTGGTTTGGGATGTCAAACCAAACATGAGGGCCGAGGGACGTTTCGTACTTGAAGTGACGAAACATGCCTCAACCCTCGGTTGCCGACGCTCTTGATCAAACTTGATAGAGTTCTAGGCATTCATATGTTTTGTTGCATTTATTCCACATCGATTTGCACACTTGGCACCTTTGGCCATCATGCATTGAAATGCGTGATTGGTGGTCCGAGGGTGGAGAGCCATACTCCCTCAAGTTTATAGCATGATAGGGAGGGTGGTTATGCACACATTATCTTGTAAATGCCTTCCCATGCACTGTCTGTCCTCTGCTCTAGCAAAAACAAAATCCTGCAGGAAGATATGGCCGGTCGGCCATCTTTAGTGCCGGCCGGCTACCAAAATCAGGCCGAGAGCCTTACAAATGGTCGATAACCATTTTACAATGGCCGGTGGTCCTATCTCTGGGCCAGTGACATCACACAGTTCTTAGGGAGTGGTTCAGAAACATCCTTGGGACTTGTACAGTTTTTAGGGGAGCAAAACAGTGCAAACAAAGGCAACATGTGGCATGGCAACGGGTTTCCGAGCGAGGCGATCGAGCATGCATCATTCAATCATTCCGAGGTGGAACTACAGCGGCCTCCTTTTGTAATTAATTTGTTAATTAATTAAGGGTTTGTAATAATTAATTAGCTTGGATAGCTGATTAATCATTTGGTTTGTATTATTTATTCGGACCCCCCGTCGAGAGGGCGAATTTTGTAATAAGTGTGCGTGCGTGTGTGAATGTCTTCTAACCAAACATCTTTCTCTCTTTTACTTACCCGCTTTTAATGGTTAGCATTAGGTCATGTTTCAATTAGCATACTTGTGTTAGCATGTTTGCATACATTCATTCGTATTGCACGCACTGAGCTCGGCACGTCATACTAATTGCATAGTGTTTCTATTCCAACTTGAAAATGTGTATCGAGTTGTCGCATTTCACATACCATTCTTAGACTAGTCAAGCCTATTCTAGTTGCATTTTGCATGTGTTGCATTAGCCATCTTAAACATGAACTAGGATTATGCATGATTTCTAACTAGTTTCTTGTTTTGGCTCGGAGTACACTGTGAGTGTTTATGCTTTAGCATCTTGCATGTGTGTAAGTGTTAACATGACAGCATGCTTTCCATGAGGCTAATTGCTTATGTGATATAATTGCCTGAATGCCTGTGGGTGAAGGTTGGGTTGCTTGAATTGGGATAATTCATTGAAATCCATGATTTAGCCTACTTGCGGGTAGCAAACTTCAAACCGCCTTCCAAACAAATGGATATGTAATGCTTTGTTCCAAATTACGCGATCTAGTATATACTTGTGTGTTATGCGCATCACATAGTAATTCCAGCTAATTAATCGGAATAAGAACACATGTGTTTTCAAAAATAAAATATCATGTTTAGTAGTGGCCAATCTTTGATCGGGCGAGCGGGGGTGCTCACAGATGACCTTTCCCAATCGTACCCAAGTTCTCGAGCCGAGGCAACTTTGGTGATGACGGACACATGGCCTTAGGCAACGAGTCAGAATTTCCTAAATTTCTCCAAAATAAAATAGACGACTCTGTATCTGGCAAAACAGTCCATGTTTGACATTTCTTTCTTAAAAATTAGTTTTCCAAAACGATTTGCCGGATTTGGACTCTTTGGTGATTTATTAGTCTTGCATTACACTTTGCGAGATCAGATTAAGAACCGTGATATTGAGTCCGAACCGTAGTAGCAAAGCCCAAGGGCACATCTCCAACGTTCCAGACGACCTTTTACTGAGAGAGCCTGCGTCTCACTTGTTAGCCATCACCGTGGAGGTATGAACTCCGCTTTTCTGCAATACTACCTCTAACTGTTTGCATTTCTTGCACTATTTTGATCTGATTGCCTTGACTGCCTTGATCTAACTGTATCTCATACATTACTTCTTTACATTCAACTGTACTTTTATTACTTGATTTGATTGTATCTCTTGCATTACCACAAGACGGATCCCACTCCTTCAGAGGCTATGGTACTACGACAGCTCGGGATTGGTACGGCGAGCTACCAGCCAGGGTTCGCGACATTATCGACGAGACATGCTTCGGTCTGTTTTGCTCTAACTTGACACGGGTTGTAGTGAGCCGCCCTCTCTTAGGGGCTCTCGTGGAGAGGTGGTGGGATACCACCAACTCCTTCCACCTCTCCACGACGGGGGAGATGATGATGGCTCCCTATGACTTTGCCATGATCATTGGCTTAGGAGTATGGGGTGATCTAATCTGTCTCGACCCTAACATGGGAGAGTGGGAGGTAGCATGGGCCGCACTGCTTGTCGCACCCGCCAATACTCCAGACAGGCATGGTCCGATATAGCTGGTTCGAGGAGCAGTTTAGAGAAGTCGAGCCGGAGACAGTTGAGGAGACAAAGCAGTATGCCGGGGGCTTCCTCATGTTCCTTTTTTGTACCACCTTGTTCTCAAACAAGTGGAATACCGTAGGCTTATAATTGCTGAGTGCCTTGGTAGTGCTCTAGAGAGTTCAGTTCTACGATTAGGGCGGAGCCGGCCTCACCACTTTGTATGGATACATGAGCTCGACCTCTCGTATGAGCGGGACCTTGATTGGCGGCTACTGGCGGGCTTAGGAGGTACACATCTTAGTTCCCCCCTTTCACTTTGCATTGTCTGTTTGGCATTTCTTGCTTTACATTTATTCAACACATGTACTTTCTGCTCTGCATTTTTTGTATCTGCTCATGCACTGTATCAATCACATTTTCCTTGCAGTTGTGGGTGTACGCATACTTCCCGGCTCTTGCTCCAGAGCCCATAGAGGAGATTCCCGCGACAGTCCCGTTTTCTCGGGTATATGACGGCGATAGCCAGCTCCGTCGTAGGACCCGGGAGAACTTCATGTTTTTCTGTCAGTACTTCGATACGGTCACGGCGCACGAGGTAACGCAAAACAAAGTCATCCCATTTTTTAATCAACTTGATACACACACATTAGTCAATTGACAACGACTAATCATCTGTTCATTCTCTTATCTTTCAGATCACATGGCAGCCATGGGATGCGATACCGTCAAGGCTCCGGGCCCAGTACGAGACAGCTAGGGTCACCGCTCGCTATCATATCCTTCTCGAGGGCCCGATCTGCCGTGCTTGGTTCTTGGGCGAGCGTTTTGCGCGCCAGACTCTAGGACTGCCCGCCCCATTCATACCGATGGCGTCTCCAGCATCTATGAGAGAGACACACAGACTTTCTGTTGAGGAAGTGATCCAGTTTATGGAAGGGCTGGAGGCGGATTACTTTTAGGTGGAGGGCGACTACGCGACCTTTATCTAGACTCATCTGATGCCGTCTTTGACCGGCGTCCGTAGGGGTGAGGGAGCGAGAGCTCCAGCTGCGAGGGAGAGAGGACGGGAGCTAGAGCGGCTAGGACTCATGGCAAGAGGGATCCCGGAGTGAGATAGGAGCCGGGATGGCCGGAGCTGCCTACTTCACTAACTTATCGGAGACGTTCTGGGGAGACTTGCCAGATCCGCATTGAGCCTGCGCCAGCTAGTCACATGCTTGTCGGAGTTCGAGGCCCGACCCCGGTATGTACCAAACTTTACACTTTGCATATTTACCTCATATCAATTATGCTTTATAGAATATTGATCCCTTCAATGCACCTGCAGGCACCCATAGAGTACACAGGGCAGGCCCTTGAGCTAGTGGCTTCCTTGACAGAGATGGTACAAATGAGCTTGGATCTGCTCAGGCTCTACACGATTCTGGTAATTTCATTCAATTTGCACTTCACGTCATGAAGTTTTTCTGCTGACACATTAGCACTTCAACTGTTCCACACTACACTGATCTGATACATTGCACCAAAACATTGCATTGATACACTGTTCCCATACACTCCCCACGGCATACATACACTGCAATCAATTACTGCTCACGGCACATTACCTTTTGCATCTAATATACACTACAACTAATACATCTTAACAAACTGCCCTTTCCAGATTCCTTTTGAGATGCCAGCCCCACCAGATGCCCCAGCAGGAGTAGCGGCAGGACCTTCAGTAACTCCTCCATCAGCAGAGAGGGGAAGGAGACAGGCTTCGACACACAGCCGAGGTAGAGTTAGGGGCACCCGTGGCGAGAGTGGCCCTTCAGAGCCCATTCTGGGCGATGATGATGACGAGACGAGCGAGGAGGAGGGTGAGGTGGCGAGACCACAGTCAGAGTCATCTAAGGATGGAGATGACGACGCCGGCTCGGATTCTGCTAGTAGTGAGGCTAGAGAGACGGAGGAGGGCTCCGGTTCAGACTCTAACTTAGATTCAGACAGCGGTGCCGATGGTGGCAGTGCTCCAGAGTCTGTTCCATCGAGGAAGAGGACGGAGAGGGCCTCTCGAGCTTAAGATAGTCGGCACCGACTTAGATGCTTTCGCTTCTTTTGTTTGCTAGTAGTATTAACACTTTGTACAGCCTTAGGCAGTTTTACTTTCTTTGAAAACTTGTACTCTTTTGCAAAAAGAAACCATGATTGGAATGAAAACTCAGCTTTGGTTTAAAAAGTGTTTTTACATTCTAAGCATCGCATAACATCGCACAGCATGTAAATGAGATTGATCTTTGTTTGAAAATTGCACATTCAAATTGCATTGTCTTCATCAGGTAGTGAACCAACTAATAACTGTAAGAACAAAGCAACTCGATAAACATCATAAATACAACTCGATAAGAAAATCACAATAACTCGATAAGCAAATTGCAACAACTCGATAAACGAACATAACGCAACTCAATGAACAAAACCAGATGATCACAACTTGAGCAAACAAGCTCAAGCTCGAAAAGAACCAAAAGCAAGACCCTGAAAGGTGCCAATGACAGAATACAACTGCTGAAAACAACTGGATCTTCACACAGGAGATCAGTGAGCTTGAAGGGAGGCTGCTGGCCATGGGGAATGGCTTGTCGGCCATCACTTCCTTCTGCCGGCCATAAATGTACCTATGCTGACCATTGATGAGCCCCTGCCGGCTATCGATGACCCACTGCCGGCCATCGATGTGCAGAACCTCCGAAACGCTGACACCTATCCTCCACTTACTGCCTTATCTTTTATAAAAGTTACAGCTTTGTAGTTTCTTCATTTCAGCTTCATTTTTGCCCCAAATGGAACCATTTTTCGCCAAAAAACTCTCTAATTGGATTGCGACTTTAGATGGCTCAGAAAAGTTAAATTTCTGAGGTTTCGGGCTAAATGCACTATTCCCGCTGAGCCATACTCCGCCGTGTTTTCCGTTCCTCAATGCCGCGACTAGATGTTAGAATCCGGTTACACATGTGTTTAGCTTCAGGGGACAAGAGATGTGTCCTACACTCCAAGAATTTCAAGCTTTGATGGAGTCCCAGCGTGATGAGGAGATCTTGCCCCAATCTCGTTTTTGCCATGTCCAAGCTTTAGGAAGGATGTGCGGGCGCACTTTACATGATGCTCGATCCTTGGTGCACAATGGGGAGCTGGATATCCCAAGTTTGATTAATTGGTTTTCTAATGCCGGCGACTACGGCGATCGTCTCTGGCAATGTTTTCGGCAACATGCCCTCTGCTTGTGTATGTTGGCCCATTTTCTGCTTGCCTCTGGCTTTGGAGGGTCTAGCATGCACTTGATTGAAGTTGCCCAAGGCTTGAAAGAGGGCAAAAGCTGCATCGGATTGACATTAGCCGAAACTTTGATGGGCTTGGATGCTTTCCACTGCCGGGAGACAACCAAGTTTGCAGGGAGTCCACTACTATTGCAGGTAATGTTTCCCACCCATCTCACATGTATTTCTCACATCACTCGGCCCTCAGGCTCTATTCTTTTCTATAAACCCTTTTCTCACTTTTCTCTCCACATACACCTCTCTATTCTTTAATCTCTCTTATTTTTCATCTCTTCCTAAGTATGGCTAATGATATTGAAAGTAGTGGACGCTTGTCTTGCGTACTCAGCACGCAGCTATTTCTTTCGCCCTCGGCTAGTTGACTTTCCGAATGAGGGATGGTGGTGCCACTAGATGTGCAGCAGGTTTGCTGTTGACATTGCTTGGCATTGCCCCTGGTTTCATTTGCCTGAAATGAGCTACAGCATGTCCTGGCAGCCTGGTATTCAGTTGGTTGGCTTGACACATTGTGTCTTCTACTTCCCATTCCGATTTAGGCGTCAGTTCAGCCACGACTATACTTGCTTGGAAAATGGGATAGAGTATCCAACCTCATTTCCAATTCGAGGTGCACAGCTAGCTCGGTATTGCACTACATGGAGGACTAGAGTACTCCTAGCCCACGCTCCCACTTTCTGTTGTGCCCTTTCTGGCGAATGCATTGCTTGGCTTGAAAAGGAGGCACAAACCGGGCCTACTTTGGCATCAGAAGCTTCCACAAGCTCTGGGAGGGGACGCAGGAGCACCTGACTATGTCCCAAGTTTATTGCTTTAATCTGTACTTTCAAGTTTTCTTTTTGAATGTAATAAAAAGCAACTTCAATTTGTATCAAGAGTTGGAGAACTCTGTATTGAAATTAATGAAATTAAAGGTTGTTGATACTGAAAATTTTCTATTTGGTCCAAAAATGGTCTAAGTTGTAAAAAGATTAATTTGAACAAAATCAACTTTTATTAAAACTTTTCAAAACCATTTTTGATGAGGATCACAACTAGACATGCTTGGAATCTATCTTTGAGATGTACAACCCTGAATCCAAAACTGGAAAGTTACCCCTTGTCTGAATAGCACTGCACTGGAGATCACAACCGAACTCTTGAATGCAGAAAAGACAAAGATGGCCAAGACAATCACATGGACACAATTGATTTGGAAGTGTTTATGGCTGGACTTCAGAATGAAGTTGCCTACGTATCCTAAAGATGGGAATCAAGCCTTATGTAGTTTGGTTCGGGTTCACTCGGGTTTTAACACTGTCCTTTTGGGGTCTAACTTTTGCCAAGGCCGCCATTTCTGGGTTTTCAACCTTGCGAGCTCAGTTTTTCTTATTTCAAATTTTATGTGCTCTAACTTTTGCCTAGGTCGCCCTTTCGGGTTTTCGGCCTAGCGAGCCACACAGGGATAGAATTTCTTCAACTTGTCCATGTTGACTGGTTGGGAGAATTCAAGGCCATCTAAGTCCATAAGAACAACAGCTCCACCGGACCAAATTGACTTGATGATGTAAGGACCAGTCCAATTAGGTCTAAAATTGCCCCTAGGGTCGTAGATGAGAATTCGGTTGTCTTTGAGCACCAAATCCCCTTCTTTCAAATTCCTGGACTTAACCTTCTTGTTGAAAGCCTTGGCAATTCTGTGTTAATAACCTTGGACGTGATACAGTGCTTTCATCCTTCTCTCGTCAAACAACATAAGCTCCTCGAATCTGCTCTGCTGCCAATCTGCCTCTGGTATCTGGCACTCAGCCATTACCCGCAGCGACAGAACCTTAACTTCGATCAATCGAACAACCTCTATCCCATAAACCAAGGAATACAGAGTTGCCCCAGTAGAAGTTTGAATTGATGTTCTGTAGCCCCAGAAAGCAAATAGCAGCTTATTTGGTCAGTCCCTGTAGGTTTCCACCATCTTTTGCAGAATGTGCTTGATGTTATTGTTGGCGGCCTCAACGGCTCCGTTGGTTTGTGGCCGATATGTAGATGACTTATGAAAAGCCACGTTGTACTTCTCCAACAAGTCGATCACTTCCTTCTTGAAGTCGGAAATCCGAAATAATCTCATTCGGGACCCCATAGCGATAGATAATGTTGTTCCTGTTGAACTTAGCTACGTGCGATGCCTTCAGCACCGTGTAGGATTGGGCCTCAACCCACTTTGTAAAGTAGTCTATCGCCACTAGGATATACTCATGCCCGTTCGACCGCTTCGGAGTAACTGTCGCGATCACATCAATTCCCCAGACTGAAAATGGCCATGGCGAAGTCATGTTGTACAGCTTCGACGGTGGAATATTCATGCGGTTTGCATAGATCTGGCATTTGTGGCATCGCCAAACAAAGCCAATACAATCCTCCTCCATGGTTGACCAGTAGTAACCCTGTTTGAGAATCTTCCGAGCCAGCATTACCCCACTCATGTGCACTCTACACTCTCCTTCGTAGATGACCTCCATTAGGCGCTTTGACTCTTCAGCACCAACGCACAGTTTATGCATCCCAAGATGGCCCCGTTTGTATAATTTACCCCCACAGATGATAAACTGAGCTGCCATTCTTCATATTGCCCTCTTGTCTTTGGCATTTGGCCCTGGTGGATAAGCCTCCTTTTCCAAGAAGTTCCAGATGTCATGATACCAGGGGTTCTGATCTTGTACTTCGTCTATGGCGGCAATCAGCTCGTAGGCCGGCACATACCTCTGTTCAATGATGATTGGACGCATCCATACTCCCAAAGGGATGTCTATCATAGAAGATAGAGTTGATAAAGCGTCTGCGAACCTGTTGCTTTCTCTTAGCAGATGGGTGAAGGTTAACTTCTTAAACCTGTGAATTAGGACATCCAGGGTTTGGTGATAGATTTTCATCCTTTCTTGTTTAACCTTCCAGTCTCATTTCGCTTGAGACACAACTAGGTTCCAGTCCCCAATGACGTCCAACCTTTTTGCCCCTAGTTCCAAGGCGGCTTCTAAGCCAGCGATACATGCCTCATACTCTACTTCATTGTTTGATACCTTGAACCGAAGTTTGAAAGCTAAGGGTATGTGGGAATTGTCGGGTGCTATCAACAACACCCATATCCCATACCCGTACTGGTTAGATGCTCCGTTAAAGTACATAGTCCAGATCTCTTCTTAGAGCTGCAGAATGGCCTCATCCGAGAACAGATACTCTACTGCTTCATCTCCCTTCACTGGGTGATCGACTAGGAACTCCGCTACCGCTCTCCCTTTTGCAGACTTACGAGTCATGTACTTCAAATCAAATTCGGAGAGAAGAAGCAACCAACGGGCTAGCCTACTCGTAAGCGCTGGTTTCTTGAAGAGATATTTGATGGGATCCAATCTTGAAACCAGTATTACGGAGTGAGCTAACAGGTAGTGCCTCAACTTCATGGTAGCCCATACCAAGGCCAAACAAGCCTTCTCAAGCAGAGTGTAACAGGTCTCATATTCCAGCATTTTCTTGCTCAGGTAATAGATAGCCTTCTCCAATTTATCCTCAGATTCCTGCGCAAGCATGAAGCCCATTGTCATGTCGGTTACTGATAGATACAAAATCAACGGTTTCCTCGGCTCTGGCGGTGACAACACGGGTGGGTTCTGTAGGTACTGCTTGATCTGCTCGTAAGCAACTTGGCATCGATCATCCCATTGGAACTTATTTCCATTCTTCAGGAGACCAAATAGTGGTTCACAAGTCAAGGTTAATTTTGCAATAAACCGTCTTATGAATTACACTTTACCCAGAAAGCCTAGCACCTCCTTTTCAGTCCTTGGTGGTGGCATTTCTAGTATGGCCTTGATTTTGGAAGGATCGACTTCGATGCCCCTTTGTGTAATCAAGAAGCCCAACATTTTCCCTGCTGTAACACCAAAAGTACATTTTTGAGGATTCAGTCGTAATCGATACTCTCTGATCCGTTGGAAAAATTTCTTCAAGGTGGTGTAGTGGCCCTCTCTTTCCTTGGACTTGACAATCCTGTCGTCCACATACACCTCAACCTCTTTGTGGATCATATCGTGCAAGATAGTGGTTGCAGCCCGTTGATAAGTAGCCCTAGCATTCTTCAAACCGAACAGCATCACCCTATAGCAGTAGGTCCCCCACAGGGTGGTGAAGGTACTCTTCTCCCTGTCCTTGGGTGCCATCAGAATCTGGTTATACCCGAAAAACCCATCCATGAACGATAGCAGCACATGCCCAGCAGTGAAGTCCACCAATTCATCGATATACGGTAGAGGAAAATCGTCCTTCGGACTGGATTTGTTCAAATCTCCAAAATCCCCACATACCTGAATTCAGCCATCTTTCTTTGACACCGGAACTCTATTGGCCAACCAAGTTGGATACTCAGATACTAACAGGAACCCTGCATCAATCTTCATGGTGACCTCTTCTTTGATTTTTAGAGCCCAGTCCGAGCGGATCCTTCGGAGCTTTTGTTTAATAGGTCGGGCCTCTGAGTCAAGAGGGATTCGATGCTGTACAATCTTAGGATCGATTCCAGGAATGTCTTCGTAGGACCACGCGAAAACATTTTTGAAATCTTTTAATAAAGTGACTAAGTGCTCGCGTCCCTCCGAAGACAATGTGGACCCGATCTGGACCAGACGCGGATCCTTTTCAGTACCAACATTAATTAAGGTGATTTCATCAACCAAAGGTTTTACAAACGTCTCCTGTTCTTGATCAATCAAATGTTTCAAAACCGGAGGATTTTCTTCCTCGTCGTTTTCATCAAAGTTTTGAAAGTCCTGATTAATGCAATAAACGAGCAGCACAGAAAAGTACTCAAAAGCAGCAGCGATACTATTCTCATTAATAACTTCCAGTTCGTTTGATTCTTCAGTTACAACCGACTCAAAAGAAAATGAAAAAGACAACCTGGACAAGACAACGACATCTGGATTATCAACTCCAGGAATACCGGACTCTAACTGAGACGAACTAGAATCTGATTTCGATTCCACAGACTCTGTGGAATCAGATTTTGGTTCGTTACCCGATTCAGAACTGCTAAATAAAAAGTCCTTATCGTACTGCCAAACGAGGGAGGGTGCGATGGACGCATCCAGAATGCTAGAAGAAGGGCACACAGTCGTTTGATCCCTAATCGTGGAAACTGAGGATCTGAGAGGAGACAAGCTAGCGCTGCTCCTATTTCGAGTTTTGTGCCCTCAGACTCATCCTCCTTGCACTGCTCAGCCTCAACTGGTGGGTCAGTTTGCTCTTCCACAACTTCATCCTCTGGCAACTGTAAATCAAAAAAGATCTTGAAGCCAGGCAAACGCTGCTTCTCTAAATTCAACCATGGCTCCGGAAAGCAGCAAAACGGGAAACTTCCCTCGGCAACCAACAGATAACTGTCCAGTTCCGCTGTAACTATTTCTGTGTTCACAACAAATTCTGTCTCCACAGGATCCTTGGCTTTTCTAGCCTTGTCATCATTCTCGATTCTCTCTTGCTCAAACTACTTCAGCGCAACTTCCTGTTCCGTGTCGGCTATACACAAACTGCCTAAGTCCCGAGCAAAATTCTCAGCACCAGTGCTCTCCGGTGACTCTCCCTAATTCTCGACTGTTCCAGCCATTGCAGATGTTCCTGTTTCTAACTGTCCCTGTTCTGATTGAGGCACCTCAACAACAACCGACTCGTCACTGAGTCACCCTGTATCATCTGTTGCTCTACTCGCATCAAACCAACCAAGCTGTACATCCCCCAAATCCCTTTCATCAAAGAACTGCAGGTTGCTGATATCCTCTTCAAGCTCGGCTAGATCATCCAGCCTCTGACTCGGCCCATCCTCCCAAACGACATTTACCTCCACCTCCACTGGCAATTCCACCCTTGGTTTAGCCTGGCTCGCTGGCACGATGTAGCATCAAGGGTTGTATGCTTCCTCAGTTATGCTCACGGTGACCTCAGGTATGCCTTCTACCATGGCCACCACCACGGGTTCAGATTGGGGTAGGGACTTGCTCATCATGCACATGTTTGTGCTATCTGGGATGAACAGCTCATGCTTAGGTAGGTGGGAGGGAGTGATGTATATGCTAGGGTCGTATGGAATGGCCATGGTTTGGATCAGGTTCACTTGCCTGGGTGAAGAAGGGAGGTTGTTATGTGGTGGAAGAGGGTTTGTGGTGACATTTGGCTTCTCAGGAGGCACAATCACCTTGTTGTCAATGAGATCCTAGATCTCATGACGGTGTCTGAAGTAGAAGTTGGTGTCATGACCGTGCTGCTGGTGGAAGGCGCAACATTTGGCCTGGTTATGTATAGGAGGGAGGGGATTTGGTAATGGGCGTGGGTTCTCGGGGCTTCAAATGCCCCTTTCTAAATAGAACCCCTAGGGCTTTGGACAGGGACATGTAAAGTGGGGTGAAGGTCCTCTAGCCTCTAGGCGGGTACTTTGTAGGTTGTATGGTGGGTCCAGATGAGCCGGTGAAAGGTGTGGCTGTTTTTGTTGTGGTGGTGACCATGTCGACATCAGAAGTCCTCGCAGCTGCATTGTTACTTGTAGCTGCATTCGAACCGTGTGTAAATGCCCTCTTGGGCTGCTCCTTTTCCTGGTCGATCAGACCCTGTTTCATAGCGTCTTCTATCTGTATCCCTATCTCATGCAAGTCAGCAAAGGTGGGAAGAGGTAAGACAATCATCTTCTGCATCAACTTCGGTTGTAGATTCCGCACGAACATTCTTATTTGGTCTTTGTCGGTTGGCCTGGTAGTCATCATAGAGGGCTTAGCCCTCCACCTAGTGACAAAATTAGAAAAGCCCTCTTTCGGTTCTTGCCTAGTTGCCTTGAGATCATGAGTTGTGACCTCGATTTGAGTATTGTAAGCATATTGGGCAATGAAGGCCTCGGCTCTCCTCCCAACTTCTTTTCACTAAATCCTCTAGTTTGGCATACCAGATGGCAGCAATATCGATAGGGTCTGACCAAAAAGGGATAGTTTCTGCAACCTAGTCAAGCCCATCGGGCGCAGAATATTCGAAAATAACCTCAAATGAACCATAGGATCACCCAAACCGTTGAAGCGGTCTATGTGGGGCATTTTGAATCTATCCGGCAATGTCACTACCGAATCTGTGTAGCCATCCTCTATATCCGGGATCGAGTTAACTCCCTGAGCTCGTTTAAACAGCTTTTCAAGCTTGCTGACTTTCAAGGCAGTAGGATCGACCTGAAATTCGAACAGTGTATCTGTTGGGTAGGTCGGTGCTTTTGAAGTCGGGCTGGTGGTGGGACTGGCCCTGTTGGAACGTCCGTATTCTCCTGAACGTTAGCTGTTTCCCCGGGTGTTGGAACCCTAGGTGGGGGTGGGTTCCAAGAAAAAGCTTTGGCTTGTTGTGGTTGTTGCTGTTGTTGAAGCCTAGCAATTAGTTCTGTCTGCTGGACTACAACCAATGTCTGACGAGCGGTAACCTCCGCTTGGCGAGCAGCATCCCGCTGCATGGCCTCCACGGTCAGTTGGAGTTGACGCATCATTTCCTCCATACTGTCTGCGAAATGCTAATCTGTCTGAACTGGTGTATATTCTCTCTCTGAGGTAGAAACAAAAGACTGATCCCTACTGTGCATAGGTGAATCAGATAGCGACCGCTGAACTGGCGACTGCTGTACTGGTGATCTATGCCTGGCTGCTCTCGTCTTGTAACAGGAGGTAATAAAGCAAACACAGGTTGTCCTCCAATAAGATCCCCAGATCTGGAAAGCCTTCTACCTCTGTTCTAGAGTGCTTGGGGCAGATTTGCCTCATTGGAAGCAATTGTGAAACACTACCTTGCAAAAAGAAAAATAAAGCAAAAAGGAAACAACAATAATAAAAATGGACAACATCTCGGTTTAGATAAAGACAACACACAGTTGATATCATAAGCTGGACAATCTGTACTCAAACACTGATTTCTTCCCCCCTCCCAAAATTTCTTCCTCAGAACTGATACCCTCAAACACTAATGTCCTCAGACTGATACCTAGACTTGCAACTGATACATACATTCTTGTAGAGACACACCCTAACAGCACATGTCAAGCAAGTGAGAGCCAAAACACCCATATAGTGGGGTAGGGTTTCCCTGTCCTAATTTCGTCAGGAGCTAGGGTTTCACTACGCACGCATGCAGTTTTAAACAATCCTACATGCGAGTGAGCATCCTGTCCTAGTTTGGAACAGTCTATATGGCTTCCGATATGCAACTAGGTCAAATGGTCAAAAAGGGTGCCTCAGTAAGACCACCTAATATACCTCTCGCACCTAACACCGAGAAGTGAAAGGTGGATCAAACGGTACGATGGTGATCCAGATCCAAGGTTTGTGTTCCCATCGTGGCAGAGCCCGCAACCGGTCAGCCTTATGGAACGTTTTTCCAAGCAAGCCTCTGGCAAACCTTTCAGGAATAGCAGATGGCAAACACTGTGACTTAGGCCCAACAGTGCAAATGCAAATGCAAATGCAAAGAAACACATAAATGTAGATAAAACAACATATCATGAGTTCGAGTCAAGTTCTCTAAATCCCCAGCAGAGTCACCAGAAACTGTAGACTCGACTTTCTTCGCGCGCCCTCCTTTCGGAAAGGCACAAATTGGTCTCCTACAGTTCAGACTCCTGTCACAGTTCTGAATCTAATCTCACAAAGTACATGTAGACGTGCCCCGAGAACTCCCCGGGCTCCGCACTGTGAGGGCGCGAATTCTGTTTTGTTCTCTAGCTACTACAGTTCATACTCAATGTCACGGTTCTGAATCTAATCTCACAAAGTGCAATGTGAGACCGATAAATCACCAAAGAGTCCAAATCCGGCAAATCGTTTTGGAAAACTGATTTTTATAAAGAAGTGCCAAACATGGACTGCTTTGCCAGATACAGAGTCGCCACCTAAATATTTTATTTTGGGGGATATTTAGGAAACCCTGACTCATGCCTAAGGCCACGTGTCTGTCATCACCAAAGTTGCCTTGGCTCGGGAACTTAGGTACGAGAGGGGAGGGTCATGCAATGAGCACCCCTGCTCGCCCGATCGAAGATCGGCCTGTACTAAGCATGATATTTTGTTTTTGAAAACACATGTGTTCTTATTCCGGTTATTTAACCTAGAATATACTATGTGATGCGCACAGCATACAAGTATAGACTAGATCGCCTAATTTGGAACAAAACATTGCATGTTTGTTTGTGAAAAATGATTTTGAAATTTTGTTACTCACAAGTAGGCTAAATTAGGGATTTGATGAATTGTTCCAATTCAAGCGATCCAACCTTCACCCACAGGTATTCATGCAGTTATATCAAATAAGCAGTTAGCCTCGTGGCAAGCATGTTTTCATGGCAACATTAACACACATGCAGTATGCAAAAGCGTAAACACTCACAGTGTACTCCAAGCCAAAACAAAGAACCAATTAGAAATCATGCATGATCCTAGTTCATGTTAAAATGGCTAATGCAACACATGCAAAATGCAACTAAGATAGGCTCGGCTATTCTAGAATGGCATATGAAATGTAACTTGATACATGTATTCAAATTGAAATTGAAATACAATACTGTTTGTATGATGCGCCGAACCCGATGCATGCAATACAGATGAATGGATGCACGCATGCAAAGCATAAGGTATGCTAATCGAAATATGCCCTAAAACTAACCATCAAAAGCTGGTAAGTAAAAAGGAGAAAGAAATGGGGGTTAGAAGACATGCATCACACACACGCACGCTTATTACAACAGTTGGCCCTCTCGACGGAGGGTCTGAATAAGAAGCTAACTAGCTAATCTAAGCTAATTAAACTAATTATTACATCACAAAACTAATTAACTAACAAGCTAATTAATTAAGCTATTACAACACAAATTGAATAGTTAAACGCATTAACTAATTAGGTACAGGACCAAAGCATAAACTAGCTAAACAAATTAGCTAAGTAAAGTAATAAATCAGGAGCCTCAGAGGGAGAAGAGTATGCATGCCCGGTTGCCTCGTTCGGAAATCCATCGCGATGCCCCAACTTGCCTCTATTTGCAATTGTTCTTAGAACTTTGCACCAAGCTCCAGAAAGCTTCTAACTCACTTTGGGGACCTATGGGAGGGTGGCCGACCAGTTGTTGATGTGGGAGACCACATGTGACCACTTTTTGTTGCTGCAGACCAGAAAAAGTTGTCGGCCAGCTAGTTTTTCTGGCTGGCCGGCCAGTTTTTGCTACACTTCTCCAGTTTGCTGCAACAGAGAGCAAGAAAGGGCATGGCAATGTATTTGCAAGATATGTGTGCACAACCACCCTCCCTATCATTTCATAAGCTCAAGGGAGTGCGGTTCACGACTCTCGAGCCACCAATCACGCATCTCGATGCATAACGGCCGAGAGGTGAAGTTGCACAATTCAATATGAAATGAATGCACACATAAATACATAAATGCCTTCACCTCTATCATGTATGATCAAGAGGGTCGGCGACCAAGAATTGGGGCACGTTTCATCACTTTAAGTATGAAACATCCCTCGTTCCTTGTGTTTGGACTAACACCCATTCCAAACAACAATGCAACAAATAACATGACATACGCAATGCAATGCAACATCAAGCATGCAAACATGCAATACAATAAAACAAGCATGCAAACAACATGCAAGGGACAAGCATGCAACACATGCAATGCAATGTAACATGGCATACTCAATGCAATGTAACAACATGGCATACTCAATGCAAAGAACATAGCATACACAATGCAATGAACAACATGGCATACTCAATACAATATAACATGAGCATGCAAACAACATGCGAAAAAACATGCTAAATGGACTTAAACTGAATGTGGTAAACCTCAGCCATGCCCAAAACAGTGGCCATAACACCAAAATAAAGGCACAAAAGGCAAGACATGCATGCTCAATGCAATGGCCTATCAACTACGCATAAGAGCACAACTCTTAAGAGCGCACAAGAAGTGATAAACATGGAAGTGTAACAACACTATATGCACTGAAATTAAGTAAGAAATGATGCCAAATCATTCAAACAACACAAACAAGGCATGCAAGAGTCCTTAAGGCACAAAGCTAGTAAAGAGGACTACAAAGGGGGCATGCAATACATGGCACAAATACATGAACCAATCATGGACAAAGCTTAATTAGGTCTAAACAAGGACCAAATCATGCTAAGATGGGGGCTCAAGGACCTAGGCAAGATGGCATACATGCTAGGCCATAAACAAGGCAAGAATGCATAACACTCAAAGACACTTAAAGAGTGAATGAAGTGGGAACATAGCAATGCTATATGCTCTGAAATGACATGATAAATGATGCCAAATCATGTACACAACGCAAATGAAGCATGCTATGGTACCCAAAGCTTGAAGCTAGCATAGGCATTTGTACTATAGCTATACCAAACATGAAGCATATGGCCAAGGCAACCCAAAAAAGTCCTAAAACATGTCAAAATGAGTCTAAAACATGTATGGAAGGAAGCCAAAATAAACTAGCATGAAGGGCATAAAGCATGGAATATGCAAGGCCAAAAGGAAGGATTACACTACACCTACCAAGACCAAGCATGGGATGGCTTCGCCAACAAAAATCAGAGTTATATCATGGAAAAATAACCCCAAAAACATACTGAAATGATAGCTCGCAAGCTTAGGCATGAAGGCATACGCAATGACCCATGTTTAAGGCATAAAGGGCAAACCCTCCAACGTATTGAATAAGTGACAAATGCGAGTGTATGGCCATACTATATGGACTGAAATAACATTTCAAATGATTTCAAATCATGAAAATAGTCCAAGTAATGCATGCTAGTGGACTTGATACACAAAGCTAACAAGCTAGAATGCACTATAGCTATACAAAGCATGGCATGCATGACCAAAACAACATAAATCAGAGCTAGATCATGCTAAAATATGGACAAAAGCTTCTTAAAGTTAGGCCAAAAGCATACTAGAATGATAGTCTAAAGCATGGTACACATTAGGCTAATTCACGGAATTGCACTACAAGTGCATGGAGCATGCATGGGGCTATCAAACCAAACCTTAACAGAGGTATATGATGGCAAAAAAACACCAAGAACATGCTGAGATGGACTCAAAACAAGCTAGAATGACATGCTACTTCATGAGGCATACAAAGTTAGTTTATGAGGATTACACTACAAGTGTATATGGCATGCAAGGGATGATAAAACCAAGTAAAAATAGTGGTATTCCATGTCAAAATAACCCCAAATACATGCTAAGATATGGCCAACATAAGCTTAACAAACATGCTCAAACATGAGGCAAATGAAGCAAGCATGCAAGACACAAGGAGAGGGGATGACCCTCTCCTATTTGGGACATCAAACACCATTTCCACCACTGAAAATCCTCTGAGTTTCAGTGGTGAGAAGGCCAAAACAAGGTGGTCCCAATAGCTTAAACAGGTGGCACAAGAACAAGACCAAATAAGGCCTAAGAAGGGATAGACTAGCCCCAACAGAAAAGTGACCTTAAACAAATATTATAAGCATGCACAATCAGAACTTTTTGAAGTAGAAACTCAAGCCTAAATAAGCATGAAAATAGGTCCAAAAGCTTAAACCAAAACAAGGGTTAAAGGGCTAGTTGACTCACCCTTGAAGAACCACTTTGAAGCTACAACTCCAGTAGCTTTTTCTGACCAAAACTAGTCCAAAAACTTCAAAAACAACTTCAAGGGACCTCAGCTCCAAGAGTATGGTGTTTGAGTGTGTGTTTGTGTGCAAAAGTGTGAAGAATAGTCACTTTAAGGCACAAAACAAGAGAGAAATTGAGGATTATAGATATAGATGATATGTATCTCTCAAGCAAGAAAATCTTAACCTAAGGCATGAGAGAGGAGGCTCCCTTATAAAGGAAAACAAAGTTCAAGCTTGTTGAACACACTAAGAGCTCTAAGCAATCCCTCCATGTATGGAAGATGCTTTCTGTGCTTTCCAACTGGCACAACTGGCAAGAAAAGATCTTCAAAAAGGTGCTGGAAAGCTGCCGACCAGTTGAAGTGGTCGGCCAGCTACTTTTACTGGTCGGCCAGTTACTTTTTCTAGTCGGCCAGGACAAAAAGTGGTCTCCCAGAATGAAAAGTGGTCTCTCATGGTGGAAAGGTGGTCTACAACATGAAAGCAAGCTAATGGCATGGTGGGAGACCACTTTTTCCAGCTGCAAACAACTTGTAGACCACCAAAAGTGGTCTACAAGGAAGAAGTAGCTGGCGGGGAAGAAAAGTGGTTTAGGGGGAGAGAAACTGGTCTCCCACCCATATTCCACCCTCCAAGCAAGGAAAACAAGGTGGTGGCATGGCGGCCTACCACTTTTTCCAGCTGCAAACCACTTGTAGACCACCAAAGTGGTCTACAAGGAAGAAAAATGCCTGGCGGGGAAGAAAGCTGGTTTACGAGGAGAGAAACTAGTCTCCCACCCTTATTCCACCCTCCAAGCAAGGAAAACAAGGTTTGTGCCAAAAACAAACCAAAAAGGATGCAAGACAAGAGTCCGGGGGTCAAGGCGCGCAGCCGGAAGCCTCAAAAACTAGTCTACGGGCACCAAAAGTGGTCTACGAGGGAGAAGTGGTCTACGACCATAAAGTTGGTCTCCCAGACCTCAGTGTTCCTCTAGACCAAGGCAACAAGGCATAGTTCAAAAACCAAGCCAAACGGAGAACGTTAAACGGTCCCGAGACAAGGCGCGCGACCGAAGGCTCCAAAAATTGGAAACTAGTCTCCAAGCGAGAAAAGTGGTCTACGACCACAAAAAGGTGGTCTACAAGACCTCTCCCTCCCTCCAGGGAAGAGAAAACAAGGCTCGGTCCACAAACCGAGCCAAAGCACAAAGAGTTCAGAGGCCCGGAGGCAAGGCTCTCAACCAAAACTCCAGAAACTCGAAACGAGCACAATATGCACTATCACCGAGCGCTCGATCGATGACGTCTGAGTCTTAAGGTCGGTCAAAAATGGGGTGTCTACAGTACAATGTGAGATTGATAAACACCAAAGAGTCCAAATCTGGCAATTGGTTTTGGAAAATTGATTTTGAATCAAAAAGCGCGAAACATGGACTGATTTGCCAGATTATAGAGTCACCACCTAAATATTTTATTTTAAAAAATTTAGGAAACCCAGACTTGTGCCAAAGGCCACGTGTCTGTCATCACCAAAGTTGCCTTGGCTCGGGAACTTGGGTACGAGAGGGGAAGGTCATAATATGAGCACCCCCGCTCGCCTGGGCAAAGATCAGCCTCTACTAAAGATGATATGTTGTTTTATAAACACATGTGTTCTTATTCCGGTTATTAGTTAACTTTGCTACGTGATGCGCACAGCATACAAGTATAGACTAAATCGCAAGAATTAGAACAAAACAATTCATGTTTGTTTTCGAAAATGGTTTGAAAGTGCCACCCTCAAGTGGGCTAAAGCACGGATTTGCCACTCTCAAGTGGGATTAAAACATGATGATTTGCCACTTCGCAAAGTAGGCTTAAAACTCACATTTGACGAATTGTTCCAATTCAAGCAATGAAACCTTCATCCACAGGCATTTATCCAGTTAAATCACTTAAGCAAATAGCCTTATGGCAAGCATGCTATCATGGCAACACTCACACTCATGCAAGTATGTTAAAGCGTAAAACTTATAGTGTACTCCAAGTCAAAACAAAAGCTAGTTTGAAATCAATGCATGATCCTAACTATGTTAACAATGCCTAATGCAACACATGCAATAATGCAATTAATAGGCTCGGCTACTAACATGGCATATGAATGTGATAGTTTGATACATGTATTCAAATAGGTATTGAAATATGATGCAATTTGAATGATGCACCGAGCCTCGGTGCATGCAAGACAAATGAATGGATGCAAACACGCAAGCATAAGGTGTGCTAATCAAAACGTGCCCTAATCTAACCATCGAAAGCAGTTACATAAAAGGGAGAAAGACGTGGGGTTGGAAGACACGCACACACACACGCACACTTATTACAACATTGCGCCCTCGTGAAGGAGGGTCGGAATGAAAAAGCTAAGCTAATCTAAGCTAAGCTAAGCTAACTAATCTAATTAAACTAATTAGAGTAATTATTACCCAACAAATTGAATAACTAGTAAACTACTTACTAATTACAACACTTAACTAATTAGCACACTAATTAATTAAATTATAAATTCATGCTATCTGACAAGAAAAGCTTTAAACTTATACTGCCTCATCTCTGTTTGAAGAAGTTGAACATGCATGCATTTGGTTTTTGCCCTGAAAAGCCCATCGATTTGCTCTTGAAAGGCTTTATTTGCAGGGTGTCTCCAAGAACTTTCTGCTAAACCATACCAAATAACTGTTGGGGAGTGCACCAGTGGCCTGCCGGCCATGAGGGATTGCTACCGACCATTTGTCGGCCAAGGGTGGGCTCTGTCGGCCAAGGGTGGGCTCTGCCGACCAACAATGAAGCAGTGCCAGCCAATGATGAAGCAGTGCCGGCCACTAGTGTGCTGATTCACCAAACTACAACAGAGCATACACAGAGAAAAAGGGAGGGTTTTCCTTGGACATGTTTGTACTGCACCCTCTCCTTATCATCTCAAAACATCAAAGGAGGGGGGCTATTGGATCCAAAACCACCAATCAAGCATTTTTGCTGCATGATGGCCAAGGATCCAACTTGCACACATTCAATAAAATGCCCAAAACAAAGACTCAAGTCCACTACCTCATCATGAATGATCAAAGGCAATGGAGACAAAGGAGATTGACTCATTTCATCACTTTGAGTATGAAATGGACCAATCTACCTTGTGTTCAATATAACGTCTGATTGAACACAATGCAATGCACTCATGACATGCTTATCTTGGTCATGTGTTTACTTGGTTTATTTTAATTACTCATTTTAGCATTACCAAGCCATTCTTTAGTTAGTTTGTCCAAGATGATTGTCCTCTAATTAGAGAAGGGTCAACCAAAGGAGGGTTTAAAACATGAGAGAGATCATGCCTTTGACTAGGAAGAACCCTCAAAAGAGAGTTAAAGCCATTTGAGCACAAACTCTAACTCATGCTTAAACACAACCTTAAGGCCAACAAACCCTCAAAACAAAAGGAAAAGTGAAGAAATGACGGAGGTTGCAGAATTTCAGTGTTGAAATGGCGTGAAAAAGAATGCTAAAACATGCAAGCAACACATGCATAACATGTTCAAAGCCAAAAGCATCAAAACTAGTGAAGAACACTACACTAGAGGCATGCAATACCAAGCTTAAATGATCAAACTAACTCAAAATAGAGTTACAACATGTCAAAATAGTGGCAAAAACATGCTGAGATGGAAACATGAAAAGCAAGAAAATCATGCTCTTAGGTTGGCTCTCAAACAAGACATAAGGCACAACTCTCAACAACAATGAAAGAGTGGAATATGTGAGAGTGTGACAGTGATATATGCTCTGAAATCACATGCTAAATGATGCTATGGCATGAAAACAACCCAAGCAAAGCATGCTAGAAGCCTCAAAACACAAAGCTAGTAAAGGCCATTTACACTACAACCATACAAAGCATGAGTCATATGACCAAGACCAACCAAAATAAGGTTAAAGCATGCTAAAACATTAGCAAAAACATGCTGCGATGGAGTCTCAAAAGGGTAGAAAAACATGCTCACCTCTTAGGCCAACTACACATGCAAACAAGACATGAGGAGGGGGAACCACCCCCTCCCATTTTGGTCCTCAAAACCAACTTTCTACCCTTGAAATTCCCTTGGAATTCAGTGGTTGAAAGGCCAAGAAAAGGTTATTTCAAAAGATTTGAAAGGCGGCTCTAAAGGCTTTGCAAGCCAAATAGCAAAGGGGTGGAACCACCCCGTAACCAAACAAGGCTTAAACCACCATTTTAAAAACTTAAAATTAGAGTTTTTTAGAGGTTAAAACCAGCCTCAAAGTAGCATAAACGGATGGCTAAGCACTTAACTAAAACAAAGCTTAAAAGGGACAAGCTTATACCTTTGAAGCAAAGCAACAAAGCAGCTGAAATTTTGAGCTAAAACCAAGCTCAAGACCCCAAACAAGGCCTTCAAGAGTCTCAACCCAAAGATGATCAAGTTTGATCAAGGGGTTGTATGCAAATATGAAGAGAAAACTCACTTTCAAGCACAAAATCAAGGGAGAGAGGATTCTAGAGAGAGAGAGAGAGAGGAAATTTTGCTCACAAAATTTGTAACCCCATTCATGTATGAGGATGTCTTGTATATATAGAGGATACAAGATGCCTTCAAACAAATCCAGCCATCCACATGAAAGCAGATGGGCCAATCTGTGCAAACAGCTGTCAAAATATCTACAAAATATCTACTGAGGCTGGTCGGCCATCACTGATGGCCGACAGTGGCTCATTGAAGGCTGACATGCCTCATCAATGGCCGGTAGGCCAAAGTGCATGGCCAACAATGCCCAAAAGTAGCCGACAGTGCACCAAGAAAAGCATGCTGAAAGGACCAACACATGGTCCAAAAATGAGACAAAACTGAAGTAGGGTTTGGAAAGCTCAAACCTGTAGCATTTCGCCGCGGCATTCGAGCGCTCAACGAACAATCACACTTGTCACTGGATGTACCTGCAAGAATATCCAAGTCTTGAGGACGGTCAAAAATGGAGTGTCTACAACATCCAAGTTCAAAGTGTCAAAAAAGAACAGGGCAAAAGAGTGATGATTGCTTATAGTTCAATTATCCAAATCAAAGCTTTTGGTTCAATCCTACTTCCCAAACATGATACCACCTTAATCAATATTCCAAAATGAATCTGAGAGGCTCCAAGAGTAATAATAAAGGTGTTCAGAGCAATCCCATTAATCCAAGAAGTATGAAGTGTCACAGAGTAACCCTTTAAACTTATTTATTGATTTGGACTGGTTAATATTTAGTGATTCGGGATTAAACCGGACCCATTTGATGTTTTGGACCCAGGTTTCATTTCCTTGTATAGTTTTTCTTGTCATGTTTCCCTTTATGCCTCTTTGAATTTGGCTATTGAGATGTGTTAGTTATGTTTGGAATAGGTTGGTATCTTGTTTTTCAAATTGTTATTACCTAGAATTTTGTACCTTTACTCAAGCCATACTTCTTGCACTCGTGCGGTCTTTGTGAACTCTAAGTACTTTTGCAAGTCTGCAAAAGTAATAGAAGGTGGTATTCTTCGCTCGAGCGAACTTCTTGCACTGGAGTGGTGCTAGCTTGAGCATCCCTTCTTGAGCTTGAGCAGTGGTCTTCTGTCTGTAAAACTTTTGGGAGTTGGTAATCTTCACTCGAGTGAAGTTTCTTACGCTCGAGCGAAGCTTCTTGCACTCGAGCAATGCTGGCTCGAGCATCCCTTCTTGAGCTCGAGTGGTGGTCTTCTGTCTGTAAAACTTCTGGGAGTTAGTAATCTTCACTCAAGCAAAGTATCTTGTGCTCGAGCGGTGCAAATTATTGTGTCTGGTCACTCGAGCGACCCTTCTTGCGCTCGAGTGATCTATGTGTATATTAGTTCGTAAATAACCATTTCTCAATCACTTTTTCATTTCTCTCTCTAAATATTCCAAAAACCTTAGATCTACACACACACTCTCTCTAAAACTCTACTTCTCTTTACAAATACACCTAGATCCATCGAGTTACTCACTTGTGTGCCTTTGTTAAAAAGGTACAGCATGCCGTGGGCTTTCTTTTGATTCAAACAAAGTCGGGTTTCAACATTTTTTAAGCATCTCCATTCTCTCTCTCGTCTTCTAAGCTTGAGGTACGGATTCTTCGCACTTTCTATGTGTTTTAACTTAGTTATTTGCTATTTCTAAACAATATTGTGATTTTGGGATTTTTGAAACAAACCTAGGGTTTTGGGTTAAAGATCAAAAGAGGGGTATTCAAATGGTTTCCTGGAAATAATTATGGTGTTGAAAATAAAAGTTGAGCTGCGATGAAATGGTTGACTTTAATACTTGGGATTGATTTTGGAAGGAAAAGGGATTTTTCCCTAAATGTTTCAAATGTTGATTTCATATAAATAGTGAAATTAATGTTGTAAATATGAAATTGGGTTAATATTGAGGAGAATGGTGGAGTTGGATATGTATTATCACTCACATCTTGAAAACTTTGAAAGTTTATCTTTATTGAAAATTGTTTATCTATGTAGAAATATTTGTTTTGGGTTATCGGTTGAGGATATCTATGATTGTTGTAGAAATTACATGAGAATTAGGAGAATTGAAACTATTGCCTCATCCATTTGCATTAGGCATTATTTCATATTTGTACATTGAAAATGTTTATCATTTTGAGAAAAATGGGTGAATTTGGGAAGTGTGTGTTGACTCGTTGCTTGAGTGTCCATAGTGAAAGTCCTAAAAATCACCCGTATACATAGGTGCCGATCCTGCGGATGAAATTTTCGTGAAACGGAAATAGTAGTGCCTGTATAACCTACGTTTACATGGGTGCCGATTTACGGTTTCTTGTGGATGAGATTTTCATGAAAAGTTGTATTTGTTGTGAGATTCCCAAAGTGTGATTCACTGCCCTATTTTTTATAGCTTTGTTAAGATTCATATACTGTGTTGGATTATTTCTACTAGGCTTTGGCCTCACCCTATATGGCAAAAACATTTTAGGTGTTAATGATCTGCCAAGGAACTAGCTTGAAAGGACTTGGAGCAAGAGCTTCATTTTCTTTCGTTAATTGTTGTATATGTTTTGTACAGGCTAAGTTCCTTTAATTGTATTGGATTTAAATCCACTTTTGTTGAAATCAAACATCGTCTTGGAAAGATGTAAGCCTTTAGGGAATTTCTCGTATGTTTAACTTCCATCGTATTTCTTTATTATGCAGCATATGCTATAGATTCAGGGCTAGCCTTGTAAAAGTATACTTGCCCATGTTACTCTTTTGGAATCTCAATTGGACTTAATGGACGATGATTACTTTATCAATGTAGTTATTCATTAATGTTGTGGATGGGCTATTGCATTTATTTCGGGGTGCTACAACTTGGTATCAGAGTGTACCGGGTTTGAATACTTTGGGTGCGTGGGAAATGGTTCTTGCCACAATGGATTTATCTCGCTTGATAGAAATGTTTGTTTGTTTGGTATGCTATGTGACAGCATGCTTATGTGATTGTATGGGTATGAGAGTTAATTTTTAAGATAGTGATTGGGTTTATGAGTTTCTAGAAGTCCTATTAGAAGAGCACTTGGTCACTGCTATTTCTAATTGAAACTCTTGCAATGTCACGGAACAATCATTAGCTAGGAAGGAAATTCGTATGTGTTTATGTGACTATGTGCTTATATGGAGTGAATTATCCATTGTCCATCACCTTAGGACATGAGTGAGTTAGCTTCGACACATTGTGAATGTGCTAATCTCTTTTCTTACCTTCATTAGAATGTCAGGACATGGCCGTGGTAGTGGTAGGTACGATAAGTCTAGACGGCATGACGTGTCATTACCGGATGAAATTCTGGCGTAGGAAGAAGGGGTTGGTCAAGCCAATGTAGCTGAACCAGTTGGCCAGTAGGCCATGGGCACTATAGCCCTTGAAATGGCTGAAGTTTTGCAGGAATCCATGGACGTTCTTAAGGTTGAGAATCAAGTCCAGGCCCAAGTTGCTGAAGCAGGGTCATCATTCTTAAAGAGGGAGTTCTTTCAGTCTAATCTGGGTGAGTTTTTGGGTGATCCTAAAGAGCTTTTAAAAGTGGATGAATGGCTCAAGCAAATGATGAAGACGTTCAAGATGCTTAGCATTAAGGATGATAGTTTGAGGGTGATCTTGGGATCCTTCCAGTTGAAGGGAGATGCGGTTCAATGGTGGAAGTATGCACGTGGTTGCATTAGAGTGACTTGGGAGGCCTTTGTCAATGCCTTCTAGGACAAGTTATTGTCTTCCACTGCTAGGGAGAAGTTGAGGGACCATTTTTTGAAACTCAAGCAGCTTAGCTTTCCTGTAGCTGAGTTTGCGTTAGCTTTCACAAGCCTCTCTAGATTTACACCGAAACTCATGGAGATAGAAGAACACTGTTGTATCGAGTTCAAGAAAAGATTGAGGACCGAGCTTCTTTTCAAAGTAGCTGGGTTGATGATTAAGGACTATGGATGCCTTGTGGAGGTGGCGGCTCATCTTGAGACCGTGGTTCAGGTGGAGGAAGAACGGATGAGGGGCTCCAGAAGCAGTCAAGAGGTTTAGGGGGAGAGTTGGGACAACAAGAGGTAGAAGGGCTCTACCTCACAACAGTCCCAGGCTACATAGTTTAGATCCACCTTTCCTGTGCTAAGTTCGGGTTCAGGGAGCGGTATTCAGGGAAGCTTCTCTTGTTTCAAGTGTGGCCTGTTGGGTCACAAGTCTCCAGCTTGCCCTCAGAGAGGAGGAGGGCAACAATCTACACCATTGGCGGCTCATTTTTAGAGCCAGAGTCAAGGGAGAGGGCAGCCGCCTAACTTTTATCTATGTGGGCAGGCATGTAAGGAGGTTCTGCCCTCAGTCAGGTGGCACACCTGGTGCATCTAGTTCGAGGTAGACATAGAGCTACCAGCCTGCATAGTCAGCACAGCCCTCGAGGGCCAATTAGAAAGCCTCTCCGGCTCAGTCAGTGCATTAGACTTATGCTTCAAGGAGTGAGCAGGTGGAGCAGAGACCCACGGGGCGTGTGTATGTTGTTACCATGCTACACTTAGTGCCAGTGCCTTCGATAGTGAGAGGCACTTTCTTGTTATGTAATTCCATTGCCAATGTGTTGATTGATACAAGTGCATCTCATTCTTTTATTTCATCGGTATTTGCATCGACATTACGGTTAGAAGTGGCTCAATTAGCATCTCCACTTAGGATAAATTCACTAGTTGGTGGTGAGGTTATGTTGGACTAGGGGTGTTGAGGTTGTGAGATACAGGTTGTCGGTCGCCAACTTCCTTATGCATTTACATTGATTGATATGTTGAGCTTTGATGCTATAGTTGGTACGAATTGGTTGTTATTCTATCGGGTTGTTGTAGACTGTTACTGTCAAAGGGTTACTGTTTGTATCTCGAGTAGTGATTGTTTTTATTTCTTGGAGAATCGAGTTGATAGAGCTTTATTGCCAATGTGTGACCCGCATGGTTGGAGTGAGCTTGTCTTCTTGCAACATTTTTGAGTGTTGAGAGTGATGTGGTTCGACTTAAGTTGCTGAGGGTAGTTTGTAAATACCCAGATGTCTTTCCTGAGGATCTTACCAGTTTCCCACCTCACCATGAGATTGAGTTCTCTAGCGACTTAGTGTCAGGCACGACACCGATTTCCATAGCACCGTACAGATTCACACCTGCTGAGTTGAGTGAGTTGAAGGTTCAACTCCAAGAATTGTTAGATAAGGATTTTATTTTCCGTAGTAGTTCGCTTTGGGTAGCACCAGCTCTCTTTGCCAAGAAGAAAGATGGTACATTCCAATTTTATATTGACTACCAAAAGTTCAATTGGGTAATTGTTAAGAACAAGTACCCAATGCCTCATATAGATGATTTATTTGACCAGTTCAAAGAATCTTGTTGCTTTCCTAAGATAGACCAGAGATCAGGTTATCACCAATTGAGAGTAAAGGAGGAGGATATCCAGAAGGCAGCATTTCGTACGTTGTATGACCATTACGAGTTCCTAGTGATGCCTTTTGGGTTAACCAACACACCTGTCATCTTTATGGATTTGATGAACTGGATCTTTCATGAGTTTTTAGATCATTTTGTGGTCGTCTTTATTGATGACATCTTGATTTCCTCACCCTCTGAGGAGGAGCACGAGGAACACTTATGAGTTCTACTTGAGTTTCTTAGAGCCCACAAGTTGTATGCTAAGTTCGGGAAGTGTGAATTTTGGTTAAAAGAAGTGAAGTTCTTAGGCCATGTGGTGTCCGATGAGGGAGTAACGATAGACTCTTCGAACATAGAAGCAGTACAAGATTGGAAACAACCTGAGAATGCCTTTGAGATTCATAGTTTCTTTGGGTTGGCGGGGTATTACCGTCGGTTTGTGAAGGATTTTTCTAGGTTAGCCTCACCATTGACTAGACTTACGATGAAAGGAGTTAAGCTTGTGTGGAATGAAACTTGTGAGAATTCATTTCTAGAGCTTAAGGTTAGACTTACCATTGCTCTAGTGTTGACTATTCTGGAAAAGGGTTTGGGCTATTCAGTGTATTGGGACGCATCTCGAGAAGGGTTGGGTTGTGTCTTGATGCAAGAAGGAAAGGTAGTAGCCTATGGCTCATATCAGTTGAAAACACACGAGAGAAACTATCCTACTCATGATTTAGAGCTAGTAACAGCGATCTTTGTCTTGAAGATTTGAAGGCATTACTTGTATGATGAGAGATTTGAGGTCTTTCAGATCATAAGAGTTTGAAGTATTTGTTTTCACAAAAAGATCTAAACTTGAGATGGAGAAAGTGGATAGAGTTCATGGAAGATTATGACTTTGAGTTGCACTGTCATCTACGGAAGGCCAATGTAGTGGCTGATGCCCTTAGTAGAAAGTCCTTTAGTAGTGTAGCAAGTATTGCCATCTGGGAATGGGAAATGTTGGATGCCATTGGTGAATTCAACTTGCATCTTGGCAAGTCTGTTGAGTCGACAATCTTGTTTATAGTAGTTACATAACCTACACTGGTGAGCAGAGTTATAGAAGCACAGAGCGGTGGCTTTGAGATAGAAACCCTCCAGAAGAACATATCTAGTGGAAAGGTAGAGAAGGGCTTGAACATGTATTCTGACTCGAGTACTAGATACCGTGACCATCTTTTCTTGCTGGAGTCTTGTCGACAGGAGGTACTCCAAGAGTTTCATCATTCACGCCTTACGATATATTTGCGAGCAAAAAGATGTATCACGACCTTAGTTGCCAGTTTTGGTAGAAGGGGATGAAGAAGGATGTGGTCGTGTTTATGTTAAGGTGCCTTACTTGTCAGCAAGTGAAGGCCGAGCATTAGAGGCCAGTGGGTTTGTTGCAACCCTTGCTTGTAGCCGAGTGGAAGTGGGAGTATGTCACGATAGATTTTTCTATGGGTCTCCCAAGGACTCAACGTGGTAACGATGCCATATGGGTGGTAGTTGATCGGTTGACTAAGTCAAGGCACTTTGTACTTATGCGCACGAGTGACTTGGTAGATTATCTTGCCGACTTGTACATTAGGGACATTGTTCAATTTCATGGGGTCCCTGTTACTACTGTTTCGGAGAGAGATCTACATTTCACGGCTTGGTTGTGGCAGAGACTGTCACGCCCCAAAATTCAGACAATTAAATATTATATTAGGACTAACCCCAATCAATATTCCATCATCCAAATCCTAGGAGTGAACCAAAAAAATTAAATGCAAACCAAACCATCCACCATAAATTCATAACTGACCAATACCTCAACATCAAGGTAACAATAAATAGTTAAAACAATTTAAATAAAGTACGGTTACAAACCATGCCAAATTATTCCAATACTAAAGTCATTAAAAAAATAATAAATAAATAAACTAATATCAACCCTAAGCTCAATAAAACAAAAGAAGTCCAAATGACATGTCATACAATCACAGTTATTTCTTGTCACCACCAAAGCCTCTACTAATCCTGCAAAGGAAGCTTGGCTGCGCTCAAACAGAACGCACTCGAGTTGTCAAGAGACAAAACGGGTCAGTATATAGGTATATTGGTATGAGTACAAGATTCAGCACCCATGTGTCCACCAGACACAAACAAAAATACATCAAATTCTTTTTACGAGACAAGACAAGTAGTTCCAACCGCACCGAGACGGATGGGTAGTTTCTCGAGATACGGTGGCATTTAGTTTCTTGTCCGTACACAATGAAATATAAATTGATTATAAATAGACAAAATTGAAATAAAAATATGGTGGGTCAGCCCTGCATAAAAAGTTAGTAAGACCCACCATATTGCCAAAGAAATAATGTTAGTATAAATTAATCATAAGTAACTTGCTGAATACGTATAAAAATGCAACGTTTTCTGCTTAAATAATTTGAATTGACCAAAACTCAAAGAACGAAAGTTGTACAGAATCAAATTTTCTAAAATACATTGCGAACGAATTTAACAGAAACTGAACAGGTTAAGAGAAAACATTGATCTAAAAATCTAGACGGAATTCAATCGAAAAATCTAAAGCTGAAAACGAAGAAAAAACTGCCCTAAGATAATTTTTTTCGAAAAAGTTCAAAACATGAAAAGTGTGCAGAATAAAGTTTTACTTTAATTTGCACGAAACCAATAAAAATGAGCTCGTTTCGTGGGTTAAAACAGCCTATAAAATCTGCATTACCAAAATGAATCAAACCGACAATAACTAAGGTCATCCGATTATAAGTTCTAATCGATCTTTTTAATAAAAAGTTACAACACAAAAGTTGTCCAAAATCACAAATACATGCCTCTCCTCAAATTTCATAATTTATTAAGGTCGATTACTATTTTTCAAGATGTACAAATCAATTAACTCATAATTAAATTTTTGTACCTTAACTCCACCACTTCGGCCCCCCTTCCGGCCTACACATATATCCCATGTGCCTCCCGTATACGTAACACCGCTCCGAAGCCAAACTTGCACGTGGATATCATCCTGAGTTTGACCCACACTCCCCGGATGGTTAGCATATACGTACGCGTGCAAATCAAAGCACTCGTCTACTCATGAGAACGATGCAACAATATATATATACACAACATCTCACACATGAGAATAAATATAACAATGCCAAGCCTAAGGCATTCAAATAAATTTCATAATCCTCACTTTTTTTTACACACTCTTTCTCACCATCACTCAAATAAAACAACAACCCATGGAGTCATGGTGGAGTATAAGGAATTTATCTATAGGTTCTTAATTAATTTTAATTTCATATGACCATGAGTGTAATTACAACCACAAAATAAATCCCTATAAAAATCCTAAACATGGCATACACAACTAATCAAAATAATTAAAATCAATCCATCATCTACATGCAAATACAAAATCAATCCAACATCAAATAAAAATAAATAAATAAAAACAACGAATCAATCCATCCTCTAACCAATATCTATGGATTCTAAGTTTATTTTAATTTTATATAATCATGAGTGTGATTACAATCATAAAATCAATCCATATAAAAATCCTAAACCTTGCACATACAACTAATCAAAATAATTAAAATCAATCAATCATCTAAAAACCCTAAACCTTATATAAACAACTAATCAAAATAATTAAAATCAATCAATCATCTAAAAACCCTAAACCTTATATACACAACTAAACAAAATAATTAAAATTAATCAATCATCTAAAAACCCTAAACTTTACCTACACAACTAATCAAAGTAATTAAAATCAATCAATTATCTAAGAACCCTAAACTTTACATACACCACTAGTCAAAATAATTAAAATCAATCTATCATCTTTATGTGAATACAAAATCAAACTAATATCAGATAAATAAAAATAAATAAATAAAAATAACGAATTAAACATAAATAAAGAAAAGTGAGTTTTGTACTCACAATATTATTTTAAAAATCAAAAAATTATTTGAAGAACTAATAGAACCACCAAAATAAAATCCTAATCTTTTCTTCCTTCTCTTTTCACAGCACACAGCATAACACTCTCTATCTTGATTTCTCTCTCTCTCTCTGCTCTCTCTGCCGTAGCAGAGCACTCTTTCTTTTGATTTTGTTTTCTTTCTTCTATCTTCTAAACCTAATCCCTATTCTAATCTAATTTGATTATTATATATTATTATATTATATTAAACAACATAATTGCACTATATATAAATATAAGATTAGATATATATATATATATATATATAACACCTCTCTTCTTTTTTTTATATAACTTATATATAAATATTTAAGTTAAATATATATAATTAAATAACACATTAAATTAATTAATTATCACATTAAATTCATTAAATATCACATTAAATTTTCATGTGACCACACAATTAATAAAGTCAAAAATAAAATAAGATAATAATAATCATAATAATAAATAAATGACTTAAGAAAATTAGAGTCGTTACAATATACACCTCAAAAGAATCTCGTCCCGAGATTCGATAGGAAATAATACTAAGCAAAAAGCTCCGGATGCATACGCCGAACTTTCTCTTCTAACTCCCAGGTAATGTCGTTCTCATCTTCACTCCATTGCACTTTCACCAAGTTTCCTTTCTTGCGCCGCAACTGCTTTACATCCCGATCTAGAATAGTAACCGGTCGCACCACATATGTTAGATCATGACTAATCTCCAACACTTCTGGTGATACTACTTGGGAAGGGTCTTGCACACATTTCCGCAATAAAGATACATGGAACACATTGTGAATCAAAGCTAAAGCAGGTGGTAGAGCTAATTTGTAAGCCACATTACCAATCCTCTTAGTGATCTCATATGGTCTCACAAATCTAGATGCCAACTTTCCCTTCTTTTCGAACCGCATGATACCCTTCATCGGCGAGACCTTCAAAAATACAAAATCTCCAACCTTTAACTCAACCCCCCTTACGTTTTCTATCAGCGTAACTGTTCTGACGGCTTTGTGCAGTCTTCATACGTTCCCGAATAATGTTCACCTTTTTCGTAGTCTCTCTCACCAAGTCTGGCCCTAACAACGGTGCATCTCATACCTCTATCCAACAAGCAGGTGATCGACATGGCCTCTCATACAAAGCCTCAAAAGGTGCCATCCTGATACTGGAGTGATAGCTATTATTATAAGCAAACTCCACCAATGGTAAGTGTTCTTCCCAACTATCACCAAGATTGAGGACACAAGCTCTCAACATATCCTCCAAGATCTGATTTACCCGCTCAATTTGCCCATCTGTTTGAGGATGATAAGCTGTGCTCAGGTCTAACCTAGCACCCAAAGCATGCTGAAAACTCTCCCAAAACTCTGCCACAAACAACGGATCACGATCCGAAACAATAGAAATGGGTGAGCCATGAAGTCGCACCACCTTTCGAATATACAGCCTAGCTAGTTTATCCGCAGTTCGGTGAACACTGATAGAAATAAAATAAGCAGACTTGGTAAGTTGATCTACTATCATCCAAATAGATTCATTGCCTCGCTTAGACCGCGGTAATCCATCCACGAAATCCATAGAGATGCACTCCCATTTCCAAGTAGGAATCTCAAGAGGCTGCAAAAATCCAAACGGTCATTGGTGTTCTGCCTTAGCCTGTTGGCACACATAACATCGAGAAACATACTCTCCTACGTCTTTCTTCATACCTTCCCACCAAAACGTCCTCTTCAGGTCATGATACATCTTAGTCCCACCAGGGAGAATGGTATATCGGGACCTATGGGCATCATTCACAATCTTTTTCCTCAATTCAACAATGTTTGGTACACACAACCTATCCCTAAATCGCAATCCCCCATCTGAGTCCACAGACCAATCAGTAGGATAATCATCGATCAAATCCACTACAAGGTGATTGAGCTTGCCGATGAGAAACCAATCTAAATTCTGCATCTGACGAACTTTACCCAGTAATGTCGGCTGCACGGTCAAACTACCAATGTATGCCTTCTTAGCACACTCTATCGGTTGAACATCATGCATCGAAATTAACTCTAAGGACTTCCATTCTTGAATCATCAAAGAAGATAATCCCATGTTGTCGACTAAGTGCATCAGCGACCACATTTCCTTTCCCTGGGTGGTAAAGGATCTCGAAATCATAACTACTGACGAATTCAACCCACCTCTGCTGCCTCATGTTCAACTCTTTTTCAGAAAAAAGATATTTGAGGCTCTTGTGATCTGTGTACAACTCAAAATGCTCCCCAAACAAGTAGTGTCGCCACACTTTCAACGTAAAAACAACTGCTACCAACTCTAAGTCATGAGTAGGGTATCGTCTCTCATGAGGTTTTAATTGTCGAGAAACATAAGGTACAACCTTCTGATGCTGCATCAACACACATCCCAACCCAGTTCCACTTGCATCAGTAAAAACTACTAACTTTTGCCCTTGTACCAGTATAGTTAACACTGGTGTTGTAGTCAACCGTTGTTTTAACTCCTGGAAAGCTTTCTCACAATCATCGGTCCATACAAACTTCACATTCTTGTGGGTCAACTTGGTCATGGGTGCTGCGATAATGGAAAGCTTCTCTATAAATCTCTTGTAATAACCAGCTAGTCCCAAAAAAACTTCTCACCTCTGTAGGGTTCATGGGCTGCTTCCATTCTTTGACCGCAATAACTTTTTCAGGATCTACCGCTATCCCCTGATTGGACACAACATGTCCCAAAAATCAAACTTCTTTCTCCCAAAAATGACACTTACTGAACTTAGCGTATAACTGTTGCTCCCTCAAAGTTTGCAATACAACTTTCAAGTGTTCTCTATGTTCCTCCTCATTCTTAGAATACACCAGGATATCATCTATGAAGATAATCACAAACTTATCTAGATATGGTTGAAAAATTCTGTTCATCAAGTCCATGAAGTAGGCAGAAGCATTGGTCAAACCAAAAGACATTACAGGAAATTCGTACAGCCCATACCGGGTCCGAAAAGCAGTAAGCGGTATACTTTTCTCTGACACACCCATTTGATGGTAACCCGTTCTGAGATCAAACTAAGAGAACATAGCTGCCCTCTTCAACTGATCAAACAAGTCATCAATTCTAGGTAGCGGATACTTGTTCTTGATAGTCACCTTATTCAACTCTCTGTAATCTATGCACATGCAGAGAGTGCCATCTTTCTTGGAGACAAAGATCGTGGGTGCTCCCCACGGGGAGTTACTTGAACGAATGAACCCTTTCTGAAGCATCTCTTCTAACTGCTTCTTCATCTCCACAAGCTCTTTAGGCACCATTCTGTATGCTGCCTTAGAAATTGGTGCAGTTCCTGGCATTAAGTCAATGCGAAATTCTACTACCCGTCGGGGTGGAGGTCCAAGTATCTCTTGAAATACATCCTCAAACTCACGCACCACATCTACCTCACTAATATCCTGCTTAGGAATTTCTACCGAGCACAGAAAACTCGTCATCACCGACTCTTCTCTATCACTAAAAGTGTGGGTAAGCCGTGGCATACCGGGAATATCTATATTTGCAGTCCTTCTAGCACAATCTAGAGTCACAAAGTGTTTTCGGAGCCAATCCATACCCAAAATATTTGTAAACCCCTCAAACCCTAAAACAATTAGGTCCGCATACAAGACTTTACCCGCAAAGTCAATCTCAAAATCTTTACACATCTCATAAAGAGTAACTGCCCCTCCTAAAGGGGTCCCCACACGAATAGGTCTAGACAATGAGGTAGTTACAATATGTTCTGTTTCTACAACTGTCTAGATATAAAATAATGAGAGGCACCAGTATCAAAAAACACTCTAATAGGTTCTTGAAAAAGCTTAAAAGATACATTCCAGCCATCACTTTCAAGTTAAACACACAAGAAGAATTACTTAGAATAAATTCAACCACTAACCTAAACCAGCTAAACCATGTTTCCACAATCCGAGGATCACCTAAACGCTCACAAGTCTAGGGTAACCTAGAGCTCTGATACCAAACTGTCACGCCCCAAAATTCAGACAATTAAATATTATATTAGGACTAACCCCAATCAATATTCCATCATCCAAATCCTAGGGGTGAACCAAAAAAATTAAACACAAACCAAACCATCCACCATAAATTCATAACTGACCAATACCTCAACATCAAGGTAACAATAAATAGTTAAAACAACTTAAATAAAGTACGGTTACAAACCATGCCAAATTATTCCAATACTAAAGTCATTAAAAAAAATAATAAATACATTAACTAATATCAACCCTAAGCTCAAGAAAACAAAAGAAGTCCAAACGACATGTCCTACGATCACAGTTATTTCTTGTCACCACCAAATCCTCTACTAATCCTGCAAAGGAAGCTTGGCTACGCTCAAACAGAATGCACCCGAGTTGCCAAGAGACAAAACGGGTCAGTATACAGGTATACTGGTATGAGTACAAGATTCAACACCCACGTGTCCACCAGACACAAACAAAAATACATCAAATTCTTATTATGAGACAAGACAAGTAGTTCCAACCGCACCGAGACGAATGGGTAGTTTCTCGAGATACGGTGGCATTTAGTTTCTTGTCCGTACACAACGAAATATAAATTGATTATAAAATAGACAAAATAGCAATAAAAATATGGTGGGTCAGCCCTGCATAAAAAGTTAGTAAGACCCACCATCCTGCCAAAAAAATAATGTTAGTATAAATTAATCATAAGTAACTTGCTGAATACGTATAAAAATGCAACGTTTTCTGCTTAAATAATTTGAAAAGTGTGCAGAATAATGTTTTACTTCAGTTTGCGCGAAGACAATAAAAATGAGCTCGTTTCGTGGGTTAAAACTGCCTATGAAATCTGCATTACCAAAATGAATCAAACCGACAATAACCAAGGTCATCCGATTATAAGTTCTAATTGATTTTTTTAATAAAAAGTTACAACACAAAAGTTGTCCAAAATCACGTATACATACCTCTCCTCAAATTTCATAATTTATTGAGGTCGATTACTATTTTTCAAGATGTACAAATCAATAAACTCATAATTAAATTTTTGTACCTTAACTCTACCATTTCAGCCCCCCTTCCGGCCTACACATATATCCCATGTGCCTCCTATATACCTAACACCGCTCCGAAGCCAAACTTGCATGGGGATATCGTCCCGAGTTTGAGTCACACTCCCCAGATGGTTAGCATATATGTGCGCGTGCAAATCAAAGCACTCGTCTACTCATGAGAACGATGCAACAATATATGTCACGACCCCATTCTGCTCTGAGTAGAATGGTGCCGTGATGGCTAGTAATCTGAGATTACCAAAGGCCAACTTACAAGCATTCACATGCAATCAGAGTATATATATATGGGGCTAACATGTGCGGAAGCAATAAATTTAGATCTAATTAGTCCGTAAAAGCTGTGCATAAGTCAAATGAAATGGCATACATCTTTACATAGCTTTACAACTTGGGTACAATAAAATAAAGTACAAGAATACATCTTGACCAAAAGGCTTCTCAAGCCATCATATACAAAACACAATGAATTACAAGCTAAGAAGCATGATCTTCAAGATGCTACAAAATGCAAGTCCAAAACAAGTTGCAAAGCACATCTAGGCATCACCGTCGTCCTGCTCATCACCTACATATATATAGAGAGGGTGAGCTTGGATACTCAGTGAATGGTACAAGTAATAAAGGGTTTCCATGAAAAATATCCGAGATCTTTATCAAGTGACACACATTATATCTTGCACAAAATCAAAGGCAAAACAAGTTAATCTAACAAGTCTTTCAAGCTTCATCAATCAAAGTCTTTCAAGGCTTTCAAGTTTCAAGGGGTGACATTAATAAAGGTTGTGCTACAAATGCTTATAGTCCCCTAGCACGTACGGACTTTCAAAG
The DNA here is from genome assembly GCF_055761805.1 of Camellia sinensis. Classification (NCBI taxonomy): domain Eukaryota; kingdom Viridiplantae; phylum Streptophyta; class Magnoliopsida; order Ericales; family Theaceae; genus Camellia; species Camellia sinensis. Next base: position 103,160,187 of record NC_138967.1, on the reverse strand, counting down.
GTTGTGCTACAAGTGCTTATAGTCCCCTAGCACGTACGGACTTTCAAAGGTTGTGCTACAACTGCTTATAGTCCCCTAGCACGTACGGACTTTCAAAGGTTGTGCTACAAGTGCTTATAGTCCCCTAGCACGTACGGACTTTCAAAGGTTGTGCTACAAATGCTTATACTCCCCTAGCACGTACGGACTTTCAAAGGTTGTGCTACAAGTGCTTATAGTCCCCTAGCACGTACGGATTTTCAAAGGTTGTGCTACAAGTGCTTATAGTCCCCTAGCACGTACGTACTTTCAAAGGTTGTGCTACAAATGCTTATAGTCCCCTAGCACGTACAAACTTTCAAAGGTTGTTATCCAAAACAAGACTAACACTTGATACACAAAATAGGGATAATCATTCATGCTTAACAAATACTTTTCAAACACAAGACAAAGCTTTATCAAAACTTTATAACATAGCTTTCTTAAAAATACCACTCACATAGTTCTTCATTGTCGGGGTCAAGTGAGAGTCCAAGTCCTACAAACACATGACAAAGTCTATTGAATGCACTTTCAAACAAGCTTTACACGGATGCAAATGATCTCGGCATTCCTTCAAAACTAAGTCGAACCAAAACAAAACACTATTCCTCATCTTGGGAAAACATAATGGGCACCAACCAGATCTTGCCCGAGGTCCCACACCTCCTTGCCGAGGTGTGGTCTCGATGGCCACATTCAAGGAAATAAAGTTGGGAAAATCTGGGTTTCCCTTTCTTGAAGAACATGAACATGAAGAACATGGATGCAAGGATTATAACTTATCATTACAAAATCTGAGATTTCATGCTATGAAGTCAAAAACAAGGACCTGGGTACCCATACTCGAAGATTTCATGCAAACAAACACAAAAACATAAATCTCGATGCAAGCTTTCGGATCAAACAAGGCTTCTATTCAAGAACACATGAATATCACTTTCTCTTTCTAGAACCAAACTTTAAATCGATGCATGGTTTGCAAATTAGGTTCGATCATGCAATGTAGCTAGATGATCAATAAGAACAACAAGAGTAGATTAAGATTCTAACCTCAAGACACGAATCTAACGGCTCAAGGTGTGAAGATCAAGCTTGGAAAATCTATCCCTCCTTTAAGAACTCCTTCTCCCTTTTCTAGAGCTTCTCTCTCCTCAAGAACAAAGACATATTGCAAATGATACATTTCTAGGTCTGTTGGCTGACTTAACACTCGGCTGGGACACATGGCAACAACTGGTTGGCTCTACTGAAAAAGGCGACTGAGCGGAAAGACAAGACCATGGCAAGGTGTGTTCTACAAGCAAGATGGCATAGGCACTCCGGCAGGTAATGATCTCGGCTAATGAACAGGCATCGGCAAGTAGGGGAACAATGATCTCGGCTATGAAGGACAACACCTGACCTAGCTGTGCCACACCTTGGCCTAGATGTGCCACACCTCGGTCTAGGTCATACCACTCCAGGACAAGATCACTTAGGTGCAAAGGTAACATCTCAGCCTAGATAATACACATCTCGGCCTTGGTGATGAACACCTCGGCCTAGATAATGACATCTCGGCCAATATGTCAGGGCAAAGGTAGAGGTCAAACAAGGTGGTTCCAAGATAATTCTAGACTGAAGATGACCTCGGCTAAACTTACACCAAGCAAGGTACAAAACATGCAAGAAACACTTAAGCAAAACAAATCAAGGTTTGCAAAATGCAACATACCAAGACAAGATCATGTAATATATGCAAGCATGACTAGAGTAGAGTGAGGGTTGTTACATCCTACCCTCCTTAAAGAAGTTTGGTCTCCAAACTTAAATTACCTTACTCTACAAATAACCCCGGATGACGGATTTTCATCTCTTCTTCCATTTCCCATGTAGCATTCCTGCCGTAATGCTCTTTCCATTCAATTTTCACCATTGGTATCGATTTGTTCCTCAACTGTTTCACTTGTCTGTCAATAATTTTTATCAGCTTCTCCTTGTAGCCTAAATCTTCACTAACCACAATCCCGGAATGATCAATTATGTGCAGTGGATCTCGAATATACTTCCTTAGCATCGAAATATGGAACACATTGTGAATTTGACTTAGTTCCGGTGGTAAAGCCAGTCTATAGGCAGCTGGGTTAACCTTCTCAAGTATTTCAAACGGCCCGATGTAACGAGGTGCTAACTGTAACAGCGCCCGCGTGGGACCTCGTGCTACAGTTCGGACTCGATTTGTGTCACGGTTCTTAATCTGAACCAAATAGTCCAAATCTGGCAAATCGTTTTGAGAAACAGATTTTGAAAAAGTAGTGCCAAACATGGACTGCTTTGCCAGATACAGAGTCGCCACCTAAATATTTTAAAATGGGGAAATTTAGGAAACCGAAGGCCACATGTCCGTCATCACCGGAGTTGTCTCGGCTCGGGAGCTTGGGTACGATCGGGGAAGGTCAGCTATGAGCACCCCCTTTCGCCCGGTCCGAAAGACCGGCCTCTACTAACCGTGATATCCAGTTTTGAAAACGTTTATGTATTCTTATTCCAATTATTAGCCTAAGATTACTATGTTATGCGCGCAGCAAACAAGTATAGACCAAATTGCCCAAATTGGAACAAAACATTCTATGTTCATTTTGAAAATGGTTTGCTACTCGTAAGTAGGCTAAAATGCAAGTTTTGCCACCCTCAAGTGGGTTTTTTTAGAAAAGACGGTTTTGCCACTATCTAGTGGGCTTAAAACAAATATAGTTTTAACGCATTATCCCAATTTAAGCAGTTTGACCTCCACCCACAGGCATTCAAGCAATTTACCTCATGTAAACACTTAGCCGCATGGCAAGCATACTTTTATGGCAACATTCACACGCATGTTGGATGCTAAAGCATAACCACTTACATTGTACTCCGTGCCAAAACAATAAACTAGTTAGCAAATTGCGTGTCCTAGTTCATGTTATTTTGCCTAATGCAACACATACAAGATGCAATTTTAGTTAGGCTCGGTTAACCTAAATATGGCATATGATATGCAACCAACTGTTCCATGTATTCAATTTTGGAATTTGAAAATACGAATGCGGTTAGTATGATGTACCGAGCCCGGTGCATGCCAACAGATGCATGAATGCACGCGTGCATATCATAAGGTGTGCTAATCTCAAAAATGCCCTAATCTACCATTATAAGCAGATAAATAAAAGGGAAGAAAGAAATGGGGATTGGAAGACATACACACACTCACCCACACTTATTACATGTTTACCCTCACTCAGAGGGTTCGAATTAATATTACAGTCCCAAAATAATGAACAAATAAAATTATTACAAAATTTCTCTAATTAATTAAAAAAAGGGAGCAAAAGGAAAGAAGAGGGTAGCCACAGCCTTTGCCTCGGGGTGCGCGGATGATGCATGCTCGAGTCCGTCCTGCCCGGAAAACCCGTACTATACTCTTGTCGCCTCTGTTTGTACTGCCTTGTCCTTCTGAAAATTGCCAAAGTACTGGAACAAGCTCCTTGCATCCTGCAGAGCACCACCGGCCAGACAGAATTGCCACCGGCACTTCAAAATTATCATCGGCACTTTATCGGATTCATCGGCATTCCAGATAGTGCCGGTCGGCACTAAATTCTGCCGGTCGGCAGAAACTTCCTGCAGAAGACAATCTGACAGCAAACAGAGAACAGACAGTGCATAGCATGGAGTTTTTGGACACATGTAAGCATGGTCCTACTTCTTATCATATTTTGAACTCAAAGAAGCATGACTTTCGATCCTTGAACCATCAATGGTACATGGTGAGTCAAAGGATCGAATTTGCCATTTGATATGAAAATGTATGCAACAAATAACATGAAAACCAGGGCCTTATCAAGGTGGAGTCAAAGGTCCCGATGACCGGGGATCAAGGCACATTACATCACTTGAAGTATGAATGGTCCTTGACCCCCGCACTTGGTTTGACACCCCAAACCAAGTAAATGCAATGCATGTAATGCTCACAAGCCTCAAATGTGTCATGCCACCAAGATGTAAAACACAACAAGCAATATGCAACTATCATGACAAAATGTATGATACCAAGCACACAAGATACAAACATGATGCAAACATGGAGCAAATTGACCATGGAATTGATGTGCTACAAAGCTTAATGGAACAAATATGCAACAAACATGGAGCAAGCATGCAAGAGGGCTTGAAGTGGCAAAGGGGCAGGCCCTTACCCTTCTCAAAACAGTGGCCAAAAGTGCTTAAAATGATAGACAATCAACTCATGTTAACAAGCAAACTTATGGTCCCAAAGCTAAGGCACTAAAGGAGACAACTTACCCCCACCAACATGGCCATTCATGGCATGATTAAAACAAGTAAAAACAGAATTTATGCATGCAAGATAGGACCCCAAAAACTCCTAATATGGCAACTAAAATAAACCCCATGAAACAAATACACCAAGGCTCATTCTTAGGCATAGGAAGACACACCCTCAGGATATGAAAAAAGACCATGCATGCACACATGTAGGCATGATTCTTGGACTAAAAAGAAAGTCCTTAGATGATATTAAACCAAGAGGGTAATCACAAACATATATGCTAGAGGCCATCGTGCTCAAAGCTTTTAAGCTAAAATACAAAGCAACCCTAACAAACATGTCAAGCATGGCTAAATGGATAACCAATAAACCTTAAGCATGGAAAAACATCACCAAGAACTTCATGGAACTAAGCCAACTCTCACAAGAATCATGGCCTAACCATGATGTGCACTTTTAAGCAAAGTAGAACAATACAAAACAAGTATTACAAGCATGCAAGGAGGCACAAGTTTGACCAAAAACAGAGATTATATATGACCTAAGATGCCTAAAAAAAATGCTGGAATGAAGCCAAGAAACATCAAGCACACATGCTACCCTCTTGAGCCCAAAAAGCAAAGAAACAAAACCATAAAGGGAGAGGGGTGTCCCTCCCCTATGCAAGACTTCAAACCAACTTTTTTGACACTAAAATACACTGATTTTTGGTGATGAAAAGATCAAAATGCTGAAGTGAACAAAACCTTATCAAAAGGGTACCAAAATAGGCTAAACAAGGCCTATGAGGGTGAGTTTGCAATCTAACCACAAAGTGACCTTAATGAAAGTGTTAGAGCAGGAAAATATGAGCCTTTTTTATGTTATACACAAGAGCCAAAACAATAAACAAAATAGGTAGAAAACCAATGCAAGTTTGGGGAATAAAAGGGAAGATGCTCACCCTTGAAGAACCCTTGAAGAACAAATGGTCTAACCTCCTTCTTTGGATCAAAACCACTCCAAAACTCAAGAAACAACTCCCCCAAGTCCCTCAATCTCGGACTAAGGTGTAATGGTGTGTGTAATGGTGCAAAAGTAAGGTAAAACACACCTTTTGGGCCAAGAAACACACACAAGAAGGGAGAGGGAGAGAGGTATAGAGATAATATGTATCTATATCTCTAAAGGCTGATTTTTGCTTCTGTTTTTCTAACCTAGAACCAAGAGGAAAGCCTCTCTCTTATAGGACTCCCTCTTGCAAAGCTTATTCAACAAGCTTGGCTAGAGGGAAATCCCTCCATACACGTGTATGGAGGGGAAAGGAGTTGGTGCCAGCTATCACAGCTGGCACAAAATATCTCCATAAAGTGGAGGAACAGTGGTCGGCTGCCCAAAAAAGCTATTTCGGCAAAAAATAGTGCCGACCGACAACAAATTATGCCGACGGGCAATAAAATGTGCCGACCGGCAAACAAAAGTGCCGATGGAAGAAAAAGACCAGCCGGTGGCCTCCAGCCACTGCCGGTGGTGTATGGGGATGTCTCACAAGGCATTCCTTGCCCCTCTAAGGCAAAACAAAAGTGTTTGGTGCAAAACCAGACACTAAACAGTCGAGTTCGGGGATCCTGAGGCAAGGCGCGCGAGCCGAGACCTCCAGGAACTCCAAACGAACACAAACATGGAAGATTACCGTGTGTTCAAACAGTGATGTCCAAGTCTTGAGGACGGTAAAAAATGGGGTGTCTACAGTTGCCCCTCTTTGACAGAACTCGAAAGTCATAACAATGACGGGAGTGAATGTCAAAGCCCAGAGACGACCCATTTTTGACAAGGCCGAAGACTTAGACAAACAAACAAGACAAATAAGATATGTGCCCGGAGGCAGGGGCAAAATGCAAGACAATGCACGAAGCCGAGCATACTTATGATCATGCAAAGAAAGCTGTAATGAAGCAAACATGCGACAGTTTTAAGCTAGCATACCAAACTACACTACAATGCAGAAAGGATGTAAGAGAATTATGGAATTCTCAATATGTCTCACTCGGGAGATACAATACCTGTCCGGTTCGTCTGGTTGCACCAGCCTCAAATGAACCGTACATACAATATCGTGCCTGAAAAGAAAACAAACTTAACATGTACAATATGGTTAGCAAAATGCATGACAATGCAAGAATAGTGGTGTACTCGAAATGCGTGACAGAGCAAAGTAAGTAGAGAGCATGACAATGCATATTGAAATACAACTAGGCAAGCGGAGCAAGCGGTCTACGCAGGCGACGAAATTGATCATAAGCACGCGGTCTACGCAGGTGACGAAACAAACAAGCGGTCTACGTAATTAACACATGCGGTCTACGCAGGTGACGGAATTAAACATGCGGTCTACGCAAGTAATGGAATTAAACATGCGGTCTACGCAGGTAATGGAATTAAACATGCGGTCTGCGCAATCAAAACATGCGGTCTACGCAGGTAATGGAATTAAACATGCGGTCTACGCAATCAAAACATGCGGTCTACGCAGGTAATGGAATTAAACATGCGGTCTACGCAATCAAAACATGCGGTCTACGCAGGTAATGGAATTAAACATGCGGTCTACGCAATCAAAACATGCGGTCTACGCAGGTAATGGAATTAAACATGCGGTCTACGCAATCAAAACATACGGTCTACGCAGGTAATGGAATTAAACATGCGGTCTACGCAATCAAGACATGCGGTCTACGCAATCAAAACATGCGGTCTACGCAGGTAATGAAATTTAGCATGCGGTCTACGCAATCAAGACATGCGGTCTACGCAAGTAATGAAATTAAACATGCGGTCTACGCAATCAAAACATGCGGTCTACGTAGGTAATGGAATTAAACATGCGGTCTACGCAATCAAAACATGCGGTCTACGCAGGTAATGGAATTAAACATGCGGTCTACGCAATCAAAACATGCGGTCTATGCAGGTAATGGAATTAAACATGCGGTCTACGCAATCAAAACATGAGGTCTACGCAGGTAATGGAATTAAACATGCGGTCTACGCAATCAAAACATGCGGTCTACGCAGGTAATGGAATTAAACATGCGGTCTACGCAATCAAAACATGCGGTCTACGCAGGTAATGGAATTAAACATGCAGTCTACGCAATCAAAACATGCGGTCTACGCAGGTAATGGAATTAAACATGCGGTCTACGCAAGTAAAGGAACGTACTATTACACAGCATAATTGAAACAATTTGCGGGGCTCACAAAGCATGAAAAGGATACGGGGCGGGACATTCTTCGCACGCATCGAGCGTTGCTTGCCGAAGTTGTGGCCTGAGGTCAACTCAAAGGTTCACGTTTCAAAGGTGTGATTTCCCGTATGGTGAGGGCGTCCAACAACGCGGCTGACCCGAACAAAGACGCAGAAGGTGCGTTAACCGCAAGGGGAGTTTCACCGGTATCAGTTCTGATACTTGGCTACCCTGCCATTCTACGTTTTATTTCCCTTTTTTACTAGTAGTTTAAGCACATTGCACTGCCTCAGGAAGGTTTATTTTCTTTCTCAAAATTCGCACACTTTGCAAAACATGCGATGGGGAACGAAACGAATTGTTTTATTCAAAAGATGTTGCATTTGTGGATCTTCTGTGCATCGCATCGCAGGGTTTCACACCACAATGTGAACGAAATTGAACTCATTTTGGAAAGTTGCCATCGTAATAATCAGGTAGTGAACCGACTTACAACTCGATAAGCAAAACAAAGCTATGACACAACCAAACAAGTGTGAATACAACTCGATAAACAAACCGAGAGCTACAAGAGAGCGAAATACAACTCGATAAGCAAATGTTCAAAACTCGATAAGCAGACGGGCGTGGCTTCGCAAGAGTTTATCGCCGGGGGGGATTTGGAGGTGGTGAAGTTCCCCAATTCTTAGCATAAACAGCTCAGGAAACCAGGGAGGAAGCCCACCGGCACGGTGTAGGAACCACCGGCTGTAAGGAGTGGCTACCGGCCGTATGTCTGTTTTGTCGGCAAACTGAAATGGCCTGTCGGCATATTTTTCTGCCGGTCGGCATATATTTTTGGCCGGTCGGCACTAAACGAGGGGAACCACCAGAATGTTGACACTTGTCCCCCCACTCAACCTTATCTCCTACAAAAGATCCCAGCTTCGTAGTTTTCCTCATTTTCACACTGATTTGCTCCAATGGAAGAGTTTCTTGCTCAAAATCTCACAGCTTGGATTGCTAGCTTGGATGGCTCGAAAAAGGTGAATTTCCGGGGTTTCGGCATAAATGCACTATTCACTCTGGGTCGTACCCCGTTGCATCTCCCGTTTCTTCATGCCGCGGCAAGATTTTGGAATCCGGTGACACATGTCTTTAGCTTCGCCGGGCAAGAGATGTGTCCTACCTTCGAAGATTTCCGAGCTTTAATGGAGTCCGAGCGCGACGAGGAGCTCCTGCCCCAACTTAATTTTGGTCATGCCCAATCCTTAGGGCGCATGTGCGGACTCCGCATGCGCGACGCTCAGTCTCTGATGGGCGACGGGATGTTAGACATTCCGAGTTTGGCCAATCAATTTTCTGATGCTGGTGATCGCAGCAACCATCACTGGCAAGGCTTCCGACGACATGCGCTCTGCTTGTGCATGCTGTCTCATTTCCTGTTCATTTCGGGCTCTGGAGGGGCTAGTGTCCGGCTGATTGAGGTTGCCCAAGGCTTGAGAGAGGGCAAGAGCTGTATTGCCATGGTTCTGGCCGAGACACTAATGGGTTTAGACGCCTTTTACCGTCATGAGACGTGCAGATTGGCGGGGAGCCCACTACTACTACAGGTAATATTTCCCACCCAATCTCGCATTTCTGTATTGCTCACATCACTCGGCCCTCGAGCTCAGTCTTTTCTCACAAAACCCCATGCTCACTTTTCTCTCCTCGTACATCTCTCTATTCTTTAATCTCTCATTTTTTTTTAATCCCTTCCCAGGTGTGGTTGATGGATAAATTGCAGGTTGTGGACTCCTGCCCAACATACTCAGCTCGCGGCTACTTCTTCCGGCATCGTCTAGTCAATGCCTTGGATGAGGAATGGTGGTTCGCTTGGATGTGCCACTTGTCCACAGACCGTATTGCTTGGCGGTGCCCTTGGTTGAACCTTCCGGCAATGAGTTACAACATGCCTCGACAGACTCGAATTCAACTGGTTGGTCTCACTCATTGTGTATTTTACTTCCCATTTCGGATTCGACGTCAATTTGGCCATGATCAGACCTGCCCGCCAGAGGGGATAGAGTATCCTGCTGCATTTCCAGCCCGAGGCGCACAGCTTGCTTGGCAGGCCACTGCGTGGAGGATGAGAGAACTCCTGGCCCCCGCTCCTACTTTTAGTTGCACTTTGTCTGACGAGTGCATAGATTGGCTCAATGAAGAAGCACAGATCGGGCCCAGCTTGGCATCAGAGGCTTCGACCAGCTCTGGGAGGGGGCGCAGGAACACCTGATTTGACCATGCCCTAGATTTATTGCTTTATTAGTACTTTCAAGTTTTCTTTCCTGAATGTAATAAAAAAGCAACTTCAATTGTCTGTAAGAGCAGGAGGACTCTGTTTTGAAATCAATGAAATTGAAAGTTGTGGCACTGAAAATTTTCCACCTTGGTCCAAAAATGGTCAAAGTTGTAAAAAGATTATTTGAACAAATTCAGCTTATATTAAAACTTTTCAAAAACATTTTTGATGTGGATCAGAACTGGACACGCCTGAGATTTGTCACTGAGATGCACAACCCCAGATCTCCGCAACTGGAAAGTTGCCCCTAGTCTGAAGAGCGCCGCAGCACTGCATAGCAACGGAAAGTTGCCCCTAGTCTGAGTGGCACTGCACCGGAGATTCCAACGAATGCTGATGGACAAAGATGGCTGAGATGATCAAATGGACAAAGTTGATCGGGGAAGTGTTATGGCTGAACTTCAGGATGAAGCTGCCTACGTATCCCAAACATGGGAATCAAGCCTTATGTAGTTCCGGCTTGGGTTCGCTCGAGTATTTTCACTCTCCTTTTGCGCTCTAACTTTTGCCAAGGCCGCCCTTTGCGGGTTTTCAACCTTGCGAGCTCAGTTTTTATATTTTCTAATTTTTTGTGCTCTGACTTTTGCCTAGGTCGCCCTTCCGGGTTTTCGGCCTAGCGAGCCTCTCAAGGGTAGTATTTCTTCAACTTGTCCATATTGATCGGTTGAGAGAATTCTAAGCCATCTAAGTCCATCAGAACCACAGCTCCGCCTGACCAGATAGCTTTGATGATGTAGGGACCAGTCCAATTGGGTCTGAACTTGCCACTCGGGTCGTGGATGGGAGCTCGGTTGTCTTTGAGTACCAAATCCCCTTCCTTTAGATTTCTGGACTTAACCCTCTTGTTAAAAGCCCGAGCAATCCTGCGCTGATAACTCTGAACGTGGTACAGTGCTTTCAGTCTTCTTTCATCAAAGAGCATTAGTTCCTCGAACCTGCTCTGCTGCCAATCTGCCTCAGCTATCTGACACTCGGCCAATACCCGTAAAGACGGAACTTCAATTTCAATAGGTAGAACAGCCTCCATTCCATAAACTAACGAATACGGAGTTGCTCCGGTGGAGGTTCTAATCGAAGTCCTGTAGCCCCACAGAGCAAACGGCAACTTATCTGGCCAATCTCGATAGGTCTCCACCATTTTCCGCAGTATATGCTTGATGTTATTGTTGGCGGCCTCAACTGCTCCATTGGTTTGCGGCCGATACGTAGATGACTTATGAAAAGCCACATTATACTTTTCCAACAAGTCGGCCACTTCTTTCTTAAAGTGGGATCCATTATCCGAGATGATCTCATTTGGCACCCCGTAGCGACAAATGATGTTGTTCCTGATGAACTTTGCGACGTGCGACGCTTTCAACACCGCGTATGATTGGGCCTCGACCCACTTTGTGAAATAATCTATCGCTACGAGGATATACTCATGTCCGTTCGATCCCTTCGGGGTAACAGCTCCGATCACAACAATCCCCCACACGGAAAACGGCCACGGGGAAGTCATGTTGTATAACTTGGATGGTGGGATATTCATACGGTTCGCATGGATCTGGCATTTGTGGCATCGCCGAACAAAGCCGATACAATCCTCTTCCATGGTCGACCAGTAGTAACCCTGCCTAAGGATCTTTCTGGCCAACATTACTCCATTCATGTGTGCGCCACACTCTCCTCCGTGGATGGCCTCCATTAGGCGCTTCGACTCTTCAGCTTCTACACAGAGCTTATGCATTCCCAGATGACCTCTTTTGTACAGTTTACCTCCGCAGATGATGAACTGAATAGCCATTCTTCTAATGGCCCTCTTATCCTTGGTGCTTGCCCCTAGCGGATACGCCTCCTTTTCCAAGAAGTTCCAAATATCGTAATACCAGGGGTTGTCGTCTTGGGCCTCATCTATGGCGGAAATTGACTCGTATGCTGGCGCAAACTTCTGATCAATTATGACTGGACGCATCCGGACTCCCGACGGGATGTCTATCATGGAAGATAGAGTTGCTAACGAATCTGCAAACCTGTTGTTCTCTCTTACGAGGTGGGTGAAATTTAGTTTCTCGAACCGAGGAATTAACAAATCCAAGGTTTGGTGGTAAATTATCATCCTTTCCTCCTTGACCTTCCAGTCTCCTTTTGCTTGAGACACAACAAGATTTGAGTCCCCAATGACGTCCAAACGTCTTACCCCTAGCTCTAGGGCTGCTTCCAGACCAGCAATACATGCCTCATACTCTGTCTCATTGTTCGAGACTCTAAACTGGAGCTTGAATGCCAAAGGGATACGGGAATCGTCAGGCGCTATCAGCAACACCCCTATCCCATACCCATACTGGTTTGACGCTCCGTCAAAGTACATCGTCCAAGTTTCATCCTCGATATGCAGAATCACTTCATCTGGGAATAGGTACTCAACCGCTTCATCCCCCTCAACCGGGTGGTCGGCAAGGAACTCTGCTACCGCTCTCCCTTTCACCGACTTGCGTGTTACATACTTCAAGTCAAATTCGGAAAGCAATAGCAACCAACGAGCTAGCCTACCTGTAAGTGCTGGTTTCTCGAAAAGATATTTGATGGGATCCAAACGTGAAACCAACATTACAGAGTGAGCTAACAGGTAGTGCCGCAGCTTCCGGGTAGCCCATACCAAGGCCAAACAAGCCTTCTCCAGTGGTGTATAGCGGATCTCGTAATCCAGCATCTTCTTGCTCAAATAGTAGATAGCCCTTTCCACTTTGTCTTCTGACTCCTGTGCGAGCATGCAGCCCATGGTGGTCTCAGTTACCGAAAGATACAGTATCAACGGTCTCCCCGGTTCTGGCGGTGACAATACAGGCGGGTTCTGTAGATATTCTTTGATCTGTTCAAAAGCTGCTTGACATCGGCCGTCCCATTGGAATTTCTTTCCTTTCTTCAGGAGGCCAAAAAGTGGTTCACAAGTCAAGGTTAGTTTAGAGATAAACCGCCTTATGAATTGCACTTTACCTAGAAAGCCTCGCACCTCCTTTTCAGTCCTTGGTGGTGGCATTTCTAAGATGGCCTTGATTTTGGAAGGGTCGACCTCGATGCCCCTTTGCGTTATCAGAAACCCTAGCATCTTTCCTGCTGTAACACCAAAAGTACATTTCTGGGGATTTAGCCGCAGCCGAAATTCTCTGATCCTTTGAAAAAACTTTTGTAAGGCGGTGTAGTGGCCCTCTCTTTCTTTGGACTTGACAATCATGTCGTCCACATACACCTCGACCTCTTTATGGATCATATCATGCAATATCGTAGTTGCTGCCCGCTGATAGGTAGCTCCCTCGTTTTTCAGCCCAAATGGCATCACTCGATAACAATATGTACCCCACGGGGTAGTGAATGCAGTCTTCTCCCGGTCCTCGGGCGCCATTACTATCTGATTATAGCCTGAGAAACCATCCATAAACGAAAGCAAGGCATGTCTTGCCGTGAAATCTACCAGTTCATCAATGTGTGGCAAGGGAAAGTCGTCCTTCGGACTGGCCCTGTTCAGATCTCTGAAGTCTACACAGACCCGAATTCTGCCGTCTTTCTTCGGCACCGGAACAATGTTGGCCAGCCAAGTTGGATACTCAGACACCAACAGGAAGCCCGCATCAATCTGCTTGGTGACCTCTTCCTTGATCTTAATGGCCCAATCAGGACGGATTCTTCTGAGCTTCTGTTTGACAGGTCGGGCCTCGGGATCAAGAGGGATCCGGTGCTGTACAATCTCAGGATAGATTCCAGGCATGTCTTCGTAGGACCACGCGAAAACATCTTTGAAATCTTTTAACAAAGCGACTAAGCGCTCGCGTTCCTCAGAAGACAACGTGGACCCGATCTGGACCAGCCGCGGGTCCTTCTCAGTACCAACGTTCACAGTAGTGATTTCATCCATTAAAGGTTTAACAAATCTTTCCTGCTCTTAATCAATTAACCGTTGTAAAACCGGAGGAATCTCTTCCTCGTTGTTTTCATCAAAATTTTAAAAATCCTGATTTAAGCAATAAATCAAAGGTACAGAAAAATACTCCGAAACCACATCCACGTCGTTCTCATTAAATACTTCCGAGCCGTCGGACTCTTCCGTTACAACAGACTCAAAAGAAAATGAAAAAGACGATTTAGACAGGACTGTGGTATCCGGGTTATCACCCCCGGGAATACCGGACTCAGACTCAGTTGAGCTGGAATCTGATTCCGACGTACAAGATTCGGTAGAATCAGATCCCGGCTCACTACCTGACCCGGTGCTGCTTGATAAAAAGCCTTCTTCATATTGCCAGATGAGAGAAGGTGCGATGGATGCATCCAAAATAGCTGATGGTAGGCCCGCAGCCGCTTCATTCCCAATCACACATACCGAGGAGCTATCCCCCAAGCACCTCTGTTCAATCGGAGGATCTGACAGCAGACACGCCAGCGCTGCCCCCATTTCATTTTCGGCGTCCTCGGACTGTACCTCCTTACTTTGCTCGGCCTCAGCCGATAGATCTGCCTGCCCTTCGGCGATGTCATCCTCAGGTAACTGTAAATCAAAGAAAATTTCAAATCCCGGTACGCGCTTTTTCTCCGCATTGAGCCACGGCTCCGGGAAGCCACAGAACGGAAAGTCCTCCCCCTCCCGGACGAAACGTCCGTTCAGGGTCCCCCGAATGGGCTGGTGCATCAAGTCAAAGGGCTTCCCCATCTGTTTCGCCCTGGCCCTTCCGGCCATTTCCTTTCCTTTCCTTATCCAATCCTCTTTGGTGGGTAGGTAGCCCAAACCAAAGGTATGGGGGTTATGTGGCACTTCGGTCGATGCTGCGGCACCTTTCCTACCGCTCTTGCCTAATCCCATCCCGGGGATGTGCTGGAGTTTGTTCATGAGATAGACTGCTTGGGCACTGACATACACCCCTTCGTTAGCTGCCATGATGTTCTGTACGACCCGAGCCTCGGCCAAGGTGAAACCCGATATGAACACATCTTCTATACCGTGCTCAATTTGTAGAACAGGCGTAGATACCTCTGGTGGTGGATGAATTGATGAGTTTCCGAAAACAATGGCTACTCCCTTCCCATAGGGGTATTTCACCACTTGATGTAAGGTAGAGGAGACCGCCTTTACCTGATGCAGCCACGGCCGTCCCAGAAGCAAGTTGAATGTTGCGGGAACCTCCAAGACATGGAAATCTATCTCGTGCTGTCCTGGCCCAACCTTTGTTTGAATCTTAATTGTTCCCATTACTTCCCGGCTTGTGTTGTCATACGCCCGAATCACTTGGGCCGTTGGCACAAAATCCGCGACTTTCAAACCAATCGCATAAGCTGTCCTTGCCGGGCAGACGTTGATGGCGGACCCCGTGTCGACAAGCACCACAGGTATCCATTTATCCCTGCACTCGACAGAGATGTAGAGCGGCTTGTTATGGTTCGCACCCTCGGGTGGCAGCTCTTTGTCAGAAAAACTCAATGCTGGGGAATTTCCTCCTAAAAAGACTAAACCCACCAGCTGCTCGGGCGTGGTGTCTATGGACAGCTTGGCCTTGTCCATGGCTGTAAGGACGGCTTGTCTATGTACTCGAGAAGCCATAAGCAGTCCCGAGATGGAGATGTTTGCTTGTATCTTTTTCAATTGTCTCAACACGGCCTCGTCTTCGAGTTGCTTCTCCTTTTGTTTCTCTGCTTCATTATCTTTCCCAGACGCCTCCGGCTGATCTAGGTGTGGAGGCTTGAAATACCGTCCACTCCTAGTCATGTGATCGACCTCGCCGATATACCAGGTATCATCTGGTTGGTTACCTTTCCAATCCTCGTCCGTGTGGGCAAGACATAGATCGTCGTCTTCCCACCACATACCATCTGCGACTGACAAGCATCTG
Organism: Camellia sinensis; assembly: GCF_055761805.1. NCBI lineage: Eukaryota > Viridiplantae > Streptophyta > Magnoliopsida > Ericales > Theaceae > Camellia > Camellia sinensis. The sequence goes on along the minus strand of NC_138967.1, from coordinate 103,144,455 downwards.
TCTGCTTCTGGCACAACTGTCCCGATACTCACAGTACCTTTTATCCCTATGTTCACAGCATCCTCCATTTCCGTACTTGCGGCGGTTTCGACCCCTACGTGGCCTTTTGCTTTTCTGATCCTCTCAGAATCCTCGAATCTCTCTTGTTCTGACTGTGTCAATGCAGTAGATTGCTCACTGATCCCTGTACTTAAAATGCTCCATTCCCGAGCGAAACTCTCGACGCTGGCGCTCTCCGGCGATGTATTCTGCTTTTCGACACTCCCGGCCGTTGTTGACATTCCTGCCCCTGCCGGGCCTTGTTCTGACTGGAACTCCCCTGTTACATCCGGCTGATCGTCTAACCACCCCGTGGCCTCTGCTAATTCTTCATTATCATACCAGTTGATGGCTGAGTCTTGGTCATCATGAAATTGGGACTTGACAACATCCTTTTCCACGGCTGTCAAATCATCCATTCCCTGTCCTGAATTGTCCCCTCGGATTACACACAGCTCTCCCCCGACTGGAAATTCGACATTTGGTCTATTCTGGCCCACCGGTGAAATGTAGTCATTCGGACTGTAAGCATTCCCAACATCATTCTCAGGCTCCACGGACCCTGATTTGACAACCTCTTTCCTGTTCTCGATGGTCACCACCACTGGCTTGGGTTGGGTTATGGAGACGTCCGTCATGCACAAATCAGTGCAATCGGGGAGGAAAACTTTAGGTTTGGGCAGGTAGGAGGGTGTGATGTAGATACTGGGATCGTAGGATGCGACCCCAGTGTAGATGAAGTTGACTCTTTTGGGTGGTGGAACTTGGTTATGTGCGGGGAGAGGATTTGTGGTAACATTAGGTTTCTCAGGGGGGAGAATCACCCCATTATCAATGAGATCTTGAATCTCATGACGTAAACGAAAGCATAGGTCAGTGTCATGACCATGCTGCTGGTGGAACGCACAATATTTGGCTGGGTTGTGGGTGGCGGGTAGTCTTTCAGGTAAGGGTCGCGGCTCTAGGGGCTTCAGATGCCCTTTTCTGATCAAAACCCCCAAAGCTTTGGACAGGGGAATATAAAGTGGAGCGAAGGTTCTGGTGTTTCTGGGAGGGTATTTGGCTGTTTGCGAGTTGCTTCCGGACGCGCCGGAGAATGGTGTGGCTGCTGTATTTCTCGGGGAAGGGTTAGTGGTGACCATACTCACTTCGGAGGTCCTGGCAGTCGTAGCGCCACTCGGGCCTGCATTAGTACTACGATTGAAATTTCTGCGGGGTTGATCCCGATCATTATCAATCCAACCTTGTCTCAAGGCGTCCTCGATCTGCACCCCCATTTCATGCAAATCAGCAAAGGTGGGAAAAGGGACTACAATCATCTTTTGCATTAGCTTCGGCTGAAGATTGCGCACAATCATCCGAATCTGGTCTTTGTCTGTGGGTCTCAAGGTCATCATTGAAGCCTTAGCCCACCATCTAGTTACAAACTCTGAGAAGCTTTCCTTAGGTTCTTGCCTCGTTGTCTCGAGATCCCGGGTCGTGATCTCGATTTGTGTGTTATACGAGTACTGCAGGATGAAGGCCTCAGCCATCTCGTCCCAGTTTCTCTTGACGTCGTCCCCCAACTTGGCATACCATGCGAACGCCACACCTGACAAGGTCCGGCCGAATAAAGATAGTTTCTGCAATCTGGTGAGGCCCATTGGCCTTAGGACGTCTGAAAACAGTCGCAGGTGTACCATGGGATCCTCAGACCCGTCAAAACGATCAATTTGGGGCATCTTAAATCGATCTGGCAGCGTCACGGCTGTGTCGATGTACCCATCTCCAATGTCCGGAATGGACTTCGCACCTTGAGATTTCCTGAACAGCTTTTCAAGCTTGTGCATTTTTAACGTCATGGGGTCTACCTCAGACTCAAAGGGAGAATCCGATATATTAATGGGAGTGGGTGCCTTGGATTTTTGAGGCGGAATCGGGGGTGGAGCCGGCCCCGTTGGGATGTCTGTATCTTCTTGGACATTCCGGGCGTTTGGTGTTTCTTCGGGTATTGGAACCCTTAATGGAGGAGGGGTTTGCTGCGAAGGTGATGCCCCAGTTTGTTGTTGCAATCTCCCAATTAAATCCGCTTGCTCACTCATAACGGTAGCCTGTTGCCTGGCAAATTCTGCCTGGCGGGCAGCATCTTGCTGCATCATTTTCATGCTTTCCTGAAGTTGGCGCACCATCTCCTCTAAGCTAGCCATACTGTTCTGCTCTGGTTGAATTGCTGGTATGCGTTCCCTCTCTGTGGGTGAAACGGGATCCTGATCCCTACTGTACACGGGTGGGGTAGACGAAGCCCTTTGTACCGACTGTTGAACCGATATCCTCTGCCTAGTTGCTTTCCGTTTAGTAACCGGGGGTAGAGAATGGTACACTGGTTGTCCTTCTATCAGATCCTCAGATCGATGGAGCCGGCGACCTCTGATCCAGAGTGCTTGGGGAATGTCTACTGGGTTAGACGCAATGATGCTAAACTACCTAGCAAAAAGATAAATAAAGCAATAAATAAACCAACAACCGGACAGCACAACAGCATAAAATAAACAAATAATATACAGTTGGATTTTCAAAACACATAGTCGATAAGCCGAGCACACGGTTCCCCGATACTGATCACTGTTCTCAAAATCTCTATTCCCAATACTGAACCCTGATACCCGCAGATAACTGATTCTCTTAAAACTGATACTGATGCCCTCAGGCCTGATGCCCAAACTTACAAACTGATGTGTTCATTTCCCTGCAGAAATACATTTTGAAAGCACATAGCAAGTAAAGAGAGCCAAAACACCCCTATGTTGGGGTAGGGTTTCCCTGTCCTATTTTGTCAGGAGCTAGGGTTTCACTACGCACGCAGTGGTTTCAAACAACTTAGCATCGGGTAAGCAACCTGTCCTAGCTTGGAATGGTCACTATGGTTCCGAATATGCACTAGGTCGAATGGTCAAAAAGGGTGCCCCGGTAAAACCGGGGTTTGTGTTCCCATACTGTCAGAGCTCATAGCCGGTCAGCCTTATGGACATGCCTTGACAAGACAAGCCTCCGGCAAACCGTTCAGGAATGGCAGATGGCAAACACTGTGTTCCTAGGCGCACCAATGCACATGCAATGCAAAGAAACACATAAGCGAAATCAAAACAGGATATCACGAGTTCGAGTCAAGCTCTCTAAAACTTCCCCAGCAGAGTCGCTAGAAACTGTAACAGCGTCCGCGTGGGACCTCGTGCTACAGTTCGGACTCGATTTGTGTCACGGTTCTTAATCTGAACCAAAGAGTCCAAATCTGGCAAATCGTTTTGAGAAACAGATTTTGAAAAAGTAGTGCCAAACATGGACTGCTTTGCCAGATACAGAGTCGCCACCTAAATATTTTAAAATGGGGAAATTTAGGAAACCCTGACTCGGTGCCGAAGGCCACATGTCCGTCATCACCGGAGTTGTCTCGGCTCGGGAGCTTGGGTACGATCGGGGAAGGTCAGCTATGAGCACCCCCTTTCGCCCGGTCCGAAAGACCGGCCTCTACTAACCGTGATATCCAGTTTTGAAAACGTTTATGTATTCTTATTCCAATTATTAGCCTAAGATTACTATGTTATGCGCGCAGCAAACAAGTATAGACCAAATTGCCCAAATTGGAACAAAACATTCTATGTTCATTTTGAAAATGGTTTGCTACTCGTAAGTAGGCTAAAATGCAAGTTTTGCCACCCTCAAGTGGGTTTTTTTAGAAAAGACGGTTTTGCCACTATCTAGTGGGCTTAAAACAAATATAGTTTTAACGCATTATCCCAATTTAAGCAGTTTGACCTCCACCCACAGGCATTCAAGCAATTTATCTCATGTAAACACTTAGCCGCATGGCAAGCATACTTTTATGGCAACATTCACACGCATGTTGGATGCTAAAGCATAACCACTTACATTGTACTCCGTGCCAAAACAATAAACTAGTTAGCAAATTGCGTGTCCTAGTTCATGTTATTTTGCCTAATGCAACACATACAAGATGCAATTTTAGTTAGGCTCGGTTAACCTAAATATGGCATATGATATGCAACCAACTGTTCCATGTATTCAATTTTGGAATTTGAAAATACGAATGCGGTTAGTATGATGTACCGAGCCCGGTGCATGCCAACAGATGCATGAATGCACGCGTGCATATCATAAGGTGTGCTAATCTCAAAAATGCCCTAATCTACCATTATAAGCAGATAAATAAAAGGGAAGAAAGAAATGGGGATTGGAAGACATACACACACTCACCCACACTTATTACATGTTTACCCTCACTCAGAGGGTTCGAATTAATATTACAGTCCCAAAATAATGAACAAATAAAATTATTACAAAATTTCTCTAATTAATTAAAAAAAGGGAGCAAAAGGAAAGAAGAGGGTAGCCACAGCCTTTGCCTCGGGGTGCGCGGATGATGCATGCTCGAGTCCGTCCTGCCCGGAAAACCCGTACTATACTCTTGTCGCCTCTGTTTGTACTGCCTTGTCCTTCTGAAAATTGCCAAAGTACTGGAACAAGCTCCTTGCATCCTGTAGAGCACCACCGGCCAGACAGAATTGCCACCGGCACTTCAAAATTATCATCGGCACTTTATCGGATTCATCGGCATTCCAGATAGTGCCGGTCGGCACTAAATTCTGCCGGTCGGCAGAAACTTCCTGCAGAAGACAATCTGACAGCAAACAGAGAACAGACAGTGCATAGCATGGAGTTTTTGGACACATGTAAGCATGGTCCTACTTCTTATCATATTTTGAACTCAAAGAAGCATGACTTTCGATCCTTGAACCATCAATGGTACATGGTGAGTCAAAGGATCGAATTTGCCATTTGATATGAAAATGTATGCAACAAATAACATGAAAACCAGGGCCTTATCAAGGTGGAGTCAAAGGTCCCGATGACCGGGGATCAAGGCACATTACATCACTTGAAGTATGAATGGTCCTTGACCCCCGCACTTGGTTTGACACCCCAAACCAAGTAAATGCAATGCATGTAATGCTCACAAGCCTCAAATGTGTCATGCCACCAAGATGTAAAACACAACAAGCAATATGCAACTATCATGACAAAATGTATGATACCAAGCACACAAGATACAAACATGATGCAAACATGGAGCAAATTGACCATGGAATTGATGTGCTACAAAGCTTAATGGAACAAATATGCAACAAACATGGAGCAAGCATGCAAGAGGGCTTGAAGTGGCAAAGGGGCAGGCCCTTACCCTTCTCAAAACAGTGGCCAAAAGTGCTTAAAATGATAGACAATCAACTCATGTTAACAAGCAAACTTATGGTCCCAAAGCTAAGGCACTAAAGGAGACAACTTACCCCCACTAACATGGCCATTCATGGCATGATTAAAACAAGTAAAAACAGAATTTATGCATGCAAGATAGGACCCCAAAAACTCCTAATATGGCAACTAAAATAAACCCCATGAAACAAATACACCAAGGCTCATTCTTAGGCATAGGAAGACACACCCTCAGGATATGAAAAAAGACCATGCATGCACACATGTAGGCATGATTCTTGGACTAAAAAGAAAGTCCTTAGATGATATTAAACCAAGAGGGTAATCACAAACATATATGCTAGAGGCCATCGTGCTCAAAGCTTTTAAGCTAAAATACAAAGCAACCCTAACAAACATGTCAAGCATGGCTAAATGGATAACCAATAAACCTTAAGCATGGAAAAACATCACCAAGAACTTCATGGAACTAAGCCAACTCTCACAAGAATCATGGCCTAACCATGATGTGCACTTTTAAGCAAAGTAGAACAATACAAAACAAGTATTACAAGCATGCAAGGAGGCACAAGTTTGACCAAAAACAGAGATTATATATGACCTAAGATGCCTAAAAAAAATGCTGGAATGAAGCCAAGAAACATCAAGCACACATGCTACCCTCTTGAGCCCAAAAAGCAAAGAAACAAAACCATAAAGGGAGAGGGGTGTCCCTCCCCTATGCAAGACTTCAAACCAACTTTTTTGACACTAAAATACACTGATTTTTGGTGATGAAAAGATCAAAATGCTGAAGTGAACAAAACCTTATCAAAAGGGTACCAAAATAGGCTAAACAAGGCCTATGAGGGTGAGTTTGCAATCTAACCACAAAGTGACCTTAATGAAAGTGTTAGAGCAGGAAAATATGAGCCTTTTTTATGTTATACACAAGAGCCAAAACAATAAACAAAATAGGTAGAAAACCAATGCAAGTTTGGGGAATAAAAGGGAAGATGCTCACCCTTGAAGAACCCTTGAAGAACAAATGGTCTAACCTCCTTCTTTGGATCAAAACCACTCCAAAACTCAAGAAACAACTCCCCCAAGTCCCTCAATCTCGGACTAAGGTGTAATGGTGTGTGTAATGGTGCAAAAGTAAGGTAAAACACACCTTTTGGGCCAAGAAACACACACAAGAAGGGAGAGGGAGAGAGGTATAGAGATAATATGTATCTATATCTCTAAAGGCTGATTTTTGCTTCTGTTTTTCTAACCTAGAACCAAGAGGAAAGCCTCTCTCTTATAGGACTCCCTCTTGCAAAGCTTATTCAACAAGCTTGGCTAGAGGGAAATCCCTCCATACACGTGTATGGAGGGGAAAGGAGTTGGTGCCAGCTATCACAGCTGGCACAAAATATCTCCATAAAGTGGAGGAACAGTGGTCGGCTGCCCAAAAAAGCTATTTCGGCAAAAAACAGTGCCGACCGGCAACAAATTATGCCGACCGGCAATAAAATGTGCCGACCGGCAAACAAAAGTGCCGATGGAAGAAAAAGACCAGCCGGTGGCCTCCAGCCACTGCCGGTGGTGTATGGGGATGTCTCACAAGGCATTCCCTGCCCCTCTGAGGCAAAACAAAAGTGTTTGGTGCAAAACCAGACACTAAACAGTCGAGTTCGGGGATCCTGAGGCAAGGCGCGCGAGCCGAGACCTCCGGGAACTCCAAACGAACACAAACATGGAAGATTACCGTGTGTTCAAACAGTGACGTCCAAGTCTTGAGGACGGTCAAAAATGGGGTGTCTACACTAACTTACCTTTCTTCCCAAATCTGAAAGTTCCTTTCATTGGTGAAACCTTCAGGAATACATGATCCCCAACTTCAAATTCCAACTCTCTTCTTCTCTAGTCGGCATAGCTCTTCTGTCGACTTTGAGCAGTTTTGATTCTTTGTCGAATGAGCTTAATCTTCTCGGTTGTAACTTGAACTAGCTCAGGACCAATCAAAGCTTTATCTCCCACTTCAGTCCAACATATCGGCGATCTACACTTCCTTCCATACAAAGCTTCGTACGGTGCCATGCCAATGCTAGCTTGGTAACTGTTGTTGTAAGCGAATTCTACTAACGGTAGTTGTACTTCCCAACTTCCCTTGAAATCTAACACACATAGTCTGAGCATATCTTCGAGTGTCTGAATCGTTCTCTCTGTTTGTTCGTCGGTCTGGGGATGAAAAGTTGTGCTAAACTTCAACTCGGCTCCCAGAGCTCTTTGTAAACTCTGCCAAAGTCTAGAAACAAACTTCAGATCTCGGTTTGACACAATGGACATCGGCACTCCATGAAGTCTCACAATCTCATTCATATACAATACAGCAAGTCGGTCAGCATTGAATGAGGTTTGAACAGGTAAGAAGTGTGCTGACTTAGTTAATCTGTCAACGATAACCCAAATCGAATTCATGCCCATTTGCGTCATCGGCAAGCTAACAACAAAATCCATGGAGACGTGCTCCCATTTCCACTCAGGGATTGACAAAGGTTAAAGAAATCCTGCTGGTCTTTGATGTTCTGCTTTCACTTGTTGACAATGTAAGCACTAAGACACGAACTCGGGTATTTCTCTTTTCATATTCGGCCACCAAAAGGTTTGTTTCACATCTTGATATATCTTAGTGTTCCTTGGATGAACAGCAAATCTGGAACCATGAGATTCCTACAAAATCTTCCTTTTCAACTCTGGGATGTCGGCCACGCACACTCTTCTTTCAAACTTAAGTACCTGATTTTCAATAGTGTACCCTGACCTCGGCTTAGTGACAATCTCATCGGCAACCTTCTTGAAGAATTCGTCTTCCATTTGTCTGGCCTTCAATTCCTCTATAACGGTCGGCTCCACTGAAATCATGGTTAGGCATGCCAAACTTCCAACTGATTTTCTGCTCAATGCATCGGCTACTAAGTTTGCTTTACCTGGGTGATACTGAATTTGCATGTCATAGTCTTTCAATAACTCAAGCCATATTCTCTGTCTTAAATTTAACTCCTTCTGGGTGAATAGGTACTTTAAACTCTAATGATCTGTGAAAACTTGACAAGAAGCCCCATACAAGTGATGTCGCCAAATCTTCAAAGCAAACACCACGGCTGCTAGCTCTAAATCATGGGTAGGATAATTCTTTTCGTGAGGTTTCAACTGACGGGATGCATACGCTATAACCTTGCCTCCTTGCATTAACACGCAACCCAATCCCTTATGTGAAGTATCACTATAAATCTGAAATTCTTCTTTATCTGACGGTAGTATAAGTATCGGTGCTGTAACTAATCTCGTCTTTAACACCCGAAAAGCTGATTCCCTATCCTCGGTCCATTCATACGCCACTCCTTTCTGTGTTAGTTGTGTCAGTGGTACTGCAATCCTTGAGAAATCCTTTACAAACTTCCTGTAATAGCCAGCCAAACCCAGAAAACTATGAACCTCGGACGCGTTGGTCAGCGTCGGCCAATTCACGACGGCTTCAATCTTACTTGGATCAATAGAGATTCCTTATTCATTAATCACATGGCCCAAAAATGAAATGCTGGAAAGCCAAAATTCACACTTGCTAAGCTTGGCATATAATTTCCTGTCTCTTAGGATTTGTAAGGCTAGTCTCAAATGCTGCTCATGCTCATCACCACTCTTGGAATAGATCAGTATGTCGTCGATGAAAACAACCACGAACTCGTCTAGGTACGGCTTAAAAACTCTGTTCATCAAATCCATGAATGCTGCAGGAACGTTGGTCACTCCGAAAGGCATCACCAAAAATTCATAGTGGCCATACCTTGTCCGAAAAGCAGTCTTCTCGACATCCTCGGCCTTAACTTTCAGCTGATGGTAGCCAGACCTCAGATCAATCTTAGAAAAGACCCGTGCCCCTTGTAGTTGATCAAGTAAATCATCAATCCTCGGCAATGGATACTTATTCTTAATGGTCACCTTATTTAGTTCTCGGTAGTCGATACAAAGACGAAGTGTACCATCCTTTTTCTTGACAAATAGAACTGGTGCTCCCCAAGGTGAAGTGCTCGGCCTAATAAATCCCTTGTCCAACAATTCTTGTAATTGTAGTTTCAGTTCCTTGAGTTCAGCTGGGGCCATTCTATAGGGTGTTTTGGAGATACGTTGGGTTCCTGACATAACATCCACCGTAAATTCTATTTCCCTATCCACTGGCCTGCCAAGCAATTCATTTGGAAAGACATCGGGGAATTCTCTAACTACTGGGATGTCGGCTAACTCAACATTTCCATTCAATTCACTTAGTATACTGCACAGATAACCTTGACACCCTTTTTGGATCAACTTATAGGCTTTCATGGATAAGATTAAGTAAGGTGGGGGTACTACTCCTTTACCTTGGAAAATACCCTCGGCTTGGTTTGGGGGTTTCAGTGCGACACTCTTTGAAACACAGTTAATAGATGCATGATTTGCTATTAACCAATCCATTCCCAAAATGACATCAAAGTGACTTATGTTCAACGGCATCAAATCAACTAATAATTCTACGCCCTCAATAACAACGACACACACCCTATAAATGGATGCAACAATCATAGTTCTCCCAAATGGAATAGACACATATAACACATAATCAAGGGGTTCTTGTTCTCTATTTAACTTCTCGACAAATTTAACAGATACAAATGAATGTGTAGAGCCCGAATCTATCAATATGTATGCATCTTGAGAGCAGATTGGGAGTATACCTGACACGACTGTTTCAGCATTCTGAGTGTCCCTTGGTACCAATGCAAAAACTCTGCCCTGTCTCGTTTGGGGCCTCCCGATGTTATTTCTCTATGCAGAGCTCGAGGAATTCCCATTCTTCTTACCATCATCAGTCCTTGCCTTTGGACAGTCTTTCACACGATGACCCATTTTGCTACATTCAAAACAGGCTCCTGATGCCCAATGGCAAACTCCGGAATGCGGTTTCCCACAACTTGCACACGTTGGCTTAGCATTACCTTCCTGGTTCGAGTTGTTGGAGCTGTCCACATTCGCTTTCTTCTTGGTGTTAAACGGAACTCGGCGAGTGTCATAGTTCTGTCTCTTCCTCTGGCTCTCTCCTGAATTCTGATATCGGTTCAAGTTAGCTTCTGCAAGGATGGCCTTGTCCAATACTCCAGCGTAAGTCGGCATGTTGAGCATGTTCACTCGATCTTGTATCGGCCCACGAAGCCCACTTTCAAACTTCCTGGCTTTTTTATATTTATCATCGACCATGTGAGGGGCATATCTCGCCAACTTAGTAAAAGCACGATCATATTCTGCCACTGTCCTGCTACCTTGTGTTAGAGTCTGAAACTCTGTAGTCTTGCGGTCTCGAACGCTAAGGGAAAAGTGTTTGTTGTAAAACAACTCCAAAAATCTGGCCCAAGTTAGACCTGGGTTGCTTTCTCGGGTCATCATCCACCATCTTCGTGCATCGTCGTCTAATGTGAACGCGGCCAATGACACCTTCTGGGCGTTGGTGCTGGGAAAAATCTCAAACAGTTTCTCCATTTCCAAGACCTACGCCTCGGCTTTCATCGGCTCTATGCCCCCAGAGAATCTCAACGGTTTCATTTTCTTAAACTCTCGGATCAGGGCTATGGTGTCGTCCTCATATAAAGCTTGCTATGGAGGCACTTGCGGCGCTGGAGGAGGTGGAGGTGGAACTGCATGTCGGTCGTTTGTCTGCTCAGCCTGGGTAGAAGTGGTACTAGTGTCTTGTGGCCTAGGTTATCTTAACTCATGGACCAAACCTTCGATCAATCTCTCTAATCTGTCCAATCTGTCTTCGGGATGATCTCGACCAACTGGCGGTCTACCCCTTCTCATGATGCTAAGAGTATGCAAAATGTGACTTTAAAACAAAACGATCAAATAATATGCATGCAAATAACAAATAGTCACGCCGAGATGATGCACACATTGTCACGTAGCAAACAATATGATGCAATTCTAATATCTTTCTAAGGGAAATCCTATGCATTTTAGGACTCAAAGTGTGTGAATAACGTACTATAAGGAACTTGTGCTCTGATACCAATCGGTCATGACCCCATTCCGCCCCTAGTAGAATGGTGCCGTGATGGCCAGTAATTCGAGATTACCAAAGGCCAACTTACAAGAATTCACTCACAATCAGAGTATATATATATATATGGGGCTAACATGTGTGGAAGCAATAAATTTAGATCTAATTAGTCCGTAAGAGCTGTGCATAAGTTAAATGAAATGGCATACATCTTTACATAGCTTTACAACTTGGGTACAGTAAAATGAAGTACAAGAATACATCTTGACCAAAAGGCTTCTCAAGCCATCATATACAAAACACAATGAATTACAAGCTAAGAAGCATGATCTTCAAGATGCTACAAAATGCGAGTCCAAAACAAGTTGCAAAGCACATCTAGGCGTCACCGCCGTCCTGCTCATCACCTACATATATATAGAGAGGGTGAGCTTGGATACTCAGTGAATGGTACAAGTAATAAAGGGTTTGCATGAAAAATATCCGAGATCTTTATCAAGTGACACACATTATATCTTGCACAAAATCAAAGGCAAAACAAGTTCATCTAACAAGTCTTTCAAGCTTCATCAATCAAAGTCTTTAAAGGCTTTCAAATTTCAAGGGGTGACATTAATAAAGGTTGTGCTACAAATGCTTATAGTCCCCTAGCACGTACGGACTTTCAAAGGTTGTGCTACAAGTGCTTATAGTCTCCTAGCACGTACGGACTTTCAAAGGTTGTGCTACAAATGCTTATAGTCCCCTAGTACGTACGGACTTTCAAAGGTTGTGCTACAAATGCTTATAGTCCCCTAGCACGTACGGACTTTCAAAGGTTGTGCTACAAGTGCTTATAGTCCCCTAGCACGTACGGACTTTCAAAGGTTGTGCTACAAGTGCTTATAGTCCCCTAGCACGTACGAACCTTCAAAGGTTGTGCAACAAATGCTTATAGTCCCCTAGCACGTACAAACTTTCAAAGGTTGTTATCCAAAACAAGACTAACACTTGATACACAAAATAGGGATAATCATTCATGCTTAACAAATACTTTTCAAAACAAGACAAAGCTTTATCAAAACTTTATAACATAGCTTTATTAAAAATACCACTTACATAGTTCTTCAATGTCGGGGTCAAGCAAGAGTCCAAGTCTTACAAACACATGACAAAGTCTATTGAATGCACTTTCAAACAAGCTTTACACGAATGCAAATGATCTCGGCATTCCTTCAAAACTAAGTCGAACCAAAACAAAACACTGTTCCTCATCTCGGGAAATCATAATGGGCACCAACCAGATCTTGCCCGAGGTCCCACACCTCCTTGCCGAGGTGTGGTCCCGATGGCCACATTCAAGGAAACGAAGTCGGGAAAATCTGGGCTTCCCTTTCTTGAAGAACATGAACATGAAGAACATGGATGCAAGGATTATAACTTATCATTAAAAAATCTGAGATTTCATGCTATGAAGTCAAAAACATGGACCTGGGTACCCATACTCGAAGATTTCATGAAAACAAACACAAAAACATAAATCTCGATGCAAGCCTTCGGATCAAACAAGGCTTTTATTCAAGAACACATAAATATCACTTTCTCTTTCTAAAACCAAACTTTAAATCGATGCATGGTTTGCAAATCAAATTCGATCATGCAATGCAGCTAGATGATCAATAAGAACAACAATAGTAGATTAAGATTCTAACCTCAAGACACGAATCTAACGGCTCAAGGTGTGAAGATCAAGCTTGGAAAATCTATCCCTCCTCTAAGAACTCCTTCTCCCTCTTCTAGAGCTTCTCTCTCCTCGAGAACAAAGACATATAGCAAATGATACATTTCTAAGTCTACTAGCTGACTTAACACTCGGCTGGGACACGTGGCAACGGCTGGTTGGCTCTACTGAAAAAGGTGACTGAGTGAAAAGACAAGATCATGACAAGGTGTGTTCTACAAGCAAGATAGCATAGGCACTCCGGCAGGTAATGATCTCGGCTAATGAACAGGCATCGGCAAGTAGGGGAACAATGATCTCGGCTAGGAAGGACAACAATTGACCTAGCTGTGCCACACCTTGGCCTAGATGTGCCACACCTCGGTCTTGGTCATACCACTCCAGGACAAGATCACTTAGGTGCAAAGGTAACATCTCGGCCTAGATAATACACATCTCAGCCTTGGTGATGAACACCTCGGCCTAGATAATGACATCTCGGCCAATATGTCAGGGCGAAGGTGGAGGTCAAACAAGGTGGTTCCAAGATAATTCTAGATTGAAGATGACCTCGGCTAAACTCACACCAAGCAAGGTACAAAACATGCAAGAAACACTTAAGCAAAACAAATCAAGGTTTTCAAAATGCAACATATCAAGGCAAGATCGTGTAATATATGCAAGCATGACTAGAGTAGAGTGAGGGTTGTTACAATATATATACACAACATCTCACACATGAGAATAAACATAACAATGCCAAGCCTAAGGCATTCAAATAAATTTCATAATCCTCATCTTTTTTTATACACTCATTCTCACCATCACTCAAATAAAACAACAATCCATGGAGTCATGGTGGAGTATAAGGAATTTATCTATAGGTTCTTAATTAATTTTAATTTCATATGACCATGAGTGTAATTACAACCATAAAATAAATCCCTATAAAAATCCTAAACATGGCATACACAGCTAATCAAAATAATTAAAATCAATCCATCATCTACATGCAAATACAAAATCAATCCAACATCAAATAAAAATAAATAAATAAAAACAACGAATCAATCCATCCTTTAACCAATATCTATGGATTCTAAGTTTATTTTAATTTTATATAATCATGAGTGTGATTACAATCATAAAATCAATCCATATAAAAACCCTAAACCTTACATATACAACTAATCAAAATAATTCAAATCAATCAATCATCTAAAAACCCTAAACCTTACATAAACAACTAATCAAAATAATTAAAATCAATCAATCATCTAAAAACCCTAAACCTTATATACACAACTAAACAAAATAATTAAAATTAATTAATCATCTAAAAACCCTAAACTTTACCTACACAACTAATCAAAGTAATTAAAATCAATCAATTATCTAAGAACCCTAAACTTTACATACACCTCTAGTCAAAATAATTAAAATCAATCTATCATCTTTATGTGAATACAAAATCAAACTAACATCAGATAAATAAAAATAACGAATTAAACATAAATAAAGAAAAGTGAGTTTTGTACTCACAATATTATTTTAAAAATGAAAAAATTATTTGAAGAACTAATAGAACCACCAAAATAAAATCCTAATCTTTTCTTCCTTCTCTTTTCACGGCACACAGCACAACACTCTCTATCTTGATTTCTCTCTCTCTCTCTCTCTCTCTCTCTCTCTCTCTCTCTCTCTCTCTCGGCTCCCTCTGCCGTAGCAGAGCACTCTTTCTTTTGATTTTGTTTTCTTTCTTCTATCTTCTAAACCTAATCCCTATTCTAATCTAATTTGATTATTATATATTATTATATTATATTAAACAACATAATTGCACTATATATAAATATAAGATTAGATATATATATATATATATATATATAACACCTCTTCTTTTTTTTATATAACTTATATATAAATATTTAAGTTAAATACATATAATTAAATAACACATTAAATTAATTAATTATCACATTAAATTCATTAAATTGTCATGTGACCACACAATTAATAAAGTCAAAAATAAAATAAGATAATAATAATCATAATAATAAATAAATGACTTAAGAAAATTAGGGTCGTTACAGAGACTGTAGAGTGCCTTGGGCACTAGATTGACTTTTAGTATTGCCTATCATCCTCAAGCTGATGACAGTCAAAGCGTACCATTCAGATCCTTGAAGATATACTTCGAGGTTGTGTTCTTGACTTTAAGGGGTCGTGGGAGAGGCACTTGCCTTTGGTGGAGTTTGCCTATAACAATAGCTTCTAGTCGAGTATTGGTATGGTACCGTTTGAGGCCTTGTACAGTCCACCGTGTGGATCTTCTCTGTGTTGGACCGAGGTGGGTGATGCACCTATGATAGGTCCAGAGTTAGTCCGAGAAACGACAGAGAAAGTTGCACTAATCCGTAAGAGGTTGGTTACAGCTCAGAGTCGTCAGAAGAGCTATACTGACCCTAGGAGAAGATTGTTATCCTTTAAGGTGAGAGATCATGTCTTCTTGAAGATATCACCTAGATGGGGTTTGATAAGGTTTGGGAAGATCGAAAAGTTGTCTCCTAGAGTTATTTGGCCTTTTGAGATCCTAGAGCAGATTGGGGAGGTAGCTTGTCATTTGGCCTTGCCGCCACAACTTTCTGGGGTTTATGACGTGTTTAATATCTGTATGCTTTGGAAGTATGAGCTGGATTCATCATACGTGTTGGATTGGATGGAGTTAGAAGTAGAAGAGGCTGCCTCATATGAGGGGAGGCCGGTTAGAATTTTAGATACTCAAGACCAAGTCTGTCGAGGCAAGACAATTTTTTTGGTAAAAGTGTTATGGCGACACCACAGGGTTGAGGCGGCCACTTGGGAGTGTGAGTTGGAAGTCCGTGAGAAGTATCCAGACCTATTTGTTGATGTTTGAACATGTATTGAAAACTTTGTTATGTTAATGTGACATAAACATTGTATATGTTTTAGAAATGTGAATCGTATATTCAGTAATGAGAATATGTTTATCTTGTTAATGAGAATGGATGACCTGTGGATGGGTCAAGCTAATGAATTCAATTTATTATCATTGTGGTGATTGGCTTAAACATGGTTTTAATGTTTGGTTTTCAATTTCGGGGACGAATTCCTTAAAGGGGGGAGGTAATAGCGATTCTTGTTTAGACCCAACCCATTTGATGTTTTGGACCCGAGTTTCATTTCCTTGTATAGTTGTCCTAGTCTTGTTTCCCTTTATGTCTCTTTGAGTTTGGCTATTGAGATGTGTTAGTTGCTTTTGGAACAGGTTGGTAGCTTGTTTTTCAAATTGTTGTTGCCTAGAATTTTGTTCCTTCGCTTGACTGACACTTCTTGCGCTCGATTCGCTCGAGCGGTCGTTGTGAACTCTCAGTACTTTTGCAGGTTTGCAAAAGTACTAGGAGGTGGTATTCTTCGCTTGAGCGAAGCTTCTTATGCTTGAGCAGTGTTGGCTCGAGCGTCAATTCTTGAGCTCGAGCGGTGGTCTTCTGTCTGTAAAACTTCTGAGAGTTGATAATTTTTTCTCTTGCGAAGTTTCATGGGCTCGAGAGGCAGAACTTAGTGTCTAGTTGCTTAAGCGACACTTCTTGCACTCGAGCGATCTGTGCATATATCAGTTCGTAAACAAACATTTTTGAATCACTTTTTCATTTCTTTCTCTTTCTAAACAATCCAAAAACCCTAGATCTACACCCTCTCTCTCTAAAACTCTACTTCTCTCTACGAATACACCTAGATCCGTTGAGTTTCTTAGCCGTGTCCCTTTGTTAAAAAGGTAGAGCACGTTGTGGGCTTCCTTTTGATCTGAACAAAGTTGAGTTTCGGCATTTTTGAAGTATCTCCATTCTCTTTATATTCTTCTAAGCTTAAGGTAGGGATTCTTCATACTTTCTATGAGTTTTAACTTAGTTATTTTCTATTTCTAAACAATATAGTGATTTGAGGATTTTTGAAACTAACCTACGGTTTTGGGTTAAAGATCAATAGAGGGTTTTCAAATGGCTTCCTGAAAATGATTGTGGTGTTGAAAATAAAGTTGACTTGTGATGAAATGGTTGATTTTAATACTTTGGGATTGATTTTGGAAGGAAAATGGATTTTGCCCTAAATGTTTCAAATGTTGATTTTTATATAAATAGTGAAATTGGTGTTGTAAATATGGAATTGGGTTGATTTTGAGAAGGATGGTGGAGCTGAATATGTATTATCACTCACATCTTGGAAACTTGGAAAGTTTATCTTTATTGAAAATTGTTTGTCTGTTTAGAAATATCTATTTTGGTCTATCGATGGAAGATAGCTATGATTGTTGTAAAAATTGCATGAGAATTTGGAGAATTGAAACTATTCCCTCATCCATTTGCATCGGGCGTTATTTCATATTTATACATTGAAAATGTTTATTACTTTGAGAAAAATGGGTGAATCTGGGAAGTATGTGTTCACTTGTTGAAATAAGTTAGCTTGAGTGTCCATAGTGAAAGTCCTAAAAATCATGCATATATGTGGGTGCCGATCCCGCAGACAAAATTTCAGTGACATGACAATCATAGTGCTTGTATGGCCTACGCTTACATGGTTGTCGGTTTACAGTTTCCCATAGACGAAATTTCCGTGAAAGGTTGTATTTGTTGTGAGATTCCCAGAGTGTGATTCACTGCTCTGTTTTCTATTGTAATAGAAAGGACTTATGAATTTTGATATTAACTTGACATTGCATAGTTTTGGAAAGAGACATAAAATGTTTTGACACAAGCATTGCATATGCATTTACCTTATAGCTTTGTTAGGATTCATATACTGTGTTGAATTATTTCTACTGGCCTTTGGCTCACCTTATGTGGCAAAAATATTTCAAGTGCTAATGGCATGCCTCCACCAAGAAAATAGCTTGAGATGACTTGGAGCAAGAGCTTCATTTTCTTTTGTTAATTGTTGTATATGTTTTGTACAAACTAAGGGCCTTTAACTGTATTAGATTTAAATCCACTTTTGTTGAAACTAAGTATCGTCTTGGAAAGTTGTAAGCCTTTAGGGCATTTCCTATCTGTTTAACTTCCATCCTATTTCTTTATTATGCAAAATATACTATAGATTCAGGGCTAGGCTTGTAAAAGTATATCTGCATATCTTACTCTTTTGTAATCTCAATTGGACTAAATGAAAGATGATTACTTTATCAATGTAGTTATTCATTAATGTTGTGGATGAGTTATTGCATTTATTTCGAGACGTTACATAATATGGGTTTTAAATGGGTATAATTGGGTGGGTTCATGGGTTTGGGTTGCGTTCATCACCTCTAAATCTACATCTCTGTATTTGTTTATCTCATTTAAATTTTCTTTGATTAAATTAAATCTTAAACTTAGTTCAAATAAGAAACATGGATATTTTTCTCACTTTCATTAATGGTTGAGTTTTTATTTATTATTTATAAAATTTGAAAAAATTTATTATAAAAAAAAAACAAGTTAAGGAATTACATTTACAATTTGAAAATTTTGTGGTAAATTATACTTAATTTTCATGAGGCTACAAATAATGTTTCATGGGTATTATGGTCATTTGCAGAGCCAAGTTAACATCATTTGGGTCAAACTAACGATGGAGAAAAATCTTGACAATGCCAAAAAGAGTAAGGGAGGTTAGTATAATTTCAGAAACCATAGTGTAGGTCTCTGTAATTATGCAAAACCTTAGAGGAGGTAACAGTAATTTATCCTATTTAATAATGCTCCACTAATTAATTCCTCACAATAACATTTTTTGTAAATTATGTTGGTAATCTCTATATTTTATCTCATCTGTCATTTTGATCTTTATAATTTTAATTAGTTCAATTTTGACCTTAAATCTTGGATTTTTTACCAATTTAGTATTGATAACTTTCCTTAGGATTCTTCACCCAAAAAAAAAAAAAAAAAAAAAAAAAAAACGCAAAAATAAAAGCGGATGGACGCTTACATGTAGTATTTTTTAGGGCAAAATTATTCATTTACTCCTACCCTATTTAATTTGGTAAGTTACCCACCTAACGCAATGAGTTCACTCATTAAAAACTAACTCACCCCTATATATATATATGGTCTTGGTTTCTCTTCATTCCCAAATTCGACTGGAGTGCTCCTGTTAGGTCTATTGGGGCTAACTTTTAGTTCTGTTTCGATGATCCGAACTATTCACATTTTATGGTTCATCAAATATATCGTTCTTGCAAAAAATCAAGTTGATCAAATAACTAAAACAATGTGCTTGGATCAGTTTGTATGAAAAAAATAGACAAGAAAAAAATAAACGGTTCATACAAAATTGATCCCAACACGTGATTTTTGTTATCTGATCGACTTGATTTTTTACATGACTGATGGGTTCGACAAACCCTAAAATGTGAATTGTTCAGATCATCGAGATAGGGTCAAAAAGTGGGTCTAGTGGGCCGGAGTGGACGGTCCAGTCTGATAATGGACTAGAGACAGTGCATTCCCTATATATATAGGGACAAATTCAGTTTACCCTTTTATGATTTAAGACTAGAGCACTTTATCCTTCTACAATAAAATAAAATAAAATAAAAAATCATAATAAACGACATTCAAATGTAATGATTTTTATATAGGTTTTTTTTTTAGAGAGGATTTTTTTTTATATAGGTTGAAATACATTAATAAGCATGAAGTTTTTTACATATGCTATGCATTAAACTATTTTTGTAAAGTGAGAAAATCATGGATGAACACGTAGTGGTCCAAATTCGTCGCATGTTTACAAAATGGTCGTTTCTCTTTTAATACTTAAATTGAGTGAAATTAATGGTATCTGAAAGTCTCAATAAGTGAAGTTAGTGGCATTTGAATGCATACTCTAACTTTTCCAAGTAATTTCATGTCAAAAGGGTTTTTTTCGAATAAATGACACAAGTCTGAAGTCAAAGTAGCAGTTGTCTCAAGAACAACAATGAAGAATAGTGTTCCAAGGTTTAAACGACGCCGGGTCTTCTTACCAAAATTTACACATGTATAAGGCACTTGTAGTTGTCTCAAGAACAACAATGAAGAATAGTGTTCCAAGGTTTAAACGACGCCGGGTCTTCTTACCAAAATTTACACATGTATAAGGCACTTGTATTTAACCCCAGTAGAAACATATTTGAAAGTATAAATTACGCCAATAATTTCTGAATTTTTCTTGTTGTGTCATTTTAGTCCATATAATTTTAATTAACTTGATTTTAAATTTTATTTTGTTCCAGTCCAATCGATAATGTCATTTTACATGACCTGTGCCATGTTTGTAAGGTTAATGCTTGAGTAGAATTTTTCATCTCTAATAACTAAGTGAGTAGCTCACTCAAATAATAACCTGATTTTATACTTTCACATGGCCCAGTTGAGGAAGGGTTTTTTGAGCTAAAATAATCAATAAAGATAAAATATGTTAAAATAGTTAATAAGACAAAATATCACATCCAATCCATAATAATTTCATATTTTCCCTCATAATCATCAAATCAACTTTAAAAAAAAATCAGCTTCCTTTCCAAACACTATTTTTTTAACCAGACTAAAATAGTCAAAAGCTAAAAAACTAATTAAAAGTCTCACAAGTGCACTAAACAGTTCAATTCATCAATTTCTTTGGTCTAATCCCACAAGTGCTATGTGAAACATAGGTAAAAGTCCAAATCTTACAACTTTTATAGAAAATCCATTTTATTGCAAAACTTATGTCAGAAATGGACTGCATCACCAGATCTCAGAGTCACTACCTAATCTTTCGGGAAAGCTAAGAAACCCACGACTCGTGCCAAGGCCACTGTTTGTCGTAACTAAAGATATCTTGGTACAGAACCTTAGGTATGAGGGGGAAAGGTCACTAATTGAGCACCCCCGCTCACCCGATCAAAAGATCGACCTCTACTAAACCATAATATGAGTTTTTATTAACTTTGTATGTTCATATTCCAATTAAATGCTAAAATTACTATGTGAATCAATAAAGTATAGACTGCTTCATTCATTTTGGAATGTTATAGTCATGACCTGAACCCGCCCCTAGAAATTAAGATCATAATCGGCCAGTAATCTTGAAATTACCTACGACCTTTGATAGAAAGACAAACATATTTATCAATAGGGGGCCAGAAGCGGAGCAAAAATACAAAGATTGTTTAATAAGCTATTTATATGTGGAAAAATAAAAACCTTTCACACAGATATATATAATAACTCAGACAACATATACATAAGCAATTTATACCTGTCTAGGATCATATAGACTTGCTATATGATAAACCAAAAACACTGATAACAGTTTTATCAAAAACCAAGGTTTATACTAACTTGGTCACACATGACCACAAAAGAAAACAAAAAAGAAAATCGAAAACCTCATACGTGAGGCAACCTTGGCTGATTTCAAAAGCTCAGTACTCATTTACAATTTCACTGGGGCTGGGGCTGGACATCTTGCTGCTTACCTATATACATATAGATAAAGAGTGAGCTAACGCCCAGTGAAAAATACTAGAGTAAAGAGGTTAATGAATGAGATTCGCATACATACAAATCATACATATACTTAGTACATATGAAGCACAATTCTAACTCATAACAAACTTAAAAAAATCATAATGGAACGACCTTAACGACCTTCAGTCCAACCCACTCATTCATAATTGAAACGACCTTTGGTCCAACATATCCATACATAATTGAAACGACCTTTGGTCCAACATATTCAAACATAATTGAAATGACCTTCGGTCCAACATATTCAAACATAATTGAAATGACCTTTGGTCCAACATATTCATAAGTAATCGAAACGACCTTCAGTCCAACATATTCATACGTGCGTTGATAGTTATGATCGTGTTTACGTTTGTATCCACACTCAAAATGACCTTCGGTCCACTCAATTCTTATTCGAAATGACCATTAGTCCATAGTCACGATCATGTTCTCATGCATATCCATATTCAAAATGTCCTTTGGTCCAATCAATTCCTTATTCAATTAGACCTTTGATCCTTTTAGCGAACATAACAAACATACAAAATGACTTTTGGTCCAATTCATATATAAGATGACCTTAGGTTTGTCTTGTCAAACATTCTTAATGGCCTTAGGCCTATTCCATGTCCTTATCAAATATGATGAACGGCTTTGGGCCCATTTCATACTCTCATCAAACATACCAAATGGCCTCGAGGCCATCTTGTATTTGTACAAAATGACCTTTGATCCAATCTTATAATTTCGTGCTTATTACTCATGTTTCAAGTCTTTTACGAATCAGACAGGTAAAATACTCATTCATAATACAAATTCATGAGTTCGGAAAACTTACCACATAGGTAGTATTTAGAAAATAACATATACGAAAATATCTTTACTAAGATATTACTCACTATGTTCAAATGGTTGATTCATCCTTGTGATTGACCCTAAACAATTCATAGCACATACAAAAATCGGGTCACAATACAATTCAATCCTTTCTTTAATTTATTTATTTTTCTTAGGCTTCTTTTTAACTCTTTAGTTCATTTAGAATACTCAATGTATGCCTAACTGTGCTCAGAAATGCAAAAGAACAGAAAGTGAGACATAAAACAACTTTTCAAAGTTTCCTAGAGCGGGGAACTTCGCTCGAGAACGACATTTGTCGCTCGAGTGAACCCCTTGGTCTGTAAAAGTACTGGATGCTTTCATTTTACGCTTGAGCCAACTTTTTGGTCACTCGAGCCAAGACTGAAAATAAAGGGTGGTCGCTCGAGCAATCTTTTGGTTGCACGAGCCAACCCTCCAATGTCTGCAAAAGTATTAGGATCTCGAAATGTACGCTCGAGCGACACTTCCATCTCTCAAGCGAACTGCTCTGTTTTAGCTTCAAACACAACTCCAAGGCTCCAAATTCATGCACGACTCACTCAAACATGCAAGAACACTAGCAAACACATATATTTGAAGTTGGCTTCAACCCATTGTACAAAATTCCATGAATTCATCAAAATTCAAACCACAAACTTCATGCATGTGAAATATTTTTCAAATCTTGCATCGATAGACTTTCAAACTTAGAATTGGACTCTAAAACATGGTAATACATGCATGCATGTAAGATATAATTTCCAATTCATCATAATTTACAAGGTTTATGCTCAAAATTGAAGAATCAAAACAAAGTCATGCATGCATGCCCAAATTGACCACAATTTCTACAATCTTTGCTCAATTCACATACTTAACCACACATTCTTCTTGAAGTCACATTTAGATGACTTAAGTTCATGAATTTAGAGTTCAATCACTTACTTAGAGCCTTCTATTCTCCTAATTCTAGCTAGAACTTGAGTTAATATTCATAATCTTTCAATCCCTTGAACCAATCTTCAAGTTTTCCTCCCCTTTCTCTTGAATTCTCACTTTCCTCTCTCTATAGGGTGTATAACTTCAGAATTTTAAGCTCAAGAATAAGCTTAATCACAATTAGAACACACACACACACACAGACACGTATATATATATATATATATATGCTAGACTAATCAAAATGACTAATCAAGGTTTAGTGCAAATTAATTAGGCTCACTTAAATTGAATTACTCTAATTAATTTGATCCGAACCAATTTTTAATCAAATTTCACCGTAGGCTCTAAAAATTATGCTAATCACAATGGTACAGTCAATTTTGGTTTCCGTCGCCTCTACGACCCGCAATTTCAGATTATTACAGAATACCAAATAGATTTCTCTACAATGGACAGATATAAATTCAAAAATGCATATAATCATATGCTTAGCATCCAAAATCATATTAAGCACATAATCATAAGTATTATTAAAGATTAACAAAATAACACAGAACGAGGTTATCACAGTTATGATCTCATGCATTTTGAAACAGACGTTTTGAAAATGTGCAACTCAAAAGAAATCGAGCTCACAAGCATGATCAATATTATTCCAAATTAAGTAACACAACTTCCATACACTGGCAATCACAGAGTTATATCAATTAAGCAAGTAGCTGTATGGTAAGATTCTAGACAAATTAAGAAAAACACACACAGGCAAGATGCTAAAGCATAAACACTTACCTTGCATTTTCTGACTTCCAACAGATGACTGTAAAAGAAAGTTAGAAAAATATGCATGATCTTCTATGCAAAATCCTAATGCAAGACATATATAAGAATGCGACTAGAGATTTGACAACTAATACCTGACACGTGAATCATCTCAAAAACATGAGATAACGCACATAATCGCATAATAATTGATTAATTCCACATATGCAAATGAGCCAAATATAAATGCATGAAATATAGATGCAAAGCATGGATATGATAAAAAAAAAAATATGATGACATTTACAGATATGGAAAATGAGTAAATAAAAAAAATAGAAAGAATTGGAGATTGGAGATTAGTAAAAGAAGTTACATCTAACGAAACATAAAACAAATTTATTTACGGCAAGTAAGGATAGGTGGCTCAGCCAACTATTTTTAACAAGCTAAATCACATATGTAAAATAAGAAACAAAATTCAAAATAAAAAAACTACATCAGGTGACTCAGATAACCATTTAAATCACATATTTAAAGTAAGAAACAAAATGTAAGAAAATAAAGAAACTACATCAGGTGGCTCAGCTAACCATTTCTAATAAGTTAAATCACATATTTAAAACAGTAAAGTAAATCCAAGAGACAAAATATCTGGTGGTGGAAAATATCAAGTGGCTCAGCCATCCATTTCTACATGTTGTATTACATATTTAAAAATGAGAAATAGAAAGAAAATAAATGACAAAAGTGTGAAAATTCACCTTTGGTGAAAATGTTGAATTTTCTGATTACCAAACTTTCTTCATGACACTCTTACGGTTATGGAGTATTCTTTGAAATCTCAACAAGAAGTTTGAAGTCGTAACTTTAATGAAATTTTGGGTGGTATATATCAGTGGATATGAAGGTTGATTGGACGCTTTTGGTTAAAAAAAAAAAATACTCTTTTGCTCTCAAAATAACTCAAGGTTTTTGAAAATCAATTTATCTCCCTCAAGATTTTTTGAAACAAAAATTCTCTTAACCAATCTTTTTTCTTTTTTCTCAAGACATTTTAAACAAAAATTTCTTATCCAAAAATTTTCTCTTTCTTCCAAACAACAAAATAGGGGGATATTTATAGTATTCAAACCACCTAAAACACATTGCTAGCTATGTGGTATTTCCAAAAACAGGTGGCTTGCCATGTGCTATCTCAAAACCATGTGGTTTTCCATGTGGTACGGGAGCAATTTTTCAAAACTGCTAAATTTTTCAGACAAGAAAAAATTTGAAAATATGTTTTTGAATAGGTTTAAAATAATTTGGCCAAAATGGGTATAAGGTTGTAATTAAAACATAAACTCGACTTTTCTGCTGAGAAATTTGTAAATTAGCACATTCCAATTTTCATCATTGGTTGTTCGAAAGAAAGCTCACAAGTCCTAAGGCCGGTTAAAATGGGATGTCTATAGGTGCCCCTCTTTAATTGAGCTTGAAACATCATTTCATGACGTAAGCGAATGTCAAAACTCGAAGACGACTATTTTAACATGACCGTAAGACTTGGGCAAACAGACAAGATGCAGATGCAGTTAGTTGAACCAAGGGGTTGCCTACGTATCTAATTGCAAGGAATCAAACTAGCGTAGTTCAGGGGCAGGATGCAAATGGCATGCACAAATGCAAATGAAAGTTGGACTTACGTGTACTACACTGCCGAGTTTTCAAAGTTCATGATTTATACAATGCAATGTAATGTAATGGGTAACGTGTGAGGCAAGCCTCGTGCAAATGATATGAAGCATAACAAGGAATACAATCTAAACACACTTAGATGAGGGGAGAAAAGGGTTTTAATCAACAAGCAAAACCTAGACCGTACCTCGATATGAAATAAGGGGCTGGTTTCAACTAGGTAAAGGAAAAAAGGGTTTTAACCAACAAGCAAAACCTAGGTTGTACCACAATACGAAAATAGGGGGTTGGTTTCAACTAGGTAGGAGAAAAAGGGTTTTAACAAACAAGTAAAACATTGATCGTACCTTGATATGAAATAGGGGCCTAGTTTCAACTAGGTAGGAGACAAGGGTTTTAACCAACAAGTAAAATCTAGATTGTACCTCGATACAATAATGCCCTGACAGTGAACATCTCTGTTCCCATACATCCGAGCATTCCCAGTATACGATCATCAAAGAGAACGAGATAAAATAATAATAATAATAATAATAATAATAATAATAATAATAATATAATATTAATAACTTTCCTTCCCTTTTAAACTATTTCCAAGCTTTACAACCTTGTTTCATTACATTATAAAAAAAAATAAAATAGTTTAACAAGTGAGGAATGGTGCAACAAAATCAGCTACACCTTATCTATTCCTCCAACTAGCTCCTTGTTATATCAAAACACAAGTCGACACCTAGTCACCAAAAACTACCTTTGGCATACACATAATATGATTTCAAATATAAGCGTTCACATCCCAAAAGTCGTCTTCTTCTCAAAACAGTCACTTAGGAAGCACTTTGCCTTCATTTCCTAAAATTGGTTAGCTTTGGGGTGAGCAAAAACTCAGTAGGCAATGCACTTAGTAGGCTATAATATTAATTGAAAAGCACACATGATCATGCAATGCAACCATTTGGTAAATTTTATAGTGTATGAGTATGAATGCCTTTATGCATGAGTATGAAATGACAACGTTAAGATTTTTCAGGGGCGGTAAATGTACTATGACATCGCAAGTAAGAGCCGCAATTGAAAATACATACGTAGATATAGATTTATTTTATTTTATTTTAATATTGAAAATAGTCCCACGTTTGTCGGCTGCAGAAACAGCGGGGCGATGGGCACCCAAAAAGATTTTTCCTTTCCACATGCTGTCTCTAGAAACAGTGGGGACGTGGACACCCAAAATCATGTTTTTCTACATTTCCCGACTCTAGAAACGGTGGGTTCATGGATACCCAAAAACATTTCCCACATTCGTCCAGCGATATACACAGATAGGGCAATTAGGCACCTTGGCTCCCATCGCGGGTACCAAATACAATACACAACTCAAAGCAACTTGGCTCACTACCCGGACTCATAGACTATTTACCCCCTTGCAACTTTCCACAATTTGCACCATTATTGTGTCATGAAAGACATTTAATAATGCATATAATGCATGACTTTGTAAAATTCTCATCTGTCCCTAACATACTCCAATGCAAACAATTCACTATTTTACTCTTCAATAATAATCATTTCTCATTTAACAATCATCACCGACAGAAGGTGTATGTAGAAAAACATTTTAAATCATACATTTCAACCTCAAAGTTAAGCAAATACCTTCAATTTCATGTTTTTGAGCTCAATTAAGAAAACTTTTTTTTTTTTTTTATTAAACAATTTCCAAACTGAGGTTTGTGTAAAATTTAGGGATTTTACTGGCTTTGATGAAACTGAAGGTAATATACATCACGAACAACAATAATCATGAATATTAAACAAAAATCCTTCCAAAACCTAGAAATATTGTTCACTTTTGTACAATCCCTTCACTAACACACAATAATCTCTCTATATTTTCACCTATATATATTTATATACATTTATATATGTGTATCTAATGAAATTACCACATA